>NC_080020.1:31594218-32844218 GCF_030020395.1 Manis pentadactyla
ATAAGGAGGTAGCCTGACACATCAGTGACACCTCAGTTCAGCTGTTAAATAGGGACACAGCGCAGAGAAGGTCAACTTAGCACATCATGTGAGACTAAGAAGGCATTTCACCCTTTCCCCGCAGCAAGGCTGACAAGGCATCACACGGCAGGGTGGAGATGGGGGGTCTCCTCTCACGGCTGACACCGGGAACTTCTTACGGCAGCTGCTCAGTGCATCGCTAGCATTTGCCTCTTTCTCGAGCCTTCGGAGCGTGTAAGGCAAACATTGTCCTTGCTGTCTGGGACATTCAAAATGGTCTTCCTGCAGGTTAGTCTCCTAGATGTGAAAACTGGGGACAGGAAGCCTTTTTAATAGAAGTTAAGTGCCTTAGCAAAGAGCCGGGGACTTATAGATGGAGGGCACAGTGCTTAGGCTTCAAAGATGGGAGTCACATGGACCGCTTTCCTTAAAATGGTGTGACTTGAGAGAGAAAAGTGAGCGTCTGAACTTCGGTGATGCAAAATTTCTGAGCTTTCAGAAAGTCTGGCTTTCGAACTTTGCTTTGTGACCCATTTCCTCAGAGCATAATATGGTGTCTTGGCAATTCCTTTCTCTATTTCCAGGATTACTGGGAGAATATTTAAAATATTTAAAGTAATACTCAGTATTTAATTATCCCCAGACACTGAAGGGAAAACCTATCAAATGGTTCCACATTTTTATTACAGTTTTTGAAAGCAGGTTTCTTATAGTTTTCTACCAAGCACCACTTTTAGATGCTTCATTGAATCCCTGTTACTTAAAATATATAAACTCAACCTACAAAAATTATTTAAAATGTCCATCAGTAAGGTGTTTGTTCAGTAACAAAAATTCTATACAATTCAATAATATGTATCATTTTTAAAAGATTGAGAACAGATAAAATTATTATAAGAGGATATTCTTGATATAACACTGATAGGAAATTAAGGTTATATAGAAAGAGGTTGGCATACTTTTTCCGGAAAGGACTGGGTAGTAAATATTTTAGCTTTGCAAGCCATATGGTTTCTGTCACAACTTCTCATCTCTGCAGTGTTACTGTGAAAGCAGCCAAAGACAATATATAAACAGATGAGCCTGGAAATATTTCAATATGACTTTTGTTTATAACAACAGGTAGTGGGCACACAGGCTATAGTTTGCAGACCTTTATTAACTATGTAGAGTGTGAAATAATTTGTTATTAATGCAACAAATATTTGGAAATGTGCATGCCAGATTGTTTAATGTTGCTTATATTTTAGAACTAGAATAATGGAGTGATTTTACCAGCAATTGATAACTTATAATATGCAAAGTTGCCTTTATAATCAGCTAAAACAATGAAGATACTTCGATGTTTAAAGAAAAATCAGACTTCATGGTAATTCTGGGTGACCCAGTCCTAATAAGTAATATTCAGCTATATTTTTACTATGCCTTTAGAACAGTTACTGGTGTTTTATTCTTCGGAGGCAACAACAAGAAGTACAGAATTGAACTAAATTTACATAAGAACAGAGGGTAATTACCCTCAATCATGAGCAAGTTTTTAGTCTTGAAAAGTAAGTAGATATAAAGTGAAGGTCTGGATTATATATTCTCTGATTTCATATTCTAGAAGATGTACCCTCATGCAAACCCTTAGGGAGTGCTTATTTTAAAATATAACAAAACCTCACGACTGTAACTAGTCTGGTATTTCTCTGCAATCTGAGTTTTACATTGTCAGAACATTGGCCTTCTTTTGCATAACATAATACTAGATTAAAAGGTGTTCTTTTTTCTATTCTATGGCATTCATAAACATAACTGAAAGGAGAAAGCAGGTTATCTAACAGTCTGTTCTGCATGGTTACCTCTTTTGCCTGACGACAGTGCTGATGGGATTTGAGCACTGGATGTGAGTAACCCTGTAGGTCTCTTATGATCCTGAGATTCTCTTTTGTATTGATTCAACTGTTGATCAGACTGATTATTTTGTAAGGTTCAAATTCTTGACTGGTGTTGAGATGAAATGAATGGGCATAATCGACTTTTGAGATTCACTGTCCAGGTCCAATTTACAGAACAAGAAGAGTAACAAGTAGCCCAAGTTAGAGCTTATTTTGATGAAAATAAGAAAATGGAAACAGAAACTCTACTTCTGTGTATTGGATGGCCCGGCTCTGCTTGACTCCAGAACAGCACTCAAAGTATTTCCCCACCTTGCAATGTTTCTATATATCAGTGACGTATGCATTTTTTGGATTTCAAAAAGCAATTAAATGAAGCAAAACCATGGTTTCTAATTTACTCCTAGTTAGAGAAAAGTCTCTTTAAAACTCCGAACTAATATGGGCTTTGTGTTTGCAAAAGCAGAATCATGGGTTAGCAAATATATATCTTGTGAATATATGTCTAATGGTTCATGAAGTTGCTAGAAAAAAGTAGTTAAACCATTTTCCCACTTTAGAGAAATAATTATTCCATTATCTCTCCCGAGTTATAATGAATTCTCCAAGAAACATACAAGCTTTTCTTCCTTTTAACTACCCTGCAGAAATATCTAGGAGCAGGATAAAATGCATTAGCATCCGAATTTATTTGTTCATTCACAAATATTTAATAAAGGTCCCACAATATGACAAGCCCTGTGCTATGTGCTGGGAATATAGGAGTCAGTACCTTGCTGTGTGATCTTGGGCAAGTCCCTTCACATTTCTGGTCTCCCTTGTCCTGTAAATCTCATAAGAAAATCGTTTACAGGAAGTTCTTAACCTCAGGTGGATCTTGGGGATCAATTATCTGTGAAGTTGCTTTCCAACCTCACATATTTGCAAGGTTACCTGCAGTCTTATGGGGCACTAATGGCATCACAGCCTTACCAGGGAGGGCTTTGTGTCCTTTTAAAATTTTTGTCATTTAAATGAGTGAACAATGGCATCTGATTGTTTTTTGTAATTTCTCCTTCTTATATTGTTAGTGAGCTTGAAGGATGCACGATTTTGGCTCTAAGTCAAGCGCAGTTTCAATTCCATATCATGTTCTTAGATTTTCTTTGCTGAGAAAATTATTTTGTAGTGGCAGGAAGTAGAAGAAAGGGCAGGAGAGAACAATGCTTTTTTAAAAACTCATTTTAAGGAAGAAAACTATTTGAGAAAACTGTTTCCGCAACACATTGCACATTGATAATGCAGCAATGCTTCAGATGTTTCAATTGAATTCCTTCATCTCATTCCCCAAGGAAAATCCTCAATTTTTTTGTGTTTTTACCCTCATTCCAAAAGCTACATGTTTATTTTGTAATTATGGGCGGTAAATCCCAGGGTAAAATACCTTTGAAACCAGAATCAGTCAGAGGGAGAAATAAAGTTGGAGAAACCCATTTATTGCATACAAGCAGTTCACTTCTCTCTCATGTCTCTTGCTACCTGGCAACAGAAGGGGCCCCAACCAACCTCTCTGCTCCAGATAAGCCCTCCCTCCCCTTATAATTACCTATTGATATGGAGATACATTACTTCTCTCCACCCCTTGGAAACACCTATTGATATGGAAATGAACTAAGGCCAGGCAAGAGATTATGGAAATACTGCAATTTTACCCACAATTTCCATCCTTGTTTCATGTTTAGAGATAATATTACAAGCAACAAAGCAGTAGCATACCTCTATAGTCATTAATAAATGATTGTGAACATTTTAGAATGCAAAACACTATATAAATTCTTTGGGCTAATGATGACAACAATATCTTACAGGGAAATGGGGAAAGCAAATGAATTATTTGAAGTTAGCTGAATATTTGTGAGCAATTTTCAGAGAATGTTCTGGGTGTTGTCTCAGTCTGCTGGGGCTGATATAACAAAACACCACTGACTGGGTGACTTAAAGAACTGAAATTTATCTTTTCACAGTTCTGGAGGCTGGAAGTCCAAGATCAAGGTTCAGCAGGGTACAGTTTCTGGGGAGGACTCACTTCCTGGCTTGTGGGGCATTCTTCTCACTGTGTCCTTTCATGACAGGGAGGGGCACAGAGCTCTGCTATTTCTGCCCCATTTTCATAGGGAACCAGTTCTATAGGATCAGAGCTCTGCATTTATAACCTCATTTAACCATAATCACCTCCTTAAATGTCTTATTTCTAATTTAATCATGGAGGGTAGGGCTTCAACATACGAATTTGGAGTCACAATTCCATTCATGGCAGTGTATACTCAAAAATTGAACTATTGGTAGTCTAGAGCTCAGTTGTCAATTTCACAATAAGATATTTTTGCCCTCATCCTTAGTCATAGTTGGTGCTTCTCATTTCCCTTCTGAGACATATGGAATGGATGGAAAAATTCTAAGACAGGGTTTGGATGACTTCTGTCCATTGATTTGTGAACATAAAAGTCAGTTATGAAGATCAAATAAGAGACTCATAGATCTCAGAAATCATCCAAACCAAATCTTACAACCAGGTTTTCAGATGGACAATCTGAGGTTCATCCAAAAAGATGAACAGCTTTTCCATAGGTCATTCTGATAATTAATTATTGGTATCCTGGAGATCTTCTGAAACTCGCATGTACTCAGTGTGGAAATGCATGCAACTGTACTTTCAAATGGAGGCTTGTGTGGAAATGAGTTCCAACATCATGGCATAAGTCAGATATTTGTGATTACAAAAAAACAGAAATTGACTGTGATCCTAATGAAAATGATATCAGGGGCTGACAGGATCAGTGAGGGTGGGAGGACTTGGTTTGGTGACTGGACAGGGTGCGAGTCCACCAGCCAGAGTGGGAAGTACCCCAGCATCATTCATAGGACACCACTTTTCCACCTGTGAATTTGACTAAAATAGAAGTACCAAACTCAATTACCTGCCCCTTAAGCAGCAAGAGATATATTTATAGATCTTAACTGAATGAATGAGAGTTCATTGAACAGCAATACTGTGACCATGTGTCTCCAGAGAATCTCGGCATCCCACCTTTTCATGTACGCCCATCTGCCCCCTAGAGCAGAACAAGAGGAAGTTCAGGAACTGGCATTCTGTTGGTGAGATAACCTAGGGATCGTTATTTAGTCCATGACACCCGCATCTCCATCACTTTCTTTTTCAGGATGATTTATAGTTTTTGCAAAACAGAAATACTGCCACTCAGAATGGCATCTGGCTCCTATTCATGGATCAGTCTAAGAATGTGATAAAATTGGCCCTCTAGTTGCTGGCAAACAATAAGGACAGGATGGTGGTAGGTCAGCCACTGGCTGGGATTTGCGAAGCAAGGGGGGTTAGGGATTGCTGGTTGTCATTTGCAACATTTATTGGTTTCACAAATGGACGAGAGAAAATGGAAGACTGTCTTGATCCATGCTCTTGATCTTTTACTGAAACCTTTTTTTAAACGTTTTTTGAGACTAAGACCTCGGCCCATTTCCGTGGTTACATAGCAGAATGGTCTTTGCATTTCCATAAGTCATCGTTGCCAAGATGAGGAGGATCTGTCTGTGTGAGTAGGCACTAAGCACTGAGAATAGACTTGTATACCAGCACAATGGTCTATTTTTCTTTATCCTTGCTCAGGGAAACTCCAAACCAGCAGACAGCAGAACTCCTAGTTCTGCTGTGGTAGTGGGACTCTTGTGACAAGGCTCTGCCCCAATCCTCTACTTCAGTCTCTCCCCTCCCAGCCTCTTCAATACATCCCGTTGGCCTTATGTATCTCTCTTTAGCTTTCTCAACCTCTTCCCATGGTAACGTTGCAAAAATATATACCCTGACTTTGCCCTGAACTTCCCCCGTTCTTTTCTTCACAATGCCCAGGTTTTCCTTCTGTAGGTATTGCTTATGTTCTACTCTACTTTGAGGCCAGACATGGATGGACCTGTTGTTGTGGTTTGAATGAATCAGATGAAAATGTCCAATTAATTCTTACCATATGACTTTGTCTGTGAAAATATTGAGTATATGAAAAACGCAAGGGAAACTGTTTCAAAGGGAAGCACATAAGAAATGAGGGAAGTACCAAACGAGATCTGTTCTTGGGGCATTTTTATTAAGCCCAGACCACGAGGAGCTGAGAGGATATTGGAAGAATGTTCCATAATGTGCCAGATAACTCAGGTTACTGATTTTGTGTGAATTGCACAGGGCTGTGGATTTCTTTACCTGATATTTTTATACAGTTTACATAAAAATCCATCTTAACTGAAGCCAGAGTCTAATTTCAATTTCTGCCTTACAAAGAAACTTATTCTGTCTCTTCTCCTCGTGGTGGGGCAAGTAGGTTCAGGATTTTGCCAAGATAAGAGATATCAATGTGATGTTTCCATCATGGCTTTTTAAAGAGATGCTTGGCTGTGTAATCGCCAAGACAATTAGCTGCAAACTACAGTTACTACCTCTTAAAAATGAAATCTCCTTCCCACTGTAAGAATTATGTTACTCCTCAGTAGTGTTGACAAGATGAAGAGCCATTTTAGAAGTTATGATTCTGAAATGGCTATCTTATTGGTGATCCATGCTTCAAAGTGGCTGTGATTCAATTCTACTCAACTGACTTTTATGGCTTTTAGGATCTAGAGTCTCAATTCAGCTCATTCAGGTGTTTGCAAACAAGCATCTATTATGTTTAAGTTTCCCAATGTCTTTCTTTCAAACCTGTTATATCCCTAAATCAAATGCTTAGTTCAGCAGAGCCAAAAAAAAAAAAACAAACAAAAAATTTCAAATGGTCCCAGTGGCACACTTTACAGCAAACTGTTCTATAAATGCACAAAGAAAGTGGGGAGGGCTTTAGAATAGAAATGGCCTAATTTCTCTCATGCCATCTACACTGTTATTAATAAATGGGGTAAAATGCAGCCTATATTACAGTAGTGTTTTCAAGGATTGTTCATTGGATTGGCTCAGTTAAATCACCTTAATAATCAGACTGCAGAACTTTGGATGGTGGGGCAGAAACAATACGTCAATGGCATGGATTTGCACCCTGACCCTGAATCTACAACCCAATGATGTTCAATAAGTTGCTAGTCTAATATTTTCAATGGTTTCTTCATCTGAAAATTAGGACTATGGCTATTAGAGTAAGGACATTTATCATCCACACACAAATATTTATTGAGCCACTACTATGTGCCTGGCACTGCATCAACCACTGAGTTTCATGAGTAAAAACAAAAATCAGGCCATATCCCTGCCCTTATGAAGCTTCTGTTCCAACAAGGCTTAACTCCAATTAGTCTTGTTTTTGTATCCCAAGCGTCTGCTGAGGCATACTACCCAGGCATACTGCCCTTGGAGATTTAAATTAAATACATGTAAACCTCCTTTTATGTGCCCATGGGGCAATTCAGCATCTGTCTTGGTATTTTCAGCAATTCATGGAGGAAAGAGACTTATCTTTGTTTTATCCACTTCTGGCTCTGAATTCTTGCTTTTGTTATATTAGTGTGGCATGTGGATCTTCTTGCTGAAAATTCATACTGTCCCTGTTCTATACACCCAACACATTTCAAATTGTTGTTCCCCAAAATTTCATCAGTTTTGACCCATAAGGCTACGGGTCAAGCAAACTTTTATGTGTGTTTTGGAAGACAGAAGTAGCTAATGTCACAAATTACTTAAAATTTAAATATTACCTTTCTTGGGAGAAGCCCCTTGGCTGTAGCTGCACCAGAAATATCTAACTGGCTGTTTCTCTGCAGTTTTCGCCTCAGAGAACACCTACCCCCATGTTGCCAAACCCCTTTCTCCTTTAGTCTAAGTGCTGAGGCCTTACTTGCCAGCCTAAGACAAAAATGTCACATACAGATGCCCAGCCTATTGACAACAACTCTGCTAGTGGTTGTTAGAGTGACTTTTTTCCCTACCCTTCGTATTGCTATTGGTATTTGGCACTACAAACACTCCAGTCATCTTTGTTTTATTCCAAAACTGTAGACAGTTTTCTTCACAACAGCCAGTGAACTTTACAAGCAAGGGTCAGCAGACAAAAGAAATTCAGCTATACCTGTGATTTTATAACCCCATTGCTTCACCTCCTTACTTGTACAATAGCCTCTTAATTGGAGATGTCCTATGAAGGGCCTGACTTGAGAGGGGAGTGTGGGTGACCACGTGACCAGACAGGTCACATCTCAATAGCCATAGAGTTTGAATTGTTTAAATGGCCCTTAAGTAAAGGAGTCTTTAGTAGTGCTTGAGATTCTCAGTTGTGGCCTGAAAAGACCATTACGAAGTCACAGATGCTGTTATTAAAACCTGGGGAATTTCTTCACTTACTCCTTCTTGTCTTTGGAAAGTTTTCTGATTAGGCTCTGAATTAAGGATAAATACTAATGTCCAATGAGCAAACATTTACGGGCCAGCACTTGGGATAATTGTGACATGGCAGTGTGTGCCCTCCAGAAGTTAGAGAGATAGGTACTGCCTCGTATCATACTGGGCCAGCGAGACCACTAAGTGCTTTCGGAAACATACACCTTCCACCCAGCGCTCAAAGTGTTTTATCAGCACTCCACTAATGTGGTTTCTGGTGAAGGTCAGAAAGCTAAACTTATCACCCAATAGCCAGAGTTGATAGTTCATATCTTGATCTTATCACTGGGCCTCTTTTTCCCATTCCAATTGCTTTTTGAGGACTCAGGTGGGGCAGTTCTGTTTGCAGTGAGCAGGAGCCTGAGTAAAATAGCAATCAAGCTGTGTAAGGCAGAAACACGATGTCTGAAACAGTATCGCCATTTGCTTCCCAGATGTGAAATCCGACCCCTCCATTCCTGTCAGAGGGATGTGACCCAGTAATAAAGGCACAATTTTTTCTTCTGTCTTTGGTTCCTTTGTCTCAAACATCAAAGTAAAACTTGTTTTCAAACAGGCATCTAAGGATCCTCTTTTGCTTTTCCCACCTTCTGTTCAAATGTAATTGATGACAGCAGCCTGACAGCAGCCTTTGAAAGGAATTCACACTTGAAATAGGGCTTCACTGAAGACGAATATGCTAGCGAGATCCTTGACACTCGTCAACAAGATAACCTGGTATCGTCTCAAATCTCCATATTCACAAATATCACAGTATATAATTTCTTCAATTTCCACATCTACAAAGCAAAGTATCTTAGCAGCAGTACTGACCGTTGGGGGCCAGGTAATTCTTTGTCGTGGGGGCTGTGCTGTGGATTACAGGATCTTAAATAGCACCCCTGGTTTCTACCCACTTGATGCCAGTGCTCCCCCTCCCCCCCGCCACCCAATCATGATAACAAAAATTATGTTCAGACATCGCAGCTGTCCCTTTTGGGGCAAAAGGACAGAACCCAGGAGTTAACTGAAGGATGGGGTTGTGGGCAAATCCTCCCCTTGTTCAGGTTGAGAACCAGTGATATAAAGTGAGGCTTATACGTCCCTCTGTAGGTTGTTAGGAGGATTAAAGGAAGTGTGGGGCAGGGTGAGAGCAAGAAACCTGCAACTGTGAACACTGGAGGGCCAGCAGCGCGTAGTCACAAACAGATTGATTCGCTCTGTAGGATTCGTCTTCATGTAGTACAGGAGGCTCCATTTCACAAGGGTCTTTAGAAACAGTTGAAGCAGGGAGCTAGGAAGCAAAGGAAATAGCTCTCCTAGAGCCCCAGCCACCTTGAATGTGAAGGTATTCCCAGCATCGCACATCATTCCTTTTTTGAATGTCACAATTTGGATTGTGAGGATCTTATCTTTCTTTCCAAAATACCCCTGGCCGTTGGCATATGCTAAAAAAACGTTAAGCGGAGAAGAAGAGAAGGAAGACAGCCTCTTACAAAATAGCCCCAAGACCAGGGGTCGTGTGGGCCCAGGCTGAACCTCTGCATCCTTCAGTTAACTCCTGGATTCTGTGCCAAGCTGGGGTCAGGCCTTGACTTGAAAAGCTACTAGCCGTGTAAGTCTGGCAAGTTGCTTTTCTGTTCTGTGTCTCAGCTTCCTCGTCTGTGAAGTGGGGATAGCAACAACACATGCCTCAGAGAATTGTAGTGAGGATTATATGAAGTAATGTATGAAAAGTGTGTACCTGGTACATGATGCTCAATTAATGTTAGCTAACAGATCACTGTCATCACCATTATCATGACAGAATGTGAAATAAGATTTATTTTGGATCCCAGGAGCAGAAAGTTGAGTTAATCACACTCTTCTGCTCACAGCACATTTTCATCACTGATCTGTACAAGGTTGTATTCTTACCTTAAATCTATAGGAAGATACTTCCTTTCATTCTCACACGTCACTACCAGCACTCATTCCCCCACCAGAGAAAATCACTCTAATGTAGTTACTGAGTATCCTCTCGTTTGTATGCATTCTTAAAAATGTCTATTGTTTTTTAAGTACATATCCTTCATTTAGGTGACCCTGTGCTATGTCCGACTTTTCTCGCTCAGCCTGTTACTGCTTCTTCCTGTACTCCTTTGCAGTTGCATGACGGTTGATGATATCCGTCAACATATTTTACCTTTGAATTCTCCTGGTGGTAAGAACCCAGAAGGCCTCCAGCTCTCCACAGATAACACAATCACGAATATCCTCATTCATAAACCCTTAAGGTCTGTGTGATGGTTTATTGGGCATATATACTGCTCACACATCCCTGTCAAGCAGCAACTGAAATAGGGAAGCATTCCAAATGTTCAGCCTTGCCACATTGATATCGTATTGCCGGCAGTTTCATTCTTGGCAAGAACATCAGTCTACCAAGAGGATGGCAATGATAATATGTCTATTTACTGCCTGCTTTACACATGCTAGAAGTTTCGTGTGTCAGGGTCCTCAGGACTACCCTCGGGTTTGGTAACTTCAGGAAGACTCATAGGACTCAACATCCAGTCACACTCACAGCTGTGTTCTAGGTCAGTCCGCATACTAAGCATAATCAGAAAAGAAAAAGGTATGTGGGGTGAGGTCCGAAGGAAACTAGATGCAAGTATCCAGGTCCTCTCTCAGTGGAGCCACACCAAATGCCTATAATTCTCCAGCAACGGGCCCTGACAACACTTGTCTATTGCCAAACAGCGAAGCTCATTAGAGACTCAGAGTCGGGGATTTTATTGTGGCTGGTCACGTGGGCAGCTTGCACCTGGGATGTACCAAAATCCTAGAAGGAATTCACATTTCAGCATAAACCATATTGTTTATACAGACATTTTAGGAATAGGGAGACACTCATAAGGATTCTGGGGATGGTGGGAGCCCTCCCTGAATCCACATTCCCAGATGCCAACCAAGGGCCAACCTTATAAGCAGGCCTGTGAAAGGATAACCATCCAAACTGCTGGGTTGACTCTTTTCTGCACATTTATTTTCACCATCTGTCAGTGCACACAATGGCAGGAATGCAGCTGACAATACTCTCTTTTTAAAATGAGGACACTGAGGCTTACAGAAGTGAAGTAACCTGCTCCAGGCCACAGAGATAAAAAGAAAAAGTACCTAAAGCTTTCTAGAAAGTGGTCTTTTTTAAAAACCACCTTCCAAAATTGACGTTGTCACTGCCATTAATTTTGGTTTGTCCCCAGGAATTAGGCATAGAAAATTTGACAGTCTTTTTCTTTGCTGAAACTAGCTTGACCTGTTATATTTTTTATTTTGGAAGAAGTTTCTGGGGAAAACTTTGAATAATTAAATTGACATAAGTACAGGATGTGGCCATCACTATAGTCCTGATCAAGGGACAGTTTTCTTAAACGGCTAAGATGATGGGGCATTCTAACCACAGAAAAAAACAAAATGTTTGTTATAATGAATATAAAATTGGATTAATTCCTACATTGCAATCCATTTAGAAACCAAATCATTTCTCTTTCAAAAGTTTTTCTTTTTGAGAAAGAACCACTCACTATATGCTAAGCTCTCTGCATGCATTATTCCATTGTAGACATTTTTTTGTCCACTGGACAAAAAGCTGGACATTAATGCTTACAGATGTTAAACTTAGCAAATGTCACCTAAGTAAATGGTGGACCAGGGATTGGGTCAAGCAAACGCTAGAGCCATGGCTTATTCAGGTGCTATATTGTCACCCCATCACACTATTCTAATGTGGTCTATGGTGACCCAGGTGTGGGAAACAAGGTGCCAAGACCTTAGCAGAACAAAGAACTAAATCAGTAGGTCAGGTTCCACACTGGCATGATGAGCGTTAGCAAGGCTCCGTCTCTTCGTGCCTCAGTCCTCTTGTTTCCAAAGTGAGGCTATCAATTCCTGGCCCAAGAAATGTACTCTATGATTTGTGGAAATCATATAGGAGAGCAAATGTAAAAGTACTCTGTAGAGTTAAAAGGAGCCTATGAAAATTATTATGCCTAGTTGACTCAGTTTCTTACCACAAAGGTCTTTATGAGGGAATAAAACTGAAAATTCCAGAAGGTCTGTCAACATGGGCAGCTGGACAAAAAGTGCTGAAACAATGTCACCACGAGTTAGTTTCCTCCTGGCCAGCTTTCAGGCTCCATGTCCTTCCTGTTGTGTCTCAAAGTGTCTCCCCTCATGGTTACAAGGTGTCCAGCAGTAGTCTGAGACCTTGATGTGCTCTGGGTGTCACATGCCTCAGGAAAGACAAGGGTGGATTTTTACAGAGCTCGAACTGAGAGTCCCCAAATTCAGTCTCATTGCCTATGACTGGCCTCAGATGGGTAACGTGCCTGGCCATAACCTAGCCACTCTCCCAGGAGATGCTCAGTGCTCACTGGCCACACCCAGGCCACATGCCACCCTTGTAGTGGAGGGTGGAACCAATGGCACCAGAAAGGCAGGTGGGAGGTGAGGGTCTTCAAGCGGCTAACGCCAGAGAAAGAGTGATCGCACTGGGAATGAAGATTCGATGGCATTCACTCAGTGTTCTATGTGAGTAATCTTATTAAAACATCATAAATCTAAGGAAGCAGTGTGTTCCATAGCCTGGCTGGTTTGTAGTGTGTGAAACTGAGCTGTACATTGCTGAATATTGTGGTTAGAGGGGAGGGATTGCTCCCCACAGACTCACACCACTTACTAAACATGCAGACAGGAAATACAATTCAGCAATGGAGAGCTCCCTACCTCGACAACCTCATTTAGGGCTTTATTTTTCAGCTATTGTCATATTATCCCACTTAGGGAAGGGTAACTATATAAGGTAATTACAAAGATGGTATTTAATTAGTTTGGGTTTCAAATCGAGGTATTTGTTGCAAACCAGCCAGCAAAGCTGATTGACGTTAATGAATGAAACCCTGTGATTAGAACATCTGTCACTGTCTAGCAGGGTCGATTCCGAGTGGGGATTGGCTCATCACTGGGAACGTGATGATGGCCACAGAAAGCCAAATTAGCCAAACTTAATGTTCTTCTAATCATTAGGCGATTGAGCTGACAGTGATTGGTCACAAACATGCACCGATGAGCAGTAATGAAGTTGCTACGAGATCAGTTCAGCCTAGGTTTTTCAGGCTAATTAGCTAGACAAAAATGTTAATTTAATCAAATAAACATGTATTCATTAAAGGTGTGTAAGAGAGCTGGAGGAGAAAATTGCCTCAGTCATTGAGGAGGTAAAATTATAGCTGCCAAGCGAGTCATCTTGGCTTTGCAAAATCATGCCTCAGTTTACTGTCTCTCTTAGAAAGCAGTCCAGTTTATCACACTTCAGCATGTCACATGTTCCCTTTTCTTCAGATCTCATTTTTGAAAAGAGCGATCATCTGCAGAGCAATGTAAAATAAAAGCAAATGCTTATCTCATTTTATCCCCAGAGGATGAATGAATTCCTCTATGAATGTTCTTTTAATTTGATTAAACAACTCTTGGAACAGAAACAGTTCATAGGGATTATCTAATTCATGCTATTTATTTACAAGAAGAACATGAGGCACAGAGAGACTCTATCGCTTGCCCAAGGCCACACAGCTTACCACATTTTAATTTGTGCCTTTGACATGAGACTCCCTATGTAGTCAATGGAGTGTAACTTGTGAATTAAGTATTGTGAAAGGTATTACCCCCTTTTGTTGCTAGGCGTAGATAAAATGAAAGTTCCTGTGGCCAGGATTCTCACCTGGCCCTGGTTGGCTAGCTCACTGCACACATGTGGGCAATACATTGCTATTGACTCTGTATAAAGAGCTCCTCCCAGTGCTCTGTGCGACATGGTAGCACAGCTGCAAGGCTGCAGGAGAGCAAAGCAGAGGCTGGAGTGGTGGCAGCCCCAACGACAGAGGCCCAGAGGATGACTGTGTGGGCTGAGAGGCCCAGAGGCAGAGACTGGCTTGCCACATGCAGACTTGCTCTGAGTGAATGGGATTCTAGTGATTGACCTGCCACCGTGGAAATAAAGTTGGGTATAACCCTTTCACCCTAAGAACATTCTACTGTCATTTCTTTGGTCACACTGAATCCATGGTGAACTTGCTCAGGGCTGAAACCCATTGGCAAAACACTAGGCTCAGGATATACTCAGGCATTTTTTATAGAGAGACATCTCAAAAGATTATAATCTAGCTATACTTGTAATTGTGAGGAAAATGAGAAACCTATCTGCTGGACAAATACAATGTGACTGTTTATGTGCTGGTGTGGGATAATACATGGGCAAGTGCTGGAGGTAACGAGGGCTGTTTACATATCCGCTCTTGCTGCATCAGGCAGGGACTAATGTCCTGGTGTTCACCCTTGCATATCTCTTCAGCAAGTGATGTGCAGCTGCAGGCATTCCTTTGCAAGTTTAGGATCCTGTTACCAGCATATGTCAAGATCCCAGATCATATCCATGGGTTATTAGCCACTTCATTTATCCATTCCTCTACCCATTTATTAATCCTAAAAATACTTCTGAAGAAGTTTTTTGGGGGTGTGCATTGTTCAGTTTAGGCCTTCAGAGAATCTTTTTAGGTTGGGAGGGAGCCACCTGACTCCCAACGTGTGGCTAAGCTGTTTTCTTATGGAATGCTTTCATCCTCGTCTTCAGTTGGTGAAATTCTATTCATCTTTCAGTGCTGGTTTAAATATTCTTTCCTCTAAGAAGCCATCTCCAGCTCCCACTCCAAGTGTCTGTGTGCCTGCTCTGGCGCAGTAAACCTGCATTTGTCCTGGCAGCTGTCACTTGGGTTTAAAGCAGCCTGTGGACTTACCTGCCTCTCATTAGACGAGTTCCTTAAAATGTGATCCAGGTACCACTCGCATTACAATCACCTGGGTTGTTAATTAAAAATTCAAATTTGTTGGCTCTTCCCCAGACTTAGTCAGAGGGAAATAGGTATAAAGTGGATTTCAGCACATTTCTTAGGTGGTTCTTACACAAAATAAGGTCTGAAAACACTCTCTTACCCTCCCAGCTCCCTGAAGAATGGACCCAGGCACACCATGTGCTCAGCGTGCACTTACAGGATGGATGAATGCATGAATAAAGGAATTCAGATCTTAAGAGATAAGTAGTAAGGCCATGTAGCAATAACATTCCTAAAGACTTTGACTTTTGGTTTTGCTAGTATGGGATTCCATTTCTTATATCTGATGTTGCAGAAACTTAGAAGTAATAAAATTTTTGAAGTTAAAAGGGTCCTTGAAGATCCGCCAATCAGCTGCTGTGGCTGAGATGACCAGATGGAAAGACACTTGCCTGACATCCCAGGTCACCTTAATGGCAGACTGAATCAGCCCGTGCTTTCATACAAGTCCATTGCCTTCCTAGTACACCATGCACCCACACCATGGTTTATCCAGTGAAGGAGCAAAGCTGTTCTTGCTTCCATACACCTCTCAAAGACAGATCCAAATTCTGTCCCATTTTATAAAGAGTTAGAAACAAATCCAGTTTTTAATAGTTCCCAGATAGCTATCATCCACCCCTCCTAGAGACTCCCTTTATCAGCCAAGTCTAATTTAGAAGGAAGTTCTTATCCAAATGTCAGGGTACTGATGTTTACAAGTTGTAGCAAACAATAGGAAGCCCATGTTCATGGAATCGGAGCACCTCATGGCTCAAAATACCCTCACTATTGTTTAGTCCACTGTGTCCCCTCTTTTACTGATCCCCATTTAGTCATCACAGTTTTTGCTATATTCAATTATCAAACATTTTCCTTTGATTGAACATTAAAAAACAGATTCATCCCGAATAGTAATAGTCATGGAACTCAGATTTGATGTGCTAGTTTTTTTCTAAAATGTATTTGAAAATATTATTATAAGTGCCATCCTTGTATCATGTAAGTCATCTTATATATAATCATTGGTACATTCATCATGTTGGGATGCAACTTCCTCATTATTTTAGTCGGACTCTATGATCTTCCCATTATACTCCAAAGGGGAGTATTCATAATGTTTTTTTAAAAATGCCTTTATGGTCTAATTTAAATGAAAATTAAGATGCTATGCTGCAGTAATCTTAATTCCTGTGCACTGTAATCTGAGGCAGGGTGTATTTGACAATGTTCTATGTTAAATCATGCCCAAAACTATTTGGTTATTCATAAGAAATAAGAGATGGCACAAAGGTTGCTAAGGTAGAAATTAAAGTGTCTTTGTATGTCTGGCACATTAAATAGTAGGTAAAGGCTGTTTCATTGCTATGATTACAAAATGTAAACAGTATTGCATTAGCATCTAAATTTTCTATCATTTTTAAGAAAACAGAGTCCTGGTAACGTTGGAAATGATTGATGCTCATCTAGCAACAAAGAGGAATATCTATTATTTCACTGCTAAACTGTTTAAATCTGGACCAGAGAGGGAGATGGCAGTTCAGGGAAGATGAAGAGGAAGAGATAGCTAATGCTACTTTTCTAGAGGAAGAAGGAGAAGAAAAAAAAAAAGTATTTATTTATTTGTTTATATTTATAATTATACCTATTATTACTACTTTAACTTCTGGAAATGAAAACTTAGTTCATGTTTTAGGATCACCACTTTGGACCCACTGTAAGGGGACGTTTGAATGGGCACTCCAAATTGTTTCTAGCTGCACATTTTCTAGGTTTGAAACAGAAAAGCTGTGAGAATCCTGGCAGCCAAAAGAAAACTACATTGAGAGGTACTGAAGGCCTATGCCTCAGTGTGTTACCTGGAGGATATGTCGGGAAAGCGTGATTTGCAACCTGGAAATGGCAGCACCCCCGATTGGGAGTTTCAGGAGCTCCATGAAGGTTTTGAATTAGGAGAGCATATTTCTCAGATTTAGGGACAGTAGGAAATCGGGCATTTTTGGAAAGCCATAAATGAGTTAATGTAGTGTTCAGAACAAGCTGTGAATTGGCCTCTCAAAGGAGGTATGTAGTAATAACCTGCTGTAAAAATTACCACTGCCTTTCCGGCAGTTTTCACCGTATGCTTCTGCTTGAGAGCCGGCATTTTCTGGCAGTCACTGCAGTTTAAGGGCCTATTATTCAGTGAGGTGGACTTTGGCTCTGTTCTCTGTGTGCCTTCAGGTGGGCAATTTGCGGCAAGGGAGGGAAGCCTGTGGGAAGTTAAATAAAGATGGGCAGATCTTTTTTAAAAGATATTTTCACATGCAGAACAAGGAGAAGGTAATAGCTAAAGAGGTGTTTATATTTGTAAAAGATAGAAGGGAAACTTCACGTTGATTCCCACCTCCCCCAGGCAGCTTCCTTTGGCTGCTCCCCCCCAGGGCAGTGCTCCCCAGGTTAGGCAAGTGTGGAGTACCCATCACCTCTACTGCAATATTTAGCGATTGGGCATTTTCTCCGATCTCTTTTCTCCTCCTCATTCCTTACAGGGAGCCCTAACTAGCTGGTGTCCCATTATCTACTTTTTAAAAGGTCTTTTGTGCCCTTCATAGCACCTAGTTTATTTACAACAGCTGATAGGCTGATGATAACAGAGGCTGCTGTAGTAATCTGTGTGGTCATACCTGTCCAGCTTATAAATACGGAATGCATTTTAGGTGGCGGGCTCTGTATTTAATCTTCGAACAGCCTAAGATAGTTACTTTCATTTCCTTCACGTGAGAAGCATTGAAGATAAGATAAGAAATGTTACGTTGCTCAAAGTCTGAGAAAATACAGAAGCCTGGGGAAGTCAGTCCCCATGTCGCCCCCTCCTAACCACCGGCTCCCCATCCTCAGCAGTCAGACTTGCAGGCGTGAACACTGAGCAGCAGAGCCCCCCCTCTGTGAACGAGTCAGACTGCTGCTTGTGCTGCTCGAGCACCTCGGGGTACAGTCCCTCTTAACACAGCACCCCAATGAGGAGGTGCTCTCTCCATCCCCCTTGTCCATTCGAGGAAACTTAACTTCCAAAGGTTATTAGTTTCCCCGTGTTGTGTAGCTAAGTGGAACGGCTGGGGAGCCTGTTCTCTTAACCCCTGTTAAGACATTGTCTTCAGGATATACTTGATATTTACCTGGGTGGTAAACAGATATTATCTACTGAAGACTTCTTCTGGGGAAGCGCACCTGTTTCTCAAGAGAAATGAATCATTCTTGGTTTTCTTATCTACAGTAGTGCTTCTCAATCCTTTTTCCATTACTGCTTCCTTAAGGAGTTTATTTAGGTCTTCCATGGTCGCCGTCCCCACTCTCGGACGTGTTGACACCCAAATATATTACCTACGTGTTTAGATACCTTTGCTTTATGCATTAAAAGAGTAAGACTTTTAAGATTCCAAGAACTGGTTTTCATTCTACTGAAGGTTATATGGGACATAGCCCCAGCAAGAATGCCTGGGTGAGTCTTTCCAGGCTCCCACTTTTAAGCTGTTTGGCCTGGGCTCTTGAAAAGCAACACTCAGAAAAATTTCAACTACATAAGAAGTCACTGTGTAGGATCCTGCACTTAATAAGCCAGGAACCCTTTATGTTTGCATCCTTGCTGAATGCCTTGCCTGTTTGTATCGGATTGCTCTGACAAGAAAAAAGAAATGAGAAAGGTTTGCCTTCTCAGCCTTCCACTCAATCTTTTGAGACCCAGAACTTACAGGACCCATCCTACAGAAAGTCATTTTCTTTAATTGAGGTAAAACTCATGTAACTTAAAATTAACCATTTTTAAAGTGAACAATGCAGTGTCATTTAGTATCTTCAAAATTTTATGCAACTGCTATCTCTATCTAGTTCTACACCATTCTAAGAAATCTTGATGAATATGAGACTCATCCTGAGAAAATGCCCTGCACCCACTAAGTAGTCACTGCCCATTCGGCATCCTCCCCCCACCGCCACAGCTCCTGACAGGCACCAGTGTGCATTTGCTCTGGATTTACCTTTTCCAAATGCCTCATAGAAGTAGGATCATACAGCATGTAGCCTTTTGTGTTTAATTTCTTTAACCTACCATGTTTCATCCATGTTGTAGCATATATCAGTACCTCATTCCTTTCTGTGTCTGGATAATATTCCTTCTTATGGCTAACGCCACAGTTTGTTTATCCATTTATCAGTTGATGGGCATATGGATTGTTTCTACTTTTTGGCTATTAGGAGTAACACTGCTATGAATAATTTGTTCACAGATTTTTGTGTGGGCAAATGTTTCCAGTTCTCTTGGGTATCGAGTGTAGTTGACGGATCATATGATAACCCTAGGTTTACATTTTGAGGAACTGCCAAACTTTTTTCCACAGTGGCTGTACTGTTCAGCATTACCACCAGCAATGTAACAGGGCCTGTTTCTCCACATCCTCACCAGTGCTCTTTGTTCGCCTTTGTTACTATCACCATCCTACTGGGTATGAAATTATATTTTATTGTAGCTTTGAGTTGCATTTTCCAAATGACTAATGCTGTTTCACAGCATGTCGTGTGCCTGTGTGATCTTTTTTTGAAGAAATGTGTATTCAGATCCCCCTCCTTTTCAAAACATCAGGTTTTTTGTCTTTTTATTATTGTAAGAATTCTTTATTATGGATACTAAATATTGTTGGATATATAATTTGCCAATATTTCCTTCCCTTTTGTGAGTTATCTTTTTTTTATTTAATTTGGTATCATTAATCTACAATTACATGAGGAACATTACATTTACTAGACTCCCCCCATAACCAAGTCCCCCCCACATACCCCATTACAGTCACTGTCCATCAGCGTAGTAAGATGCTGTAGAATCATTACTTGTCTTCTCTGTGTTGTACAGCCCTCTGCATGCTCCCTCCCACATTATACATGCTAATCATACTGCCCCCTTTCTTCTCCCTGCCCACCTTATCCCTCCCTTCCCACCCATCCTCCCCAGTCCCTTTCTCTTTGGTAACTGTTAGTCCATTCTTGGGTTCTGTGAGTCTGCTGCTGTTTTGCTCCTTCATTTTTTTTCTTTGTTCTTATACTCCACAGATGAGTGTAATCATTTGGTACTTGTCTCTCTCCGCCTGGCTTATTTCACTGAGCATAATACCCTCTAGCTCCATCCATGTTGTTGCAAATGGTAGGATTTGTTTTCTTCTTATGGCTGAATAATATTCCATTGTGTATATATACCACATCTTCTTTATCCATTCATCTACTGATGGACACTCAGGTTGCTTACATTTCTTGGCTATTGTAAATAGTGCTGTGGTAAACATAGGGGTGAATATGTCTTTTTCAAACTGGGCTGCTGCTTTCTTAGGGTAAATTCCTAGGGATGGAATTCCTGGGTCAAACGGTATTTCTATTTTGAGTTTTTTGAGGAACCTCCATACTGCTTTCCACAATGATTGAACTAATTTACATTCCCACCAGCAGTGTAGGAGGGTTCCCCTTTCTCCACAACCTCACCAACATTTGTTGTTGTTTGTCTTTTGGATGGTGGCGACCCTTACTGGTGTGAGGTGATATCTCATTGTGATTTTAATTTGCATTTCTCTGATGACTAATGATGTGGAGCATCTTTTCATGTGTCTGTTGTTGGCCATCTTAATTTCTTCTTTGGAGAACTGTCTGTTCAGCTCCTCTGACCATATTTTAATTGGATTATTTACTTTTTGTTTGTTGAGGTGTGTGAACTCTTTATATATTTTGGATGTCAACCCTTTATCGGATCTGTCATTTATGAATATATTCTCCCACACTGTAGGATGCCTTTTTGTTCTATTGGTGGTGTCCTTTGCTGTACAGAAATTTTCAGCTTGATATAGTCCCACTTGTTCATTTTTGCTTTTGTTTCCCTTGCCCGGGGAGATATGTTCATGAAGAAGTTGCTTGTGTTTATATTCAGGAGATTTTTGCCTATGTTTTCTCCTTAGAGTTTTATGGTTTCATGACTTACATTCAGGTCTTTGATCCATTTCGAATTTACTTTTATGTATGGGGTTAGACAATGATCCAGTTTCATTCTCTTGCATGTAGCTGTCCAGTTTTGCCAACACCAGCTGCTGAAGAGGCTGTCATTTCCCCATTGTATGTCCATGGCTCCTTTATCTTTTCACCTCCATGATGGTGCCCTTTGAAGCACAGTGATTTTTAATGTTGGTGAAATATGATTCATTGTTTGCTTTTGTTACTTGTGCTTTTGATACCCTATCTGAGTTACATTGGCAATTCATTGAGCTTCTTGCAGCTATTAAACCCTTAACCTGCAGGATTTAAACTTTGATCCTGTGATTTCGAACCCTGCGGCTGGATGGTCAAGACTGGTTTTGGTGGGAGTAGCCTTGCAGCAACATCTTTCAAGGTGATACATCATTAGCTACCTACTCTGAACATAGTAAAGCCACTCTCTGCACATAGAAGATGAACCTCTAACAAGTGTAGCATGCTGCTCGTAGGTACAGCTTTGGAGGCAAACAGACCTGAGTTAAAATCTGGCTCTTGCTAGCTCTGTGTCCTTGAGCAAGTTAATGAACCTCTTAGTTTCCTATTCTGTAAAGGAAGGCTGATAATTCTCTCCATCATAAGGGCCCTTTAAATAGCCTAATATAGCATGTGGTACATAGTGCATGCTTGATAAATGTTATTGCTAACTGTATTAATAATAATTATACTTTATTCTTTACTAATCACTATATATGGTACAAAACAAAAGTAAATGATCATTCCCACATTCAGTGGTTCTGAATTATCTATGCAACCATTCTTCTGTTTCAGTGTGACTAATGGAAAGGTGATTACACAGATAAACCTCCTGCATTTGCAATCAAAATTTGCCATGACAATGTAGCCCAGTTACATCTTTCCCCATGGGTTTTAAAATGAGAGGCCTATTGGTCACCTGTATAAGTACAGGGAAAGTTCATCGAGAAGTGTGTGTGGCATCTAGCCTAGCTGTTTTCTTGCCTAACTTCCTGCAATTTATTATTAGGATGTCATCAGGCCATGGGGGTTAATTTTATGCACACTCTGAGTGCTGCAAATGGATAAATTGCTCACAGTCGCCCAAGTTAGGAATGGCTGATTTGGATGGAAGGAATGACTGGTGACTGTGCCCTCTGCTAAGAGCACCTTCCTAACTGTGAAATGAATTCCTTATCCATGGAGGGAGGTAGCAGGTTGCTATTTGAGACTAGGAAGCTTCTAAATCTGGCAATACACTTTGGCCCTGAGAATGGTGCAGTCTGTTGAGTGACAGGAACAGTTTAACAGGGTTCAGTAGGAGGAAACAATAGATTGAGCTCAGAATGTGGCAGCAGGGCTGTTGTTTTTTTCAGGGGCAGGGAGTGATTGAGTATAATTTTACTGGGAAATTGTTTATTGTTTTTATTCTCTGGGCTAATGAGCTACATTGAGATTAGGTGTGACTGAGTTGAGACATAAGAACTCTAAAGATGCTCTCAGCCCTGGGAGTCTGGTTCATAGGGTAGAAGAATTCAAATAAAATTGGGATACCCTATTTTAATCCTCCTTCTACCATCCCTCACCTCTAGACATTTCAAATGCCCACACCTTTGGAAGTCAGTTTTCTAAACTGTACAATAGGAAGATGGGAATGAAAAAATTCTTTTGGTGGCTTATTTTAATTTATGTCAAATTATTTCATCTTTCAATGGCAATGTATATGCACCACAGGATAAAATTCAAAGGTATGAGGATATAGTTCAACCCACAGTATACGTATCATTTCATAGCTGCTCCTTTCTCTTTCTGTTATATGTAGTATGAGCATTTCCCTCATTTTTAAGTCACCTTTGTAACTATCATTTATAATCTTGCCTAATAAGCCCTAATTCCCTAACTGTTCATCTAGGTAAAAGCCTGTGTCTCCTATTATAAATGCTCTGAATTTTACTTATAATTTAATTCATAAATGTAGTTTAAGCATTTACCTTGAGTCAGCTATTTCACAAGGTATTGGTGGGAATAAGAGAGAGAATAAGACAGAACATGTCCCTATGGGGCTTGTTCCAGAAGAGAAGATAGACTGTAAACAAGAAAACAAGTAAAATGATTTCAGAATACTGTTGCTGTTTCCAAAGGAAATAGACATCTGTGAATGCAGGAAAGAGGAAGTGGACCTACTTGAGAGAGGATGTGTATTTTCACACATGTGGCCTTCTTTACCACCTTCTTGTGAACTATTTGCTTTTAATGTATATTCAAACTTAAGACTAATACTGTGAGGAATAGTAACAATTTCATGGACTCTTGGTAGAATGCATGGTTAAATTCTTGTTGGAAACTGTCTTGCCAACATGAGTCAGCTGTGGCCATGGTTCTGCAGTGGGCCCACCGCAGGAATCATTAGACTCAGAGACACGAGTCTCTGTCACCATTGTCAGGGACTATGTTAGAAGATGTACTGGGCTCATTAAAGGCTGAACTCCTGGTCATCTCTTGCATTTTGACTTGCAGGTTCCTGTTTTACTACACTCTGGGTGTCAGTAATACTCTTGTGACAGGGAAAGACTCGAGGACCAGGAAGGGGGGCATACGGGATCCATGCTGGCTCCAGCTGGCTGTGTGTCCTTAAGCCACCAAACTTCTCTGAGATTCAGTTCCTCAGGTATAAAACTGAGGGGATTGTGTGGCATGCAGTGCCCCCCAGGTTTCACTCCCTGTGCAGTCAGTAGTATGGAATGCTGGGTCAGGGCCACAGTTGATTATTCTGCAGGGAGCAAGGGAGAGGGGAAATTGTGGCACCCTTGCCTCACATTTGCTGATCCCAAATGAAGTCATCTTTCTAGTTTCTTGTCTAGCTACAAAAATCTTTACCCTTACAAATAAGAATTTCAGCTGATGGAGATTTTCTGCATTTTAAAGATCAGCCTGAACACTTGCTGACTTTGGATGTCCCACAGGGTTTTCAAAACTTTTTCCTTGTGCGCACGTGTGTGTGTGTGTGTGTGTGTGTGCGTGCACGTTTTTTTTTCCTTCTAGCTGTCAACTAATCGTCATTAAAGGAATTATGGTAACTGTCAGGCTTTGCAGAGCCCCTCATGAGCCTCGGAGCCCTGCTTGGAAATTAATGTCTCTATCCTTTGGGATACGGCAGGCTGCCTCTGCTGAAGTGCTTAGCTTAGAAGCTGGTTGGGCTTCCAGATGTGTTCTGACATAGGGGACAGTTTGCACTTTCAAAGCTGGGCCTCCAGCAGTGCAGTTGAAGGAATACAGCTGGTGCCATGTGCTTAGAGGCTAGTCCTCTTCTGAGAGAGAATTTTGTTGAAAAGGTGGACAGCCCTAAGCCCGGAAATCTCTCTGTGCCTCTCCCCACTCCAGAAACTTCCCTGCCATGCAAACAAATGCCCCTGTTAGATGAGAAAAAATGTTCCTTCTCTCCAACTATCGTAAAACCCCTTTTCCTTTCAGTGGAGCTTGTGGTTAATTTCATTATCCTGCATAATAGATGAAAGAACATTCAGCAGCAAAACGTATCTATCCACTGTAATTACATCAACATTTTTAAGCTTAAAAACGGGTTACAGAAAGAACTCATTTCACATGTATAACTGAGAATGTTCTATGTGTTTTTACAAGAGGATAATAAAGACATAAATGGGGATAGATGGGGCTAAGTAGTTTTACAGATGGTGGTTGCATATTAAAGATTAAATTGCTGTCTATAAATAAAACCACTTTTACAGTAACTAGGTTACTGCTTTATCTTAATTTAGGTGTAATTGAGAGCATTAGCGTTCTTCATTATAGCCCCATGAATGTTCCTGCAGATTGTAAACAGGACTCCATGGAATGCTAACTGATGGATTTCCTTTGCCATGGAGAGGCCCTCACTTAAAAGGTTACCAGAAGCTCTCCTGGAATCTAGTCCTCTGACTTCTCAGATCCAGAGGATTTTAGAAAGATCTTGGGGAGTTCCATAAGGAAGTGACTAATATCCAGCTTCCCCTGTGTTATGTGTTTGAGAGGGAGTGTGTGTGTGTGTATGTGTCATATGCACTGCTGTCCAGGACTGAGGACGAGACAACATAGGAGCACAATAAGTGTGGCCTGAGGAGCTGGGTTCACGTCCTCCCTCTGCGGCTGCTGCCTCCGTGACCTCGGACGAGTCCCTCGATCTCTCTGTGCTTTGGTTTCCTTCTCTGCAAATTGGCATCATAACATTATTGATCACGTAAGACTGCTGGAAGGATTAAATGGATTTATCCATGTAAAACTGTGGGAGCAGTCCTAACCCAGTTGTAACTCGATAATGTCATGCCTGCACAACACACACACAAGCTTGTTTTTACCATCACATTCTCTTAAGATAGTTTTATTAATTCCTTAATCAAATTTTTGAGGAGTATATACTACATATTGTGTAGTATGCTAGTTTCTAGGGATGGAAAAATATAAAATCACAGACGAAAGCTCCCTAGGAGCCCTTTACAAATACAAGTTCCAAAAAAGCACGAGCTTTGCCATCCTGGTCCAGTCTCCCCAGTGCCCGGCACGTGGCTGGGCTGAGAGGCTTGCAGAGTGCCTGAATTGGGTCAGCCGGGGTCTGAGCGCCATCCCTGGAGCCCAGGAAATGCAGGCACAGAAGATGTTGTCCCCAAAGCAAAATGGTCTCACTTTTGTTCAAAGATGGCAGAATAGGTGCTGGGTAGCAAAAATAAATGTCCTCTACAAAAACAGGAAAAGCAAAGGCTGTTTGGGAAAAGGCATCACAAGACAAAATATGTCACAAAGGCAGTCGCAGAGGGGTGGGAGGGTAAGAAACTCGCTGTTGCAATGGAAATGTGGGGGGACCTTATGGTGTGGGGAGGGGTTTGATGGCTGAGGACAACTGGGACAGTGCTATTATTGTAAGGTGAAAAAAAAGAAAAGCCCAGACACTTGGCCAGCTTCAGGATTATGCAGGAAAACAAATCTTATTCAAAAGTGCCTTTTATTTTCTGGTTCTTCAATGTACTTTGTGATTTTTCCCCAACAGGTTTATTTCCTAATTAAATTTTTCCTAGGCAACCATTCAGAAACACAGTCTGTAGTAGAAAGGGACAGATGGCTGCGGTTCTACGTCCCTTCCCAGGTCAAAAGCGCTGGGTCCAGGAAGAGGCTTGCTGGGTAGGAATAATTGTTGTGCAAATTAGCCCCTGGTAAAATTCCTGGAATGGAATGATTTTAGGAGGAAGAGATAATGTGGGAAAAAATATGAATCTTAGGCCCCTCATACTAAAGTCCACCTATAGAAACATGGAATTTTGGAGTTGGAAGAGGTCTAAAAGGTTCTAATGCCTTTATTTTATAGATGGGGAAACTGAGGTATAGGTAAAGCAAGCACATATCTAAAGGTTATACATTAATAGTGGCAAACCTTTAGCCCAGGTCTCCACAAACGATAGTGGACACCATATATACTGTTCCCACAATAATGCTCAGAACACAAGAGAAGCTATTGAACAGATAGACACTAGAGATGGGCTAAAGCAACTTCTTAAGATGTCCACAGAACATTTCGTAGTGTTTTATTGGGAGTCCTACAGAATTACAGAGATGAACATGGAATTTGGGAGTTGGAAGAGGTCTGAAAGGTTGATTCACACTGCTTCTACCACCATCAAATCTTCCCTTTGAAGCATAACATGGGGAGGTTTGGGTCATATTGTCCCCACGTAGTGAGAACCATATAAAACTGTCAGTGTCTGACCATTTTGGACATACTGAAATGGAAATTTCTGTAACATTCAATCTAATGCAATATAACATGGAAATAAATATTTATTTGATATTCTAAGAACAAAGCAGTGCGACCAGGAATAATTCAAACTTCCTGAATCCCCTAACCAAATTTTCTAGCCCTTCTATGGTCTTGATGCCTTGAATCAAAATTTATCTTTCTCCTCTAATCTTGGCATGCCTCGTAGAACATAAATGCCATAATGGGCAACCTGGACGTTATAGAAAGGTAATAATATTATTAAAAATTTTAAGCAATAATAATTACTACTTATTACCAAGTACTTCCCATATGCCAGGTACCATGCTAAATGCTGTACTACACTACTGTACTTAATTTGCATGACTGCCCTGTGAGGTGTAGATAATGTTCTCTTTAGAATTTTTTTTCAGAGCCATTTGAGGTTCACAGAAAAGTTGAGGGGAGATAAGTATTTCCCTTATATCTTTTTTCCCCACACATGCATAGAATCCCCCACTATCAGCATCCCTCAGCAGAGTGGGATATTTGTTACAGTGCATGAACCTACACTGACATGTCCCTGTCACTCAAAGTCCATAGTTTATATGGCAATTCATTCTTGGTGTTATACATTCTATGAGTTTGGACAAATGTATAATGACAAGTATCCATCACTATGATATCAATGCCCTAAAAATACCCTGTGCTCCTCCTATTCATTCCTTCCCTCATTCCATCCCCCACTCCTGGCAACCACTGATCTTTTGACTGTGTCTATAGCTTTGCCTTTTCTAGTATCTCACATACTTGGCATCACACAGTATGTAAACTTTTCATATTGGCTTCTTTCACTTAGTAATACTCATGTAAGATTCCTCTATGTCTTTTCATAGTTTAAGAGCTCATTTCTTTTTAGTGCCAAGTAACATTCCATTGTCTGAATGTACCACAGCTTACCTATCCATTCATCTAATGATGGGCCTCTTGGTTACTTCCAAGTTTGTGCAATTATGAGTAAAAATGCTATAAATATCCGTGTGCAGATTTTGTGTGTATGTGTTGATATATGTTTGCAACTCCTTTGGTTAAATACCATGAAGTACCATTGCCAGATCATATTGTAAGAGTATATTTAGTGTTGTAAAAAAAAAAAGCCTGTCTTCCAAAATGGCTGTACATTTTGTGTTCCTACCAACAGATGAATGAGAATTCCTGTTGCTCCATGCCCTTGTCCTCATTTGGAGCTGTCAGTGTTTCTGATTTTGGCCATTCTAATGGTGTGTAATAGTATCTCGTTGCTTTAATTTGCATTTTCTGATGACGTAAGATGTGGATCATTTTTTCATATGCTTATTTACCATCTATCTGTCTTCTCTGGTGTCTATTAAGGACTTTGGCCCATTTTTGATCAGGTTCTTTGTTTTCTTAGACACTGTTTTTCACCTCCATTTTATAAGAGATGAAAACTGAAGATCAATGAGATTAAGCAGCTTTGCTCCAGGTCAAAGCAGTTTCCAAGTCCAGGAGGTATAATTCAAACCCAGATCTGGGTGACTCAGCATCTGCACTTTTGATGTCCCCTCTGCTATACCTGTACAAAGTCCCATTCTACAGCATGCTCAGTGCTAATTACCTCCCTCTGTTTGAAGTTCCCCAGTGACTGGAGCTCAGAACTTCCTGCAGCATGGTTCTTCATTGAATAGTTCCAATTGTTCAAAATTTTGTCCTAATTTCAGAACCCCCAAATGCCTCCTGCTCACTTCCCAGCCCTGGGCATCTGCTAAGCCCTGTGCTGTACTTGTGCAAAGATATCAATTTCAGTTTGACCACCTGCCTGAGTTTGCACAAAGTAAAATGAGATCACATTAATTAGATCACTCTATTGGGGATGCATTATATTTATTTCTCAGTAAGAGGATGACAATGGAAAGCAGTTGTTTAATTTCTTTATTAGTGTCGTCTATGGTAGAGCATTAAACAGCAGCCTGCTCTCCAGGGGACACCTTTGGCAATGCCTTCTTTTCAGAGTAGAGCAACATGAGCTGGAAAGACGTGCTTAAAATAGCTTCACATTGCATGGAAATTAGTTCTCAGGACATTTCCGTATATACCCAAATTTACAGTCTTGGCAGTTGCCCATTCTGCAGACAGGGAAATGCCTGTGGTGGTGTACCTGGGCAGGAACAACCTCACCCACAGGAATGCTAAAATGTGCAGAAAGGTTTCAAGCCCTTTTCTGTAATGGCCTTATCAAAGCACTCAAAATACTTGTTCTGTCCCTTAGTTATTAAGACCTTACTTCCTAACAGTGTGTCCAAAATATCAGTTCAATAAGACTGAGTGGGTTTTACTCTAAAAAGTGTTCTGTGGTTAGATAAGTTAATTAAACTAAATGACAGTTGTTTCTTTACCTCTCAATTTCTAATTTATTGTCACAGATGATTTGGTCCATGTTTGTTTCACACCAGACCATACGCTTCATAAGGATAGAATGAAGTCTGAAAGTTCTCACCACTGAATCTCCAGTAACTAGTATGACACCTGGAACATTCAGTGTCGGTTTTCAAACTGAACAAGTGAGTGAGTGAATGAACAAAATGAAGGGAGTTAGGTAAAGAAGGATAAGGAGGTGACCTGAGAATCCACCAGGAAGAGGGAAACGGGAAGATCAAGAAAATATAAGAGAAACTTTACTAACTTCAGAGTTTCTCCAAAGCCAGGCTTGCACTAATCTCTGAGCATGCAAGGCTAAGGTTTTTCAGTTTCACTAAGATGGATGGTTATATTTATTTTTAGGTTCTGAAAGCCTGAAGTGGTGTATTCTCCAGATGTGAGGGAGGATAGAGCATCTGGACACCAACTTACTGTGGGCACTCTCTTTTTCCTGTGCTTTACACCCTGGCAGCTGGTCAGATAAGCCCCACAGACAGTTGCTACTATATTTCAGTATTGTTCTGTCTTAGTCCTCTCTAAATGCTTCAGTGGCCTGCAATTTCGATTGCCCATTTTTCCTTGGAGATTGGATTTGCCACATTTGCTGGCAGCTTGGCTGTTGTGATTGCCCAACACAGTCCATTTTTCATGTCCACACCATCAACAGGAACCCAGGTGCAGAGCAAGGAAATGTGGACAGATGTTTAGGGACTGCCAGGAGTTCTCACACGCATATTCTGCATGCTGGCCGGGAAGCCTTGATGAGAATGCCTTGTTTGGACCCAAATCCTTACCTTACCCTGAAGGCAGATGCTGAAGGCAGGAAACTTGGTTCAGAAAGAGAGTTCTTAAGTCTCTTTATAAAAAGTATTAAAAAGTCATCCAAAACTTACTGTACATTTTTCTTGCAAATGTAAATAAGCCAGATAGCAAGGATAGTATACAACAAGCTGAGACATTCCCCCCAAAATCACCTGGATTAACTCTGAATCCTCTTTAGAAAGAATTCTTGTGTTCCATATTAAGAGATTAGGAAAATCAGTTTTCTAGTTGTTTTTTATTATGATTTGAGAAGACAGGAGAATTTCATTGCTCACAAAGCACTGGCATTTGTTTTCAAATTTATCATTTATTGTGTAGAATTTCAAGTACTTTTTATGTGAAAACTAAGAGGAGTGTAGGTGGAACTTGAATCAGTGGTAGAAACAAATCAGCGCTATCTGTATGTATATACTTAGGATTTGTAGGGAGCTTTCTTTTCATATTATTTAGGTAATACGGACTTACGGTACAAAATCTGGAAAAATGGATGAACAATAGATAAATAAAAACTTACTCAGAAACTCATCATTCCTGAAATTAACCTTTTATGTTCTATCTTTCCAGAGATAGGTAGACAGATGGGTATAATCTACTTCTTTTTATTTTTCCTCCTTTCCTTTTTTTTTAGTGTGATCATACTATTTTTCAACAGTGTTTTGCAGCTAGGAATGATGGTTTTGGTTAGTATATCAGTTTATCGCCATAGATATTTGGGTCGAGACTCAGTGAGGCATTTGACAAAGTGGACAAGATGGAGAAGTATGATCTGGATAGCAGGATGACTGGGTGAGTTTACAGGTGGCTGAACAGCTAGCTGTACCCAAAGGGCATTGATTAATGCATGGATGTCAACCAGCAGGGAGGTCCTGATGGTGTTATTATGTTTAGCAAATATTATGTTGAGACACTACCCAGGGATATGCCTTATTAAGAACTTTAAGAAATGGTGATCCGTCCACTCTGAATACCAAACATTGACAGCAGTTTTCAAAGTCCATGGCTAGTGATAGAGCAGTCTTCTAAGAAGAGAATCACAGAAGTGGAGCTGATGGACTTGAATTTGCTGTGGCCAATCACAGTCATAATCACTGTGGAAACTGCTGTGATTTGGCACAAAATCTGGAAGAATTTTTATACCTAAAGATTCTACCAAGCAGACAAAAGGATTGAAAAACAGCTGAATCCTTACTGAGTGAACTGCGGAGTTTACTAAATAGTTGACCTGACTGTGAACTAGAAGGGCATCAAATTACAACTTGGTACATGGTGGTTATTTAACCTCCTTTTAAATCTGCACAGAGGAATCACTGACACACTCAGCCAGATATGGCCAACAAGAATGTCTCTACCTAGTGACTTGGTGGATAAAATAAAACAGTTGACCTTTATTGAGCTTTTAGTCTATAGCAGGCACTCCTGAAGATTTCGTATGACTTATCTCATTTATTCTCCCAACAACCCCATGGCACGAGTATCCTGGGTTTATAGATGGAGAAGTAGGGCAGGGAGAGGCTACTTATCTTGCCTGAGATCATATAGTGGGGACAGAGTAAGGTAAGGATTTGGGTCCAAACAAGGCGACTCCAGAGGCTTTGCTGTTCACTCCATATGGTCACGGTATGTTCCTTTACCCCCCTGACTCTACTTTACCCACTGTTCTTCACTTGTGTTTTCACTGCTGCAGTCTCGTCTCATGCTCCTCTGGATTCTAGAGTCTGTTTCTGTACATCTCTTCTTCCTCATGGCAAAAACTCATGGTCCCTGCAGTTCTTCAGAAGTCATATTCCAGGTACAGGCTGTCATCAAGTTTTTCTGCAGAGTCTTGTTCTTACCAAATGCCTGTTCTTTGCACAATACAGGCAGCAGCTCTGAATTTCTCTCTCTGACCACATTCTCCACCTACCTTCTCCCTAGCTCTCAGATTGTACTACCACAGTTAATGGTCTTTTTTAAGACACTAGCTTTTTGGCAGGAAGAAGCATAGTTCCCTCTTTGGCTTGTGCTACAGGGAAAATTAGGGGAAAAGCTCCCTAATTTTGCAGAAACCAAATGTTCTATGGTATTTCCTAGGCCACCTTCTCCTTCCTGTAGCCACCAAGGTTTTTAGGAAATGTGCAAAATCAGCGAAGGCCAACAGGGCCCTTAGCTTTTCATCTTCAGTGCTCATTTTAAAACACAGGAAGTGACTTAGACATTTTCCTAAGTTTCTCCCTGCCACAAAGCTAAGATACTGCACTGAATGACCCGATTAAGATTCAAATGAATGGTTCATATCAACAAGGTGAAAGGTAATTTAGAGAAATGGGATACCTTACATTTTTAATGTCCCCAAAACAGTTGTACAAGAATGGACTGAAAGACACCCTAATTAGCAGTAGTTTATGTGAAAAAGATTAGAGATAGGCTGACTTAACTGTAAATTACTCTGGATCAACTCAATCCTAAACTACATTAAATAGAATAATTTTACTTATTGGCTATGAATATTCATTTTTTTCATACTATTAGCAGTATTTGGATGCTTTTACTTAGTTTTGAATATTATGTTCTAAAAGTACCATTTCCAAATGGAAGTGTGTACTGGAAAAGGCAAACAGAATAGCATGATTTTACAAACTGTGGAATGTGTAGGAAGGCTAAGGAAATTGAGACATTTTATCCTGAAGGGAAAATAAAATCAGAAGAGAAATCAGATAGTCTTAACACTTGAAGAGCTGTTGCATAGAGTCAGAAACTGGGTCATTCATAGATTCCTCTTATGTGAAGAAAATGGATAGATTTCCCCTTCATGTAAAACACAGGATAGGAACCACATTGCAAGGTGCAGTTACATAAGGAGCTTTTTTGCAAAGTAGTAAGTACCCCACCATCGAAAGTGTTCAGTTAGAGGCTGGAAAATTGTATAGCATGGATGCCATAAAAGGAAGTACTGTACTTGAACATGAATGTTCACAGTAGCTTCATTCACAATAGCTAAAAAACTGGAAACAACCTAAATGTCCATCATTTAGGTGGATGGATAAACCAGTGTTCTCAACCAGGGGTGATTTTGCTCTCCAGGGGGACATTTGGAGATGTCCAGATATTTTTGTTGTTGTTGCGGTGGAAAAATTGTTGTCGGCATTCATTGGTTTGAGCCTGCAGATGCTGCTGAAGGTCCTACAACACAGAGGACAAGAATGGCGGTAGTGCCAGCGCCAGAGGCAGAGAAACCTTGGGATAAACAAACAGTAGTACATCCACACAGTGGTATTGCTGAGCAATAAAAAGTAACAAACTGCTGTTATATAAAACATAGAGGAATCTCAGACTTGTTACACTGTATAAAAGAAGCCATACACAAAAGACTATGTGGTACATGGTTTCATTTGCACAGAATTCTAGAAAATGAAAACTAATCTATAGTGACAGAAAGATCAGTGGTTGCCTGGTCCTGAGGGTGATGGAAGGGAATGGATTGCAAAAGGCCATGAAGAAACTATTGGAGATAGAAATGTTCTGTATCTTGATTGTGTTGGTGTTTTCACAGGTATATATACTTGTCAAAACTCACTGCACGGTGTAGTATAAAAATGATGCCCTTGACTCTATATAAATGATACCTTAATTGTTTTTTTTATTAAGGTATCGTTGATATACAATCTTATGAAGGTTTCACAAGGAAAACAATGTGGTTACTATATTCACCATTATTATCAAGTCCTCCCTATACCCCATTGCAGTCACTGTCTACCAGTGTAGTAAGATGCCAGAGTCCCTACTTGTCTTCTCTGTGCTACACTGTCTTCCCCATGACCCCACACACACCATGTGCACTAATCATGATACCCCTGAATCCCCTTCTCCCTCCTACACCCCTCCCCATTGGTAACCACTAGTCCCTTCTTGAGTCTGTGAGTCTGCTGCTATTTTGTTCCTTCAGTTTTGTTTCATTGTTATATTCCACAAATGAGGGAAATCATTTGGTATTCGTCTTTCTTTGCCTGATTTATTTCACTGAGCATAATATCCTCTAGCTCCATCCATGTTGTTGCAAATGGTAGCATATTTTTCTTTCTTATGGCTGAATAGAATTCCACTGGGTATATGTACTACATCTTCCTTATCCATTCATCTACTGATGGACACTTAGGTTGCTTCCATATCTTGGTTACTGTAAACAGTGCTGCAGTAAACATAGTGGTGTATATGTCATTTTGAATCTGACAACTTCTTTTCTTTGGGTAAATTCCTAGAAGTGGAATTCCCAGGTCAAATGGTATTTCTATTTTTAGTTTTTTGAGGTACATCCATCTTGCTTTCCACAATGGTTGAACTAGTTTACATTCCTACCGGCAGTGTAGGAGGATTCCTCTTTCTCCGCATCCTTGCCAGCATTTGTTGTTCCTAGTCTTTTCGATGTTGGCCATCCTAACTGATGTGAGGTGATATTTCATTGTGGTTTTAATTTGCTTTAACCTGATAATTAACAATGTGGAGCATCATTTCATGTGCCTGTTGACCATCTGAATTTCTTCTTTGGAGAATTGTCTATTCATATCCTCTGCCCATTTTTTAATAGGGTTATTTGCCTTTTGGGTGTTGAGACACATGAGTTCTTTATATATTTTGGATGTTAACATCTTCTCAGAAATATCATTTAAAAAATGTTCTCCCATACTGTTGGATGCTTTTTGTTCTGCTGATGGTGTCCTTTGCTGTACAGAAGCTTTTTAGTTTGATATAGTCCAATTTGTTCATTTTTGCTTTTGATTCCCTTAACTGAGGAGAAGTGCTCAGGGAAAGTTGCTTCTGATTATATTCAAGAGATTTTTGCCTATGTTTTCTTCTAAGAGTTTTATGGTTTCATGACTTACATTTAGATCTTTGATCCATTTTGAGTAACTTTTGTGTATGGGGATAGACAATAATCCAGTTTCATTCTCTTGCATGTAGCTGTCCAGTTTTTCCAACACCAGTTGTTAAAGAGGTAGTCATTTCCCATTGTACATCCATGACTGCTTTATCATATATTAATTGACCATATATGCTTGCATTTATATCTGGGCTCTCTATTCTGTTCCAATGATCTATGAGTCTGTTCTTGTGCCAGTACCAAATTGTCTTGATTACTGTGGCTTTGTAGTAGAGCTTGAACTTGGGGAGCATAATCTCCCCCGCTTTATTCTTCCTTCTCAGGATTGCTTTGGTTATTAGGGGTCTTTTGTGGTTCCATACAAATTTTAGAACTATTTGCTCTAGTTCACTGAAGAATGCTGTTGGTATTTAGATAGGAATTGCATTGAATCTGTAGATTGCTTTAAGCAGGATGGCAATTTTCACAATATTGATTTTTCCTATCCGTGAGCATGGGATGTGTTTCCATTTATTTGTATATGCTTTAATTTCTCTCATGAGCGTCTTGTAGTTTTCTGGGTATAAGTCTTTCACTTCCTTCATTAGGTTTATTCCTAGGTATTTTATTGTTTTTGATACAATTGTGAATGGAATTGTTTTCCTGATTTCTCTTTCTGCTAGTTCATTGTTAGTGTATAGGAATGCAACAGATTTCTGTGTACTAATTTTGTATCCTGCAACTTTGCTGAATTCAGATATTAGATCTAGGAGTTTTGGAGTCAATTCTTTAGGATTTTTTATGTACAATATCATGTCATCTGCAAACAAGGACAGTTTAACTTCTTCCTTGCTAATCTGGATGCCTTTTGTTTCTTTATGTGGTCTGATTACTGTTGCTGGGACCTCCAGTACTATGTTGAATAAAAGTGGGGAGAGTGGGCATCCTTGTATTATACCTATCTTAAAGGAAAAGCTTTCAGCTTCTTGCTGTTAAGTATGATGTTGGCTGTGGGTTTGTCATATATGGCCTTTATTATGTTGAGGTACTTGCCCTCTATACCCATTTTGTTGAGAGTTTTTATCATGAATGGATGTTGAATTTTGTCAAATACTTTTTCAGCATCTATGAAGATGATCATATGGTTTTGTGTTTCTTTTTGTTGATGTGGTAGATGATGTTGATGGATTTTGAAGGTTATACCATCCTTGCATTCCTGGAATGAATCCTATTTGATCATGATAGATGATCTTTTTGATGTATTTTTTAATTCAGTTTGCTAATGTTTTGTTGAGCATTTTTGCATCTATGTTCATCAGGGATATTGGTCTTTAATTTTCTTTTTTTGTGGTCTCTTTGCCTGGTTTTGGTGTTAGAGTGATGCTGGACTCATAGAGTGATTTGGGAAATATTCCCTCCTCTTCTACTTTTTGGAAAACTTTAAGGAGGATGGGTATTAGGTCTTCACTAAATGTTTGATAAATTTCAGCCATCTGGTCCAGGGGTTTTGTTTTTAGGTAGTTTTTTGATTAGCAATTCAAATTCATTGCTGGTAATTGATCTGTTCCGATTTTCTGTTTCTTCCTGGATCAGCCTTGGAAGGTTGTACTTTTCTAGTAAGTTGTCCATTTCTTCTAGGTTATCCAATTTGTTAGCATAGAATTTTTCATAGTATTCTCTAATAATTCTTTGTATTTTTGTGGTGTCTGTAGTGATTTTTCCTTTCTCATTTCTGATTCTATTTGTGTGTAGACTCTCTTTTTTTATTGATAAGTCTGGCTAGAAGTTTATCTATTTTGTTTATTTTCTCAAAAAACCACCTCCTGCTTTCATTGAGTTCATATGGGATTGTTCTTTCCAGAGGTAGCCCTGTATTGCAATATACTTCCCTCTTAACACAGCCTTCACTGCATCCCACAGATTTTACAGTGTTCAAAAATTGTTGTCATTTGTCTCCATATATTACATATTCTCTGTTTTTATTTGGTTATTGATCCATTGATTATTTAGGAGCATGTTCTTAAGCCTCCATGTGTTTGTGGGCTTTTCCATTTTCTTTGTGTATTTTATTTCTAGTTTCATACCTTTGTGGTCTAAGAAGCTTGGTTGGTGCAATTTCAATCTTTTTTAATTTACTGAGGCTCTTTTTTGTGGCCTAGTGGTCTATTCTTGAAAATGTTCCATGTTCACTTGAGAAAAATGTGTATCCTGCTGCTTTTGGGTGGAATGTTCTATAGATGTCTATTGGTCCATCTGTTCTAATGTGTTGTTCAGTGCCTCTGTGTCCTTACTTATTTTCTGTCTGGTTGATCTGTTCTTTGTAGTGATTGGTATGTTGAAGTCTCCTAAAATGAATGCATTGCATTCTATTTCCACCTTTAATTCTGTTAGTATTTGTTTCACATATGTAGGTGATCCTGGGTTGGGTGCATAGATATTTGTAATGGTTATATCCTCTTTTTCGACAGACCCCTTTATCATTATGTAATGTCTTTCTTTGTATCTTGTTACTTTCTTTGTTTTGAAGTCTATTTTGTCTGATACAAGTACTGCAACTCCTTTATTCTCCCTATTAGGTGCATGAAATATCTTTTTCGATCCCTTCACTTTTAGTCTGTGTATGTCTTTGGGTTTGAATTGAGTCTCTTGTAGGCAGTATATAGATGGGTCTTGTTTTTTTATCCATTCAGTGACTCTATGTCTTTTGATTGGTGCATTCTGTCCATTTACATTTAGGGTGATTATCGATATGTATGTACTTATTGCCTTTGCTGGCTCTAGATTCATGGTTACCAAAGGTTCAAGGGTAACTTCCTTACTCTCTAAGAGTCCAATTTAACTCACTTAGTATGCTACGACAAACACAATCTAAAGGTTTTCTTTTTTTTTTTCCATCCTTTTTCTTCTTCCCCCATTCTTTATATATTAGGTATCATATTCTGTACTTTTTGTGTATCCCTTGACTGACTTTGTGGTAGTTTTCTTCTTTTTGCATTTGCTTAGTATTTCATTGGTGTTCTTTCTTTAATGTGGTTTTATAACCTATGGTAACAGCTATTTATCCTTAGGAACACTTCCATATATAGCAGTTCCTCCAAAATACATTGTAGAGATGGCTTGTAGGAGGTAAATCCCCTCAGCTTTTGCTAATCTGGAAATCGTTTAATCCCTCCTTCAAATTTAAATGACAACTTACTGGGTAGAGTATTCTTGGTTCAAGACCCTTCTGCTTTGTTGCATTATGGCTTCGTCATGCCACTCCCTTCTGGCCTGTAAGGTTTCTGCTGAGAAGTCTGATGATAGCCTGATGTGTTTTCCTTTGTATGTGGTCTTTTTTCTCCCTCTGGATGCTCTTAATAGTCTGTCCTTATCCTTGATCTTTTCCATTTTAATGTTTATATGTCTTGGTATTGTCTTCCTTGGGTCCCTTGTGTTGGGAGATCTGTGCACCTCCATGGCCTGAGAGACTATCTCCTTCCCCAGATTGGGGAAGTTTTCAACAATTACCTCCTCAGTGACACTTTCTATCCCTTTTTTTCTCTTTTCTTCTTCTGGTACCCCTATAATGCTAATATTTTTCTGTTTCGATTTTTCACACATTTCTCTGAATATTCTTTTATTCCTAGATATCCTTTTATCTCTCTGTGCCTCACCTTCTTTGTATTCCTCTTCTCTAATTTCTGTTCCATTTGCTGTCTCTTCTAATATGTCTAATGTGCTTTTAAATCCCTCCATTATATTTTTTATTTCAAATTCTGAGTTTCTTAATGATTGAATATCCATACTAAATTCATCTGAGTTCTTGAATATTTTTCTGTACCTCCATGAACATGTTTATGATTTTTATTTTGAAATATCTTTCAGGAAGATTGATGAGTTCAGTTTCACTTGGCCCTTTTCTGGAGTTTGTGAGATTTTGGGTTGAACCAGTTTCCTTTGACATTTCATCTTTATATGTGGCTCCATCTAGTGCCCAGAAGGTCTACTCTCTGGAGCTGCTCAGCCCCTGGAGTGATGTCAGGTGCTCACAGGGAGCAGCCCTGGTGCCTGGGGGGAGGAAAGAGCTGTTTCCTGCTTCCTGGCTGCTGTGCCTGTCTCCACTGTCAGAATCAGTGGGCCGAGCACACAGGTGTAAGCCTCTGTGCTTTCGGTTAGTAGCTGCCATAGATGGAGCCTCCCTCTGGCTGGCCTGATGCCAGAGCAGGGGTTGCTGGTTTGTGAGTCAGTGTGGGCTGGCTGGGAGGATGGTGCAGAAGGCTGTGTATCATGGTGAGGGACCTTGGAGCTGAGTTGCCAGCCAGGGGGTTGGAGCTCCTGAAGCTCCTGAAAGTTCCTAACCTGCTGGGCAGAGTGTGCCTAGGCAGTTTTATCCACCTCTCCTTTCTCCTGCGCAGTAAGCTCTGTGCAATCCTTGCCCCTTTAGCAGCCCTCTTGCTGTTAGGAAATCTCTCAGACTGCCCACCTGTCTTTTTTCCCAAAGCAGCCAGATGTGGATCCCTGTTTTCCACGAACAGCTGGAATCTCAGTCTCTCCAAGTATTCCACCTGTCTTAGCTTTCCAACCCCACAAATCACCAGAGCACCATGCAATGTAGATTCATGCTCCCAGAGCAGATCTCCAAGGTTGGGTGTTCAGCAGTCCTAGGCTTCCACCCCCTCCCTGCTCCGTTTCTCTTCCTCCCACCAGTGGGGTGGGAGAAAGGCTTGGGTCCCACCCAGTCAAGGCTTTAGCATGTTACCCTGTTTTGTGAGGTCTGTTCTTTTCTCCAGGTGTATGCAGTCTAGTGCAGCCTTCTTTCCTGCTGCTCTTTTAGGATTAGTTGTATTAACTATATTTTCATATCATATGTGGTTTGGGGAAGAGGTCTCTGTCTCACCTCTCACACTGACATCTTTAATCTTCTACCTCAATTGTTTTCTTTAAGAAAGGGATGTGTTACACTGGGAGGAACTGTATTCAAGATCTTTCATTTTGCTTCCCAACTCCAAGATACTATTTTATTCTTTGGGTCCAGTGTGTTGCCAATCTAGTGGACATAAAGAAATCTGTATTAAAGTTTGCTTTATAATTATAGGTCCAGTTATGAGATGGAGACAACACAGGAAGTTAAAGAGGGGAAGTTTAATGTAAAGTGTTATTAAATTCTGTTCAAAGAGTAGCCATAAAATATAAGGAAACTCCATTTGGTACTCAGTGGCTGAGAGAGAGCATCCAATGAAGGCCACACTCAAAAGGGGATCCTTGCCTCAAGATTAGGGTTCCAACTTTGTTGGACAAAGTATGGTTGACACCACTGAGTAGCAGAGAAGTTTGCTTGTTGGTCCTGATCAGAATCGCTCTATAATCACAAGTCAAGCAGATGGCAACCTTCTGGAGTGCAGATAGGGTAGGATGATCAAGGACTGGTAGTGTGAGTATGCAGAGAGAGGAGGTCCCAGAGAGAGGTTACAGGTGATCAGGCATACACTTGCTGAGGGAGTGATGGATGGCACAGTGCTGAGAGAGGGGACCTTCCTGGTTACCAGGAAGCCAAGCATTGACCAAGAGAGAATCAAGGCTGTGTGAGGGCAGGAGACCTGGAGTATATACTGTCCCTGTCAAAAGAGATGCTGATAGATTATTGTCAAGTCAGGCAGAAGCTGTAATATTGCCAGAGGACTAGGTGCTCTAGACATAAAGCTCTTATTTTTATTGGTTGAATTGTGCCCCCTTCCCCCACCAAAAAAATGAGATATGTTGAAGTCCTAAGTACTGTACCTGTGATTGAGACTTTATTTGGAAATAGGGTCTTTGAGGATTTAATCAAGTTCAGCTGAGATCATTAGGATGGACCCCAACCCAATATGACTGGTATCACTGTAAGAAGATAAAAATGATATATAAAAACAGACACACAGACACCGTGTGTCAACATAGGCAGGGACTGGACTAATGCCAAGGATTGAGGTCCACCACCAGAAGCATGGAAGGATTCTGCTTAGAGTCTCAGAGGGAGCACAGCCCTGCTCACAGTGCTGTCCGGGACTTCTCATCTCCAGAACTGTGAAAATAAACGTCTGCAGTTCCAAGCCCCCAGTTTGTGTTATTTTGTTATGGCAGACGTCAGAAGCAAATACAGCTTTGGGTACCAGGAAGTGGAGTGTTATGCTAACAAATATCTAAAACTGCAAAGGTGGCTTTGGTATTGAGTGATAATAGAGGCTTTAAGAGTTTTGAGGCACATGATAAAAAGCTTAGAGTGTCTTAGAGAGGTTGCTGGTAGAACTATGGCTGTTAATAGTGATTCTGGTGCAGGCTCAGAGAGAGGAGAGGGAGCTGCAGAGAAAGCCTGTATTGTCTTAGAGAATACTTCCATTGCCGTGAACACAATCTTGCTGGAAACAGGAATGCTAAAGGTGCTTCCGGTAAGATCTCAGAAATGAGGGGCATGTTTTTGGACACTGGAGGAAAGATGACCTTTGTTATGAAGTGATAGAGAACTTGGCTCAGTTATGTTCTACTCTTGGGAGAAAAGCACTTCAGAGTATTGGACTTGGATACTTAGGTGAAGATATTTCTAAGCAAAGTGTGGAAGGTGTGGGGTGCTTTCTCCTGGCTGCTTACAGTAAAATGCAAAAGGAAATAAGTTGAGGAGTGAATTTTTTAAGCGACAGAGAACTCCTGGGGTAACTGGAAGCTGGAAGAGACAAGTAAGGGCTCTCCCCTGGAGGTTTCAGAGGGAGCGTGATCCTGCTAACACCTTGGTATTGGACTTTCAGCCTCCACAAAGGGAGACAATCCATTTTTGTTGTTTGAAGGCAGCTAGTTCATTCTTACCTTGTTAAAATAGACCTAGGAAACTATATTTAGCAAGTTTCATTCATTAGTTCAAATTTTGAATTACAGCACAGTAGTTTTGTTGGTTTGCTGGTTAGAATATAGACAAAGTCATATTTTATACACTGTGATCAAAAAAAATTACATAAATCCAAAAGTAATTTGTTCTCAGCTGGCATGTCTTGACTCAAGCCTTTGCCTAAGGAAATATTTTCAGCTTCTAGGTTTTTGCATTGTTCATTTATTTCCATTTTACTGGAGCACAGGCCCAAAGCACATTTGTTCTATTACCTTCCTTATTTGCTTTCCTATGTGTGAAAAATCAGTGTTTAACTATTACAGCCTATTCAGAAGCTCTATTTATTCTAAATAGTCAAGATTTCAGTATGGACACTTTATTTTTCTTTAATTCTACAAATAGTTCTGCAAACAGCTTTTTTAAAATCTGCTTTGCTTTTTCAAGTCAGTCACTATTACTATACTGTTGGTCCCTGAAAATAAATTCCAGTATATAGAAAAGGCAGACTTGACACTTACTGGTTAAATATGCAGTAGTTATTCATGGGGATTTTAATTTCTTCTATAATTTTAAACAGTTAAATAAACAAGATGCCATTTCATTAAAAGCACAAAATAGTTAATATTTGACATATTCACCAAAAATGTGTCAGTATCACATCCCTGGAGGCTTCAGGTATTTTGGGGTACTCAAGCACCAAATTGCTACCCTTTAAGGGGACACATTTAAGGAAACATAGAAGCAAAATAAAATTCTTTCCTTTTTAACACCACTGTTATATCTACCTTTGCCTCAGAGCCCCCCACCCAGTGGTGTCTGAGCCTGGGGCATGCACAGTAACCTCAGAAGATTCAAAAGCAGAAGCCTTTCTCTCTGACTCTTGTAGATAGCGATTGGAAACGGTAAGTGTGCCTCGTGTCCTGCCTCGCGGTTGGTTGGGAGACTTGCATTTCCTACTTAGGGAATTAGGAGTTGGGAGGCTATGGAACTGCTCTAACCTTGTTTTCTCGGTGGGGGTATATGTCTGCAAGTGGTAGAGTTAGATCTGGATTCTAGGTCAGGCTCTCCTACACCCCAGCTGGGTGACTCTTGGCACCTTGATTGACATGTCTAATGCTTAGATCTTTGTAAAAAATTTAAAAAGTGTGATATGTATATATGTTTTCATGCAGCTGTTGTATGAGTCACATGAGATGATTTATGTAAAGGATAAATGCAGTTCCCTTGTGAAAGCTCAGTGATCATCACCATCACCACCACCTGTAAAATAGGGACAATGGTGATGAACCCTCAAGAGTACTGGGTCACATGGGAGAGTTCTCGTATAGTGTTTTACCCAGTGACTGGCACATAGTAGGTATTCAACGAATTATAATTTTTTCATTTCCCTCAAAACTTAAACCACAAAGGAAGTGCCCACTTTAGCAGGGAGTTACTAGAAGCTAAAGGTAGTGTGTTTTTAAAAAAAGGCATTTGACCTGAATCATGAAGAATAAAATAAACCCCTTTCAAAAAATATAGAGATTATCTTTTCATTCAACAAATACCATATACAAGTGGGGAAAACTCTTAACTAGATGCCAAACTCAAGGAAGAACCACCAACCCTGTTAAAGCACCCTGGGTGAAGTGCTTTTGTTTATGCCCGTCCTTCCCCTCTCCTGGCTTCCTGTTCTTCCCTCTTCCCACTTGCTATTTATTAGTATTTGCGCACTGGAGGGCTCACACTGTTCCGAATGCTTGGACACGTAGAGATAAGATAGATGAGGTCCCTGTTTGCAGGTGTCTTATTGTCTAGAAGAAAGATTGCAGTTTTATACTTTGTAGTCTTTATATATATAAAATATAACATATTATAAATGGGGAAGTTTGTATTCCATTTTACTGTCCCAGTCATTCTAATTCCTTAAAGTAACGCTGCTCACATACTGGTGTACATGAGAATCACTGGGAGGACTTGTTTAAAATTATAGTCTCTTAATTTAAGAAACACTGGACTAAGTGAGAATCAAGAGACGAGGCAGGAATCTCCCATTTTGCCTGTATGTCCTTGGAGAAATTATTATACTTCTCTGGGCATCAGAAACTGTCTGGGTCAGTGACCACATTCTACATAGGAAGAAACTAGAGCCCTTCGTATATCTATACAGAGCCTGTATTTTCCATGTCTCCTCCCAGTGGTGTCTGTGTTCTAAAGAATTGTTGGTAAATGCTTGTTAGCTCTTTGATAAATACCTAGTAGATATAACGCACTTAGTGCACCATCACTGTATTGAAAATTACAAAAGGCCAGTTTACATCTTGGCGATTTTTATTAAGGGAGGTGATTTTTAAGGATTAATGAAACTGATTTGGAAAGGCTTAAATTCAATTGGATAGCATACCTTTATCTAGCACCATTCTCCTCTGCAGATTAGCTAGGTTTTCATTTCTATGATGCCTGGGGATTTGAATTCAAGCAAGAGACAAGTACTGGCCTGAAAGGTCCCCTGCTCATTTACAAGAAAACCTTTTTTAGAGACACCTCCCTCTCCAACCTAGACAACTGAAATGTGTTTCCTTATTGCATATGGCACCATGATAATTAAACCAAAGCACCACTAATGGATTGATACCATCAATAAAGCCTGTTGCTTGGCTGAAGTCTTTCCTTTCAAACCTGACCTCAAGGTCAGTTAGAACAATGGTGGAAGGCAGTTAATTTCTTGTTTATAAATACAGACAAGGAAATGCAGTATTGATTGCTGTATTTCACAAAGGGGGGCAATTGCCCTCAACTGTGGGCAGACCACGATGATTCAATTTGTAAGACCAGAGAGTTCAGTATTGCTTCATATGTCAAGAAAACAATGGTTTATTGAACCAATATCACATTAGGTCTATGGGTCTGAAATATATGTAATACAGTCCCTGCCTTGAAAGAGCTTAAAAAATTAAGGCATCAAATCAAAACCTAGAAATATTAAAAGATTAAGAAATCATCATTGTAATTTTGGATATACTAAATGCTTTTAGAGTTCAAAGAAGAGGAAGATCCATTTGATAATAGGCATTACAATGGAATTCATCCAGGGCTTTGAAGAATGGGAAAGTTAAGGGGGTGCTGTCTTAATAATGGATGCCACAGACAGACCAGAATGAGGTGGCACAAGGCATTCTAACAGGGTGAGTGGTGACAACATTGTTATATGAGTGAGTAAATGAATGACAGCTATTTTGGGTGTCACAAATGAGCATTAAGCCCATTTATTCCATGGCCTGAAATGGTGGAGCTAAGGATTGCTCAGTCTAGGACACTACTACCCAAGATTCCCAAATTATGATTCATGTCATACTAGCCTTTCCTGTGATATGCTCTGCAGATCAATAAAACATGGTTGCATGAAAAGGAGTCCCATAGCCAAAGAAGTTTTCAAAACACTGGAATAAATAAAGTTGAACAAATCACACTTTTATTTCCACCTCCTCAGAACCATGAATGTACTTCTATGCCTTGTTAGTCCCTAAGAAATTAATCGAATATGTAGCATTTCCCAAGATAATTTGGCCAAGAAAGAAATTAATTAAATGTTTGTGAATTTACACACACATATACCGATAGATGGGTAGGGATAGCTAGAAAGATACCAAGCTACATATTCTATTTTTCCAGGGAATCCCTAGGGAAAGTGTTTCTGTGGAATACTTTGGGAAGTGCTCACAAAAAATTTTCTTTTGCTGGGCTTTTACCAAATCTATGGGCACTTTTCATTATGAGCTTTCACCCATGTCCAGATTTTCATTTCTTATGACAGTTCTTCCCTTCATAATGTCAATTCCACAAAGCCTATGTAAATGTCAGAATATGTGGTATACGCTGTTCCTTGCATTCTCAAAAACATAGTGCTTTTTAATGGTAAAAAAATGGCATATAATTAGGCAATTTGATGTGTCTGGTCTTTCTCATCTGGTTAATCCAACATGTCAAAATAAACATCCTATTCTCATAGGAGGTACTGTAACAGAATAACGTCATCAGAAATTCTAGAAGAAAGGAAATGAAGAGAACTTTCTATTGCTATTAAATGAGAATAAACTTAAATATGACAAGAAATTGATGAAAATTGAATAATTTTGGTTTCTGACAAAGGCATCTATAGTAAAATTGCATTTTCTTAGGGAAAAAAGCCTGTAGATTACTTTTCCTATATAAGATTTCTGAGGAAATTCATTTTTGCTGTGGGTGTTCACTCTGTTCTTCTTGGTCCTTTGCCCTCTTACTTCCCAGGAAGGACAGGGACTCTACTCTAGAGTTCATTTTAATTTTCACAGTTTCATTTAAAGTAATTAAATCTCAATTCACCATTATTGTAATATATTTTGAGCCTTTGGGTTCTACTTAAGAGGGAGGGATTCATAAAGCAGGAATCCCACACATACTCAATTGACTTTCTTTTCCTGAAAATATGCTTTGTGATTGACCAAGTGCACTTCTTATTTCCTTCCTTCCTGGATAAATCAATTTTGCAGTGTCCTTAGAGCTCTCTATTAAATCAAGAAAGTTTGGGCCCTACTTGTACCTTGAGACCTTGAGCTTCCCACCTAAATAGTTGTTACAAATATTACAGATTCAGGCCTGGGTAGAACTGCAGTGAAGGAATAAATATGTGAAAAGCTGCCTAGGTAGAACAGCATCATACATGAAATTTTTCATAGCCAAGTTCAGTTACATAAGGCCAGCATGGAGAGAGACAGAGACAGGGTGGGGGGAAAAAGTGAAAAGAGGAAAATAATCAAATATTCTCCCTGTTCAAATGAGACTTTGGCCTTTGTAGTCCCACGGACCAAGAATCTACAACCAAAATACAAATAGAAATAAAAGAAAATAATTCTGACCTTTATGTTTATAAGATTCCAGTTCCTGACTTTAAGGGACAACTTCTAAGACAATTTCAGAATTAACTTAGACTATGTATATATTTTTTCTTTTACCATATCTGCACATGTCCTATATCTAGCCTTACTTAAGATGCCACTCTACTGAAATTAATAGGATTGCATAACTTTAGAACTGAAGGAAACCAAAGAGATTATTTAGTTAACCATCCTTATTTACTTACTGTTGGGAAGAATCAAGACCCAAAGAGCGGAAATGACTTAAGAAGATTACTGAATTTGGGGAAGGTAGATAGAATTTGTCCCCTTAATTCTAATGTAGTGTCCTGTCCACTGTGTTTAGACATCAGATGCCAGGCTTGCTACGGTTTTGTATAAAAGAAGATTAATGGATATTGAGTGTCTGGGAATAGAGGTGGCAGCAGAGACAGTGGTCAGGAATGCATTTCTTATGGATAAAGTACAAGAGTTTAGAATATTGACATTTTCTTTAGATTCACAGTAATGTTCCTTAAGGAAAGAAGGCTATAATGTAGTTTTCAGGCTATGAGCTTATGCAGAATTGTGAAGAATAGACAATTATGATCAATATGAATTTTGCTGGATCACATTCTGATTCCTCAGAACTTGATTTTTGAGAAAAGTTCTCCCTGAAGTAAGCCCGTCTCTCTCTTCTTTCTAATGCTTCCTTTCACTTGGAAAGATTATAATGACTCTTTGGAAGAGAGTGACCATGACCAGCCCCAGGAAGCATCAGAGTAAAACGTATAAACAGGAGCAAAGGAGAGGTTTTCCAAAGATGTCCTCTTCAGGAAGCAGATATACAATTTCTAGTTCTCAAGCAAATGATGAATTTATAATAATTATAATTATATAATATTATAAATATATGAATTATATAAATTAAGTAACACCTATGATAACTAGGTGTGGGACACAACATTTTACCACAACTGTATAATTCTTAGGGTCTATTTATAGAAATGGTATGGTTTGTGTTGAGGTCGCTATGGTGTTTCCTGGAGGGAACAAGGAAGAAATGAGTTCTTTATTTTCCTCATCCCCAAAGCACATTACCTTGCCTGAGTCATTGAACTTCTCTGGGTTTTACTTCCTTTACTCAAAATGTAGGTAGAAACAAGAACCTAGCTGTTGCTGACAATGATGGTACATACATTTTAGCTACATGTACTATATGCCATGCCCTGTGAATAAATACTTTATGTGTGCTACCTTATTTAAAACTCAAATCTGTGAAATAGCTACTACTATGATATTCATTTTAGAGATGAGGAAACTCAGTCTAAGGAAAAGTATATAGTTTGCCCCAAAATCATACACTAGTACCTGGAAGACCAGATATAAATCTGTGGTCCTGATTTTATATATGAAAACATTTTCAGAATAGACATGTACAGAAATACGGGGATTTTTTTTCTTTGTAGCACTGATAAATACTCTTGTTGAAATCAAGGCAGTGATAAGAAGTTACTTGATTTACCAGATCACTTTTTAGAAGCAAACTGGGAATAATGCTCTAACTTCCTCCTCCGGTTTTCTTTTCCTCCTGAGCAAATGCAACTTGTACAACACACCTTGGTTCATGAATGTTCCATGTTATGTTTGTCAAATAATGTAATGACATTTAATGGGCAGAATGTAGCTGAGGTGTTTTGGCCCCCAAATAATTGAAAGGCTTTTGCATTGCTATTGATTTATTTTTCAAGTCTGAACTCTAGCAATTCCCTGGCTCTAACATTAATTACAGCATTTTTTCCACTGTTTAACTGAACTGCTTCTTAGGATAAGGTCATTCTGCACATTTTAGATTCGCTGAGCTCTCTTTGAAGCAGACTCTCCACTGTCTAAGCTGTGACTTGAGAAGAAACCAGATGTTACTGGATGCTCACCCCAGTGCTGTGCCCAGGTAGGCATGTGTTTGCCAGAGGGGGTCAGGGTCCCTCCCCTGAGGATCCCCTCCAGGAAGTCATCCACCTCCCTCTTACTAGATCAGTGCTTCAAGCAGGTCCTTAGGCACTGCTTCCTCAATGGTAATGTGCCAGTCACTGGAGAGCCAGGGAAAATGCATATTCGAAGTCAGCAGGTCTGGGGTGGAGCCAGTTGATGCCAGTGCTGCTCATCTACCCTGTGTATGGTTGCATGTCCACTTAGGAAAAATTTCCCCTTGTGCAACTTGCTACAATTAGTTGTAGTAAGGTTCATAGAAACATTGTGAAATAGGCAAAATTTATGTTAAGACATCTCCTTAAATACAAACAAACCGGGTAGTCGTCTTTCTTTTCGTAGCCCTTATTCCCTGGGTCATTACATGTTCCCCCTGTTCCCCCTCAGAGGCCTCCGAGAGTACCTCCCTGCCCTTCCCACATGGCACCATGTCTGCAGGACTTGTCACTCTTGCCTCTCTCTAACTGACGTCACAAGTTCATGTGCTCAGTGCCGCACTCTCATGACCTCATCCTCAAGCTGGCGCCAATCCAATCAACGCAAAGCCCTGATCCCAAAGCAAATGATTCAGAGAAACTGGAGTGAGATTTGTGAACAGAGGAAACTCCTGGGACCCTTGAAATGATGCCATGTAGGTGTCGGTTACTGTTTGCCGCTCTCGGACTCGCTAGTTACTCTTTCTACTGGACACACAGGCCCTTGTACTTGCTACTCGATACTATCAGCCTCACATGCTAACCAACATTTTATTTTTGTGTTAGAAGTTCTTGGTATGTGTTTGTAAAGAAAAAGAAAGTAATATACTTATTCCTTCCCCTTTGGGACAATCTTTTTCAAATCTCTCATTTCTGTGCAGTCTCTTGAGCTTTCTCTGCAGCCAGCAACATCCTATACAAGTCGTAGATAACACCAGCAGGCAGCTTAAATTATATTTCAATATATTCTGAGAGTTGAAATGCCAAGTCATATATTGTAGCGAACAGATGCAACTATAAAAACTCAGTATTTCCTTAACTGGGGTACTATAGGGGAGGACTAGGTGACAAGGGGAGTCATTTCATCTCTACTCTTGGTAAAGACTCTAGGGAGCAAAAGCATTCCAAGAAATCAACATATTTAACTCTTGACCACAACTGTTTATTTTGGAAACACTTTACAAAAACTAATTAAACTGCCTACTAGCCTTAAGAAAAATGAGGACCATAAGGCACTTAATTACCCCAAGTGCTTTAATGGGAAAACTTTTCTTCCATTTCTTGTGGTTCTTTACCTGCACAGTCACTTGAGGACGAGGTGAGGCAGATGAAGAGTTCATGCTCCAGAACCAGACCAGACCTGGGCCTGAGCTCCTTCTAGTGGAGTGGGCTCCCTCAGTGGACTTCAGATGCTCTGAGATCTGGTTTCCTCATCTCTGTAATGGGGGTGACTGAGAAATACAAATCTTGCAGGGGCCGACTTCTCTGGGTAGAGAGGGTGCAGTGTCAATGTTTTTGGAGCACCACACAGGTATTTTAATTTCTGTTAAAATCACAGAAAAAAAATGAATTTCAAAGTCAAAGAAAATGTTTTCATATGTATGCATTTATATTTATACCAATGCAGTTGTGAAATACAAGTTTGAGTTTTATTTTGCAGAAGAAAGGGCACAAAGGCTGAAATGCCTCAGACCCCCAAAAGTTACAGTGGGCCCTAAATGTATATATTTAGCACTGTGTCTGGCTCATGGGGAGCAAATGTTTTCTGCATAAGGCCAGACAGTAAACATTTTAGGCCTCTCAAGCCAGACAGTGTCTGTCCTCTTATAACTACTCAAGTCTGCAATTGTAGCATTAAAGCACCCATCGACAATATACAAACCAATGGCCATGACTGTGTTCCAATAAAACTTTATTTACAACAACAGGCAGCAGACTCAACTTGGTTCATAAGCCTTAGTTTGCTGATTCCTGACTTAAACTAATACTGATATTATTGAAATGAATTCTGATTTTATTCATTCCTATGAACTATCCCTTGAAGAATATGAGCAAGATAGGGAAGAGGTAAGTGATATACTTACAAGAGAGCCAAATGAAAGAGCCCTATTAAAGTCTCAGTTCCTTCAGAGTCATCTAACTAGAATAAGCCATCACATTTCTCTTCATTCTACTAAAGAAAGAAGTCAAGCATAAGATAACAAAATGCTTCAGTCACAGCTCGATGTTCCAAGAGACCACCTTGTGCGGAAAAAATAAAACACAAAGCAATCTGTATTGAGGAGCAATGTGTGTATTTATACAAATCTATAAACAGAAATTGCACATGACAACAAATCTGGTTATGCTGTGTAACTCTCCATTACATTTGAAGCCAAAAGAGGTCTTTCTCTCTGATTCCATTGGCAGAGCAGGCAGGTTCTTAAAGGCGGAGAGTATTTAACACTTATGTAAGAGGGGCAGGAAGATCTACCCAAAGACCAAGCCTGAGCTCAGTACAAAGAAGATAAGCCCCTGAAGAGGTGGGCATGGCCCCATGCATTAAAGGCTGACTGCAAAGGAAAGTCTCCTATGAAATCTCTTGAAGTCAGAACTTAGTTCTCATCAACTTTTGGCCTAAGAAAACAAATGGCTAAATTTATTGGCAGTGTATTTAAAATAGTGGTAGCTACTAGAAGTAGGAGGAAGGATAAATAGCAGAGCAATTAGGGGTAAGTTTGAACTCGAATCCAAAGTCTAACACTTACTTACTCTGTGGTGTTAAGCAGGTTTTTTTAAGTCTCAGTTTTTATAATTATCAATGGGTTTAAGAATACTTATTTATATATCCTGCATGACAACTGAGAGGATTAACTGAGATTTTATATGTGAAGGCCCTATGCCACTGATTGACATGAAATAGGGGCTTAATGAATGGTGGCATTTTCACTGCTATTAGAAGTAGGAACAAGCATAGCTGAGAAAAAAATCACAACAGAGAAGGGAGGACGAAAACATAGGTGCCAGAACTTGGGGCTCTAGAATTTGAATCTTCCCTTTGTTCAACTATTAGCTATATTATACTGCACAGTTTTCTGATCTTGAGCTTCCTCATCTGAAAATGGGTATAAATGAGTATAAATAGAATATACCTCATGAAGCTATTGGGAATATTAAATATGTTTAGTGCATATAAAGTGTGGCCTAGTGACTAGCATAGTGCAAAACGCACTATCTTGTCTCCTCTTCACCATCATTGCTTAGCATGATGTTTGAGGTTTTAGGGTCCCCTTCAAGATGCATGATGGCCTTTAAAGGCACATGAATTCTCTTAAAATTATGTATACCAGAGCTTGTTTTATTCTCTTTTTATTTTTTGTCCATTGTGTATTTTTCTAGAGTGGAGGTTCAAAGCTTTCATCCACTTTTCAGAGAAATTCACAACCCAGAAGCTTTACAAATCATGTTGTTAGACAACAGTCCATGTGCTTTTCAGGGCTTCTGTTGTAGCCTGTATTATAATGGCTTGTGATAATAATCCAAGTTACAAGAACTTGTTCCCTTAAATCAGCATACCATATATAAGGAGTATAGTCATATGTTTTAGTGAGATTTACAGATACTAAAGAACTGATTTTCATGTAAAAGGTTGAAATTAATCTAGGGATGTGAGTTTCAGTACTTTGGAAAATCAATATAAGTGAAATAACTCACTCTTTATTGACTCTGGGTGATGGTCACCATGGTAAAAAATAAAATGCAGTAGCCAATATGTATTTACCATTTTCCTGGTGATTTTCTAAAGAGTAACTTACATTTATTATGCTATTTAGTCCTTGCCATAATCTCAGGATAATTTACAATTATGCCTGGTTTCTTGATAGAGGTCTGTGCTTTCATGGTATCAAGTGACACATAGATAAACATTTGATGGGGACTGGAAGTAGTTGCCAAAACCAGAAAGGATTCCATTAGCTATTGTTAGTAATCACTCCTTGACTCAACTTGCTGTAAGGAGAGATGCTATGAAGGCCCGAGCTGTAGAAAAACACATTCAGAGAAGTACAGATATTACAGGTCAAGCAGAGATCTCTAATACTGCCAGTTTCGGAGTCTCCCAAGTTCATATTGGTTTAATAAATTCAGAAAGTATACTGGTCATAAAGAGAGGCACATTTCATGAAGTAATCAGCTCTACCAGAATGTTAACTATAAATTATATATAAGATTTCCAAGCCAGCCTAGGAAGCTGAGGGCCTTGGGAAAAGAAGTTGGCTTCTAGGGGGAAATAACCTCTTTCTGGATATGAACAAGCTCTCCCCAAATACAAATTCATTTATTTCTTGAGCACCTTGGGAGAAAGAGAAAACATGGAAATACTTCTACATTCACCATTAGTTTCTCAGTTCACTTTTGGGATGTTATTTGGGAAGAATATTAAAATAGAAAAATTATTCCATAGGCTATGTTTTTAATTAATTGTGAATGATTACTGTACAATTCCTGAAGTGGCTCATGTTTTGAGATTTTGTTTTGTTTTTTTTTTACTTTTGCTCTGTATTTTCTCAAAAAGACATTTTTCCCCCAAGTAACAAATGTGCATCATATCATAACATTTGAACATGAACTAACATAGTGTCTCAAAAGCAATTATAATAAGGATTAATTTGACTCAAATTGTGTTTCTCTGTGATAATGTTAAGTGTTGCATTAGAATCTCTTGTTCACAAGCAACTGTCTACCTTACATAAGGAGATGTTTGGAAAGACACTGGATAACTCACTACAACTTAACAACTAAAGTCTACAAAAATATAGGAGCTAGATCATCTCTGGGGAGCTCAGTCAAAAACACTAAGCCATATATATATATATATATATATATATACACACACACATATATGATATATAAGCCATATATGATATATATGAAGAATTCAGCTCCTTAAATTTCTAAAAGAGGGAATTAATTGGGTGACATTGTCTGGGTGACTTCTCACCCACTGCGAGGGTATGAGTGTGAATATGAGATGATAAACACAACAGGATCAGCATGGCCTGGGAGACAGACAATTCTTTAGAAAAGAAATTTTCAAAGGCCTAAATAAACAGAGAGAGATATACCGTATTCGGGTATGGACTAGTATTACTGTAATGCCATTTCTCCATTTCTCCTCAGATCAATGCAATCACAATCCAAATGCCAATGAGAATTTTTTTTTTTTTGGAATGGGGGCAGTTAGGAACTGATGCATTCTTTCTGAAATGTATATGGAAATGCAAATGCATAGAATAGCCAAAACAACCTTGAAAAAGAACATATTTGAGCTCACAATACCAAATTTCATATAAAGCTACAGAATCAACAGTATGATATTGGTAAAGAACTGACAAATTGAGTGATAAGACAGAATCAAAAGTCTAGAAATTGACTCAAGCATATGTGCTCAACAAATATACACTCAATTGATTATTGACAAGTGTGCCAAGGAAATTCAATTGGGGAAAAGAAAGTCTTTTCTACAAATTATTCTGGAGAAAACATTTTTTAAAAAGAGGAATTTTATCCCCTACCTTGCACCATACAACAAAATTAATTTGAAATGGATAACAGACTGTAAACTTAAAAGCTAAAACTATTGAACTTCTGGAAGAAAAAATACAAGGTTATCCTCATGAGTTTGGGATAGCAAAGATTTCTTAGGACTAAAAAGCACTAAACATGAAGGAATAAATGATTAATTGGAATCATCAAAATAAAAACCTATAGTCACTGAAAGATAACATTTAGAGAATGAAAGGGCAAGCAAGAGACAGAGAAAATATTTGCAACACATATATTTGATAATAGAATTACATCAGTATATAAAGAATTGCTATGATCAACAATAAAAGACAACTCAAACTGAGCAAAAGACTTAAATAAACAATGCAGTAAAGATGATTTATGAGGAGCCAGTGAGCATATGAAAAGGTTTCAACATCATTAGTTATTGGTGATATCCAAACTGAAATACAAGTTACAGAGTATTCCACACATGCTAGAATGGCTAAAACTAAAATATTGACTTCACCAAATGTTAAGGATTCTGAATAACTGGAACTCTGATATGGTTCTGCTGTTAGTACAAATATTACAACCACATAGCAGAATTGTTTTGTATTTTCCGATAAAGTTAAACATGACTCAGAAATTCTAAGTAGTTAAAAGAAAAGACTGTTTGTTGCAGCTTTTTCATAATTGAAATTGGAAATAACCAAATATTCATCAACAGAAGAACAGAAAAACTGTTGTGTATTTATACTCGGCAATAAATAATCACTGAGAGGAAATTCAGATGAATCTAAAAAAATACTATGTTGAGTGAAGACCCAAAAGAGCACATACCATTTCACTCCATTTATGTGAATTTTAAGATTAACAAAACTAATCTGTGACAGAAATTAAAACAATGTTTGTAGAGTGTAGGAATTGACAGAAGGAGAAACTAAGGGACTTTTGGGAGTGAGAATATTCACTGAGGTGGTAGTTTCATCAGTGTGCATGTTTATCAAAGTGTGTTAAATTACAAACCTAAGATCTGTGCCTTTTGCATATATAAACTTTCCTGTAAGAAAAAAGAAAACAGTTAGTGGCTGGTAGATTCAAATAAAGTCCTCTATTACCATTATCTCCATTTCCCCAGTGCCTAAATTGGATAATTCCAACTAGGAAGTTCCAAATGAAGATTCATTGAAGATATAGATAACTATGTCAGCCATTTACTCCCCTCTTAGCAACTGCACCACTTATACCTTTTACTTAAAGATGCATTTTTTTTTAAGTTTTTAAAATTATTTCTGTCTCTTCAAAGAGATTGCATATTCCTTGGGAGCATCACCTACACCAGTGGTTCTCAAACTTTAATATGTACAAAAATTATTCAAGGAGTTTATTAAAATAGCTTGTCAGGCCTAATCCTGTAGATACAATGGCTCACTAGTTTTGGCATTGTCCAAGGAATCTGTGCTTTCAAGTAGCATTCCAGGTGATTATTCTACTGACTGCTTTTTGAGGAACATTGATCTGTATCATATGTGCATCATTTCTGTGATATCCACAAGGCTTAAGTGCTATTTACTAATAAATAAGCTGTTTTATAAATAAACTAGATAAGTTTGAATGAATCCTCTGACATCAGTTTTCATGTAGCTAGACTTTTGGATTTTTTTGAATGACACCATTAGAAACTTCAGATAGTATTCTAGGAAGAGACCCTAAAATAAAAATCATTTTTACCAACCCCTTCATTTTAATCTTGTGGAAACTGAGACCAGAAAACAATGGGACTTTCCCAAGGTCACTTAGCTAGTGAGAACTGAATGGAGTCTGGGATTCATACCTCCTGTTATCTAACCTAACCCAGGTCTTCCCATCAAACCATGGCTTACTCAGGATGATAAAGAACAGTGGTTCTCAGATAGGGGTGATTTTGCCCCCCAAGGGATGTTCAGCAATGTCTGAAGATATTTTCTGTCATAGTAATTGGGGTGGGGGTGTGGCTGCCATTTAGTGGCTAGAGGCCAGGGATGCTGCTACACCCCCCGCAGTGCACAGGATAGCCCTACCCCCAGAAAAAACTGCCAGGCCCAAAATGTCATACTGCCCAGTAGAGAAATTATGGGATAGTCATCGTGGAACTGACTGGTCCCAGATACTCTTCAAAATGATTCAGCTTTGTGTGAGCACCACATGTCAGGATCTCCCTCCAACACTCTGGCAGCTGCCTTGTATGTTTTTGCACACTCATGCTGGCTGTAAACCCGGGGCCTGTGTACAAGCATTCCTTGCCTGTAGGAGGCTTGGGTTAACTCCTTAGCATTTCCATGGCAGCTTGCCCTCTGTCTTTGACACAGCATCTGCCGGCAGCTGACTGGGCAGTCCTGAACAGAGGCCACCCCAGCCCTGCTGACAGCTCTCTTCAGTGAGGTGGGAGACGTCCCAACTGGTCACAGAAACAGCAGCCAGCTGGGTTTGAAAGGGAACAGATTTAATTTTGATCCTGATTGAAGCAGAAACCAGTTTAGAGATGTGCCCTCCTTAAGTTTGGTTTCTTGAAAGGATAATTGGGGTCACAGGTAGAAAAGGAAACTCATAACTCAGGATAGAAGGAAGAACGGGTGCTCACATGTGTGCCCACGGTCCATTTGGCCTATTTTTGTTATGCTATTAGGTAATATTAACTTGATAATGTGCACTGGGTCTCAGTGGATCAGGTCTTCCAAGCTATGCAACCTCAGGAATTTGATAAACTGCTCTAAGCCTAGTTCCTTGACTACAAAATGCTGATAATAGTGCCAATATTACAGGGGTTGTTATAAAGGTTAAATTTGCTAATGCATATAGAGGAAAACTGTACTGTACTGACTGGCATGCAGAAATATTAAATGAATGATAGGTGTTAGCTATTATTTTCCTGCATCATTTACTTGCAAAACATGCTAGGTTCCACCAGCCTCTGATGATACAGTATGTCCTAACCATACCCACTCCTTTGTATACTAACAGTATGTTGCACAGGTTTTCCCTGCCTTAATTACTTCAAGTTAGTCTCTCTTCAGGTTACCCCCATCGTTATTTTAACCATCCACAAGCTCCCTCCCTTCTCCCCACAAATCAGTCTTTCAGCTGCAGCCACCATTACCCTCAACTCTATCCCTGTCCTGAGTGGACTTCTCCTGCCCACAAACCCATTTGGAGATGTCCCTCCCATCATCCTATGTCTTCCAAATGCCAGAGCTCATGCTGGTGGTATTGGAAGAAGTCAGAGCATGAATTCATGCAGAATAGGAAGAAAAATCTCCTTGTAACTCTGTGCCTTTTTGGTGTTTATCCATCTCCTTTTTAGAAATCTGTGCTGACGAGTTCTGTCAGCTTATTTCTCTAGCCTGTCTCTCCAAGGGGACTTTAATTCATCCAAAATATAAGAGGCAACGAGATACTCAATGACTCCCATTTCTTCCAGTCCCTCCTGCAAGTCGCCACTTGCAGCAAGTCCCACTGTCACGGAACAAACCCTCCCAAACTCACCCACAGCTGTGAACACCGTGCAGAGAGCAGTGCGGGAATAGGTGTTTCTTTGGCATTTCAGGCCCCCAACTTGGCATGTGACGATTTTGAGGAGGTCTGTTGGGATCCTAGCGGATGTGGGCAGGGGCACAGAAAGAGAACCTATGAAGCACTTGGTGAAGGAAGTGGCTCAACCTGAGGAACGCAGAAAAGAGAAAAGAAAAACATGCCAGAGAAGCAGCACATTTCTCGGAGCAGGATGCACTGGAGCTTGAAGGTTAAGTTCCACATGGCCTCGGAGTGAGGAATGGGGGAGAGCAGCAATCCATCTGCTTTGCTGGGATTCACCCTGCCTGAAGGCAACAGTCAGCTGTGGCATCTTACCCATCACTACTGCCCGAGCAGGCTTAGGTCGCCCAGGTCTCTGTGTGATTTATTATCAGACCAAGCCAAGACCTGATAACTTCCAAGCAGTGCCCTGCGTGGCTGATCATTGTACTTGCGGTATGGGAGGATGTGGATTTGCCCGGAACTGCAGGCCTGTCTCTCTTAGCACCTCCAGTGGCAGTACCGGGGTTAGCATTTTAACCCAGGAAAATCAGTGAATTTTGAGTTTATTTTTGAAAAATTAGTAAAATCCATAAGGAAGTAAAAAAGAGAGCATTTCAGATACAAATCTAGTGTGAGGAGGAGGCAGCAGTCAAAGTGGAAGTGAAATTTGTTTGATAGAGTAGCTCAAGAAGGGAGTGAATTAGAAGAAGAAATGAAAGACTCAACAGTTATTTTTCTCCCCTAACGGCCACAAGGACTAAATTCTAGTGTGATCATTATATTCGAACACGGCTCTAAGCAGACTTATAACTTAACATTTTTAAAAAGAAGTATTTGAAGTTAATTTTGAGATGAGGGCATAAAGGAACCACATCTGACACTGGGGGAAAGAAAAATGGCTTCATGAAAATAGGGCATGGTGTAATGCTTCTGTGGCTAAGTGTTAACTTGCAAAACATGCCAGGTTCCACCAGCCTCTGATGATACAGTATGTCCTAACCATACCGGCTCCTTTTTATACTAACAGTATGTTGCACAGGTTTGGGATGCCCACAAACCCATTTGGAGGCATGCAGAAATACTGAATGAATGATAGGTGAATCAGGGGAATTGGGATGCAGTGAATGGTAAATCCTCAACTTCTTTGGCAAGATCTTTGTAGAGGAAAATTGTCACCTAAGGGAGGAACCCACCCTGGCTGCTTCAGTTATGACGGTGACTCTGGGAGTCCTGATCAAGTGATGTCTGATGGGTAAACTGAATCCTTAGGTCTTAAAACTACACATCCAGACCAGCTGATATCGCCAATCTAAGTAACAGGTTTTTCTCAAAATAGATCTTGGCACTGTGATCTCAGCAGGGATTTCTTTTTTTTTGAGAAAGGTATTTTTATGGGCCTACAAGAAGCTTTGTTAGAATACACAATATATTTGAACTGCAAGCAACAGTGATTTTAGACTTTGAGTGTTAATTCCGTCAACTTAAGGGAAAAGAGAAAAGGAAAAAAAGAAAGGAAAACCCATACAATTGTCTGTGCTAAATGAACTGAAAAGTAGTTTGAAAGAACATTTCAGACTCAGTGCTTTCTGTATTTCGTTTTTACTTTAAGGGATCCTTTAAAGTATTGTTGAGCCCCATTGACTAGTAAAATGGAACCAGCAAAATATGGTATTTGTTTAGATTTGTGTGTGTTTTTATCTACCACTATGGTGAAACCAGAGCATTGAGCACCTGAGACTCACAGGATGCAATCAGACAGCAAGGTCACGCTCCCAAACACAGCATAACCCATGAGCAGCCCCGTGATACACCCAGTGCTTCTCCTGCCTGTGGGTGGGTGTAGGGCAGGCCCTGTAACACTTCTGGTCACTCTCAGATACTGAAGACTCATCTGGATGATTCAAGTCATGAGAGCAATTTCATTTCTGTAATTCCAGGGAGAAGAGTACAAAGGGCAGAAAAGTCTTCCTTGGCTAGTGCTATTGTGGCTGGTGCCAGTGTTCTCTGCACTTGGCCTCTGTTAATAGGACTTTCTCGCCTGAGGACCTTGTCAGGATCTCTCAATAACTGTTGTCTTGATACTGACAACTGCATCTTCATTTGCCATCATTTTCTAAGTGTTTTTTTTAAATATTGTGTATTTGTCTCTTTGCTGTCCACTTAAAACAGGACCAGTTTTATTAACTATACTTTCATATTTTCACTATGCTTGATGCTTTAGCATCTGGGGGTCCTACAACCCCAGAGAGAGACTGTCCTTCCTTGGGCTGGTTAATTCCTAAAGAGAACAACTTTCTTAGGAACATACCTTTCAATGTGCAAATCAACCATCCCAAGTCTGTAGTGTCAACTACCCCCTTATCCAATCTCACACCAATACACTTTCCCTGCCCTAAACCACCCCAGGACCAGGTATCAGACAATCAGAGACTACCCCTATAGCCCAAAGCTCCCCAGAGTATTCAGACCAGACTGTCCTAAACTGTTTACTCTGCCTGGCCTGGCCTTTCCGGGAGAAACCCCAATGAAGTTCCCAGCCTAGGCTCCCCCCCACCACTCCTGCTGCTTCTTGGTCAAACCCAGTGCTTCTCCCTGGGACCCTGCATGGCACAGTGTGCCCCCAATCTCAGCAAGCCAGTATTCTTTCAGTGGCATTGGTCTGTCTGTGTCATCACACTGTCACCTCCATAAATTAAAATCCATGGGTACTAATTTTAGAACACATAATATTTCACAATCTGAGAAAGCTTTGGTTGGAAAGTGACTCTGATTACATAGTAACCAGACTCAGAATCTAACAGCAAGCAATTTAAACATATCTAAGAGCAGCCAAAAAATGTGATGCCATGGCCACACATACTTAATCTACATTTTGTTTTAATGAAGTGACTAAGTAATGGAGGTAAAGTAGGCAGCAAAAATTTACCTTTAAATCGCTTATTTTCTATGTCATTAGGTATATAATGCAACATTTCTCAAAGTATGTTCTTTGGAATACTCATTCCATAGACATTTAACAGATGGTACAAAAAAAAAAAGTGTTTTGTCAAATACTGTTGGACTCTCTGGACCAAAGGGCCACCACCATCTAGGTAGTATACCAAATAAAAAAGGATAGGAGGAAAGGGGAAATACAGGAGGAACATTTGGAGGAACAGCATAGATCAGCGGAACTTGGGCCTGGAGCCTAGGGTTCAAGAGCAAAAGCTGCCCCTTAGTAGTTCTGTGAACTTTGAGTGTAAACAGAGCCCTCCTGCTCCTTATCTCATCAGTCAAGTGGAAATAATGATCCCCACTATAGCACTTATGACTGTGCATGTCACATTTCTTCATTTTTGTCATTTATCTTTCTTTATTTCTGAGTGTACTCTCACTGAGGTTGATGTGCAGCGTATATCAGGATTTTGAGTGGGTTCCCTTCCCCAAGCTGGGAGATGGCCTTGGTTGCCACAGGCCATGTTGGCGGACACGGGTGATGTCGGCCAGGCCCCACTGGCAAAGTCCTTTTGAGATCAGGGCGCTGTGCAGGCAGCTCTGCTTCTTCACCCGCAGCCACTAGGAATCTTTGTGAAAGTTTCCAAAACTGCTGAGGTTAACTTCAGGGCTGACCAGAAGCTATGTAGCCATCCCCTATGGAAATTCTGTACCCTGACGAATCTGTGTTCAAGCCACTCCGGGGAACCACAGCCATCCATCCATTTCCCCATCTTGCTCAATCACTCTCCACTTGCAATTCCTGGAACCCAAAAAGCTACCAACTATTACATTGGTAATCCAGCCAGCAACTTAATTGTCTTTAGCCTGAGAGCCATATCCACCTACTCATCTGATCATCTCAGTGTTGAGAGAGAGAGAAAAAGATAAATTTAAAATTAAGGAAATTTTACATTAAAAAAAGAAAACAGATTTCAAGGCTCTTTTTAAAAGTATTTGACTGAGCTGAGCAGCCATTTCTCTGCAGGATTGTAACTCTGTAGGCCTCCACCTAGGGGCCCACTTCATTCATTCAAGTCCCCTGCACACCTCTCTGGGCATTTGTGTCTGAGACCCCTGCTTAGACTTGACGGCATCGAGACCTGAGCAGGAGTCCCTCCTTCTGCTCATCTCCCCGGTCATTTCTTACCCATGTTCACAGTTCCAAGAGCCCCGCCAGGTCCCTTTTCATCCCTGTACAATGGTGTGAGAGTAGAGAATATAGAAAAGGCACTCCGGAAACAGCCCTGGCTTTTTGAAAGTCTTGGCATGCTTCATCCCTCCTCTTTCTTTGAGTTATTGTGTTCTCCTAGACCAGAGGGAAGGCATAGCTGATAGAAACCACCCACTCATAGGTCATTGATATTAAAGCAAGTGCCACAATATGGTCTCCTGGTTCTTTCACCACTTCTGAGGAAGAACTTATCTGCTTTGACCCAAATGTGTGAAGTTTCTACAAGTTCAAACTAAAGCACACCCCCCCAGCTGCTGTGCTGATGAGGGTGGTAGCCCAGCAGGAGCCCCTGTGAGTGGAAAGGCCAGCCCCCCAGCTGCCTCGGCTCTTGCTTCTCCTCCACCCTGACTGGGACGGCGGAAGCACCAGCAAGACAAGCCACTATTACAAATACTCTAGGCAGTCAGTAAGGAAGTATTCTGGTGAGCATGCTCCCTGATCCTGAGGGTTGTCTAACAGTCATTATTTTGGATTTAAATAAGTTGAAAGCACCATAAGAATGCTTTTTCAACTGTACCTAACAGCTCTGCCTGGATTAGAGAGAATGTTCTTGCCTCATATAATGGAAAAGTTCAGAGAGAGTGAGGCTTTGATTGCAGTTTTGATTCCATTCTTCTGGAATTCCCTCAGCTTTGTGGTTGGTTCTCTTTGGTTGGCGTCTCCGCCAACAGTTTTCGTCACGGTGCAAAATGGCAGCAGCTGCTCCAGGTATCACATTTGCATGCTACACATCTAGAACATGAAAGGGCTTCTCTTCTTTCCCACCCCCTCACTTTGATTGAAAACCCTGAGCTTTATTGAACCAACTTATTTCTCAAGCCCAACCTGAATCAATCACTGTGCAAGGGGCGTCAGATGACCCTGATGGATTGCTTCAATCACGGCCTTCCCTGGGAACTGGGAGAGGAGCTAGTTCTACCCAGACTGCATGGCTGCTAATACACATGGGAGGCGGGCAAGTCCAGGAACTTCTGTAACAGCTTATTGAGTTAACTTGATCTGGGGGGAAAGGAAATAAACATTTTCTGAAATTCTATTCTCTCCCACGAATAACATTGGGTGTTGCACTTAACCTTGAAGTTTCCACCACTAAAAATGATTTGTGCTTTTTGAAAACTCTGAAAGCTAAATCTCAGAATGTAAAGGACTTGCTTAAGGTTTTAAGAGGCCCATTAGGTATTAACACTCAGATTTTATTGCCTTCAAAGGCCATAGCTACAGAACACTATGCATGTAAAAGGTCACACTTTTCCCTGAGAATTGGGTAAGAGGAACACTATAAAACAATAGAAAGACAGTTTGGGGAGCTAATTCCAACCTGTCCACTGACAGTCTTACATGATTGTGGTTCTGAACACATCTCTAAATCTCACTGCACATTGGTTTTGTCATCTGATAAAGTGAGAACATAACAGATGGATTCCATAGTGCTGGGGAGAAGACTGGGATAATGCACGTACCAAAGTAGAGAAAGGTCGATGACAAAAATAAGTATTTTTCTCTCACCTAGAGTATTGGTGTTTGAAATTCCGCTGTGGATCTTTGTTCCTGTGGCTTAAAGTTTCCACCATTTAAAAAGTTTGCATACCTTTAAAGTCTGATGCATTAAGCTAAGGCCTCAAATTAAAAAATCTACAAGGACTGGCTGGTAACAAATAGGAGATTCAGAGAAAGACCCCTAGGAGCCAAGGGACTGTGATGCTCTGGACCTAGAGTCCCTGACCACATGAAAAGGAAAGTGACTACTCAGCCTCAGCCAACTGTAATCATGTAGGCACTGGGGCCTTTTGATAAATCTTGTGCTTTTTCAAGAGAAACCCACAATCCAAACGCCTTTGTTTTGTTTTGTTTTATATTTTATTTAAAGCTCTAGGTGCATCTAAAAAATGACATCTGCTGGCCCAAAATAGCCGACAGGCACCTAGTTTGAAACTTCTGCTATTATATTGTACCTCTTGATCTGCATGAGCCTAGGGTTCTCTCATCTGCATCTGTCAAAAGAAGGAGATGATGATAGTGCCTGTGCCCACAGGAATTCAGGGAAGAAGAGTGGAAATGTTTCTACAATGAGTTTCAGATCTGTTCCAAAGGCAAGTTGTAAAAAGCCACTGTGAAAGAGGCATATGCCATAGAAGGGCCTGAAGCGAGGACACGGACTCCAGGCCGATGCCCCAGGCTCGGCTGCCTCTACTCCCCGTGGTCTCTACTAGCGACTTTGTGAAGAGGCCTCGGCTTCCTTCTGCCTCAAGACTCCTGACTTATCCCACGCCACTGGCTTGGATGCCCTACTGAGGGGACTCAGGAACCAGCACAGCCCACAGGCCCCTGGAAGGGGGAATATCCTGCCTCCCCACTTCACGCCTGGCCGCCTCAGCCTGACAAGGCAGGTTTTACTGAGATGTTGCGCTGGGGAGATCAGCGCAGCTGCTGAGACAGAAGTACAGCCTTTGAAACATGACCAAATCCAAGGATCAAGTACTAGGTTCTGGTGCTGAGGGGTGGAGGAGGTTGTGCAGGTCACCGTGGCCCAAATGACCACAGTGATTTGGGTTCCTGCTGGAAGTTTTCAGAAATTAAAATACTGAAGAAAAAAAAAATGCCAAAAGGTAGAACAGGCTTGAATCTCTCTAATACAGTTAGTATGGAAGTCACAGGCCACATGAAAAGCTGTGGAGGGTTTGCAATGTGGCTTGTCCGCATCAAGATGTCTTGTAAATGTAAAATATAAACCACTAGATCTTTAGGTCTCAGTACCAAAAAATACAAGTAAAATACATCATTAATAGTTTTTAGGCTGGTTACATGATGAAATGACAATACTCTGTACAAACTGGGTTAAATAAAATGTTAAATTTTAATTTCACCTTTTTTTATTTTTTTACTAAAAAGTGTGGCTTTTAAACTGGCTATTCAAAACTTTTTTTATTATACATATGACTTGTATTTATATTTCTGTTGGACAATACTGGCTTGGACCTGTCTATACAGAGAACTTATTTCATGTGCAATTTTAACTCCTGTTACTTTAATTATGTGGACTCTCATGTAATTAAGAATACTCAATATCTAGCTTATGCAGTCTTTATACTATACACTACTCTAAGTACCATATATTTGTATGCAGACTCTATATAGGGTCAATAACAAATACTTAGTTTTCTATATTTTACTTTACAGGCAACTTAACAGATTTTCAAGAATAATTTTTACTTTTTTGACTTAACCTTAGAATTTAACCTCACTCTTGTCATTTAAAAAAGGACTATATCAAGTGTTAATAGTCTCAGAATGTTTCTTGAGTTTACAGGCCTACCTTCTGAAGGCATGTTCTTGAGCTATTTTTTTTTTCCCAATATTGTGGGTGAGCTTGAAGTAAACCACTTACACCCTCTCATAGACGGCCTCCTCATGGCCAGAAGCACATGTCATGGTGCCACTGCTTTTAGTTCATCTCTATTATTCATCAGATTGCCTTTAGAAAAAAACTTTTCTATATTTTTAGAATTAACTATATTAAAAGTTACTCAATTATCCTTCAATAAGGAACCCATGAAGCAATGTTTTATGTGATTCAGTGTCTCCTAAAATGAAAAAAAATAAAGAGGTAACTAACTATAGCCTTACCTTTTTGAGAAAATGCCAATGATATTCCCTAATAGTATGTCCCTTTTTGCCATGGCTGCCAGGAAACTCAGAGATAAATACTGTCCTTATAGCAAACTCTTAAATTTACTAGAAAATCATCCTTTGCTAAAAGGATTTGGATCCCTTTTTTTTTTAACTTTAATTTTCACTTCATGTGCTCCTCAACTCCATGAAAGACTAGGGTAGAGGGTTAAGAAGGACTCAGCCTTTTCCCAACAATGTAGGAAAGGGTAAGATGGCCTATTCATGGCATTTGTTTCTGCATTTTGGAGGAGGGTTGGCATCACACATGGCCACATTTGCCATCCTCGGTTGAGTGTATGACTATGAATTATGGAAAGAGAAACTAATCTACCAGCAAGGTGACCCCAAAACTCAGTCTCATCATTACAGTGTTCTTGTCTGTATAGACTGAACTCTCAGAGTTTAGAGAAGTTCTGTAACTGCTAAAAGTAACTAAGTGTTGTTCTCCACTTAAGGAAACCACCCTTGCCTGGGTGCCTCCTTTCCACTGCTTCATTTTCTCCCTAATTCTGATTTCCATACTTTGAGTCCCTATGCCTTATGCTCTGACCATTAGGATACTATTCTGGCATGTTGCTGGTACACTTTTGGTACTTTGGAATGTCACTGATCCCCTCTTATGTTTATGTCTAATCTCCTCTGGGAGACTGCTAGCTAATGAGGGCAGCATTCACGTCTAATGTGTCTTTTTGTTCTTCTCCTCCAATCCCTGGGACACATATTCAGTGCCAAACACAATATTTTGAGTGTTTAAAAGTACAGCCATGAGAGTTGGATAAAGATTGATTTAAAATGCAAGACTCACCATTTACTAGTTATCTGTCCTTGGGCAAATAATTTGCTTCTGAGATATAATTTTATCATCTACATATGTGGATAATAACAGACCTACCTCAAAGTGTAGTTGTAAGTAGTGTGTATAGAACATTTAGTTCATTGGTACATTGTATGGGATTGGTAATAATAGTTTTCATAATTTATTGTTTTATACATACTAACCTCAAATAATAATTATTGAATCCATGAATAAAGTATCTATAATGTCCATTGTTTTTGTTCAGTGAGGAAAGGGTCAGATGCTCTTTCTGCCATTTTTTTAATCTCAGAAACAGGGACAGTAATGCTGACTTAGTAGGCTTTGGTAAATAAGAAGCTCCATATTCTCTTAAAAATAAAGATCCTCTCTAAAGTCAAAGTACAAAGTGTGTATTATAAATGAGTAAGATTATAAGCATCCTTGTATAATCTGAAGAGGTATCAAGAGCTAAAAAGAAAAGTAACATTTATAAAGTACTTTTCAAACACTGGCATGTCCTCCCTACAAGATAGTGGGATAGGCAGAGCAGGAAGTGGGATCCTTTTCATCAGCTAGGAAACTGAGACTTAGCACTGTCTGAGGCAGAAATCCCCAGCACTTTTTTTTTCTCAACCTGAGCACTTTGGACATTTGGGACCCAGATAATTTACTGCAGCGGGCTGCACTTAAGTTGTCTCCACTTAAGTGGAGAACAACACTTAGTTACTGTGTGCTAAACACAGTATGTTTAGCAGCAACTCTGGCCTCTTCCCACCAGATGCCATTAGCTTCCCTTCTCCCCACCTGTGATGATCAAAAGTGTTTCCAGACATTGCCAGATGTTCCCTGGGAAGCAAAATCACCTCTGGTTGAGAACTCCTGGTTTAGGGCCATGTAATAGTGAACGGAAAAGCTTGTCTCAGAAGCCTGCTCTCTCTCCTCTGATAGTCACAGGTGTAAAATAGGGTGGAAACACAAAGGCAGAAAGAGCACTGTTGTTTTGCTCTTGGGAGCTAACAGATGGGATGTGCAGGTGATGGGTCAAGAATGTACCAGGAAAGGAGGAGGGTGGAGAAGAGCTGACTTAATCCAGATGCCACTAGACAAAAGGATAAATGGAGTTCTGTTAAAAACCTGGGCTGGAGGTGCCCATATCTCAAGTGAAGTTTTGCAAGCCTTCAATGACCACTAGGTGGATATAAGAGGCAGGAGTTTATGCCTAGAGTCTTATTAACATTTCTGCCCACACGTGATGGGAGTGGACTCGAGTTTGATGGGAACCAGCCTGCATAGAACTGCCTCAGTCCAGGTGTCTGTTCTTGTCATCACCAACTAGCAATCCTACTCTGCCTTCTGGACATTCCACAGTAACGTACCCTACTGATTGGTTTTTGCTCCAGTCTTAGTTTTATGGTTACCAGGTACCAGTTCATATATTCAAATATCAGAATATTTGAGGACAGAATCACTTACTTATCCAAAACACAAAGACCAGTTAAAGTGATTTCAGAAAATTTGGTCCAAGTGTGACTTTCGCAGTTTATTCACTTAACTAAATGCCAAGGTTAGACTTGCCCAGCAAGGATTTTTTGTTATCCCCATCTGCATCCCTCCACACCCACCATCAGTTGTTATTAAATTAGACACCTTAGTTCTTCATTTAAACTAATGGGTCAGCTTGAACCCCTGATTGGGGGGCACTTTTTAAGGTATCTGATTTGGGCTCTTTGGGCACTGATCTCTTACCACATCAGTTGTTTTGTTTTAATTCCCAGCTTCATCAGTCAGAGCTGTACATTTAGCCCCATTTCCTCTCCTTTTCCATCTCTACCATAGGCCTTTTATTTATTCTGTTCATCCAGTTACCCATCTATTCAACCAACAAGAATTTTTAGGTTGTTTACACTAGGTCAGGTCACGGGCAGGCCCTCCTAGTGCCTTGAGACCCATATTAAACACAGGTTTGGAGAATTGCATCTGACCTAGGTGTGTTTCACAAGTCAGATGAAAAATATAAGTGCTTTTCAGTTGTTATAGAAGAAAATGACATCACCTCTGGAGTATTTTTCTTGATGCCAGGTCTTGATGCCTTGCTAGCAGGTCCGTTTGGTTTGATGAGAATGATAAGGAATTTCTTTAAAGCATTCCTGGGACCCATATTCCCAGACAGTTGGGGCCCCCTGTACAGAACAGTATAAAAATCATTTACTTAAATCATTGGGTCTTCATTTTAACCTCCTGTATGAAACTGGGAAAGTAACCTCTCTAAGATACACTTCATCATCTGTAAAACTAGGGGATCATGCTTAATGACCGCTAAGAGGCCTTCTGGCTCTAAAATAAATTCTAAATTATTGTAGGAATTTGAGATTTTTATGTATCTGAGATGCTCTTCCTGGTAACTTACATTTCTAGGGTTCTACAAACACAATTTTGTAATGAGATAAGGTCTCCATTTTAATTTATTGTTTGACATTTTGTATTGTTCTGTTCCATGTCATTTTCCATCGGTCTGACTGATTTGCTTTGTTTAGTATTAACAAAAAGGCAAAGTGGAAAGAGCAGTGGGTGAGGGGGTCAGGAGACTTCATGGCTCTAGTTCTGCCACTAACTACTTGTGTAACTGTGGGCAAGTTTCCCCAGGCCCTTGAGCCTCAATTTCTGTTTCTGTTAAATGGCAAGTCTGGGTCTCATGATCCCCACAATTTCTTCTTGTTCTAAAATTCTTTAGTTTTATGTCTAGATATACATTGAATGAATATAGATTCATTTATAATCTAATCTGTTTCTGTATGAAACAGAATTACAGAATATATTTTTCCATGTCTATACTTACTAAGGATTTCATAAAACATGTGTAGTAAATGTGATTAGAGAGATGTGGATTTTATTGAATGAGCACTGCTCAGACCAGTCAGGGCTGAATCTGCTCTCATTTCTGACCACACATTGGCAAACCCAGTTACATAAACTTAGTTCTTTCCACTCCAACAAAATGCCCCTGTTGATGTCTTCAGGCCTTGGGCTGGCCACACCCTCAGGTTCAGCAATTCCTCTCTCTTCCTAAGGTCTCGTATCTATTGTCATTTAACAGAGTGGATGCCTCCGGTTTGACCTCCTGTTTATGAGTGTTTGATTAGTCATGACAGGTTTATTGATTTTTGGCAGGCGATTCAGCTTGGACCTCTAGACTGGGGTCCAGGTTACTCTTCAGCATGAGTGGTTTGGGGTCTTTGGCTGCTGGTCTGTAACCAGATCCAGCGTTTTGTCTTAATTCCCAGCATCATGGGTCAAAACTCTACAGTTGCTCCATCTCCTTTCCTTTTACATCTATGCTAAGGCATCTTATGTACTTCATCCATCCATTTATCCGTCTACCCATCCAGCAAAGATTTATTGTGCCTGTTTTCAGTCATGCCTAAAGGAAAAAAAAAAAAAGAAATATGATTACCACTTTCAAGGAATTCACCCACTCTTAGACAATTTTATAAATCAAGCCAAAGCTTCAAAATCCAGAATGCTACCTTGCACTTTGATAGAAGAGCTAGTTAACAGTAAAGGTGATGATGGCAGCTACTAATATTTCAGTGCCCTCTATGGTTTACCAAGTAGTTTTTAACATATTGTAATTCCTTTGTAAAAATGTATGATGTTAGATGTCATTATTGTAGTTCATAGATGAGGAAAAATGACTTAGCTTTAGTGATATGTTAAAGATAAAACATCTGTTTAAAAATTATTTATTAACTTCCCATATGCCAGACATCATTCCAATAGTAAACAGACCAATGTCTTCTTCATGGAGCTATGACCTAGTGGGGGTACCAACCATATACATGTAAATAGAAGTGGGATGTTACACACTGAACAGGGCACTGGCATAGAAGGAGCCAGGGTGCTCTGTTAGTATGGTTGGGGGGTCCTCCTGAAGGAGATAATGTTTGAGCAAAGAACTGAATTAAGTGAAGAGGTCAGCAGTGCACAGGGCTTGGGGAAGAGCATCTACAAAGGCAGAGGGAACAGTAAGTACAAAGGCCCTGAGGTTGGACCTGTGTGATGTGTTCAGAGGACAAGCAAGAAGGCCAGTGTGTCTGGAGTGGAGTTGTGTTGTTCTTCTGACTTTGCCTCCGAGCCCCTGAGATCATGTACTGGCCTTAGACAGGATTCTTCCTTTCCATAATATAAGAGTTTGATATTTATCAGGACTCAGAAAGTAGTGTTTTTAGAAGATATCAAATCTTAGATGTCTGATTATAAGGGAAAAGGGAATCACGCTGAGGCTGAGCAGAGAGAATTGATACAAACTACAGTTGATACAGTGTGACCGCCTTCAATGCTTACCGACTCCTGCTACTCACGTGGGTCATTCATGTTACCTACCTCTCTTTTGCTTTTGGGGTTGGACAACCCTGTGGGGATGGAAGTCTAGGAGTTCTGCTGTGTGTGTCATTTTTATGTAAAGTCAACCTCAGGGGAAGTTCAAGTTCCTTCATCTCTTCTGTATTTGTTAAGCTTTCTCCTGAGAGCAATAGCGTCCATAAGAATCATGGTACCTTGTACATGCTGTGTGGTGAATAAAGTATGTTGTGACCCTCCAGGTAAGAGCCAAATGCCACTTCATCCATTCAAACTGAGGTGCACTCTTCTCTACCTGCCAGGCCAACCAATTTGTTTAAATGTCTAGTTTTGATGTTACTTTTGTGTTTTAAATAACTGACACAGCAAGCACATTTCTAGGTATTGAATTCAGTAAGACCCTTCTATGCTTTATATTGTTTCTCTACTTGAAGTTTGCAAAGTTGGCATCATCCAGGAGATTAGAGCCAGCTTTGCTGCATCTCTGCTAACATCCATATCAACTTGGGGATGGAGTTTAAGAGTGTCATCTCACTATAACCTAGACTTTGGAGCTAAATCCAGGTGAGAGAGGGTGTCATCTGATGTCAGTTAGAATGGCTATCTTGACCTGGATGTTAAGTGTTTCAGGATTTTAAGCTTAAGTCTATAGCAACAGGAAGAAACTGTGAATACTTCCAATAGTTTGAAATTGACATCTCAGAAACAAGGTCTTTCCAATCAATACACAGAAACTAAGGCAGGTGAGTCCCACATGTCAGGCCTGGACCTAAGGGAAATAACTCTATGGGCTTCAGTCTGGATCCACTAAAGAACTCATTCTCTAGTACATGATGTTATTAAGACAAAAAAAAAAATAGAAAGCCTAAAGTAATCCTGGCCTCAGGAATCTCTACTCTTAACAGAAGGCATTTTTTTGCTAAAAAGATGCAGCATGTTAAGGTCAGATCTCATTCTACTTTTAACAGAAGGAAAGGAAGGAACATGTTTCAAGCACCTACTATTTGCCACTTTCTAGGCTAGGTGACTTAAAACACATTGTTAAATTCTCACACCTTTAGGCAGATTGTTAATACTTCATAGAAGAAACTGAGGTGCACAACATTAAGTGGCTTGCCCAAGGTCACATAGGCAATGAAGAGTAGAACTAGCGTGTGAGAATGGGTCTTTTTTATACCAAAGCTGCTATCCCCTCTGCCCCGTAAAACAAAAAGACTTTTTTACATCTGAAGTTAAAGAAGAAAGCGTTGAGCTAGTGGTCTCTAAGCTAACATCTTCATTGTATAATTACTTGTTAAAGTGTGCATTTTCTAAGCTATTCATACTTCATTCTTATTCAGCCACTCTGAAATGGGTTTTTTGTGACTCCCACACCTGGTCTCATTCTCACACACGTGTCAGTTATGGCAACATATCCTTTTTGAAAAAAGTTTGCCCATTACTAGGCATTGTATGATGAGAAAGGTGGCTTGGATGATAAAAAAATGATTGGAGAGTTTTCCCAGCACACTCTGGGTGGAATGAATAACACATGGCCATTTATGTTGAGGGGTTTCCTTTTACCTGAGTTTGGTAATTTCCAGGGGTCATCTCAGTTAAATTAGATTTTAATTCTGAAATACTGTTGCTGGAAATGTTCCCACTGGCCAATTCCTATCTCCTGAATAACAGGCCTTGAGCCAAAATTGAAAGTGCTAGTAAAGTAAATGAAGAAAATCTGCACATAACCTTTGGGAAACAAGTGGGGTTTTTTTTCTTAATATAAAGAGTTTACAAGTGCAAAAAGTTATTACAATAATGCATATACCAGATACTCCTGATGAACAGAGGTGCTCCTCAGATGGACCTCTTTTGGTTTTTGGTCTCCTCCACTATACCATTTTTTTTTTGGTATCATTAATCTACAATTACATGAGCAACATTATGGTTACTAGACTTCCCCCATCATCAAGCCCCCACCACATACCCCATTACAGTCACTGTCCATCAGCGTAGTAAGATGCTGTAGAGTCACTAAATGTCTTCTCTGTGTCGTACAGCCCACCCCATACCCCCCACCCCCTACATTATGTCTGCTAATCATAATGTTCCCCCCTTGTCCCTCCCTTCCCACCCTTTAAGCATGACCTGAGGGATGCAGTATTCTTTGTGTGTGTTTCATGCATCTCTTTCTTTCTGCCATGTTTTGAGTACAAGATTAGGGAACTTTCTTGCTTGGTAACCTCTCTGACATATTTGTGTGGTAGAGAATGTAGGAAAAAGTGAATCTTAGTACATCTTCCTTATACCCAAAGTATATAGAGAGCCATTAATAAAATAAAGGCAAATCTCTTAAGATCCTTCTATAAGCATGTGCAACACACACCTAACAAGAAGAAGCACCCTACTTCCAATTTCCAGTTGGCTGCAGCAAGTGTAAACTCTTACCAGACCTTGCCTGACAAGTTTACATTATATTAAGCAGTTAATTTCTCAGTACCTGTGGCAGCCCCATTCCTAGCAAAGTCAAGATTACCCTTAACAATTGTAGTGACATAGCTCATTCTGACATGACTACATTGTCATCTTAAGTCTGGCCTCTTATTTTGGGAGAAATCCAAGGAAAAGTTCTGACTTCATGCTTGAGAACTCCTGATATTGCATATAATAGGCTTTCCATCTCATAGGAGGCCGAAGTGACTGATAGGCTATGACATTGGTGGCTGCTTGTTCCTAAGCAAGGGCTAGGAACATCTTATGTCCTTTCCAAGAGAGAGGTTGGCTCACATCTTTATGGGGTGAGTGGTGAATGTGCAGATTATGTAACATGAATGTATTCTTTTTGAAGGTTTTTTAAATTCAAAGTCATGCTCACTTGCTTTTTCGATATACTTCTTTTTCTATAAATTGAATTTAGGGATAAACTTCTCTATTACTGTGTCAGTCATTGTTCTCCAGAGAACAGAACCAGTAAGATGGGTGCACATATATGCTTGTGCGTGTATAATGAGATTTATTATAAGGAATTGCCTCACACGATTATGGAGGCTTACCAGTCCCAAGATATGCAGTCAGTAAGCTGAAGCCTAGGGAGAGCTGATGATTCAGTGCCAGTCTGAGTCTTAAGGCTTGAGAACCAGGAGAGTTGATGTTTCAGTTTTAGTCCAGAAACCAGCAGGCTGGGGACCTGGGAAGAGCCAGTGTGCATCTGGAAAAATCCCCCCTTACTCAGGAGTCAGCCTTTTTGTTCTATTCAGGCCTTCAGCTGATTGGATGAAACCTACCACATTCTGTAGGGCAATCTGCTTTCCTTGGTCTGCCAATTCAAATGTTAATCTCATCCAGAAACAATCTCACAGACACACCCAGAATAACACTTGACCAAATATCTAGTCACCCAACAGCTCAGTCAAACTGACACATAAAATTAACCATCACAACTATTATTGCAAGTCATGTTTAAATACTGGCTGTGATTTGCATCACTATGGATTTGGTATCTCCTCTGCTGTCTGCTCTTCTTGCCTCAAGAGATACCCCAGTTCTGGGTTTCTGAGACTATTCAAACTATTAAAATTCTCTTATAAGATAAAGATTGGGGAGGTGGGTAATACCTAGCATGGTAATTAAAAAGAAATGAAAGGCAACTGAAATCCCTTCAAGCAGTTTCAGTCTTTTAATATTTGATGACTTGATTCTTTGCAGTTAAAATCGTTAAAGTACTATCTTGTCCAGAGAGAAAGGAAGCCTCAGTTTGGGCAAATGCTGTCACCCCTGCCCCTCTCTGCTCCTCCTGGATTGCTGGCTTTAAGGTAGTGGGTGAGTTCTAATCCCTTCACTTTCTCCCAGGAACTGTGTGAAACAAATTTTTGCTTCTTCATACCTGCTCCTTATCTTCCTCACTCTCCATCCTCTTGACATCAGCAGCCCCATTAGTGACCCTCTTTCTCTTCCCTCTTACACAAGCTCTCAGAGCCTATCAAATCAAGTAAGTGCTAAATTGTGTGCAGCAGAGAGTGATTGCTGGAGATCAGAGCAGTTGGAAAAGAAAGGAAGAAGGCAGTGGATCTAGGAGCTGGGGGTTGGGGTGACGGATCATTCAGTGTGGGGTGCTGTTGAGTATTTACTGTGTGCCAGGCAGCATGCTAGGCAGAGCAGAGGCACGCACACACACACACACAGTTCCCAGAGAGGTCCCCTGGTCCCCTGTTCACAGATATAAAGGAAGGTCCAGTGACTAATAATTGATAGACCTAGACTCAGAAATGGGTCCTTCTGATTCCAGAACCCATGGTCTTGATCACTGTGCTCTCAGAATTTGGCCAAAGGAAGTAGGAAGTGCGTTCCAGAGTGTCATTTAAGTTGAACAAAATCACAGTCTATGATCAGCAAGTTACTTTCTAAAAAACTTATTTTGGGAATTAATTCAGAGGTAGTGAATTCATCAAAGTTTGGTTCAGTATTTTCAGGGAATTTTTTTGGAGTTTATCTACATTAAAATGTAAATCAGTTCCCAACATTCCCTTCCTTAATACATTCCTTTGGCATAGGTATATAGAAAAAGAATACTGCTCCTGCAGTCACATCTGTTTAAGAGGCTCAGTCGATCTGGTCCTGTCCTACCTGCCTGAATTCCTCTCCTACTGATCTTTGTCTTAAGAGAGGGAACTATGACTCCACCACAGTCTCATTGGCCATCTTGGCATTCCTTGCATGTTCCAGATGCATCCCCCCTCCCGCCAGATCTCCCCATGGCTGGCTCCCTCACTGCATTTGGGTTCTGGGCAGAGACATCTTGGACCTCCTGTCTAGAGCACAGCAGACCCATCCCCTCACCGTCCACCCTTTTGTGATGCCTCCTCCTCCTCTGTGGTACTTTCTAGCTCCTGCTGTATGATGTTCTGAGTTAAAAGAGAAAACGTGTGCCTTTGTTCACTGAGCAGACAGAATTCTCCAGGGCATCAGTGACTCCCTGTGCTGTAGAAATTGTTCCACTGTTTTGCTAATGTGTGCCTGAAATGTGGGAAAAATATTAGGTCCCGGGCGTACACGCAAGGGAGGCAGAAAGAGACATGGCCTCTGGACGACTGCTTCCTGTTAGTGTAAGGCTGAAGGTAATTGTGGAAAGTGGTGACACATCTGAGAGGCTGAGAGCACATGAGATGCCATCCTTTAGAAGGCCAATTAGGACATCAAAACTTGTACAGAAGGGCCACATTAATAGGTAACACAGCGCTAGTGCTGGGAACACACGTCGTAGACTTCCTTTTCCTGAACTTATCCTTCAAAACCTTTCTCACAAGTACCAAAAAAGGCACTGGGCCTTTTGAAGTTCTAACCTGAAGTCTCATAGAAGACTCTGTTGTGTGCAACTGACCACTTTTCCTAACGAAAATAGAAGACAGGACAGGTAGTTCCCTCAGGATACACACCCCAGTGAAACAGTCTATTTCGAGAGGGATTTTCAGAGTGTGCACTTTTAATATCACTCAGGCCAGCGTCTTAATCAGGCTTTACTGCTGCGAAGCACTCACTGAGCAGCGGAATTGCCGTGGTAGGAATTGAATCTGAACACTTGGCATAAGCCTAATCATATTCCACTTACTTTCTTTTATGTGTCTGCTTAAGATAAATGAGTCCCCTCCTTTATCAACAATAGCTCACGATTCATAAGCTCACATTTATCACCTGGGACAGGGGATGTAGCAACTTGCACTCTATTATCCATCTCTCATTTTCTTCTCTTCAAACAATCGATAAATTTTCCACCGATGTCTCTTTTTAAAGGTTGCTTCCAAGGTTCTGTTTCAGAACAATGGGCTGGCATTGGTTTTTATGCCTGTATCTTCCCTGAATCTGGGTGTGCATTTGGAGAAATCTGTAACAGTTTTTGTAAGAATTTTTTTTGGCAAAACTGCAAGTCACACAAGATGCTCTGATTGAGGCCTGAGTTGTGGCCACCGGTTCCCCCACACCAGCTGTGATTTGCTGCTGTCCAGAGAGCATTGCATTCCTGCACACCATAGATTGGGACGTTTTTTAAATGGAAAAGTCTTTAATGTTTATCCTGTCCAACTGCTCCTGATGAGGTGGGAGGATACAGATTCAGAGCAGCTAGATGAGTCCAAGTTTACACTGAGCACTAGCAGAAAGAGCAAGGCCGGTACCCGAGAGCTATACTCTCTCACAATTACATGGTAAGTGCTGACGTTTCCTTGCAAACCTTCTCTAAGCATAAACTTTCATCACTACCTAGGGGTAGACAGCAACCCCTGTGTCGATCTAGCAGCCATTTTCCTGGGTGCTTGCAGCCAGTTCACACAGTACTGGCCTGGATAGGTGGTAGGCAGAGCTTACTGACTTTCCAGCCAGACTTGACTTCATTTGGGAGCTCTGCTCTTGGTTTCTGGCTGACAGGAGACTTTTCATCCAGTCAGTCAAAATTTATTGCCTGTCTACTCTGTGTCAGAGACTATGATAGGCAATTGGTATAAAAAGACAGCTAAGATACTGCCCTAGCCTGCCAGAAGTTTTCAGTCTAGCGAGAGAGAAAAGAGGGGAAGCAGGCCCTGCCGGTTACAGCTGCTCCGAACTGACTTATGTTCACATGTCACAAGATAGAGCATATCTTGTGGCCCAAACCGTCAAAAGTGAATAGGGAAATACAATCCTGCATGTTCTAAGGGCATAGAGAGCAGCAAAGTGTTCAAATGGCAGCTGCTCTACCATCCTAAAGCCATGGCTAACCTCTCTGGGAAATCTCTGTGGACCTGTAGCTTGAGTGAGAAATGAACCTCTGTTGTTTGAAGCCACTGAGAATTTTGTTGTCATTCCAGTAGTAAAACCTAACCTCTTTTGAATGATACACATGGATTGTGTGACTTAATCCTCAATTTGGAAGTTGTAATTATCTTGATCATCTAGGTGTTCATATAAGGAAGAATGAGACATAGAATGAATACCAACAGGTTAAGGTCAGCCAGCATTTAACCCATTCATTCTGATTGCAGAACTTGTATTCTTAGCCCAAATACCACAATATTGTGTCTATGTGTGTGTCTGTGTTCCAGTTCCTGAGGAAAGATAGTTTCTAAAGGATCAAGGAAAAGAAATGAAGGCTTCCCTCAAAAAACTGATAGGTGTACCCCAAAAGGACAAGTAGGAATAAAGCAATTTGGAAATAAAGATAATTTGGCATATTCCTTGTATGTACGTGTGTGGAAGGAATCTCCCCTCTTTGGCTGATTGACTCAACCCCGGGAAAAGTATAGAGCAAAGAATGTCCATCCATATATTACTGCTGGCATCCAGAAAATATAGAATGCTCCAAATACCATTTATAGATTTGATCTATAAATCATTAAGAGCAACTTTATGGGCTGTTATAAAACATAAGTGAAAAATCACAATTCTGACCTACCGAGACACCAAACAATTTGACAGTTTTGTATGTCTTACATCCTCCCTTCACACACAGGCATGCACTGTTCTAACCAATCTGTGAGCTTTAGCTTTATGGTAATTAGGAAGTAATAAGGAGAAGAAAAGAAAAACTGTGATAAATTGACATAGGTAGTAAAACAAAGAAAATATGAACGAAGTTGAGAGTATAGGGCATTTGGCTCAAAGGATCCGAAGCTGTGACTCAGACGCCGAGGAGTCCTCTGGTCCCTCTCGCTGTTACTTTAATCACCCAGCGCTGATGATGAGCCCACCTTTTAATGCTCCCTGGAAAAGAGGAGTCATAGCAAACTTCGTAGCCTCTCCCATGACTTGATTGCCTTGATCACAAAAATACTTTCTGCACCTAGTTCAGCTCTGTCTCCCTTTGCTCTGCTCTTCCTTCCCCAGGTCCTTTAATAACGCCACACCAAGTACAGACAAACAGGAGAGTTGTTTCTTAGGGTGGCTTCTCTCTAACCTGCTGCTGCTTTGCCCCAGCACACATCTCTGAACCAGCTCTCTTTATTGGTTTTGGGAATTCTAAAGCACAGAATGCCATGTCTCCTGAACTGGGTTTCTCTTTCCTGTGAACGTCATTGCATGTCTGTTACTTTCTTTTCACAGCCTTGTTAAGGTTAAATTTGCACACTGTAAGCTTCACCCTTTTAAGTGTGCATTTCAGCTATTTTCGATAAATTTACTGAGTTATACAGCCATCACCACAATCTAGCTTTAGAGCATTTGTGTCGCCTCAGTAAAATTCCCTAAGCCCATTTATAGTCACTCTTCACTTCCAATCCAAGGCAACCACTAATCTATTTTGTGTCCCTATAATTTTGCCCCAATGGACATTTTATATAAACAGAATCATACAATTTGTGGTCTTTTGTGTCTCTCTGGCTTCCTTCACTTAGCATAGTATTCTTGAGGCTTATCTATGTTGCAGCATGTGTCAGCATTCTATTCCTTTTATTGGTAAATGGCATTTCAATGCACAGACATAGGATATTTTATATATTTTTTTATCAGTTGATGGGGATTTGAGTTGTTACCACTGTTTGATTTTTTAGTGCTATAGCTATTTATGTGCAAGTCTTTGTGTAAGCGTAGATTTTCATTTACCTTGGGCAGATAGCTGGGCCTTATAGAAACTCTAGTTTTAAGTTTTAACAGACCCTCTTGCAATGTGTCTGCAACATGTTGTGTCCCCACTAATGGTATATGAAAGTTCTCCTGCCTCCATGTCCTTCCCGGCATGTGTGTCACTCATACTTTTGTTTTTATCTTAGATTAGCTGCTTCTAGGGGAGAGGAGCCCTATTTTCATGCATCTTCACTTAGCATTTATTTATTTTATTTTATTTATAATTTTTTTTGTAGATAATTATTTTTTATTGAAGGGTAGTTGACACACAGTATTACATTACATTAGTTTCAGGTGTACAACATAGTGATTCAACATTTATATACATGACAATTCTAGGTACCAGCTATCACCATACCAAGCTGTTACAATATCTTGACTATATTCATTACATCCCGGTTACTTATTATTTTACCATTGGAAGTGTGTACTTTTTTTTTTTTTTGAGGGCATCTCTCATATTTATTGATCAAATGGTTGTTAACAACAATAAGATTCTGTATAGGGGAGTCAATGCTCAATGCACAATCATTAATCCACCCCAAGCCTAATTTTCGTCAGTCTCCAATCTTCTGAGGCATAACAAACAAGTTCTTACATGGAGAACAAATTCTTACATAGTGAATCAGTTACATAGTGAACAGTACAAGGGCAGTCATCACAGAAACCTTCGGTTTGGCTCATGCATTATGAACTATAAACAGTCAGTTCAAATATGAATACTCATTTGATTTTTATACTTAATTTATATGTGGATACCACATTTCTCTCTTTATTATTATTATTTTTAATAAAATGCTGAAGTGCTAGGTAGATACAAGATAAAGGTAGAAAACATAGTTTAGTGTTGTAAGAGAGCAAATGTAGATGATCAGGTGTGTGCCTGTAGACTATGTGTTAATCCAAGCTAGACCAGGGCAATAAAACATCCACGTATGCAGAAGATTTCTCTCAGAACGGGGGGGTGAGGTTCTAAGCCTCACCTCTGTTGATCCCCAATTTCTCACCTGATGACCCCCCTGTGACTGTGCCTGTCTTAGGTTGTTCCTCCCTTGAGGAATCTTACCCGTCTCTGGCTAACCAGTCATCTTCTGGGGCCATACAGGGAAATTTCACTTAGCATTTAGTATGCAACTGGGCACACAGTTTTTGCTGAACAGTGCAGCATGGAGTGTCTCGGTGAAGGACTTTTGTTTTGGAGAAAACATCAGTTTTCTCGTCTGTGAAATGGGGCTAACAGCGCCCACCCCCTAGAGTTATAATGAAGGTTAGTGGAGATAATGTCGATAAAGTTCTTTGCCTAGTGCATATGGAGATGGTAGCTTTGATATTATTGTTTTAAATTTGCATTGATGGGCACTTTCTGAGCAATACCTAGCCTATTCCTGTTTTGTTTGTGCAGCCACAGTTTGGCATAGATTCTGTACTGTGCAGTGAAGACTGAATAACAAGTGACCCGCTCTCCCTCATCTCCAGGAGTTTGAGGTCTAGTGAGGAAGGACACAGCTGTAAATGATCCATTGCAATGCCGTGTGATAGATGCAGGTGGAGATGCATACAGAGTACGAGAGGACCTCAGAGAAGGACCGCAGTCCAGAAAAAACATCTAACCAGAACCAAAGGACTGGAGAGAGGGGCAGAAGGGTTTGGAAGAACATTGGTGGCCAAAGCCTAGAAGAGGGAAAGAGTCTGGGGAATTTGCTGGCATGTTTTGTGCCAGGGCAAAGGGAGATTGGTGAGAGGATGCTGTGGCATTAAGCAGCTGCTGGGGGAAGATGGTGTTCAATCTCACACTAAGGATTGCTCTTCACCTGCACTGCGGCCACCATTCTATTATATTTTACAGGCTGAGGAGCTATACAAAGAAGATGATTCAATACATGAATGGCAGAAGTGACCATTTACAGACCGAATGGAAGAACATGAGAGCAGTGTCAAATTCTCTCTCTGATGCAGTATTTCTCAGCATTCATTTTCCTCCCTCTCCCCAAGAGCATTTTTTTTCCTAATTGTCCTCTCTATGAGATGTTAATATTATGGAATACTGTGCATGTACCGTATACACAAATGTATTTGTGCTTTTCATATGAAAAGATTAAAATTTTATCACCTCCCCCAAGTCACCAATGTTTGCCCCCTGGGAGCTGTAACACCCTGGTTGAGAATGCATACACCAATACATTGTAATTATAAGCCCAGGTTTTAACATTTTTCTAATCCCCACAGTCAGTACCTTTCAAAATGAGGCCATTTGCAATGAAGAAATTCTGCCACTTAACAAATATTCGCTGAGCCATGGCCAATGTTTTGGCCAAGCAATATTTTAGGAATTGAGACTACAGTGAACAAAAATCCCACCCTGCACAAAGTTTACATTCTAAACCGATATCTGTGCATAGCTCAAGTTATTTCACCTTTTCATTAATACTAAGTAATGCCTGCCTTTAAAACGGCTTCAGCAAAAGTTTGTCTTGAGACCTGCTTACTAAAATAAGACTTGGCATTACTTCAAGCTTAAAAAAAATGTGCTGATGGAATTAAGAACTTCTTTAATGCTGATGCAACAGGACAATCAGAGGAGCAAGAAATACCACTTTCTTTAAATCAACATAATACTAATTCCCAGTCCCGCTCCCAGAGGGGCCAGCAGGGCACTCTGCATCCCTCAGGATTTTTCTGATGTCCTGGTGTTTTGCCCAGCAGCAATGGAAAGGCCCCGGGGACCCCCGCCACTGTCTTTCATTGATGGTGGCTCAAAGGACTATGGCCCACGCACATGTTCCATTTAGATCTGGAAAAGGGACTTCTCTGCCATTCCTGGAGAAGGGAAACGGGAGAGGCTGGGGCCCTGTAGCCATTTCCCTCTGAGGATCTAACCCCTCCTTGGGACACTGGCAGGATAGTGGTCTCTAGAACTCATGGGAATCACAGATCTCCTGTCCACCTCCTACTTGGAAAATATCTCCTCTTCTCCTTCTTACCTCCCTTCCAACAGACCTAGGACAGTCTGTTCAGTGAGAGTTTCCTTTACAGAAGATAAGAAATTCTACTGCTTTGAGGCTGCTTTTGCTTCTTTGCTCTCAAAATTTCTAAGCTTCATAATTACAGAGCCTGGAAATCTATTTGAAATGGTGATGAAAGAGGCCAGGGGCAGGCATGAGAGAGATGAAGAAAGAAACAAATTAGTATTTCAGTCTATTGCTTGAAATCTTTTTTATTTATTCTTTACTCATCTCATAGAAAACTGTCCATTTGAAACAGCCCACTGGACAGTCTGGACCAGAAGAATAAAGAGCAAATGCCATAATTCTTGGACCAGCTCAGAAGGGGATTCATAAATGATATTCACTTCTGCTCCTGCCCCAGGCTCATCTCCCCAAAAGACATTACAGCAGGGGCCACTCTTAATTGAACTGGGAATCTAACGGGATTTGCTCAAGATTTGTGCAAACCCCTGTGTACCAGACAGACATGGGGAGAGGTACTGATGGTACTGCAGTGTTCGGGACAGCAGAGGCCCTGCCCTCCCTGGGATGACCGCAGGGTCCTTGTTTCTCAGTTCTGCCTCCAGTGCACATTACAAACTTTAGGACCATTTGCTAAGTAGTCCTGGCTCAGTAGAGCCTACCAGCTGGCTGCTAGAATTTTCATGCTTGCCTTTAACAATATTGAAGTTTTACCATTTGAAGGGGGGGAAAAAAACTTCTATTTCTTTCTAACTACTTTGAGAATGACTGTGAATCTTCTAAATGCCTCTTTTGCATTGGGGGGGGGCAGTTTGTTTCAAAACTGACTGCAATGCCTCTCTTAATCATTCCCATAGCTTCTTAGGCAGTTAAAGGTAAAACGGTTTTAAATAGGGTGTTTTCAAGCTGTTTTGATGGATCTGCTTGTCCCAAAGCTTTTAAAGGAGGCTTTTTAATTTGGGGACATATTTACTTGACTACTCTAATCTGCTTTGTATTGTATTTTAGAAATAACAAAACTTCAAACTATTTGGTAGCCCTTTCCCACTAACACATTTGGGCAGATGTTGGGATGGGAAGGAGACCAGAAAAATTAAGTGATGACAGGCAAGAACAGGAAGAACCTCTAAGTTAAAGGGATGGTAGAGACTTGACACGTTTGTAGTGAGTTTCCTACCAAAAGAGATATTTAAGCAAAGGTTAAATTACTATTGCAAACAAGTTAGTTAACTGTTGGGTTGCATGAATGTTTCTCAAAAATTTGATCTTTCTGGTGTGCTCTTCATTATTGTTCTCTGGTTATGTGTCACTTATGTGTCACTTGTATTATAAACTATCACAGAAAACAGAATTGAGAGGGGCCTTTTCTTTTTCTGACTCCCCATGGCTCACAGTATATGGTTATACACAGAGCAGGCTTTTGAAAAACAGATTATTCATTTTGCTTATGTTCCTGGGAATGGGAGGCAGTTGGATTGTAATAAAGTGTTTTTAGACCCTGGGAAGGTGGAATAAAGGTGCACAACTATAAAAAGGACAGCCCTTTATTATGGGCTGGAGATGGCCCTGCCTACTATCACTGATTGAAAATCAAAGTGGCATTAAGAAATTTGGCAGATACCTTAAGTATATTGCTTTTGCATACATTTAATCAGGTTAAAATGATGAGTAAGAGTAGACAGTCTGAATTTGAAAGACTTGGGTTCCCTGCTGCTGGTGTAATATGAACATGCCCTCCAGCCTATTGCCTCTCACACTGGGTTTGAATGCCCAGGCTGGGGCCCTCTTGGCAGAGCTGTCCCCACAAGTACCAAAAATAGAAATAGACAGATGGCATGCTGTCCATGAAAGAACAGCATTGACCTGGGAGATCTGTGCTCATCCACAGGCTGAGGTACTGTTCCTGAAGGAGGGATGGGAAAGTGCCCATTTCCCACCTGGTCACTCAGCACCCACCATGTAGCGTCTGTACTGAATGTGTTGAGGTTCAGGGCACATGCAATGCCAGAGAGAAGAAATGATAGCCTCAAATGAGAAAATTCAGGTGTCTGTGGAAAGTGGCTTAGTAAATTGGGCTGGTGCAAACTGGCCAACTGGAGCATATGGTTTAGGCTAAACTTCTTTGAGTATATGTTTACAGCTTTTACACTGGTGCCATTAAAATAGTTAATAAATCTGTAACACATTAGGCTTTTAAAAAGCAATCATAAAAATTGAAGGCAGTGGAAATGAGACATTTGAACCCAACTAGATAGCATTTTGGTAGCAGAACAGAATTAGTTCAAATGAGTTGGAAGCCCAATCATTTGACTGTACTTTTCTAATAGGATATACTTTAATTTTTTTTTAAAAGGTAAATTTTAAATTGTTTTCTTAATGATAATTTTAGTATGGTAGTGGCATTGGTGTTCTGAAACTGCTCTTTGTGCATTTGGGTTAAATCAAATGAGTGATCATTTTGGTGTGAATGAGAACACAGATTTTTAGTATGAAAAAAGTAATAATATTATAAGGTCCATGAGGTTAAATGAAAACCTTCAAGTCCTGAATTCGAACTGAATTCTTATGTGAACTCATGGTGTATTCTATTTAAAACACATTTACACAACTTATTTTCTAGCTCTATCCACAGAAACAAGGGCCAATCTAGTAGCAGTGAGCACCCAAAGCTCTTTGTTTGTGGTCTCTAAATACCAGTTTCCACTAAAATAATCCAGGGGTTCTTACTAGAAACGGCTGGTTCCAGGCCTGGGACAGGGTATGTGTAAGATAATACTGGAACATCTTGTGAAAGCAGAAGCAAAAGGGCCATCAAAGATTACTAGGCCATATTAAAAGGACTTAATGAGTTAACCTGAAGAGGCCCCCACTGAGCAAGGGTAGGAAAGTTAGAACTTTAATAGGAATAAAAACTATGCTGGAATGAAACAAACCAAAATGTTCATAATAATATTTTAAAAAGTAAAAACGTCACTGGCGGTCTTTGGATGATAGTAGGTAACTAATTCAATATTTTGAATATCAGTAATTAAGGGAAGAAAAAACAAGCATTGTCAAGTTCTATACAAACTATGATTTAGGGTAAATGTACTTGATGACAATTTCTCTTGATAGACTATCCCAACTAATATATTATTAAGAAGAAATAATTGACTTATTTTATCACCAGTTGGAGATCACTAGTGAAATAATGGATCCTCTAGTCAAAGATCACCAATTGCTGATGGCATCACAGAAAAATAATTTATGTGTCTCCTGACAGAGCAGAAAAATGCCCTCCACCTCAAAGATGTCAGTGACCTAATTTCAGAGCCCATGACTATGTTATATTACATAGTAAAGGGAATCAAAGTTATGGATGGAATTATGGTTACTAATAAAGTGATCTAAAAATAGATTATCCTGGATTATCCAGGTGTGCCCAGTGAAATTACAAGGATCTTTAAAAGTAGAAGAGGGAGGCAGAAGATTCATTGTCAGTGATTGGACCTGAGAAAGACTCAACCAGTCATTGCTGACTAAAGACAGCAGGGCCGCCAAGCCCAGGAACCTGGCCAGCCTAGAGAAGCTAGGAAAAGTCAAGATTCTGCCTTAGAGCCTCCAGAAGGAATGCCACAGCCCTGCTGGCACCTTGATTTCTGCCCTTGAGGCCTGGGTAGGACTTTTAACAAACATAACTGTGAGATAGTTAAACCACTGAGTTTGTGGTTATTTGTGATGGTAGCAATAGAAAACATATATTCTGTTTCCTAGGATGTATTCTTTCTAGAAAAGTGAGCCTGAATCTACTCAAGCTTCTTGATCTAACTCTCAATTCCCAGGAAATACAGGGGACAGAGGAACACATTATATGAAATGATGTGGATGTTCAGCAAAATCTAAATCCTGGAAAATGACATGTTTCTTTAGCAAATAAAATATGTATATGTGTACAGATGAATGAGAGAGAAACTGACTTGGGAGATTTTTGGAAATGACCTAGTATTTTAAGTATCAATGAATTTGCATTAAGGAACTAGATTCAAATAAGCAAACATAAAAAGAAAATAAATATTAATGAAATTTGAACATTGACACTTGGGTATTTGATAATGGGGAATGAATTTTTTGTGTATTAATGGTTATATTTTAAAAAGGAGGTGGGTATGGTGGGTATAACAGATAACAATAACTGTAAATTGTAAACTGTTGGAGATAAATGATAGGTCTATAGATGTGTGCTATTTATCCTTTCTATTTTTATATATACATTAGTATTTCCATGATAATGTTAGTAAAAATGTTAGTAACTAATTTGACCTCCTAAGTGTTTTTTGAACCAAACACAGCATGTCCAAAGGCTGTATTCGCGGAAAAGACTGCCAGTTTCTAATTTTGTAGTCTCATAAACCATGTCTTTCACTTTAACCTGGGGAAACATCCTTTTCTCTTTCCCCACTCACCTCCTGCCCCCATTTTTCTGTACTGCCTAGCAAAAAAGGCCTCTCCCTCTGTACTAGTGAATGAGTAGGAGGCATTAAAGATTTCTTGGTATAAAATTTTCTCAGAGTGAGCAAAGAAGGTAATAGGCATATTACATAGAAGAATGCCTCCTAGTGTTTTATATACTCCCTTGGATCCCCTCTCATTCCACCCTCTTGAAAGAAAAAAAGAGGCAATAACTTGGTTTCAATTTTTGAAAGCCTGAGGTATTTTGAATTTTGGTGAATTATATTTTCCATGTTATCTCTGTGCTTCTATTTCAGGATGGAATGGGGAACTTGAGAATCACAGAAAAAGGTCTAAAGCTAGAAGGAGACTCAGAATTCTTGCAACCTCTCTATGCCAAAGAAATCCAGTCCCGACCAGTAAGTTTCTGTAAAGTTTCTGTTGAGAGAAGAAGGAATTGTTGTTTCTCTGGAATCTAAATTTGGGGAAATTTGTCTGGCCATCCCATTAATACAGAGCGTAGGCATAGCAGGTAGTAATGCAAGTAATGAGATACGTTCAAATCTTAAGTCTTGAGTATAATCACTGCCATGGTACTGTAAGCAAATGACACCTCTCTGAGCCTGTTCCCATTCCTGCCAAGTAGAGGGTAAAAATCTCTGTTAACGAACTTTCTAGGTTATTCTGCAAATAATGCAAGACAATAAGTGTGGAAGTGCTTTATGTAGATTCAAGAAATTTTTTTTTTCAATTGTCAGATGCTTCAAAGCCATCTTTGGGAACATAGAACAAAACAATTAGAATTTTATTTTTCATTAAGATTTTGGACAGTGTAGCCAAGGTTGGTTAGAATCTATTCAATATGTCAACAGTTGTGTTCTGAAATGGCCTTTAAATAATTACTCTAGAGTGTGTGCTCTGTTCTGTACACTTCACTTCTTGGTGTACATTATCATTACCTAATTTAATTCACAGATTGGCACACTAGGGTGGCAGTTATTGTTGCCTCCATTTTACAGAACAGAAGAGTCAAGGCTTGGAGAAGTGATATATCCAAAGCCACATACTTATGAAGTAGCTCAGCTAAGATTTCAACTCAGGAAATCCACTTACAAAGCTTTCTGTTAACCAGAGTCTCCTACCTCAGCTTTTTCTCTCATTCTTTCTATTTTGTCATGATACAATGATTCCTAGAGCTCTTTTATTAACCAATATTATCAAAGTTAAGTTTGTTTTTGAGAGTTTTCTGGATGTTAATTGTTGTTTCTTGGGCTTTTTCTTTGTGTTTTTTGATGAGGTGGTGGAATTTGCTGGTTGAAAAGAGTTATTAATGCATTTGCTCTGCCTGGGATTGGTCCGAGTCCACCTGCAGCTACGGGTAACATGAGTGCTCCCCAAAGCATCATTTGCATTGTGTGCATTCATTAGCATAATTAATGAAATCCAGGAACTTGATGCAGTGGGCAATGTTATTTGAATGCTATCTAATCTAGTGAATTGTATTCAACAGAGTACAGCTACTGAATTGCAAGTAACTTTATTTCATTGTGTGCCAATAAAAGGGAGGAATCCATGATGTTTGAATCATCAAAAAGAGCAAATCAATTCAGCCACCCAATCAATGATTATAAAATTTAACTAACTCATGGCACACTGGCTTAGGCACTCAAAGTACCATAAATATTCTGAACATGCCTACTGTCTTTGAAGAAGCTGTATCCTAGAAGGAGTAATGGGATGAAATGAATCTGGTACTATTACATTGGACTAAATGGAGACAGTTGATATCAAGCATTTAATACCTGTTAAACACATTGCTCTTGACCTATGTTTATTTCTATCAGGTTGTCAAGTTGGTTAGTTAAATCACTGTTTTGAGTTATTAGTTGTACTTTAGATTTATCTAATCTATGTTAAACTTATTTAACTGGCTAGTTAGGCTGATCATTTCCCTCTAATGGCAATGCTGGCCCTTTTTGTGTTAAGGGCCAAATTGCAAATATTTGAAGCTTTTATTTTTTTCTTTCTTAAACTGTTTAAAAATGTAGAAACTATTCTTATCTTGATGGGCACACAAAACTAGGCAGCAGCCTGCAGTTTGACTGCCCTTCTAAACCTATATGAGTGATAGTTCCATTAATATATAAGTGTCTTGCTAGATATAAATGCTGGCATGTGGTACAAGAGAGTAGAGTTTAAGATCCTGGGTAGTATAGTTGATCTGTGTTAAGCAAAATATCCTCGGATAAATTTCTTGGTGTAGTATTAGAGTCATATAAAGGAACTGAGAAATGTGTTTTAGAAGACTTGAAAAGGGATGCCTGGTCCATCCCTTAGGCCCATATGCAGGAATTGAACTTTTGGTATGTCAGCTAGCTGAGCTGAAAATTGACAGTCACCTGATCCCAACCCAAAGACACACTTGACTGGAAGCTTAAAAAGTAATGATAATCTCAAGAAACATAGTTTGCTATTGAAAACTCAGGGAGTTGAATTCAGTGCTTTCAAGAAAATAAAATGTTAGAGTTTACTGTTCCATTTTTCTTGAGAAAGTATTTTCCTACCATAACATAATCAGTAAATAAACAAAGCCTTTCAATCTTGTGTTTCTGACAACAAAATCAATATCCTTGAACTGAAGCAAAAAGACACAGAGATATGCATATATGGTAAAATCCAGTAAGTCCTGTGAGCTCCACCTGCAGCACGGGCCCACATCCATTCGTTCTTCTACCACCCAGTTCATGCTGTCAGCCTCCCTCAGCCTCCCTCAGCCTCCCCCACCTACCCCCTTACAACAGCCTCGCTCTCTGCTGCCTTTTACTCACTCAGCCTCAGCATCCAAATTGCAGCCAAAGTACTCTTTTCAAAATGTCAAGTCTCCCCTCCCCTTTGCAAAGGATTCTGCACTGATTTCCAGTTGCACCTGTAGTAAAATCAAAACTCACTGAAGTCCATGAAGTTCTCTGTGAGCTGTTTTTCATGGAGGGCTCCTTGTGGTCAACCTGGTCTCAGTTCAGGTGTTGCCATTTTAGAAAGACTTTCTTCATTTAACACAGCAGCCATATATAAAACATCACCCTGCTTTTTTTTTTCTTTTCCTTCATGCACTGTCATCATTTTACCTTCTTATCTGCTTAAAAATGTAAAGTGGAAGAGCAGAGGATTGTCTGAATTTCCCTTCTATATTCCCCAGCCTTGTTGCTATTTCTAGCACATAGTATGTACTCAGTGGATATTTATGCAATTAAATAATGAATCATTAAAAATGAAAGTGTCACTTAACTTGATCTTGCAGAGGCAAGCAGTGTTAACAGTGTAGTGTATCTTTTCAGGCATTTTCCATGAATATATTTTTTAACAAAACCATACTTTGCATACTAATCTGTGCATCTTTCCCACCAAATAATGTATTAACAGTAATTTTCTGTTTAAATAATGTTTAAAAGTGGAAGAGCTCTTTTGAAATATAATTGACATAGAATAAGCTATATGTATTGAAAGTGTGACCTTTGATAAGTTTTCACGTATGCATATACATGTTAAACCATCCCCACAATCAGACAGGGAACATTATCTGTCACTCCTGAGAGTTTCTCCATGTCCCTTTTAACTCTTGGATTCTGCCACATCCACCCTGTTTCTGCCACCCTTTCCCCAAACAACCAATGATCTGCCTCCTATCTTAAACATTACTTTGCATTTCTTGGACATTTATATAAATAAATCCATACAATTTGCATATCTAAATAATTTTAAGAGAAAAATTGTCTATGTCATTTTATTATGATATTTGCTTCAATCATCCATTGAAAATAATATATTATTTTATTTTATTTTACCTATAATTGGGCTGTGTCATGATTTGTGTGGGGAGAGATATTCGAAGAGCCTCTGGGCATAGAGCTTTAATATTTCCCTTTTGGATGACCTCAGAGCACTGGGGAGGGAATGGAGTATAACATTAGGCATGGCAACAAAGGTAGAATCAATCTCTGAATTTTCACAAAGAGCAAAAACAGGTATTTTGGATCACAAAGGCAAAACAACTAGATTAGAAGCTGGTGATTTAGTCTGTAGGACTTCCGAGCCCTCAGGCACAGGGTTAACTGCCAGCTGAACAGAACTGGGGCTCTGAGAGAAAAGAAGGTGGGGGGAATGACTGCTGGGCAGACAACCAGTAGAATCTGCCATACCTGCTGAATCATGCACACGATGCTCACCTGAACCTCACACGGGGCAGCTGTCCTTCCCTGTTCTGGCAACTTCAGCCTCTATTTTTTTTCTGATGCACCTGACATTGCTTATATGTCATCCTAGAAGATTCTTTTCAGAAGAATTATCTGCAGTATCATTTCTTCATCAATCACAGGTGCTTCTGTTTCTTGGGATATCTCTCTCTGTGTTTTCCATTGAAAGAGATCTGCATCCAGTTGTATAAGATTATTCAGTCTCTCTAAATGAGGATAACTAATGAAGCAACACTTGATTTCATTTTGGTTTTGTGTTTCATTGATCTGAGAGGAATTGAGATTGGTTAACCAATCCACACAATGTTTAATACTGTATCCGATTTCATTATTGAAGGTTGCAACCCTGGTAAAGTCACTACAAATTGATTAGTGTGATAGCAATCACTTTGAAAGACAAATTAATGAGAAAATGTTCATCTCTATAAAAACTCCCATCTGGGAATTGAACACAAGCCCCATAAATTTCTAGCTTTAGCTATATACATGCATAGCTTCTAAGTGGTAAACTTTCATATGACTCAGAAAATAGACCAAAGAGATCATACAGTAAATTAACTACTCCACCTTCACATCCAAAAACCAGCCTGTCTCTAGAAATACTACTTGAATTTGTCAGCACAGAAATTTGTAAAGTTAAGGAATATAATGCCCCCCACCAAAAAATCTGTGTTTAAAGTTCCATTTCAGTGCGATAGGCATCTTTTTAATTGAGAAATACAACTACAAATTTTTGGGAAGAGCTACTAGTAGATACAATGAGTGAATCTAAGGAGACTTTTCATCACAAAGTATCATTTTGGAGAAAAGTGGGAGATCCCTGCTTCTTCAGAGAAGGTTCTTACCTGGCTTCTCATGATGCTGGAACTAGATGGGCCTTTTGCATAACTTAATGCAAAGTAACAAGGGAAGGGAAGCTAGCATTTATTGAGCATCTATTATGTGCCAGGCTTACAGCAATGGGAAAGTTGCACACTGTTTATCTCCTTACCCACTTCAGACTATACTTAGGGTGGATATAGGGAAACTAAGCCATTGCTATATTGAATTACAAAGCTCAGGAGAGGATAGGGTAGCAAAAGAAGGTGATGAGTGTTAAAAAAAATTAAGGCAAAATATAATAAGGCATAAGAGTATTTATGTCTTTTAAATTTTTTACCCTATGAAAATTCACGTATTTTAAGATCTTCTCACCTACCCAACTGTGTATAGAATTGTGAAATTACATCTAAATGAGGTTCTTAAAAGCTGCCTTACCAAGAGACAGTACAGCACTGGTTAAGCCCAGTATTGATGGACCTGGGTGGCAACCAGTGCCACCGTTTGGCCAATAAGTGATCTTTGATTGATTTCTTAACTTGGCGGATCCTTGTCTTCTTGCCTGTACAGTTGAAATGATAAATTAGTATCTACGCCACAGGTGGTTGCAAATAAGTGAGATCATGTTTGTAAAGTGGTTAACACAGAATTTGACACGAAGTGAGTGTTGCACAATCGGTAGCACCTCTGCTCAGCCCAGCTCCCAGTGATAGTGATGACGACAGTAATATTCCCTATCAAAAGCATCATCATGGAGTCCAAATCTCAGGCGATGTTTGAACATCCTCTGAACCAAAGGGTCTTTCATCCTCCCCTTCAATGTCTTCTTAATGACAAATTCAGTGCCATCTAAGGAAACCCATTTCATATTCAAAAGCTGTTAGTTTTACATTTGTCTTTCACTGAGTTACACTCTTCAGATGTTCAACTCATGTATTTCTCCTTCTTCTGCTTAAAAAGTTTTGCTAGCTCTGGTGCTCATAATTACTGGCACAGTATTTCTCTGTTTTCTTTTTTCAGCCTTTCTGAAAATAATATATGCCAAGTAGCTTGAAAATGTTTATTTATCCAGGTAATGGTATTTCTACTCATTTTATGTTAAAGAGAAAGCAAACATATTATGCAGAGAGTAAAGCACACACACATGCCAGGGCTGTACAAAAACCAGTCTAAGTGTTGGTTCATGTGAAAGTCTGAATTGCACATATAAAGTGAGGTTTGAGGGTATCCCAGTTTGTCAATATCTGTGAAAGTTGAGAAATACCTGTGTTCTCTGTGAAACTCTGAGCTGGCATCCTCACCATGGGGTTTTTTTTAACATTTGGATCCATCATCTCTTTGTTCTATGGAAGGATGAGTCTTTTGAATTCCATTTTGGTTCTAGCATGATATGAATTGAGATTTATTCTGCCAGTCTGAATTTCTAAAACATATCTAGGCTGGAAGTTGAAAGTCCCTAAGAATTCAATTAGACCAGTCACTTCTTTTAATGCATGGGTCCCAAAGGCCCAGAAAGGAGGTAGGACTTACCCAGGTTGTGCCAAGTGAAAGTCATAACAAAAATCCAGGATTGCAGTTTTCCTCCATAACCACACACTGTTTGTATGGTGATTCTTTTTCTCATGACACTGTGTTCAATATGATAAGTTAGGCATGACCATTTCCTTCTCATGAGCAATACCTTACTAGCAGGCATATTAAGTCCCTGAGAGAATTCACAAGCACTAAAAAAAGGAAAGTAGAAACAACAGTGGATAGTGCAACAAGACCTTATGATGTTGGCTTAATTATGGCTTATCTAATCACTAAGCTGATATTCTCTACTTCATGAATTTATTGTGCGGGTTCAGTGAAGTAACTGCAGTGACCCACCTTATAACCTGTTAAATCAGCTGTTGATATGAAGGCTGCTGACAGAAGTTACAAGCTGAGTCCAGCCCACAGATGTAGTTATGTGGCTCACACAGTATTTTCCTTTTAATTTGAGTTTACCTTTAATATTTAAATATCTCAAGATTTCACATTGTTAAAAAAAATCTGTATTATCTGATTCTCATGGAATCTGGCAGAGGTGGTTTCATATTCTTCAGGGCTGGAGTTGAATAGCAGTTGCCTCCTTCAGACAGGCAGTTTGCCACAGTCTCCACCACTCACTATTGTCTCATACCCTACCTGCTTAAACCATTTATTTTATGGGTCCCTGAAGTGCCTTGAGGGTGCGGCCCCCAGTTTATGGTATTGAGAATATATATATCTTGTGATGCAGGAGTTGGAAGTTAGGTTGGCTTCTTAAGATTCATAGTCACTCATGACTCCTAGTTCCTCACTTTTTGTTTTATTTCTCCTCCTTAAAGAGGAAATCATTTCTGCCAGTGGTCTGGCTCCTGTAGGTTTTGGAATTGTAGGCAAGCTCAGTGGCAAGGGATAGTGGTCTCAGAGCTCCTGGCTGCTGAAGCTGTGGCCCACCACAGCCATTCTCCACCCTGAGTCTCCTAGAACACACTTCCTTTGTGTCTCTATTATTCTAACCACTACAGAGTGTTGACTGGGGAGGAGGCAGATAGGGGAAAGTTGAAAATTTGGACTTCGCATGCTCTGCATGAGGTAAAAAACAATAATAATTACCATGGTATTGCAGATAAACACAAGCTTTCTCTGAAGAGCCTCCATCAACAATTTAGTTGTGGTGAGAAAAGCCACGTCCCTGGTTAGTTTAGAAACCAAATGAAGACTGCGGTGGCTTCTCAGTGAGCAAAACCGCTTTACCTCCCAGATGAACATATTGCACATAAAACTGTATTTTCCGTGCCATTTGCATGGAACATGAGCATCTTGCTGTCTTTAATTAAGAAGCTAACTGGACCATGAAGTATTGCCTGAGTAAATAAAAGTGATTTGTACTAAGTCAGAGGGGTGCTTGAGGCATCTTTGTATTTCTTTGTTCACACATAAATTATGGAGATTATTAAAAATCAGAAGGGTCATCTATAAGCTGCCTGTACCATGAGGCTGATTGCTATTCCTGAAATGCATCCATCTTTTTATGTGTCGTGATTTATTGTGCACAATAGTGTGAACTAGCTGCTTATGCATTTTCTTTTAAACAGGCATACAAACTTGGAATAGACAACACTTAATACTATGGTTGGTTTCTTGGTTTATCCTGGGAAACAGATATTCAGAGGCTTGTGGTTGGCACAGAATTAAAATGGGCTGATGGGGGTTTTATTCTTCCTTTAATTTGAGAGAAATGGACAATGTGTGCTTTTCTTAAGTGAAGTTCATGCTGGAAATAAAAGAGCTACTGAGTTGAGGGCTTTGCTTGGATCTCAGTTCCAACTGTAGCAGCCAGAGTTTTGGGAGAAATAGGTCCAAATGTCACAAGAGACTGAGGATGCCAAATTGTATGATTTGTGGGCCAAGCATCAGACAGGCTGCCCCAAATCCTTTCTTGTTGCCTCTTGTCGTGCCTAAAGGTCTACCATTAGAGTGTCATTTATTTGAAGACTCAGAAATGAGTATTCACAACAAATCCCTACTGCAGATATTCACCCCACCCCATGCACATCCACATTTCCACAAAGTGTTTGAGGCAGTATATAAGAAATATTTACAGGACTAGTAACAAAAGATATAATGGTTGAAGATCAGGAAAGGGGTAAACTACTATGGGTAGCAGAGGTGGGGCCGGTTACACAGAGCACAGGAGACAGGCCAGAGTGTCTGTGTAGCTGCTCTTGCTAAGCCTGGGGTTGGGTTCTGAAGCCTCCAGTCAGGGACACAGTTGGATGAAAACTTACATGCAGGCCCTCCAGAGATGTATACAATGTCCTGGATGGGGAGCAGAGTGAAGGCTGCTAGTTGGTGTTCTAGAAAGTACATCTGCTTCAAAGTCTGGAAATCCAGGTTTTCTTCTCACTGTCCTCCTGCTGAACAGTGCGCCCTTACCCAGTCATTCTTCCTTGCTCTCAGTCTCTTCATCTGTGAACCAAAGAGGTTGGACATGATCAATGGTTTTCTGCACATTTTTTAAAGTCAAGGAATCTTTTTTAAGCCAAATTTTACTTGGAACCCCCATATCTGGATGAGACAAAAGTTGAGCTTCGGTGGCTGGGCTGAGGCTGAGCTCTGCAGCCTGCTGCCCTGCCCACCCAGTCTCCCTGTCACCCACCCCAGGATGCCCAGGCCCCAGTGGGGCTCCGCCCACCACAGTCTAAGAATACCAGCCTGGATGGAAACCCTCGGCCTCGGCTCAAGGGGTGCTTCCTCACGGTACCTTCCCTGCCCACCCCACTGAAAATATACCCCAGGCCTCGTGCTTTGTTTTCCTTCATTATGTTATATCTAATCATATCACATCACATCAATTACATGCTGTATTTATTTCTGTATGTTATACAATTACATATTTGTATTGTACCCATTTGCTGTACCTGTCACCGTATAGTTTCTGAAATGGCAGGGACAGAGAAAGGCAGTTACTAAGTGATGTTTAAGGGCAGGCCCGGGAGTGCCAACTTTCTGGATTCAACACCTGGCTGTGCCATTTACTAGCTCTGTTACTTGAGCAAATTACTTGACCTTCTCTGTGTCTCATTTTCCTCTTCTGTAAAATGGGCATAATAATAGCACTACCAAATAAGCTTATTACAGGATCATAAGAATTTATTTATTCTACATAATTATGCAAAATTTATTCTGTAAATTTTGCATAACATAACTTTATAGAACAGCACCTTGAGTATACAGCACTACATAAAATTTCAATAAAACAATTTATTACTTGCTTTGTTTACTCCTGTATCCCCTAGTTACTAGACTAGTGCCTGTCACATGGAAGGAAAGAAAAAAATTATTTTGTTTTTTGGGTTTTATTTTAAATGAATGAATGTTCTCTTGGGGTCCTTCTGGTTCAGAGATTCTGTAATCACCTCTCAGAGACACAAGGACAAATTTCTCTTTCATAGGGGTTTATAAGTTGATTATCTATACCAGCCTCATACTATATATTCTATTATGTAGAAGATGACCTGGATAGCAGTGTGGTGTGAGGCCAGTGGGGAGTGGGACAGACTAAGTGGAGGAGATCAAGTGTTACCAAAGGGACTAAAAGCCCATCTCTCCCCAGGTGGCAATGTGGCTGGGTTCAGTCTTCATTCATGCCATCCAAAGGCCGGTGAAAGTTCCCAAGTGTGGAGCTGTGTGTTACAGACAGAAACATTTAAGAGAACAAAATTTAGCACTTCCAGCCCTTCTCTTCATTGTTGTTATGGAACAAGACTGTCATCTCACCCTTTTCAGGAACATCCCAGCTGCCCCAAGTGGCTCCTTAGCACAAGACTGCTTCTTGCTTGTTGCATAAAGAACATTTCAGAAGTACAAGTGCACGCCAGAGTCTACTGTGCTTGGGTCGACATTCCTTTAATGGTGGCAAGAGTCCTACTTTGGTTAGGTGGCTTCTCACAGCCAATAAATACCTGCTGCATATTTGGGGAGAATAATGGAGAGAGAAGCTAGCTTTAAGGAAGAAGGATAGCTCCGTGCATTCTTCAAAGTTTTGTTCTTCATTCCTAAAGGGTTGGCAAAAATACCACTGAAAAGTTATTTTCTTAATGCCTCCATCAAAACACACTCATCTCCTAGCAACTGTCACACCCGGTGCTTTGTAATTGCTGTGGGTGTGCAGTACTGTGAGTCTTAATTTTTGAAAACTTGTTCATTGTCAAAAACACTGATCATTTTTCAGGAGATGTGATTTCAGAGACTGAAAAAACACTTTTTCCCCCATACGCAATTAGAAGCACACCCTTACTCCTGCTTTGGTTCTGTGATCTCCATCATCGGCCGAGCATAGCCTCTTGATGCAGGGCCCTGTAAATCATTACCAGTGACGTTTTAAATGTCACTTGCCTAAACTATGAGTGTGGGACTTCCATTTCCATGAATGACTCTGTCTTTAATCAGCAATGATTCTGTCTCTAGGCAAGTCCCAAATGGTCCACAAAGTAAATGAGGCTTTTAAGGTTGATAAATATTTTGCAGATGCACATGTTGCATTTTAGAGGAAGAGGAAGAGGTAGACGGGTATAAAAATCATCATGTTTTTAATCTCTTAAATCTCTCAAAGCATGAGACAGATTACCCTGTTTTGGTTTGTTTTTGTCCTAACTAGGTACAGTAAGGTAGCTTTCTCACACTAGCAAGCCATAGCTTCATTTTGTGACATCAGAATCACAGAAATAAAAAGTGGCATCTCTGTAAAATAATAGGCAAGTACAGATGGTGAAATAATTGTGGTTTTCCACTATCAAGCTGTGTGGATTGGGTTAAGCCCTCAGTTAAGACTGCAGCAGTTATGTTAAAACTATGAGAGGAATGTTCTGGAAAGATGAGTTATCCTTAGGTAGTAGCTCATTAATAGATGGGAAATGCATGAGTACTCATATCATGGGTGGATATATAGTCTCCATGTTTGTTTCTGACTTCACTTGTTAACAAACCAAGATTTTTCCTTTATTTCTTGGCATTCTCAAGAGTTTTTGACTCATCTTCCCATGTGAGTTTTCTAAGATAAGGAATTCACCGCCATGCTTTCTATAGTTGGCATAATGGGTTCACTACATCACAAAGTGTCTCTTTCATCATAGCAGCACTCTGGTTAAGGAAGTAAAGGAAAAAGTTTGATGAAAAGAAAAAGAAAATTTGACAACATCACAACAGAGTTTGTGTAAAAAGATGACCCACCCGAATATAGTCATGGAATGTGCCGAGCAGTTGCCTGCTCTCGGTGGCTGCAGGAAGTGGCAACTGTTTCTCCCAGTTTCCTGACACCACTGTTCATCACAGCGCCCATGGTCCTGTGGGATCCAGCAGTGTTGATTATATAGCAAAGCTAGTGGTTTTGATTTTAAAGTTGGTCCAAATGGCAAAAAGTGCATCTTTTTACAAAATCATCCTTGAGAAGTCCTTACATCACCACCAAGTATAGTATCCACGGCTTTCTGTGTGCGATCTCGTACAGCGGCTAGGAGAACCACTGGGACGAGGCTAAGCAGAGGAGTCAAAGACTCTGCACATGCCTGGGTCGTTCTGTCCTTGAGATAACTAATAAATCACCACCAGAAAATGGGGAATGGACAGAATTGTAAAGTGTTGCTAAGTGCCTGCAGGGTTTTGCTGTTTTGTTTTAATATTGAATATCTATAACTTAAGTACATGTTGAAAGATATGCTGTTGTGGAGTTTAGGTGAATTGATAGGTGCGAAATCAACTAGCAGACAGCCCTGCCCATGGTAACTGCTGTTTACTGAATTTGAATCTAACTAATGTGTGATTAGGTGTTCCTGTTGTGAAAGCTAACAGCCACAGCCTAATGTACAATTATCTCATTTATTCCTTATAGTAACCCTAGGAAGAACCAATCATTTTGACCTCCTATTTAGACAGGAACAGGCAAAGGCTTAGAAAGATTTAGGAAGATCATACACCTCATATGCAGACCCATACACTCCTGTTCTTAACTGGAATGTTAGCCTAGGTTGGGATAGCAGACAGTGCTGAGATGGCCTATGCTGTGTGCCTAACTTGCTTTCCTTACATCCCAGACATGCAAGGCCCTCTCCAGTTTCATCAAAATAGAGCCTCTTATGTCCTTTTTCTGCTAATTGCTGTTCCTCCACTCATTCCCTACACCCTTCAGATGGCCTCTGTTCTGTACCTTTTCTTCATGCAGTCATGGCTTCCTGTAGAGGCCATTTTTTTCCATTCAAACCACAGATCTCTTAAATTATACTGTCTCCCACTAAACCATTACTTTTCCTTGGTCATGCCTTCAGTTAGAAATATATTACAGTGTCTATTTGGAAATACTCAAGGATCCGTGTGCTAATTAAGTCTGACTCTAGGAAAATGCTATGATAGTCTAGAAATCTTAGGTCCTATAGATTTGACTTTGTTCCAAACCTCAGACTACAAGTTACTAGTTTCTCATTCTAAGCCCATCAAAATGAAACAAATGTGAAGCTATGAAAACCTATAGAAATTGAAAATTTAAAAAGACCTGGCCTTTTTAAACTCTGGTTCATTATATGAAGCTACAGAACACATAAAATATGAGTCACTATTTTCTCAATTCGTCCAGTTCTACAAATATCTAGAACCATCCTATATTCATGGGAGAAAAGGTAATTTGTTATATATAACAGCTGCCTAGGGCATTAGGTCTTAGTTACCTCTGGGAAGTCCTTTGGAGAAAGAATTCTGTCTTCTTCATTCTAAATTCATCTTCTCTTAAAAGTTCTTCAAACAATAAATATAAGGTCCCACTAACACTCATTCCTTGAACTGTTCCTTCATTTCTTATCAACCTAAACTGATAATGCAGAAAGTGTTCTTGGATAAAATTTTCTTCCCCTTGTAAGATAAACACTTTCCTTTCATCTCCTTCAAGAATTATGTTGGCAATCAGTGTAACACTAGTAATTTGTTTATTCTTGGTTCAGTAGTCATTAATGGCAGCTTAGGGATTAGCTGTATGTTTTCCTGATCATTTGTATAATTTGTAAAAACAATTCAGACACTCTATTTGTACACCATCTACATGTCCATCATTCTGGGATTTTTTGCAGTGAAAATATACATGATAAATTTGTCTGGTCCTAACCACCTCCACCAAGCCACCCAATGTGCCCCATGCTCCACAGCCAGCAGTGCACTGAAGTGCAACTCTAACTTTTCCACGTGTGCACAGCCTAATCTCCCAGTGCTTGTCCTAGTTCATCCTCTGCTGTGTTTCCTAACTTGCCTCAGCCTTCCTCACTTCTAAATCATCCTTCTGCTTGTGGCCTTGCCCTAAGCTGGTTTGTGACACTCAGTTCTGCTTCTCCAACTTTGATGTGTATTTTCTCTCTCGATTGTGAGGTGAGTTCTCCCTGTTTGACCCTATAGCCTTCAGCCGTCCTGGATTATCTTCTTACCTGGTCCCCTTCTTACCTTCCCATAGGAAGACTTGCAGCAGCATGACTGTGAAGGCAATATAGCATAGTAACAAAGTACACATGATTCAGAGTCAGACTAAAACTGGGTTTGCCATGTGACTCTGCTCCTCATGAGCTTTGTAACTTGGGCCATATCACTTGACATTTCAAACTATAGTTTCTTTATCCGTAATATGGGATAACCAAAGTATCATAGAGTTGTTTTGAAAATTAAATGAGCAAATATATACAGAGTACCTAGAATAGGGCCTGGAACTTAGCTTCTATAAATGGCCCACTATTACAATTAAAGGCTTCAAGGTAGAACATTTGAAGACCAGTCTTAGCAGATTAGTAGTTTCGGCACCCTTGCATCATTGAAAATGTAAATACTGTTCCTTATATTCATGTCCATTGAGTAATTCCAATTACATTGGATCAGATGACTGATTCTGAATCCTACTAAAATTGCAGCTTCTGAGCTAAAGTAAATGGAAAAGGAAATCTCTCTTTCCCAGAAGCAAAAAGCCATTTCCCAAGAGGTGTCTATTCAACCCACACACGCAAATACTGCTGTGATGGTTTCATCAGAGGTTGTTCAGATATCACACACCAGTGTTAGCCTTAAAGAATGATACTGGGGCTGTTGCCTCTTGGTTCATGGGATATACCCACAAGGAAAATAGAAACAAAAGCAAAGGTAGGTAGCCCCACTTGGCACAGTTGATTGACTTTAATAGGTCCTGATTATGCTGCCCATATTCCATGAAATTAAAAAGCTTACAAATGTTATGAGCCATTACCCTTCCATTTAAGGGAGCTTATGACATGTTAGCAACATTTAATGAAATTCTTTTCAAAATGCCATCGGCAGACTTAGTGAGATTCCATGTTGAAATTCAACTTGAAGAATGGTTTGAAAAAGTTTGTTCTCTACCTGCCTATCTTTGTGTAGTGTGTGGAACCCACCTCAGTGTCAAAAAGTTTCCCAACAGGAAGGGTGACTTTCAGGTATCAGGAGGCACTTCTGCTTTGACCCCTGAGAGTGTTTTCCAGTTTAAGAGAAGATTACAGACTGCCACCGTGTTTGTGTTTGTGCTTACAGTGAGAGCTCCGAATAGGCTACATTTTTACACATTGACAAATTTTAAAACGTAAGTCCTTCCTATTAATTTCTGTTTGTTGAGGATCCAAAACATTCTAGCAAATATTCCAAAATGTTATTGCCTGCCCTTCTTCAGTGAGCTCTAAAAATATAATTTGGGAGATAAGACTCTGTGCAAGAAGACAATTAAAGCATAGGAAATGAGATGATTAAATCCTAGATTATATGGTACTGATTATTTATGCAGTAAAAGTTCAGGAAATAAAAATATTAGTCAGTTGAGTGGGAATTTTTATAGAACATAAGAAAGATGAGTAGTGAGACATCTGTTATTTACAAAGAATTAATACTTTCTGTTAAATCTTTCATTTTAACTTTTACAGTGGGGATATTTTAAAGCAATATCCATTGATTGTGTCTGTTTGATTCTAAAGGACTGTTAGCCAGAGATGCATTGTATAGATTTTTCCTTAAATCCATCTTTTTCCTTTACAAGTATATTATGGTATCTGTATTTTATAGGTGAGGAGAACTACAGTTCAAAATGGGTAATTTTCCCCAGCTGGTGTGTGGAGCAGTTGAAATTCAAATCTAAGTGTGAACCACCCCAAAGCATCTGTTTTCTATCTGAAAACCAATCTGCTTTGAAGAATAGAGAACGTTGAGGTAGTCCCCAGCCTCTCCTACTACACTGTGAGCTCTTCACAAGCAGAAGTCCTGTTGTAGGACTTATTCACCATTGTATTCATTGGTCTATCACAGTGCTTGACACTCAAGAACTATTTGTTAAACAAATATGTAGTTGGTATGTTAAATGAGGACAACTCATAATTAGAATACAACTTTATTTTTTCTTTATTGTTCCTTTAAAAATCTGAGTGGGGGGTGGTCTCCTCTATGTGCTTCACCTTCCATGAAAACGTGGGCAATTCCTGTGGGTTTCTGCCCACTTATAAGTTGTAAACAGGGATATGGCACCTTAAGGGACAAAATACAGGCCCAGTTCAGAAACTGTAAATGTCTTAACTAAGATATTTATCAACACTTCAAACCTCATTCAAAATTAAGAGTTTGTTTCTTTTCCCCAGACACAACCTGTAGTTGGTGGTTTCCGACCTCAGAGTAGGAGTAGGTTTCTTTCCAGCTGTCATCTCACTCATCCTTCCCTGGTCTGCTAGCTGCGGACTATAGTTTTCAATGCTACCAGAGTGGCAGTGGTGGTGAGGGAGGGTGGAACAGTTTCTTAGGATGGGTAGATGATTCAGCTGACTTCCTCCCTCATGAGGCATTTTCTGGATTCTTGGGAGAATCCTATCCTTGAACTGGGTACTTTACCTCTCCTTCTGTTCCACACAAAAACTCATCTCCCAGTGAGTCCCCATGTCAGAACTTCTGATGTCTCCTACACAGCTCACTTCCACTTTTCCCATGTTTGATTTGTGGAAAACAGTCATATAGCCTTCCCCCTGACAAATTCTGCAAGTGCACACTCTATTCTGGATTAGCAGTCCTCTGTCACCTCCAATAAGCTCCAGAGTCCCTGGTGGGAAATCTATGGTGACTTTGGTGATAGAGGAAACATGGCAGGATCACAGATTGGACTCGTTCATTTACTCTTAGCATTGGGCTTGAGCTTAGAAGTGACCAGGCCCCCTCCAAAAATATGTGTTCACAAATCTCTTCTCCTCCTCGCCCTTATCCTTATATCTTCTTGGAAACCATGAGGGTGTTCTTACATATTTCTTCTGTCAGTTTCACTTAGTTTGACCTGAGAGCTTACTCTGGAATCTCACATCAATTATGTTTTGGTGCCTGGTTGACTTTTCTTTAATAGACATATAATTGACATATAACATTAGTTTCAGGTGTCCAACATTGATTTCATATTTGTGTGCATTACAAAATAATAACCATAGTAAGTCTAATCATCTGTAACCACACGAAATTACAATTTTTTTCTTGTGATGAGAACTTTTATGGTTTTCTGTCTTAGCAACTTTCAAATATTCAACATATTATTGACTACAGTCACCACATGTACATTACATCTCCATTTTATACCTGGAAGTTTGTATCTCTTGATCCCCTTAACCCATTACACGCATCCCAAAAACCCCTTCCCCTCTGGCAACCACCAATCTGTTCTCTGTAGCAATGTTCTTTGTTTTGTTTTTTCAGATTCTGCATATAAGTGAAAACATATGTTATTTGTCTTTCTCTGTCCATCTTATTTCACTTAGCTTAATACCCTCAAGATCCATCCATGTTGTCACAAATGGTAAGATTTCATTCTTGTTTATGACTGAATAGTATTCCTATATGTGTGTGTGTTTGTGTGTGTGTGTGTGTGTGGGTCTCACATCATCTTTCGACATCCATGGACACGTGTTGCTCTCATATATTGGCTATTGTAAATAATTCTTCAGTGAACATAGAGTGCATATATCTTTTAGAATTAGTGTTTTCATTTTCTTCAGATAAATACCCAGAAGTAGAATTGCTAGATCATATGGCATTTCGTTTTTAATTTTGAAGAACCTCCATACTGTTTTTCCATAGTAGGTAGCTTCACGAATTTACATTCCTATCAACAGCATGAGGGTTCCCTTTTCTCTACATCTTCATCAGTACTTGTCATTTTTTGTCTTTTTGATAATAGCCATTCTGACAGGGGTGAGGTGATATCTCATTGTGGTTTTGATTTGTATTTCCCTAATTATTAATGATGTTGAGTATATTCTCACATGCCTGTTGGCAACCTGTATGTCTTTTTCAGAAAAAAGTCTGTTCAGAGTATCTGCCTATTTTTTAATAGATTTTTTGTTGTTTTTATTGAGTTGTATGAGTTCTTTATATATTTTGGATACTAACCCATTATCATATATATGATATGCAAATGTCTTCTCCCATTTAGTAGGTTGACTTTTCATTTTGTTGATGGTTTCTTTCTCTGTGCAGAATCTTTTAAATTTGATATGATCTAATTTATTTATATTTGCTTTAGTTGTCCTGGCCTTTGGAGTCAGATCTTAAAAAATTATTACCAAGGCTGATATCCAGTTGCTTACCACCCTGTCTTTTCTTCTAGGGTATTTATCGTTTCAAGTCTTACATTCAAGTCTAATCCATTTTGAGTTAATTTCTGTGTGTCTTGTAAGACAGTGGTCAAGTTTCTTTGTTTTACATTTGGCTGTCCAGTTTTCCCAACACCATTTTGAAGAGACTCTCCTTTCCTCATTTTATATTCTTGGATCCTTTGTCACAAATTAATTGAAATGTATGTGTGGGTTGATTTAGGGACTCTCTATTCTGTTTGATTGAACTATGCCTCTGCTTTTATGCCAATACTGGATTGTCTTGATTACTATAGCTTTGTAATATATTTTGAAATCAGGAAACATGATGCCTCCAGTTTCGTTTTTCCTCAAGATTTCCCTGGTTATTTGTGATTTTTCTGTGGTTCTATAAAATTTTCAGATTGTTTGTTCTAACTCTGTGAAAAATGCAATTGGAATTTTTTTTTCAGAGGACATCTCTCATATTTATTGATCAAATGGTTGTTAACAACAATAAAATTGTGTATAGGGGACTCAATGCACAATCATTAATCAACCCCAAGCCTAATTCTCAACAGTCTCCAATCCTCTAAAGCATAACAAGTTCTTACATGGTGAACAAGTTCTTACATAGTGAATAAGTTCTTACATGGTGAACAGTGCAAGGGCAGTCATATCACAGAAACTTTTGGTTTTGATCATGCATCATGAACTATAAACAATCAGGTCAAATATTATTATTCGTTTGATTTTTATACTTGATTTATATGTGAATCCCACATTTCTCCCTTATTATTATTATTATTATTTTTTTTAATAAAATGCTGAAGTGGTAGGTAGATGCAAAATAAAGGTAGAAAACATAGTTTAGTGCTGTAAGAGGGCAAATGTAGATGATCAGGTGTGTGCCTGTAGACTATGTGTTAATCCAAGCTAGACAAGGGCAACAAAACATCCACACATGCAGAAGATTTCTCTCAAAACGGGGGGGTGGGGCGGTGGAGCCAACATGGAGGTGTGAGTAAGACAGTGGGAATCTCCTCCCAAAAACATATATATTTTTGAAAATACAACAAATACAACTAATCCTTAAAGAGAGACCAGAAGACACAGGACAACAGCCAGACTACATCCACACGTGCGAGAGCCCAGCACCTGGTGAAAGGAGTAAGATAAAAGCCCCAGCCCAGTGGGACCCGAGCGCCCCTCACCCCAGCTCCTGGCAGGAGGAGAGGAGTCAGAGTGGGGAGGGAGAGGGAGCCCAGGACTGCTAAACACCCAGCCCTAGCCATCCGCACCAGAGCGCAGACACAGTGCATGCGTGGAGGACTGGAAACTAGGGAAACAGGGCAGCAAGACCTCTGAGCGGGTCTCAAAGCCGGCGCACGTGTGACAAAGAAAAGTGAGTTCTTTTTGAAAGTCTTAAAGGGACAGGGATGCAACAGCTGGACGGAAACAACCCAGGTCACAGTCCAGAAGCTGGAAATTCCAGGGAAACCCGGGCGCACTAACCCCCTGGGTAACAGCTCTGAGACCCCTCACGGAGGTAAACAGCCAAACAGCCCCCCATCCGTTACCCCTCCGGGACGTGGCCATAGCAGAGAAGCAGCCTGTGGCTGGCCACGTTCTCCGCAAGGGAGCTTCCTCCATACTGGCCCGGCAAGACACAAAGACCCAGTCTACACGCAATTGCCCAACATAAGCCACTAGGGGTCGCAGTTGTCCCAGTAAAGAAAGGCCAGTAGCAAGTGGAAAGTGGCCCTCCCAGCTGACAGTCAATAGCACCTGTCAACATGAAAAGGCAAAAAAATATGATCCAGACAAGACTAACCCAGACAGCTTCAGCATCTGCTACATCTTCCCCTGAGAAGGAACCTGGGGAGATAGATTTAGCCAGTCTTCCTGAAAAAGAATTCAAAACAAAAGTCATAACCATACTGATGGACTTGCAGAGAAATATGGAAGAACTAAGGAAGGAGAATAGAGAAATAAAACAAGCTCTGGAAGGACTTCAAAACAGAATGGACGAGATGCAAGAGACCATTAATGGAATAGAAAACAGAGAACAGGAACGCAGAGAAGCTGATGCAGAGAGAGATAAAAGGATCTCCAGGAATGAAAGATTCTAAGAGAGCTGAGTGACCAATCAAAATGGAACAATATCTGCATTACAGGGGCACCAGAAGAAGAAGAGAGAGAAAAAGGGATAGGAAGTGTCTTTGAAGAAATAATTGCTGAAAACTTCCCCAAATTGGGGGAGGAAATAGTTGCTCAGACCACGGAAGCACACAGAACTCCGAACAGAAAGGACCCAAGGAGGACAACACCAAGACACATAATAATTAAAATGGCGAAGATCAAAGACAAGGACAGAGTATTAAAGGCAGCAAGAGAGAGAAAAAAGGTTACCTACAAAGGAAAACCCATCAGGCTATCATCAGCCTTCCCAACAGAAACCTTACAGGCCAGAAGAGAATGGCATGATATATTTAATGCAATGAAACAGAAGGGCCTTGAACCAAGGATACTGTATCCAGCACGAATATCATTCAAATATGAAGGAGGGATTAAACAATTCCCAGACAAGCAAAAGTTGAGGGAATTTGCCTCCCACAAACCACCTCTACAGGGCATCCTACAGGGACTGCTCTAGATGGGAGCACTCCTAGAAAGAGCACAGAACAAAACACCCAACATATGAAGAAGGGAGGAGGAGGAATAAGAAGGGAGAGAAATAAAGAATCATCAGACTGTGTTTATAACAGCTCAACAAGCGAGTTAAGTTAGACAGTAAGATAGTAAAGAAGCTAACCCTAAACCTTTGGTAACCACAAACTTAAAGCCTCCAATGGCAATAAGTACATACCTTTCAATAATCACCCTAAATGTAAATGGACAGAATGCACCAATCAAAACACACAGAGTAATAGAATGGATAAAAAAGCAAGATCCATCCATATTCTGCTTACAAGAGACTCACCTCAAACCCAAAGACATGCACAGACTTAAAGTCAAGGGATGGAAAAAGATATTTCATGCAAACAACAGACAGAAAAAAGCAGGTGTTGCAATACTAGTATCAGACAAAACAGACTTTAAAATAAAGAAAGTAACAAAAGATAAAGAAGGACATTACATAATGATAAAGGGCTCAGTCCAACAAGAGGATATAACCATTCTAAATATATATGCACCCAATACAGGAGCACCAACATATCTGAAACAAATACTAACAGAACTAAAGGAGGAAATAGAATGCAATGCATTCATTCTAGGAGACTTCAACACACCACTCACTCCAAAGGACAGATCCACCAGACAGAAAATAAGTAAGGACACAGAGGCACTGAACAACACACTAGAACAGATGGACCTAATAGACATCTACAGAATTCTACATCCAAAAGCAACAGGATATACATTCTTCTCAAGTGCACATGGAACATTCTCCAGAATAGACCACATACTAGGACACAAAAAGAGCCTCAGTAAATTCCAAAAGATTGAAATCCTACCAACCAACTTTTCAGACCACAAAGGCATAAAACTAGGAATAAACTGTACAAAGAAAGCAAAATGGCTCACAAACACATGGAGGCTTAACAACACGCTCCTAAATAATCAATGGATCAATGACCAAATCAAAATGGAGATCCAGCAATATATGGAAACAAATGACAACAACAACACAAAGCTCCAACTTCTGTGGGACACAGCAAAAGCAGTCTTAAGAGGAAAGTATATACCAATCCAGGCCTATTTAAAGAAGGAAGAACAAACCAAAATGAATGATCTAATGTCACAATCATAGAAATTGGAAAAAGAAGAACAAATGAGGCCTAAGGTCAGCAGAAGGAGGGACATAATAAAGATCAGAGAAGAAATAAATAAAATTGAGAAGAATAAAACAATAGCAAAAATCAATGAAACCAAGAGCTGGTTCTTCGAGAAAATAAACAAAATAGATAAGCCTCTAGTCAGACTTATTAAGAGGAAAAGAGAGTCAACACAAATCAACAGAATCAGAAACGAGAAAGGAAAAATCACAACGGACCCCACAGAAATACAAAGAATTTTTAGAAAGCACTACGAAAACCTATATGCTAACAAGCTGGGAAACCTAGGAGAAATGGACAACTTCCTAGAAAAATACAACCTTCCAAGACTGACCCAGAAAGAAACAGAAAATCTAAACAGACCAATTACCAGCAACGAAATTGAAGCGGTAATCAAAAAACTACCAAAGAACAAAACCCCCGGGCCAGATGGATTTAACTCAGAATTTTATCAGACATACAGGGAAGACATAATACCCTTCTCCTTAAAGTTTTCCAAAAAATAGAAGAGGAGGGAATACTCCCAAACTCATTCTATGAAGCCAGCATCACCCTAATACCAAAACCAGGCAAAGCCCCCACCAAAAAAGAAAACTACAGACCAATATCCCTGATGAACGTAGATGCAAAAATACTCAACAAAATATTACCAAACCAAATTCAAAAATTCATCAAAAGGATCATACACCATGACCAAGTGGGATTCATCCCAGGGATGCAAGGATGGTACAACATTCGAAAATCCATCAACATCATCCACCAAATCAACAAAAAGAAAGACGAAAACCACATGATCATCTCCATAGATACTGAGAAAGCATTTGACAAAGTTCAACATCCATTCATGATAAAAACTCTCAGCAAAATGGAAATAGAGGGCAAGTACTTCAACATAATAAAGGCCATCTATGATAAACCCACAGCCAACATTACATTGAACAGCGAGAAGCTGAAAGCATTTCCTCTGAGATCAGGAACTAGACAGGGATGCCCACTCTCCCCACTGCTATTTCACATAGCACTGGAGGTCCTAGCCACGGCAATCAGACAAAACAAAGAAATACAAGGAATCCAGATTGGTAAAGAAGAAGTTAAACTGTCACTATTTGCAGATGACATGATATTGTACATAAAAAACCCTAAAGACTCCACCACAAAACTACTAGAACTGATATCGGAATACAGCAAAGTTGCAGGATACAAAATTAACACACAGAAATCTGTGGCTTTCCTATACACTAACAATGAAACAATAGAAAGAGAAATCAGGAAAACAATTCCATTCACAGTTACATCAAAAGAATAAAATACCTAGGAATAAACCTAACCAAAGAAGTGAAAGACCTATACTCTGAAAATTACAAGTCGCTCTTAAGAGAAATTAAAGGGGACACTAACAAATGGAAACTCATCCCATGCTTGTGGCTAGGAAGAATTAATATTGTCAAAATGGCCCTCCTGCCCAAAGCAATATACAGATTTGATGCAATCCCTATGAAACTACCAGCAACATTCTTCAATGAACTGGAACAAATAATTCAAAAATTCATGTGGAAACACCAAAGACCCCGAATAGCCAAAGCAATCCTGAGAAAGAAGAATAAAGTAGGGGGGATCTCACTCCCCAACTTCAAGCTCTACTATAAAGCCATAGTAATCAAGACAATTTGGTACCTGCACAAGAACAAAGACACAGACCAGTGGAACAGATTAGAGACTCCAGACATTAACCCAAACATATATGGTCAATTAATATTTGATAAAGGAGCCTTGGACATACAATGGCGAAATGACAGTCTCTTCAACAGATGGTGCTGGAAAAACTGGACACCTACATGTAGGAGAATGAAACTGGACCATTGTCTAACCCCATATACAAAAGTAAACTCAAAATGGATCAAAGACCTGAATGTAAGTCATGAAACCATTAAACTCTTGGAAAAAAAACATAGGCAAAAACTTCTTTGACGTAAACATGAGTGACCTCTTCTTGAACATATCTCCCTGGGCAAGGAAAACAACAGCAAAAATGAACAAGTGGGACTATATTAAGCTGAAAAGCTTCTGTACAGCAAAAGACACCATCAATAGAACAAAAAGGAACCCTACAGTATGGGAGAATATATTTGTAAATGACAGATCCGATAAAGGCTTGATGTCCAAAATATATACAGAGCTCACATGCCTCAACAAACAAAAAACAAATAACCCAATTAAAAAATGGGCAGAGGACCTGAACAGACAGTTCTCCAAAAAAGAAATACAGATGGCCAACAGACACATGAAAAGATGCTCCACATCGCTAATTATCAGAGAAATGCAAATTAAAACTACAATGAGGTATCACCTCACACCAGTAAGGATGGCTGCCATCCAAAAGACAAACAACAACAAATGTTGGCGAGGCTGTGGAGAAAGGGGAACCCTCCTACACTGCTGGTGGGAATGTAAATTAGTTCAACCATTGTGGAAAGCAGTATGGAGATTCATCAAAATGCTCTAAACAGACTTACCATTTGACTGAGGAATTCCACTCCTAGGAATTTACCCTAAGAACGCAGCAATCAAGTTTTAGAAAGACAGATGCACCCCTATGTTTATCGCAGCACTATTTACAATAGCCAAGAATTGGAAGCAACCTAAATGTCCATCAGTAGATGAATGGATAAAGAAGATGTGGTACATATACACAATGGAATACTACTCAGCCATAAGAAGAGGGCAAATCCTACCATTTGCAGCAACATGGATGGAGCTGGAGGGTATTATGCTCAGTGAAATAAGCCAAGTGGAGAAAGAGAAATACCAAATGATTTCACTCATCTGTGGAGTATAAGAACAAAGGAAAAACTGAAGGAACAAAACAGCAGCAGAATCACAGAACCCAAGAATGGACTAACAGGTACCAAAAGGAAAGGGACTGGGGAGGATGGGTGGGTAGGGAGGGATAAGGGGGGGAAGACGAAGGGGGGTATTAAGATTAGCATGCATAATGGGGGGGTGGGAGAAAGGGGAGGGCTGTACACCACAGAGAAGACAAGTAGTGATTCTACAACATTTTGCAATGCTGATGGACAGTGACTGTAAAGGGGTTTATAGGGGGGACCTTGTATAGGGAAGAGACTAGTAAACATGATATTCTTCATGTAAGTGTAGATAAATGATAACAAAAATAAATAAATAAAAAGAAAGAAAGAAAGAAAAGGGGGATTACTCCCTGATAGGATAAAAGTAACTGTAAATCAACGATTAATGCATGCTTTAAATATCCTTAATTTTGATCACTTAAAGGGTGTCAGATGATAGGCTATGGAGGTACATTTTTCTGATAATATTCCTTTCTCTTTAAAAAAAAAAAAAGGCAGTTTCTGTGTGGTGTCCTCCAATGAGTTCTACACAATGGTATAAAGGGCATATCAAAGTGTGGACGAAGTGTCTGTTTGTGTTTATACAGAGGATCAAAGCCTAATTTGGCTACCCAGAAAATGAACTAAGATACGATATGAAGAAGAACTTCCAACATCAGCACTCTCTGGAAGACTCATACCAGAAGATGACCATCAAAAAACCTCAACAAAGATCCAGGCGATGCTGCAGTTCTAGCAGCATTCATCCCACCGGTTCCTGGACTTTCCATGGGAATTAAAAAGGAGATATCTAAGCTGGCCTGTGCATAGAGTAAAACAACAAATTTGACTGGATCTATACTGTTGGAACTCAACCAAGAATAAGGAGAAGTGCAAGTTGTAGCGCTCCAAAATCTTACAACTACAGACTATCTACTGTTAAAAGAACATATTTGATGTGAACAGTTCCCAGGAATGGGTTGTTTTAATTTGTCTGATTTCTCTCAGACTGTTCAAGTACAGTTGGACAATATCCATCATATTATAGATAAATTTTCACAAATGCCTAGGGTGCCTAATTGGTTTTCTTGGTTTCACTGGAGATGGCTGGTAATTATAGATCTGCTTTGGTTATGTAACTGTATTCCTATTATGTTAATGTGTGTGCACAATTTAGTTAGTAGTTTAAAACCTATACGTGCTTAAGTTACTCTACAAGAAGATATTTCAAAGAAATAATCAATCTTCCCATGTTTTCTTCCATCTGCTACTTCTATAGCTTTTCTTCTTCCTTCCTAATTACAACCTTAAGAAGAATTCGTGCCTCATATCGAAATTACCGAGTATCATAATTCTTCCAAGTGGTAAAGATACCTCAAGACAAATGCTGAGCATAGAAGCCACAGGGCATAAATCTGCCAAGAAATAAAAAGCTAACCATTTCAAACAATAAGGCTTCTCTCTCACTTACCAACTTTACATTTCCCTGTATGGCCCCGGAAGATGACTGGTTAGCCAGAGACGGGTAAGATTCCTCAAGGGAGGAACAACCTAAGACACGCACAGTCGCAGGGGGGCCATCAGGTGAGAAATTAGGGATCAACAGAGGTGAGGCTTAGAACCTCACCCCCCCTGTTTTGAGAGAAATCTTCTGCATCCATGGATGTTTTATTGCCCTTGTCTAGCTTGGATTAACACATAGTCTACAGGCACACACCTGATCATCTACATTTGCTCTCTTACAACACTAAACTATGTTTTCTACCCTTATCTTGCATCTACTACCACTTCAGCATTTTATTTAAAAAAATAATAATAATAATAATAATAAAGGGAAAATGTGGGATCCACATATAAATCAAGTATAAAAATCAAACGAATATTCATATTTGACCTGATTGTTTATAGTTCATAATGCGTGATCAAAACCGAAAGTTTCTGTGATGACTGCCCTTGTACTGTTCACCATGTAAGAACTTATTCACTATGTAAGTATTTGTCCACCATGTAATAACTTGTTCATTATGCTTCAGAAGATTGGAGACTGACGAGAATCAGGCTTGGTGTGGATTAATGATTGTGCATTGAGCATTGAGTCCCCTATACAGAATTTTATTGTTGTTAACAACCATTTGATCAATATATATGAAAGATTCCCTCTCAAAAAAAAAAACAAAAAACGGGGGGGTGAGGTTCTAAGCCTCCCCTCTGTTGGTCCCCAATTTCTCTCCTGATGGCCCCCCTGCGACTGTGCCTGTCTTAGGTTGTTCCTCCCTTGAGGAATCTTACCCGTCTCTGGCTAACCAGTCATCTTCCGGGGCCATACAGGGAAATGTAAAGTTGGTGAGAGAGAAGCCTTATTGTTTGAAATGGTTAGCTTTTTACTTCTTTGCATATTTATGCCCTGTGACTTCTATGCCCAGCATTTGTCTTGAGGTGTCTTTACCACTTGGAAGAATTATGATACTCGGTAATTTCAATATGAGGCACGAATTCTTCTTAAGGGTTGTAATTAGGAAGGAAGAAGAAAAGCTATAGAAATAGCAAATGGAAGAAAACATGGGAAGATTGATTATTTCTTTGACATATCTTCTTGTAGAGTAACATAAGCACGTATAGGTTTTAAACTACTAACTAAATTGCGTGCACACATTAACATAATAGGAATACAGCTACATAACCAAAGCAGACCTACAATTACCAGCCATATCCAGTGAAACCAAGAAAAACAGTTAGGCACCCTAGGCATTTGTGAAAACTTATCAATGATATGATGGATATTGTCTAACTGAATTTGAATAGTTTGAAAAATCAGACAAATTAAAACAACACATTCCTGGGAACTGTTCACATCCCATATGTTCTTTTAACAGTAGATAGTCTGTAGTCACAAGATTTTGGAGCACTGCAACTTGCACTTCTCCTAATTCTTGGTTGAATTCCAACAGTATAGATCCAGTGAAATTCGTTGTCTTACTATATGCACAGGCCAGCTTAGATATCTCCTTCTTCGTTCCAATGGCAAGTCCAGGAACTGGTGGGATGAATGCTGCTACAACTGCAACAGCGCCAGGATCTTTGTTGAAGTTTTTTGATGATCATCTTCTGGAATGACTCTTCCAGAGAATGTTGATGTTGGAAGTTCTTCTACATATCGTATCTTAATTCATTTTCTGGGTAGCCAAATTAGGCTTTGATCCTCTGTATAAACACAAACAAACCCTTTGCCCACACTTTGGTATGCCCTTTATACCATTGTGAAGAACTTATTGGAGATCACCACACAGGAACTGCTTTTTTTTTTTTTTAAGAGAAAGGAATATTATCAAAAAAATGTATTTCCATAGCTGATCATCTGACACCCTTAAAATGATCAAAATTAAGTATATTTAAAGCATGCATTAATCGTTGATTTACAGTTAGTTTTATCCTATCAGGGAGTAATCCCCCTTTTCTTTCTTTTTTTTCTTTTTTTGTTATCATTACTCTACAATTACATGAAGAATATTGTGTTTACTAGGCTCTCCCCTATACCAGGTCCCCCCTATAAACCCCTTTACACCCACTGTCCATCAGCATAGCAAAATGTTGTAGAATCACTACTTGTCTTCTCTGTGTTGTACAGCCCACCCCTTTCTCCCCCCCCATTATGTATGCTAATCATAATACCCATTTCTTCTTCCCCCTCTTAACCCTCCCTACCCACCCATCCTCCCCACCCACCCATCCTCCCCAGTCCCTTTCCCTTTGGTACCTGTTAGTCCATTCTTGGGTTCTGTGATTCTGCTGCTGTTTTGTTCCTTCAGTTTTTCCTTTGTTCTTATACTCCACAGATGAGTGAAATCATTTGGTATTTCTCTTTCTCCACTTGGCTTATTTCACTGAGTGTAATACCCTCTAGCTCCATCCATGTTGTTGCAAATGTTAGGATTTCTTTTCTTCTTATGGCTGAGTAATATTCCATTGTGTATATGTACCACATCTTCTTTATCCATTCATCTACTGATGTACACTTAGGTTGCTTCCAATTCTTGCCTATTGTAAATAGTGCTGTGATAAACATAGGGGTGCATCTGTCTTTTTCAAACTTGAGTGCTGCATTCTTAGGGTAAATTCCTAGGAGTGGAATTCCTGGGTCAAATGGTAAGTCTATTTTGAGCATTTTGATGAACCTCCATACTGCTTTCCACAATGGTTGAACTAATTTACATTCCCACCAGCAGTGTAGGAGGGTACCCCTTTCTCCACAACCTCGCCAACATTTGTTGTTGTTTGTCTTTTGGATAGTAGCCATCCTTACTGGTGTGAGGTGATAACTCATTGTGGTTTTAATTTGCATTTCTCTGATAATTAGCATTGTGGAGCATCTTTTCATGTGTCTGTTGGCCATCTGTATTTCTAAGAAAGTTAATTTTTTAATGCCTTTGGGCATCATCCCCAGACTGACACAGCGCTGCCACTCCTTTTTTGTCTTAATCCACTCAGTGAACCTATTTACAATAGATGTCTTGCCTTTCAAGATAGCTTAGTTTGCACTGGATTTATCAAACATCGTCAGCTTTGAGTTCTACATCTAAATGCAAGAATTTATCAGAATGATTTATCTGCATTATACAGTTCTACCTGACTTTCTGGAACCAGCTTGGATGAGTGGAACCAGCTCTCTGGAAAAATTTAAGTTAAAGACTCTTTCATATACTGTCAGGGAGCAATGTGTTATACATATTAATTCATGTAATACTCCCAGCAACCCAGGAAAGTAGGTACTATTATTATCCCTATATTACAGGTAAGAAAATAGTAAAATGGGCCTCAGAGAGATGGAGTAACTTGTCTTAAAGCTAATAAGCTACACCACCAGAATTCCCACTTAGGCACTCTGAATTTAGAGCAAGCCGTAACCTCTCATCTGTGCTGTACCCCCTAAGTAGTAACTGACCTCAGAGGTCCAGCTTGGCTGCCTTGCTGCACACTGGCTCAAAATAAAGAATTGTCCAGAGTTTCTCAGCAAATCAAGGGCAATTACAGAGCAAGAATTCCAGAACAGGAGAGCAGGGTACTTGCCCCCAGTCTTTTGTGATGTGAACCGACAGACCATGTAATTGAGGTGTATGAATTCAGGAAAATAAAGGCAGCTATTCAAGGTATAGTCAGAAAACTAAAGTCCAGAAGAAGGCATGACCCAGTCATGGGTTTAGAAACTAGAGGAGATTCTGATTCTAAGAAACTTGTTCAGACAGTAGCTGCTTTTGTATTAGACAGAAGCTGCTTTTATATCACCAGGAATCATGGCTGGCCTCATCCAAACCAGCATGTCTCAATCTCAATACCACCAACATTCTGGGCTGGAAATTCTTTATTGAAAGAGGCTGTCTGTGTGCTGTAGAATTACTGGCCTTTACCTAGTAGATGCAAAGTAGCACCCCACCTATACATGAGTCAGGACAATCAGAAAACATCTGCCAAATGCCCCCCTTTGACATGATCAAGAAATAATGCAAGGGAATCCACTCATTCATTCAATAGATGCGTACTAACTGCTACTCAGTTTGAAGTATCACGTGATTTCAGGTCCTTTTCATTAAAAAGTTCTGTAAAACAGGACTCCTGAGCTATAGTACTAGTCTGGAGACTTTGGGCAATATGGGGCTTTGTGGAGGACATGCACTCTGGGTCTAATCCACTTAGCATTTGAGCATCTTTACTTTGCGCAAGTCACTAACTCTGAACCACAGTGTCCCTCTCTGCCAACTAGAGATGATAATAATACCTAATACATAGGTGTGTTGTCCAGATTAAGTGTGATAATAAAAGTGAAAGGCTGGGCTAACTGCCAGACATGCAGTTAAGTCCTCCAGTGATCTTTATTGTAGGTGATGTCCATCATATCCAGGGGTTGCCAGAGATGTTCTTTGATGCACTGAGCTGACAATTGCTGAGCACACTTTTGTGGCTTCACTTTCAGGACAAACACTCACAAAGTGGCCAATGAAGTGGTTTTCTCCTGTAATAATTGTAGGGAAACATTCTCACTCTGGTAGACCCCGTAGAGTCCATCCAAAGGGTGGACTGGCTCCATTTCAACTACAATTTTGTCATTAAAAGATTTAAGATATTAACAACATATATTCAAGAAGCAGCTTGGAAAGCTTAGCTGGTGTATGTCCATGAAGAGAGATTTTCTGAATTAAATCTCTGCTTTGGGGAGCATGATGTCTGTATATATATAGGAATAAGGAGGGAGGACTGCAATCTCCTTAATAAGGAGTTGGTTAGTTAGTCTAAGTAATATCCTCAGTCTGGGTGAAAGCAGCAAGAGAATCAAAGAGAGGAAATAGGCAAGATGCATAAAATTTCTTCCTTTCCCTAGAAATTTTTTAAATGGGGCAGTAAAGAGCTAGCCTAGCCAGTAAAGGCTGGTCTTCTCATCCTTAGTTCTGTGAGTAATTTCCTATGGAAACTGGGGTAGTTTATTCATCTTACTTGGATATCAGTTTACCTCTCAATTAAATAAGAGAATTCTTTGAGTACTGCCAGATTGTGAAATTCAGTTTTCAGGCATTTTATTCCCTGCAAGTCTAGAATGTCTGGATATAGTTGGCAATCTCCCTGCAGTCCACCTTTCTCAGCATGAGCTTTCCAATCCATCCAAAGTGAGGGCTCCAGAAGGTTCCAGAGCAAGGGATGGGTTGTGGATGACCAGAGCAGGTATTTTCTTCACTCCCTAAAACTAGAATTTTCTGACTTATAACTACCCGCTACAGGTTGGGAACAGTACAGTATTACAGTAAGAGATGTCTTGGAACTGGAAGAAGAATCTAGCAAGGGATTGGGAGAAAAGGACATTTATCAAGGGTGAAAAGTAAAGATGGCTTGTTTGTTTCACTGAGGATCTCAGGTTCGGTCTCTATATGAGGCCCTCATATGCAGTATGTGCACCATCCTAGGGTCTTCAGTATGTTAAATTTGAAGGGTTTGGGTAAATGTGTATGCTCCCATCAATCCTTGGCATCACTACTCATTCTTGTTTGGCCCATGAAAACATTTGAGTTTTGTGCCCACCAAGTTTGGCACATTGGCAGTAGCAAGTGGACGAACAAAACAAAAATGAAGTTCAGATGGGATGCACTCTTGGCCAAGAAGAAAGAAGGTAGGTTTTTTGGAAGAGGCCAAAGAAAAGGCAACTACACTAAAGAAGGATAATATATCCCAATAAATATGGGCAGTGGGATGTTTTCTCAGGAGATTTAGGGATGATGATAATTTTTGCCATTATTCTGAGTTACGAGCTTCAACATGTAGTCACAGGAAGGTCATCATAATAGCAGTAACACCAATAACTACTATTATCATTGACCAGGTTAACTTGCCTTTATTTTGTTTCCCTTAATCTTAACACTCAGAGCTAGATATGAATAGCCTCACTTTTCAGGAACAGAAATGTCTTAGCAAGATGAAATGACTTGACTAAGGTCACACAGCTGATGAGTGTAGGATTCTAGGCTGTGTTCCATTGGGTGACGTATTCAGATGCTAGCTCCACCACTGTTGTCTCCTTTTTAGCATGCCAGTTCCTCTGATGTGAAATAAAGAGGTTGCACAAGTTAGTTCTTCAATGTCTCTTTGTTTTAATATCCCATTATTCTAGGTAGTGAATTTTTTATTTAGGCATGTATCCCATGAAATGAAATACTTAATAATATAATGAGACTTCTTTGTGTTTAACTTGATGCCAAGGGGCAGTAAATTTATACCTCCCCACACCCAGATTTTATCAAAAAGTCATTTCTCTTGCTCCTGTGAAAACCAAGAGAAGTGTATTAATAGCAGAAAAACATAGAGTCAGGAGCCTCAGGTCCCTAGCTCAGCTTTGTCACTACCACCATGGCTGTGACCTAGATGCTGATTCTCTGGGGCCTCAGTTTTGTCATCTAGCAAGTGGGAATCACACACGCCCGGCTTTTTACACAGGATTTGGAGACGGAAGCTTACATGTGTGGGTGGCAGAGACCAGCTCTGGGGGACGCTGATAGATGGTTGAGGACACACAGTAAATGGAATGAGGATGGTGTCCATAGCAGGAAACCTGGCTTCAGCTCCTGATTCTAATAACTAATTAGCCAATGTGTCAAGTGGATGTTAGTTTCTTCATTTGAAAAATGGAAGCATTAGTCTAGGTCAGCATTTCTAAAACTGTCAGGGATGAATATGCTTCAAAAATGTCTGAGAGATATATGTTTGGAAAACACAGCATGCTTTATCCCCCTCTTTGATATTAGCAGTAGCATATTCTGAGCTGCTCTGCAGTAAGGAAACACATTTAGCTTTATTTAACTCATTCACCGAATTAAGTTGACTGTAGAACTCCCTTTTCTAGAATACTTGTTAACATCCCAAGAAGCATTGTTGCTTCAGAATTAGATTGGTTCTCTGAGGAATTATAAAGAGAAATTATGTTTTATCTGCTGTGTCTTTGTTACATCTGTAAGTGTTGAGGATTATTTTTCTTTCTTCTCCTCTTTTTCATCTCTCTGTCTCACATAAAATTAACTTTGCCTTCATAGTTGGAGGGCCAGCAGACAAGTATTGTATATGTGCACATATGTGTTTTATTAGCAAGTATTTTGAATGCTGTTGTTCCTGCTATTGTGGTCAATTCTATGGGCAATATAAGAAGAATATAAATGCAGTTTTTAATCTCCATTTTGAATTGTGTTATCTGCAAGGAATCCTAATGCTGAGTGATTTTCATATTATTTCATTGAATTATATAGCACCAAATGTGAAAAAAGGTAAAAAAAAATTAGACACCATCATGGCCGAGGTGATTACAGAAAGCTTTATGGGATAAATGAAATTTGTTGTCCCTTCAGAGGCAATTATAATGACCGATGCCTTGTGCATCCTTCTGAGCAAGTATCTCGGCCTTGGCCTCTTGATATTTGGGGATGGGTAAGTGATGGCTGGGCTGTCCTGCACACTGTAGGATCTGTAGCAGCCATCTTAGTCACCCACTAGATGCAAGTGACAGCCCCTCTCAATCAGTTGTGACAACCAAAAATAACTTGTGACAGTGCCAGATGGCCCTGGGGGCTGGTGAAATCACCCTGGTTGAGAACCACAGTTCTAGCGATGTTTCATAAACAGGAACCACTACTTAAAAGAATATAAAGAAGAGCCACTGTACTAAATGATAGAGGCAGTGCTGATCTGTTGTTTGCACACAGTAAAGACTGTGAAGACTACAAGTTGGCCCATATGAGTGGAAAAATACTACAATCTCTGTCCCTTATGATGCTTTTGGCTGCAAGGATCAAGTATGCAGACTTAAACTGGCCTGGACAAGGAGGAAATCTATTAGCTCCCTTGACAGGTGGTCTTGAGGCATGTCACCCTCCAGGCTTGGTTGATTAAGTCAGTGTCATCATGGACTTAATTCTTTCTGGGCTCTGCGTCTGCCACCCACAGAATTGGAGTCGGTTCCCTCCAGGTTATAAGGTGGCTGCCAGCAGCAACTGACAGTCTAAAGGAAGTCTAAATACTTCTTTGTTTTGTCCAGTGGTAGGCGAATAGCCTGATGTACTAAAGATTGATAATACATCTTTCCCAAGAACCACCAGAAATCCTGTCTTCACGTATTACTGACTCAAATTGATTTAGCATGCTACCCTACATCCCAGGGCCCAAACCTCTCACTGACAGTATGGATAAGATCAGCTTTGTAGAGCGGATGTCGGATTCTTAACTGTGATATTCCCACAGGATCTTTGAAAGGAAAATAGATGATCAGACAAGCATGGATTATGGTGAGTTTAGGATGGTACCTCAATGCATTTTGAGCTAATTGCCAGATAGATTTAGTGTCTGGGTCCATGAAAATACCTTCCTTCAAACTGAATATAACTTGGTTCATGAAAACCCCCAAAGGAAGAATTTTCTGAGCAAGAAAGAGAGAGAAATAAAGCACAGACAGCCAAAGACCATAATCTTGGAGGAAATTGGATATTGGTGAGGAAGTCACCGTTTGAGAGATTTGGTCTTGCTTGCAGACAGAGCTGGCTCAGCCAGCTGCTGAGGGTAAGATCTCCGCCAAGTCGCTCTTCCTCTCTGTTTTCCTTATTTATAAGGTTGGGAGAATCAGGCCTTCTTCATAACACTGGTGGGAGGACTACGTGAGGCAGTACACACAGAGCACAGAATCGTGATGGGCATGGAAGAGCATTAATGGAGAGGCGTAGTGGGGGTAGGTAACTGCTGGGGAGCTGGGAAAAGTCAGAAGAGCGAGCAAAGGGGAGTAAGGAGAGGCCGCCGGCAGGGCAGCGCAGGTCCTGTGATGTTGCAGGAGGAGGTGACGGCTCTGAGCATCCTAGAAGAACTTTAAATCATGTTTTAAAATACCCTTCTCCAGCACTTTAAAATTTAGTTCAACTCTGAGCTGTTTAATATACCGTCAATTTACAAAATTTGCCAGCTCAGAAAGGAAGCTATGTAGATCATCTCTCCCTTCCCACTATCCCATTCCCTTCCCTATGTCAAAAGACAAAGCTCAATTATTTAAATTCCAATAAATGAGCAAACATAAATCTGGGAAGTACATTCAGTGTTTTTAGGAATATTTAATATTCTTTGAGCATTAATAAATGGTATCACCTTGCCCCAGGTACAGCACTGTCTTTGATCACAGATTCATACTGAAGGAAAACATCTGTTCCACGGGTTTTTTTTTCAGTAAATCAGGGTGTGGGGCATGTCCGTCATCAAAGCAGGATGTCCTCAATTGTCAGCCTAGATGCAAACATGATGTATTTCATAGCCTTACATTTCATAAGCCTACTAAAATATTATTCTACTATTTAACATATTTGGCTACAAATATTCATCTAGTTCATCAAACACACATTTGTCAAGGACTTACTATGTAGGCATGGATTTGGCTTGGTGCTTATAACAGAGATTCCTAGGTGGGATTAAAAAACAACAGATTCAGAAGGACTTTGCATTTACTAGGCATGTGTTCTACTCCAGTAAATGCGCTAGAAATAAGACACGCTAGATGGAAATATGTGTGATTTTGTCTAACACACTTAGCCACCTTGTTGGACTACAATGTGTTTACTCTGTCTACTATTAATGCAGGCATCAGTTTTTCTTTGGTTATATGATCTTTAGGTACTTTGTTCCAATGCTATATGGCTCCTCATTGCCTCCCAACTTTTTGGCTTTCTATGCCACTGCCTAAATTCAGAATTAACAGCCGGTTGGACTGAAATTATCATGTCTAATTCTGACTATGGTGCACAAATCCTTTCTGCTAAATAATTGCTTCAGAGGTGGACAAGAAGTAATCCTGCCAACAAGAAATTTACTGTCCCATAGGAAAGTAAAAACTGAACATAAAAGCAATTGTCATCATCATAAAAACAATAAGTAAGAGTATTGGACCCCTGCTAGAAGCCAGGCACCATCCCAAATGCTTCACATACATTAACTCATTCCATCTGCACAACAAGCCCCATGAGGTTTCTACCATTATTAGGTAATTCTGCAGGATGGAGAAACTGAGGTGCAGAAAACATAAGTAAAAACTGACACACAGAATTAGATAGAGGTGATTCCAGGCCTGAAAACCAGTGAGTCTCCTTCATATCTCATAACCACTGTGTTTGCTTTCCTAACTATATTACAAGGTTACAAGCTTTTATCCTAAGAGAAGTATAGATAAACTGTACTTCTTATCTGAGTAAATAGGGAAGGCCTGGGGTGAGGAAGTGAGATTGGATCCAGCTTTTAAGGAACAGGAGAGATTTGGTTGTGGAGAGCTGGGGAACTGGGCATTCCAGGATATAAGGGCTTTTCAGCTGTGAACCAAATGGGAAGGGATGCTGGTGCCTACAGGAGGTAATTGTCTCACACTCTAGTTGCTTCGGTGATAAGCTGTAGGGTGGCTTTGCTCCAGGTTCTACCCCCGAGCTCCCTGCCCCCACTGACACCCGTGGAGGCCAAGCGTGGGGCACACTGGCAGCCCTGTGAGAGCTGACTTTATGTCCATTGATTTATCCTCAGATTCCTCAGTGGCAGATACATCACCAAGCTCTCCTGCTCCCAGAGTCAGTGAAGGGAGGTTTATGACTCAATTTTATTCCTTTGCTGGTGCAGACAAGTGCCTTCAGTTGTGGAGGAGTCATTTAAAATACAGCATCACTGTTCAATTCCCGCTCCTGTGCCCCCTTCTGGGCCCGTGGTTACCTCTGAATTAAAGCACAACTAGGACCTGCTGGAGAATGTTCCTCTGTGGACTCAAGAAGGTCCTTTATTAGCATATAGAAATTCATGAATTGGAGCACAATGCTTTTGAAGTGTGATATTGAAGGATTCGGGCATTAGTGTGCCACACAAAGGTGACACTGGACTTGGCACCTTGTGTTATTTCCTGCCCTTGTGGGTCATCTTTGCTTCAGTGAAGGAAATAGGAGAGAGGCGTTTTGCAAGAGATGCATCTCCCTTAGCGTGCATGTTCCCTCATGAGCCGACCCTCTTGCCCTCCAGTATGCCTTCCTATGTTCAGCTAGTGCAGTTGTTCCTCCTACCAGAACATGGTCATGCCCCCCAGATCCTTGCTGACTTTGTCCGCATATGCACCCCACCTGTCCTTCCCTAGCTCCTCCAACACCACAAGTATCCCCTCACCTCAGGGCCCTTGCACTCGCTTTTGTCGTTCCTGGGAAGTTTTAACTGAGATAGCTGTCTCATCTCCTCCCTTCATTCAGACCTCTGCCTAAATTCTTACAATTTCAGAGTGAAATTCCAATGGAAATCTGTCCTTCCTAAAATTTGAAACATGTTAAATTTTTTCTGTTTAATACTTATCACTACTAAACATACCAATTAATTAGAGATAACCCTTGAACAATGTGAAGATTAGGGTACCTATTCCCCACATGGTTGAAAATCCATGTATAATATTAGACTTCTCAAAAACTTGACTACTAATAGCCTACTGTTGACCTTACCAATAACATACACAGTTAACACATAATTTGTATGTTATATGTACTATATGCTATATTCTTACCAAAAAGTAAGCTAGAGAAAAGAAAATGTTTTTTCAAATTGTCACAAATCTGCAAAAAAGTTTCCAAAATATTTTTGAGAAAAATCTGCTTTTAAGTGGACCTACACAGTTCAAACCCATGTTGTTCAAGGTTCAACTGTATTTCCTTTCTTTGTCACCCAATTTCCTTCCTACATGCACACAACCTAGCTCTTCTGTGATCTTCCAGACTTGTCCTCACAGTGTCCCAGTCAAGTGTGTCCTTTCTGCTTCTCCTCCGGGAGGTACTTGTCCATGGGGAAGAGGGCAGAGACTCTACTGGTTTTCATTCTTTATCAATAATGGCTAGGATGGTGCCTGACACATGGTGAAAATCTGGTATTTGTTGAAAGAATGGAAGTATGAAATGGGAAAAAATGAAAGAGTAGAGGGAGAGAAGGAAAGAAAGAGAAAGGCAGGAAGAAAGGAGCAGTGCGTGACCTTTCTTCCTCTGTGTATATTAGGTTGGTTAGGTCCCAAGGACTTCGGTCTGTAGGAGAGGCTCTCCCGAGGGAGCAGTCTCTTCATCAGTGTTTGCTACTATGCCACCCCCGATGCAGAAATCACCATTTCCTCTCTTCGCTATTCCATGCTTTCTGGTTTTCCCCATGGTTTCAGCTACTTATTCCCCATTCTTTAAAGGCCTGATCCAAAATGCCATCTCTCCGGAAAGCCTTTTTTGACAAATAGGAATGAATGGAGTTCTTCTTTACTTTCCTCTTCACTTCTTCTGACCAGTCACCCCAGGATATTTAATTTGGCCTGTTTAACAGTTCTCAGGGATGGCATCTGTGGTACACTGCCCAGGCCTTCATCCACTGCCTAGACATCTGTAAGCAAGTCTTCCCCTCCGTGGATCTGTCATTAAATACTGGGTGTAAGCTCGAACTCATGCCACAGATAGACGGGCACGTGTTTCCAACACTCCCCTTCCCTCTTCATTTCACCTGATAACATCAGGGTTAGAGCCTATAGCGCAGATGTGCAAATAGGTTTCCTCTTCATTACCACCTCAGTTGGCTTGGTCTTGTCTGCCTGGAGTGCAGCGTTAAGAGAAACTGAGAAACCGAATCTGAGTCCGGAGGAGAAAGTGGGCAGCTATCAGTTAGAACTGCTCACCTGCGGCACAAGAGTGGGACCTGGTGACCACAGTTCGTGTTTGCCATCCCTGCCCTCGTAGGATTTAACATCCTGTATTTTGCTTCCCGATTAACTAGTTCAAAGCAAGCATGTCTCTATTAATCATTCATCTTTTATTAGAACCAGTCCAAACAGAATACTTTTCTTTACCTGCCATATATATGGTTATAGTACAAATGGATTTGGAGGTCCAATGAATGGGGGGAAGCTACTTAACCTACATAATAATGATGAGATCATCATAAAGGAAGGATTGCCTCCTGCAGTCAACCTGAGATACCCCATCTCTTAATTCCATCTGAGATAGCCATCATATTATTAAAATGATAATAACAATAATAATAGCACAAGCCATTCTACATTAGAGCACAGCTATCCTGTTTGTCAGAGCCCAAAATATTTTAGTTGTGTTTTTTTTCTAAACAGAATTCCCTTTCATCTGTTGGTTTATCTAAATCCTTACCAAACCTAACTTCATATTTAGCTCATTCTACCTTAAAAAATACCAAGCTATGCAGGTGCAATTCTTCTTTAAGATGGCCTGAAAGCATTTGTTAGCACACTTTGAAAAAGGTCCTCTGATTTTATGCACTTGAGGACCAGCCCACGATCCAATTCATAACTTCATAATCCTTTTTTATAGAGACTCAGGTCACCTAATGTAAAATTTTCCATTTTAAAGCATACACTTAATGGTGTTTAGTACATTCGCTATGCTGTGTAACTATTACCACTAATACCAGTATATTTGCGTGACCACAAAGAAACCCCATCCCCATCAGTAGTTACTCTATATTCTCTCTTCCTCAACTCCACCCACTGGCAGCCACTACTCTCTCTCTATAGATTTGTATATTCTGTACATTCCATACAAGTGGAATCAAACAATATATGGCTTTTTGTGCCTGACTTCTTCCACTTACCATAATGCTCTCAAGGTTGTCCACGTTGTAGCATGCACCAGTACTTCATTTGTTTCTATGGCTGAATTAAATAGTTCATTGTTTGGATATACCATATTCAGTTCACCGGTCAGCCCATGGACCTTTGAGTTGTTTCCACTTCTTGGTTATTATTAATAACACTATGAATATTCATGTACAAGCTTTTGTGTAAGCATATGCGTTCTGTTTTCTTGGGTATATACCTAGGAGTGGAATTGCTGTGTCATACGGTCATTTTATTAATTTATGGAATTACCCACCAACTGTTTTCAACAGTGGCTCTACCATCCTACATTCCCACCAGCAATGTAGGAGGTTTCCAATGAATTCATGTCATCACACAGTGTCCCATTTCAGTTTCTATATGCATTTCCCAAGTTACTCATGATGTTGAGCATCTTTTCATGTACTTATCTGTTTGCCTATCTACTTTGAGAAATGTGTATTCCAGTACTTTGTTCACTTTTTAATGGACTTGCTATTTTTTTCAGTTGTAAAAGTTCTATATATATTCTTGATTCTAGATTCTTTTAAGAAATGTGACATTCAAATTATTCTCATTCTGTATAATCTTTTTACCTTCTTGATGTGTCCTTTATGACAAAATGTTTCTATTTTTTTATGAAATCCAATTTATTTTTTCTTTGTGTTTTTGTTGTCATGTCTGAGAAACCTAAATCCCTTGTCATTCATATATATACCTGTTTTATTGTAATCGTTTTTAGTTTTAGCTCTTATACTTAGCTCTTGAATCCATTTTTGGTTAATTTTTCTATGTGATATGAGGTAGGAAGCCAAATTCATTCTTTTGCATGTGGATATCCAGTTTTCCTAGGACCATTTGTTGAAAAGACTATTCTCTTTACCCATTGAATGGTTTGGCCATTCTTGTTGAAAATCAACCATAAATGTATGGGTTTATTTCTTGATTCTCAGTTCTATTCCATTAGTCAACATGTCTATTCTCATGCCAGTATTACACTTGATTACTATAACTTTGTAGGAAGTTTTGAAATCAGGAAGTATGAAGCCTCCAAATTTGTTGTTCTTTTTCAAGATTGTTTTAGCTATTTGGGATCCTTTGCCTTTCCTGTGAATTTTAAGATCAGTGCATCTATTTCTGATTTTTAAAAAAGTTAGAATTCTGATAGGGATCGTGCAAAATCTGTAGATCAGTTTGGGGAGTATTGCCATCTTAACAATATCACATCTTTCAGACAATGAACATGAGATATCTTTTTATTTATTTAGATCCTTAATTTCTTTCAATAAATTTTTGTTGAGTTTTCAGTGTACATGTCTTACACTTCCTTGGTTAAATTATTTCTAAGTTTTTTTATATTCTATTATGAATGGAATTGTTTTCCATAATCTTTTAAGCCTTCGTCATTTCTCCTTTGGAAGATTCGGTTTTTTTTCTGCCTGGAAGTTCCCATTTGTTATGTCAATCATCACATCTCACATATTTGTTTAATTGCCTGAACAGTAACTTGAATGTCCAATACCTAAAACACTTTGATATAGCTAATGAGGGGAAAAAAAACAAAACAAGTACCAGGGATGGTTCCAGCGCCAGTCTCCACAATAAATTCATTTAACCCCTTTTAAATAAGCTACACTGAGTCAAGCTTACTGTGTTCCTTAGCAAAGCAGAGAACACCTAAAGAAGATTAAATTACTCATGGTTATTTGTCACCTAAAAGCTTCCATATCATTTTTGTCACCGTCTCCTCCAGGATCCTTTTGCAGAATGTATCCTTTCATGTGCTTTTCTAGCCTCCCACCATCCTGATATTTGACTGAGTTCTACTGTTCCTTGTTACTCTCCTACAGCCATGTCCCAGAGTTTTCCTTCTTTCACTGTATCCCTCTGTGTACTATGGATATCTAATGATCATCTACAAAGCAGGGACATAATCCGTGATTAGCAGTGGCTTAGCGTGGCTTCCAGCTAATGAGGAGGTCCTCATGGTTTGTAACTTTATTAAGATAATTTTTTACATCACTGTACCTCCTCTCCTTTGCTCAAGTTATGCTAAATAAATATTTAACAAGAAAATTAACAAGAAAAAATTAAATAAATATTTAACAAGAAATATTAACAAAAAAAAATTAAAAAAAAAGAAATTAACAAGAAAAGAATCAACTCGTTGGACCAGAGTCAGTTTAAAGTAAGGTAAGAACCAATGTGAAGTCAAATTATGTACATTTCACTCTTTGCTTGGCTGAGAAATATGACCTTCCTTAAAATCAGACCTTTCTTAAACATTTTCCTTTTTTGATGGACAGCTACAGAAATCAGACATAATGTGAGAAGTTTGTTAGAGGAAATATCTATTTTTCTGTAACTGCTGTTACAGGTTATACACCAGAGAGTCATGTTAACAAACACAGAGACTACTACTACATAATTTACTACATACAGGATTTATTACATAACAATTTCTGTTGTTTAGATACCTGATGTCACAGGGTCTTAAATTTAGAAGACCTTGTAAGTGATAATATCATTTTGGTGTCCACTTTTAATTGCTGATGCTTTCCCCACTTTAAAGGCTTTCTAGCTGTAGCAGACGAGTGCTTTTGGTTTTTCTCTTTTTACTTCTCATTTGAGAAAATCAACCATGGCTCTGAATTTCCCATCTGCAGAATATTTCTATCTTTTAAATATTTTCCCAGGAAGCCTCCAGTTGGTTGATCACTTTCAGTCTGCAACCCACACAGTTACATCTGCAGCTGAGGAGGATGTTGCAGACTCCATAGCAACACCATCTGCTGCTCACAGAATGTTTTCTCTCAGATAAAGATGGGAGGTGTTAGCCATAATTAGGCAAGGTGCATGCTGGGATCAGAAGCTGATTTGATTTACCAAGGTTTCTGCACCAAATAAGTACTGTTGGCTTTGTGGGTATTTAGGACTTTGGGGGAAGTTAAAATTAACCCAGCTGTCACGAGTTCTAGTTTTTCCATAGGAGTCAGCAAACTACAGACCACAGGCCAAATTCAGCCTATGGCCTGTTTTTATAAATAAAGTTTTATTGGGTCACAGCCATGTCCATTCTTTTATGCATTGTCTATGACAGCTGTTGGGACATAGCGGTATTGATAATTGTGGCACAGATTGTATAGCCTGTAGAACCTAAAATAGTTACTATCTGACCCTTGAGAGACAAAGCTATGCTATTCTTGTTCTAGTAGATTATTAGAAGACGATTTTTTACTGTCACTAGATCTGTGTGACTTTCATGTGAGGCCCATGTCCATTTGAGATCTGAAAATGTTAACTGACAGCAGAGTATCACCACCTCCAAGAAGCCTTCCATGACACTTCCACTGCATTCCCCATCAAGCTAGGCATAATGCTCTGTTTTCCTCTCCTCCTCTAATACTGTAGGCAGGTACCAGTTACTGCTGCATATATCTTATTCTTTTAAATAATGTAATATATGAATATAATTATTTCTGCAGGTGCTACTTCATCTAACCCTGTGAAAATTCTCACTGCTATGTCCTGATTTAAATAGTTGTTCATCAAAAAAGGAAACATTATCATTCTTGGGGAAGAACTCTGCCTACTTGTATTGCTAGTGCCCAATATTGTTACCTAGGGCAAAGAATGCACTCAGAAAAAGGTTGAATGAGTGACTGAATGGATTGAATGAGTTACTAATGCAGAGTGGATATTATGAGGCTCTCTTTTAAACGCAGTCTGGGATAGTGGGTGAAGGTGTGCCCCCTGAATTCCAGTTACTTGACATAAAATTCCATCTCCACCAATATGAGCTCAATCTTTGATCATGTTACTTATCCTCTCCCCCTTCAGCCTCCTCACCTGTAAGATGGAGATAGCAGCACTTCCTCCCTCCTACATCATTGTGGAGGACAAAATTATACCACCCATGTCAAGTTTCAGCACAGAACCTGACACATACTAAGTATTCAACATATTATGGATTATTGATGCTCATTATTTCTTTTAACCAAAAGTCCTATCATGTCACTGCTATTTTATCACACCTCCAAGTTATTGTTTGTGAGTATGCATAAAGATAACCTTCATACAAGTAAGTAAATTTTTTGTCTCCTACTCTGTGCAGGACAGACTGCACCCATCACTGGGGAAAGAAAGATGAAAAAGATGTCATCATGATCTTTAAGTATTTCATAATTTAGTACACTGAGCCTAAATTTGCCATTTGGGGAAGAGTGTATATAGCTCAGGCACAATGGGGCAGGGGGAAGGTCAGAATTTGATAGTCACAAGATTATTGTCCTTTCTGATAAATGTTATGATGACAGAATAAGGGAATGAAATGATGTTGCATCTAAAGAATGTCAGATCCAGCCCAAGGAATCCAGTGTTGTGGACAGAGAAACCTCCAGATCCTTAATGTGCCTCTTTCAAATCAAAACAGTTTTCTGTCTGCACTTGCCGGTGTCCCTAGGAAACAAACCAACAAAAAAGCAAAAAAATAAAAATCACTCAGGTAATCATGAGTAAAGGTCAGTATTCACTGGTCTTTGATTATGTGATACAACAGATGGTACTAGGCAAAAGGCAGCATTTGGTGGATGTATGCCAATGTCATTTGCTATGCAAAGAATGGACTGGGCTCATATTCTAGAATCTGAAAGGCATGGGTTGAATACCAGCTCACTATTCACTAGCTTGGTGACCCTGGGCAGACCCCTTCCCCACTCTCAGTTTCAGTTTTCTCAGCTACAAAATGTGAATATTAATTTCATCAGGTAGTTGTGGTTAAATGAGATAACACAGGGTGCTTAACAGTAAGGAAGAACTCAGTATACATTAGCTTTGAAATGGGCATGGCAGTTACATATGGAGGAAAGCAAAGGCCATCTAGATTTTCAGTTATCCAGAGTTAGGAGTGTGTTAAGGTGGGCCTTTCTCCAGCGGAAGGAAGATGAGCATTGGTCTTGGTTTTAGCCTCCAGCCTTAGGAAGACTGGTCCATTATCAAAAGCACCCCAGAATCTCTCAAACCAGGCTTTCTGTCATGAGGCTAGTGAGCTGGGACTCTGCCCATCTGCCACTCCCCGCCGCCTGGGCCCACAGGCCGGACTGCAGTGTCTCATCGGTACCATTGAGTGTGCAGATGAACTTGGGTTTAGTACATGTTGGAGTGTGAAAAAATAAAATGTGCTGCCTAGATAGATATTGAGGCTATTACTGAATTTTAAAAAAATTCTGTGGTGGCCTAGATATTTCCACAAGAGGCAGAATAGAACAGTAATTAAAAATGCAGACTTGAGAAAAAGAATTTCCAATTTGTCATGTCCTAGTTGGGAGACCTGCAGCAAGTTACCACTTTTCCTCAGTTTGCTTATCTGTAACACGGAAAAAATGATGCCTGACTCTCTGGGGTACTTTCAGAATCAGAGGGTTTTGCATAGATCTCAGTACCAGTGTTGTTAGGCAAGATACCGAGGTCCTGAACCTCCGTAGGAAACATGTACCCTCTGATCTTGAATTTCTTAAAGATCTATGCCTATGCAAGGGGAATTTGCCTTCCCAGATACATCTCAAGAGGATTTTAAACTCTAGAAACTGAAGGTACTGAGAGCACTACATTATTATAAAGCAGTTGCAGTTTCTACTGATATTTATGGAGTAAAAATTATGTGTCCCTCTGTTTTTCCCTCCAATAGGAGAATAAAAAGGTCAATATCAGAAGTTTCCATAAAAAGCTTCCATGGTAATAGAGTCAGAGGTTAGAAATATAAATAATGCATTACCATGGTGATGGAGTTAGGGTTCTGTATGAGCTCGTTTTATTTATGGTTAGTGATTTTTATCAACTTTCTTATATCACCATTTTTTTCCCTCAAATTACAGAACAATTAATGAATTTGGCAAGGAAATGGAGCCAGATGTAACAGTTTCCTCTTACATCTCTTAATAGAAGCAAACATGCTGTCATGTAATTTTTCTTCCCTCCCTCTGAGCTGCACGCTCCCCCAAGTTTTCAACTACAGAACAGTGACAAAATCCCCTTGGAAACGGAAAAGCCTTTATTCTCCACAGAATGTAATTAATGTAAATATTGTTGCATCAGTCAGTGGCAGGGGGTAATCTAGAAAGAAATCCGACCATTTCTCAAAGTTACTGGGCTACACCCAGAAATCCTCCGAAGTGCTGACTTGAGTTTCCACACCGCCGTGACATTAATGCAGCTGTGGGCTGTATTTATGCCATAGAGAATGAGGCAGCGGAATCCATAAAAGTGAGAGACTTTGTATTGGCAAACAAGGCTTAAGATTCAGAGATGGATGTGATTTACAACCATTAGTAAGTTAATAATGGATAGTTATTAGAGTTTAGGATAATAGTTCTTATTTTCCCACATCCTCTATGTTTCAGGCAAAGAAAATTAGCTGAAGATAATTTCAGTAAGCAGTGAAATAGCACAGTAAAGTGATGATGGACATTGGATTGGAGTTGAACAAACTCCTGACCATTTCAACTCTGCCTTCTGCCTGTGCTTTTCTGGATGAACTTAGATGAGTCAGTTTACACCCGCGATCTTTCGTTTTCTCCTCTGAAGTGTAGATGAGGGATAACAAGACCATAATTAATGAGACTGTTTTTAGGTTGAAATGGTCCAATGCAGGTAAAGCGCTTACTCTGGCACATAATATTTACTCCTAATAATAACTGCTACTGCAATATTTATTAGCCGTGGAGTTTCAGTAACAACCTCAGTAATTGAAATTCATTCCGGGAGGAGCCGCATGGAGAAAAACACATGGGTGAAACCATCTTAATGGAGGGTAAGCCTAAATTAAAGAAAGTGTGGAGAGACATTCTGTTCTGTAATTCCCAGCTGTGTACAGAACATGAAGTCCCTTTCTGCTGAAAAGTTTGATTCTTCTACATTGTGGTTCTTTTTGGAAGTCATCTGCCAACTCCAGCCCTCATTTCCCCCCTCTGTAAATTAAGAAGTCAGAGTAGATGACCTTAGGAGACCCCTCCGGGTCTGGCTTCTGGAGATTCTCAAGATTGTTGCAGGCCACTTTTGAAGTCACTGATAGAAATATTTAGCCTTGACTTAATATATAAAAATAAAGAATGGCTGTGCATTTGAAAGGAATTAACCAGCACAATAGCAAAAGCATGGCTGAAATTTATTCAGCCTAGTAAGAAAGGCAGTGAAACACTTTAGAAGGTCTTTCTGACTATTCAGGATTAGATAACTTAGTTTTGATGAATTAGAACCATAGATCAGAACTGTTCCTGTTAGGGTAGAGGTCAGTGTCACCTGCTTGTCTGAAGGTAGAAATAATCAACCTAATGCTATTAAGCAGACTTACATGGTTGTTCAGTGTCTGAGCAGGTTCCTGAGGTCACTCCTCCCAGCAGGTGTGCAATCTGCAAGTGGACAAATTTTTGTTAAGCAATACGTACTTTTTTTGCTGACATACCAAGATGTAGCCTTAAGGAAACAATGCTATTTAGAGTCAAGAACTTGGGTCTAAATCACAGCTCCCATGTCCATGATCTTGGATAAGCCACTTTACTTGTTTCATGGAATTTCAGCTGCTTTCTCTTTAAAATAGGGGTGGTATTACTCATATTAAAGGCTCAACATGAGGGTTAAATAGGATAACTCATGCAGAGCCCCAAGCATATATGTTGAATGTGGTAGGCCTCAGATGACAGATAAATTGATAGATAGATGATAGATAGATAGATAGATAGATAGATAGATAGATAGATAGATAGATAGATAGATGATAGATAGATAGATAGATAGATAGATATACACTTATTATTTCACTTAGTGAATATATACTGAGTACTTATTACATCTCAGACACTGTTTTAGCTACTTGGGATACATCAGAGACCAAAACGGACCAAGATCCTATATTTATGGAGCTTAATTTCTAGTAGAGGGTAACAGACCATAAGCATAGTAAATTAAGTAAATTATGTACTGTGTGAGAAGGTAATAATTACTGTGAAAGAAACAGAAAAATGTGGCACAGTATATAGGATTTGAAGGGTCAGGGTGAGTGGGAGAGGGGAGTGGGGGAGGTTGTTGAATTAAGTAGGGTGGTCAGGGTGGGCCTCTTGAGATGCTACCATTTGATCACTGACATGAAGGAGGGAAGGGAATTAGCCCTGAGGATATTTGTTGGAAGAGGGCTCCTGGCTGAGGTGCAGAGGCCATGAGGCTGGGGCATGCTTGTCATGCTGAGGGGACAGAAAGGAGGCCAGTGTGGCTGAAGCACGGTGACCAAGAGGACAGCAGGGGGAGATGAGGTCAAATAGGTGATGGGCCACTCACTCCCGAAAAGGGCTTGCAGGCCATTATAAGGACTTTAACTTTTACTCTGAGGAGAAGTGGGGAGACACTGGAAGACTTTGAGCAAAGGAAACACATTATCTGACCTACATTTTCAAAAAAAACCCCACAAAGGTGCTACTTTAGGACAACAGTGGTGCAGGTAACAGGGATAAAGGCAGGGAGACCACATAGAGGCAGTTCAGAATTCCATGTAACAGGTAGTAATGGTCTGAACATGGGTTGGTAAGCAGGGATCAGATCCTGAAGATAATGCAAACCTTTGCCTATCTTTCCACTTACATTTCATTTCTTGGAATGTAATAACAGTATTTACCTAATTAGCTTAGTGCTACTAACAGGAGGGAGATGGTGGTGATAGACGATTAACACTTAACTCTGACATAGGCACTGTGCACAGGACCTATCAACTATGAGGGAGGTATAATTATTAATTCCTTTTGACAGATAGTGAGTGTAAGGCATAGAGAGACCGAGTGATTTACCCGAAGGCTTACACCTCCTAGGCGGCAGAGCTGGGAGTCCAGTCCAGTTGGGCTGAATCTGGAGTTTTTCCATGAGGATGGCCTGTGCCATGTGTAAAGTTCTCTAAACACTGTTACCTCCTCACTCCCTCATGGTTTTCAGACTAAGCCAAAAAATATTTGCCACACTCAGTATCATTCCTCTCTGGAATCATTATCAAAGAATGAGGAAGTTAAATGTGATGCTTAATGGTAGAAGGAATCTGCTGTCCTTTCAGATGTTGGTTTGTTGGTTGGTTGGTAAATCGATTTATTGGAAAATAAGAAAAAGTAAGGAGCAAAGAATTACATTAAAACACTTTTTTTTAACTATCCAAGGTCACAGTGCATTTTATAAGAAATTTTAATTGTGGTAAAATACACGTAAACCATTTTATGTGTACCTTTCTTTCAGTGGTAGTAAGTGCAGCCATGTTGTACAACCTTTTCCAACAATCATCTCTAAACTTTTCATTTTGCAAAACTGAAACTCGGTACCCATTAATATTACCTCCCATTTCTCCTCCTGCAACCCTGAGATTTGGCAACTCTACAACATGCTAGGCTCTTTAAAGTGAGTGTGATCGTACTCCAATAATAAAGAAGTTGTAGATCATCAACAACTCTTCTTACTGTCTTTATTAATTTGGCTACTTTTCATACAAGTGGAATCAAATAGTATTTGTTCTTTTATGACAGGCTTATTTCATTTCTTATAATATCCTCAAGGGTCATCCATTATGTAGCATGTGTCAGAATTTACTTTCTTTTTAAGGCTGAATAATATTCCATTGTATGTGTAGACCACATATTGTTAATCCACACATCTGTTGATGAACCAAAACACATTTTAACAGACTTATAGCACATTGACTTCACCACTTGAATTTTAGAAATCATATCATTTTATAATGAAGTAGGTACACAAAAGTAGAAAGTCTCTTTCATGCTCCTAGGCTGTAAAAAGGGCAGATCTAATGGCTCAGAGAATCAGCACCTGATTTATCTAAATTAACAGGACAGTCTCATAGTTCACAGCAAAAATTTCTGTTAACTTTTCTTCTGTAGAATCATAGAGTGTTTCCCACTGTACATTTTCCTTTCATTTATTACATTACATTTGTCCTAAATTAAGCTAATCATTTTGTTTGCACAACAATCTGCTTTTTGAGTTATATTTAGGTTTTGTGAAAATTCCATTTCCCCGGAAGTAATAGATTTGTTCAATTATTAACCTTGGAAAAATGAGACTTGACTGTTCTTCAAAGAATGTGTAAAACTAATTATAAGCAAAAGTCATTTCAATTTCAATAATTAAAAAAAAACCTGCCAGCTCTGGATTATTCTCTTTTAACTCATATCATAGACCCATCCATCATTGTGGTCCCACATGTGTCTGTTGACTAAATTACATGAATCAAAGAAGTGAACACCTCATTTTTCCTTGGTGTTTTTTTCAGACTTTATTTTAAAACAGTATTTTTATAAATTCGGTTTTTAAAAGCTAATAGATGTTAACCAAAGTAAAGGTATTTCCTGTGTTTACTTCTAAAAGTTACTTACATGACTTACTTTACTTGTTTTAGATGGCATGCAATTTCATTACTGGAGTAAGATCACACCAACTGTAAAGGGCCTAGCATGTTATGGAATCATCAAATCTTTGACTGAAAGAAATTTATGTTCAAAATTAGCTAGTTCCCACACCCAACTTGGGCTGAATCTGCTTGACGGTCTGTGGTCTGTGGGAATACCTTCTGCCTGCTATTACTCAAACTACAGTCATCTGAGTACCCCTGCAATGATTTGGGTAAAACAATGTGTCCTCCTTATTTGTTTTACTGAATAGTTTCCTTGTATAGGACTCCTGTTTTCCTTTGATACATTGAAAGAGAAATGTAACACTACTCTAAGTGAAAAACTAGCATTATTTCTTATGAATAGAAGGCAGATATAAAAAATAATTATAAATAGCAGCAGAGTTAGCTTTGAGACCAACTCTGTTTTGATAAAAATGGAAATGTGGAAGTGTTGCAGAAGTATTGATATCACTGCAAGCCCAAAATGAGGCACAATCTTTAATATCAGAAAAGTTGAAAGTCAGTGACTCTCATATATGTAATGCCAGACTCTGTGACACCTAAAATCATCTTGCATTCTACTGAGTCCCGACCTCTGCAAAACAATGCCTCTTTCTCTCATTCCATCCTTTGGCAGCTTGGCTGTTAGAAAAATCCCCTCTCATTAAGCTGAGAGAGGAACTGTATTCATGATTCACCCAGAGATCATCCTACTCTTCAGAGCCACCCAGAGGATATTCAGTCTCTCTTCCTCATGACAGCCCTCTGGATATTCAAAGACAATGCCTACTTTTAAGCTAGCCTTCTCTCTTCTTGGCGGGATTCCTTCAGTTTCGTCATGTGAAATAATTTCACAGTACCCACTTTCTGCTCTTTCACTGTTTTTACTGCCTATATTAGAATCCTCCAGAGAAACAGAACCAATCAGGGATGTGTGTGTGTGTGTGTGTGTGTGTGTGTGTGTACAGATGGATGGATGGACAGGCAGGGAGGTAGAAAGGTAGGTAGGTAAGTAGTAGGTAGGTAGGTAGGAAGATAAATTTTAAAGAATTGGCTCAGGATGTTATGGAAGATGGCAAGCCCAAGATAGGGATTATCAGCTGGCAGACTGGAGGCCCAGGAAGAACCAATGTGCACTTTAAGTCCAAAGATCATCTGCTACAGAATTTACTCTTGCTGAGGAGAGGTGAGCCATTTTTCCAGCAGTGTTTGTTCACTTCATGTCTCTTTACCACATTTTGATAGGTCTTGCAATATTTCAAACCTTTTCATCATTATGTTTGTTATGGTGATATGTGATGTTACTCTTGTAACTGTTTTGGGGCTCCATGAAATGCGCTTATATAAGACAGTGAACTTAATTGATAAATTCTGACCACTCCACTGACTGGCCATTTCCCCATGTCTCTCCCTCTGTTTGGACCTGTTCCCTGAGACACAACAACATTGACATTAGGCCAATTAATAACCCTACAGTGGCCTCTGTGTGTTCAAGTGAAGAGTCCCATATCTCTAACCTTATATCAAAAGCTAGAAATGATTAATCTTAGTGAGGAAGGCATGTTGAAAGCTCAGACAGGCTGAAAAATAGGCCTCTTGGAATAGTTAGCTAAGTTGTGAATGCAAAGAAATGCTCCTGATGGAAATGAAAAGTGCTACTCCAATGACCACATGAATGACAAGAAAGAGAAACAGACTTATTGCTTATTGGGAGAAAGTTTTAGTGGACTTGATAGAAGATCACATCAGTTACAACATTCTTTCAAGTCAAAGCCTAATCCAGAGAAAGGCACTAACTCTCCTCAATTCTTTGAAGGCTGAGAGAGGTGAGGAAGTGCAGGAGAAGAGTTCGAAGCTAGCAGAGGTTGAAGGAAAGATGCATCTCCATAGCATCCAAGTGCAGGTGAAGCAGCAAGAGCTGATACAGAAGTTGCAACAAGTTATCCAGAAGATCGAGCTCAGATAATTCATGCAGGTGGCTATGCTAAATAAGAGATTTTTCAATGTAGATGAAAAAGCCTTCTATTAGAAGAAGAGGCCATCTAGAACTTTCATAGCTAGAGAGAAGTCAATGCCAAGCTTCAAAGTCAGACTGACTCTCTTGTTAGGGGCTAATGAAGCCAGTGCTCATTTAACATTCTGAAAGTCCTTAGGGCCCTTAAGAATTAGGCTAAATCTACTCTGCCTGAGCTCTGCAAGTGAAAAAATAAAGCCTGGTGAGAGCACATTTTTAGAACATGGTTTACTGAATATTTTAAGCCCATTGTTAAGGCCTGCTGTCCAGAAAAAAAAGACTCTTTTCAAAATATGCTGCTCATTGGCAGTGTACCTGATCACCCAGGAACTCTGTTGGAGGTGTCTGTTTCATGCCTACTACTACCACATCCATTCTGCTGCCCAGGGATCCAGGAGTAATTGCGACTTTGAAGTCTTACCTAAGAAATATGTTTTGTAAGATCATATCTGCCATAGATAATGATTCATCTGATGGGTCTGGGCAGAGTAAATTGAAAACCTTTGGAAAGTATTCACCATTCTAGATTCCATGGAGAAATTTGTGATACCTGGGAAGAGGTCAAAATACCAACATGAACAGCAGTTGAAAAGAAGTTGATTCCAACTCTCATGGATGACTTTGAGGAGTTCAAGACTTAAGTGGAGGAAATAACTGCAGACATGGTGGAAATAGCAAGACAACTAGAAATACAAGTGGAACCTGAAGATGTGACTGGACGACTGCCGTCTCAGGGTAAAACTTACCTGGATGAGGAGCTGCTCCTTATGGATGAGTAAAGAAAGAATCTACTCCTGTGAAGGTTGTTGAAATGACAACAAAGAACTTAGAATATTGCATAAGCTTAGTTGATAAAGCAATGGCAGGGTTTGAGAAGATTGACTCTAGTTCTGAAAGTAGTCCTACTGTGAAAAAAGTGCTATCAAACAGTATTGCATGCTGAAGAGAAATCATCTGTAGAAGGACGAGTCCACTGACGCACCAAACTTCATTGTCCTACTTTAAGAATTGCCACAGCCATCCTGATTTTCAGCAACCACTACCCAGGTCAGTCAGCCGCCATCATATCGAGGTAAGACTCTCCACCAGCAAAAAGATTATGACCTGCTGAAATTTCAGATGATGTTAGAACTTTTTTAGCAATGAAGTATTTTTGAATTAAGGTATATACATTTTTTTCTAGACATAATATTATGTCCTGACTTATATTAAAAGTGTACTTAAACTATTAAAGGTGTATATCAAACTACAATATAGTGTAAAATGTAACTAGAAAGCCAGAAAATTCATTTACTCACTTGATTGTGACAGTTACCTCATTGCAATGTACTGGAACCCACAGTATCTCCGAGGTATGCCTGTAATGTCATTGAGCACATCATTCGTTGTAATAGACTACCATGAAGCCCTTTTTATGTATATCCATCAATATTCACAGATACCATGTACAGTATTCCAGATGTGTACATGGTAAAGTAAAACCATTTTCCTGTTCTTTGTCATTTTCAGTATGACAGTCTAAAAGGGTACTGACTTTCTGGCAATCAGTTAACTCAACGAACTCATGCTAACTTTGATACTCATTCGCCTGACATTTTTCATGCCTACCATGTACAAGACACTGTTTTAGGCACTGGAGACACAGAGGTGAACAAAACAAAGTCCCTGCCCTCATTGGTATTTTATTGCAATAGGAAGGATAGCTTACAAAAACAATCAAATAGACGCCTTATATATGTTAGTTGTTTAAAGTTAAATGAAGAAAGTAGGTTTTTCTGCTCTTTCTCCAAAGGACAGAATGAAAAGGCTACTGTGTTAGCCAGGTGGATATTGGGGAGGTAATTCCAGGCACAAGGAAGAGGAAGTGCAAATGCCCTGAGGAGGGGGAGGCACCTGGTTCTATTGAAGAACAAAAGGAGGCCATGGAGAAGAAATAACAGTGAAGTTCCAGGGACCTGGTAGTGAATAAAGATTGGAGAGATAGTGGCAAACCAGGTCATGTAGAATAAGGAGTTTGGATTTAAACCAAGTCGTGGTAGAAAGCTATTGGAAGGTTTTTTTTTCCATGGAAGTGACATAATCAGTTTGAATTGGAAAATGATTAATCTGGCTGCTTTGGGACTGATAGACTTTAGGAGGCAAGAGTGGAGCAGGGAAATCAATGTGGACCACAGTAGCTATTCTTGTATATCCAAAATAGCTTGGTTTTTAATTACCTATTTTATCTGATTTATGATTTAATTGCACTGAGGTCAAAAACTGTCTTCTGTGTGACCCCAGTCGTTTGAAATCTCTTTTCAAACTAACACAACATCAATTTCTGAAAATGCTTTAGTGTATTAGAGAATAACATAGATCCTTGATTTTCTGGTACAGAGTTCTAAATAGCCATTAGTTCAAACTAATTAAATATTGTTATTCAGACCATTCACATCCTTGCTATTACTTGGCCAGCAAAGTCTATAATTTTCTAATAGATTTTTGTTAGAATCTCACGCTAGGGTTGGCCAAATTTGCCTCATGCTTCTGATTGCTCTTAATATTTTAAGCTACACTGATAGTTATATATCTGTCACGATTTGTATATCTTCTTATTAGATTTTTTTGTGTGTTTTATAATTCTTTTAATTCTTATAATTCTTGTGTTTATATGTAGTTTCTACTTATACTCTAATGCTTTGTGCTTTATGCTCTTGTGTGATATGAATATTGGTACATCAGTTTTCTTAAGCAGTATTTGCATAGAATATGTTTTTGCCCTATTCCTATTTTCAATATTTCTATATGATTTTGTCTTAAATATTTCTCTCATAAGAGACATTTGCTTTGACTTTTTATGTATATTATGGATACTTTTTACTTCTGCCATCTTAGTTTGTGTTTCTCCTCTACTATTCTCTTTCTTTGCATTTTATTTATTTCTAATTTTTATCTTTTGTTTCCGGAGGATTGGTTATTCTATTCCTTCTCTCTCTCTGGTTGCAGGGCCACAAATGTTATTTCAATTAGTTTAATAACCATTGTAATTTTTAACATGTATATTTATAAGTGGTTACATCTTCCATCTTAAGTATGGCATAGACTTTGATCCACCTGAACCGCCCACTAAGCTCCGGAGCACGCCGTCCACCCCTAACACCCACGCAAACCTCCCTGCAGGAGTTTGGCTCTGCTCTCTTCTATCCCAGAGAACTCGACGTTCCTTCTGTTGCCTGAGCTGAGCACACAATCGCCATGGCTGCTTCTAGACCTTTGTGCCTGCAGACCTGTGGCTGTAGCCCATATTCCACTTAGTGTTTCTGTTTCTGGCCTATTAAAAGGGTTATCCATCTTTTTGTTGTGGTAAAATACATATATCATAACATTTACCTTTTTAATCAGTTTATAGTGTACAACTTACTGGCATTAAGCTTATTCAAAATGTACTGTCTGCACCATCCAGCTCACTTCTTCGTACCCCAGACAGAAACGTTGTGTCTGCCAAGCACCAGTCCCTGCCCAGTGGCAACCACTGACTGCTTTCTGTCTCTGTGGATTTGCCTATTCTGGATATTTTATATAAATGGAACCATGCAGTAGGTGGCCTTTTGTGTCTGGCTCCCTTGACTTGGCATGATGTTTTCAGGGTTCCCCATGTTGCAGCATGTATCAGCTCTTCATTCCTTTTTATGTGTAAATATTTCATTGATGAATATAGCATCTTCAGTTTGGCCATTCATCTGCTGGTGGGCATTGGGGTCTTCTCCACTCTGTGCTGTTGTGAAAATTTGTGTACATGTTTTTTTAGAACATGTTTTAATTTCTTTTGGGTATACACCTAGGAGGGCAATTGCTAGTGGGACAGTAATCCTGTTTAAGCTATAGGGGAACTGACAGACTGTTTTCCACAGGGGCTGCACCATTTCACATTGCCACCAACAATGGTGGAGGGTTCAAATCCTCCCCACCCTTCCCCACACTTTTTATTTTATAATGATGATAATGACGATTGTGGTCATGGTGGATGAATCAGATAAAAGAGTTATCTGATTTTTAGTCCAACTGAGGCATATTGGTTTTCCATTATTTATATTATTGCTGATGTTACACTAACATTGCTGTAGGCTTGGAGCATGGGGTACATCAAAGCCTGACCTCATCTCTGCATTTCTATTGGAACTCATGTCAATTGTGGCCATGTTTTAAGTGGGCAACTGAGTTAAGCATCCACATGATACTACCTGACCACATGATACTATTACTTTTCTGCAGAATGAGGAAGGAGATACCATTGTGAGCTGATATAGACCTAAAACAATTTAATAAAGGTTACTTTAGCTGATTTCCTCCTTTGATATCTCTCCTTTTCATTCAAACTAATATAATGCAGACATTATTTAGTTACATGAGGGGAGTGGAGAACAAATGTGCTTTTCCTCTAAGAATGGACCTTTCTTTTCAGAGGATTAGTGACAGCTACAAAATCACTCCTCTTTCTCCCTTTTTACCTGCCTTACAATAAATTAGAAATTTTTGACTTGCCAAGAAGAAAATTAAAAGCACACAAAAATGATTAAGAAACTACATACTGCCTGTATTTTTCAATACTTTATTTAATAATATACCACATTGTTTTATGAATATATTTTTAAATTTTATATTCATGATATTCATGTTAATGAATACATTATATATTCATGACTTTTTTATGGCTGTGAAAATAATGCATTCTCATGTCTTTTTTTATTTTTTTGAGCAAGAAAATTAAAAGCACATATTCCCTGCCACTTAAGGGCCATAAGGACTCAGGACTCGTGGCATGAAGGTCCTGGGACTGCATTTGGATTCTGAGCATGGATTTTAGGTCAGGCTCTGTGACCTGGGGATGATTACTGCTTGACTTTTCTGTAAACCTGACCACTACATGGATACAAAGTACACACTTTTGTTTGTTTTTTTTTGAATACTCCCTCTTTTCCTTCTTTTTTTTTCAAATACTTTGTTTGTTTGAATACTCCTTCTGTCTGCCCTTCATGAATTTCCCACCCAGGTGAACCTGGACCAGGGCCTCACCTGGACTTAGCCGTTTCCTGCTCTCACTTTGAATCAGCAGTTACCTTCCTGTTTCCATTCTGCACAAGCCTGGTTCTCCATGGCAGCTGGTGAGAAAGGTGCACACGTAAGAAGCAGCCTCAACCATGGGACCTTCAGACCTTGACTGTTGTAGTCAAGGCGCCTTTCCATGCCTGCTTAGTCACACCAGAGAGCCACGCACTCTGCCTAGCCTCAAATGCTATACAGAACATGCTTCTTGTTCTTTAATAACAGTTATTATCTCCACATGTTGAGCTCTTAATCTTTACTGGGCACTACGCTATGTGTCTTGCATATATTGTATTACTGCTCAGAGTAACTTATGAGGTGAGCACTATTCCTCCCCTTACAGGTGAGGAGACAGAGACATAAGTCAAGTCACCCACCAGTGTTCGCACCACTAGTTCATGAAAGAGCCAGGTTCCATGCCCAGTTCACCTGCCTAAAATCAGGCTCTTAACCACCATGTACAAAGCAGAAATGTGTCACATACTAATACTTTGGCCAGTTTGTTGGGGCCTACACATCTTATCAAATATCAACATAAATGATCTAACACCCTTTTTAAAAATATGTATTTAAAGGTACACAAGTGATGTTAAATTCCTTACAAGTGTTACAGTTCATCCTCTTAGCTCTGTAAGGGATATACCATTATTATCCCTAATTTGCACTTGCTAGCCCCATTACCCAGTTATGAAACTGAGGCTGTGTGGTCTAGGGATACTAGCTCAGAAATAGCAAAGCTGGAGTCTCAACTGAGAGCTGTGTACCTCCAAAGCCTGACTTAACCATGACAGCAGACCACAAAGAAAAACTTGAGTCAAGCCAAGGCAGCAGTTTGGGGCTCCTGTCACTCAGACTAATTTTTTAAGAGGCAAAGCCTGCATCAAGTCAGTGCACACTAGGATGGGCTTACATCTTCAAAAGCAAAGCACTATGCAACTCTCCCACGACCTAAGGTAGCTGCATGCGGCAATTGTCTTTCTCCATGCTAACAATTCCAACCTCCGCTTGCACTGTTTCTCTCTGAAAGGCCCCCATTATTTCTAACAGACTACTCTGATGCCTTTTGACTTCCTAGAATGCCACACACCATTCTCAAAAGGTCAAGATCCAAAGCCAAAGGCCCTCACTGACAGAGGGGGAACAACACATGCATGCACAGCAAGGAACGCGTGGGGGCCAGCCACAAAGCCCGGACTTGTGCTCTAGATTGGGGGTGTCCTTGGGCACTGCAAGGACACCACACATGGAAAAGCCTGGCTTGCAAATGTGGTCAAAGGCCAAACAAGTTCACCTACAGAGTTTCTGTAGCAAAGGACAGGGTAGGACACTTTGGTCTATATTGCTTTCTGTATTAGGGGAAAAAAGTCTTCCATGAGAAAAGCCTTTCTTCATCTTGTTTTATTTGTTGAGTTTTAATGCTGTAATACTAGAATCAGCTAACATCATGGGGGAAAGACTAAGCTATATCCTTGTACTGCAATCTTTCTGGTTACTGGCTTTCTCGGAAACTGTGGTCATGTCTCTCTCCTCTCCATGAAAATTTCCCTAACCACGCCAGCCAGTGCTGGTCTTTCTTTCCTCACAGTCTTAAACTTACAGTTTTGCTTGCACACTTCATAGCAACAGACCAGGAGAAAAGTGCTCAGGTCTAGAATTGTGAGTCCTCTCTCCACAACTTACCAGCAAGTTGTGTCCACAGTTAGCCCCAGCATTGCCCCTGGGGAGAAGGCTTCTGTGACACCCACTCACTAGGACTGTAGACATTAGCTGACTGTCCGGCAGGGGTTATTGAGAGCCCATCATGTGCCAGGTTCTCTGCTAAGCCCTTTCATGGTTTAAAAGAGAGAACACCAGAGATAGCTAAGTCATAACACATGGATTTAAAGCAATCAGTAAAGTAGCATTTCCCAAAATGGGTCCTGCAGCATTTTCCTTAACATATAGTTCAAGGGGAAAAAAAATGCTGTGCTTCAGTAAACCTAGGCACTGCTGTCACACCAAGCTAGCCAAATTATGTTGATACAGGACCTTTCAGTGCTGCTTATATGCAAACAAGCCCTCTGCAACTAGAAGCGGGGGAAGGAGTGTGGAATTGCCTGAACTTTTTAATCCACAAACCTTTTTGGGGGCATTTTTATTGTATTGTATTGTATTTTTAAGAACAGCCACTCACGTTATGGGAAAGTTTTCTACAGAGCACTGGGAAATACCAGAAAGAAGGTTTAGGAAGTTCCTGAAGCTGGAATCATCTTATAGGCTGTGATGATGAAACTGTCCCTGAGGTAATGTATAGGAGAGTGCATTGAATACTGTCAAGTGTCCCCTTCGTGGTCAGTCTCTGATCTCATGTTGGTCTGGGATTGTTCCTTGAATGTGAATGTTGTCTTTCTAAATACAGCAAAGGCTCTAGACTGCCCGTTTGACTGCTGCTACAATTCCTCACGCTGTGCAGGCGCACGAAAGACCACGTGAGCTTTGCCCTCTGGCTTCCCCAGCCAAGCAACCACACGCCTGCCTCTTTACATGTCCCCCAAGTGATTTCTGCCACAGCTCCGCTCCTTCGGAGTTGAGTCCAGGTCACAGTATGGCACCTCAGGCTCTCTGGCTGCGACGAGGAGGAAGTCCTTCTTAGCCAGTGTATCCCATTTCACCTCGTATCTGACCTTATTCCCAAAGAGGAAAATGTATCAGCATTTTCTTTCCTCCTATGGAGTTAGCCACATTTCAGGAGACTTAACTAGCACGTTAAAATTAATGCATAATTTTATGTCTTCTTCTCACTTGTTCATTGTCTCTGAAATTAGAAAGCCTCCCCTCCACCAGCTTTCAAACACTGTACACATGCACATACACCCCAGAAGAACCAGTGATATTTTTTCCTTCCTGTGAAGTTCCTTGCAATTCTTTTTAACCTTGAAACTATGAGAAATTTGACTTGAGATGTTACCTTTAAGTTAATGATTTCATTGTAATATGTCTGCCCTCTCACTGGAGCCCCACTGATGATTTCTAGAGAAAGCAGAAAGCAAAATTTAAGCTGCCATGGAAAGGCACAGATTTTTCTGTGAGAGTTGTCAGCTAAGATAGTTTGATTGTGAACATTTTTCTAAAGGAGCTTTTAGGATTCATTGTGGGTGTACAGTAGAAATTAAAAGGTATGATGTAGGACTGAAAGAAATGCCAACCCCACACCCCAATACATCAGACTTCAAGGCATTTCACATTTCCCAAGTCCCCACCCTCCCACCTGCCAAGCTCTCCCATCAAATGTTCCCCCTCACCCACTGTTCTCTGTCTCAGAAAATGGCCCACTGCCTCTCCAACTCCCAACAAACAGAAGAGTCATCCTTGATTATGCCCCTTCCTCATTCCCAAGCCCAGGCACTCTCTGTCCCCATCAGTTCTAAAAGTGTAGCTGTTAAACCTCTGCTGTCTCCCCCGACCTCCACTCCAGTCCCCACTGCCGTCCCCTGGGCGCACCACGCGCTCCCCCCTGGACAACTGCAGGAGCCTCCCACTTGGTCTCTCACACCAGGGGTGCCTCTTTCTTGTCAGTCCTCTCCAGGTAGCTAGAGGGGTCATGTTTAAATGAAACTCAGCTCAAATCACTGCCCTGTCTTAAAACTCTTTAGTGACTTCTCATTTTTGGAGGAAATTCAATGTCATTTAAATGGCCTGTACGAGCAAAGAGAGTGGATTGATCTGTCAGATATTTAGACATACCACACACCTCAGAAATGAAACAGAATGGAGTTGATGCAAAAACAGACTATAGAACAGACTAGAAGGCTCTGAGACCCATGTATATTTGGGAATTCATATATGACAAAGGTGATACCACATATTAGTGGGGAAAATAACATTCCCTTGGTAGACAAGTGTTGAGGAAATGACTTAGATTAGGGTTCCCATCTAAACTTCATACAAAATTGGATTCAGGGGCAACAGACTTAGTCTGAGAAGTAAAATGTAGATGTTAATAGAAGAGAGCATGAAGTGTGAACTAGGACAGGAAAGGGTTTCTTTATGAAACCTCAAGAAACCATCCTGAAGGAGAAACAAATGAGTTTTCTTACATCAAAATCAAAGCTTCCTGTTCATCAGAGGACAGAGCTGGCAGAACTAACACAGCTGATGGCAGACTTGAGGGACATATGTCCCCCTCTCCTTTCATAACTGAGCTCCGACCACACTGGCCCTCTCTGTCCCTTAACTGTACCAAGCTCCCACCTGCTTCAGGGCTGGTACACGTTTCTGTTGCTCTGTGTGAAAAGTTCTCTCCTTGGGTTCAGCTAGCCAATTCCCGTCCATCCCAGTGGTCTCAGCCAAATGTCAGTCCCTTGGAAAGGCCTTGCCCAGATGCTCAGATTAGGGTAGGCTCCCTGCACGGGCTCTCATTTCACCTCCTACTCTGAATCCACTGTACTCATTGCAATGGCAATTATATAATCATTAATGAGATTCTTAATTCAAGTGTCCATCTTCCCTACTAGGGTGTAAGCTCCAGGAGAGCAGAAGCCACCTGCACAGTGCTTGACACAGTGCTTAATTTCCCAGAAGACACCTCTGAAATTGTAATGGAATGAATTGATAAGGGCTGATCTAAAGAGGGTATATTCCATCCCACATGCCAGATAGGTGCTACGGGCCCAGGGAAGATTCCAGGCATAATGTAACCTTTGTCAGCCACAATCTGGAGTAACTATTTGTGACCCTGCATCTCCCTGGTATCTGGAGTTCAGCCTCTCAGCTCTCATCTGTGTCACCTGTAGTTCTTTGTACTCCAGGAGATGGTAAACAAATATTTGTTGATTATACATCTGTACTGTCCCCTCCCATCACACCAAGTTTTCTGTTAAGTCTAACACATCAGCCATGCTTAACGGCTTGCCTTTTGAAAACTCTCTTTGACAGCTGATCTCCATTTAATTACTCCCTTTATTGACAACTCTCACTCTCTGTTGGCTCTTAATTTGATCTGAGCATTGAGTTATTCAGCAAATATTTTTCGAAAGCCTTGAGGGTGCCAGAAATGTGCCAAGCACCAGAAAAGCTGGCAGTCCTCTTCCAATGTTGACAGACAGGCTAACGTGACACCTCACAAGAATCACTGAACAGAGCAGTTCATCTTAGTTAAATATGGAGAGAGACCAAAAATGCACCCAAATTTGGGCACAGTGCTGAGACTTGCTGAACAAAAATGCTATGATGGAAAAAGTGGACCAGTTCCCATCTTATTTGGAGCAGGTGCTTCACAGAGTAGCTTCATTATTCATGGCTGGTAAACTTTTTCAAAATAATAGGAATCCACCCAAGCACCATTATAAAAAGATAGTCCAAAGCAAAATGGAAATGACCATACTATAGTAATTTTTTTAAATGTTTGTCATTCTTTTGGAAGTGTCAATTCAGAGACAACTAAATCATCGTATTCAAAATAATAATGGTAGTAATAGAGATATTTGATGCTGGCTGGAGTAAGAGATATAAAAGATGAGCCTGAAGCATCTTTTTGTAGTAAACTTACAAACTACACTTTGGAAGTGATTTTAATGACAAACCTTTTGCATCAGTTTTTTTCTAGTTATATCAAGAGTTAGTATTATTAAGGGAACATGGATCACAGCAGCCAATACGCTAGGTTACCTACAGCAAAGAAGCTGGGAATTTCTGATTGCCTTGTGTTCTGCAAGCTGACCCGGGAAGAATGACAGTGTACAGAGAGCCCTAAGTGGAGAACTGGCTTTGAGAGAACCATGCAGTATTGTTCATGCTGGTGTTCCTAAAGTCAGAACCCCGGGAAATAGATTGGTGTAAGGGAGTATGTGTTCCAATAATGTAATCAGCCTCAAAGTGATAGTACATGTGCCTGACGTATGACACTTCCTGCCTACTCAGAGGTGGGTGTCTTTCCAGGGTGTCCTCCTGAAGTTCTAGGAATCATCCATATCCATCCTTTATGCAGATGTCCTTAGTTTTACCTAATGTCCTTTTTTCATCCAGAGGTCTCATTCAGGATACCGGCTCACCTCTAGTTGTCATGTTTCTTTAGAATCTTCTTGGTGTGACCGTTTCTCAGGTTCCTCTTGGTTTTGATAACTTTACCCATTTTGAGGAGTATTGCAAAATGACCCTCATTTAAGATTTGTCTGATAATTTTCTCATGATTACCTGGGTCTTATGGATTTTAAAGAGGAAGACCACAGAGATAAGGTGTCATTTTCTCAAGAGCACACACCGTCAGCGTGACTTCACCCCTGCGGACGTTGGCCTTGATCACCAGGCTGAGGTGGTGTCTGTCCTTTCTCTCCACTGTGAAGTCTCTATTCGCCTTTCTATTCTGTACACTTTGAAAGAAAGTCCCTCTGTGTAATCCACCTTTAAGGAGTAGGGAGCTAACCATGAATATTATTTGAAATTCTTCCACGTGGGAGATTGGTTTACTCTCTCCCATTTATTTATTTGATTATTTATGTCAGCATGGACTCATGGCTCTTTAATGCTTTGGGCTGTAATTCAGAGCTACATTATTTATTTTGTTGTTCCTATTGCTCCTGCTTTGGCCATTGGAGCTCGTTCCGTTGTCTCCTCTGTCCCCTTGGCTTCACCCGTGATTGTGGGGCTAGTTTTCTGTGGGCTCTGAGTGTGTGGTTTTGTTTTATTTTTTGAGCCCTTCCTTTGTCTGGCATTACAAGATGCTCCAGGCTCATCTTTTATATCCCTTATCCCAGTCCTAGAATCAGCTATTTCCCAAGGACCCTCCTAATGTAGGTTTTGTTTGTTTCTTTGTTATCACTTATGAAGTATTTTGGTAGCCACTGTGCTAGGCATTTGACACATTTGTCTTTCTTAATCCTCATAGTAACACCATTTGCTAGACTTTAATTTCATTTCAGAAATAAAAAAACTGAGGATCTAAGAATATAAGTGATTTACCCAAGGCCACACAGTTCACAAAAAGCAGAGTTGTGAATCAAGCCCACATCAGTCTGACTCCAAAGCTCACATAGAAACTTTACTTCATGAGGCTAGCCTAGCTGGTTATCTAGGTGAACATTAGATGGAAACTATACCACTGTGACCCACCCTGGAAAGATGAAAGCCAGCTGATCTCCATCTGGGAGGACCCACCAGGATTCCAGCCACCCTGGTCCCTTCCATCTCTGCACCACATTCACACTGAGAATAGAAAGCCTTCCCTGAATGTGGAAGTTGTTTAAGCACTGTCCTTTGCTTTGCTCAGTTCATCTAGATTCCCAGACATGATTGTTAGCTCTCAGAGAGCAAGGAAAATTTGTCAGGGTAAGTAACTTCTTGAGGCCACATCAGTCCAGATCAGACTGTGGGGAGACAGTTGTATCAAAAGCAAATATTACAATCTGTGCCTTTCATACCAGGAAAACATGTATCTTGATTGAAATGGTATCACCTTGCTGATATGATTATTCTGCATGGATTCATTCTCCCCTTGTGTTGTGAGAGGAGCTTCTCAAGGGTAAAGATCACCTCTTTCCCTTCCCCAGGGCCTAGGACAGTGTGTAACCTGCTCTAGGCATTCAGCTGGCAAATATTAAACGCCTCCGAGAGGCTCTTGGGTCCTAAGCCAGAGGCTACCTATTCTTGACCTACATACAATTTTAATCTTCTTTCTCTTAAGAAGAAGTGAGTGAGGCAGCAAAAGAGGTAGGCAAACTGAGAGCAGAGAGAAATGATAGGTCTCTGCTTCATTCAAAAACCCCCACTAAAAAAGACGGTAAGTGAGAACAAAATGGGAAAGGCTTAAACTTACAGGGTTATAAAGATTAGGAGAAAAAATGATGGAAAATGGGTAGATGGAAACTAGATGTCCCTGAAGGATTGAAAGGCCCCTATAGAGTGAGCGCACCAGAGCTACACATCCATGAGGCATTTGGGGCTTAGTGCCTATAGCCCACGAAAGCCAAAATGCAGCCTGGAGTGGGGCTGCAAGAGGGCTGGTTGGCAATTCTGCACACAGGCCAGTGAGACTTTTCATCTACCCCCAGAGCCCATTCCCAGTTGACCCAGCTAGGCAAGTACCTCTCCCCAGCCTAGCAGAAGGTAGGAGGATTGTCTCCTAGAAAGTTTGACCAGAGGACCTCTGGGCCCTGGACATTAGAACAGATGAAATCAGGAATGAGGCATTGAAAAAGTTTAAATAATGTAAAATCTGTCCCTGACTAACACAATGCCCAGCCACTCTCTCCTTCGACATTGGGAATTCACATATAAAGTTGCACTCACCACCTTCCTGGCAGGAGGTAGAGAATTCCTCTTTGATGAAACTAGCCCACAGGTACTGACTGACCACAGATACTGACATTTGGAGGTTCCCCATTGAACTAGCCAAGTCCCCACCACTGTACCCTCTGACGAGGTCACCCAGCCGGAAACAGAGCTTCCAACCAGCCTTTTTGTTCCTAAGATAGTATGTCAACCAAACAAGGGAAGGATGATATAAAAGGAAGTCTCAGAGAATTAGAAAAAAAATCTCTTGAAAATTAAGAGTAGGATAGATAAGGGTTAACAAATAAATCAACAGAAAGATTGAAACAAAAAGTTGAGTGTATTTCCCAGAAAAAGTATTGAACATTTGGAGGAAAAAAAAAAAAAAAGAAAGAAACCCAGAAAATAAAGCATTTTATTTTCTTTAATTGAAGTATTTACTTGAGCAAGAGAAAAAAATTTTTTTTACAATAAGAGAAGGACACATAGTTAAAGAATACTTCGTGGCTCCACTGTGGACAATGTACATGTAACTGTAATGTAAATTTTGAATATTGATTGACCAAAGTTGTATGGAGGAACCCTAGCACTGTAGAAATTTAATGGATGACGTCTGAAGTGGGTACATCAGGAGCACAGAAACATCTTTTGGACCACAGGGTGGGAAATAACTGAAGGAGCATCCTGGGAAGCTCTTAAAGAGTGAGAGGTGTGAGCTGCTACTTTTTGATATGAGCTTCATAGCTTTGGCATTTACTATTTTGATATAAGAATAAGTAATGACATTTTAAAAAATCATAATAATTTAAAAATGTCAGCAAGACGGAGGCAGAGTTCAAATAGCCGCATGCCTACAGTAGCTCCTGGAGGGCATTGTGGAGCAAGGAATGCTGCCTTCCATGGTCTTGAGTCATCAACAAAGGTTTGATTCTGTTCTGCCTGTTCTGCTTTAGAGAAACAGATGTGACAGGGATTCTTCTCCAGAACAATGCTGTTCACTGTAGTTATTTGGGGAGAGTACAGACAAGGACTGTCCTCCTCTCCCAGTGTGGGAGGAAAGCTGCGTGGCCTCCCTTCCACCTCTCCCAGGCAGCCTCACCATGTCCAGAAGAATCATGGGCCAATTGACCACACACTACCTTGACCTGGTCCAGAGCCCTGATCATCGTTGGCCCCAGGTCTGCCAGATTCCTTTCTGCCTGGCCAGGCTGACCTCCCAGAGGTTCCCTGCAAGCCCCTGTCCTTGGATGGTTGCCTTGAGGTCAGTGAAAGTCACTGGCCCCAGGGCAGGATCTTCTGCAGCAGAAATGAACCTCTCTGGGCCCAGATGCTGCATTGTTAAGTGGAAGGGACAGAGGGGCAGAGAAGAGGCTGAGAGGGCAGAGTGTAGCTTCTCAGACATGAGAGAGCATTTCCCCTATTTGTTCTAATACCAAAGAGACGTCAGGAATGCTTTACTTGGCTTGTATTTTCCAGTGTGCAGAGCCAGAGACGCAAATAAAAATCACACTGACCTGCTGCCATGGGAGGCACTTCAGAGTTTGTTAGCTGCTTTCTGCTTTTTACCTGATAATCTTCCTGTTATCAGGTATGTGGGATTTTACAGCAATGTGTCCCAGGATAGTAGCATATGAGAACAATTAATGCTAAATTATAATATTTTGACATGGCAATAAAAAGAAATGGGTGACTTTATTACATTGCTTGCTATAAACCTTGAGCAAAGCTGCTAGGATTTTTTTCTGCAATAGAATTATTTGAATAATATTAAGAGCAGACAGATAACATTTGAAGATTCTGGGATTTGAAAGATAATGGGGAGCCAGCCACATAGAGGGAGGTCTGTTGAAATATTGAAACAGAGAATATTGGAAATGGAAAAATCCCCTGTTCAGTGCACAGATGGGTGGAGGATCAAGCAATGCGAAGGAGGGTCTTCATTGCTCTCCAACTCTCCCTTTACCCCTCAGCCCCCCGCCTCTGTCACTACTCCCCATTCCCTCCCCTCCACTCTAAAAACTATGGGGGATCGACTGTGTGCCCTGGGTCTGGACCTTGTATGTTTTAATAATTACACATGGAATTTAATAACTTTTAAGAATTAATATTTGCACCATCGTACATATGAAGAAACTGAGGCTTGAAACAATTAAGTAACTTGCCTAAAGTCCCCCAACTAGCAAGTGATAGAATGGGGATTAGACACTAGGCAGGCTGATTCCAGGGCTCCTGTTGCCTGGGCAGCACAGAGTTTGCTAGCCCTGAGCTTGCTGATGATGTCAGTGTTGATGGTGGAGAGTGGAAAGAATGAACCACGAGATGGTTATTTGCTCAAGGTCGCATGGTGGTTGTTGGCGATGGGGTATATCCAGTTCTCTGATTCCACACACTCTTCCCTCTGCAATTCGGGGATTCAGATTGCTGTATATACAGAGAGTACATTAACTTCTAGAAACCTAACCAGCTCAGTTCTGAATTCTCACATTACTTGAACTGATTTTAAGTTTAAGTAGGACTGTTAAGCATTGTTAGAGGCAATGCCCAATAAACTATTTTAAGCTAATACTTGTTTCCTAACAAGTACCTGCACATGGCAGAGTGGCAGGGTTGTGCTGAAAGGTGGACAGAAGAAACCTATAGCAATACTAAATGGATTTCTCCTTCTCTTAACTTATTAAAACAAAAACCAAAACACCATTTTTCATCAGACAAAATTTTAATGTTAAGCCACTTTGGGGCATTACAGTGAATCCGTGGTGCCCTGATGTAGCAGAAATTAGCATCTCTGTCCCCAACACTGGGACAGCAGCTCCCATCCAAGGCTAACTGGTTAAGGGCAAGTCATGGGCATTGGTTATCCATTTTAGCCATTAACCTTGGGAGAGAGATACAGTGGCTCCAGACCACTGGTCTACAGAAAGGTGTCTTGGTAGCGGCCAGCCCAGCCCCTCTCTCTGCTTGTGAAAACCACCGCAGGCCCTGGGGGTGGCCACCTTTCAGCACAGCCCTGCCATTCTGCCATGCGCAGGTACTAGACTGGGCTCACTAATCTTGACCTACACCCTGCCCATTTTAGAAGGATAAGGCATTAGGCGATCGGCCCACAATCTACCTATCTCCATGACCTCCATCTTTCATTTCAACTTGGTATAACCTCATCTGTATTCTTTTCAAGGCTCAGCTCAAGTATTAGCATCTCCTTTGCTTCCCACTCCACAGCCTCAGCTATGAGTAATGTCGTCTTCAGGACAAGCCCCACACACCTGCTTTGCTGCTCCCTAATCACCCTACTGTTCTCGGCCTGGCACTGTGTGCGTCCATCTCATTGTCCACATTAGAACTGCACACTTTGGAAGTAAAGAGGGAGTCTTGCCTATCTTCAGATTTATCGGAACTCTTAGGATAGTTTTTTCTGTGTTTAGGACTCAGTGACTAGTGGTGGTATTCAGTTTTCAGGCAGATTTATGCCATATGGTAACAAAGGTTTGGAAAGACAAGAATAACTACCCACATTCTTTTTTTTAATAACAGCTATCTGATCACTGACATGTTCTGGTCAGCAATTCGTCTCCTCTGACTTTGGTTTACTGTAGGAAAGAGAGAATGTCTAAGCCAGAGATTGGCAAACTGTGGCCTATGGGCTGAATTAAACCTTGCTACTGCCTGTTCTTATAGGACTAGGGAGCTAAGAATCATTTTTACATTTTAAAATGATTGGGGGTGTGGGAGAAAGGGAAAATAATATTTTGTGCCATAGTACGATTATATGAAATTTAAAATTATAATTGTATTATATGAAATTCCAATATCATTGTCTATGAATAAAGTTTTATTGGGACACAGCCATACCCATTTGTGTATGTACTGTTTATGGCTGTTTTGTGCCAAAACAGCAGTTGAGCAGTTGAGAGGTTACCACAGAGACTGAACATCCCGCAGACCCTAAAATATTTACTATCAGAACCTTTACAGTGAAAGTGTGCCAGTCCCTGTTCTGAGTCATTTTCAGAAATGTCTCCCACACTGTGAAAGAGATTGGGGTACCTTTTTTGATAAAGGTGAGATTGGATGAAGGCACAAAATACCTGAAGGAAAAGAAATCTGGAATCAAGAAAAAAAAAGGAAGGGGAGGCAGAGGCCTGCTTGGAGATGGCAGATCTCCAGGGTTTATATGCATGTGGGCAAACATATGTGCAAAGAGATTTCAATCCTCCTGAAGAGCTCCTGGATTCTCACAGCAGTGCACATGCCCAAGGGACAGACCTCAGGCATTTCACACAGCTGTCTGCTCTCCATTAAGCACTCTGCATGGTTCCTTTGGAGAAACCATGAACTGAAATTAGGAGGTTAGCAGTCATTCCTGATCATTCTGTGTACCAAGGCTAACTGACATGTGCTAAAACTGACATGTAAGAGCTAAAGGTGCCATTTTTCCCAGTTTTCTCTGGTTCAACTATAGAAGAGAGAGAGAGAGAGAGTGTGTGTGTGTGTGTGTGTGTGTGTGTGTGTGTGTGTGTGTGTGTTAGGGAAATACCTTTGAATGTGTGTCTGTCTCTTTGTGTGTCAATTTGGTGAACATCCATTTTGGGTGAATGCCAATTAAATCACATACATGTGGGTATCATTAAACATAAGGAGTTTTTAAATAAAGACCTATCAACTAGTACTTGGCTAAAACCAGTTCAGCCCCTTGGAGAGTTGAGATTACAGTTTTTTGTTTGGAAATCTGCCATTTTCATGTGTTTCTCTTATTTTCTTATTACAGGGTAATGCCCTCTACTTCAAATCAGCCAGAAATGTTACAGTGAACATTCTCAATGAGCAGACTAAAGTCCTAACTCAGCTAATAACAGGTAAGAACAGAAAGAACTTAGCAGTGCCTGGTCTATGCAAAACACTCAGAAAAAGGAGAACCAGAGCTTGAATGAAACACCATGTGAACTAAAGAAAGAAATGTCTGCTGACATACTTTACAGTGTGGAGAAAGAGAAGATAGCGTGTGTTGCATGATTCTCCTAAAGGGTAGAGTCTCATCACATACACATATTTAATTTTTGCAGATCTGATGATACTCCATTGTGGGGCAGGAGCTGATTAGGTATTTTTATTGTAGCATGGCCCCTAAACACAACCAACTGCTTCTATTTGAGTTCAGCCATGGAAAAGCTCTCTGCTCCAATGCTAGAGGAAAAGCTGGCTATGTTGGATTGTTTGAAAGAGCACAGTACACACAAAATCACACACACCATACTCGGAGTATAAAAGGGGTTTCTAATGGTAGCTTGAAACTATGCCATATTTATAGTACGTGCTGACTTTGAACCTAACTCAACTGCCAAGTGCAGATGTACCTCCACTGACTGTGTTTGTGTAGTTCCTTTTAATAGAGGAGATCTGCTCCTAATAGATGTGGAAAGCACCCACTGGGTTTTAAGTTGTATATTCCTGAAATATAAACAAGGATTGGCTATTCACAATAATGATTTTAATGATACACCCAGAACCATGATCACGTTCTGGGCGGGATGAGCAATGCCCTCTCTGTAGGTTATGAGCAGCAGTAAACAGGAGCCATTACGCACCCTCCCAGTAGAAGGGGAAACAGGGTGGTGCCTGAGTGGCACTGTTTTCTTCCAGAGCAAGAACGCCATTTGTTTAGCTGCAGGGCTGTGTGAGAGGTATACAGATGGGCATTTTGAGGGGCCAGTTGCCCAAATGCCCTGAAACGTCACTGTGACTGAAACCATCTGGAGTCCCACTAATAAACAAGCCACGGGGAAGCAGGTGCTTTTGAGCCCTGAGTCTTGCTGGGGAAAGAGCCTCACTGTCCCCGCAGGGGCACTGTGTCTGGCTGTCTTCAGATTCATAGCCAGTGGGATGACTTGGCCTGTCTACCAGTGGAAGAAGTCGGGTGGAAGGAGCCACTGCATGGCAGAGCCCATAATCCATAAACATGTTGTCCCAGCGTGCAACTGGATTGCTGGCCTTGCTTAGAGAACATCTGGCCTGCAGTCACAATGCTAAATAATTAAATAAATGGCTTCAGTAAGCAATGATTTAAGTGGCATGTGTGAAAATTGCCGCCAGGAGGGAAATAAATCCAGCCTTCAGTTCCCAGATTCCTGCATTCAAAAGGAACCTACTTAGCTTGTTGATCATTTGCCATTTATTTGCAGTGGGAGAGTTGGTTTACTTGATTTTGTTTTGATAAAGCTGGAACTGCCCAAATGACTATTATTCAGCAAGTCAGCTAGTCAGTCTCTCCCACTTCTCCTTCCTCCTCTCTGTCCCCAGTTCTCTCTCCTTTCCCTCTCTCTTGTTCTCTCTTCTCTCTTGCCTCCTTCCTTCCCTGCCTTCTGCCTTTCTGTCTCCCCTGTCCAAGTTAGGCCCTCCTGGTTGCTGGGACACCTATCTGGACCTGTTAAGGTAAGGCACAAAATAGCTAATACTGAAGTGAGATGAGCAAAACACCATTCTAACACCAGCTGGTGGGAACCTTTCTGGATAATTTTTAGAGAAGATAGTAGATGTGTTAAAAATATAACTTAAAGCCCATATATACATGCATACTCACCCCTAAAGTTTTCCTTCAGGGTTGTCCTCTTATATTTACACACATAGTGGAAGGCACAGAGGAGTTTTGGGAGACAATGTCCTCTGAGGCCTGTTAGACTTGACGGTGTGCTTAGCCGGGACCAATGGCCCGTCTCATCCAGCGGCCAGGCTTACTCAGGCAGTCCTGGGGGTTCCGGAATTCTCCTGCTTACCTAAGCATGTCTCAAAAGCCCAGAATAAATTCCAGTGTTAGCAGTCCAGTAATCTTTACAGATGAAACAGTGCTGTTCCCAGGCCAGGCCACAAAGGCACATTTGACTAAGTAGTGCTGCTGACTTAGTGTCACCTCAGGAGTGGATCCTGACAGGAGGCCCTCTGACCTGACAGGAGGTAAGTTGTGGGGAATTCTTCCATTGCATCTTGCCAGAGTGGCAAAGGGTCCCTGGGGGCTAGGCTGGTGGCCCCCAGGCCTTTCCAATCACCAGACCAGTGGCACTGGAATGACGAGGCTCCTGATGCATCCCGACAGATTCCAGTTCTCCTCCCTTTTTGGGAGATTAATTGAGGAGATACATCACACATGTACTACCACACACAGAGGGAGATTAACTGAGGATTAATTTCAGGTTATGAATAATGATTTTCTTCATCCCAGAGAGGAACAATGGGCCCCTGAGCAGTCTCCATCTCATTTGCATTTCCCTCTGGAATCATTTTTTTATTTCAGCCACGTCCAAGCAGGTTTGGCAGCCCCAGGTGTAATCCACGAAGAACAAGTCCTCTGCACCCCTGAGTCAGCAGTGGCTCTGTGGGTTTTAGTTAAAACTACAAATTATAGAGCTTTATACACCCAAACGGTTCTGGCCCTTGATGAATTCCATTTTGTATTCCAAGAAGCCCTGAAAAGCAAGATAACTTAATTGTGTTTTTTGTTCTCTGATTGCTGCGTTCTCTTCAGTATACCTCCTGCATGTCTCACAAACCGTTCCTAAGTTCAGAGGAAACCCACTTTATACAGGCAGGTGTTCTTGATTCCTTGGGGCCATATCATGTTATTGCCCAGGTCCATGCAGGCAAAGTGCAAGCATTTGTGTCCCCCAGTTGGACCCAACTTTGCTATCTGACTGGATTCAGAGTGGGCCAACAGTTCACTCTATGCTTATCCTGAGGTCATTCATTCATGCATTAGCACTTTTTTACCTCCTGATCCCCTATATTCCCCTAAAAAAGCAAAAGGTAACAATGCCAAAGCATTGACAGTAAGAGATTTTATTGAAGGTTTTGGTGGTGGCCAACAAGACAGCGCCCTCTTAGCCCTCCCCGACGACCCAGTCCTGAGCCCTCCTTGCACGTCTCTGTCCTTTCAGGTTCTCTCTGCCTGGGGTTTGTCTCCAGCTTTCTACCTCCCACCCTCCAAAAGCTCGTTTCCCACAGCTACTCAGGTGTTGGCTCCACCCCTCTTTCCTTCCAATGCAAAATCACAACACTTTGCTTCTGTGGAACAATTCTGAGAGCTCAGTTCCTGACCCAGATTGACAGTAGGTCACCTGGTGACCCTGAACCTCACCACCACGTGTCCTTCTCCCCGACAGCATGACAGCAGGCAGGAGGGATGGTATCCTGCTTCCATGCCATTGGAAATGCAGTGCTCTGTGGGCCGTTTAGCCTCCCTTAAAGGGCCTTCCCAAGGTCCTTCTTTTTGTCCGGGCCAGTGTGGACGTACAAGCAAGAGGTCAGGCCTGCCCTGTTGGCATGATGGTGTGAAGTGCACTAAGAAGTGATCGTCATTAATTCTTCTCCACGTGTTGTGACCATTGCATTAGAGAAATGGCGCTGGCCGGCTCACAGTGAGGATGTGATGACCGTCAGGCAGTGGGCTCCTACGTCTCACAGCACTGACCACCTACAGACTTCTTTTTGTAAACAGTATAATTCAATCCTTTTAGCTTACCTGTGAGGTAGGTAGAATAGTACAATTTTGCAGATGCAGAAAATGAAGTTCAGAAAGATCAAAGGATTTGCCCAAAGTCACAGTATCAGAAAGTGAGAGAGTTGGGACATAATTCTTCTTTTGTGATTCTTAATCTGTCTGGGGGGGCTAGGTCGGCATTATCAGCAAAGCCTCGGAGTATTTTCTTGTTTAAACATAAATAATTTCACAGAATGTCAACACCACGTAAGGCCACTCAGTGGCCATGAAGGATCAAGAGGAAACAAAAACAAAGATAACTCTGATCATGTCTAAACATGACAAAAATGGTAACATGTATCCAAACCACAGAAATGACTAAGCCTGGCTAATAGCAGTGACTGCTGTTTCTTTACCATTATAGTTTCAACATTGCTCTGCTCTTTCCTATGTCTAGATAAGGTTTATTAAGATGCCAACATAAAATTACTCTCACTTCCTGACAGTATCTACTCCAGAGCAAAGCCTTGCTTCCTTAAACCCTGCCCAAAGAAACCGAACCTAAGGCCAAATAAATACTATAATGAGCCCTTTCTTCTTCCTGAGATTCCCCATGGGGTGCCCCATGGGGTGGGTTCTCCCTCAAGGCAGTGACCAATGAGCCCCACTCATCCAGCTGCACTTGTGTCCTTGTGTCTTTATCCAAAAGGCAGTGAGGGCCCTGTCACGATTCCTTTTTATTAATAAGTAACACTGTCTTGAAAAATAACTAGAAGGAAACAAAAATGCTATATTGGAATCTCCTGGGCAATTACAGAAAAATATAAGACTTCTGGACTCTAATCTCAAAATGTTTTCTGCATGCATTTCCAGACCAAAAGACAAATTCCTTTTGATCTGCACTAGGTTCAGTGAGAAGGATTACACCCAGCTTATTCTGATGCTTTCTGCAGACCAGCTCTTGGGAGCCACCTGAATTTCAGGTATTCCAATAGCTCCAGCTCAGCTCAAATGGACCGAAATGTCTCCTCTTTCTTTCTTTCTTTTTTTTTTTTTAGGAATTCTAACACATTAATCTCTTTTATTTTTTGCATTGCACCCCAAACTCTGCAGTTTTCTGAGCTTTTATTAGAGCTTAAACTTCTGTCTCTATCAGAATATGCAACTGTGGTCCCAACTGATAGCATCTATTGTCATGTAATAAAAAATGTATTTTTTATTGAATGAAATTCTAGCACAAAAGATTAAAAAATGTATAGGCAATTAAATGTAATGTATTATAGCCTTTTCTGTCAGCAAAGGTATATACTGAGGAAATAGGCTTGTCTGAGGTCAAATGCAGCAGTGCACTGGTCAAGGATACAGAGTGAAGCAGATTTAAACTGAATATAAAGACACCCTTCCCAACAGTAGAGCTGGCCAAGGATATGCCAATTGCTTCAAAAGGTGGTGAGCCTTCCATGCCTTGATACATTGAAGCCAAAATCTACAAGTATTTGACAGTAATTTGGTGGTTAACTGAGGGAAATCTGACTCAGGCATTAGTTTGAAGAAAAGACATGATTGTCTTTAATAGCATAGCCTGAGAGTGTATGATTAAAAGTGATTGACAAGACATGGCTAAAGTCGTGAAACTGACTTTCACAGTTGGCTTCTGAAAAACCAGTCCACTTATATTAAAGTCCAATACACTCTTGTCAGATGTACATGTTCTATGAAAAGCTCTTTATAATTGAATGCAATGAGACTAATGTGTTCTCTTTCTCCTTTCTAGGTCCAAAAGCCGTAGAAGCTTATGGCAACAAGTTTGAAGTAAAAGCAGTTTCTGGAAAATTGCTCTTCTCTGCAGATAACAATGAAGTGGTAGTAGGAGCTGAGAGATTAAGAGTTTTAGGTAAGGAAACTTTTATCATTTAATTGGTTTGATGCTACTTGTATATTTTAGAGGAAATGGTGCCTAATGAATGAATTAGGCCAATTACTTGGATTCTCTTAAAGCAAAGCAGATGATTCCCCACCCCCACCTTGGAGCCTGGTGAATTCTCAAGCCATGAGTCTTTGTGGACTGTCTGCCAGCACTGAGCTTCAGGTGGGGATGTGTGCTCATGACAAGAAGCATGATAGAACTCATCCTGTCCTCACAGCCTGGCTCTCTTGCTAGAAGCAGTCAAGACCTGTATATGTGGTGGAGATTCATATCTAATTTCCTTGCTAGGTGACTCCTAGATTCCGATCCAGCCCTGCACCTTCTTTGAATTCTAGGTCTTCCTCTTCTCTAGGTACTCTACCAGCCTCTCAAACTTAGTAGACATTGAGGGCCTAGCATAGGTGCGCACACACACACACACACACACACACCCACACACGTGACTACCCTCTAACTCTCATACCTGTATTCACCCCACTTCCTTCTCACTCTTACTGGCTGCATTCTGTTCCCCTCAGTCAGTCTCCAAACTTCAGCATCATCCTGAGTAGCACCAGGGTCAGCAGAGTGAGATGGAAGTGGCCACCCTGGGGTAGGGGGGCTCAGTAGACATGAAGATGCCAGGTGCAGAGGCTGTGAGCCAGGGACATCCAATCCCTGGTCAGGTTCTTACCTGTGGCATGATCTGGAACAATTCCTTTTGCTTCTCAAAGAGTCTTGCTTATTCCTAGCTGTAAAATGAGAGTTGTTTAGAGCAGAAATTTTCAAACAATTTTTAAAATTTAGCAACAGAAACTTTTAAAAATAAAATTTCATACCAAGCCCCAATAAATAAAATATATGTAAGACTAAGATCATGCTGGATTATGCATGGGGCTTTTGAGGGAGAGAAGTCAGAGATTGGAGTCCAAGCTGTATAGTTTCATTTTTTCCTCTTCTGTGCACTTTGGAGACCTCTTGGAACTTATTCTTTAAAACCCCTTAAGTGGATAGTCTTTGAAAAAATAATAAAGTCTATTGACCACTTTCTGTGATCCAGGGACCATGCTTTATGTGTTACACTTACATGTCACTAACTCCTTGAGAGGTAGGCCCCATTTTTATCATTCCTGCCTTATAGATGGCAGAACTGAGCCATAGGAAAGGGTGAGTCATAGTAAAGGGTAAGAGTCAGAATTTCCAGACAGGTATTTTTAATTCAGAGTGCTTCACTTTGATGTGCTGTACTTTTCTGCCTCCTAAATTTGTCCCATTTTCCAATGAGTGAACTAAGACTTGTAAAGGTAAAGAAGGTTACCCAGGATGATGCACCAGCCATAGGCCTGAAGCACAAGCCCTGGCCTGGGGACGCCAGCCTCAGTGCACTGAACAGCGCAGCATGATGTCAGTTCTAACACACCAACTCTCACAACTAATGCTTTTCTCTATTATTTGTAGAGATGGCACTTCCCACATTAGTTGTAGGTTGGGAACACAAAAACCTGTCCTCTTGTTTAAGAGTCCTTCGCTATACCAGCACTAATAATTGTCTAGGGGAAGAAGTGATGGTATCTCCTGCCAGGATCATTTTGTATGAATGGGGTTTGACACTTCCCATTAGTTCTTTGGTGCTTTGTAAGTCACCTCACTGCTTTAAAATCTGACTTTGCAGAGATGAGGATAATTCTGGATGTCCAAACACTTTTCTTCATGTACAAAACTCTATGATGGTATCATTTAAGGTCTTTCCTCCACCCCACCCCATCCCATCATTATGTAGATAAAGGGGCAGAAAGTTATTGCAGCTTTTGGTCACATCACGGCAGATGGCTATTTTTGTTGTTATTGCTTATGCTTATGATATTTCACTGAGAGAGCAATTTAGGATAAAGTCTGTCTCTCTCCATCATTAGGAACATTTGCTTTTTTATGTAAAAACTGTAGATAGGAAGCATCACAATAAATACCAAAGCTGCTACCAATGCTAAAAAGACTAGGAAATGACCACTCTACAAATCTCGCATCAACCTACTCAGTGAAATGAGCCTAGTGTGTTGCAGAAATGAGCTTCCTGTCAGCTGGGATTCAGCCATATGGTGTGGAATGAAAAGTTTAGGCAATTTCATTTTCAGCTTAATGAGAAGTTTGTCTTTTTGAGTTGTCAGGCTGCACAAGCTCCTGGGAGGTTTGAATCTGGATGCATATCTCATGGTGGCATGTGACACCTTGGATTTGAATCCTTGCTCAAACTTTAGGATCTGAGTGACCCTATCCAAGTCCATTTTTCTCTTTAAGCTTTAGTTTTTATGTATATGAAACAGAGAAGAACAATAAAGAATGGAAGCAAGAACGAATGACTGTAGTAAGAAACATATATAAATAAATCAGTTATTTTAGTTGATAGTTGAGTAAGAATAAGTAGCAGAAAGTAATACAGAATAAGTCTAAGAAGATTAATGCCTCTTGAATATAGTAGCTTAATTCAGTCGCTTAAATTCTTCTCTGGATAACCACACCCACCTATTCCATTTTTAGGACAGCAACTACCTTGAACTCACTCAAAGGACCTAAATAGCATGACAGAGGGACTAGAAGCCATGCCTCATAAAGAGTGGTTCAACTATCTGGAAAAAACATGGGGGAATCAGTGTAGGCAGACTGTAATTGCTGATCTGTCATATATGCACATTCTTCCTGGGAAAAAGACTAGGCAAGATCCCTGGAGATGAGTGGCTGAGGGCATAGGTTTTATAGCACTTGCCTGTAATCCTGGTTTCTGCCACTGGTCAGCTAGTGTCCTTGGATGTGTCATTTCACCTTCCTAGGCACCCTTGTACTCTGTGACATAGTGTAATAAGGCCAGGCTATCACAGAAATTGGGAGAACTGGATGGTACAGTGTATGAGGATAGCACAGGGCATGACATATAGCAAGCACTCACTATGTGCACACTATATTTGTGTTAATGATAGTTTCTGTTGATTCACTTAGGCTTCAGGGACCCATGAAGTCTTAGTAGTTTTTACACCCCCTATGTGTTCATGAAAGAAGAGAGAAATTGACTTAGCACTGTAGGAATATTCATGCGTCAGTAAGTTTGGACTGGCGGGTTTATTAGACAACCTAGGGCCAGAACAGAAAACACCTTTCCAGGCTAAGAAGTACTACATTGCCCATGTCACCCAGGTGCACGTGAGGCTGGTCTTACTAATTGTGTTCTCAAGTTTGGATTTACATAGTGGAGGGATCGAGGGTCTGGATTGAATTCTCATAACGGTAGGGTTTCTCTATCCACTCACTAAGAAAATGGTCCTCAAAGTGTGGTCCTTGAATGGGAATCATAAGCTATGGTCTACTTGTTAGTCATGCAGACTCTCAAACTCCACCCAGACCTGCTGAAACAGAAGCTCAGGGTCCAGCTCATCAAGCCCAGCAAGCCCAGCAAGCTGTGTTTGAAGAAGCCCTCCAACTCATTCTGATACAGGCTGAAGTTTGAGAATCACTGACCTAAGACAATCACTCAATGCCACAGCTTTGCTGGAAGTGTTCGGCTGAGGTTAGGCTCAGCTTTACCACTTGCTCAAGAAAGGCTACAATATAATTACAGCTAACGTCTGCTGAGGGCTTACTCTGTGCAAGATGTCAAACTAATCATTCACCATGACTAAATGGATTTGATCCTCACAACAACCTTATGAGGAGGGTGCTGGCTTATCACCTGGATTTACAGAGGAGCAGACTAAGGCACAGAGTGGTCTGAAAGTTTCCCAAAATTCCAGTGAGAGAAACCAGTGGTGTCAGGATTTGAATCCAGGCAGGTTTTCTCACCACTCTCGATGACGTCTATCACAGTCAGCTTCAACTTCCCCCAGCTCCACAGCACCCTGGCTGCACAAGTAGAGGGAACAAGACCTGGGCAGCTGTTTTCCAGCTGTTCCTCTCTTTTTAGGCTTCTAGATACTTTGCTGTTCCCTCAGCCCTCCCAGGTCTCTGACTTTTCCTCTGTTTCTTTGCTGACTCTTTTTTCACCTAGTAAATGACGGATCCACACTTGGAGTCACATGGGGACTCCATCAAGGTTCAGCCCTTGTTTTTCTCTTTTCACATTTCTAAGGGGAAATCCCACACTGACAGATCGTGTCAACATTTGCTTCTTTTCAGATGACCCCCACATCTGCATTTTCCTTGAACTGTCTCCTCAATTCTAATTTCAAATTCCCAACAGCCTGGACTTCTCTGCAGAGAAGTCTTTCCATCACACCTGCTTCACTACCTGCAGCTGAACTTAGGTCGCCACCAAACTCCGTGCCTCTCAAGAACCCACTTCCCTAATTCTGCCTATGGGAGCCACTGTTCTCCTGGTCTTCACAGCTTTGCGTTCATTCAGATAGGCCATCTTTCTTCCTGTGGGCATGTCTCTGCCATCCTTGGGTTTTCCATAGTGCAAAGGTATATTTTTGGGCCTGACATAGGAGAATTTAGGTTTATAATCAGACCCATCTGTTTTAATTACCAAAAAGTTGTGAAATTAGTGTGCAAGATAAGGCATGATATCGTTTAGCTTTAATTATAAAACAAAGTTATTAAATATTGGACAGGAATGGTCTTTAAAAAGCAGCACGAAAATGGGCTATGCAAAAGCCAGTACATCTAAGAGGTATCTTCATGGAGACACCAGGGAAAGCATAATTTTGACTTTCATTAATGACCAGTTTCATTGAGCAATGGATTGGATATTATAACACTTATAAACAAAGCATAATTATAAAGTGTTTTTCTAATTGTTAATTAGGTCTATTTATACTCTAGATTAGTTTTTAAATATGTCCTCTAGGTACTACGTGATGCTAATTTTTCGAGTTACATTATTATCAACTGAAAAACATTTTTAATTAAATCAAGGCATTTAAATTAGCCTAAGATTTATAGAAATTTAAATGTGGTTGGTGTTTTTTTTTTTAGGATTACAACAGATGATATATTTAGCTTTTTGAATTAGTTTTTGATGAAACTTTCTACTGCAGCCTAGCAGCTGATAATTATAATGAGAAGAAAGGGGTGTTCTTGGTAGGGTTCATTCATTAAATATATGTGTGTGTCTGTGTCATATGTATACATTTACATATATGATATATCCAAATCACTACTACTGGTGTCATGGAGATAAACAGATGAACATCACTGTTCCTGCCTTCTCTGGGAGCTCTCTATAGGAGAATGAGACACAAATATTTGAGATATTTGATGTGTGTGTGTGTGTGTGTGTGTGTGTGTGTGTGTGTATGCAGATATTTGAGAGTCCAAGCAGAAAACAAGCTGCTTTGAAGGATAGAAATAAAATGACTTTAGAATTATAGAACCCAGCTATGATGGAGTGGTATTCTAGAGTTTAGAAAGCTGCTTTAATGAAGGAGCATTTGAACTAGATCTTGACTATGATTAGACATATCAAAGCATATAGGGAGAGGGCATGCTTGGTGAATGGAATAGCACATGTTTATCATTCAGGACTCACTTGGTTATAAATGATATAAATTCAGCTCAAAGCCAGAGGTAGGAAGATTTATTTCCTCAGGAGGTAGAAAAGTCCAGCTCCAGACTAGATTCAGTGGCTCAAGTAATGTGACCAGCATTCAGTCGCAGTCTTACCACCTCTCAGCTGTTATCCAATCTTACATTTTATCTTGGTCTCTGGTGGTGAGCAGAGAGAGTGCTTACCTTCTTGGTATAAAGCCAATAAAATTCTGCGTTTTCACTCTGAATAGACTGAGTTAGGCCATATACTTACTATGGTCCCTGAACTAAGCATGACCAGAATGATAAAATAGGCTGGTTAGCCAGACCTGGTCCTAGCCTCACTGCTGGGGCTAAGGTCAAAAGTGACTGAAAGTGAGACAGAAGGGACAATTGTCCAAAGGAAAATTGGGGCACTGTGTCCAGGAGAGAGAATGGAAGATCGTGACAGCTCCACATGAGACCCTGAAGCCCAGGACTTGGGAAGGATAGTAATGGGATATATTTCCCAGGTTCTCAGCCCCTTGCTCACCCAACTCTGGATGCTCTGACCCCCTTCTTCCTCACCAAGCATGTTTTCCCCCTCAGCATTTGTACTTAACTTCTCCCTCTTCACAGAATCCTCTTTTCCAGTCCATGCTTAAGGGATCTTTTCCTTTATGGCTTAAACATCACTTCATCAAAGACATCTTCCTTGACCACCTTATGAAAATAGCATGCTCCAGCCCTTACCGCCTCTGCCAGGAGTTGGCAAAGGCGGCCTGTGGGCTAAAGCAAACTGAAACCACTGTTTGGTTCAGCTAATAATTTTTACTGTGACACAGCCATGCTCATTTGTTTAAGTATTAGCTGTGGTTGCTTTCACACTACAACAACAGTTGACTAGTTGAGTGATTTCATATGGCCCACAAAGCCTAAAATATTTATCACTGGCATGTTGCAGGAACAAATTTGCCAATTCCTGGTCTGCGTCTTCACTCTGCTTTATTCCTCATCAGAGTGGTTATCACAGCAGGACGTGGTGTGTGTGTACATGTGCATGTTTTCATCCCATCCTCCTTGAATGTCAGCATCATAACAGCAGGAACTTTTGTTTTTTCAGAGTCTAGAATAGTGCCTAACACATGGTAAGTGCCCAGTAATATTTGTTGCAAAAACAGATTGAAAGATTTTGGCCACTGGAATGTTTTATAACTGATCTGATAGTATAGAGAAAGGGAAGGAAGGAGAATTTGTACCCAAGTTAAGAGACTATTTTTTTGTTGTTGAAGATTCATAAAGGCTTAAACTAGGATAGAAAGAGGAAAGAGAACAAATGGGTTTCCCATCATCTTGAAATAGAGCTAATGAAACTTGCAACTGAAAAATGAGCTGAGGACCCGAACAGACATTTCTCCAAAGAAGAAACACAGATGGCCAATAGGCACATGAAAAGATGTTCCACATCGCTAATCATCAGGGAAATGCAAATCAAAAATGCAGAAGATTTAACCTCACACCAGTCAGAATGGCCACTATCTGAAATACGAGAAATAATAAGTGTTGGTGAGGATGTGGAGAAATGGGAACCCTCCTACACAGTTGAAGAGAATGTCAATTGGTGTAGCCACTGCTGAAGCAGTACAGAGGTGCCTCAAAAAAACTAAAAATAGAAATAACATTTGACCCAATAATTCCACTTCTAGGAATTTATCCAAAGAAAACAAAATCCCTGATTTGAGAAGATAAATGCACCCATTCTTATTGCTGCATTATTTATAATAGCCAAGATATAGAAGTGACCTAAGTGTCTATCCGTAAATGAATGGGTAAGGAAGATGTGGTACATATACATAGTGGAATACTATTCAGTGATTAAAAAAAAGAATTCCTGCCATTTGCAACAACATGGATGGATCTAGAGGGTATTAGGCTCAGTGAAATAAGCCAGGCAGAGCAAGACAAATATCATATGATTTCACTTATTTGTGGAATCTAAAAACAAAGCAAAACAGAATGAGCAAGACAGGAGTAGACTCATGTACACTGAGAAGTGACTAGTGGTTACCATGAGGGTGGGGAGGTTGAGGGGGAAAAAGGGGCACAAAAATTCTCAATCATGATGTGGGTTGGTTACAAGGATAGTAGTACAGCATGGAGAATAGAGCCAATGATTTTATAACATCTTCCTATGTTGACAGATAGTAACTGCACTAGTGGTGGTGAGGATTTAGTAATATAGGTAACTGTTGAACCAGCATGTTGTATGCTTGAAATTAATATATGACTGTATACCAACTATACTTGAATTGAAAAAAAAACCTTACTTTTACCCTACAAGCAGGACCCTTCTTTCAGTTTCTCTGGTATCTATGCTCCCCAAATTGCAATTCTGAGACCCCAAATAAAAGGCCTCTGTTCTTTTTCAAAAAAAAGAGAAAATAGATAAAATGGAAAATGTTATGTTTTATATATATATATTATCTTACCACAATTTTTTAAAGGGGGAGTGATGTACTCATAATGCTACAACATAGATGAACCTTGAAAACATTACGTGAAATGAAAAAAGGCAGACACAAAAGGCCACATATTGGTGATTTGTATGAAATGTCCATAATAGGCAAATCTATAAAGATAAAAAGTAGATTAGGGTTGTCTAGGAGTGGGGATGTAGGGGACATGGTGGGGTGACTGCTAAAAGGTACAGGCTTCTTTTAGGGGTGATAAAATGTTCTAAAATTGATTGTGGTATGGTTGCACAACTCTGCGAATATACTAGAAACCAGTGAGTTGTACACTTTACATGGGTGACTTGTCTGGTATGTGAATTATGTCTCAATAAAACTATTACCAAAAAAAAAAGTGTGGATGTGGAGGTCAAGAGAGAGTGAAGTCAGGGATGTCTCTGGTGTTCTCCTTGTCAGTCAGACAATTATGGCATCGTTAATAGAAATTTTTAGAACAGTAGGTTTGGGATCAGAGATGAATCATTCAGCTTTAGATGCACTGGGCCTTGCTGCTTGAGCATCTCTCCAAGGGAGAGGCCAGGTATCCACAGAAAATGCCAGCAGGAAAGTCCCCAAGAGATGCCCCGCTTAGGGGTCAGAGTGTCCCCCACACAGATTGAACAGATGGACTCCAGAGAGGAGATGGCCTAGGCAGGCATCCTGGAGCAAGAGCTTAAAGGAGCTCATCAGAGTCTCACCCAGCAGCCCCTAGCCCATTGCTTTCTCTGAACAAGGCTCCAGGGCAGTTTACTGAGGCTGTGACTGCCCTTTCAGAGGCATCCCCAGAAGTTGAGGGCCTGTCCTCTGCTCTTATTTTTTTCCTGCCTTTTACCATGAGGAGGAACTTGGGCCTTGGAAGTGACAAGTCTGGGTTGTGTCATACTTACCAGCCACATGATGTTGGCTGTGTCACTCAGATCGGTGAGGCAGTGCATGTAGGTTCTAGATCAACAGCCCCTCTCCATTGCCTTTTTCTTTGCCTCCATCTCTTTCTCTTCTTTCTCTTCCATTCTGAAGTATCTCATCAGTGAGTGGAGGAAGCATGAGAGAGACTGAAGAATTATAGTAAAAAGTAGAACACAGAGCCTCTTATGTGGAAGTGAAAGTTGAATAACTCAGGCATTGATCCTTAGGAGATGAGAGCCCACCAATCTAATAGGAACATTTAGTAACAAATCAGAGGAGGCTGGAACCTGCCTGGGCCCTCCATTGGCTTTCTGTTTCAGTTAGCAGAGGTAATCTGCTGGGGATTCAACTATTTAAAAAGAATTGCCAGTTGTAGAGGCCTCTGGCACCTCATTCCAAAGTTGTTTATGATTTACAAGAATGCAGGAATAATGTATTAGATCATCAAGATGTGTTTCCCATAAATGATGTAGCAAGAAAGCCAAATATAAAAGTCTCAGATGAACAACCTCAACCTTAATAAACCAGAGACACTTAATGAGAAAAAGCACAATTCTACAGTAGAGAAATACTAATGGAGTTTCATCTGAAATCCTGCTGGAGTACAACTCTTGTGATTCTCCAGAAAATACAGAAGAGCCAGTCCAAAGGCTTAGGTGCTGCCCCATTTCATGTGCTTGTACGTTGGCATCATGAGCTGCTAAGGTTCAGGGTTCAGCTTTCTTCCCCCAGCTTGAAAGGTCAGTTCCTGATGCAGGAGGAAAAGGCTTGTGCTGGGCCCCATGCACTCTTCCCTTTGGCAAGAGGGAGATGGAATGAATTCCAGCATGATGCACTCGTCCTTCATGTAAGTGTCACCAGCCATCCCAGCAGCTCAGCCTTAGCAGACGCCCCCCACTTGCACAGCCACTGTCTCCCTCAATTGCACACGTGGGGTGGAAAGAGGAAGAAAGGCAGTTGGGGACATTTGTCAGGCCTCACGTTTGATTAATGAGTGGATGGAGTTCACTCCCTGGCTTCTTCCAAGAGAGCCAAGCCCAGCTCTTCTCAAGGGAGAGAGCTGTTTGTGTTTATCTGTGGTACCGACGCAGCTTTCGTTTCTCTATCAAGCTATAGCTCGTGTGCTTTCAGGCATATGTTGGTTTGTTTTGATTGTCATAGTTTTCTTCTTGCCAGTTAATACCAAGAACAGAGTATTTCCAAATGAGGGGATACACTTCTGCCAGGCCATTTTCAGTATCAAGAGGCTTTCCATACAGCTGAGCTAAATTGTTTCCTTTCTTATTAATTATATTCACTGAGGCACAATATTCTTAACACAACTTAAAGTGATCTGAGTTGAATTTTTTTTCTCTCTTCACAACAGAGGCCAAGGGAAATGTTGGTATTCCACAGTGGAATTAGGAATTTAATGAGATGACAATATGAATAAGAAACTCTCAGTGCACAGACGGGGGAAGGAAATTAACTTCATTCTCCTTTATTTGAGGGAGTTGAATTTAATTCTGCTTATTTGAGTGGGAGAAAAGAACACTAAAAATAACAAAAGAAATAGAGACAAAAGAGAAAATACCCAAAACCCTCAGAGCACAATATAGAAGCAAATGCCTAAGTTGCTTGCCTTTGGGGAAGTAGTATAGGACAGCAGAATGATTCTATGGCTATGGGGTTTGGAGACAGACTGCCTAGATTCCACCCCTGGCTTTACTGGCACAGCCCTGGGCAAGTTTCTAAATCTCTGAAAGCCTCAGTTTGCTCATATATAAGATGAGGTTAATAAGAGTACCTACATAAAATATGTAAAGTTCATGGCATCATGCTAAGCACATGAAAAATGTCCAATCTATTGATCCCTATTATGGTTGTTCCACAAATTCCTTTGGAAGACCATTTGTGCAACTCTTGCCAATGGAAGGTCAATGCAAGGATGTAAGGACACAGCATAGAAGTACCTTTAACTCAAATATGTTATAGTCTAGTAGAGGTGTCAAAGTGCAAACCCACTGAAATATTAAATAGCACTGGAAATGTTTCGTAAAAAGTTAAGCAGAAAATGTAAGACAACCCTTGGCTGCAGTATGTGCTGAGAGGACAGTAAATGGAGATGGGAGACCAAGCCTGCAGAGGGGCCTGGGGAAGCTTCCAGGAGGAGGTACTGAGGGAAAGTGTCAGGGGAGGAGGAGGGGTGAGGTTGAATTGGCAGCTGCAGAGGAGTGAGCCACCGCCTCTCAGCAGGAATCAGCAGAACCAGAGCAAGCCTGCGTGTGACGGAGGAGGCGGGATGAGCAGCCGTTGTTTGTTTCAGCAAATCAGCACATTTGGATTTATCTTTTGGGAAGAGATTGTCATTATCAGCATAGAGGAAACAGTAATTGCTTACTTCCCCAAGAGCCTGAGTTGGGAGACATCTCAGGTGCTGCTGGAGCCTCCCAAGGTCTCCCCCTCTTGGCAGTGTGCTCGGCAGGATGTGGCTGCAATGGTCATGGAAATAACTGATGTGCTTCAGATTCTGTAGGCCAAAGTCAAGTGTAGTTAGACACTTGGAAGCTATTTATGATGCAAAAACTTTCATGGGTCAAAATAGAAGTGTCATCCACAGGAAGGTTCTTGGCATTATTTAAGCCATAGTGTACGCAGTTCTCACTTAAAAAGAAGTTCAAGTCAGTCAGCAAAAATTAATTGAGCACTTACTCTGGCCAACTGCTGTGCTGACCACAGGGATACCTGGAGCCCTATCCTTTTTGGAATCCATGGCCAAGCAAGAAAGACAGATGTTTTAAACATTTACATGAGAAGAATGTGTCCTAACATAGGGGCCTTACAAAATGTTATGAACACAAAATTAGGAGACTTTCACCTAATCTTGTAAGGGAAGTCTTCCTGAAGAAAATGATGTTTGAGACTGGAACGCTAAATAGGAGTGAGTCAAGAGAAAGGGAACCTGAGGGGCCGAGGGGGGAGCGGCATAAATGAAGTCTAGGGAAGCATGACCTCTCAGGAAAAGCCCAGCAAGTCCAGCACAGCCCAGAGGGTAGAGGCCAAGGTGCAAAGTGCCCAGACATGAAAAGAGACAGGCCATAATCATCATGGTTAACACTTATTAAATGCTTACTCTATACTGGGAATTGGTTACATCTCTTTACATGTGTTAGCTCAGTTCTCACAACAGCCCTCTAAGATAAATTTTATTATCATAACTCATTTTACATATGAGCAAACTGACAAAGAGGTTAAGTCCCCCAAGGTTATGTAGCAAGTCAAATGGCAGAACTAAGATGCAAACCCAAATATCAGACACTAGAGCGTGTATTTTGTTTTTATAACAACTTTGTTGAGATACAATTCATATAGCATACAATTCACCCACATAAAGTGTGCAATTCAGTATTTTAGTATAAAGAGCCTATGCTTTTCACATATATCACATACAGGTAGCTACAAATATAGACACATTTCTGTATTATGTTTCATATGTATGTATGATATATGTATTTGTTATGCATGTATATGTTACACATTATACATTATATGTTATATAAATATGTAGGTAAATAGTATATATACATGTATGTGTATGAATCTACTATAAAACCATACTATTACAGTATGTATTATAGTATATATACTGTGTGTCATATTAACATATTTAGACTTAAGGATGATGAGGAGACATTGAAGGGCTTCCAACTGGGGAGTGACAAGATCTGATGTGTGATTTGTAGGATGCTTTGGGGAAGATCATCCAGGGAATAGGTTGTATACATCTACTAATTATGGACCCAAATGCATCCTTCTATGCTTGGTAGTTTAATTCAAAAAGACATCCCAAAAAGAAAGGTATGCGGCCTGCTCTACAAGACTTGGAGTGCTCACAGACAGCTCTCTTTGGTCAGTTTTTACTCTCAACCTGAAAGAAACATGCTGAGCATCTGTGGAAGGTTAGGATGATCCCAGCTAGAGCACAGGCATGGCCAATGAGCTGGGCAAACAGTGCACTGTTCTTCCCACTAAGTTGCTGGATGGGAGCTGATCACAGATCAAAGCACATTTAAAGTCCTTGTATTCTATCAGAGGCTTGTGAGAAGATTGCATTTAACCGAACAAAGGAGAGAGCTGATATGAAATCAATATGCAGAGTGCCTGTGAGCTATAGAGGAAGGAAATGTGCTTTTCTTCTGTGGCTATTAAATGCATCTCAGCTGCCAAGGAAAATGACTTTCCCTCTCGACTTCCTCTCTGTCTAGCTGACTGGTTATTAGGGAGTGCTCAGACCTTAGTGCCTCGGCTGGATTTAATGAAGGCATCCTTGTATGAGTGCCTGAACAAGTTCCTCTGGCTTAATTTTTCCTCCCAGGACTCTGAAAATATCTCTCCTTAGCAAATTCTGACCAGCGCTGTCTGGTGGAGCAAGGCAAGGTGCCAGGGCCCTGGATTATTAAGGCGTGGTCTCTACCTGCCTTTGAGACCTTATGCTGACGCATGAGATATGAGAAATGTACCAGACAAATTCATATGCCAGGCCATGAACCCAGAAGTGGCCCATAACACTGGAGCCACACAGATTCTCAGAAGAGGACTTCACTGGAAACTGGAGATTGGAGTTAGCCCTTGAAGGTCTCCACGGGTGCAGTTAGGGGAATGAGGGGAAGCTCTTCCCTCTGGAAGGAGGTAACTTTGAAAGCCACTCTTACTCTTATGGTCCAGACTGGAAACTGAACTGTAGTTTAAAAACTTAATCCTGTTACCCGAACAGTTGAGGCATAAAAAATGAATTAAAGGATAGGAGTTGAACTTACTGGTTTTTAAATGATTCCTTGCCTCTTTCTCTCTCCATCTTTTTCCTTCCTTCCTTTCCATCCATGATTTTCAGCCAAAGCAGTTATAGCAACATGAGAAGCTTGGGGAATCATTTCTGCCACCACAGATCACAAGCAGCTGACACACTAGGGCTAGGGGAATCTAAAGAACTGAGTGGGTGATCACCCTCTGCATAGGAGCACTTAGTTAGAGTCAAATACTTGCCCATTGTTTTGCTATCATTTTGTTTGATTCTCAAAACAATTCTTAATGGTACTTAAGATGGGGGCGGAGGGAGAGGGGAGAAGAAATCTCCAAAATCTCCACCTTAGATATTAAGAGCCTAAAGCCTGTGGAGGTAAACAGTTGGCCCAGCATTCACAGCTAGTATGTATTTCTGCCCTGGTATCATACCCTGACTAAGGGAGATAAGTCACCCGTGCCTCACCCTTCTTGCTAACAGGGGTGACCCTGCTGTGAGGAGGGTCCTTCCCCAAGCACCCCGCTGGTGGGTGCAGAAAGTTCTAAGAGATTGACCATGACCTCTGGACACTTGCCTATATTTATCTTAGGAGGCCACTCTAAGGCAGGGGTTCTTTTTTCTGCCATGAACCCCTTTGTCAGGCTATTGAAGAGTATGGCCCTCTTCTCAGAATTACATTTTTAACCTATTATACAAAATGCCCAAGAATACCAAAGAAAACCAATGACACTCAGTTACCAGCATATAAAAAACTGTATGTATATGTTTTTGATAGTATATGTCTTTCTTTGTTCCAAACATCTGAAAAGATCTAATTGTAGGGCTAATAATTCCATCATTTAAAAGTAGTGATGAGTATAAATGATATTTTGAGATGTATACAACAACTTGACTGTGAAATGAATCTATAATTTCTATTGGTGAGAGTTCCAGAGTGATAATTACTATAGATTATTTTCTACATTCTAATCAAAGGAAATGCTAGATTTCAGTTAAAGATTAGTGAAAATAATGATGTAAGATTTGTCCCTTCAAAATTCACAGACCCACTGAATTCTATCCATGAATCCCTGGTATGCATTGTCCTCAGGTGAGGTACCCTGTCCTAATGTGAGTGCTTAGCACTTGTTATGTGCTGACTGTGTTAAACTGGGGATTCAGCTAGAATATAACAAGAATAATTTCAAATGATTTCAAACTCCGAGCTGTCTGTATCATTTTGTGTTTAACACCAGGGGCCAGGTAAAAGTCCCCTGCTTCATTCATGTGGAGCTCTGTCATGAAATTCTAAGGATGGGGTGAGCCTAGAGCTAATACGGAAGGATGTTTCAACACACTAGGACCAGGCAATGCTTCTTGAAATGGGTGGTTTTGTCCCCCAGAGGATACTTGGCAACATCTAGAGAAATCTTTGATCATCACAAGTTGGCGGTGGGGGTGCTGCTGGCCTCTGATGGGTGGAGGGCAGGAGTGTTGCTCAGTGTCTTGCAAAGCATCAGCCACAGACAAGAATTATCCAGCCCCAAATGTCAATACTACAGAGTTTGGGGAGCCCTAGTACGAAGCTGTAGAGACACTGAGTGAAGTTCCACTGCAAATAAACTTGTGTATCCCCAGTTCTGTGTTCTCTGTCCCCTCAGGGCATTATAGTCCTCCCTTCTCAAGATTGTAGATTCCTTTTTTCCCCCTCCATAGTGCCTGGCATCAGGCCATACGCACAGCAGGTGCACAAGGAATGTTAGCCTCTGGTAAGGGGTGACCCGCTTTCTCTCTAATTTAGGGCTTGGACTCCAGAACAGTGGCAGAAGCAAGGAACTCAAGAGCTCTGCAGAATATGGCTCATTAGAGTGGGGAAAACAGAAGTGACGCAAGCAGAGGTCTGAATCTCTGCCTCCCTTTCTGAGCAGTGTGATGGCCAACTTGTCTGTGAAGTGAGGAGTGTAGCAGCCTGAGCAAGACTTACCTAATGGGAAGCTACAGTCCTTCTTGATACAGCATACATTATGCCTGTGATATAGGACAGATATCCATTTCCTTACTTATATGATGCTCTAGTTGAAATAGACCTTAAAAGACATGTATGACATCACTGACATTAGTTAAGCACCTAATATGTACTTGGCACTAATATGTACTTAGTTTGTACCTTTCACATTTATTACATCACTTGTTTTGTTTTGTTTTGTTTTGTTTTGTTTTGTTTTGTGGGGAATAACTTTATTTTGTTCAGGGGAGTGGGCAGGTGTCCAGTCTCAGAACTTCTGAAATTGTTTCTTGGTGCCAGCGGCCTGGGTGACCTTGAGCGTGTTGAAGCACGGGGTCTTGCTCAGGAGCCAGCACTCTCCCACTCTCCCACCGTGATAGCATTGCCAATCTGGACGTCCCTGAAGCAGGGGGATGGAGCACAGACATGATCTTAGGCGCTTCTCAAAGCGGTTGCACTTTGGGATGTAATGGAGGTCATCCCAGCGGAAGACAGCGCCTCTGCCTTTTCATCCTGGTCACTGTGCCAGACGAGATCTGCCCTTAGATGGAGACGTTACCATTCAGGGGCATTTCTTGTCAATGTAGGTGCCCTCAGTGGCCTCCTTGGGTGTCTTGAAACCCAGACCAGTCTTGTAGTATTGGGGGAGCTTCTCTTTGCCAGTTTCCCCAAGCAGAACCCTCTTCTTATTTTGAAAGATGGTCAGCTGCTTCTGGTAAGCACGTTCAGTCTGAATATCCGCCATCTTCCCCACCCCCTGAAAAAAAGGAGGTCACTTGTTTTTGATACTTCCCCCCAACCCCTTTCCAAGATCCAGGGGTGTTTCCACCATTATGAAAGCCTACTCTTACTGGAACATAGGATAGGCTGCATTTAAAGTGGCAAGTGCCAAGTTGTGTGTTAAGTGCTGGAAGCACGCCTTGTAAACTGCCATAGTAACACAGGTGTGACCTCACTGTGGGATCTGTTTCTTTAAAATTCTGAGATGTGCCAGAATCAGTGGTATTTCCTTTTCTTTCTTTAAGGTTGATTTGGCCCACTCCTGAAATGATTCCTCAAGTTATGATCAATTGCGTGATGGGAAGATGATTTCTCTGAGGTCACTGAGCCTCTGAGAGCCCTTTGCTCTAATGGATTAGGGAGATGTCAGCTTCATCCATTTAGTGAGCTGCTCCATCTGTCATGAGAGTCTGGAAGGAGTTTTTGCATTGCCTGAGTAAGAAGATTCAGAAAAATGACACTAGGCTTATTGACTTGTTAGTGTCCATTGTCCTTAAAACTGGACCTTAGGTTAGGATTTTGGGAGAACTTTAGAAACACGTGTAAAGAGAGCTTATAGACCTAGATGGAAGATTTGCCTTTTATCTTAAATTAACCATATTTAGCTTATTAATCTGACTTTAAAGAGACCTCCTTACAAAAAGAGCAGCTTTTAAAGATTACAAGAGAGTTTTTATTTGATCCAGGGAGATTCCCTGGCCTGGTACCATTTGACACTAGAATTTGTATTTTGCTATGCAGATTGAAAAGATCTTTCACCTTTCACTTGGTCTTCATGATAAACCTGGGCCTCAGATTGAGCAATGAATTAATCCCACTTTATAAATGCAGAAAATAAGCTCAGAACATTAAAAAGGCTTAGAATCACACAATAACTTTGGTGAGCAATGCAAGATAAGAGCCCCAATATTCAAACATATTAATAACAACTGCACTACAATACAGCATGTAATAGGAAAAATACTAAACAATGTGTTAAAAGACCCAGGATCTAGTATCCACACTACTATAAATTAAAGTATCATTACTTGGAAAATTATAGAACCAAATTTTCAATATAGAAAGACTATATCCCATCACCTACAAAGATGAAATGTCTAGAGCCAAAGGTGGCTTGGTTCACTTATCAAAATGTAGGATAAGAAGTATCCTGGAAGTTTAAAATGTAAAGGGGTATCTCAGGAATGTCTCTGGCCAACTTCAGTAACTCATTAGTAACTTCTCGCTTAGGGAATATATTTCTTAATGTGCAGGAGTTTCAGTATTTGTCTTCCATCATTGATCAGGGTTTGGACTAGCGTTCATTTTTCACTTTTAAATAAGAGATAGTAAAGAAATAATTGGGATCAGGTGTCCTTGAGAGCTTAAAGCTAATTCGTATTGAAGCCAAATATCGACATGACAACCTATGTCTTTTCCTTCTACCACTCTAATAACCAAACCACAGAAAGGAGACACCAGGATGTTTTGAAGTTGCTCACTCAGTGAGGGAGCTGCATGTGGCCACCACATTTGATCTGGTGGGGAAGAAGAGCAAGGAGGCAGATGTGCTTGTGAATGGCTCCTAGGACAGGTCTTCATGGGGAGGCCTCAGGACACACCTTCTGGACCTCAGTAGAATCTCATTATCAAGTCCTGATGTCCTGCTTACTCGAGGTGGGGTCATAGGCAGATCAAGCAAGTCAGCAACGTCACTGAGCTTTTCATGGCCGCTGGTGGAGAGGGAGGGGAGTTGGGGAGGGTGTCAGTACTGCTTTCCTAGATCATCACTGTGATAATTAGGTAAGTTTCTCAGATATACTAAGTTCTCAATAAATTAAGTACTTTTTATCATTTTTAAAATGTGTTACTTAAAAACCTCAGCTTCCTCATCTGCAAATGAAGATCATAATATTGTCTAACCTGTGGGTTGTTACAATGATTGATGAATGTTAGAGTCAATCATTGTTCTTGTTAGAAACTTGAATATTTCCTAGAAGCCAACAGTTAAATGAATATTTAAAATACTCATGTAAAATAACATGCAAGAAAGAAAAATTCTAAATGCCTGATAACATATCAGCCAGCACAGACTTGAGCAATAAAAGTCAAAGTAATACTGATAGAAGAATTCTAGCAAAGAAACACAAAATGGTGTTCTCCGCCCAGTGAGTCACATAATGGGGAAAAAATGGGCCAAGCATGAGATCATAGGGGAACCAGGGATTGCTGAAAACGTTTGGGGCATAATAAGGAAGCAATAAATAGGAGGAGTGCAGTAGGACCACAGAAGAGGGAGTTCATGCTTTGGAAAAACATTTTCTCAAAGTTATCCAGCCACCCTTAGAGGGCAAAAGAAAGAATTCCACTGGGAAAATCAGTAACATCAAAATCATAAAGTACTTTTCTGCATTTAGGGACATATCACCAGATATGAACAAGCACGTTGGTCCATACAAGCAGGCAGTCACCTTCTAATTCTTAGATTTCAGGGGATGATAAATAGAACAGCTGAGAGAGAATGCAAAGATATAATAATAATCCAAACCAGGGGTCTCCTTCTGCAGTGTGCCAGATAGTAAATATTTTAGGTTTGTGATCACAGGACTTCCATCACAGCTGTTCAACTCTGCCATTATGGTGGAAAAATAGTCACAGGCAATATATAATTAAATTTGTACAGCTGTGTTCTAATAAAACTTTATTTACAAAAGCATATAGTGGGAGAGATTGGCTCACAGGTTGTAGTTTGCCAATCCTAGACCTAGGATATGATGCTGCTACTTTTTCATCATTCAGTCTGTGAGATCTGATACCAAATACAAATCCAAAGACTGAAAATCTCTAGACTGTAAGAGGGGTGAGAGTGTGGGCTTGTTCAACACTGACTCTTCAGCCTCCTTTGTAGTGCCTGATACACAACAAATGATGGACGGATGGATGGCGGGGGTGGGGGGGAGATCAGTGGACAGACTAACACACAGATGTACACATTGACGGTCTGTTTTTAAACAAAAACATTATGCACATCATCATGGCAGTTGACATTTATTGCTCTCTTACCGTGTGCCCGCTGCTGTTCTGAGAGCTTTGCCTGTGTTCCTTCATTGAAAAACAAGGCTTTACAACAACCTGTGAGGCAGATGTTTTCATAGCCCTTCAGGTATTGGTAGTACGGGGGCAGTCCTGGACTTGGTAGGTGTTCAAGCTTAAATATGTCACTTATGCTCATCACCCCCACTCCTTTTATATAGGTGATTATTAGAATTTAAAATGAAAATCCCCATGAACTGTAAAGTGATATTCAAAGATTAAGTCACTGTTGCTTTACCCCGGTTCTGGTGTACATGAACAGACTGAGGTGGACCAGGAGAGGAAGGCTTGACACCAGTGTGTTTTGGCCAAGTTGGCTGTGGACAAATTGGAAAATATGAGGGCAAATTGTGGCAGTCCATAGATACTATTATTATTTTTCACCATTGTATCTCTGGTTCCTAGGACATTACCTAACCCACAGCAGGCGCTAATTAAATATTGACTAAAGGGAGAAATGAAGGTATAAACAAACTAACAGAGGAAAAAACAAATGAAAAATTCACCTGCTCCAGCCCAGGAAGGGCAATATATCCCTAAGATATTCTGAGTGTTAATAGGTTCCCCCAGAGGTTGGGGTACAGATCACAATATAAAATAATGGGAAATGCCTGATCTGCTTATTTCTGCCTTGAAAGCTGAAACATTTTCATAATGGATCAGAAAGGCATTTTTCAGGACAACTCAGTAATTCATCTTTATTTCCTTGCATACACAGTGCATTCCATTTAAAAAGAGATGCTAATGCATTTACATTAAAGTGTATGGATTGACAGCCTGGAATAAAATATATTCATAGATAGTATACCATAATCCTGTTTAGGGAAAGGGAAGAATCACTGACATCAGATTAGTATTGATTAACTGTCACTTGGATTGACAAAGCAGCACACAATACACTTAGCAAATACCCACATTGAGCCATAAAGCTCTGCAGACTTGGGTTTGACACTTGCTTTTTTTTTTTTCTTTAAAAGATAATCAGTTCAACATCTAAGAACATACTCTTTGGCACTGAATAATTCAGACCTCATAGACACCATTTTTTTCTGACTGTGTGACATTGACACTGTTTATAGAAATAGAGGAAAGTGCTGTAAAAAGCTCAGAATGTGTGCTTGCCCCTGGATTGTTAAACAGAAAGAGAGAGATGCTAAATGCCCTCCTGGGTGTCTTACGCCAATTCAGACCGGAAGGACACTTGAGCATAGTCGATTTCACAACTCTTGTCTAGTAGTGAAAATTGAGTGGTTTCTGTTGCCCTGTGGATTTCCATTCATATTGAGCAGGCACTGAAGTGGAGTCATGTGGGAATAATGATGTCTCTCAAAACAGACTTGTCTGTGCGCTCCCAAGCACAGTTCTCCTCACTGTGGTGACGTGGAATGTTAGCAACAGTCATGAGGCCGACTTCTCCGCCCCACAAGACAAATAATGCATTATTCAAGGTGCTTCCCATTTTAAGTGACAGAAAGCAAAGTTAATCAGGCTCAAGGAAAATATTTTTAAAAAAGAGAAAAGATGGGAACTTGCTCAATCCTATAATTGAAAATTCCAGACATGGCGGCCTCTGGTGCTTTTAGCTATGTCTGTCCCCCTGCACAAGCTCCCTTGTGTCCGTTCCTCAGCAGACGTAACCACGGAAGGAGAGAAAGGAACCAAATCTATATTTGAATGTTACACATGTGAGCGAGGGGACTAGTCTGTCCAAATTCATGTCCCATCTCTATAACTAGCTAGCTTTGTAACAGTAGGTAAGCTACTAGTTAACCAGCCTAAGCCTCCTATTTCTCAACCATAGCCTTGTCATGAAGGTGAAAGAGAGACTTTATCTGTTAAAGCACTTAGCATGATTTTCAGGAAGGGCTACTTGTTACTGTCTAGTACGTGGCACTCCCTAACACTGTCGTCTGTGCAGCTTTGTTTCGATTCTCAGGCTAGAATCTGCTGGTCAGGTTGGACAGGTAGCAGTTCAGACAGGACCACTTAGATGGTCCTTCAGCAGGGAAGTTGCTGTGAGTAGGATATGCACAACCAAACGTCAGTATCCTGTGGAAGTCTTTTCCTAGAGGAAGAGACTTAAAATATGACTTATAATTCCCAAACTCCATGATGGAACACGGTCAATCAGCCAGGAGTCAAGAACATGTGCTCTGCAACTAGATTCGCCTGAGTTTGATCTTAATTCCTACAGTTGCTCTTTCTGAAACCTTTATGTGCTTTAATTTGTCATCTGAAAATGGGGAGATAATAATAATAGCATGTACATTTTAGGGTTGTGGTGAGAGTGAGTTAATCCATATGGAGTGTTTAGAAAAATGCCTGGCAAATAGTAAGCATTTAATAGAGATCAACTATTAATATGATATTTATTCCCTCAATGTGACTCTGAGCTCTCCTGATAGCAGTGTAGGAAATTCCATCTCCATCATGACTGGGTTGCTCAAGAATGGAGGAAGCATATACAGTGTTAAGAAAATGTGGTCAAGTCTGCTAATTCTTGGTCCATTAAGATCACTTCTCTTCACTTTCCCCACCCTGTGTGGTCATTAAAAAGTATGTTGCTTCTCAACTTTTACACCATGGAGAGAGCCCAGGAATCTGTGCTGAGGTTATGGGCCCCTGTGCCAAAGGGCATGGCTCTGTGCCCTCTGAGTTTGCTGCCTCCCTGGGGATGATTTGCTCATCAAAAAACCTTAAATCTCTCAATTTTTCCAAATCAGGGACAAAATCAGCCTCTGCTTGGCTTCCTTTCAAGCTACTTTTCTCTTTTCCCTGCCCCAGAGGACAGCCCACACACTCTCCGTGAGGATCACGCTGTCCCAAAGGGCACCAATAGCTCCTGGTTGAAGGCAGCTCTGCTTTTGATCCACTGAAAACTTTCCATCATGCAACTCAAATGCTTTTTTGCTAAGTGAAAGTAACCAAACCCAAAACTCCCTTGTGAATAATTCCATTTATGTGACTTTCTAGAAAAGGCAAGTCTACAGAGCCTGAGAACAGTGAGAGCCAGGATTAAAGGCGTAAGGGACAGACTGACTACAAAAGGGTAGCAAGCTCCAGGGAATTTTCAGAGTGGTAAAACTGTGCTGTGTTTGCTTATGGAAACAGACATCAAAGAAATGCAAAGGGTCTGGCTATCTGCTTAAAACTGAAGGGAGACAGAAAACGGGGGGGCAGGGGGAACAAATACAAATCAGCGTTTTAGAAAATTATGAAGTCACAGGCAAAGATAAAGAGATGGGTTGAGCTTCATCATGTTATGTTATAAAGTTGGGCTTTGTATTGTGGGAAACAGGAACTTATCAAAGGTGTAAACCAGGCAAGAAACCTGTCACACTTGGGTTCTGGAAAATCACACTGACTGCAGTAAATTGGAGAGTTTTCAGGAGAGAGCTGTTAGAAAGAAGAGCTATTAGAAGACTCTGCACTGAGACCCTGTAGCCTTAGCCATGCCATTTGCTTTCCTGGACAAAAAGTGTAAGGCTATTACAGGGTATAGTAATACTGACCAACTCAGATCTGTCCCCTCTGGAAGTGTCTTTTTCTTTCTGTAGTTTTCCTTCTTACATGAAATTGAATTTAAAAAAAAAACAAGTTTGGTCCCTTGTCTAGAAAAACATGAAGACTCCCATGACATAGTCCTTGAAATGAAGTAGCTTACATTATGGTGAACACACAGCACACTCAGTGACCCATCTCACAAGCCAGAATGAAATGAGAACTCACCCAAGACATCAGTTATGTATTATGGAAGCACAAAAGAAGGAGCAATTAGTGATAACTGAGAGGGGACCAGGACAGGCTTCCTTATGGAAATGGCATTTGAGCTTGGCCTGAAAGGATTTGGTACCCTGGAAAGAAAAGGAAAGTATTCTCTGGCTGAGAACATCATGAGCAAAGGCAAAGGAGTAGGGAGACCCAACCCCACTAGGCAGTCAGTGAAAAGATAATTCAGTATAAGATGAAGGTACAGTAAAACTGATTTCCAAGTTTTGATCATTTAGCTTAAGGAAAAAAATTCTAAATGAAGAATATGACCCTCTTACAGGGTCAGCTGCATCTCTCCCCTTGGTCTTGGGTACAATGGCATTGAACCTTAGTCAGGGTGAGTAGCAGAATTCTTCTAAGGTAGCTCAAACAAATGATAACTAGGGACTTGGTTTTCTCCCGTAAGAAGTCCAGTGGTAGACAGTTGCTGGTGGCTTAGTGGTGTCTGTGTCATCACACGTGAAATCCTCTGGGCCTTTGGTTGGAAGATGGCTCTCACAGCTCCAGATATTACACTGATACTCAGCTAGGAAGAAGAGTGGAGCCAGCCACATATGTGCCTTCCTATTAGGATGGGAAAAGCTTGTGGATGCCACTGTCACGTAGACATCTACCCACATCTTATTAGACAAATAGCATCATATGTCCACCCCTAGTTTCAAGGGAGTCTGGGAAGGTGATTATTTAACTGGGCACTTTGCTTCTGTCAATAATACTGGTACTTTGTTGGCAGGAGAAAATGGATATTTACAAGTAATGTGCTGGTTGTACTAGTGATAAAGTCAGTGGATAAGGTAAAAATGACACAGTCAAGATTACCCTTTAAGTCACCTGTAAAGTGTGTCATTTCAAAATAAGTTTGTTTTCTGAAATTAAATCATTCTAGTTTTTCATGCTTTGAGACATTCAGCACTTTTATTAAAATTTCACCTTGCTGGTTCTGTTTTCCAGTCATCCATCATCTCCTGTGAATGACTTTATCAGTTTCCCCAATTATTTTTTAGATACTGTTTCCCCATGGTCCTAATTAATGTTTCAATTTCCTTCTCCATAGGAAAGCACCACCCCCTACCTGCTTGGCCACAGGAACAAAGTGTTCCACTCCTTTTCCAAGACCAGGAAACCCTTAAAATCATGTTCGTGTTGTTTTTGTCGATCTCACCGGCATTCATCGACGCTCTGAGCCTTGATTGCTCTCACACTGTGGGAGACACTTGAGAACTGAGGTCATGACTGAGGAGGCAGCATATCCCGGCTTCCTTCTTACCCTCCCTCACTCCTAGTGGAAGGGCAGGCAGCACCGATGCTCTCCTTAACTTGGACGCAGGGTTCACATCCATTCTGTCCCTCTCTCCGCACTCCGTTGCCCGTATTCTGGCCCCCCGTCCTGCAGGCACCTGTAGGGGAATATGAGTGGAATGCCACATCAGTCATGTCACTCATGGGACACACGGTGCCTCATCTCACACCCCTTGAGAACCAAGGGGTCTCTGGCCAGCTCTGCCGTCACATCCAGCAGCCTTCTCGGCTCATTGTTCATATACTGTCCTACTCAGAGGCTGCCTTCTTCCAGTGTTCCATCAATGTTAACAAAACCAAGGACTTGAAGTTCTGTTTTATTGTACAGTTTCATTTACTCTCAAATAGTGTAGTCATAAGAAATTGAAATGAGGTCACTTGCTGCCTGGATGGTTCTTTTACTTTTTCCAGTTTTGGATGAATAATACACAGACTGCGAGTTCTGGGCTATTGGTTTCTAGAGTAGAGTTTGTTTCATTAAACTGCTTGATTCTTCATATCTTGCCAGAATATTTTTATACATGAATCTTAAATTGCTCTGTGGTTTTGTATTCTATACAAATGTTTAAAAAGTGCACCTTGATGGTATGGCCGGTTCAGCTAAACTGTTAGAGTGTTTGGATGGGAACAGGTCTTATTTTGTTTTTCTCCATTGTTAACATTCAAGTTATTTAATAATATTCTTGTGTCTCTCTGGCCTTATCTTCTAATACTGTCATCAACATCATCTGTCTTATTAATAAGTAATGGTAGCTATCATTTTTGGGGCACTCTGCTGTGCCAGGCACACACAGCACTGCACATATATATAAATTCTCTACTCCTCACAATAGCTTTATGAAAGAAATGCTATTATCTCCATTCCACAAACTTGGAAGCAGGCTAGAAAAAGCTAAATAATTTGCCTAGTATTATATTCCTCTTCATAATTTTCCTATGGAATCCTATACATGTTACACCTTCCTTTCAATGTACATATCCATTCAAATCCCCAACCTAAATGAGCCCAAGTATCCACACATGATGCCTGCATCAAAGCAGCTGAGCACATGAGTCTCTACCCAGCCTGTATCGTAGCAGACTGGTGCCCCTACATGTCTGGTTACTAACCATAGATGGTTCTTCAATATTGATTATCCAGTATCCAATACTCAGCTGTCTTACTGTTGTCAAAAAGTGGTAACTTGCTAGAACCATTCTCTCACTGCCCATTCACTCCTCTGCCTATAGGTCTGCCTCCTGTTCTCCATATAGTGGCTCCTATGATTTAATTGATTTCCATGTTGCTAAATTTCACAAACATTTTAATTCCTCCTCTTACTTCTAAACACCAATAACTCCTTCCACCTTCCTGACATATTCTGTACTCTTGGCTCCTAAGTTACCCCATTCCTGGCCTCCTGTCTACATCTCTAGCCATGTCTTCTCAGTTTACTTTGATGGCTCATCCTCCTATACCCAAACTTCAAATGTGGAATCCCTTAAAATCCTGACCTTGGCTCTCATTTTACATCACTCTCAGCATTCCTTGGATCATGTCACCCATTCTCTTGGTTTTCGTGACCATCTGTATGTCAATGACTCTTAAATCTATGTACCAGTGGTGTAGAATTCTACCTTGAGGTGTTTACCTGCGCATCCAGTTGCCTATGTATACATCTTAATCTGGAAAGCCACAGATAGCTTAAATTCAACAGAATCAGAACTGAACCCTGGCCCTGCTATCAAAACCTGAACGTCTCATCCCCCCTGCGCACGTCATATTTATCGTTAAGTTATTTCAGCTCTGCCTTCTCAATAACTCTCATGTTTACCCTTCTCATATCTTTTCACCATAAGTTATTTCGGCCACTGTCATTTCTCTCTGGGCCCACTGAGATAGTCATCTGGCTGATTTCCATGCATCTGCCTTTGATTCCCCTGAATGCATTCTATACAGAGTGTTGTCAGGTCCTATAACTATTGGAATTATATTTGGTTGGAAATAACAGACAGCCCAACAAACACTGGCTTAAACAAGTCGGGTTTGTATTTATCATGTCATTGTAATTCTGCATTTAGTCTCCCAGGGCTGGTACAGCAGAGCAGTGTATCCTAAAGGAACTGAATCCCTCCACCCTTCCTCCTATCACACCCTTACTAACATGACTTTTACTCTCATGGCCACATAGGGCTGCTGTGCCTCAAAGCATTGCTTCTTTTCTTCAGAAGGAAAAGTGTAAAGAGCAAAAAAAAACCTTTTTTATTAGGCTTGCTTTTTTATTTGGGGAGATAAATAAAATGTTCTATCTACGTCTGATTTGCCAAAATGGTGTCACAAAGCCACCGTTAGCCACAAGGAAATGTAAGAAGCTCGGTGTTTTAGCCTCTGTGGCTAACAAAGACAAGGAGGATGCCCTGCCGGGGCTCAGAATCCAAGTAGCCAGTCTAGTGTCTCCACTATAGTATTTAAAAAATATGTATCTGATCGTAGCATTCTCCTATCTACAGCCTTTCGATGGATTCTTTTTCCTCTTACGATAAAATTCTCAAACTCTCACATGGCCTACGTATCCCTACGTGGTCTTGCCCTTGACTGCCTCAGCAATCCTACCTTATGCCAGCCTTGCTCTTTCCACCCTAGCCCTGCTCATCTCCTTGCCATTCCTGGAGGCAGTGCTGCCCCTGTGAGCTCTCCTCCCATGGCCTCCTTCCCGGTGGGCCCCTCCACCTGCCTCCATCAGAGCCACCGCTTTGCCTGACTAACTCTTGTTCCTTCAGATCTCAACTGAACCGCATTTCCCCAGAGAAGCCTGCACAGATCCTCCGTGAGAGGACAAGCAACCCTCTCCATGCTCCACCCACTCCCTGTCCCACTTCATAGAATTTACACAGTATTTCTCAGCCATTTTTTCAATATCCTCCTCCTCAGGAATCATTTCAGACTTTTATTTTCCCTAATCACCTTCCTCCCATGAAATTTTAGTATCACAGGTCTATTATTGATCTCTTCATGTGTTGTACATATATCTGTGCTTTATACGCAGATTGAGTCAGATTTATTTTGCAGTCCAAGAACCAATTTTTGTGCCCTTGGGAGTCACATCACCCCCCATTGAGAATGCATGATTTATAATAATTGACACTAAAGAAATAACTTTAAATTCATTCTCCAATATCTGTCTGTCTAGTCATAATAAAACTCCCTAAGAGCAGGTATGAAATTTTCACACTCAGTATTGCCTTAGCATTGTGCATACTTGTAGTAGGCAATTGCTAAATATTTGTAGACACTGAATATGTCAACACTTGGAAATAGCTAGAGATTTAATATATATTTCAACTTTTTTATTAATTTGTGATCCCATAAAGAGGGAAATATGAGTCTGTTTTCCTCACAAAACCATTGATGGAATAGGACCTCCATAAATAGTGGTTAAATAAACTAATTTAGGTTAGGACAATTTGTCCTAATTCCTAAAAAGAAAATATTTGGTATGTATCCTAGGAACTACTTGTACTGACTACAGACATTTTGCATTAGCAGTTTATTAAATGCCACCAGCAGCCAGGGAGACACAATGGGATTAAATTATATCAAGTGACTTTTCCCATTCAAAGTTACTGTCTCAGATCTGTGTATTGCTCATGTTTGGGAAGGTTTACAGGAGCTGACAGCCATCTTCAAAGTGCTTAATCCTGAAATCTGTGGAAAGTCTGCAACCTCACTGATGACTCAGTTTCTTTTCAAATCCTAGATTAAACATACCCCAACTCACTTACTTAAAAATAATTTTTCACTGTATATGACTATTTGGAGAAAGCCAAAAGTTCATCTAAGGAAATAAACAGAAAACCACTGTTTCTGAGGAATTTCCTGTGACCAGTTCTCCCACAATTCCCTCTTATAGCTACTGTAGACAACATAATATAGAGGAGATTAGTTTTCAGAAATTGGGTCTCAGACATTAAAGAATACTTAGATATCAAAATGTACACATGTTCACTAGCCTGGATTTACATAAACAAAAACCTTATCTCACGTATTTTAGAAAGATTTTAAATAATGGGAGATAAATGAATGAGTATTTACCTAAAGGTTTGGAGTAACCAGAAAATTATCTTGCACAGAAGACAATGTTTATGATTCAAGCATTTGAAACATTATTTATAGTTTAAAAAAATATTGCTTGTGGAGGAGCCAAGATGGCGGCGTGAGTAGAGCAGCGGAAATCTCCTCCCAAAACCATATATATTTTTGAAAATACAACAAATACAACTATTCCTAAAAGAGAGACCAGAAGATACAGTACAACAGCCAGACTACACCTACACCTGCAAGAACCCAGTGCCTTACGAAGGGGGTAAGATACAAGCCCCGGCCTGGTGGGACCCGAGTGCCCCTCACCCCAGCTCCCAGCAGGAGGAAAGGAGTCAGAGCAGTGAGGGAGAGGGGGCCCAGGACTGCTAAACACCCAGCCCTAGCCATCCACACTGGGAGCGCAGACACACAGTGCGTGGGGTGCTGGATACTAGGGAAACGTGACAGTAAAACCTGCAAGTGGGTCCCGCAACTGTGCCCCTGTGCTTTTTGAAAGTCTTAAAGGGACAGAGGCCTCACAGCTGGACGGAAGCATCCCAGTGCACTCAGCCCAGCAGCTGGGAATCCCGGGGATCTCCGGGTGCCCTAAACCCCTGAGCAACAGGGAAGCTCAGAGGCCGCTCATGGCGATACACAACCTCCAGCCCGTTCCCCCTCCGGTGTGGCCCCGCCATAGCAGAGCTGCAGTCTGAGGCTGGCCATGCCCACAGCAACCGCGCAGAGCTCCACTGCAGCCCAGGAAAGAATCAGAGACCCTGTCTGTGCGCAGCTGCCCAGTAAAAGCTGCTAGGGGTCGCTGTTCTCCCAGGAGAGGAAGGCCACAAACTAGCAAGAAGGGACGTTCTCCCAGCTGACACATGTGCTAACTCTCCACAACAACCTCTATCCCATGAAAAGGCAGAAGAATTTGATCCAGACCAGAATCACACAGACATCCTCTCCTGAGAGGGAACCTGGGGGGATAGACCTAAACAATCTTCCTGAAAAAGAATTCAAAATAAAGGTCATAACAATGCTGATGGAGCTGCAGAGAAAAATGCAAGAGCTAACAGATAAAGTTGGGAGGGAGACTACAGAAATAAAACAATCTCTGGAAGGACTTAAAAGCAGAATGGATAAGATGCAAGAGGCCATTGATGGAATAGAAACCAGAGAACAGGAACGCATAGAAGCTGACACAGAGATATAAAAGGATCTCCAGGAAATAAACAATATTAAGAGAACTGTGTTCTCTTATTAAACATACCCCAACTCACTTACTTAAAAATCCAAAAGGAACAATCCAAAAGGAACAATATCCACATTATAGGGGTACCAGAGGAAGAAGAGAGATAAAAAGGGATAGAAAGTGTCTTTGAAGAAATAATTGCTGACAACTTCCCCAAAGTGGGGGAGTAAATAGCCTCTCAGACCACAGAAGCACACAGAACTCCCAACAGAAGGGACCCGAGGAGGACAACACCAAGACACATAATAATTAAAATGGCAAAGATCAAGGACAAGGACAGAGTTTTAAAGGCAGCTAGAGAGAAAAAGGTCACCTACAAAGGAAAACCCATCAGGCTATCATCAGACTTCTCAACAGAAACCTTACAGACTAGGAGAGAATGGCATGATATATTTAATGCAATGATACAGAAGAGCCTTGAACCAAGGATACTGTATCCAGCATGATTATCATTTAAATATGAAGGAGGTATTAAAGAATTCCCAGACAAGCAAAAGTTGAGGGAATTTACCTCCCAGAAACCACCTCTACAGGGTATTCTGGAGAAACTGCTCTAAATGGGATCACTCCTAAGGCTAAGTAGATGTCACCAAAGAAAATAAAATCACAGCATAGAAAGCAGACCAACCAAATACTAACAAAAGGGAAGAAATAAAATAAACTACTCACAAAAGCAGTCAAAGGAAACACAAAAGAGCACAGAATAAAACACCCAACATATAAATAATGGAGGAGGAGGAATAAGAAGGGAGAGAAATAAAGAAACATCAGACAGTGTTTATAATAGCTCAATAAGCAAGTTAAGATAGACAGTAAAATAGTAAAAAAGCTAACCTTGAAACTTTGGTAACCATGAATCTAAAGCCTGCAATGGCAATAAGTACATATCTTTCAATAATCACCCTAAATGTAAATGGACTGAATGCACCAATCAAAAGACACAGAGTAATAGAATGGATAAAAAAGCAAGACCGATCTATATGCTGCATACAAGAGACTCACCTCAAACACAAAGACATGCACAGACTAAAAGTCAAGGGATGGAAAAAGATATTTCATGCGAACAGCAGGGAGAAAAAAGCAGGTGTTGCAGTACTAGTATCAGAAAAAATAGACTTCAAAACAAAGAAAGTAATAAGAGATAAAGAAGGACATTACATAATGATACAGGGGTCTGTCCAACAAGAGGATATAACCATTATAAATGTATATGCACCCAATACAGGAGCACCAACATATGTGAAACAAATACTAACAGAATTAAAGGAGGAAATAGAATGCAGTACATTCATTTTGGGAGCCTTCAACAGACCACTCCCTCCAAAGCACAGATCCACCAGAAAGAAAATAAGTAAGGACACAGAGGCACTGAACAACACACTAGAACAGATGGACCTAATAGACATCTACAGAACTTTACACCCAAAAGCAACAGGATACACATTTTTCTCAAGTGCACATGGAACATTCTCCAGAATAGACCACATACTAGGCCACAAAAAGAGCCTCAGTAAATTCCAAAAGATTGAAATCCTACCAACCAATTTCTCAGACCACAAAGGCATAAAACTAGAAATAAATTCTACAAAGAAAACAAAAAGGCTCATAAACACATGGAGGCTTAACAACATGCTCCTAAATAATCAATGAGCAACAACCAAAGAAAATGGAGATCAAGCAATATATGGAGACAAATGACAACAACAACACAAAGCCCCAACTTCTGTGGGACACAGCAAAAGCAGTCTTAAGAGGAAAGTATATAGCAATCCAGGCATATTTGAAGAAGGAAGAACAATCTCAAATGAATAGTCTAAAGTCGAAATTGGAGAAAGAAGAACAAATGAGGCCTAAAGTCAGCAGAAGGAGGGACATAATAAAGATGAGAGAAGAAATAAATAAAATTGAGAAGAATAAAACAATAGAAAAAAGTCAATGAAACCAAGAGCTGGTTCTTTGAGAAAATAAACAAAATACATAAGCCTCTAGCCATACTTATTAAGAGAAAAAGAGAATCAACACACATCAACAGAATCAGAAATGAGAAAGGAAAAATCACAATGGAGCCCATATAAATACAAAGAATTATTAGAGAATACTATGAAAACCTATATGCTAACAAGCAGGAAAACCTAGAAGAAATGGACAACTACCTAGAAAATACAACCTTTCAAGACTGACCCAGGAAGAAACAGAAAATCTAAACAGACCAATTACCAGCAACAAAATTGAATCAGTAATCAAAAAATTACCCAAGAGCAAAACTCCTGGGTGAGATGGATTTACAGCAGAATTTTATCAGACATACAGAGAAGACATAATAACCATTCTCCTTAATGTTCTCCAAAAAATTGAAGAGGAGGGAATACTTACAAACTCATTCTATGAAGCCAGCATCACATCTAATACCAAAACCAGGGAAAAACCACACCAAAAAAGAAAATTACAGACCAATATCCCTGGTGAATGTATATGCAAAAATACTCAACAAAATATTAGCAAACCAAATTCAAAAATACATCGAAAGGATCATACACCATGACCAAGTGGGATTCATCCCAGGGATGCACGGATGGTACAACATTCAAAAATCTATCAACATCATCCACCACATAAACAGAAAGAAAGACAAAAACCACATGATCATCTCCATAGATGCTGAAAAAGCATTCGACAAAATTCAACATCCATTCACGATAACAACTCTCAACAGAATGGGTATAGAGGGCAAGTACCTCAACATAATAAAGGCCATATATGATAAACCCACAGCCAACATCATACTGAACAGCGAGAACCTGAAAGCTTTTCCTCTGAGATCGGGAACAAGACAGGGATGCCCACTCTCCCCACCATTATTCAACATAGTACTGGAGGTCCTAGCCACGGCAATTAGACAAAACAAAGAAATACAAGGAATCCAGATTGGTAAAGAAGAAGTCAAACTGTCACTATTTGCAGATGACATGATATTGTACATAAAAAACCCTAAAGACTCCACTCTGAAACCACTAGAACTGATACTGGAATTCAGCAAAGTTGCAGGATACAAAATTAATACACAGAAATCTGTGGCTTTCCTATAAACTAACAATGAACTAATAGAAAGAGAAATCAGGAAAACATTTCCACTCACAATGGCATCAACAAGAATAAAATACCTAGGAATAAACCTAACCAAGGAATAAACCAAAAGACCTATACCCTGAAAACTACACGACACTCTTAAGAGAAATTAAAGAGGTCACTAACAAATGGAAACTCATCCCATGCTTTCGGCTAGGAAGAATTAATATTGTCAAAGTGGCCATCCTGCCCAAAGCAATGTACAGATTCAATGCAATCCATATCAAATTACCAACTGCATTCTTCAGCAAACTGGAACAAATAGTTCAAAAATTCATATGGGACCAACAAAGAACCCGAATAGCCAAAGCAATCCTGAGGAGGAAGAATAAAATGGGGGGTATCTTGCTCCCTAACTTCAAGCTCTACTACAAAGCCATAGTAATCAAGACAATTTGGTACTGGCACATAAATAGAGCCACAGGCCAGTGGAACAGAATAGAAACTCCAGACATTAACCCAAACATATATGGTCAATTAATATATGATAAATGAGCAATGGACATACAATGGGGAAATGACAGCCTCTTCAACAGTTGGTGCTGGCAAAACTGGACAGCTACATGTAAGAGAATGAAACTGGACCCTTGTCTAACCCTATACACAAAAGTAAATTCAAAATGGATCAAAGGCCTGAATGTGAGTCATAAAACCATAAAACTCTTAGAAAAAAACATGGGCAAAAATCTCTTGGACATAAATGAACATATATCCCCAGGCAAGGAAAACAAAAGCTAAAATGAACAAATGGGACTATATCAAGCTGAAAAGCTTCTGTACAGCAAAGGACACCATCAAAAGAAAGAAAACATCCTACAGTATGGGAGAATATTTTCATAAATGACAGATCCAATAAAGGGTTGACATCCAAAATATATAAAGAGCTCACATATCTCAGCAAACAAAAAGCAAATAATCCAATTAAAAAATGGGCAGAGGAGCTGAACAGACAGTTCTCTAAAGAAGAAATTCAGATGGCCAACAGACACATGAAAAGATGCTCCACATCGCTTGTCATCAGAGAAATGCAAATTAAAACCACAATGAGATATCACCTCACACCAGTAAGGATCGCCACCATCCAAAAGACAAACAACAGCAAATGTTGGCAAGGTTGTGGAGAAAGGGGAACCCTCCTACACTGCTGGTGGGAATGTAAATTAGTTCAACCATTGTGGAAAGCAATATGGGGGTTCCTTAAAAATCTCAGAATAGTAATATCATTTGACCCAGGAATTCCACTTCTAGGAATTTACCCTAAGAATGCAGCATACCCTAAGGAATTTACATGAAAAAGACAGATGCACCCCTATGTTTATTACAGCACTATTTACAATAGCCAAGAAATGGAAGCAACCTAAGTGTCCATCAGTAGATGAATGGATAAAGAAGATGTGGTACATATACACAATGGAATATTATTCAGCCATAAGAAGAAAACAAATCCTACCATTTGCAACAATATGGATGGAGCTAGAGGGCATTATGCTCAGTGAAATAAGCCAGGTGGAGAAAAACAAGTACCAAATGATTTCACTTATATGTGGAGTATAAGAAAAAAGAAAAACTGAAGGAACAAAACAGCAGCAGAATCACAGAACCCAAGAATGGACTAACAGTTACCAAAGTGAAAGGGATTGAGGAGGATGGGTGGGAAGGTAGGGATAAGGGTGGGGGAAAAGAAAGGGGGCCTTACGATTAGCATGTATAATATAGGGCGTGCACAGGGAGGGCTGTGCAACACAGAGAAGAGAAGTAATAATTCTACAGCATCTTACTACGCTGATGGACAGTGACTGTAATGGGGTTTGTTGGGGAGACTTTGTGAAGGGGGGAGCCTAGTAAACATAATGTTCTTCATGTAATTGTAGATTAATGATACCAAAATAAATAAATAAATAAAAAGTTTAAAAAAATAAAAAATAAAAATATTGCTTGTCAATGCACAGACTTAATTTAAATTTTCTTTGTCATCTTGCCTGCACCTTCACAGGAAAAATATAGTTGGATTCAGAACAGTTTCTTTTAAGTATAGACAATCTCAATTACAATTCCAGTATCAAATATGACAACAGCTGGATTGTCCTGCACAAGTGTAAGGCTGCCGTGAGCACTGCTGGCTTTCAGTGTAATGTCTTGGCTCTAACCATCCCTTTCAGCTCTTCCCCTGGGCAAGCTAGTCACCTTAAGTCTCTCTCAGGTCCAAAGCATCATGAGATGCCATTGATTTTTCTCCTAAACATCTCCTAACCTATTAGCTCTTCTCCATTCTCATTGCCAATTCTCTAGTCCAACCTACCACCATTTCTCCCCCTGCCTCACCTTTGTCTATCCTGCCCCTCCACGAGTGTCATTTGCTTGACCTGACTTGGTGTCCCAGTCCACTCTGGCTGCTATTACAGAGCCTTAGAATGGATGGCTGAATCCATGGAAATTTATTGCTCACTCTTCTAGAGGCTGGAAAGTCTGAGCTCAGGGTGTCAGCATGGTGGGGTTCTGTTGAGGTTAGGGTTTCCCCACATGATTGTGGAGGGGACACAAACACACAGACTATAACATGCAGCTATGGTGATCTCTGAAAAATGCCAACTTAATCAAGTCAGATCCCTGCTTAAAAACTTTGCCATGGCCTGCAAGGTTCTAATTTACCCAGGCCAACCAACCTACCTCTCCAGTGTCATCCCATGCTGCTCGCCCTTGTGAAATATGGTCTGTCCACACTGATCTTTCTTAACTTCAACTTCCCAGGCCCTGAGGTCTGTGCATTATCTTTTCCACTGCTATTTCCCCCTGTTAACTAGCTTATGCCTAATCATTTAATGAATATTTGCAAAACTTCACTTTCTCAGGGAGAAACTTGCCTGCAAGAACCATGTTATGATTCCAAGTTATATGCTTGATTTTCCCTTCAAGGCTTTATCACTATTTGTCACTATTGTGTATTTTTACTTGTGATTATTGTGTATTATTACTAATTAACTAGTCAGTGTACACTACTAGAGTGTACTGTACTCTTCTAGACTGTGGACTCTGTTTCTTTGTTACATCTCTAGGGCCTTCTACTCAGGACGTATTTGTTCAATTAATTATTGGGTTTTCAAACCCACCGTGCTCCTCTCCGGGTCTATTGATCCAACCCGGTCATCTGGAAGACTGTAAATTGCAGGGCTGGAAGTAGCCTTATAGATCATCTAATCCCCACCCCAACTTTGTATAAGAAATGTGGAAAAAAGACGAGAGGGCAAATTGTCAAAGGTTGCATAATGTGCTTATGTAAAACTGGCACTAAAAATAAGATCTTTGGTTTCCCAGTTCTCTGCTATTTCAGGATATCAAATCATCCTTCTCCTATGGTCTCATCACCATTTTTTAGATTGGCATCCTTTTTCTAATAGATAATCTAATATTGGATATAAATATATTCTTACCAAATAAAATATGGTTGCTATCTAGGGTCATCATTCAGGTTATACCTACTCAAGCAAGATGAATTAGATAAATTAAAATGTTTGGACTTCAAACAGTGGCCATCAGATATTTTTAACTCTGCATTTTGAACCTATTGAATATTTTTGCCCCATGGTTTAAACCCAAAGATTATTTTTGCTCTATGTTCATTAATACAAATGCATTAAACATAATTATGTCAATAATAATAAATGTACGTCAAGAAAGAATTTGCCAGTGCAAACTTCATTCATTGTGCTAGTTAAATTCCTTAATCACTTTTCTAAACAGTACACTTAAATCATTCCTGGCCTTTAAAAAGTTTTTCTTGAAATCATCATCTATAAGATCAGTTTTTATCCACATATAAAAAAGATTTGATTCATCATACATTTTCTGTCTCTAATTTTACTACTTATAACATATAATAGTATTTTTTTCTTTTGTGTCTAATGTTTCTCTCAAGCCCAATTGTCCTATGTCAAATTTTGTAGATCTAAAATCTCCTTTCAGTATTTAGTTCTTGGCTATATTTATCATGTATAGGTTTAGGTGCTTTAATGTTTATTATTTTTTATAAAATTGAACTTCCCCAGGTCAATTCTGGAGTTTCAAAGGGTTACAAACAAGGTTTTTTGCTTTTTCAGTTAGTTGCCTCTGTAAAAAGTTTTTCCCTCTATTATTTTATCTCTTAGGAAGTTTATTTTCTGGTAATTTTTCTACTAATGAAATACAATTTGAGTTGGACAGAAGTCTGTTCACCTTTATTTCTTCTTTAAACACTCAGAAACATTTTATCAATTTTCTTTGATATTCTAGGGTTGCTCTGTTTTCCTGGTAGGGAATGAAGGTGGCTAAGGACAGCTGTTTTGATTAGATTGTTATCTTTTGAGATTCTTAGATTTGGGGAGGGGGAACAATTTAGCTCTGACGCCTCTCACCCCATTACTCATTTTACAGTTGAGAAAATTAGAGGTTGTAGAGGCTGTCTGATTTGCCAAAGCTCACATAAATAGGACTGGATTTCAAGTCGTTTGAGGGGAAAGCATGACCAAACTGCGCTCTGAACTTGAGTGCCCTCCCCAGAAAGAAGCTGGCTTGTGTTACTGTGGCAACGGAGTGCATTTGAAATTTTTGGACAAGTTTACCCCCTACCTCTGCTTGTAGGAAAAAAAGAGCTGCTGAGCTGATCTTAATGGTGAGTCAAAGTACTTTAGATAGATCCTGTCACATGCTTTATAAGTTCCTAATTGATTGTGTGGAATTAAGTTCTTGGGCAGAAAATCAGCTAATGGAAACACATTGAGGAAATCATTTTTGAGGGACATAAATGGAGCCTAAAATAAAGCTGAAATGGCTTTATGGATTTTTCACTCAAACTATTTATGAACATTTATTGCCAGTAAATTATATTGTGTCAAAAGAAGGAATCAGTAGGTATGGCTTTAATAGAAACCTTTTTGAAATAATAAAATTGAGAGTAATTTATTATCTAAGAATGGATAGAGGATGGGATGGGGGAATTCATCCTGATGGATGGTTGTCCACTCTGCAGCTACTGGGGAAGCAAAACATGGTGTGAAAATCAGAAGCCCAGGGGTACTTAGAAAGAAATGGTCTTTTGAAAAATTATAAATATCTCATCTCATTGTATCAATATCTCTGGGAATTGTTTTTAGAAGAGGAGCAATGGCACCCTTAGTGTTACTTTGTTCATATTTCATGAGAGTAAGTAGAGGGTGACTTAGCCTGCTGAAAGAGACAGCCTAGAGGAGTGGGCACAGGCATCGGTTCCAGAGCTGGGACATGGCAATTCAAAGACTGGCTCCCCCTCTTTGCTGTGTGACCATAGGAAAATTTCCTCACTTCTCTGAATCTCAGATTCTGCATCTATAATATCAGATATGAATAGTCCCTACCACATAGAGAAATTCTGGTGATCAAATAAAAACAGCTTCAGTAGTTTCCAGTTTACAGTAAGTTCTTTTTAAAGGTTGTTTTTTTAAGAATCATACAAGACCTGGATAAGAGGCAAAAAAAATATGAATATTTCAGTACTCATAATAGTATTCTATTAACCATCATCTGCTGATTGCTAATGTGCTAGAGATCTCATTTAATTTCCCAGGATTCCTAGAAGATGAAGTTTTTATCAATATCCCTTTTTTTCAGAGAAAGACACTGAGCATGAGAGAGATTGGGTTTCATGCCCAAGGTCACTTGCATGAAAGATGAGAGGTTTTGAAAGATTTTGCTACTTTCCCCTGAGAACTCACAACTATGGGTCTGTCCTCCAGTAGGTATGACATATATGGGCCCCTGAGGACAAAGTCCAAAAACAAAGTCAAAGGGCATCTGTGTGGATGGTGGAAGCTAAGGGAGCATGAATGTCTTGCCCTTTACTTCCATCCCACATCCAGAGCCTGTCACTCACCCATCTTTTCTGTCTCTCAGAGCCCAGCCCTTCTGATTGTTACTGGCTTGCCATTTAGCAGGTGCCATACTGGCCTGGCATTGAGAAAACAATACTCTAAGGCACAGTGGCTAAAAATGGGTTCTAGAGTCAAATGCCTGGATACAAATCTCAGCTCTATCACTCTGGCCATGGGCCTGTGAGCCCCACATGCTTTTAGCCCCTTATTTATAGGATAGTCTGGTTCCCTGGTCTGGGGAAGAGATCACAAGCCTTTTGATTTCATTTTACTTGAAAAAGTATTTGTACTGGGTCCAAATAGCAATCTTTTACTAGCATAGCTCTTTTATTTGAAGAGGTACAGTTAAAAAAAATGTTGAATTATGATCTTGGACATTCATTTAGGATGTAATGTAATACAGGAGGAGTTCTCTATTAATAAATGAATCCTCCCTTAGTAGCAGTACCAGGTGGAAATGGGTCCAGTAGGAGCCTTGGGAACCTGAAGTTGAATCCATGCCATACGGACCTTGCACCTGCTCACACAGAGCCTAAGACCTAGTTGAAGAGATGGGATGAATGTCTCCAAGGTAAAATAAAATCACAGGTAGTGTGTGTTCAGTACCAAATGAGTGTTGTGGCCATTTTGCAAGTATTTGTTGAGTGCCTACACTGTGCTAGATAATGGGGATAAACAGAGGATAGGCACATTCCTCTAAGACACACAGCAAATGCTGCTACAGTTCTGAGAAAGCTGAGGAGCCAAGCTCAGGTGTTCAAAGGAGGCTGTGCTCATCCCACAGACATATGGATGCCTGTTAAATGTGAGAAGACTTTACTCTAACCTCCTTCCCCTGCCCCAAAATTGCCTTAAAAGGATAGCAGAGCTAAGGGCCACTGGCTGCAGTAGACTGATTCTTTCTTGAGCCTTAGTATAGCCACAAGTAAGGACAGTAGCAAATGGGTTTTGTCATTGGATCTGACAAAGAAACAGGCTCAGCACAAAGTTTGGATAGAACAAAAAATATGAGGCTTTTGAGGTTCATTTTACATATAAAGTTCCATTTCTCATTTTTGGATAGTACATCTGAATAAATGTAATATATTTTCTATGTGCACATGTTTTGCATTGTCAAAAGTTGTAAAACAGGAATTCTTTGAGAAGAGGCAATTGCTCTTTCCATGGCAGTTTTCATAGAATTCTTAACAGAGGAAGGGGAGATTTGAGCCAGGACTAGAGTGTACACAATATAAACCAACAGAAATAACTGTCCTTGACTTATTGAGTCTTATAATTGTTCCTTTTAATCACTTGTTAAAAATAGGTAGGTTCAAATGGCTAAGAACTAAGCATTCCTAAGAATGTCGTAGGGAAGCCCCTGTTAACTGCAGTGGTGACAGATGGTAGTTGTTCAGTAACAGTTTTGAAATGGTCCTGAGAGGTAGCTGAGGGCAGGCTCTTGGCTCTCAAACAGCCTAGAACCGCATCCCAATGGGTCACTGACTGTCCTGTGAGTTCTGCAGACCTGTTTCATGGACTAGGAGCCTCCACAATGCCTCTGGCATAGGTGCTTCTCAAGGGATCACAAAGCTGTTGGAGATGGGAATGCATACTGTGCGAAACCAAATGTGATGCATGCATGACAAAAGCTACATTACAGTCTATGATCCAGCTCAATCTTATGCAATTATTGAATTAGTCAGGGTTCTTCAGAGGAGACAGAGAAAGATTCTTTTATAAGAAACTGACTCATGCAATTATAGAGGCTGAGAAGTCCCACCATCTGCAGCCTGTAAGATGGAGACCTAGGAAAACTGGTGGTTATAATTCAGTCTGAGTGCAAAGGCCTGAGGCCCATGAAGCCAATGGTGTAGATTCCAGTCCAGGTCTGAAGGCCTGAGAACAAAGAGCACTGAGAGCAGGAGAAGATCGATACCCCAGCTCAAGCAATCAGGCAGGAAGGGCCCAATTCTTCCTTCCTCCACCTTTTTATTCTGTTCAGGCCCTCACTGGATTAGATGAGACCCACCCACACTGGGGAGGGAAAACTGCTTCACTGAGTGTGCCAGTTCAAAGGCTGCTGTCATCTGGAAACACCCTAAATAATGTTTCGCCCAATATCTGGGCACCCCATAATCCAGTCAAGTTGACACATAAAATTAACCATCACACTTCTAAAGAACACAATAAAGTTTAAATCACAAGAGCAAAATAAATAGTATATGTATAATAAAACAATGAGCATTTTTATGAAATTTACATCAAAAAAGTTCTATTTAATGGCAACTATGGGTACATTTTGATGTACTTGAAATGATGTGGTTTTGGGTTTATTTGAAGAGAAAAACTGCCTATGGCCGCAGAAAGATCTTAATATCCCCATGCTAAATGTGTCTATGCAACTGCAACTGTCAATTTTATGGGGTTGTTTGGGGGAATAAATGAGCTAGTACATATAAAATATATATGATGGTTTTTAGCACGTAGTGGTGACTCAACATGTTAACTTAGGTCACTCATTATTATTCACCAAGGTATTCCTTTAATGACTGTATATAATGTTAAGTCAAGCCGTTATTTTCTGATTGCAATTGTGATAGTCTGTTACTCATATCAAAAAGATCAACTATTTCTATAGTTGCTACAGAAGTAAAGAAATCAATTCATTTTCCTGGACTCATCAGTATGCTAGGATAAATGTGGATTTGGAAAAAGAGCGGTTAGTGGAGGATTTCTATGCCATTATAACAATGCAAGAGGATTCTAGAAATTCACACACAAATGCAAGATATCATGCGAGTCCTTACAGCATCAAAGAGCCACACCAAAGGTATAAAAATAAACAACTTTAGTTCAAAGTACAGGTTACTGCCTAGCTAAGTTTAATTGAAAAACTAATATCCAGGGCAACTGTCTCTGATAAACTGAGGATTAAATGATTTGAAAACACTTTGGGAGTGGACAAATCAAATAATGACAATCTTTATGGTGGGGAAAGTTTCAGCTGTTGTTAATAGGTTGTAAAGATAAAAGCTTATAGCCAAGTCAAGAGCTGAATGTCTAGATTGGGCCAGGGATCTGGGATCAATGTTGACATACAAAGTGCAAAAGCACTGAACTTCCTAGTGTTCTGTTTTGTTTAACTTTTCAGGATAATAGTGTACAACTTTATTTACTGAAATACTTCGGCTTAATTTCATTAGGTGAATACCTGACAGTCTTACTATGTTCTCTACCATCTAACCCGCTTCTTAGGTGTTGAATATGTTATGTGATTTGTGCCCTGCACTCCAATAAGTGGGCTTCAGCTGCTATTTTTCAAAACATTTCCAGCTGGGTATCTATTAATAGTTTATGAGAGAAAAGAGTCAGACCATGCGATTTCTAGGCATCTTTATTTTGTTTTTTTGAAGCCAACACGGAATTTGCCTCATGGCCTCACTCTGATCTCAGCAAGAGCACTTTCAAAAGAAGTTCCTTATTTTTTTGAAGGCTGTTTGCAAGAGTTGATTCAATGCTTTCCTATCACTGGAGCTAAAGGCAGTGGCAAAATATGTGCTTATTGGGTTGGGTAGAGGATTCACTGCATTTAGCTCCACTCACAGTCTCCAACCTCTGTTTGCTTTTTTCTTTCATTTGCAGGAGCAGAGGGCACAGTGTTTCCTAAATCTATAGAGACACCCAATGTCAGGGCAGACCCCTTCAAGGAACTAAGGTAAACTTCTGACTATGGTTTGCATTGATTACTGGCTATTTCCTTTCTCGGAGCAACAGGCTGATGATCCCTTCTTAATATATCTAACGTAACAGTGTCACAACATGAATATATAAACTGGGAAGGGTTAGAAAGGACTCAAAGGTAAGCTACAACCAAGAGAAAATTTTTTCTGAGAATGTAAGAAGATTAAGGGTTTGGAGGAAAAATTTGCCAGCCTTGTAATTAGGAGACTGAGAATTCATTTGTTTGCATTCTTTCCTTCTGTACATTATGGTACCAAAAATGTAACCAGTTGCAGAACTGGTCAGTGATCTGAGCTAATCAGCCCAAAGAAAAGTGCAGTTGTAAAGACCCTGAACTCTCAATATAAAACAGATTTTTTCCTATGTAATGTGCTCTCCAGTACTCTGAGTGTTATGGTCTAGAACCACCTTCTGCTGGTAGTCTGTGCACTGGTGGTCATCTTCAAATATCTGTAAGTATGTAGCAGGAAAGGACTGTGAGATGCTGTCTACCACCAACTAAGGAAAACAAAAAAGACCACTAGACATACAGACAGACAAACAGCTGGACAAACAAGCAGAGATAGAGATACGGCTAAAAACTATTTCAACTCCCAAATGACCAACTTCAACTCCAAAAAAGGAAACACCTAAGAAAATAGTATGTTGATACAAATATAACGGGTTTTTACTGTATACTTGTAGTCATGCAGAATTCAGTAAATACTGGCTTTCTTCATTTCTTGTGGTTCTTTTAACTACAACCACTCATAAATCATCATAAATAGCACTGAATATTTTGTAGTGGACATCAAACGTAAGCAAATGTATTTGTATTACATGAGTCATACGTACTCTTTCAAGATGCAGCCCCAAGATCTAGGTTTTGCTGAAACAGCAACAGCCATGTTGGAGTTTGTGCTTCCCTAAACAAAAACATCTTCTCAGAAAGTGGTGAATATATAATTGCAAAACTCATAGTGTTACTGGAGATGGGTCCTTGGTCTCTTTGCAAAAAAGAATTCAGGAACGGATGCAGAAAAGCCACTGAGCATTAAGTTTCTTTGGAGATTTAGAGTTGAGAAGAAGGAGAGGTAACCCCAGGGCATTGGTCTGGGACAGATGCAGAGGGAGTCACTTGGGAGAACTGAAAGAGCCTTTTTTATATGAAGGGAGATGAATATTCACTAAGTGGGGTTAGGTTTCAAAGGGAGCGGGTGGAGTGTCCCTGGAGTTGGGGTTGCTCAACCCTCACAGCGGCTTTTTGACTAAATTTGGTTCTCCTCAGAACTGTCACGGCGTGGGGAGTCATGATTTTTAGTTCGTTGTGCCAGAGGGATGTGAATTTTACTATGTCAATGAGCATATAATGGATTTGGAGGTGAAGTGAGGGTCACCTTCTCCTCCAAGTTGGAGCCAGCCAGTTTTGACCAGTCTGCCACATATATTGTCCTTGCACATCCCAAGAGAACAGCTCTCACGGAGTTTAGACTATAAACAAGCATCTTGCCAATGTAAACACTGGTGGACGCTCCCCTCCCCTTTCCCTGCTCACAGTCTGGCCATCTACCTACTATAACAATAGGCATTCTTGCAAAGCCTGTACGTCTTTGTAAATATAGGGAAATAAATTGGAGCGAAGAAAGAGGGTAATTGGTGGGGGATGAGAACCTTTTTATACCTAAGTCCTGTAATACAATGGTATGTATTTGTAACATACGCCACACTGCAAGGTTTTACCTTTTACTAGAATAACTGCTTTCACCAGGGCTGCCACAAGCCAGAAGTCACCTCTTTCACCTAGATCCTATATTTCATATTAGGCACTCAATCTGGAATCTTTTAAACAAATCCACCCAAGAAAACCTTTATTTTAGGACTCTGTGAGAGAGCTCATTCCTGAGGTGCAATGAATTGCCCTGTGTGTGATGTAAGAGCTCTTCTGAGGCAAGCTAATGCATGGCCTCATTCCCTTTCTTTTCACAGACCCCATGGGGACCAGGGTTTGGTTTGCTTTGGGGTTTTTTTGACTAAACTAGTCAGTAATTAGTGCTGATCAGCCCAAAGAAAAGTGCTGTCTAAAAGAAGCTGAACCCTAAATATAATACAGATTTTTTTTTCTATGGAACAAGCTCCCCATTACCTGGAAGAAATATAAGAATAAAGAATTTAGGCTGACTCTGCTTTAAACAGAAAAATAAATCATCTGTAGTTAATAACAAGCCCAACCCATACCAAACAAACAAAAAGACAACTCTTCAAGTGTCAGCCTGCTGCAGAGATCCATATCCTAAAGAGCATAGAGAGAATATTTGCTGACATAGTGCTGTTTGATACTCTGACAGTCCTCTGTACACAGCCTATGGGAGACCCTGGAACTTGCCTTTAAAAAAATGAAACCTCCAAAATTCACAAGCAAATCTCCTAAAATCTAGTGCAATGAAGTAAAGACTTCAGGTAGTTGGCACATTCTCACTGCTTATTCTAAAGTAATATGCAAATTGCATACCAACTGGAAATAAAATTTTCTTGAAGGAAGCATAAAAAGATTGTAATATCTAATTCTAAAACTGGACTTTTGTTTGTCCCTCTTCAGATCATGTTCATGAACTGACTCAGGGTCTAGAATGTAATAATCCTTATAGCACCTTTTTTTTTTAATGGCACTTTGTGAAATTATCTCTGATCAACTGAAAGGATAGTCAGTATGATTGAAAGATTAGCCCAGAGCCTGTGTCTGAACGTTTCACATTTGTCATTTAATGGTATCACATTTCACCCTGTGCTATTGAGTGGTATTGGATATTGAGTAAATAGGCAATGAACTCAGTAACTAAGTCTTCTGGCCTCTGGGCTTTACAGTTGGATCAGTTTTACAGTGATCCAGCACATTCATGCGGGTGTGTCTTTGGTCTTGGAAGTAAGCAATCTAAGGGAGATCCCTACACTTCTAGCAGGTAGCACACTCAGTGAACCATCCTGGTGAAGGAGGAATCACTCCTTAGTAGCAGAGGGGAAAGAGCACTGAACTGGGAGTTGGATACTTACTGCAGACCTACTATGTGGCCTTCAACTAAAACTGTAGCCCTGCTGCCTGTGAGAAGCTAGGTCACTTCTAGCTCCACCAGCAAATCCCCTTATGTTATTTTTATTTTTAAATAATTTTAGATTTAAAGAATTGCAAAATTCATACAAATTATTCCCATGTATCCTTGGTATTCCTTGTATTGGCATCTTATATATCTGTGGTATATTTATCTAAACTAAGAAATGAACAGTGTAGTCCCATAATATCTTATTTTACAAATGATTTGTTTAAAGGCTGCAATCACCTGAATGTCTTACAGATTTAAGAATATATAAAAATGAGTGGAACAAAAATTATTTGTTGAGATGTGTATTAATGTATCTTTAAAAATTCTACTGCAGTTAAGATGGAATAGTCTTTAATGAGATGTTTCTGTTTTTAAATAATTTACTTATACCCAGGTTTTCTTGGTTTTACTTGTTAGTGGGAAACAAATTAAAGTAAAAGATTACAGCTTATTTATTCATAGATTGTCTTCTAAATGTACAAGCAAAACTTAAATATCCACTCGTGTCCCTCACTTAGCCAAACAATCAAGTGTGAGAAAATAGCATCTATTTTAGCGACCTTCTCTGTTAGGATAACTTTTACTTCCTCAGACCTCTTTCTTGCCTGCTGGAAGGTTTTCCTTTGTTTTGTTTTTGTTGTTTGTTTGCCTATTTGTTAATAAGAGACAGATTTTAGGCTTCTGGCATTTCTTCCTAGAAGATCTCAATTCTTAGCCAAGAGGACTGGTTACTTCCTCTCTGCTAGAGTTTTGGTTCACTGCTTTTCTATTCAGTTACTGTAGTTACCATGTTTGCAGTATTTGCTTAAGATATTTGTAAATAATCCAGGGTTGAGCTGAAAAATCACAAAAGAGGTTTTGCTTCTCTCCAGACAAATAATGAGTGTTAGCAAGGTCTGCGCCCCATACCCAACTCAGGTGGTGTTTGTTGACTCTGCCCCTGCAGAGGGCAATTCTGGAATAATGACTATACTTAAAAATATACCAGGCACTCTACCTAGCCCTTGAAATAAGAAAAATTAACTTTGAATAAAAACTAGATGTTAATAAATTCACAATCTTAAAATGTAAATATATTAAGTGGTCTCTTGTTCACCATTTTTTTTTTCCTGGAGTCTCTATGTAAAGACAAATGGAAAAATCCATGACCAGGCTGTGCATGATCTGAGACAGGAAGTAGGCCATTTAATTTTGCATATATATTTTCTGTAAGAACAAAGGCTACCTTTGAATGTCTACCTTGCTCTAAGGATTCTTTTCAACTGCGAAGTTCCCTTGTAGGGTTCTGATCCTACAAGAACAGGAAATAGACTGTGAAATCTTATTTCCAGACGTATGCCATGATACATGTAAAGAAGGGAGAAGGTATATAGACCACCGCACAGATAGCCAGCCCTGCCCCCCTAAAGCTCACAAAAAGCTTGGAAGGATCCACTGTAGAGCGAGAAGTCGAAGCTCTTTATAAAAGAATCCATCAGCTCATGTGCTGACGTGCTCTTATACACAGTCATGACGAGGGTGCTGACCTAATTTTCCATTTAATCACAAATCAGGAACTATTTACCAAGTATTTTTTGACACCTAACTAGGAGGCAAGGCATGTACCAAAGACTTGGAATGTGATGATAAATGAGCACTCAAATAATGTATAGTTAAGGAGAGTAAGACAGAAATGAGCCCCAAAGTACAAGTAATGCCATAGTGCTGGGATTGATGTATGACCCAGGTCAGGGGAAACAGAATGAATGACAAAATCTGCCTCAGAGAGTTAGGGGGGAATGCCTGCCCAAAAGAAGTGACACTGTAGGGGCAGGAAGAGAGAGAAGATAAAACCCAGGAAGCAGGACTCAGAATTCAAAGAGTATGGTTTTCTTGAGCCATTTAACGTAGGAAAATTAGGCCAACCGGACTGTTACTGTGTAATTTACAAAAATGAGAGTATGTAATTGCCTTCTGACAATTGTGTTCTTTAATAAATTATGTGAAGACAATTTCAAATATGGTCACAAAAGACTTAAATGATTGTTACCAGTTTCAAAAATTAGTACATAATTCAGAACTGAAAGATTTTCTGATACCAAACCCATCTGACAGCCCCAAATAAATAAGGCATTTATTTGTTATCTCTTTATTTCTCCATTTACCAGGGTTTTAATGATAAGGCAGAAAAATTCTAAGATTAACTGCTAGTCCCAAACTGTGTTTGAATATTCTGTATGATTTTTTTTAACATGTAGGTTACTAAATCTGAACTCCTTTGAGAATATGTAAGATTTAAAGTCTCTGTATATCACAGGGAGACATGTTTGAGACAGGACTCCCACGGGTCAACAAAAATGAATTTATTTAATGAATTTATTTCCTTAATATTATTTTTAAATGCCTATAGCCAACTAAATATTTATTAGCTCACAATGATTTATAAATTTAAACTACCAGAATAGTCTGTCAAAGCATCAGTGTTCAATTAATTACAGGTTTGGTGATATTCCTCCTCTGCCTCATCCCCCTACATCCACAGTACCAAAATATTGGATGGATAATAAAATTTTTATATATAAATATTATTTATAAATTTTATATATAAAATATTTTGCACGTATATTTTACATATATATGAGTGTATAAAAACACACATATACATTTTTTTACATATATATGTAAAAAAAGAGAGAAGATCTGAAAACTAACAGTCCCATGAGAGAGAGAGAGAGAGAAGGTAGAAGAGGAGGTGATGGAGAAAGGAGGAAAGAAAGAGAGAAAGGCTTACGTCGAGCTTCTTAGTTATGGGCACATGGTATGGGAGGCAATACCATCGTGGAATAAATCTATAAAATTCCCCCCTTCATATATTTTGCAGATGTGTTTCATAATTCTCTTTATCTCCTCTTCCCTTTCCTCTACCCTCCCAGTCCATGTACTTACACTGTTTTTTAGTTTTGTTTTGTCATGTAAGGGGTTCAGAAGTATTTATCATTTAGCATGAATACGGAAATGATTCAATGGAGAAATGATAAAACACAGCGGGCCAAATAACAGCACGGTTACATGAGGCCTCACAAAATAGAAGCACAGTGAGGCAATGTCCATGCTGGTCAGGAGCCCACGTTCTGATGTGTCCTGGGGCACTGGGGTTGAGTGTGACCCCAGCACCTAACTGCTTTGTTAATTTGCCCAAATCTCTTAGGCTCTCCTTGCCCCAGGCCTGGAAAGTAGGGAAAGCTCAGTGAGCAGTAATTCAATAAATACTAGCTATTGGAAGGAGGGGCAAGAACTCTGTTTCATGGAGCTCAAGAACTCCACAGGTGTTCCTAGAGTTTTAAATTTCATCAACCAGTAGAAATTTCCATTAAACCTTAGGGACCGATGATTCTTTTTCAATTCAGGACAGAAACAAAAAAGTATTGTGTACTTCATCTATAAACAACAATAGTATATAAAATAAAGGATATTTCAACTAATAAAAAGAAGAGACCTAACCTTAAAATAACAACAGTCCTATGAGTTGAATGCATTTAACTATATTAACGTGCCATTGTGTGGCCTCCAGTTTTCTTATTGTGCCAAAGACATAAGTGACTGCATCTCAGCTCTTCACACATTCCGAAGTGCCTGCCCAGAAAAAATGCAGATCTGAAAACCACAGGCTGGGGCTTAAAATCCACTTGAGTTAAAGGTTGTCCTTTTTGAAATCCCAAACTAATATACCTTGCCCATCTTTCAAGACCAATCAATTCATATATATGTCCCTTCTCTCCCTCTCTTCCCCTCTTCCTATATTCCAGCATGCATGCATTCCTCCTTTTTTTCCTATTACTGTCAGTATTAGATTTTGAATTTATCTACATATTTCCTCTTTCTCCCTTACCCCCAACCTTTCTCTAGGTGCCCTCTTCACCATGATACTCTCAGTATATAGAAGGAGAAACGAAAGGGGTAGTGGGAAAGTGATGCTTCAGTAGTTGAGGTATTCCCGTCTTTCCATCTGCCTTATTTATTAAAAGCTCATATTTTACAAATGTGGTGGAGATTGTATTTTAAAGCTATTAAACCTGTGTGTTTTGCATTTATCTCCTCTGTACATTATAACTCTGCCATTAGAGGCCAGGGAAGGATAGATGGAAGATAATATCATGGAGGAAAATGAGACTGGGACACAGGGGAAGTCCCATTTGGACAGGAAGTGGAAATTGAAAACCCATCTCTTATCTCTGGTGAATTGTGGGAAGAAGAACATAGGAAATGTAGGGAAAGCAAGTAGTAAAATATATTTTCCGGTGACCTTTTAAACCAACAAGATACTGCAGGAAATGCCTTAATAACCAAAACATCCCACAAGCACTTGTCAACACTATAACCGGGCTATCTGTGAAAGCTAGTCATCAGCTATGTGCAGTGAGGAGCCTGACTGTCCCTTAAAGGCCAGCCCATTGCCAGCTGAGCTGTAGAGAGGCCAGGGGACACATCTTGTCATTGTATAAGGCAAGTGGCTTTTATTTAAAAATTAAAATGATTGTATAATTTCCATGAATTTTTTTTTTTTTGTAGATAATTATTTTTTATTGAAGGGTAGTTGACACACAATATTACATTACATTAGTTTCAGGTGTACAACATAGTGATTCAACATTTATATACATGACAATTCTAGGTACCAGCTATCACCATACCAAGCTGTAACAATATCTTGACTATATTCCTTATGCTATACATTACATCCCGGTTACTTATTTATTTTACAATTGGAAGTGTGTACTTTTTTTTTTTTTTTTTTTTGTGAGGGCATCTCTCATATTTATTGATCAAATGGTTGTTAACAACAATAAAATTCTGTATAGGGGAGTCAATGCTCAATGCACAATCATTAATCCACCCCAAGCCTAATTTTCGTCAGTCTCCAATCTTCTGAAGCATAACGAACAAGTTCTTACATGGGGAACAAATTTTTACATAGTGAATAAGTTACATGGTGAACAGTACAAGGGCAGTCATCACAGAAACTTTCGGTTTTGCTCATGCATTATGAACTATAAACAGTCAGTTCAAATATGAATACTCATTTGATTTTTATACTTGATTTATATGTGGATACCACATTTCTCTCTTTATTATTATTATTTTTAATAAAATGCTGAAGTGGTAGGTAGATACAAGATAAAGGTAGAAAACATAGTTTAGTGTTGTAAGGGAGCAAATGTAGGTGATCAGGTGTGTGCCTGTAGACTATGTGTTAATCCAAGTTAGACAAGGGCAATAAAACATCCACGTATGCAGAAGATTTCTCTCAGAACAGGGGGGGTGAGGTTCTAAGCCTCATCTCTGTTGATCCCCAATTTCTCACCTGATGAACCCCCTGCGACTTTGACTGTCTTAGGTTGTTCCTCCCTTGAGGAATCTTACCCGTCTCTGGCTAACCAGTCATCTTCCGGGGCCATACAGGGAAATGTAAAGTTGGTAAGTGAGAGAGAAGCCTTATTTTTTGAAATGGTTAGCTTTTTATTTCTTTGCATATTTGTGCCCTGTAGCTTCTATCCCAGCATTTGTCTTGAGGTATCTTTACCACTTGGAAGAATTATGATACTCGGTGAATTTGATATGAGGCACGAATTCTATTTAAGGGTTGTAATTAGGAAGGAAGAAGAAAAGCTATAGAAGTAGCAGGCGGAAGAAAACATGGGAAGATTGATTATTTCTTTGACATATCTTCTTGTAGAGTAACTTCAGCATGTATAGGTTTTAAGCTACTACTTAAATTGCACACACACATTAACATAATAGGAGTATAGTTACATAACCAAAGCATATCTGTAATTACCAGCCATCTCCAGTGAAACCAAGAAAACCAGTTAGGCACCTTAGGCATTTGTGAAAACTTATCTATGATATGGTGGATATTGTCCAACTGAACTTGAACAGTCTGAGAGAATTCAGACAAATTAAAACAACCCATTCCTGGGGAATGTTCACATCCCTTATGTTCTTTTAACAGTAAATAGTCTGTAGTTGTAAGATTTTGAAGCGCTACAATTTGCACTTCTCCTAATTCTTGGTTGAGTTCCAACAGTATAGATCCAGTCCAATTTGTTGTTTTACTGTATGCATAGGCCAGCTTAGATATCTCCTTCATTCCCATGGCAAGTCCAGGAGCTGGTGGGATGAGTGCATCTACAGCTGTAGCAGTGCGTGGATCTTTGTTGGGGTTTTTTGATGATCATCTTCTGGCATGAGTCTTCCCGAGAGTGCTGATGTTGGAAGTTCTTTTTCATATTGTAAATGAGTTCATTTTCAGGGTAGCCCAATTAGGCTTTGATCCTCTGTATAAACACAAACAGACCCTTTGCCTCCACTTTTATATGCCCTTTATACTCTTGTGTAGAACTCATTGGAGGTTACCACACAGGAACTGCCCTTTTTTGTGTTTTGTTTTGTTTTGTTTTGTTTTCTTTTGTTTTTGGTATCACTAATCTACACTTACATGATGAATATTATATTTACTAGGCTCTCCCCTATACCAGGTCTCCCCTATAAACCCCTTTACAGTCACTGTCCATCAGCATAGCAAAATGTTGTAGAATCACTACTTGCCTTCTCTGTGTTGTACAGCCCTCCCTTTTCTCCTACCCCCCCATGCATGCTAATAATACCCCCCTAATTCTCCCCGCCCTTATCCCTCCCTACCCACCCATCCTCCCCAGTCCCTTTCCCTTTGGTACCTGTTAGTCCATTCTTGAGTTCTGTGATTCTGCTGCTGTTTTGTTCCTTCAGTTTTTCCTTTGTTCTTATATTCCACAGATAAGTGAAATCATTTGGTATTTCTCTTTCTCCGCTTGGCTTGTTTCACTGAGCATAATACCCTCCAGCTCCATCCATGTTGCTGAAAATGGTTGGATTTGCCCTTTTCTTATGGCTGAGTAGTATTCCATTGTGTATATGTACCACATCTTCTTTATCCATTCATCTATCAATGGACATTTAGGTTGCTTCCAATACTTGGCTATTGTAAATAGTGCTGCGATAAACATAGGGGTGCACTGATCTTTCTCATACTTGATTGCTGAGTTCTTAGGGTAAATTCCTAGGAGTGCAATTCCTGGGTCAAATGGTAAGTCTGTTTTGAGCATTTCGATGTACCTCCATACTGCTTTCCACAATGGTTGAACTAACTTACATTCCCACCAGCAATGTAGGAGGGTTCCCCTTTCTCCACAGCCTCGCCAACATTTGTTGTTGTTTGTCTTTTGGATGGCAGCCATCCTTACTGGTGTGAGGTGATACCTCATTGTAGTTTTAATTTGCATTTCTCTTATAATTAGCGATGTGGAGCATCTTTTCATGTGTCTGTTGGCCATCTGTATTTCTTTTTTGGAGAACTGTCTGTTCAGTTCCTCTGCCCATTTTTTAATTGGGTTATTTGTTTTTTGTTTGTTGAGGCGTGTGAGCTCTTTATATATTCTGGACGTCAAGCCTTTATCGGATGTGTCATTTTCAAATATATTCTCCAATACTGTAGGGTTCCTTTTTCTATTGATGGTGTCTTTTGCTGTACAGAAGCTTTTCAGCTTAATATAGTCCCACTTACTCATTTTTGCTGTTGTTTTCCTTGCCCGGGGAGATATGTTCAAGAAGAGGTCACTCATGTTTATGTCTAAGAGGTTTTTGCCTATGTTTTCTTCCAAGAGTTTAATGGTTTCATGACTTACATTCAGGTCTTTGATCCATTTTGAGTTTACTTTTGAATATGGGGTTAGACAATGGTCCAGTTTCATTCTCCTACATGTAGCTGTCCAGTTTTGCCAGCACCACCTGTTGAAGAGACTGTCATTTCGCCATTGAATGTCCATGGCTCCTTTATCAAATATTATTTGACCATATATGTCTGGGTTAATGTCTGGATTCTCTAGTCTGTTCCATTGGTCTGTGGCTCTGCTCTTGTGCCAGTACCAAATTGTCTTGATTACTATGGCTTTATAGTAGAGCTTGAAGTTGGGGAGTGAGATCCCCCCTAGTTTATTCTTCTTTCCCAGGATTGCTTTGGCTATTCGGGGTCCTTGGTGTTTCCATATGAATTTTTGAATTATTTGTTCCAGTTCATTGAACAATGTTGCTGGTAGTTTCATAGGGATTGCATCAAATCTGGATATTGCTTTGGGCAGAATGGCCATTTTGACGATATTAATTCTTCCTAGCCACGAGCATGGGATGAGTTTCCATCTGTTAGTGTCCCCTTTAATTTCTCTTAAGAGTGACTTGTAGTTTTCAGAGTGTAAGTCTTTCACTTCTTTGGTTAGGTTTATTCCTAGGTATTTTATTTTTTTTGATTCAGTAGTGAATGGAGTTGTTTTCCTGATTTCTCTTTCTGTTGGTTCATTGTTAGTATATAGGAAAGCCACAGATTTCTGTGTGTTGATTTTGTATCCTGCAACTTTGCTGTATTCCAATATCAATTCTAGTAGTTTTGGGGTGGAGTCTTTAGGGTTTTTTATGTACAGTATCATGTCATCTGCAAATAGTGACAGTTTAACTTCTTCTTTACCAATCTGGATTCCTTGTATTTCTTTGTTTTGTCTGATTGCCGTGGCTAGGACCTCCAGTACTATGTTAAATAACAGTGGGGAGAGTGGGCATCCCTGTCTAGTTCCCAATCTCAGAGGAAATGATTTCAGCTTCTCGCTGTTCAATATAATGTTGGCTGTGGGTTTATCATAGATGACCTTTATTATGTTGAGGTACTTGCCCTCTATTCCCATTTTGCTGAGAGATTTTATCATGAATGGATGTTGAACTTTGTCAAATGCTTTTTCAGCATCTATGGAGATGATCATGTGGTTCTTGTCTTTCTTTTTGTTGATGTGGTGGATGATGTTGATGGACTTTTGAATGTTGTACCATCCTTGCATCCCTGGGATGAATCCCACTTGGTCATGGTGTATGATCCTTTTGATGTATTTTTGAATTTTGTTTGCTAATATTTTGTTGAGTATTTTTGCATCTACGTTCATCAGGGATATTGGTCTGTAGTTTTCTTTTTTGGTGGGGTCTTTGCCTGGTTTTGGTATTAGGGTGGTGTTAGCTTCATAGATTGAGTTTGGGAGTATTCCCTCCTCCTCTATTTTTTGGAAAACTCTAAGGAGAATGGGTATTATGTCTTCCCTGTATGTCTGATAAAATTCCGAGGTAAATCCATCTGGCCCGGGGGTTTTGTTCTTTGGTAGTTTTTTGATTACCTCTTCAATTTCGTTGCTGGTAATTGGTCTGTTTAGATTTTCTGTTTCTTCCTGGGTCAATCTTGGAAGGTTATATTTTTCTAGGAAGTTGTCCATTTCTCCTAGGTTTCCCAGCTTGTTAGCATATAGGTTTTCATAGTATTCTCCAATAATTCTTTGTATTTCTGTGGGGTCCGTCGTGATTTTTCCTTTCTAGTTTCTGATACTGTTGATTTGTGTTGACTCTCTTTTCTTCTTAATAAGTCTGGCTAGAGGCTTATCTATTTTGTTTATTTTCTCGAAGAGCCAGCTCTTGGTTTCATTGATTTTTGCTATTGTTTTATTCTTCTCAATTTTATTTATTTCTTCTCTGATCTTTATTATGTCCCTCCTTCTGCTGACCTTAGGCCTCATCTGTTCTTCTTTTTCCAATTTCGATAACTGTGACATTAGACCATTCATTTGAGATTGCTCTTCCTTTTTTAAATATGCTTGGATTGCTATATACTTTCCTCTTAAGACTGCTTTTGCTGCGTCCCACAGAAGTTGGGGCTTAGTGTTGTTGTTGTCATTTGTTTCCATATATTGCTGGATCTCCATTTTGATTTGGTCATTGATCCTTTGATTATTTAGGAGCGTGTTGTTAAGCCTCCATGTGCTTGTGAGCCTCTTTGCTTTCTTTGTACAGTTTATTTCTAGTTTTATGCCTTTGTGGTCTGAAAAGTTGGTTGGTAAGATTTCAATCTTTTGGAATTTTCTGAGGCTCTTTTTGTGGCCTATTATGTGGTCTATTCTGGAGAATGTTCCATGTGCACTTGAAAAGAATGTGTATCCTGTTGCTTTTGAATGTAGAGTTCTGTAGATGTCTATTAGGTCCATCTGCTCTACTGTGTTGTTCAGTGCTTCTGTGTCCTTACTTATTTTCTATCCAGTGGATCTATCCTTTGAGGTGAGTGTTGTGTTGAAGTCTCCTAGAATGAATGCATTGCAGTCTATTTTCCCCTTTAGTTCTGTTAGTATTTGTTTCACATATGCTGGTGCTCCTGTGTTGGGTGCATATATATTTAGAATGGTTCTATCCTCTTGTTGGACTGAACCCTTTATCATTATGTAGTGTCCTTCTTTATCTCTTGTTACTTTCTTTGTTTTGAAGTCTATTTTGTCTGATATTAGTACTGCAACCCCTGCTTTCTTCTAGCTGTTGTTTGCTTGAAATATGTTTTTCCATCCCTTGACTTTTAGTCTGTACATGTCTTTGGGTTTGAGGTGAGTTTCTTGTAAGCAGCATATAGATGGGTCTTGCTTTTTTATCCATTCTGTTACTCTGTGTCTTTTGATTGGTGCATTCAGCCCATTAACATTTAGGGTGACTATTGAAAGATATGTACTTATTGCCATTGCAGGCTTTAGATTCGTGGTTACCAAAGGTTCAAGGTTAGCCTCTTTAGTATCTTACTGCCTAACTTAGCTCGCTTATTGAGCTGTTATATACACTGTCTGGAGATTCTTTTCTTCTCTCCCTTCTTATTCCTCCGCCTCGATTCTTCATATGTTGGGTGTTTTGTGCTGTGGTCTTTCTAGGAGTGCTCCCATCTAGAGCAGTCCCTGTAAGATGTTCTGTAGAGGTGGTTTGTGGAAAGCAAATTCCCTCAGCTTTTGTTTGTCTGTGAATTGTTTAATCCCACTGTCATATTTGAATGATAGTCGTGCTGGATACAGTATCCTTGGTTCAAGGCCCTTCTGTTTCATTGTATTAAATATATCATGCCATTCTCTTCTGGCCTGTAGTGTTTCTGTTGAGAAATCTGATGTTAGCCTGATGGGTTTTCCTTTATAGGTGACCTTTTTCTCTCTAGCTGCCTTTAACACTCTTTCCTTGTCCTTGATCTTTGCCATTTTAATTATTATGTGTCTTGGTGTTTTCCTCCTTGGATCCTTTCTGTTGGGGGTTCTGTGTATTTCCGTGGTCTGTTTGATTATTTCCTCCCCCAGTTGGGGGGAGTTTTCAGCAATTATTTCTTCTAAGATACTTTCCATCTCTTTTCCTCTCTCTTCTTCTTCTGGGACCCCTATAATACGGATATTGTTCCTTTTGGATTGGTCACACAGTTCTCTTAATATTGTTTCATTCCTGGAGATCCTTTTGTCTCTCTCTATGTCAGCTTCTATGTGTTCCTGTTCTCTGGTTTCAATTCCATCAATGGCCTCTTGCATCCTATCCATTCTGCTTATAAACCCTTCCAGAGTTTGTTTCCTTTCTGTGATCTCCTTTCTGGCATCTGTGATCTCCCTCCAGACTTCATCCCATTTCTCTTGCATATTTCTCTGCATCTCTGTCAGCATGTTTATGATTCTTATTTTGAATTCCTTTTCAGGAAGACTGGTTAGGTCTGTCTCCTTCTCTGGTGTTGTCTCTGTGATCTTTGTCTGCCTGTAGCTTTGCCTTTTCATGGTGATAGGCCTTTCCTTTAATTTTTAACAGAAGAGTTTACAATGTGAAAAACAAACAAAAACATTCAAAAGATAAAACCATAATGGCCTGGGGAGGGGGCTATAAAGTTGCACTCTGGTCCACATTGTCAGGGCAGACAGGGCATCATCAATTCAGTGCTAACTTCTTAGTGTTTTAGAGCAGAGTGGGCATGTATATATATTTGCTGGAATTCCTGACTGAGGGCCACCTTCTGCCTCAAAACAGAGCCCTGTGACTTTATCATTGTTTTCATCTTGATGAAAATGTCAGCAGCTGCCATGTATTCTGTAAAGCATGTGGGATAGATGGTTCTATTATTCTCAGAAAACACACAGTTGCTTTTGAATCTCCCTTTTTTCCCCTCAGTAGGATGGCCCTGCTGGGTGTATAGACAGAAAATCTTGCTTAATTACACCCTTCATGACCCTGGCTCAAAGCCAGCCTTATTTTATTCCAATTACAACCTTTTCAAAACAAAGAGTAATGGGAGTTTAGAGGAACAAGTTGGCAGCAGCTTTTACCTGAAAATAAGTTGAGAACGAGAAGTGAAAAAAAAAAAAATCAGCCAATCAGTTGTCGTTTTCTTTTTTTCCTTGATCCAGAATTGTCTATGGTTTGTTAGAATATAACATCAATGAGAGTGAGGTGGTCTGATCTCAGGATGAACTATATAAACTTGCCTGATTTCCTGGCCATGGACCATGTGCCAAGTTGGGCCAATGTCCTTCCACAGTTTGCTATCCTTCAGAGGCTCCCACCAACTAGAAGATAAAACTTCAAAACCAAAGCATTTGCACACAACCTGCCAGGGGCTGATCCAGGCCCTGGGAATAGTCCCTGCCTTCCATCTCCCCTTACCTTGTCCCGGCCTGCCAACCTTTTCTTATTTTGTTCTCCCTCTGTTCTCCTTCTTCCTATGTTCCATTAAACTCTCATCTCCTGTGCTCCTATTTCAATTTCCAAATATTCTTTGTTCTGTGTAGTTCCCCTCTTTAGCACCCTTTATTCATTTCACAGATGAACTATCCTCTCTTTACTTTTTGATGCTATTCAGGATACTTTCAAGTTTCTTCTATTCTCCCCTTTTTCTTACTTCCAGTTTCTGGCTGTTTGGGACCATTTTAAATGGCTGGCAGTTCATGGGTGTTTATTCATTTGTTTTTTATGATATCATTATTATACAATCACATGAGCAACATTGTGGTTACTAGATTCCCCCCATTTTCAAGTCCCCACCACATACCCCATTATAGTCACTGTCCATCAGCACAGTAAGATGCTATAGAGTCACTGCTTGGCTTCTCTGTGCTATACTACCTTCCCCGTGCCCCCCACCCACATTATGTGTGCTAATGATAATGCCCCTTCATCCCCTATGCCTCCCTTCCCACCTATCCTCCCCAGTCCCTTTCCCTTTGGTAACTGTTAGTCCATTCTTGGGTTCTGTGAGTCTGCTGCTATTTTGTTCCTTCAGTTTTTGCTTTGTTTTTATACTCCACAAATGAGTGAAATCATTTGGTACTTGTCTTTCTCCACCTGGCTTATTTCACTGAGGGTAATACCCTCTAGCTCCATCCATTTCTTGCAAATGGTAGGATTTGTTTTCTTCTTATGGCTGAATAATATTCCATTGTGTATATGTACCACATCTTCTTTATCCATTCATCTACTGATGGACACTTAGGTTGCTTCCATTTCTTGGCTATTATAAATAGTGCTGCAATAAACATAGGGGTGCATATGTCTTTTTGAATCTGGGAACCTGTATTCTTAGGGTAAATTCCTAGGAGTGGAATTCCTGGGTCAAATGGTATGTCTATTTTGAGCATTTTGAGGAACCTCCATACTGCTTTCCACAAAGGTTGACTAATTTACATTCCCACCAGCAGTGTAGGAGGGTTCTCCTTTCTCCACATCCTCGCCAACATTTGTTGTTGTTTGTCTTTTGGATGTTAGCCATCCTAACTGGTGTGAGGTGATATCTCATTGTGGTTTTAATTTGCATTTCTCTGATGATTAGCGATATGGAGCATCTTTTCATGTGTCTTTTGGCCATCTGAATTTCTTCCTTGGAGAAGTGTCTGTTCAGATCCTCTGCCCATTTTTTAATCGGATTATTTGCTCTATTTATTTTTAAGAGTGAGGCATGAAGAATCTGTGTGCATGAATAGGGCTTGTTGGGGGCAGGGGGGCTTTAGGTAGGATGGTCAGGGTGACCCCAAATGTCAAAACCTGTACGCCTTTTCTCTTGAGCTGGTCAGTTTCCTCAGGACATTAGCCAGTGTCCTAATCCCTTACTTGGGATGAATCTGGTGGCCAGTGTGTTCAGGTGTTCACAGTCCAATATGTTGGTTTGCACCTAATTCCCTGTTTTCAGTGTTGCACTGCTGCCCTCAGCTGCCCTTGTCACACAGCCCCAGAGTTCAAGACTTCTGTGGAGAGTGTCTTAGTCTGTTGGGACAGTTATTGCAGAATATCATGAACTGGGTAGCTTCTGAACATCAGAAATCTATTTCTAATAGTTCTGGAGGCTGGGAAGTCCAGGATCAAGGCCCTGGCACAGTCAGTGGCTCCTGGTTCACAGAGGGCCATCTTCTGGCTGTGCCCTCACATTGCTGAAGAGGCCTGGGAGCTCTCTGAGCACTTTCATCAGGGCACCAATCCCATTCATAAGGGCTCCACCCTCACGACCTCATCACCTCCCATACCATCACACTGGGGATCAGGAATTCAACATGCCTATCAATTTTAGGGGGACTCAAACTTTTAAGTCCCTAACAGTGAGGGTGGCTGGCTGCCTGGCTGTCCCCAGTGGAGAATCAGTGTAGGGGTCTGGCAGTTCCCCATGGAAACCCCAGCCAGTCCCCCTGAGTGCAGCCCAACCAGAGCCTCCCAACCACAAAGGTGTCTGGAGCTTCTGTTCTTGCTCCTGGCCAGGGTTCTGCAGCTTGAATTTGCTTTTGGCTTAGACTTCACCAAACCCTTAGGCTCTTAGTTTTCACTCTTCTGTTAATGAAGTCACTATTTATTTATTTCTTTTCAACTCCCCAAACTTTGTCAACATCTTTCTTCTCCTCTTGCTGCTTCTCTTCTTCTTTATCCTTGCGGGTTTGTGCCCTCTGGGGGTCCATTTACATTGGGTCACTGCATGAGTGACTCAAGAAGGAACAGAGGCAGACATGTGGGTTGAGTGTAATCAAGAAGTTCTCTGTCCTCTGTGTGTGGGCCTTGGCCTTTCTGCCTTTTCTTTGTTTGCTGTAGAGAGCCCCAGAACCTTCACTCAGAGCTGAGATGTTCCCATTTCTTAAATATTCTTCTCTACTCCCCGTCTGCATAGCTATTCGCTTTTTCAACAGTCAGCTTAAATTTCACTTCCTAGGAAACCCTTTTTGGTGCATCTTCAATTCCTCATGGGCTACCTGTTACAAACACACATAGCCCGTACATTTCTTCATTTTCAGATTCACTGGCTGAGATGTGTCCATGTTTGCCATTGCCCACAAGGAGGTTTAGGTTGGATGGAGCATTACAGATCTGTTCCCCTTACAAGTACCTGCTCAAGCACCAAAAAGATGAGTAACTGCCTCCTCCACATTTGTTTGTAAAGGAGAGCCATCAAAGTCCCCTGGAGTCTCTGGTTTTCTCCAACCACTTACTTATTCCATGCCTTTCTTTCTTCTATTCAGACTAGTCATTTCCAAAAGAGAATAATCTATTCCTCTTTCTTTCACAAGCAGTTTTGAAGCATTAGATTCCTTTTTCACCCAGGAGTTGTGCAGTAGTCACGTAGTCACACTCCTGTAGAACTATGTTTACCTAAAAGTCTCTAGCCTACTGTTCCTATTTCTTTTCTCAAGCATGATTACTGCAATTCAATGCTGAGTCCCCTCTCACCCAGTTACACATTTCATTGCTATTTCCTATTCACAAAAGAAGAGGAGTTTCTGGTTCTTTGGATTTTTTTTTTTAATACCACCTGATCCATTAATGATTATTTTCCTTGCCTGGCACCTGAGCTCAGACACACTCACTCTGGAATAACAGAGCACAGAGAAACTTATATCTCTGACAGTCCAAGCCCTATATCCCTAACCTTGAGTGAAGCACAGATGCTAATAAATTCAGGGTCTTAAAAATGTGAATTATATTCATTTCACACTTCGTGGCAGCTTCATGCTAAAGAAATAGCTTTAAATTTAATTATGATGCTTGTCCCTTCATTAGGTACAGATGACATTCCTCAGATAGATTTTTGCAATGACATCTGAGGAAGGGAGTTGAGAAACACATTAGTTATTCATGATGGGGAATATTGACTGTGTACTGATTAGAGGAAAGCGTTGACACCCTTCTTAACGTGATGCATCTGTCTATTAGTTTATGGTTCTCCCTGTGGTCTTTATGGAAAGCTCTTTGGGAAATGAAGAAAATGCCCTTCAGCCTTGAATGCAGATGTATATAGAAATTGTGCATGATGAGTGGGATTAAAATGGTGAGCAGGAGGCCCTGAGCTTCTGATTATCTGCCCCTGCAAATGACCAGGCTGCATTTTGTGGACCATTAGTGAGACACACACTATAATGGTTTGGACACGTCCCCCTCTCAGAGCTTGAGGAGTTATTATAGTACATTCAGTACTGCAGTGGCTCATCCTAATGCTCAAAGTCAGTTTTTAGAGGATGATGTATAGAGATGGCCTTGCCTCTGGCCACATAACAACCCCATCGCTGGAGACATGCAGAGACTAAACTGAGTGAGCAGGTAAAGGCAGGGTCCCCCTCTCTGTGCAAGGTGTGATGTTCTTACAAAAAGAAAATCATGTTCTTTATTCTACAAGACCTAGAACGGCTAAGGAGTGAGGGCAGCAGAACCACAAGTGAGATAACGTAACATAAGAAAGCAGTTTCTAATCATGTGAAGTGGGAAATTCTCTCCCTCCTTAGTCACAAGCTCCCATCACTGAGACACTTAGTGTAAAGGGGACCGTCATATCAGAGCTCTCATAGAGGTGTGGCAGGCATCAGGAGGAGGGACAATTTTCTCTAAATGACCATTCAGATCTGCTTGGCATGAAGATTCTAATACTCTGGCTCAAGCTGCTGCTCACAGATAGGATTTTACCAGGGATCTCTCAGAAAGTTTAGATTCCTTTGAAGAGCTCATCTTGACAGAACCTTGAAGAACAGAATCTGTGACCAGCATCGACTGATTCCTTCTTATTTTTCCTTGTACAATGGGCTTTTGGAGAACAATTCAAATTCTTGCAGTGTTCTGTAAATTTCAAAGTATTTTCACAAATACCAAAAACTCCCTAAAGAGGCATGAGGGGAGTTGACTTCATTCCCACCGCACAGCCGAGGAGACTGCAAGATTAATATATACCACCTCTCCGTTCGGCATGATGGAAAGAGCCTGTCCTTTCTCAGACCTCAGTAAGATTTTGTCTGTGGTTTTAGTCTGTAGGTAGGACCTGGGGAGCTGGTGGGAACACTCCCTGAAGTCTAGGAGCAGAGCCTTTGAGCTAGACTGCCACACCTGGGGCCCTGGTTTCGCCCCCTGCTAGTGTGCTCTAAGCAAGGTTCTAAAACCTTTATGTTCCAGAACCCTCACTTGTGAACAGGATAATGAGAGCAGCGCCAGCCTTAAAGGATTGGCAAGAACTCAGTGACAAAATGTAACAAACTACTTCAAATATTACCAAGAACTTGGGGCTTAAATGTTACTTTCTGGGGCTTTGTTGTTGAAGTAACAGATTATTGTTCATTCTTGATTGGGGCCAAGGGATCTGCCTGAGTGGTTGGGTAGTTTTGCTCTATCCTAGGCCTCCCATAGATAACAGTCAGCAACAGGTTAACAGCCTATTTTGTACAAGTCAATATAATCAAGGCAACAATAAACAAGTACTGGGATGATAAATTTGCCCAATCTCTTCATTTCAGCTGACTAGTCAGGGTTCTGGCTGGATCAACCAGGCTAGACTCACAAATATAACCCAAATGGATCCATTGCCCCCACAAATCTTTGAGTGCCTGCTATGCATCTGACATAAGTGCAAGGGGTACCTTGGTCACCAACACAGATGTGGCACCCTTGCCCTCATGGAGTTTATCTTCTAGCAGAGGAGACCTTGAATACCCAAACAAAGAGATGAGCATTTATGGAGCACATTTCAATGCTTAGCACCAGTCTGGTCCCTTTGTGTGAACCAGGAAAAGCAATTTCACTTTGCCTGATTTTAGCCTGTCTTCTTTCTGCTAAGCCAAACCACCATGCAGAAGGAATCCTCTCTCAGCTACAGGACAAAAGGAATTTCGATGTCCATATTGTACTTCTTATACCTCCCATTGTATTTATTCAGAACAGCTTTCAGATTTTTTGATCAGCAAAAGTAACTTGAGGATATAGAAAGAAAAGCCCTATGTTCAGCTTTCTGGCCATTGCTTCACTAGTAATCAGCCACAAAGGAACTACCTGTTCCTACGAATACAACCGCACTGTGGGAAAAATGCAGGAAAATGCACGACAAAATTTACCTATCAGTCATAACCTGCTAACCCTTCGGTCTTATCAGAAGGGAGATGTGTTCTGGTTAACCAGAAAGGGTGAAACCCCGTTCGTCATGGCCTTTTGTGTCATGTTATTATTTATTTGTTCACTCGCTTATTGCTTGTTTGCCTTACTGTGTTGTAAACTTTAACACAGTGATGCTAAGCCAATGACCTTTGCTCCATATCAGAACCACCTGAGGAGTTTGCAAATAATCCTAACTTCTACTTGCCATCCCAGAACAATTTTAAAAGTCTCCAGAGATGCCTCCTAAGTGCTGGTATTGGTTTGAGCATACCTGGGGACCCAGGGCATAGCCGAGGTTAAGATCTGGGTTCCAAGAGACCAAGTATGGTATCAAATGCCTCATCACTGTAGACACACTGAATGTTATAAAGTTGGAAATAGTGCCTCATGTATTGGTGGACACTCAGTAAATATTTGTTGAATAATTGGGGAGGTAGAGAGATGGAGGGATGCGTGAATGAGTTCATGAAAGAACAAATGATTATAACAGTAACTGGAGTTCAGTTCTTAGAGTAGTATTAGGTAATTGTTTATAGTTGACCTTATAATAGTTCAGTTTCTTTATACTACTATGCCAAAGAAATAAAGTATCAGAGGTTTGGGATAAGCATATGAAAAAGTAAACAGCAAACTTCAGTGTACTGACACCATCTAGAACTGGATGTGGAATTTACTTTGCCTTCCCTAATACTGCATTAATCTCCAGTCCTGCCACACTCCCATCTCTACAGTGCAGGCAGCCATTACATCAAAGGTAATGGCTCATTATTATTTCTTCAGTGAATCATGTTTGTCTGAAGGAAGCAAAGATAACAAGAGGAAATTATAGTTTGTGCAGAGTGATATGATTGCTTGTAAACTGAGCAATAAAAGGGAAGTATACGCAAGCAATTGAGAAACCTGTCTCTGTCCTCCAAATGCAGAAAACACGCAGAGTGAGCACTTTATACTCTATTCAGATTTTAACTGGGGATGGGTAAAAGTCAGTGAAGAATCTTCCACACCTGGACAACCCACAATTTTCTTATTACAATGCTGATTACGCCCCTGGATAATTCTGTGGAATGCCAGTGCCACGTTGGGCAAACCAGTTTTTTTCTAGATCTTACGTGAAAGTTCAAGCAAGTCTGTGTCTGTATGAGGAGCAACTGAAAGACTGTGGGGAAAGTAGCATTTGTACACATGTCTGCTGATGCACTGAGTACCACTGTGTCAGTATGTTACTTGGATGCCAGCTGAGATTATCCTGTCCCCTAATATCTATTTGAGTGATTGAGGCAAAACTCATTTTGATGGATTGAACGATATGTCCATCGTAATGACCTCCTTCTAGTTTCATGATCACCTGTGATTTTGAGCTTCCATTCTGTGAATATACTCGGTTTAAGCACTACCTTAGACCATATATCACTTTTGTGCAAATTAGATAGCAAGAAACACCTCATTCTCAGGTCACTTAACTTCTATCTGTCAGAAAATTGGCATAACATAGTGATGATTTTTTTTTAGAACAAGACACTTCCATGTACTGGAAAATTATAAGTTGTACGAATCTGTGATACCTAGGATTTGATTTTGCCCCTACACACACACATACACACAGTCTCACCCTTAAGCAGCATATGACCTTTACAACCATGTAGAGTCTCTGAAAGAGCATAGCACCATCCTGTCCAAGTTGTATGTAACAACCCATTGGTTCGAATTTGGTCTCAGCATTTTTCATTCAATTTCCACCAATTTTCACTTAAGGCTCTGGTGTGTACAGATTTTCTCAGTTTTAAGAAAGCAAAACAAACTAAAGATTCAACAGTAAATACTCTTGTTCCAAAGAGTCTCCAGGCTTCCAGGCTTTACCTAGTCCCTCTATCTTCTCTACAAGCTGTTCCTTTCTTCTTTCTTCTCTCTCTGCTTTCTACTCCTGGCCCCCAGATATCTGGATTCAGACTAAAGCATATCAATTCAGTTATCTTACTGGTAACTCAGGTTCTTACAGACCCATGCCTTTATGATCTTACCTTTCTATAAAGCTGTGTGTCAAAGTATTTCCTAAACAAAAAGAAATCCTTCACTAAGATAAAATCTGGGGCCAGCATTAAGAATTTATCTTTAAATCTTGTTACAAATATTTAATCTGGAATTAGGTGTTATTCAGTATGGTGACTGGTTTCTATCTAATAAATGTTCTGAGGGCTACAAGTAGGAAGGAGCCATTAAGGGAAGATAATTCCTAAGAGCTGAAGATGCAAATACCCCTTGGCTAATACCTTGTCCAATATTGTGATGTTATAAATGGGGAAATCTAGGCCCAGAAAGAGCAAGTGACCTGCCTCAAGTCACACAGCTAAGTGGGGTGGGCGGTCAACAGAGTCTCCTGATCCCCAAGCCTGAACACTTTTTGATACTAGATGAGCTCGTACAACATTTCCATCCCTACTTTCCATTACTGCTCACCTGCCAGCCTGGTATCATGATTAGAATCTCAACACTAGCCAGACAGTCCTCACTCTACAACTTATTACTAGGTCCTTACACCCTCTGAGTTTCTGTCTTCCCATTGCAAAATGCCAATGCTGGTACCATTATGTAAGAAAATCCACGTTGACGTGCACTCTGGGTTTCAGAAGGCTTTTATGTTTTAGAGCTCTCTCCACTCAACTAGTAAGCACATCTTAGGAATGCTTAGATATTCAGAATGCAAAGGTAAATAAATCTTAGTCCCCACCTCACTGAATATATCACCTAGTAAATGCGAAAGTCAGTTTTATAACAGAGCTTCGTAAAAAATACTAAGACAACGCAGATGAAAAGACATGTGTGCTGGGCCTCTCAAATGAGTAAGAATTCACCGGAAAGACATGAAAGCAACCCAGTAGGGAGAGGTAGTAGCACTTGGTAGAGCATGGAGACTTGAAAGTATATGCATATGTTGGAAGTGTTTTGAAAATGTCAACAGAGCATTTGGGACAGAGAGCGCTAGGAGGCGATGCTGGGTGGGGGGCGCCTGTTAGGAATGGATGCCGAAAAGGCTTGAATGCCATGCTAATAAATTAGGATGTTAACCTCCAGATGATTGGGGAGAGCAAACATAATCAAAAAATAAAAGAAGAACTACCATATTAATCATTGCAGCAATTTTTAAATGTTTCACTGTTACCCACGTTCTTGATTTATTTCTCAGTTTGGGATTACTGATGAAAAATATTCTAAGCTGTCCACCTGAAAATGGATCACCTCAAATGAAGTAGCCAAACTAAAAGCTGTCATGAAAGTGAAAAATATAGTCTCAGCAGGCTTTTATTTAATTGAGGGCTTGAGTAATGAAGGAGTTCACTGTGGCTAAAATAATATGTTCCCTGCCACTGGATTTAATGAAAACCTGCTTAAAGTATATATAAAAAGGATGAAAAGCTAGGTGCATTTTCTATCTGTTCCATTTCCCAAGACTACTTCATGAGGATCAAATATGACACATGTTGCTGACTTGTTCAAGGATATGTAATTTTTAAAAAAATCAAAGATAATATAGAATGTCTGTCCAAAATAGATTTCAAAAACAGATGCAACATCACAGCTATAATGGCATAAAACACATAAATAGTAAGTTGTAGATCCCTCCTCACTGAGAAATAAAATGTTATGTTTTCTTATAGGATGTGACAGGCACCTGAAAATTTCTAAAATACAATTTTAGAAAGCATCAGTAGAAGGTACGAGTTGAATAGCTTCTTAGGTGGGCAAGCAGCAAGAAAGGAACTCTTTAGAAAGCATTTATGTTGGAATAGTAAAAAACAAACAAAAAATTTGTTGACTCATGCTTTACCAGTTCTCCAAAGTCAAACTGCAGAAATGTAAAAATCTTTTCAACTTCTGCCAAAAAAGGCAGTATCTGCAGGCTATGCAATAACTGTGCTCAAGGTAACACAGTACCCAATGTAAAGAAAAAGAAGGCAGGATGGACACGGAATGGTTAAGTCCTAGGCAGAAAGCTAATTGGAACTGTCAGAAGAAACCAGTATGTCCAGCTATGAGGAGAGACAGGGGACATTTGATCAGCAGGGGCTGGGTTCCCAGTGGCTCTGAGGTATTAGGGGTCAAGGACTGGGAGATGCTCAGTTTTACACTTGCGAGTGCCTAATAATGACTTTGGGTGCAGTGTCAGCCCTGAGGGGCTCCAAAGCCTCAACTCAGAACGTGTACCTGTACACAGCGGACCAGTGGGTGTTTACCAAAGCCAGTGCCAGCGTTCCACTTCCTGGCACGTCCTCCTCCCAGAAAACATTTCACGGGGAGTTTAACTGAGAATCCCTAAGAAGACAAAAGATATTAAAACAATTGACACATTTCAGTGCAGGAGCTCAGCCAAAGCCTGCGTGCTGGTGTATGGAAGGCGAAGGCGTGAGTCTGCTCCCGTTTCCCTGGCAGCAAGGTAGTGGGGTGTCTGAGTGAGTGGCAGCCAAGCACAAGCCTTAAAGGAACTGATGCCCAGTATACAGAGCTGTTTACAGAGACCAAGGCAACCACACTGGACTGAAGAAAATATCTGAATGTGGGGTCCTGCATTCTGACAGATTTTGAGTTGATAAGCTGTGTAAGCTTGTGAAACTAGACACAGATGTTCCCATCAAAGACTTCCTAGATTCCCTCCCTTTTGCCTAATTAAATTATTTACTGAGCTTAAGCAGCACCTCCTCTGGCTCCACCCGGGCCCTAGGCTCTTGCTGCCCCACATTTCTCCTCAGGAGCACTCACTTCCGTTTTCTATTGCATATGCACTTCTAGGCATGTTTTATTCATGTCCATATTCTTTATTAGCAACAAGTACCATGAAGGCAAGGCAGCTTACTTTCTTTATTATCCCCAGCGTCTAACACAGTGCCTAACAACAAAATAGTTCAGTAATTATTTGTTGAATGGGAGATAAATGAATGAGAACAAATTAGAGCCAGCTGGTGTGGTTAACCCTAAGAGAGGAGCTGGGATATCCAGTAGAGTAGATGCAGTTATATTTTGCTGGATTATAGAACCTCATATACTTTATTGTGGCTAACATAGATCGTAATGCCTTTACTCAACCAGAAAGCCAACTCCCTAGGAATTTAATTCATAACAGCAAAGCCAGAACTTACAAATCACCTACACAATATGAGCTTTATACTCACATAGACCTGAGTTAAGACCCTGACTCTGTCACTTAGTAGTCATGTGATCTTCAACAAATCACATAACCTCCTAGATGCTCACTTGACTTCTCTGTAAAAAAAAAAAAAATTGTAATAGATTCATCTCATAAGGCCTCTATGATGTTTGGTAAATAACAGTGCTGGTACATCGAAACATTTAACATAATAAACCAGTTATTCTAATTTAAGGGAGCTTTAATGAGTTTAGGATTGATTCAGTGAGACCAAACAGAAAGATAAGGCCTGCAAAAAGAGGGGCACAGCAAATTCTAGCTCAGTTGGTTACTAGTTGATTGTCTCCTGCACGTAACTGTAAGATTCATAACCCAGGAGCAAAGTCTCTGCTTTGTTTACACCTATGTACAGGGCCTGGCACACAGTAGGTCATTAATAAACATTAGATAAATGGTTGGATGGGTGGGTGGATGAATGCATGAGTAAATTCTCTGGTAAGACATTATGAATTGCCAAACTGTGTACTAGAGTACAGGTTCAATTGTTAGTTAGGGCACTTTATGGTCTACAGTAGAGAAAAGACCTTCAAGGGTTAAGCACAGGAAAGGTGATGGGATTCTAGGTGGAAAAAGTCAAGGTCAGATGAAGTAAGAAAGCTGGGCAAGAAAGAAAGCATAACACTGTGGGCTTCCATGTCATGTTCATAACTACTTCTGATGGGGACAAAACAGTCTTTCATACCCTAACACCTGGTTTGTTACCCTGCACTATAGACTCTAAATATGGCAAATTATTTCCAGATTCTCCACTTCTTTCCCTTCCCACTTGGTCTTTGAATAGTCCTCTGCCTGGGTCACTTCTGTGTCCCCTTTTTGCATAACTGCTTCTCATTCTTTGGGTGTGAGTAGAGGTCATCTCCTCCTGTAGGGTTCTCTAAACCTCAAACTGGTTTCATCTTTATCATAAACATGGCAATTATTTCTCGAAATTGTGTTACCATGCTGAAATGTTTCTTTCCCTCTAGTAGGTCGGGGAAGACAGGGATGCTTCATGCCTCCTCACTCACACTAACCAGCCTTTAGTACATATTAGTCACTATTTATTGAATGAATAATGTGGTTCTAAGATGTAAAGCCTGAAAGAATCATCAGAATGTGGCTAGAGAAAGAAGAAGGTTGCAGGGATGAGTGGGACTTAAAGCTGAGTAGTTTCAGTTTGGGGTTTTCTTTGAAGTAACAGAGAGCCAGATGAATAAAAATGCCCAGTGAGCCATAGCACAGAAGTTCGAAAGAAAAAAGACAGGGCTGGAGTGGGTGACATCCCCAGAGATGACAGAAGAATATGGTGAAAAAGACACACATACACTTAGGGAACGGAGGGAGGAAAGGAGCCAACAAAGGAGCCAAGTCACAGGAGCCAAGAAGGAAAACAAACAAATATGTCTCAAAGAAGTGGACATGATCGGATCCCACAAGTGGAATATTTAAAAACTATTAAAGCAAAGGGCATGTGCTGAAAGGAAATGGTGGAGTGCATTCAACTAACTGCTACAGCACATGAAAGAGGGAAAGATTGCCTGGAAGCGAATGAAAATGGGCCACTTGGCCAAGGGCAGCTGTTATCAAAACACAGGACACTGACACCTCTGAACAGTGATGAAAATGAAGACATGGAAGATGGTAGAGAAAAAGCTGAGGGAGGGAAGTAATAGCTAGAAAGTCATTGCTGTCACTCCTTTTCTCTGAATCCTCTTTGTTCCCTATGCTGCTCGCCTGCGGGGAGGAGGAGCTGGCATATTGTCATGTAGATGCTCTCGCGGTTCTGGAACATCTGGTGAAACCTGCTGCAGAGCAGCTGGAGAGGAGTGGGAAGGGCAATCAGCCCTCCTCATCAACATCTTTTTGCTTTGCTTTGTAGCTCCTAGGAATTTCGCTGTTTCCTTTTCCACAGAACCTCCAGCTTGCTTGTGTGCTTCCTTGGAACCCATCCTAAGTCATCTTGGCGCATGCATGCCTCGCCAAGAAGTTTACAGTACAGTTGGGAAGACAACAGGGATATTGTCATTTACTTTAGTGTCTTGGCAGTAAGCAGAATCCACGGTTGCTACTTAACTAATGTTTTTTGAAGTGAAGTCAAACTGAGCTGATGTGCTTTTATGCCGTGAGGCTTAACTTTCACACTCTTTGTTCTAAATGGGGGAAAAACACTTCGGAGAAAATATTACTCTTCCATGAATTACTAAGAAAAGTGGTTACTGTATACTGAGCACTGTGCAGAACACTTCACATACATTTAATCTTCAAAACAATTCTGTGACATAGGTACTATTTTTATCCCCACTTTACTGATCAGGAAAATGAGACCTCAAGAGGTTAAGGAACTTAATAATCCAAGGTCATGTTACAAGTGCATGGTGCAGCTACCACTTGAACTTAAGCTTGTCTAAGTCCGAAGACCACTAGGCTACACTGTTCCTTGCATGGCCAACTCTTCCCTCAGCATCTCCAAAAAGCACGCACCCAGAGAATGTCCAGAGGGCGGTGATCTGCAAAGGCACTTTCCCTCCGATGCCCTGCAGCCCTGATGGAAGCTAGGGTTGCTGGTGTAATTAGTACAGACACCGCCTCATTTGTCAGTAGAACCCTGATGGAGAGTGTCTCTAGGATGGCTACTATCTTACACACCATGGATCCCCAGCTGTCTTCATCCTTGAACAGGACCCCTGCTAAACATAGAACAGCCACAGTCTAGTCCTTGGCACAAAGCTCACCCAGTTGCTAGCAGGTTTGCAAGTGTCCAGGGGCCAAAGTTGTGCCTGACTATTCATTTGCTGTAGATTCATCAAATGATTTGAGCACAGTGCTTTGAGGCAACCAATTTGAGTAACTCCTTTGAGTAACTGAAGATGGCTCTCCTTGAATCTCTTACCAGCTTTGCTTTAGGGAATCCTATAGGCAAAGCTGAAGCCACAAGGGTTTTTGATCTGGAGGACTTCCTAGGGCCAGTTCTTTATATTAACCATTTCTTCTTCTCATTGTGAGCCACTGTTAGAATTTAACAGCTGTGACTGTAATTTACTAATGTGTCTGATTCCCTTTAGGGGTAGAAGGGAGCCCCAGTTTTCAAAGATATCCCTCTCCAAGCAGCTCTTTGCACAGTGACCGTCCATCAGAGGCCCCTGCTCCAGCAATCAGCAGCCCCAGATATGCTTATACGTCATCTGATAAGGCAGCGATCTCCTGGGAACTGGCACACAGAGGAATGAATAATGGATTTAGAGAAGTACACCAATGTGACAAAAGGAGAAGACAGACTAACAGAACAGGTAGGGCTGGCCACAGGCTAGGAATGTGGAGACAAAACCCCAAGAAACAGAGCACATGATCATAGCAATTTACATGGCGGTAGCATCTTGAGGCGCCCTTCCCAGCAAGAGGAGTTGGTTTTTCAACAAATGGAGTGGAGGGATCTCAAGGATTACAAGTGCTCTCAGGTCTAGATGGAGGCATCTGGAAATCAACACAATTAAAAAGACACATTTTCAGGTGGAGCAAACTTTCCTTGCTTCTCATCTTTTCATTCCATGTTATTTTTTTTTTCTCCTTTAAAAAACATTTAGCAAGGATCATGAAACAAACAAACAGAAAGGGCAAGGTAAGCTGTTTATAGGAGGTAGAAAATTCAACTTCTGCTGGCACTATGTCACTAACTGAATAGCTATTTGAGACTTTCCTCAACTTTGAACGGACCCAAAATGTCACTGTTATCAAAGCTGCACATTGAAGAAGACAGAGATAACATGTCATAAATTGCTATTTGCTGACAAGTTGCGCTGATATGAACTCAAGGCTGGTTCCGGCGCAAGAGAAACACGCCATTCACTGAGCGCCGGTGACTGTTGGCTCCGCTCGCTCCAAGCTGACCGCCGTGGTGCTGCCTCATGAATGGAGGAGAGGTGATGACTATCATCGCTGCAGGACTGAGTCCCAGATGTGCACTGCAGCACATCAGTGACCAAAAGAGATATTCAACCACTCTAGGAAGCATGAGGAGCTCTGCTGTCATCTACTCACTTCCCAGTACCCCCACAGCATGCACGTGCACACACACATACACTCACCACCTCACTGCAGAATAGAAAGAACTGCAGAACATTTCAGCCTTGAATTGCTTGGATAATTATTTTGAAACATTTGCTACTTCAGCATAGTGCTAGCACATACAAGTATTTGGTATTTAAATCTTCATTGAATTAAAGAGTGACCTAATGGATTTTATCTAAGTGGATTTATTAGCTAGGATGTTCATACTACTTAGTTTATAATAGATTTTCCTAGATGTTAGTTTATTTGATCTTTACAACAAACGCAGCAGGTACTCTGCCTGTCCTCTTACTTAGTTTTCTTCAGTTAGTAGGCAACAGAAATGCATTCCGGCTGAACTACTGAGAAGAGAATTTCTTTGGAAAAACGTCAGGAAGCTTCCAAAATCAGTAGGAGGCCAGCAATGAGGACTGAAGACAAGAAAGAACTAAGATGGATTTAGAAGACCAGGAAGTAGAAGTCTTGGGACCCAGAAAAGTGTGCTCAGAACACCACTGCTAGGAAAAAACTCCTTGAATTTCTGCTTGAGAGTCCTATTTCACAGAGGCGGGCCACGTCATCTTAGCCCAGCCCCCATGTGCACTCTTTGGGGAATGTGGGCCCCAAACTGGAACTCCGTCAGACTGTATTCAGTGAGAAGGAAACCCCCAAAGGATATTAGGGTGCTGTGAGGAAAGGAAAATGGATACTGGGCCACCAAGCAAACCCCCATTGTCCACAAATCCCTTTACAGAAACACCAAGCTCAAATTTGCTTTATTTCATAATCACACACATGGTGCTTCAAAAAGTGACTCAAACCCGGACTCTCCATTCCTGAATTCCACATCTTCTCCTTTATAACATTGTCATACAATGTGTTCATTTTAGACCTCAAAATAAGTCACCACATGCAATGTAGTATCCTATATGAAATCCCAAATAGAAAAAAGACATAGGGAGAAATTGGTGAAATCCAAATAAAGTCTGTGGTTCAGTTGATAGTATTGTACCAATGTTAATGTATTAATCTTGACAAACGTAGCATGGTTATATAAAACAGTGATATTAGGGGAGGTTGTCAAAGGGTATACAGGAACTATTTGTATTATCTTTACAACTTTTCTCTAAATCTAAAATTATTGCAAGTATAAAATATTTTTTAAATGTCAGGTGCCTAGCTTTCCACAGCTTCTTTGGGACAAAGTGACACACCTTTATGGATAGCCTTCTAGAGGAAGGGCACCATGGAATACCCAAAACTTGAAATCTCAGCCTCTTTATCAAAGGAAGAAATTGTCTAGAAAGAGCAGTAACCATACCAGAAAGGAATATGAGAAATACATACCATATTCAGAAAGCTCAAAGGAGGCAAGGAAATTTGGGGACAGAGTTATGGAAAAGGTGGTATTTGAGTTCATCATGAAGGATGTTGATATTCAATCTCCAAAAAAGGGAAGTAGGAAGCATAATCTCTGGATCATAGAGGAATGAGACTGAAATAGCAGCTGAGGCAGGCACACGGAAGACCTGACCATCCAGACAGAGAACTGGGGATTTCTTCCTCTCTGTTGGCAGTTGGTTGAAGTCACAGCTGTTTTTGGAAAGGATACTCCAACTTGATGTGTAGGGGAGTTCTGAGTAGGAGGCAAGAAATATGGTGGGAAGATAATTCAAAAGGCAAGATAAGAAATAATTCAAATCAATTCCATGTCTTAAACACTGGAACTACATCAGCCAAGGTCTCGCTACATAGCCTGAACTATCTGATAGAGGAACCAAACACTTGCTGTTATATATGACAACCTAGAGAAGTCAGCTGTGATCTCTTGGTAAAAGGTTACCAAAATCCCTCTTTTTGCATCCCTTTTATTGTATCAAGTATCTGTTACTGTTTTCAAAATGTAACTGTCATGCTTAAAAAATATGACATTTTTACTTAAATGCATATTTAAAACTATCTGCTAACCACTGTTTTAAATGCTTCACAAATATTAACTCATTTACTCCTTAGATTGTGCACTTTTATGAGGTAGGTACTATATTAGCCCTGCTTTACAAAAGAAGGGAATTGAGGAACAAGGTTCTCCCTAAGGTCCCAGAACTATGAAAGGATAGAGCTGAGACTCAAGGCAGCTGAGCTTGCATCCTTGCTCTTAGTCATCACACTTGTTTTTCTTTATTTTGCTTTGTTTTGGCTTATTATTTAAACGTGATTAAAACAAAACAGATGAGGCTATAACAGTAGTGGGAACTAAAGGAGGTGTGACAGGAGAGACTGTGAATACAGAGCATGGCAACTCGTTGAATACAGCTGGGGATAAACAGAGGGGGGAAAACTAAAAGGTGACTCTAAGTATATGAGCCTTGCATCAGAAGTTTTCCAGAAAATTAAGAAAAAAGATTGCTTGAGGATAGCAAGGTGGTGTAAGAGATGAATTTGAGCTTGTATTCTGGCAAGTTGTTTAAACAGAGACAGCAAGCAGTGAGACTTGTGGAACACTGCACACGCAGGAAGGCCATCTGCTTAGTGGTGGCAGCTGGTGCTATAAGAGTTAGAGTAATTGTCAGGAAAACAATAAGTAGAAGACATGGCCAAGTTATTAGTAAATGCCTACTTTTAAGAGAACTAAGAAGAGCCTGTAATAAGTAGAGAGAGGAAGAAGTTTTACAAGCACAGGAAGGAGAAAATAATCGATTTATTGTAGAAGAAATGCCAAGGGAGATGGATATCAAGAATGGTACACTGTGTTTGATCACTTGAACCTCAGATTTATGGGGAAAAACAGGAAGGATGGTAAGGTTGGAAGGTTAAAGAGATGGCAGGATACTGTGGTCTTGGAAGGTAAAATGGGACCCAAACTACTATTACAGACAGACACAGTTGTACTGTCCACTAGGTATAGGTGGCTATTTAAACTGAAATCAATTAAAATTAAGTACATTTTAAAATTCATGTTTTCAGTCATGCTTGGCACATTTCAAGTGCCCAGTATCTACATATGGCCACTCTATTGGACCACACAGAGACAGAGTATTTCCATCATTGCAGAAAGTCCTCTTGTACAGAATTGTCTTAAAATAACTGTCAACAAACTTTCTCTGTAAAGGGTCGGGTGGTAAATATTGTAGGCTTTACAGGCCACAGTCTCTGTCAGTTACTCAACCCTGCCATTGTAACTTGGAAATAGCCATAGAAAGGATGTGAACAAATGGGTATGCCTGGGTTCCAATAAAACTGTATTTTTGGACAGTGATATCTGAATTTCATATGATTTTCATGTTACAAAATATTACTCTTCTTTTGATTTCATTTTAACCACTTAAAAATGTAAAGACCATTCTAGCTTGTGCAACATACAAACACAGGTGTCAGCTCGGATTTGGCTGACGGGCTGTAGAATTTGAACAAACACTGTGGATCTCGCAACGGAAGCACCACGTGCCTGAACATCTGTGTGTTCTAGATGGCTGGGGAATAATGAAAGTGTAAAATAGTATATATCAGCACTGAGTTTCATCTGCTCTTCATCATCAAAATAGATAATGCAAGTCAGATAAAAACACCCATCAGAATTACATGAGCTGTGTTAGAATGTAAAAAGGGAGGCTGTTAATATATAATGATGAGAAGAAAAGTTTGATGTGTGGAGTTGATATTAATATGCTAGAATCCCAGCTTGTGACTAAGTAACTAGATGTACTGCCATATAGAAATCAAGTTAGATGTGCACTGTAAAAAAAAAATCCCATATTCAGCCCAATTTCTTGAGGTACCAAACTTTGCAGTCTTAAATACTAAGCATCCCAAGACTCTAAAAGGTCCTAAAAGAAAATGAAGTTAAGTACAATAATGACCTTCTTGTTTATAAGACATTGGTAGTAAAGAGTTTTCTTCTCATATACCGACTGTCAGCAATTGGCAGTAGCTGCCTGGAGCTCCAAGATGAAGGCTGTCATGGTTGTCTGTTAATGTCTGCCACGGGTGGGAGTGTGGGAGTGTGGGGACAGATGGCACAAATGGGAGGAATTTGCCATCCCTGCATGAGCAGCGTGACACAGTGAGGATGAGAGGGGACATCAGATGTTGAACCACTTGAGGATCTGACTCTGCTATACATGAGGAGGTTTTGGGGGCCTTTTACTACAGAATATTTTAAACATGTACAGAAGAGAGAATGGCATAATAAGCTTTCTGTACCCATCACCCAGCTTCGACAATTATCATCTCATAGCTGATCCTTACTTCAGTTTCCCATCCCATATTATTTAGAAGCAAATCAAAGACATCATAGCATTGATGAGCTATTATTTGACCAGTTTCTAATCCTGCCTAGCATGCCTCTGTTGTCACACAATAAATGCTTTTGAATTGTCCATTGTTTTTCAGTGTGTGATATTAAGGCAAAAATCAGACTGAGCTATTTTTGAAATGGTCTAAAAATTGTTGATTAAAAACAATTCTTCCATTTTCGAATCTAATCTAATAAGTCTATGATACATGCATGTATGAGTTTGACGTCATAATTTACCATGTGTGCCCTTCTAATTACGCTGTATCCCTAGGCTCCACCAGCAGTTACCACGTGCCAACCGTGTGCCCTACACTGTGCAGTCAGCTCAGTGCAGTCACCCCCTTTTATCCAGACCCCTGTCAGGCATTGTTATCTCAAGGCAAGCTGAGACACGAGTGCCAGTCAGCCAGAAGGGAGGCAATTAAGGGAATAACTTACTATTTTAATGAAATACAGCTTCCAAAGCACCTAAGCTTCCTCTACCTTATTCAGTGTAACTCGGATGTTCCCTTTGGTCAATTTTACTTTTTCTACTCAACTTGTCTTTGAAACCTGAGTCCAGGAGTTACACCAAGTTTGGATATGTCTGACAAAAACCATGACCAGAGACCTGGAGGGGAACAAGTGAACACAGAGCTGATACTTATGACCATGGAAATAAGGAAGGCACAAAATCTTACTACGTGCTCTGTCTAGAGAAAAAGAAACCAGTGCATCCTACATCCCCAGACTTTAGAAAAGAAGTGCATGACCTAACCTCAAGACCATCTTTAGGATCTTCCACCGTAGTTTAATCTCTAAAGAAGAGATAATGTCATAATGAGTTTTCTGCACCCATCACCCAGCTTCAATAATTATTATCTCAACTAATCTCATAGCCAAGGAAGATGGAAATGAGAATGAGAAAAATTCCTCAGGAATATTTGGAGGCAGTTTTACATTTATCTTGAATAATCAAAATGTTGGGGACATCAGTGTATCTGCTAAGGTGGTATAGTAAGGGTAAGGAGACGGTTTAGAGGTGGGAGGACCTGAAATCTAGCTGACTGGATGCCCATGCCTGGTCACTTCCCTCTGGTCCTGTTTCCTCATCAGTAAAATCAGAAGTGTAGACTATCAGAAGTTGCATTTTCTACTGATATATACTTGACATATAGTATTCTATTAGTTTCATGTGAACATGATTCAGTATACATTGCAAATGACCACCACAATAAGTCTACTGTGCATTCACCACCATACATAGCTACAAAATTTTTTTGCCTTGTGATGGCAACTTTTAAGATTACTGTCTTCACAACTTTCAAATATGCAATGCAGTATTATTAACCTTAGTCACCATGCTGTACATTATATCAGAAGGACATTTATTTTAAGATGTTGCAGTTGACAGCCTGTAGATGTTTAACATATGGATTGGGTTTTTTTCTGATTTTGAATTAACTGCATATAATATTTAAAAATTGAGAGATTCACATCTTTTCTAGACCCTTCTTCTTATATGGCAAGAATTGGGGATCTCCAAATAGAGCTGCTGCCTTCAGAAAAGATGGTCAGGCTCTTATTCTCCCCAGTCCCCATCACTCCTTATTGTCTCTCTGACAATGAGACAGGGCCATTTATCATTGTACCTGCAGTGACTTCTGACATATTTCAGTCTTACCTTATTGCCTCATCCACGAGACATCTGCAGTTACAACCTGAACTTTATGACCTCTAAAGTCTCAGAGGTTCTATGGGTGTCAATATAACATCCCAAATGGCTAAGGTTGCAATGCGTTGTCTAATTAAAGTTTTCCAGCGGTGGGAGGCTTTGGGGTCCAAACTGCAGGGCTAACCTTTTAGCCCAGGTGCCTGTAATTTGCAGAGGAAATGCTTACTCCTGGTTCTGGGAGTTGTGGTGAGAGCTTCAGAGTCCTGCCGTCTGTTTAATTATATCACCCCTGCTTTTGTCTTGCCTTCATATTCAGCATTCACTGAGGATTTTTTTGAACTTCTTGTGTAGTAATGCTGAAGTCTGGCCACACGCTTCATCACCTTCTATTTGTATAGTCTTCTACAATTTTCAGAGTTCTCTCCTAAATATCATTTGCTTTTCACACTAGCCCTGGGAGAGGGAGAGGGCATGTGTTGCTATACCTAATTTCAAAAGCGAGGAAAAAATAGGATGTTATTAACAAAGGTTTTTACATTTCAGCCTTTTCCCTTAAAATGAGACTCTGATACTTTGTTTTTAAAGCTATTTCCTAAATGCAAAAATAAAGATGTGTTTATTTAATTAAAACATCATTCTCCAAGGCCTAAATACTTCCAGACTGCATTATTCTCCCTCCCTACTGAGACGTAATTGAAGATTGATATGATACATTTTATTAATTAGGCCAGTCTGGTTTTCCCACAGAGAAAAAAGGCATGTGTCATCTTTTATGCCAGCTGATTTAAATAAAAATCCACTTGGATTTAGCCTTTTCATGCTGGTGCTACACCAAAATGACCAGGATGTGAAATGTGAAATATTTACTTTTATTTCATTCTCAAATGTGAACTTTCGTGGTAAAGCATGTTCTGCGTTATTTCTCAGAGCACTGAGTATTATGCAGAATTTGTGTCCTCTCCTCCTCATGGACTGCAAACCAATCAAAATGGGTTGAGTAAAATCTTTAGAAGGAAAATGGAGGTCAGAGTGTCCTCTTTCTGGTTTCAAAGGGCACTGCTGGGGTATACGTGAGTGCCTATGTGCATCTGTGCATTGGTTAATTTTATGTATTGACTTGGCTGGGCTACTCTGTAACTTGGTCAAACGTTATTGTAGATGGCTCTGTGAAGGTATGTTTTTAAATGAGATTAACTTTTAACTCAGCAGACTTTGAATAAAGGAAATAGGCCTCCATAATTTGGGTAGGCCTCATCCAATCAATCAAAGGCCCTAAGAGAAAAAGACTGAACTCCCCCAAAGAAGAGAGAGTTTTGCCAGCAGACTGCCTTTGGACTCGGCTGGCAGCTCTTCCCCAGCCTGCCAGTCTACCCTGCAGAGTTTGGACTTGTCAGCCTCCATAATCTCATGAACCAATTCCTTAAAATAGATGAGTCGATCTCTCTATATATATACATACATACATAAACACACACACACATATATATATACATACATATGTCCATACGCATACTACTAGTTATTTTACTCTGAAAGAAATGAATACATTGTGTGTGAGATTGTGTGTGTGTGTGTGTGTGTCATATCCTAAAACAATTAAGACTGTAAACCAGGAGTTGGCAAGCATTTTCTATAAAGGGTAAGAGAGTAAATATTTTAGGTTTTGAAGGCCATATGGTCTCTTTTGCAACTGTTCATCTCCATGGTTGTAGCTCAAAAACAGCCACATAGACAATGTGAAAACAAATGGTCATGACCTTGTTCCAGTGAAACTTTATTTTAAAAACAGTGATGAGTCAGGTTTGGCCTGCTGTAGTTTTGCAGACTGCTGCTTTACACCCCAAAGGTGTTGTGTGATATGGCCATTGCAACAGTTATTAGTTGATAGATAAAATGTTGAGCATTTAATCCAAGCACTTCATGGCATGTAATATGTACATATTTTAGCCACAGTTCAAATATACAAGATACAGAATACTTGTTTTTTCTGCAACTTAGTATCTAATTTTAGCTCCCATTCTACCAGAATGCCAGAACTTAAGCTACCAGTTGGAATATCCAGAGTAATTTCTCCTGGGCTTATCTTGCACAGAGGGAGCATGCACATATCACACTTGATGTCTTCTGTCTCTGCTGATATCCAGCGAGGTATCCATCATCTCATCTGTTCCTGGTCATTGCAGGCCACCACTGAGATTCCCCTAGTTCTTGTCTGCAGGGCTCCCTCATGTCCAAAGATGCTTTGTGCTAGCTGCATGCCACTCTTGATAATTGCTCTGTTCTTGCATCACATGGGGACAGAGAAAACTCCTGAAAACCACTTGTGACTTTACTGCCTGAATACACCAGTTAGCCAATCCTACCCAGCCAATCTTGCCCCTCCTAGGCTCTTTCCAACATTGGGATAATTTGAATACCACACAGTTTTCTTTCTCTCTTTTTTTTCCTCTTCTCTAGGCTCAGCCCATGGAATAAAGACTAGGAACTGCCAATACCTAAGTTGTCACTCTGACCTCTCTCATCCCTTCCCAACTGCACTCAACATTTTTCTGGTCCAGGAGTAAAGAAACCTCACTCTTACTCAACATATCTAGACTCATTCCCAATCCTCTCATCTTGCTAAACTTTCCAAACCCAAAAAACAAAAGACTCCTGTTTTCTCAGCTTTCTTTTATGGTATCTCTTCTCTGAGACAGACAGCAAAACATTTCCAGCTCTTGAATGGGAGGAATGGCCAAATTGAAAAAGAAAATACCCAAATAAATCACTGGTAAATATTTGATAATTTTATCTTGTCACATTCAATCCTCACAACACCCAGAGTAAAAATGGATTCCATTTACTGTTACATACAGCCAGGAGCTAGAGTTTAGAGAATCTGAGCCATTTGCCCAAATAATAGACTGAAAAATCAGTGAAGGTCATCCTGGCTTCAAAGCCAGGATCTTGAACCTCCAGCGGGTTATATTAACCCAGTATTTACACTGGACGTTCTGCTGTTGGAGTAGGCAACAGTCAGTGGGGCCTATTAGTTTGTAAGTCAACATCAAAGGAAAATGGGCAATACAAAGAAGTCTCTCAGTGGGAAGTAAGTGGTGTAGACAAGGACTATAGGCAAGGTTAGAGAGAGCAGAGATTATGGTGGGTTAGTGTAAGGCTTTCATAAAGAGGTAGTAAGCTAATAACATTCAGTTAATGGGGACATATAATTTATGGGGAGGAATTCCCTGTCTTCCTTTTTTTTGAGGAAGATGTCTGATCTGTGACCATCAGCATGTATTTAGTCTTTTGAGATAAGCCGCTGGTTTAGGTCATCAGTACCTACCAGAGTAACATGAAACTCTTGTATATTCTTTACTCCAACCATGAGGTCTCTCAAAAATGCCAGCCAATTCTTAACTATTTACCCTCTTATGTGTACTTGGGAAGTTTTAAGGTGCTCCTCACCTTAAGACTGTTTGGAACTATCCAGGTCGTGTCTGAAAAGGGGGGCATATCTTAAACTGTTCAGTCACTGCCACTCAGACACCAGAAAGACCTGAAATTTCTCATTCAGACTTTTAATTTCATTTAGTAGTATCTGTGAAGCTAAGCAGTGGTTGATTTTATTCAGCAGTTGGCTGACCCTATACTCTTGTTCCAGAATCCTGGACCACTGTACCATAAGTAAGATCTAAATTTTGAATATGTCTCCCATCCAGTTCTTGTTTTGACAGCCATTTATTGAACTATTTTGGGTAGGAAAACTGCCCTTATGCATGCTTAGAGCTTCCAAACTCTTTCCCTCTTACTAGTCCATGTTTTTGCAAAACAGATAGTCCAACAAATGGAAAAACCCTCTCAAAAGATTAGCTCTTGTAATTAAATACCTCTGCTTTCAAGAGTGTATTTTAGGGCTAACAGTAAAGACTGACTCATTATTCAGGGGTCTCTTAGAAGTCTCTTCTCTCTCCTGCCCCCAGACCTCTATGCACATATACACATACATACAAACTTCACCACCACAGCAGACATGGGAAGTCTTTCTTTATTCCGTAAGTTTGAGTTCCTGACTGTTTGTTCTCTGGACAAGAAATGGCATTTGACAGTTATGCCTTTTTTACTTCTGAAGGTCACTTGCATGTTTAAAAGCTGATTACCTAAGGAAATGATGGCAAAAGAGCACAGGGCTCCTTTCTTGGATGATCAAAATGCTCTAAACGTGATTATGGTGGTGGTTGCACAATTCTGTAAATATAATACAAGTCATTAAATTATACACTTTAAATCAGTGAATCATATGGTATGTGAATTCTATCTCAATAAAGCTGTTTTAAAGATATTTAGATAAAAAAATTAAGAAATAGCACAACCCTCTGGGACCCCTGATTGTGTGTCTGAAGTGGATCGAAACTACTCGGAGGTGTTCTGTTCCCCAAATCCTGAACATTGTTGTCTTCCTAACATGTTTCCTACACTATGTAACTCTCCAGGTCACTTCTTCCTCTTCCTGAAATCTCAGACATATGTACTTGGCCTACAGAATTCTGACTCATCCTTTGGGGAACAGTTCAGACATTAGCTATTTCTAATAGTTTTTCCTTGATCAGTTCATGTGAGTTAAGAGCCCCTACCACATGCTCATACAATGAAATTTCCATATCACAGCCTGTTTTGCATTTGTCATAATTGTCTGTGAGTTCTCTGAAAGCAAGAATCACTTTTTTTCATGTCCTATTATTATATCCCCAGTTCCTAAAATAGTGCCTGGAAGATAGGATCAAATGGATGGATGGATGGATGGATGGATAGACAGATGGACAGATGACCCACCCACTAATAAAAATTTAGGACTTTACTTTCATAGGATAAAAACTGATGGAAGCTACCAAGAAGGTGTTTTTCCTACTTAAGTGAGAGAAAAGACAGAGGTAAGGATGATACCATTCAGATTGGTTGTCTGGTGTTTTTCAGAATCTTAATTTTTTGAGTGGTGTATAATGAAGGCTTTCTCTGGGGATAGTGGCTCATCAACATTTGCTATTAAAATTGACCTCGCTCTGCTATCCTGCTGTTCTCCCTGCTTGTTTATAAATTAGAAAACATCTTTCAACTTGGTGGGGGAGCTGTATTCTTAACACAGGAACAATAAGATGGCAGTATGTATGCGTAGGACAATTTAGAGATATCATTGCATCTTGAATTGGGTACCCCACACTTTCTTTCAAGGCATGAAATCACTCACCAAGACAGGACCAAATAGAATAAGATCTTTTTTGCAGGAATGATCATTTTTAAGCAGTATAGGAACAGGGATAACATGTTGAAAAAATGAGTTCTCTGAGTGACTGCTTCCTTTCCTTTCCATCTGTTGCCTCTCTAATGACTCCATGGTGTCTATTTGGCCACTGACTCAGTATCCCAAACCCAGCTTTAAAAATATGCCAACCCTTTACCACAATGTCTCAGCTGGAGGGTACCTCAGAGGCCACATGGTCCAACCTGCTATTTAATGCAAAAGTCTCTTCCACAGTATTCTGAACAGATGGCATTCAGCTTGTTCTTTGTGCATCTCTAGTGACAATTACTCATTACTGCAGGAGACAACTGATTTCCCTGTTGGATGATGGCATAGAAACTTCATTTCAGGGGAGCAGGGTCTTAAGCTACACAGGTCTGGAGCTATTACAGCTCTGGAGTCATGGCTCTGCTAGCCCTGACTAGCTGGGTGCCCAGGCAAGTTACTGAACCTGTTTATGCCTTCTTTCTCTGTTGATACAAAAGGGGGGAGCAATGATATCTGACTCATTGTATTATGAGGATTAAACGAGAAAATATATGCAAAGCATTCAGTGGGTTGCCTGGCACATAGGAAATATCCAATAGCTTAAGTTCTTAAAAGGTTGTAAGATGAATATTTGCATGTAAAGGTCAAGAAAGAATCTACTATGATGGTCAAAGTCATGCCAGTAACTTAATCTAATAGGTGTGGCATCCTGTGACCCCACCTGGGTCTGTAATGAAGGATTCTGAACTCATTCTGAGTTAAAGACACTTAGGAATGAGGAATTACTAAGCAGAGACAATATCCATTGGAAATAACTTGATAGTTGTCTAGATATGGAGAGAATGGGTTGTATGCATGTGTGTGTGAGAGAGGGAGAGAGAGTTAGAAAGAAAGAAAGAACGAATCGTGACATAGACTAGGTGCTCTAATTTGTTAAGAATGAAAAGTGAAACAGAAGAAAACTCACTGAGGGTCCTGTCTATGCCCCTTGGTCTTCTTGCTTTGCCAAGCCAGGTGTTCCTACTGCGCCAGCTAGTGGGTACACAAAAATCAAACAAACCAGTTTGGAAGAAAGGGCCATTTCTTTTCTCCAAGTACCTGCATGCAGTATTTGATGACTCCAATTGTGATTCTACTTGATTTTTTTATCTCTTTCTAAAGCTTGAAATTACCTAGCTCATCAAGGTGATAATTGGAATCTCTGCCTGATCTCTAAAAGAAATTGGTGTGTCTTCTTTAACAAAAGACCATTGTTCTTGATTTTTCTGAGTCACCTTGCATTATAATCAGGAGAAATGCTTACAAGTAAGATGGCCATGAGTTAGGGGCCCTCAGTTCAGCTAACCAAAAAAGGAGTAAGGTTTTGATGACTCCCTGAAATCTGTAATCAACTACTCTTACTTCTTCTTTTCCTTTTTCTTCTTTTTTTGTTGACGTATAGTTGTAATACAATATTATGTTGGCTTCAGGTGTACAACAACATAGTGATTCAACAATTATATACATCATGAAATACTATCATTGTAGAAAGATTAGTGTTATTGACTGTATTCCCTATGCTGTACTTTTAATCCCTGTGACTTATTTAGTTTATAATTGAAAGTTTGTCCCTCTTTATTCTCTTCAGTTATTCGACCTGTTGTTGCCAGTGTATTTCAAGTCTATTTGTTTTGTTTGTTCATTATTTTTTTAGATTCCATTTATAAATGAAACCATATGTTATTTTTCTTTCTCTTATTTCACTTAGTATAATACCTTTTAGGTCTACCCATGTGGGTCAGAAATGGAAAAACCTCATTCTTTTTTATGGCTGAATAGTAATTCCTTTGTATATACATACCACATCCTCTTTATCCATTCATCCATCAATGGACACTTAGGTTGTTTCCATATTTTCGCCATTGTAAGTAATGCTGTGATAAACAAAGGGGTGCATATTATCTTTTTGAGTTAGTGATTTTGTTTTCTTTGGGCAAATCCCCAGAAGTAGAATTACTGGGTTGTATGGTATTTCTACTTTTAATTTTTTGGGAACCTCTGTACTAAGAGATGAGTTAGCACCAATGACTTCAAAGTACCACAGCATACAGGGGACAGAGCTCTTGAGAAACATACAAGATTAATTCTCAGCTGGCCAAGAACTTTTCAGCATTTCCCACAGTGCCATTGATCCAGATCTCAGTTGGAGTCATCTACCTAATTTAAAACACATCTTGTGCACGTGGGCTGACCATAGGTTGGCGTGAAACACACTTCCCAATAACCGAGAGTGAGCATCTCAAGTTTCTTTTTGGACAATGAGGTCATTACTTTCTGATCTCCAACTTTCATCTTGTTACATCACCACTTCAACTGCAAAAATACATTTGGGTCTGATTTTCCTGGATGGAGGCATCTTCCAGCTAGGGAAGAATATGAAGGCTCCTTTTTTTTCCCCCCTGAATGAAAGAACTTTGGGGAATTGTGTAAACCCAGTTTTCTTTCTTTCAATGCATGTAGCCAATTCCTAGAGCAATTGTAATGACTGATTTCACTTCTAACCCTGTGCTTAGGAACCTTTATTCTCTCTCCTGGCATACCCATAGTCCCATCCCTTTGATTCCCTTTATCAGGACAACTCCTCCTTATCTTGAAACATAACCCATTCTAGACTTCCCACAGCATCTCAGCTTCTGTACCTTTGTATGGAGCTTGCAATGTTGTCTTGTAATTTACCTGCTTGCCCACCTCCCCCCAGGAAACTCTGCACTCCACCTTTGTACCCTCAAGTTCATGGCACTTAATAATTTTCCAATAACGGTTTTGTTGATTGGCTCTGACATAAAGCAAACTACTCTGAGGTATTTACTTTTTCATTCAACATATATTTATTAAGTTATTATACTTAAGGAAAAGCAAATTATAAGGGAATGAGGTTCTAAAGTCAGCAGGACTGAGAGAATATAGTTTTAAAAATTACCTTGAAAATCTTAAATTATACCTTCAAATGGTTTTATATGTTCAACATTATAGAATAATTTTAATGCACTCTAAGTTTTGATAGCCACTGAGTTAGAAAAAGGGACAGAAAGCTGTCTAATTGTACATATGTTGGCAGCCAAGCTATTCTGTATTTAAGTAACTATTAAATTCCTAAAGGTGAATCAGGGAGTGGAGTGGAGTGTTCCTGCTCACCTGAGGTTTTTTAAAATATCAAGTCTCTGTAGTATTCATGCTTATAAGGATATTTAAAATTTAAATGAGATAATAATTATAAAAACACATGGCATAGGTCCAAGCACCATGTGAATGCTCAATAAATGTTTACTCAATTTAAATTTTACTTGATTTGAGCAGTAGACACATGTCTTTGAAAGTTATAGAAAATAGCCACTTGCTTCTTAGTCATTTTTACTGTGGCTTCACTGACTGGCTACCACTGTCAGTCTTGGGCCTTAGTATCCTGGAGCCCAAGAAGCAGAGTTTGGTTCTAAGACAGTGTTTGTGTTGGATGCATGGATCATGTGACTGCACTACCTGCAGCTGTGGTCTGTGCCAACCATAGAGGCAAGATGAGTATGTGAGGCAGACGTGCCCCTGGCCCTGGGAAGCTCTGGGTTATATATGAAACAATAGATTGAATAGTAGTTATCAAGGGCTATCATTATGGAAGAGGGAAGTCAGAGTGGCCAAGAACCTTATCACAGTCTGTTCTGAAGGTCTGTGAAGACTCCCCTAAGGAAGTGGCATTTAAGATGAGTAGTAATTTCCCATGGCGCGACGAGGACAGTGTTTACTAGGAAAATGGAGGAAGATTCAGAGAAAAGATAGAGCATGAAGATATGAAAGGAGTCCAGTGTGGTTGGAATGTGGAGGATGGACTTGACCATTGCCTCTCCTGCCCTGTCATGTGCCCCTAATTAAAGCCTATCCTTGGTTAATCTAATTCTCTGCTTACCCTCTGTGTTCACCAAGGCAGCAGGTAATGGCCAGAGAACACAGTCACATTAACCAGTCTGTCTCAAGGTCATGAGCCCTAACCTCAAGTGGGTTGTAAGCACAGTCCAGAAGTCCTCCAACATCTCTTCTGTCTTTTCTCCATCATAGCTCCCTAGGGAGTTACTTCATACTTCTTTCTCTTCCAACCCTGAAACACCTCTCGCGCTATCCCTCTATCTCCACTTTGTTTCTTTTTCCTGGAAAAACTAGATGTGATCAAAGGAGACCTTCCACACATTCTGACTATGTCTGCCTGTATCTTACCACCTGCTGTCCTCCAGTTACCAGGGGACACTGCCTGTGCTCCTCTCTTCAGCATCCCCTCCACTCCTGCAATGGGTTCTACTTCCCTTGCAACTATTCAAGGGTATTAGTCCAACAACTGGCCACCATTCCCTCCCCTATATCCTCAACTTCTGTAACCTCATCTCTTATCTAAGAAAAACGGAACAAAAAGAAGAAACCTTCCCATAACCTCCATGTCACTCCTAGCTACCACCCTGTTTCTTTTCTCCCATAGGAAAACCCCTTGAAAATGTTGTCTCTATTCTCTGTCTTCATTTCCTTCCCTCCCATTTCCTCTTGATCCACTCCAATAGGCTTTTCCACCACTCCAGGGGACACTTCCCACAGTCATCAGTGACCATCACCAGAGGTGGATTTACCTTGAAACTAATAAAGCTTCAGCAATCCTCATTTTTGTAAGCCCCTTCAAGGCCCTATACCTAATTGGTATTCTCCAAGAGTCCTCAAATTATATAAGCTTTGGACCCCACAAAACCTGGATCCACCCCTCACTTCCATATTGTCATGTCTGGTGGTCAGTGTTTTTAGTCCTTTTATTACTAAATCTCTCAGCAGCATTTGACATATGAGCCCTCATTCTAAAAATGTCTCTTGGTTTCAGGTGCTCCTTCTCTATATTCCCCTCTTCTTCTGCTGGCCTTTCCTTCTCAGTGTCTTTGGTGGTTTCTCCTCATTCCCTGTCCTCTAATCATGGTTATGTCCCAGGACTCAACCCTGCAACATTCCTACACTCATTTCCTTGATGATCTCATCCATCTCTCTGCTGATAGTTTTAAATACCATCTCCATGCTGATGCCTGCTAATTGTTTCTCTAGCCCAGGACTTTCCCCCTGAACTCCAGAATTGCATGCCTAAGTAGTTATTTGCTTTCCTTTTGGATATCTAATAAATATTCAAATGCTAACTTAGAAATCCTGATTTTTTTCTATCAAACCTGAACTCCTGTAGCTCTTCCTGTTTCAGTAAGTGGAAATTCAATTCTTCCTGTTGCTCAGGCAAAAAAAAAAAAAATCTTTTTTTCATGCTTTACATCCAATTTGTCAGAATATCCTGTTGCTTCTAACTTCAAAATAATATCCAGCATCTGACCACCTCTCAGCATCAACACTGCTGTCGTCTCCCATGCTGCCATGATCTCTCTCCGGGATTACTATAATAGCCTACTAACTCCTCTTCCTGTTTCCATAATTGACTGCTTATATTTTCTGTATTTCAGTCAAAGTCAGATCATATCACTTCTTTGCTCAGTATTGTCTAATTGGGAGGAGGGGCTGGAGATGGAGAGGAGTGGGGAAGCAGAGGTACCCAGGGAAGACCAGATGGTGAAAGCGCCCTTAAGTGCTCTTAAGGTGTTAGTTCATCATCTATGAAATGGAAAGCCTTTGAAGAGATTTAAAAGGGGACTTTTCCACTGTTTCATTTTTAAATGATGTTTTGAAAATACACTCAAACCTGGAAGAACAGTCACAGAATTTCTACTACCCTCTAGAATTTGAGAATTTAGAGAGGTGCAATAAATAATATTGTCACTTGTGTTTACAAAGAAAGCTGAAAATGATAGCACCTGCATGCATTCACTGTTTGTTTTTTAAATAAGGTATGGGGTAGATTCACCCACTCCCAATATATTACTTTTACAAAAAGGTAAAATTTGAAATAATTCAGATAGGTAGATAGAAAATCCATAGAACCAGTTCACCCTTTTTTAGCCCTATAGTAGGATTGCTTCTGTGATTTGAGTCTCAGAGACTTAAATGATCTTGTGCCCTGTGTTTGCCTTATTTTTGAATGAGGATATGCAAGTAATCTCTTATCAGTCAGTTGAAACTGTTTTTTCCTTCTCTGGTTCTATACACATTTGTGTTGGGTATTATAGAGTGCTATTAGTGATAAAATGTTGACTTAGCACTTCAACTGTTGTTTAAACAGACTTTAAGGACTGTGCGATTAAAATTTTCCTCATTCATACCAGTCTGCCCTCTACTTGGGGTTAGCTTTCCACTGCTAAAAGTACAGACCTACATTTCTAGTCCTCTTAACTCATTTCTCAGCTCAACATCCTTTTCTCCATGAACTCTTTTACCCTTTTATCATAAATTCTACCTGGGCATCAAGTTAATGGCCCAGCAAAAACGTGGATATTTTCCCTCCTAAGTCATCCCCAAACTCAGGGAAAATGTATTGAAACTCAACTTAGTGAAACCAAAGCCAAAAAATATATAACTTGCTTTGGAAAATGATTCTCAATAAAAAAGCCATATGGTTTTTGCTTTTTATTCCTCAGGAAGCCCCAGAATCAAACTGGCTTTATATGACTTCTCTTTCTGATATGGAAGGAGTTGTATTTGAGGTGAAATCAAATATCCAAAGTTTGAAAAAGTTACACTTTACTATTTTAATTTAGGTTTTCTGTTACTTTTGTTATTATTGATGAGAGACATTTCTCATGGGTCTCTTGTGTTTCTGCACATCTTCTGAGTGAGCCACTGGCTGTCACTGGTTCCCAGCTCTCTTCTTAAGGATGTTTATGTGGTAAACAGCTTTAGGAAATAGAAATAGTGTCTCCTCCAGAGCAAGGGGCAGCTGCGCTTACTATAAAATATCTCTCCCTGAGCAAAGGGCAGGCAAATTACTGCCCATTGAAAAAGACTAAGTTCCCTAAGCTCAGGGTTCCTGTCCTACAACACAAACCATTGCGTTTGCAGACATCCATCTGGGCCCATCTATGTTCCCCACCCACAGGATTTGGGGTCAAGGGAAATTGACAATGGTATGATGGCATCTGTGTTGCTTGCTGTGCCATGAGTAATAAAGTCCCTTGCCTCTGACCCAAGAACCTCATGTCTTCGGCCAGCAAACAGAAATAGGTAACTCAGTATAATGAAGCACAGGAGTAAATGAATATAAAATAATGAGATAAAGGTAAAACAAAATCCATGCTAGTATGGATTTTATAATCTCCCACCAGTAGTGCTTCACAGAGAGCAAAGTCTCCACGAACCGTGGCTTTGTACTACTTTTGTGATTTATGTAGAATACTATGGTACTCCATGACTGACCCGCCACCCCTTCTTGGATCATTACATATACCAAAGAGGGAGGAATGAACCTGTGTGCCATATGGACAGTGTATTAGTAAGAACTTTAGTCGCAAGTGAAAGAACACCTAACTCAAGCTGATTTTTAAAAGTATGGGAGATGGTAATGATTGTCTCACATAACTGAGAAGTCCAGGGGATAATATGCTTCAGACACTTCTGGATCCAGGTGCTCAAATGATGTAACCAAAACTCCACTTTACTCTCCATTTCAGAGCTGTTTTCCCTTGCATGTGTTCCGTTCTCATGAAGGCTCTCCCATAATTCTGTCAGGATACCTCCCAGGATTCTATCCCATCTTTTAATTCATTCCAGAAAAGGGGCAATCTTTTCTCAACAGTTCCAATAAAAATCCTGGAATTAAACCCCAGCAGTCTGACATTGATCACATGTTGTTCCTGAACCAATAATGAACAGCCACAGGAGTTCGGTGTTCAGATTGGCCAGGGATGGATCATGTGATTCTCCCTGGAGTTGGAGGTAAAGGTAGATCTACCCAACCATATTGCCAGAGTGTATGGAAGGGGTGGATCCCCAGAGAAATTCTGGTGACTGTAACTAGATAAATAGGGATGAGGCACACCAAAAAGACAGATGAATATTATCTACCTAAAGATTGTCAGTTTTTTAATTTGAAAATGTTCAAATATAGAAACTATGTATACGTAGTTCTTGACCAAATAATTCTAGAAAAATAGTAAATTGGGTTACTCAAATCTGTTAGAAAAGCAGGTATGAAACAATAATTGACTAGATATGGAACAGTATCTTCATATTTATATTGATTTAAATGTTGGTCTAAATTACCTAGCATCATTAAAATATGGTGACAGTTTCAGTTTCCTACATATTTTATTTTGTTTTGTTTTGTTTTAAATACAACTAACAATACCTGTAGGATGCCTATGTAGTCACCTTCAAGGCCGCGCCATTCACTTGGTGGTAACTTACCTAGGTTAAAAAAAATTCTGAAGTACTAGCCTAAAAAATGTACCAGCTATTTTCTCTCTGCTCACATCAACCCCAGGAACCAAATCTAATAAGAAGGTTTGAGATAGATTGGAAGAAGAGAAATGACATTTTAGCTCTTCCTTGAAGGTCTTAATTTATAATAGTCCATGCATAGCAATGATTCAACGAACTTCTATTAAAAACTTATACATATCAAATGCTGTTATAGGCATCTTTAATATGATAGTTAATCAGAGTAGGTATTTCTTTCCTCACAAGTTCTAATATATGAATCAAGCCATCTTCTTCTTATAATTTTATTGGTAGGTTGCTAAAGAAATCCACTTGTGGTAGTAGAAATAAGAATATGTATGATAAATTGTCTAATTGTAAAAGATATTTGTTACTCTTCCCTGGAGAAGATTAACACTGTCCTGCCTGTGTCAGGCATCGCATCTATTGCTTTGACCAATGGAATGTGAGTAGAAGACAGAGATGCCAAAACTTTAAGAGCCATTGCCTGGTTCTGCCCTTTTCTCTCTTCTGCCATAATAACAGCAAATTGTGTTTGTAAGCCATTGAAATTCTGGGTCCCTGTTACTGCAGCATAACTTAGCCTAAACAGACTATAACAAATAAAAAGTTTAAAAGATATTATATCAGCTTGACTGTGATTACCCTTTGGTCTAGAAATGGAGAGCCTTGTTAGTCCCTCCCACCTGAAAGTCAGAGAACGAGCCTGTGCTAATTGGGAGGAACTCTACATGTTGAGTGTTGGCAATGAGTTGTGTGTGACTAGCTTGCATCAGTTCTGCCTAGACACTGCAAACCTCTTAAAGAAGATTAGTCTCTTTGTTATGATTCCATGATCACTGGTATTGAATAGTCAGACCCTTATTACTTTAAAGAACTCTAATATTTGATTTTGTGTCTTAGCCAGTCCTTTAACAGTGATCTGACTTAGATCTTGCCCTTCATGGCATATCTTTGTAGTATCTTGTTCCTATTCATGGTGAGTTCAAATAGATTTACTAAAATACTCCAATCAACCTGGTGCAATCATCAGTATTGTCATAAATCTAAAATAAAAGTCACTTGAAGGATATATCTAATGAAGGGCCCCCACCCATAAGATGGCGAACTTCCTGCTTCTCTTCCGGGTCCTCGGTTCCCGCCGGCGCCACCTGAAGCCCAATCACCCTTCGTCCCCCTAATCCCAGCACCTAGCCAATAGCCACCAGCCCCGTAGAAGTGACACCTCAATCAGCTCATGCCCCTTCCTATATAACCCAGCACCTTTCCCTAATAAAGCGGAATTCTCCGGTGAATTGCTGCTGTGTGTCGCTCCCTTCCATTCATCTAAACCCTTATTTTTCTCACATTTCAATGAAGAATACAGTAGTATAGTGCCTTATCTATCTACTGGGTCTACAATCTCAAATTATGTGTACCTGTGGCAGGTACAATTTCCAACCTAGAATAAAAAACAAATGGATTTTTTTTTCATTGATGTAGAACATCTATTATTTTACATAACATAAATCTATTTAATTCAGGATATCACTATCACTATGGTTATATGTCTCAATTATGGGAGTGCGAATGACATGACAGGTCTTCTGGGAAGTAGCAGTTGAGTCCTTGTCATTCTCCACCTACACTGACACCTGCCAAGATACCCTTATTTCTCCTGATCCTGTCATTGGTTCTGGCAAGATATTATTACCCCTAATCCTGACAGTAAGACCCTGCACTCTGTCCATCCTCTATGTCACATTCCTGTTGTCCTTAGGTGGTGGAAAACATTTTGCTTCTTCCTGTACCATGCTCAGAGGCACACTGAAATACCCTCACTTTCTGTTGAATCCTTCAGGCAATCATTTCTTCTTGGGTTCTTGATATTCAGATGGTCTTTCCTGGGAAGAGGTTGAGGCTACATGTTTTTTCTGCTCTCAAATCCCCCAAAGTTACCTAGGACTTTCAGTGGTCTACCACTCCCTGCCTTAGACTCTCCTAGGGCATGGAGTAGGTATGAGGGCCCATTCTCAGGAATTCCTCATTGTCTAAACTTTCTACTCTTGTGATTTCCCCCTTTCTTTCCTCATCCAGATTATGGATTCAGTCTGATGATACGTCACTTTGACTCTTCAACTGATCTTTAAGAACCCATGGTTTATGCCCTGATCTAGCCCTCTTGAGATCCAAAGCCTTGAGCTTGACTGTCTTTCTGCCTGCATACTGTTGTGTCATTCCCTACTTGAATTAGTTTGTATAGAATATAAAACCTGATACCTGAGTAGAGAGAAGGGTTACAGAATAACAGGAAGTATCATGTGTTCCAAGGACTAATCATTATTATTAACATATTACAAAATATACTGATATAGTATTGATACATATATAATAATCATTATATCAAGTATTATTACATCATAGATCCATATATATATATACACACACACTCACACACACAGATATATATATGTAGTCATAGATTAAATAGAACACAGAAACTTTGGGCTCTTTGCACAGCATCTTTTGATCTAAGGCCAGACGTTTTTGTGTGAAAATTACTATTTCTTTTCACTGGTCTTTCCATCTATTCCTGTCTGCAGACAAGGGTGGTGTTTAAGAGTACATTATAAATGTATGCCAACCAGCATGTCATGGAACACATTATCTGGTTTCATGCCTATTCCATTTAATCATGACTTATTTGGAGTCACATCCTCTTCATTTATTATATTTATTAAAATTACTACTCTTCATAAAGAGTACTTGAATGTACTCCAATTTTACACATTTTATTGCATTATCAGATCTTACAACAGGCCCCATATTTTCTCTTTCACAAAGAAAACTTTCTGTTTGTTACTGTAGATAACAAGCTCTTGAGCTAACACAAAAGAATGAAACCAAAATGAACACAGTCCAAAGAAGGATCCAAAAGAACACAACCAAATGAACATGAAGTATTTGTACCTTGTTTATAAATATATTTATCTTTTAAAATAAACAATTATTCCATTTATTTTAAAGATAATCTTAGCATGAGAAGAATTCTGAGCTGGATTATTGGACGAGCCATTAGCAATATACAATGAAGCAATAATGGTAAACAGTCATGAAAGGGAGACTAAAATATAACATTTAAATGTCATTTTCCTTTTTTCCAAATAAGAACTGTTGTGTACTTGAAGTACCAATTAAAGTTCTAAGTACTGTTCTACATTTGGCTCTGTCGTTAATAAGCAATTCACTTAATTTTTCTCAACTGTATTTTCTTCAATATAAAAAGAGGGATAGTCTCAACATATAGAAAACATATCACTATTGTGAGTAGCAATAACATTAGGTGGTATATTAAATAATAGACTAACATAGCCATTCCCTTTCAACTCTGTCATGCTGATTAAGGCACAGGTAAAGCTGGTGCTAGTTCTGGAATTACTTGTTACTTTGGTGCTAATTCTGCTTTTTTAACAAAGAGACCTTGAAAATCACAGTGTTTGGGTTAGGAAACACCATTGTCTTTATTTTTATTCTTTGATTATCTTCTTAGGACAAGAACTATTGATTTCCCATTATTGTAGTAGGACAGAGTTGCTTTCTAAAATATAAGAAAAGTATTCTGTTTTTTTCTTTTGGTATCATTAATCTACAATTACATGAAAAACATTATGTTTACTAGGCTCCCCCTTCACCAACTCCCCACCACATACCCCTTCACAGTCACTGTCCATCAGCGTAGTAAGATGCTGTAAAATCACTACTTGTCTTCTCTGTGTTGCACAGCCGTCCCCGTGCCCTCCACACACTATACATGCTAATAGTAATGCCCCCTCTCTTTTTCCCAGCCCTTATCCCTCCCTTCCCACCCATCCTTCCCAGTCCCTTTCCCTTTGGTAACTGTTAGTCCATTCTTGGGTTCTGTGATTCTGCTGCTGTTTTGTTCCTTCAGTTTTCCTTTGTTCTTATACTCCACAGATGAGTGAAATCATTTGGCACTTGTCTTTCTCTGCTTGGCTTATTTCACTGAGCATAATACCCTCTAGCTCCATCCATGTTGTTGCAAATGATAGGATCTGTTTTTTTCTTATGGCTGAGTAATATTCCACTGTGTATATGTACCACATCTTCTTTATACATTCATCTACTGATGGACATTTAGGTTGCTTCCATATCTTGGCTATTGTAAATAGTGCAGCGATAAACATAGGGGTGCATCTGTCTTTTTCAAACTGAAATGCTGCATTCTTAGGGTAAATTCCTAGAAGTGGAATTCCTGGGTCAAATGGTATTTCTATTTTGAGCATTTTGAGGGACCTCCATACTGCTTTCCACAATGGTTGAACTAATTTACATTCCCACCAGCAGTGTAGGAGGGTTCCCCTTTCTCCACAACCTCGCCAACATTTGTTGTTGATTGTCTTTTCGATGATGGCTATCCTTACTGGTGTGAGGTGATATCTCATTGTGGTTTTAATTTGCATTTCTCTGATGACAAGCGATGTGGAGCATCTTTTCATGTGTCTGTTGGCCATCTGAATTTCTTCTTTAGAGAACTGTCTTTTCAGCTCCTCTGCCCATTTTTTAATTGGATTATTTCCTTTTTGTTTGTTGAGGTATGTGAGCTCTTTATATATTTTGGATGTCAGCCCTTTATCAGATCTGTCATTTATGAATATATTCTCCCATACTGTAGGATACCCTTTTGTTCTATTGATGAGTGTCCTTTGCTGTACAGAAGCTTTTCAGCTTGATATAGTCCCACTTGTTCATTTTTGCTTTTGTTTCCCTTGCCCAGGGAGATATATTCATGAAGAAGTCACTCATGTTTATGTCCATGAGATTTTTGCCTGTGTTTTTTCTAAGAATTTTATGGTTTCATGACTTACATTCAAGTCTTTGATCCATTTTGAATTTACTTTTGTGTATGGTGTTAGACAGTGATCCAGTTTCATTCTCTTACATGTAGCTGTCCAGTTTTGCCAGCACCATCTGTTGAAGAGACTGTCATTTCCCCATTGTATGTCCATGGCTCCTTTATCATATATTAATTTGCCATATATGTTTGGGTTAATGTTTGGAGTCTCTATTCTGTTCCACTGGTCTGTGGCTCTGTTCTTGAGCCAATACCAAATTGTCTTGATTACTGTAGCTTTGTAGTAGAGCTTGAAGTTGGGGAGCAAGATCCCCCCCACTTTATTTTTCCTTCTCAGGATTGCTTTGGCTATTTGGGGTCTTTGGTGTTTCCATATGAATTTTTGAAATATTTGTTCCAGTTCACTGAAGAATGCTGTTGGTAATTTGATAGGGATTGCATCGAATCTATATATTGTTTTGGGAAGGATGGCCATATTGACAATATTAATTCTTCCTAGCCAGGAGCATGGGATGAGTTTCCATTTGTTAGTGACCTCTTTAATTTCTCTTAGAGTGTCTTATAGTTTTCAGGTTATAGGTCTTTCACTTCCTTGGTTAGGTTTATTCCTAAGTATTTTATTCTTTTTGATGCTATTGTGAATGGAAGTGTTTTCCTAATTTCTCTTTATATTAGTTCATTGTTGGTGTATAGGAAAGCCACAGATTTCTGTGTGTTAATTTTGTATCCTGCAACTTTGCTGTATTCTGATATCAGTTCTAGTAGTTTTGGAGTGGAATCTTTAGGGTTTTTTATGTACAATATCATGTCATCTGCAAATAGTTACAGTTTGACTTCTTCTTTACCAATCTGGATTCCTTGTATTTCTTTGTTGTGTCTAATTGCTGTGGCTAGGACCTCCAGTACTATGTTGAATAACAGTGGGGAGAGTGGGCATCCCTGTCTTGTTCCCGATCTCAGAGGAAAAGCTTTCAGCCTCTTGCTGTTCAGTATGATGTTAGCTGTGGGTTTATCATATATGGCCTTTATTATGTTGAGGTACTTGCCCTCTATGCCCATTTTGTTGAGAATTTTTATCATGAATGGATGTTGAATTTTATCGAATGCTTTTTCAGCATCTATGGAGGTGATCATGTGGTTTTTGTCCTTCTTTTTGTTGATGTGGTGGATGATGTTGATGGATTTTCAAATGTTGTACCATCCTTGCATCCCTGGGATGAATCCCACTTGGTCATGGTGTATTTTTGAATTCGGTTTGCTAATATTTTGTTGAGTATTTTTGCATCTATGTTCATCAGGGATATTGGTGTGTAATTTTCTTTTTTGGTGGGATCTTTGCCTGGTTTTGGTATTAGGGTTATGTTGGCTTCATAGAATGAGTTTGGGAGTATTCCCTCCTCTTCTATTTTTTGGAAAACTTTAAGGAGAAGGGGTATTATATCTTCTCTGTATGTCTGATAAAATTCCAAAGTAAATCCATCCGGCCCAGGGGTTTTGTTCTTGGGTAGTTTTTTTATTACCACTTCAATTTCATTGCTGGTAATTGGTCTGTTTAGATTTTCTGTTTCTTTCTGGGTCAGTCTTGGAAGGTTGTATTTTTCTAGGAAATTTTCCATTTCTCTTAGGTTTTCCAGCTTGCTAGCATATAGGTTTTCATAGTAGTCTCTATTAATTCTTTGTATTTCTGTGGGGTCCATCGTGATTTTTCCTTTCTCATTTCTGATTCTGTTGATGTGTGTAGACTCTCTTTTTCTCTTAACAAGTCTGGCTAGAGGCTTATCTATTTTGCTTATTTTCTCAAAGAACCAGTTCTTGGTTTCATTGATTTTTTCTATTATTTTATTCTTCTCGGTTTTTTTTATTTCTTCTCTGATCTTTATTATGTCCATCCTTCTGCTGACCTTAGGCCTCATTTGTTCTTCTTTTTCCAATTTTGATAATTGTGACATTAGACTATTCATTTGGGATTGTTCTTCCTTCTTTAAATATGCCTGGATTGCTATATACTTTCCTCTTAAGACTGCTTTTGCTGTGTCCCACAGAAGTTGGGGCTTAGTGTTGTTGTTGTCATTTGTTTCCATATATTGCTGGATCTCCATTTTAATTTGGTCATTGATTCACTGATTATTTAGGAGCATGTTGTTAAGCCTCCACGTATTTGTGGGCCTTTTTGCTTTCTTTGCACAATTTATTTCTAGTTGATCTAGATGGACTAAAAATAGATGATCTAAAAGGACTTTTCAAAGAGTCTGGTTTTATGTGTTGTTTTAACTGGTTTTGGTCTGGTGAAAGCACAGTAGTGAGCTGGGTTCCCCCCTTCAGCTTATGAAGCAGAGTACAAGTGGTAGAATAAGCTTCAGAATATAAACAGTTGATATCTTCTGGAACACCCACCTTACCTGAAGATTTCAGAAGTTGGATATACATGCACAGATATAACAAATTTAAATAGATATATTCAGGAATGGACGTCAAATTTGCATGAATTCATAGGATAAAAAACTGGTCTTCAAACACATTCCTTGCTTGTTTTTTAATAGGCAGGATTGAGCAGATGGGATAGTCATCAGAGTAGATACAGAATCTAGGATGTCCCTAAATTCAGGACAATATGCAGAGATTGCGAAGATCATGTGGTGACAAAAACAGTAGGAAGAGTTTGAAATTGCAGAATTTCCACTGTGAACACAAAAGTGAGCTAGCCACAAATATACTTTGGTATATGATCAAAAGAAGCAGAGAGTTTCAATGAGGCTGAGTTCCTTTCTACCTCCCTTCCTTGGTAATAAACATCCTCTCCATGCAAACAATAGTGAAAGAATCTACATGCATATTATGTACATAGCAATTAGAGTCAGAGGAATTTGAAGCCTCATCAGCTTTACCTTGGGAGAAAATCTGGAAAGGAGTGGTGGGGAAAGGTTTTGTGCTGAAGGTGCTGGGGGTTGAGTTTGTTTTCCTCGGTCCTTGTCCCTCCTGCAACAAAGATTTGAAGGGCAGAGACACAGTAGTGAAGCGGAGCAAAAGTTTTATTTGAATGCCCTCCAAGGGAGGAACAGGCTAGAGTCAAGGCAGACAAAGGCAAATTTACTTGAATAAAGCAGAGAGGAAGGGGAAACTCATTGACGGAAACTTGGAAGCTCAAGCCAGCACTCTCAGTAGCCCCTTTCTACTTATCTGAAGCAGGACAGAGAGAGTGGAGACTTGTGCTTAAAGTCCGGAAAGTAGAATGAAATAGAAAAGTGACGAAGACACCACTGGAAGTGCTCAGACTCGAAAGAAGTGTTTTAAAAATACACATCCCAAGAAAGGAGAGGGCCGGCACCCTCAGAGAGGAGGCACACTCAAAAGCTGGGACTGTGTCTTTTAAGGGATTTTCAAGAATGGGATAAAGGTAAACAGGGGGCATAAGCTTGTCGTGGTATCTATCTCTGGTGAGAGACGGTATGTTATCCACAGTCAGTCCTCCAGATAATTCTGTAGGACAAACTTCTTGTTCTTCTCCAAGATAGTGGCCACCCACAAGCACTGGGAAAATATCAGTCAAGACTGCTTGCCCTGCCCTAAGATAGGTCCTTCCTGTTCTTACTATGCTGTTCGTATCTTGGCACTTTTAGGAAAATTAATCATGATGTCTCTGCCCTCTCTCATCTGCATTACCTAGAGCAAGTCTCAAATTTGGTCAGCCTGAATTCAGAGCCTGTGGAATGAACTCACATTGCAAAGGGTGTTAACTCTGAGTCCTTTCTGGCTCTCTGGCTTTATCTGATTAACTCCCTGAGTTCTTGGTGGGCCCTGCCCTCTTTTCATCCTGTTCACATCTGCCTTTCTGCCTAACTAAGGGAAATACTGAGAATACTGCAGTCTTGAGAAAAGAACTTAAGAGTATCTGAAAAGAATTAAAATGATCCTGTACACTTGAGAGCTTCTGAGGAGCTGGTTTTTCTTCCCCTGAACCACAACTTCCATAAACAAGGAATTATGTTTTTGCACACCTATTGTTTCTCCCCCTTTTATTACCCATTAGCAATGCTGCAAGGCCAGAAACCTTAGGTTTGTAAAGAACAGACACTCATTCTCTTGGTGATCTGTTTTACAGGACAGGATAGAACAATTGAAACTTCCTGCTCCTTAGATTTTTCCCCCCAACACACTAGACTAGAATTGGGAAGGGAGTCAACATGAAAAGCAGACTACATCTCTGAACTCCAGCTTCCCAGTACCCCAGCTCATCCTGATAGAAGAGGTGGAGAAACATGGACAAAGGATCCCGGCTTGGCAGTCCTAAAGTCCTAAAGTCTTAAAGTCATGTATCACAGCTATGGGATCTCGGGAAAAGTGTTCTTGTTTCATAAGCCCCCATTTCCTTCTCAGTCTCATCCACAAAGGATTTCAGGTGGTAATCTTGGCCTGATGAATAGGAAGTGCCTGAAATAGTCTTTTCTCTCCAGCCCTCTCTTGCTGGCTTCAACAGTAGTGGTAGACAAAATCAGGAGGTTTAAAACTTCTTTCAAAAGATGCACATATTTCTATACAGACCAAGTCTTGATGGAGAATACACTCTCGGTAAATACTCAATGAAAGATTGGATACCATTGCCAATTCTGTTGCTCTTAGAAAAACAAGACAAAGTAGGCGTCTCAGAAAAGAGGCCTGGGGGCGGTATCACTCAGTTACACCCCATGCCTGACAAAGTGCCTTCACTTTTTAACCCTGACACAATATTCTGGGATGCTTTGTAGAGTTTGCCCCATAGAGGGGCAGTTGGAGAATTGCCTACTTTAGCATCAACACCAGGGCAATATGGGTGGCTTCCTGCCAAGTTAACACTGAGTTACTGCAAATGGATCTTTCAGCATCTCCCCCACAGAGCAGTAGGAGATAAGAAGGAAATGATGTCTGGGGAAAAAAATAACTTTTGATGCAAGCAGCTCTGGCAGCCATCAGCATCATCATAAGTAGTTTTTAATCCACCGTATTTTGCCAGAGGATGACCCTCTCTGTTAGGAGTGGTAATCGCTGAGCTTCCTTCTTGCTGTGACTTCAGAGGAAGACTGTCCCCAGGCCCTGACCTGGCTTTGCTTAGTGAGAGATACCTGGGAGCTGCTATTTTAGCTTTAATCTGGTACATACACTTTTTAATATATTTTTTATATAGAAGTCTTACATATTAATGACTTCCTGAAGTTCCCCAAACTGAAATACATCATAAATATGTATCGCTGCAGAGGTGTGATAACCGAATAATCTGGCCAGTTATTGCAGGAGGTGGTAACACTACACACTCAATAGATCTGTAAGAAACATTTAGAATGAACTGTTGGTGTGACAGAGTAGACACTCATTTTTAATAAATTAAAGGGTTTTTTTTCCAGCCAAGGTAATGTTTCCACTTACCTGTTCTGATCACTTCCTTTCCTAATACATGGAAGGTGTTAGATGCAATGATTAGAAACTAGGCAGACTCAAAATAAGGGGAAAATACATACACATTGTATAAGCCTACTGCATTTCTCACAGAATCCAAGGACCAGCATCTGGTTTCTTAGGGAACACTAGAGATGAGGTCTGCGTCTGCTGCATCTGTCCCCAAAGCAGAATCGCCCACGTCTTCATGGTGTGCACCACGCCCTTGCCTCCTCCCTGCTTTTGCACAAGCTTGTCCCCGGGTTGGCAAGCCCTGTCACAAGTTCCTTCAGATCTGTCCCAGACCCTTTTCCAGAATCACCTAGTTTTCAACCCAGTTGCTCTCAATCCCTCATTATTACCTTCAGAGCATTTAAACTAATGGGAAACTATCTTACTTACTTGTGTATTGCCTACCTCCCAAATTTGAGTCTAAGTTTCATGAGGAGCTTATTTACCTCTATATTCCCATTATCTGGATGTTGCTGGCCCCACAGTACTCTTCTAGTATTTTCTAAATTAAACAGGATATGCATAGCACACTGGCCCTCTCTTTGAGTTGCTTGATCATATTCCCTTCACCAGTCCAACACCAGCTCAAGTTGCTAAATAATTGTACCATTCATGGGGGATCAGCATGGGGTCCAGAATCATGCCAAATAAATGCTCCAGTTACTTATTCACTCCAACATTTATGAAAGAAATCTCAAACTGAAAGCTTGGGATTAATATTTACAGTCTATGCTTATTACATGTAGATACCATACTAGTACATTTGCCTACTCACTGAAATGTATTTGTAACCAAAAATCAATACTTAGTTGTTGTTTTCATGGCCATTTGTGGACATGGGCATAATGGCTAAAAATTTGAGTCACTCAACACGCATGTTCCCAGCTGAGGTTGAACTAGGTGAACCTGTCCCTTATTGTGTTAGTTCTTAAGATGTAAACAAATGTCCTTCTTGTATTCTATTTACTGCCATTTTTTTTAGTGATTCTGCTGTTTAAATTCTCCCAAGCATAGTGTTGAACTGCTGTCTAGCATTCCTAAGCACAAGAAGGCTATGATGTGACTTATGTAAAAAATTAGTGTTAGATAAGGTTCATCAGGCATGAGTTTAGTGCTGTTCATGAGTTCACTGTTAATGAATCAACAATATATAAAATAAGGTGTCTTTAAACATAGAACAAGGTTATGTATTGATCAGTTTTCAAAAATGCTATGACCAAAGGCTTGCAGGAACCTAACCTGTATTTCCCTTGGGAGCAATCGCTCCGTATTTGCTATGTCAATGTTCATGCTGAATTTAGGGAACATAACTATCATGAATAATGAGACTTGACTGTGTGTATTAATCTAGTGAGGCTTCCTCCAAGGGATTTTCATATCCTTTTATTGACTGTATCAATTAAAGTAAACCTTCCAGATACTTGCTTAAAGCTTATCTCTAAAACAAGCTATTCAAAACACAACTCTTTGATGAAGAATGTGCACCCTTTTGATAAATCATTTGTTTTTCTTTACAACTTGTCTGAATTCATCTCCGATCACCAGTATCAGGTTTGTGAGAACTACATATACGTCAGTGAGTACTCGAGCCTGAATGTCTGTGTTGTCCTGCTGATGGGAGGAGGAGCTTGTATTTCTCATAGTTCACTGTTGACAGGCCCAGGAAAGGGCTCACTGAGCTGTGACAGCTCACATTTGGTACACAGCCACTCAACCTTTGTGGTAGTGAAGCTGCAGGAAGACATGTTACATTTTTTCTAGTGCGTCTGGTCAGTCACTGTATTACCTTTCACTTGTCTTGAGCCTATAATTGATTAAAAAGTAATAATGGAAAAGGGAAGGTAGGGAATAGATGAGATGAATAATAAAGATTAAATACAATGGAAATATTATAAATTGACTCTAGAAAAAGTGGAAAGGACAGGAAATCATAGCCTTTAAGGCTGGTAGAAGCTCATCAGAAAAGGGCAATTTGGTTGGTGGCGTCACACTTCAGACTCAGTGAGGATTTTGCAGGGGACAGCTGCAGAGAGGGGTGGACTTGTCATGCCTGCACATTCAGGATTTACACGTTGTCTCCTTTGTGGACCAGAGCTGGCTTGCTCATCATGCTTCCTTCTCCCAATTCTGAGTGATTAATCCATGTTGCCTTGTCGTCATCAAGCTGGCCTCATTCAGCAAACATTTACTTGTTGTGGCTGTGAGAGCCAGGCAGGTCAAACTGTGGGGATGCTGCACAGTGTAAAGTTTAGGTGTTTGGGCTGTGGTGCAAGAGTGCCTAGGTTTGAAGCTCTGCCACTTATTAACTATGTTATCTTAGGCCTTTTGGTTAACCTGTCAGGGCCTCAATTCCACAACTGTAAAATGTAGATAACACTCGTATACCCACCTCATACGGCTGTTGTGAGGATTAAATGAGATAATCCGCATATCGGTGCTCAGCACAGTGCCTGGCATAGGGTGAGTACTTGTCTCAATCGCAGACTGAGAACCAGCAGAGTGGCCACTGTGCCAAGGTGTCCTTAGCAAAGAAAGAGCGGCATGAAATGAGGCAGGCGGGACAAATCCTCAGGGCCTCCTAGGTAGCCAAGGTAAGGATTTTAAAACTAATTCTTAAGTGCATTCAGAAAACCTCTGCATGGATTTAAGTAGGGCACTGATAACATTGTTTAGAAGAAAACAATGTTTGTTCTAAATATAGTTTCTGTAATATACCATCTATTTTTAACTAGAAAAATTTGCAGCATAGACTCAGTACTTGCGTTCCCTTTGGTTCTGACTGGCCTCTGAGCTATCCCACGGTGCTCCTAGATCCTGAACTAAAATTCTGCTGGGACCCACCAACCTCGTGAGGTGCTAGTGATGATAGTACTGGCAGTAGAAGTATTTATAACAACTGGTATCTCTGATGTGATTACCCATGTCTGGCTCTAGTGTTATTTTATACAAGCTTCAAACTACCTTCCAGGGTCGTATTATTCCCCTTTTACGGATGAGGAACTGAGGTTTGAAGTCTCACAGCTGAGGTTCAAAGGCAGGTTTCCTGCTCCAGGGCTCATTGCTTCCCACCCGTTTCCAGATGGAACGTGAATGTGGTAGAGAGAGGGCCCTGCAGTCAGACAAGCTGTCTTAGCTCTGCCTCACACCTCTGTGCCTCAGTTTTCCTGTTTGCAAATGGGAATAATACCATCTGTTTCACAGAGTAGCTGTGAGGAATTGCTGCAGCATTGATGCCAAGCGGCCAGCACGGTGGAGGACAGAGAGGAACAGGCGCTCCGCACGTTGCCCACCTCCCTTTCTTTCACTGTGTTGCCAGCATGGTCTCTGCATCTGTGCACTGACGCAGTAGAACGTTTCACGCTGTTTCCCCGCAAGGCTGCTCCTCACCGTTAAGCAGCTCCCTTGCGCTCTCGGAGACAGCATGTCACCCATGAGGAGAGCGCCGCAGTCCCTCCACAAAGGGCCGCTCCTGCGGCTGCCCCCTCCGCCCTCGCAAGGGGAGCGGGAAGCTCTGGGCGCACAGGCAGGTCGCTCGTCCCCATTCCTCCTAAACTAACATTCTCCAAATTATACTTTTTAATTAAACCTCCCAAGGTTTAATTAGGAAATGACATGAGTCGTCTTTGTTTCTTAAAATGTATTTGTGGTTTGGCTAATTATGTGGTGAGATTTAATATCATTTCTCCTCGTGTGTGAAATTAATACATTGAATATTTAAAAAAGGAAAACATCTAAAACATTTTACCTGGGCATCAGGTTGAGAGCAAATGTTTAGTTCAAAGACGTTCCACTTAAAGCAAGCCTAGGGAAAGCTGTCTAGTGTTCAGTGGGCCACATAGGGGATGCCTCAAAGACCCACACTCCGTGTCATGACCACTGAATCTCATCATGAGGCCTTTAATGGTGCCTCATTGCTTGGAGGTGCAATCTCGATTCCTTATCAAGGTCCTTTATCCAGTTCTACCCCTCACCCAGCCTCAGGCAGCTGTTCCGCCAAGCTGGGAGGCTCCTTTATGCCCCAGTGGCACTGCAGCTGACATGCCCACACTGCAGTGCCTCCCTCGTCCCATCTCTTCTGGCTATATTCTCTGAATCTGTGTTAACCATTAACCCTGTCTTCATTTTTCTGTATTCTGATGCTTTGACATGAGGGGCCTTGCTGGGAGGGACTGCCCCACCCAGGGTTAGCTCAGTCCCAGGGGCAGCACACAGCTCACCCACTTGCAAGTGCACCTTTCCTTTGCAAATCAACCAGTTCAGAGTCCATACCCCACCACCACCTCCTTTGTGAGGCCCTCACATTCTAGAATGCTGTTCCCCTATGCTGATTGTCCCAGGGCCAGGTAACAGACAACTAGAGACAGCCCCTACATCGCAGAGCCTGCTGAAATTATTCAAACTAGCCACACCCACCTTGTCTGGCCCAAATTTTCCCCTCACTCCCTCTGCATGGCATGTCATGCCTCATATTTCAAGAGACCTGTGAGTACAGCAAAGTCTTCCTTCATGACAGTCATTTCTGTGTCTCACCATACCTGATTTAAAATCTGATTAAAACAAGTCTAGGACACAATGAAACAGCATCTCTCAAGGGCAGCTCCAGAGACACTTTCTCTGCAGCACCTTCACCTTTCCTCCTGCAAAGATGGATGCTACCTGTATGAGCCTCCTGGTAATACAAACGTGTCTGTGTTGTGTTCCTCCCTGAACCCCCAACCTTTAGCACAACCAAAAGTCTATTTGTGTATATAGTAGACATGAGGAATAAGTGACTGAATCACAAATAACACCACCTTTCGATCTGAGTCCATTAGTAGCAAATGAGTCAGAAAATGGTAATGTGAATGTTTCCCTAATTCTCCCATATCTGAAGGGGCCCTGTAGTGCCCTATGAGCATAGGCTTGGAGTCCAGGGTCTCTGCCATCCTAACTTGGACGCTCTGGCCAAGGTATTTCACCCCAGTGTGCTTCTACTTTCCTTATCTATAAAATAGGGATAATAATATCTATCTCCAAGTACTCTCTTGACAAACTCTCTCTGCCTGTAATGTTCTTTTCTTCCCTCCTTGCTCTTGACATCACAGCTCAGGGGCCACCCCTTCAGGGAAGCCCTCCCTGACCCCATGGCCCCTCCTTAGTAGTATTTGCTGTTGTACCTTTGGTTGACAGCTGTGACTGTTGAATGACATATATCTTTCCCATAGACTGTGGATGAGTTGGGTTCTCCAGAGAAACAGAACCAATAACACGTATATGCTTATGTAGAGAGAGATTTGCTCTTAGGAATTGGTTCATACTATCATGGAAGCTTAGCAAGTTCACACTCTGCAGGGAAGGTGGGCAGGCAGGAGACCCAGGAAAGGGTTGCAATTCGAGTCCATAGGCAATCTGTGGGGAGTCCTTCTTTTTCTATCAAGGCTTCTGACTGATGAGGCCTACCCATGTTATAGAGGATAATCTATTTTACTTAAAGTCAACCAATGTTAACCTTATCTAAAAAATAACCTTTACAGAACCATCTAGTGTTTGACCAAATATCTGGGTACTGTGGCCTAACCCTGTTGATACATAAAATTAACCAGCACAGTCTTTAACCTGTATAGAGCAGGATTCAGTGTAATATTGCTGCCTAGTGAATGTAGACGTCACATGCCCTTAATAAACTGAGTGAGTGGACTTAGCACACTGCACAAAGGGTTCCTACAGGCACAGTGGTGGGCGGTATTCTTTTGGTAGTCTTAAGATACAAAGACATGGTAAGGACCCAGAATTTTAAACAGGTTCTCAGAACACCCACCGTCATGCAAACACCCACCATCACGCTATCCCCATCAGGTCTCAAAGGAAGGGATGGACAGACACGTAAACAATGACTCCTCAGCCCAGAGCACAGGGGCAGCCAAAGGAAGGCTTTATCACTAGCTCTAAGTTTTGTCCCCAAATTAGGCTTTAATAACCAGATCACAGTTGGGTCACCTCTGAACTAAAAGTTTCCCTTTGATGCCTTTTTCTCCAGTGTCCTGCCAGAGAGACACACTCTCCCAGGTGGGAGGCGCTTGTGTGTCACTAGACATCACTAAGCCTTAACTGGATAAACATCATGTGGCAAGTAGAAGCTACAGGCCATAAAAATAATAAACAAATGTCAGGTAAATACTAGGCAGGAAAAACCCAGCAGGATAAGCAGATGGTAAGCTTCTCCTATTGAGCCTGGTGGTGAGGGGTGATCTTTCCCGTCTGCTCACATTTGGTGCAGGTGCCTGAGGGCAGTAGGCTAGCAAGTCATGGGGGTGGGGGGCGTGTGTATGGCGGTGGGGGAGGGTGGGTGATTTCCAAGCACAGGAAGGTGTGTAAGCACCATAGCCTGAGGGGGAACATGCTTTGTATTTTCAGTGAACAGCAAGGTAACTATGGAGCTAAAATAATGTGAGCGAAGGAAGAATATTCAGAGAGGAGGGTGGAGGCAGCAAGGGCTCCAAGCTGGAGGGAGCTTTGGCCCTGGCTGATGTGGCCACTAGATAGCAAAACACCAAAGGGTGTCCAGCAGAGAGCTGTTTTCTCCCTAAGACCTGCACCCTGACCCAAAAGTACATTCTCCTAAAGAAAGGCTTATTTTCTAATTTACTCCAGGGTACCTTTTGTTCATAAAGCCTATAGTCCAAGGACTGTTTTGGCCCAGACATGCCATCTGTAAAAATCATTGGCTTCTATGAGGAGGAAAGCAAAGAGCCCTGGGAAGATAAAATGACGGCATGGGCCCAAGTGGTACCCTAGGCATTTTGAGAAGTGCTTAGATTTTGAGTAGATGTTGAAAGCAGAGAGAGCAGCATTTCCTGACATATGAGTGTGTCCGTGATAACCCCAATGATTTTGGCCTAAGGAACTGGGAAAGGTACAGTTACTTGCAGTCAACAGAGGTGAGTAAGGAAGCAAGAGGGGAGAGGCAGAGAGGGTGGAGGAGCAGGAGTTTGGGTTGAATGTGGGAGTCATCCAGGTAGAGGTGGTAACCAAGCCAGGACACTGATTACAATTACCTGGGTAGCAAGGCTTGCCCAAGGCCAGGGACAGGAGAGATTGACTAATGAGACTGACACAGGACCAGCCTCCATGACGGAAATGGAGAGAGCAAAAATAACATTTAAAGGAGTTTTGATGTCAGAGGGAGAGAAAATAGGCAGTAGCCAGAGGGGTATCTGAGATCAACAGAAATAAGGCAGCAAATCTGTATGCAGATGAAATTGATGGGACCTAAGAGGGGTGAGCAGACCTAGAGTATAGGTGAGGGGTTAACCCCATGAGATGGGAGAATCCACCTGCAGGAAGAAGAGGGCAGACCAGGTATGGCACACATGAGTTTCACTGGGAGGTACAAGTCAGGTGGACCTTTTCTTTTGATTGTTGTCTTGTTTGGAGTGAAATAGGAAACAAGGTCATTAACAAAGAAAAAGAAAATTCTCACTTTCTCTCTTGGTTCCAGTATCTCCATCCTGGATTCCTGAGAAGGAATTGCATCCTTTACTCACATCTGTCAAAGAACATAACAGGGAAGCAATCACCCCATCTTTTCCTCTGTGCACACCCACGCGAGGCAGCTATTCCACATTCCTGTTTCCAAACCCACTCCAGTCCACAGGGCGGTCAGTTTCCCTTCTGTACCCCTCTTTGTCTGGTTTTTATTATCATTTTTCTCAAGTTGTGTTTCCCAGTTCTAGAAGGGAAAAAAAAAAAAAACAGAAGCAAAGGCAGGCTCTGTGCGGGGAGGGAACTGAGGAGGCTCTGAGCGGGCAAGGCCAGGTTTATCTGGGGGCAGACATGGAGGAAGGAAAGCTGTGAACACTCAAGCATTCATAATTTTTGTCTTGTCACAAATATAATCAAAACACTGATGAAAGCGTTGTCATAAAATCTATATGGCTGCTACGCTGGACTTCGGCTTTTCTGTTTCCTGGGCTACAGCCTCAGAACTCACCACAATAAATTCTTCTATAGTTGTTCAGCTCCCCTTATCATACTATGTTTTACTACCTCTTCTCAAGCTTGAAATGCAACATGTACTTTATACCAAATATAGACTCTCAGAGAAGGAAGCTTGGAGGTCATCTTATCCAGTGTTTCATCCAGTTCTGGAATTATAACTTCCCCGACAACTAGCCATTTGGACTTTAATAAACAACCTCAGCTGTAGGCCTCACCATATCACAAGGCAAACCATTCTATTTATGGAATGTTTTATGTTACAACAAACTAAATCTCTCCCTTCTAACCCTTGATTCTCTGACCAACCTCCAAGCTGTACCAAACAAACACATCCTGTCCCCTTTCTCCCGGGAAGCAGCCTCTTTCTTTCCTCCACTGAATGTCCAGTCCAGCCTCTGAATCACACATGGGTCCACATTCAGAGAAAAAGCTTTTTGCATAGTCTTTCCTGATAGTAAATTAAACTTTAGACAAATACAATATACCTACTTGAAGTGGAGTTCCAAAGAGCCCTTTGCTTAGAGAGGCTTTAAAATTCCTTTACTGCCAGCACTTTCAATTCTAATGGAAAGGTTAGAGATGGAAGAAATTGAATGATGTATCTCCAGGACTCCTACCAGGAAAGAAAGAAGGCACACGGTGATTATCTGGAACTGAGAGGCAGGACGAGGGAGCGAATCATTCACACTCATCCGACTGAAGTGGACTCTCAGTCCTGCTCCTCAACATCCTTCCTCCATCATGTATTTACTCAGTGCCTACAGACTCCAATCACTGAGCTAGGCATCAGGGTTTCAACAGTGAGCATTCCTTCACTTACTGAACAAATATTTATTGTGGACCTACAGATTGCTAGTACCATCCTACCACTGGGATAGAGATGAACAAAATAATCAGGAAAAAAAATCCCTCCTTTTTTGCACCTAATATTCTAGTGAGGGGGAAAAGCAATCAAATAATCCCACAAACATATGTAAAATTGTAACAGAAACCCTAGAAGGGAAGATTCAGAATTCTACAAGAGCATGTAAATTAGGGACACATCTGTCAAGGAAGCAATGCTGGGGTGGGCTCTAAAGAATGTGCAGAAGGTGCCCAGCAGGGGAGCAGTCTTGTGGGGAGCAAGGTGTACAGAAGACCAAGGTCAGTGATGAAATTGAGAGGTAGGAAGAATCCAGATAATGTAGGGATTTACGGGCCATGTTAAGAATTTCCACCTCTAGCCTATAAGTGGTGAGGATGAACTGAAGTGTTCTAAGCAAAATGTATGTGTATATAACATGATCTAGCTTCACTCTTGCTGCAATGTAGAGAACGGATTGGAGGGAAATATCGTAAAATAAGATGATAGATTTAACGAGATCTAGGAGATAAAACCAATTGGTATCAAATAGTGATTTGAATTTGGGAAGCAAGGGAGAGCAAGACAAGCATAGTAATTAATCCCCGGCCTGGCCAGGCACTGGGCATTGCTCCAGAGCTGACTGTGATGCCCACCTAGGATTCCTGATCACTATTCTGTTATTTTTGGATATGGGGAGCAAAGTAGAGCTATAGCATAGGAAAATACCATAATTGGATGTTAATTCAGGTGATGTGACTTTCTAAAAGTACTTTCTTTCATATATATAAGTTAATAGTGCTGGAGTTTTAGAGTGATATTTTTAGAGGGTGTAAGTGTTTGCAGAAAGCCCCCACTTGGGGCTTTCTACAGACTTGCAGGACTGAACAGACAGAATTACATAGTGATTCCAAGTCTGTCCTCTGGGAAGGTCTAGAGAGACTTGAGAAATCTCTCTCCTCAAACATTCTCCAGCTGGAGGTCTCCCCAGGGAGCTTTTCTGAGAATGAATCCTGATCACAGTAAAATTAACTTCCCTAAGATTTATGTACTAGGGTGCTCTGCAGGACGTCTAGGCAATGACTAAGAGTGGCAGTGTCACTGGAATAGTGAGCCTGGTAAGAGAAATAGACTGGGGCCATATGAGTTTGGATGTCTAAGATGAAACACAATAATATCAATAGACAATATGAGTTTGGAATTCTAAGGAACTGTCTAGAATGGTAACTCCAAGCATGACTTAGACTATATTAGGGAGGATCAAGCTTGATCAAGGAGCACAGTATATTGGAAGCATTGCCTTACAGAATCATGTATCCAAGAAAGGCTGGGCTAGAGTCCCTACTCTGAGCTTCTATGATTCATTAATAGATGGGCATCAGATTAAAGCTGTCTCAGCATAGAATCAATTGGTTATAAATAAGTATACTTTAACCAGGTTATGAAGATGCATTGAAAAAAACAGTAGAACCAGACATAATCAAAAAGCAGTTGGGCCTTTTGAGTGTCCTGCTTCTATCATGGGTAAAACAAACTGGCCACCCCAGTCCTACAAAGTCCTACAATCAACTACAATAGAAGAGAGAGTCCTATTGACCCACCTTGGGAAAGCATCCCACCCCTAGTCCAAACGTGTCAGTGCAGGGGGCCTTCATATAGCCCCCTGCAGAGGTTGTAGGAGCAGAATTTCTGGGAAGGCAGGCCTGACCAACTGACTAGCACATCTACAACACAATATAATTAATGAGCTTTCAATCTTTGGGGAACAAAAAAGCTTTCTGCTTTCCAATCAACTCTTAAATTATCTTGGTGCTTGTTAATCTTATGTTTTCAAATTTGAGCCATCTCCCAAGAATCTTACACTTCTCAAATGTATTTTTGTCACTGTTTGGTCTTGTTTTGTGTCTGAGTATTATCCTTCTGTAATCCATCCTGAAGATGGCGAGGCTTAAACATCCTCAAAATCCCTGCAATGTTTTAGGCATACTTGCTTCCGTACTCCTTTTTCAGAGACCTTGCCTGTCACAGGTGAACTCCCTGCCACAGCTGCCCGCCGATATGCTCACCTGGCCCGGGAAGGCCTGAGGCTGGCCCCTCAGCTCTACCCCACTCCTCAGCCCGTGCGGTCATTCTTGGTAAGGAGGGACACCGGCACCTAAGTCTGGATGCCGTCTCCCTCTACTTAGCCCCCAGCTTGCCCAGCTGTTCCCTGTTTCTCCCTGTGTAATGCTCTCCAGAGACAGATTCCACAATCCTTACCTTGGTCCTTGAGGTGCCGGTGGCCTTTTCTCACCTCTGCAGCCTCTCTCCTCTACCTATCCCCACCTCATTCTCCAGGCCTAACAAACTTCTAGGCTCGCTCTGCCTAGAGCCTCCCCTTCCCATATTCTGTTCCTTTCTCCTTGGAGGCTTTTCTAAGCTCTCCACTCCCCAAATGTGAGTTAGTCCTCACCCTCATCTCATCTGTTCCACCTTGTTCTACTTCTAATAAACTTTTTTTGCTGTATTTTGGCTGTCACTTTACGGGTGTGTCTTCTCCAGGGGAGGAGGTATAGTGAGCACCAATTCTAGCATCAGAGTGCTTGGATTCCAATCCAAGTTTTGCTACTCTTTACCTGTGTGAACGTGGGCAAGTCACCTAACCTTTCTATGCCTCAGTTTCCCCATAAGCAAAACAGAGGCAGTCATACAGTCTCTCAAACAGCTCCTTATTAAATTTTCAGCACTTAAAATCAATACCTAGTAGATAGCCAGGCCTCAATAAATACCTGCAGAAGAGACAGAAAGTGTTCAATAATTGATTAGCTCAGGTAAAGATGAATGTGATAGAATATAGATAGACCAATACTATCTTGGTCAACTCTTTAAGACTTAAGAACAGTCAAGTTCTTAGAGCAATTCAAAATGTTGACAAAAGAATGTCAGAATATTGGTATTTCCTAGAACTAAACTCTTCAGCACACCAAACAGAACACAAACTGTGAAGTTGAATTTAGGTTTGAATCCTATCTCTGCTGCCTACCTGTGTGTTCAATAATACAAATCCCTTTTTACTCAATGTCTCAATTTCTTCATATATAAAATGAGAATAATAATAATACTACTAAGATTACTTACCACAGTGGCAAACATGGAAGGTAATCAATGCATTTCCCTTTATAAATCACCCCCCATCTTTTACAGAAGCTTCTATAAATGTAAAATGCACAAGGTAGTTTGAGGAGATAAAACAGGTAAAAGTTTTCTCTTTCTTGTAAATATTAAATTGCTTGACTCATCAATAAAATAGCTAACATCTCTGAACTATAAAAATGTGCTACACACTAAGTGTTTTACATTCAATCTCATTTAATTCCTCCCAAAAGCCTTGGGGAAGAGAGTGGTCTTCACACCAAAGTTGATAGATTTTTCTTTGCTCAGGAACTGAGCTTCTCACAGCAGGGGCACTTCCTTCCTGTCTGCTCTCACAATTCTTTACTACAAAATAATAGACTCTTCAGGCAAAATTATTACAAGAGGTGGAGCCTCTTCACAAGCTTAGCACCAGTGGAGGCCTCGGTCTTTATCAGCAGCCCCCAGATAGGGCTCTTTGAAATAGTGGTTGTCATTTTCCTGTGGTAGTTATTTATTGGTTAGCCAATAGACTGCCCACCAGTTGCTTAAGAGCATTTTATTTCTTCATCTGTGCACCACAGCTACATGACTGCTTCCCTGGTTACCTGGACTCAACTACATTAGTAAACATGCTCCAAACTCCGCTGGCTTGCAGAAACATCCCTTTTGTAACAATTTGCAACATGACTGTTAGAAATTGCTTGATGATTAATGTCATATGAACCAGAGAACTACTGCAATAAGGTTCAGGATTTATCGATAAATGTGATAATAACCCTCTTTGTTTACATCAGTAATTAATGTAGTTCAGGAGGGAGCCCTTGAAACCTTGCATAAGCAAGATTTATTCCCACTGGAATAGATTACAGCCATATGTCACCATTCACAAGGTAATTGGAACATTTCATTAGAAAGTAATTGAAAGAAAAGATTTATTTTAATGCCTTGTAATCTTGATAAACACCATTGTTAGCAGAGATAGCTGCACTGTGTAAAGAATTTGCTTTACATCAAAATATGGTATATACTATATGTCATTCTTGGATTTTTCTGAAAAGCTTTTACTTAGTTTTTTACTCAGTAAAGAACAGCACATTATTATACTATGATCTTTCCTTTGAAAACAAGACCTTCTCCATATGGCTGCATACCTTTACTGTTCCCATGATTTGCTTTGCAACAAGACCCTGGTTTATTCTACATCTATCAAATGGGAATCTCCCACATGTACAAACAGAAATGTTTCTAACAGTGGGTGGGTGCAAAGAATCTAAGACACAGTGAGGCTGGGCTGTGAGGTCTGTCACTTTGTCCAAATGGAGATGGTGATAGGACATACCTCTTAGGGTTGTACCAAGTGTTAAATGGGATGGTACACACAAAGGCTTTAAGTCAATTTTTGGAATACAGGAAGCACTCAATGGGTATTAGAAATAGTGCTATGAATATGATCATCTCTATCAGTGTCTTCCTCTTCTGAGCTTTCAAGAGCACTGTTTCCTCCATTTCAATTTATTAGGGGATAAAATAAACAAACACATGAAGAATAAAGAAATGTACAAATATCCTCCACCCCAGCAATGGGCACTACAAAAACGGCATTTAAATCTCCATTCCCACCCTGAAGGCTCTGAACTAAAAGGAGGTTAACACATCTCCAGAAGTCTGCAACTTTTTGAACTACCTTATAAATTAAAACCATTCCATTTTGTTCTTTAACAAACTGAGATGAAGAGCAAAAAATCCCAAGAGGCAATTTGCAGATTGAAATGAAATCATGCTTCTAACAGGGAACCAACTCAAATATCAAAACAAATTTCAAAAGAGAACTGAGTTAAATAATTTTCATTCTATGTTTCCAACAATTAAGCCCAGTTTGAGAGCCCCTCCTACCATCAAAATTGTATCATGATAGAATAGTCCAGACCTGTGCTAAGCACTATGTAAACATACATTTTTTTTGATAACAGCTCTTTTAAGATAACCATCAAAATCATCACCTTTACTTTATGGATGAGTAAATTGAGGCTCAGAGAAGGTGAGCACTTATCCAAGATCACACAACTACTGAATGGAATGACTCTATTTACTTACTGTGCTTTATCCAGTGCCGTGCTTATCAGGATACAAAAAGCCATAGAACAAACTTGTCATATCTTCCTGGAGAATGTTTTCCATAAAGATTTTAAGGTAGAAGTCTAACCAAGATAAACCACTATTTTTCCATTTGCTGTAGAACACTAACTCATATGTAACTTTTTAAGCTGAATACAGGAGATTTCAAAGAAACACTGCCTTTTATTGGGTACCACTATCACCTGTGCCCCACATGAATGTAACAATCATAGTTGATAATTCAGTGGAAAGTTTGGGGAAGGCTTTTGGCTATTTTGAAGCCAGACAATCCTGAACCCTGTCTCGGTGAGTCAGTAACTAGGTGGCCTTGGGCAAATCACTCGACCTTACTGAACCTCTTCTGTTCAATAGGGATTCAACTATGTACTAAGCAGGCTGCCCTGAGGCTTCCCTGGAACAATGTGAAAGTCCAAAAACATTGCAGGTGCCCAGTACATAGTGGTCATTATTAAACATTCACAAATCCCTCTCCTAACATGCCCTCCAGCTTGGTCACAGCCACCCTCTAACCCTACTGAGCCCAAGACAGAACCATTGCTTTCAAATGCTGTTTCAGGCCTCCAGTGTCATCACTTCACCACGAGAGAGCATCCTGAAATGGGTTGTGAAAACTTGCAAAGTAGGTAGGCTAGATATTACTTATCTAATACAATATCTAAAAATAGAAAATTTCAATTAATATCAAGTAGAAACCATTTACTATCATTTTAAATGGATACATTCATATTATCCAAAATGACTTTCAACACCAATAAGGTACTCCCTAATTTTTATTTTATTGTAATTTACTTTTCCTCTAGAACACTAATACCTAATTGTGTTACTCTCCATTTATTGAGAATGAGCAAATGTTAAACAGCTCTCAGGTAGTATTTAAAAGTATGGGTTCTGGCAATACAGTTGTTGAAACATCCACTTGGTGACTTCCTCCTAGAATTGTTTTAAATAGCACAATGCCTAGTCCACAGTAAGTGTGCAGTAATTTTTAGGTGTAATTGGTATTAAATAACTTTTACAACACTAGAGTTAAGTATAATTATTCATATATGAGACATTAATTTCTACTTTCCACCTGAGAGCTGGAGAATGATCCCCCAGCAGGGATTCCTGCACAACATACCAGCAAACCGATGCAGGGTCTGCACTGAAATGTCTGCTGAGCACCAGCATCGTGGGTGAAGATCACTGTGGCCACTTACCTCACCGAAGATCTCCTGCAGTATAATCATATGGCTGGCGATACATTCATCACTACCAATCTTTCAAATTCTGTATGCTGATGAGAAACCATCTGCTTTTTAGGGCTGGGAGAGGCATTCTTTCAATTGCTCCTCTAACTTTCTCATTGTACAGCAGAGAATAGGTCCCTGTGGCAAGTCAGTGGCAAACCTTGTAACAGAATCCTATGGTAACTCCTAGTCCGGGGCTCCTTCTGCTGTAACGCACTGCCCCCGGGGGCTGAGCTGACTTTGATTCTGATCAAAGCTAGAAATTTCATTGAAAGGAGAAAACTAAAAAACAGTTGTTAATTTCTTAATTTTCATTCTTAGTTAAAATAATTGCCAGCCTAACTTTCTGCTAGACTTGGAGTCAGGTTAGTTGTGCTGGTCGTTAAATGTTTTGAGAGCATTAGATCTTATTGGGACGACTTGAAAGTTATTGCCCTCATTAATGAGAGCTGGGAGTGTGGAAATGTACATCATTTCTTTGCTATTCAAGTCAATTATTTCATTTCTATCTCACTTGAGGAAGAATCTCTCAGTGTGAAAAATGTAATGATTCCAAGATGGTGGGAGACAGGAAGGACTACAGAGAGAGTTCCTCTGGAAACTTGCAATTATGATGTCTGCAATTTCATAGGCAGTCACCTTGGAAACCCCAGGATCTGAGAAATATGATTTGCTGAAAAATCCAAGCTTCTAACCACTGACAGTTAGACTACTAAGGCTCAATATTTGTGATAAGTTTTTACCTCTGACAAAATTGATAAATTCTACAAAGAACCTGTCAAGATTTTCCCTTTTCTAACAGTCAGAAACATAACACTGAAGAAGAGTGGACTTTTTTGGCCACTTACCTTTGAATATTTTGGATTAAAATTACTCTTGGCCCTAAGTTTTTTCCAAAGTCTGTCCTGTGGCCACTATGTAAATAAGGATGCCTATTGTGGATAGTGAAATGTTAAAAAAGACAGAGGGGCTAGAGATGGGGGTAAAAAAAATGAAATCATCCATTCTAACCAGTTTAGAAGAGAGAATGAATAGGTGTGATGGAATTTTTATCTAGATGACTACAGTAATAAAAGCTATGGCTTATGACCACTTCCTAAGTACCATGTACTTTACTAAGGCGTCACCTACATTTTCACATCCAGCCTTGTAACAGTCCTGTGAGGGATATATTGTTATCCCTGTTGAACATGAGAAACAGCTGAGCCTTGAAAAGGCTTTGTCATTTTTTCAAGGTCAAATATCCAGCAGATGGAGGTACTTGCACACAAAAAATGCATTTGGCCCAGGTAGTACAATAGACCCATGGAGCAGGTACTACAGGGCTTCATTTTACCAAGTATATTAACTTAGCTGCTGTGGCCACAGCTTGGATCCTTTCCCCCCAGAAGCAGTATTACAACAATTCTTACAGTAAAGTTTGTGTATCTACAATACACACATGCATCTGCTAAGTCAGTGGTTTTCAACCATCACCCCATAGGGAAATTTTTAAAATGCAAAGATATCCCAGCATTCTGATTTAGTTTGTGTGGGATGTGACCCAAGCTTTGACAGTTCCCCACGTGATTCTGACCAAGTTCAGTTTCCCAGCCGTGAGCCTCCACCAGCCAATCCAAGAATTGCACACAAAACCCGGAGTCAGAAGTTCAAGCTTTACTCTAACTGAGCAAAACGCAGCACCAACTTTACAACCCCTCCTACCAATTTTGTCTAAATTGCTTCCCTTTTGCTCATAACTTTGTTTCATTTCTTTCCTCAAACTGAGAACACACACTAGTAATCCTAGGTGCTGGTGTCAGTGTGAATCTGCTGTTTCTTAAACCTCTTCTATTTCAGTTACCAAATATATTACTTGGTTTTTATGGTGTTCTGAAGGTCACTCCCCAAAGAAATAAAAGCCATTGTCTCCATTCTCTGAGGATAGGAGCAAAATATGATCTAAAAGCTTGTCTAGGTTTGGAAGTGATTAATGTAGATTCTTATGATGAAGGAAATGAAAACGAGAAATCTGGGTAAGTAATCACTGCTTCAACAAAAACAATTTCAACAAAAAATGAGCTTGAAACAGAGTGAACAAACTGATAATGCCAACAGCAAATAAATTATTCTCTGAGTTTTAGAAACAGACTGTGATAGCATTTAAAGTTTTGTGGGGTTTTTGATTCATGACACCTTTGTGTATAACCCAGGAAGAAAGGAACAGTGTTGCTGCCCCATGTTTCACAGGTATTTGAAATGGGATTTGAGGAGAAAAGGAAAGGTTTAAAATGAATGCAGAAATGTGCCAGAAAATGATGATTCAATAGAGGAAACAGCTCTCCAAGGCATTATAAACCTAGGGGACCTGACCAAATTTCTCTCCTTGTCACATTCCCTGGGTCACACCAGAGTTGGGAAACCAACTCAGAGGACAACAGACAGAGTCTGGGTACATTGGAACTCTGCTCAGAGTGCCACCACCCTCATGACTTGGCTGAGACAGCCAGTTCCCGGTGTCCGCCTTCCTAGTCTCACCAACCATTACAAGTCAGCACCACTCCACAGAATCTGATTATGTTTTCAAACATTTCTTCTGAGGTTGTGTATACACAGTACCATTAACTTAACAATATGGAAAGACATCACCAGCCATGATGGAACATGCCTCCCCCTTTTTTATTTCTAGCCCTGCATTTCCACTGTATTTCTTAAACACCTCCAACTCAACACGTCTAAAGTCCAACTCACAATACACTCTGTAATGTTCTGTTTATACTCTTCCCTATCTCAGTGGCTGACTCACACAGTCTACCAGTTACAAAATCCACAACACTGGAAGTCATGCTTTATTCCTTCCAGTCACCAAATCCAAGTCAGCACCTTCTCCCATCTGGATCATCACCGACTGCTAGCGGCTCCCCTTGCAATCCTCTTGCCTCTCTTATCCACTATATATGTGATATATCAAAAACATAAATAACCAATTGCATTAGTTAGGGTCCTCTTGGTAAACAGAACCAATAGGAAATATATATACCCTGACATATATATGAAGATATTTGTTGTATGGAATTTATTCACATGATTATGGAGGCTGTGAAGTCCCAGAATCTGCAGTCAGCAAGCTGGAGATTCAGGAGAGCCAATGGCATAAGGTCCAGTTTGAAAGCAGGAAAAGTTCCCACCTGCTGGGCCTTTTGTTCTATTCAAAGGTCTTCAGTTGATTGCCTGAGGCCCACCCACATCAGGAAGGGCAGTCTACTTTATGGAATCCATTGATTCAAATGTTAATCTCATCCAGTAACACCCTTACAGACCCACCCACAATGATATTTGATCAAATGTCCGGGCCCAGTCAAGGGGACACATGAAATTACCCATCACAGTAATCGTTGCAACATGGACATCAGATCATGTTGTCAATTGTCTTTTTACACGTCCCCCATCCCCACACACCACCTCTCATTTTAATCCTCCATTTTCTCACCATATGCAGCAAGGCCTGACTTAACTCTTATTAATACCACATTCTCTATAAACCTTCTTTCAATTTCTTTTAACCTACAACACTATTTTCCTCCTAAAAGTCTTCAGGCATGCTGCTCCTTAGAACAATCTTTTCTTATACCAGGCTAACTCCTCATCCTTTGGACGGCGGCACAAGCCTTCCCAGATGCCCGCTCTTCCTGTGACTCAGTCTCCAGTTATAATTTCTTGTAACTTCTCCATTGAAGATTCCTCAACACAAATATTTGCTTACTGTATCTCATCCTGAATAGCACATAAACTCATTAGAGCAACGATTAGGTCTAGCTTGTTTACAACTGTCATTTCAGTATTTTGCATAAACTAGGAATCCAGTGAATGTTATTGACCAAACCAATGAGCCAGTTCCTAAGGGACCTTCAAGACCAGCCCAGACTCTACCAGTTGCAATACAGGCTACTTCACTGTGCCCCTTGGGGCCTAGTAAAATAGATGTTTATTCAAAAAAATCAATAAGCTGTACACTGGGAAATAGGGGTTGGTTCAAAAGAATGTTTTGTGATGGTCTGGCTTGCCTTTCATAAGAGGAAACTTCAAAAGGGTCCTGTTCTAGAAGATGGAATATCACTGCTTTTCTGAGAGAAAAGGCCTTCAAATGAGAATATCAAGTCCATTTCTTAAATCTTTAGAGAAGAACCCTAGAATATTCTGCTTAGATTTTTCACCTCAGGATCTAAAGCCAGATCTCTAAAAACTGAGCAGCTTCATCCGTAAAATTTAAATACCTACTGCAGATAAGAAGTTCGAAGCCCTCACTTGACTTAAAAGTAGATCCTATATAATTAGGAAAGCCCAGGTTTCTCAGTTTTTTCATGTCCTTGTTTTATTTCAACCAGTTTCTGTATTGGAAGTTAATTCCATAGAGTATAATGTATTCAAGCCAAAGCAGTCATTTAAAACAGGATGATGTGGGGTAGATTTGTATTGTACCAATTTAGTTAACTGAAACTACATTTCCTAGAGTCCTTTGCACTGTTAGTGAGGCTGTGTGAGGTTTGGGAGGTGGGAGTTAAATAGCCATATTGTTTCTATACTGGAGGGTCAGTGCAGGGCAGTGCTAGAGATCAACCTGCTGGCTCACCTTGCTGGTATAGGGCAGCAGACTGGTCTTTAGCTCCTCCAGTTCCTGGGCTGGATACATGCTTAGTTTTATGAAGAAGGACAGCAGCTTTTCCTCCACTGAATCAGAGACTGAGGAGTAGTAAGAGACCATCACAGATACCAGATCATCCTAGTGGATTCGAGATCATCCTCTCCCCCACTGCACATCCATCCTTCTTTCCTGCTTGCCTGTCCTGCTGGCTTCACACTGCAACATCAGACACAGAGGCAACAAATGGCCTTGACTGGTCTGCTTACCCAGCTCCCACACCGTAAGGTTAAATTCCCATAAGGAACCTGTATAGATCTCACTCACAGAGGGGCTTTTCTTTCTCTGAGTCCTGATCAATAACCTTCTAAAGAATTTTCTAGAAAATGGGCAATCCTTAGACTAGATCTGGCTCTTAGAAAGTTGGCACATTCATGGTTTAACATAAATTAGCAACCTTTGAAGATGATGTGATTTTGTTCTACAATTTTAAATTCCATTTTCTTTTGGAAAATCAGAAACCTGGACCTCTAGTGTAATAGTATGGTAGACTAAGTACCCTCACCAGACCATCCACTGAAAACAACTAAAACTACAGGGGAAAAAAACATTTTTTAAATATTTTAAATGTATTGATAAGCTAGAAATTGGGACTTTTCATATTCAAAGACTAAAATTGCATGTGAACCCAGAGAAGTGATCTGGGCATTGAGGCCAGCTGTAACTTTACAGATTTGGCTAAACTAGAAGAAATTCAGCTTCAGTGTTCATGACCTAGTGGTCATAGGAGCAAAACAAATTTCAGGGCCCACCTGAAGCAGGCAGTCTAATTGATCCATAATGAAACTTGGACCCCCGTGTACTAACTCTCAGTAAAAGGATGATAATAGAATTCAACCTACTTCGTCTTCTCCACCCTGGCCCTTCCACCCAGAAGACTGCAAGGGAAATTACCTAGCATGAACTTCTGCAATGAATGGAAGGGAAAGAAAAACATTTCTCCAAAGTTTGGTAACTTCAAATTGGCTCTCAGCTGTGGTTTGTAACCTGAATTCATATTACTTGAGTGATCCTAAAACTCCATTAAAGAAATTAGTTTACCAAGTCCAAGCTGATGGTAGCACCAGCGATTAATGGAAACAAATGCAAATCCTTTCTAAAAAAAATCACCTTAAATGCAGATCTCAAAAAGTTTCTGCAGATAAAGACCCAAGACATATGAACCCACAGTCAAGAAGTATGAAACACACTCAGAAACAAGGTACCACATGTAAGAAGCCAAGCAGGGAAACAGACAGCCAATTTAGACCCACTGAGGCTTCAAATGTGGAAATTAGCAAAGAAAGAATATAAAATGAGTGTGTCTACGATAAGTAAAGAAAAAAGAAAAAAGAAAAAAGAATGAATTGAAAGAGTAAAATATACAGGAACATAAAAATGACTAACAAATTAAAAATGAGCCAATTTCTAGAAATGATAATATATTTTCAAAAAACAAAACTCCAAAGGATGCTATGAGAAATAGATAAAAAGAAAAATGAGCATGAAAATATTTCTGAAGAATTATCCAAAAAGCACAGAGGCAGATTAACAGGAATGCTAGGGTAATAAATGACTAATCCCAAATTTCAGAATAAGAAGAGAGAATATAGCAAAAACAATTTTCATTGACATATCAGCTAAGTCTTGTGCAGAACTGATGAAAGACACAAAACTACAAATTTAGAGAGTCAAAAACAATCAAGTTAATAAGATGAAATCCACATCTAGGCATATCAGAATGACACAGAAGACATCAAAGGTAAAAAACAATATGAGAGAAAAGAATCAAATAGAGAAACTAGAATACGGCTAACTTCTTAACCACAATAAAAAGGAATAATATTTTCAATACCTGAGACAAAATAACTGTCAGTATAGTTGTGCATCCAGCCAAAATCCCTTCCACAAAGAAGGGCTACAATTTTAAAGATTTTTTTCCAAAAAACAAAACTGAGGATTTACCCAAGCAGACTTTCGCTAAAAGAAAATATCAAGGATTTTCCTGATGTCAATAAAAAAGGAAATTTTAAGATGACAGAAGGAATAAGAAAGTAGAAAATACATGAATATATGAAATAAACTTTGTATAAATGTTAATCTTGCTTGATTAAAGAACACAGATCAAAACACATAATAACAAGAGTACATAAAAGTAATGAGTTTAGATTGTTAGATTTAAAAAGAAAATCTATTAAAGACTCAATACTCTTCTTAAGCTATCTACTATCACTAAAACTGATCTATGGGTTCAACACAATCCCAGTCAAAATCCCAACAGGCTTTTAAGATTTATATGGAAAAGGAAAGTATCTAGAATAGCTAAAACAATCATGCCTTCCTTTTGCAAAAGACTTACACTACGTGATTTTAAGACTTACTGTAAAGTTATGATAACCAAAACAATCTGGTATTAACATAAGGCTAGACAAATAGAACAGAATAGAGACCTTAGAAATAGATCTACAAAAATATGGCTAATTGATTTTCAACAAAAGCAACAGTGCTATTTAATCAGGAAAAAATTATCTTTTCAGTAAATGGTGCTACAACAGTTGGATAAACCTATTGGGAAGCTATTCAACACTATTCTTAAAAACTAATTCCAGCTGCATCATAAATCTAATGTAAAAGCTGAAACTATTAGGCTTCTAAAAGAAAACATGAGATTGTGTGGGCTTGGTGTAAATGATGGTTTATAAGAGAAGGAACAAGTACCAAAGACATACCAAAGACATTATTTTTTAAATGAAAAGGCAAGTCATAGATTAAGGAGAAAATACTTGCTATATGTTTTATACTATTTATCTGAAAAACAATTTTACACAGAATATACAGCAAGTCAATAACAAAAATAAAAACAACCCAATTGCTAAAAAGTTGGGCATAAGATTTGAGGAAATCCCTCTCAAAAGAATATCTTTGAATAGCCAGTAAGCACATGAAAAGCTGCTGAACATCATTAGTCATCAGGGAAAGGAAAACTACCATAAAGTACCATTTTATAGCTTCCAGAATAGCTTTAATTACATCCGTATTGGTGGTAGGACTGTAAAACTGTACAACTATCTTGGAAAACACTGTGGCAGTTTCTCCTTGGGTTAACCTACTGCTATATAACATTTATCCTAAAAGTCAGCAGCTTAAACAACAGACATTTATTATCTCACAGTTTCTGTGGGTCAGAAATCTAGAGTGCGACCTCTGACTCAAGATCAATAGAGTTGCAGTTAGGCTGTCAGCCAGAGTCATGACGTCCTCAAATGCTTGACTTGGGAAGGATCATTTCCCAGCACACCCCTGTGGTCATTGGTGAGATTCAGTTCCCTGTAGACTGTTCGGCTGAGGGTCTTAGTTCCTCATAGGTTAATGGGCCCCCTCAGTTTCTTACATATCTCCATAGGGCAGCTCCCAACATGGCAGTCGGTATTCCTCAGGTGACGGAATGAAAGCGCAAACCCAAGGAGGAAGCCATAGTCTTTTTATAACCTAATCTCATAAGTGATGTCCCACACCTTTAGCTATATTCTACTTGTGTAGAAGCAAGTCACCACCTCCAGCCCACATCAAGAAGAATCACATAAGGACATGTATACCAGGAGTAAGAATTATTAGGGATCACCTTAGATGCTGCCTGACCACACTTATTACAGACACACCTATCCTAAGTAATTCCATTCATAGCTACTTGTTTAAGAGAAATGAAAATATTGTCCTCAAAGACTTATATAAGAATGTTCATAGTATTTGTGCAGAAGAGCCCCAAACTAGAACAACCAAATATCTGCAAACAGGAGACTGGATAAAGGGTACAAACATTCAGATATAATAATGAGTTCTACACAGAGAAGACAAGTAGTGATTTTACAGCATCTTATAACTACGCTGATGAACAGTGACTGTGAAGGGGTATGTCGAGGGGGACTTGGTGAAGGGGGAAGCCTAGTAAACATAACGTTCTTCATGTAATTGTAGACTAATGGTACCAAAATTAAAAAAAAAAAGAATGAGTTCTAGAGACCTAATGTACAGTACGGTGACTAAATAATAATGTATTGCATTACATAAAGTTTGCTAAGAGAGTAGTGTTCTTACCATGGGGGAGACGGGAGGTAAATAGGTCATGGATAGGTTAATTAGCTTAGTTAGGGGAATCATTTATGATGTATATGTATGTCAAGCATCACATTATACACCTTAAGTATGTACAGTGCTTATTTGTCAATAAAGTAAAAAGATCTGTGCATTTGACAGTATGTAAATTTTACCTCAATAAAAAGTCATCTGAAATAAAAAATAATCCAGGTACATGAAGGACACATCTAAAACATAACCATACAGAGTGGTTGATATTTAAAAGTATGGAAAAATGTGTCCAAGGAAAATATGGACATAAACAGAAAGAGAACAACTATACCAATAAGCAAATGAATTTTAAGGCAAAAAATATCACTAGAAAGAATGAGGACAACTGCATGCTGATAAGAAATTAAGAAGACAGAATGAGGAACATAGAACAATTCTAAGCTGATAGTCATTTAATAACATATCCCTTTTGGTAACTGATAGATCAAATAGGTAAAAAATATATATATATAAATGTGAACAGAACAATTAGTGTTCAGCACTCATAGAAATATATAGAACAAAGTACCAACAATTTGCAGAACACACATTCTTTTTGAACATGCATGAATATTTATATAAACTGACATATACTGGGCCAAAAACCTGGTCTCAATTTTTACAGATTTGGTTTTATAAAGAAAACATTTGCTGGCTATTATAAGATTATCAATTCAAAACCAATTGAGAAAATAGATACTAGAAAAATATCCTAGTTTATCTTACATATTTAGAATTAAAGAAAATCCTTCTATGAAACTCATAGACCACAGGAGAAATCATACTAAAGTTAGAAAACATTTATACCTATATTCTCCATACTCCTTTGGGATACTGCCAAAGAAAAATGCATAACCTTAAATGTATATTTTAAAAATTAAGAAAGACAAAAATTAAGATGGAAGAACATTTTAATTGGCAACATATTTTAGAACTTAGAACTGCAGAATTATCCAAATTTATCTAGAACAAGAGGACAAGGATAAATTCAAGAACTAGAAATAAACATAAAACAGGATTGATTTGAAAATAATAATAATGGTCAGTAATGCTCAGGGGGAAAGAAGACATGAGTAAAAAATACTTGGAATGAAAAACATAGCTATAAACGTAGAGACATTTAAAAAAATTAATTACAAAAAGCTTTGCCAACAAATTTAAACTTTTATGTGAAATGGAAAAGCACCAAGAAAAAAGATAACTTACTAAAACCAGCCTGAGAAGACACACAAACCTCTGTATCCTATATAATTTTTTTTCATGAAAATAAAATGTCTTTCCACACCCAGAGGTTTTATCAATGAGTTTAAATATGCAAGGGACAAATAATTCTAACCTTTCATAACAAAAACTGCAGAATATAGAAAACTTATAGAACCTGACAAAGATATTGTAAGAACAATTACAGGATAAATTCATTTATGAACACAGGTGCAAAATCCTATTGAGCACTAAGAAGTAGTTTCTGAAACAAAAAGGATGATAGGAAATGACAATGTTGGGTTAATGCCAAAAAAAATAGGATTGGATTATTATCGGAAAATTAATATAATGCGCCACTTTAATATATTAAGGAGAACTATATTGTCTCAGAATATGAAGAATAAAATAGTACTTGAAAACATTTGCATTAATGAACAATAGAAACTTAGCAAAATAAGAACAGAAGGGAACTCATCTTGATGTTTTTTAAAGAAACTCTAAAACAAATAGTCATATTTAATGGTTAAGTGTTGAAAGATTTCCCTCTAAAGTCAGGTAAAAGCAACCTTGCCAATTCCTGTATTCTAGTCAATACTATGCTGGACAGTCCTAGGTAGTGTGGTATGAAAAGAAAAAGAAATAAAAGGTATAAGAAATAAAAATATATAAAAGTATGTAAGTTAAAGTAATTAGTGCCTACAAAGAAAACTTAAAACAACTTATGCACAAAATATGAAAAATATCATTTACCTAGATTTTAATTATAAGATCAACATACAAAAACAACTGGATATCAATACAACAGGAAAAAGGACTAGAGGTAAGAAAGATTCTTCACAAAAATACCATTTTCAATAGCCACAAAAGATATGTTGAATCCTAATAGAGAAAATTGTTAAACTTTATTGAAATACATCAAAGAAAACCTAACTAAATAGAGACAGATCAGTGTTCATGGAGTGAACCAAAGTGCAATCAAAATTCCAATGGGGCTGCCTTGTAAACTTTAAGTTCATTCTAAAATTTATGTAGAAAACCAAGAATAGCTAAGATATTCCTGAAGAACAAGAGGACTTGCCTTTTAAAATGTAAAGACTTTTAAAATTGTAATAAGTAAGCTAAAATTTTAATTAATTATTGTCACAAGGATAGACAAATAGAATAATGAAACAGACTAGAAAGCCCCCAAAGAGACCCATAGGTACCTGGCAATGTCATTTATGACAAAGCTAAATTGATCTGAATCTGCTTCATCTCCAACCTCAGAACATACACATAAATGTATACCTGATAAATTAGAGACTTAATGAAAAAGCAAAACATAGACGTTTCCAAAACAATCTAGAACTTTATGACCTCAGTGTAGGGAAGGATTGCTTAACTAAGGCACAGAAAGCACAAACCCCAGAGGAAAAGATCATAAGTCTGTCAACATTAAGATGATATAAAACATTGTTCTTCAAAAGATGCTAAGCACCAAGTTAAAGACAAACCACAGACTCAAAAAAAGAAATTGTCAATACATAGAACTGTGAATTACTTTTCAGAATATTTAATGTGATACTATTCACATTCAAAATAACAATAAAAACAATTAAAATAGACTAAAGACTGAAGAAGAATCCCAAATGACTTACAAATAAATGAAAAGATGCTTAACTCCATCACTTATCTGGAAAATGCAAATTTCAAAGACAATAGCATCCCATTTCATATTCATTTCATACGACACAGCATCAAATGCTAGCAAGAAAGTAGAATAACCAGAACTCTGTGTACTGTTTAGTGGGGTATCAGCTAATAAAGCTATAGATATGCACACCCTAGGAGCTAGCAGTTCCATTCCTCATGTATGTGTCCTAAAGAAAATTTATGCACTTGCCAGGAGCCATGTACAAGAATGTGTATACACACACTGTTGGTAGACACAAAAACCTGGAACCAATCCAAATACCCAACAATTAATCATAATGTGTGATAACACTGGGGAAATTGAAGTACAGATATGTGCTACAGCATGTATGTGTTTCAGGAACATAATATTGAGGGGGAAGGAGTCACTAAAGAATAACTCAATTACTCTGTGCATCAAGTTCAAAAATACATGATAGCAATATATTGTTTTATATATGATATATGTAAAGAACGCAAACATATAATACTATTATAAAGAAAAGCAAAAAGACAGTAAACACAAAAGTCGTAATAGTTACTCTTGAGATGGGGTTAGGAAGAGCCCAGGGCATTAGAAAGGTAATAAAACTGTTCTTTCTTAAAACATATACAAGGTTCATTTCATTGTCATTCCTTATACCATATTTGTATTTTTAGAAATCTTCTTTTGCATCAGTTCCAAAAATGTAATGATTCAGAATAAAATTAAATTATTTTAGATCAGGAAAAAAAGGGACAAGAAGCCCTGGCAGCCATCAGCCAGATGAGACAGCAGCCGCCCCTGTGCAGAGCATGTCCATCACTTGTGGTGTATTACTGTGAGGAGCCTGCTGCTTTGCTTACAGCTTGCTCATGGATCACTCCTTTCCATCACCTGTCTAGTCTTTCTGGGCACCTGAGATTATGACCTTTGCTTTAGAGCTGTGGTTCTCCAAGTGTGGTCCCCGAACCAGCAGCCTTAGCAGCCCCTGGTGACTTGTCACAAATGCTCAGGCACCCCCCCAGGCCTCCTGCATGGAACTCTGGGCATGGAGCCCAACAATCTGTTTCAACAAGCCTTATGGTGGATTCTGGTACTCACACTTGACAACCTTGTTCTGGAGCACATGGCCCACCCGAACGAAGCCTTCCCTTCCTGGCCACTCTTCTATTCTGAGTCTTTCCAGTCCTCCTGGAGGGCTGCATTTTCTACAAATGGAAGCAGCATGCATTTCCCAGAGCCAGCAGGATCTTCAAAGGAGCCTTCTTCCACTTTTCCTCGCTCAATGCCACCTAAGCCATTGTGCTGTGATTGGTAATCTATGGTCAGAAATTGACTGACATCAATTCAGGAGGGCTTTGTCTGCTCTCTGCAGGCCCAAAGGGTTCTTGCAGGAGTTTGTTTTTACAGTGGCCGGATTAGCATATGAACATAGGTCTGCCTAATAGTAAAGGACATTCAGATGGACTATGAAACAGAAAGCTACCTGTTTGTCTCTGATCCCAGGAAATTGTCATGCTGCTTTATTGGAGCCTTTCACTGTAGGAGACAGTTTCAGAGTAGCTCTCTTTCTCAGCACCCTGGTACTCTCATGGCAGAGGGGGGAAATAAGACAGCAGTCATTTCTGGGTCCTCGCTGTTCTCAGAACCCAAAGGAGGCTAGCAAGAGTAAAGGGAATTCTAATGCCTGTCTGAAATGCCAACACCCCACCTGATAAAGTTCTCCAAGCTCTACACCTTTTTCCTATGTCTTTTAGTATGAATCATTCACATACCAAATATGTACATATTCACCACCTCCTGAATTTGATGTCACCAATGTTGACTTTAAATAGGTTCAGAGAAATGTGTCCTAGGAAGTATGTATAACTATAGTACTATCACCTTACTTACAGATAATGGTTTTGGAAATGCAAGTGCTAATTCCGTGAAGAAAGAAGTGGTATTTAATTAAAAGGAGAGCACGAAGATATGATAGGAAAGAAGTCCAGTTATTGGTATAGTGGACAACATACTGGCTTTGGTTCCCACTAAATTTGGGTTCAAATCTTGGCTCTGCCCTTTTGCTAGATGTATAACCAAGTCATTTAACTTTAGTGTTTCGTTTGCACAATTAGGACTAAAGAAGTACCAAAGCATAGGATTTGTGAGGGTTAAATAAGGTAACACACATAAAGCACATAAAGGCTTTTGCACAGTGTCTGTAACCAAATATTCAGCGACACACAGCTGATGTTTGTAGTAAGAAATAAAACTAACAAAATAGGTCAGACCAAGTTCTCAATGGCTGGATAAGCTTTGGAGATCAGATCTTTCCTAAGGAACTCATGGAGGTTTTGATAAGAGAAGTGATATATTCAAAGCCTCCTTCAGGAAGATGTATTTGTATGTGAAGTACATTGGAAAGAAGGAAGAATTAGAGACAGAACTTGTGAGCAGTTACAGTAGTCCAAAATGGAGATGTCCTGGTATACAGAGCAGGGGGCATTCATGAGTTAGAGCTGAATTCACTGATGGAGGGAGAGGAGACATGGCATGTGGACTGTTCCCCGGGGAAGGTGAAGGATAGCAGCGCCATTGAGAAGAGGGCAAACACAGTTGGCGTGGAGCAGACAACATTATCAGAAGGGAAACTCACTCGGTAAGGGGTAAGGTGTCAACATCAGAGGAAACAGAAGACCTTACAAAATGCAGGATAAACAGTGTAAGCCAGCCAGAGCTTATGAGAGAAACCAAGAAAACAGCACAAACTCTCTTCATATTTCCTAAGTAAGAGACGGTCAAGCACACAGGGGGAGCTCCACGGTTGGATTAAGGTCCCGGGCAAGGCCGCTCTGCACAGCCGTCATCCCTGCTGTTCTGGTAACAGGACCCCCTTCTGAGAAATCCTGCGAGCATATGAAGCAAACCATAACCAGAGGCAGAACTACACCTGGCTCAGCACCAGCTCTGTGAAGGTCTTAGGAGGAGGAGAAGGGAGGGATGGAAGCTTCCAGTCAGCCACACGATCAGGAGGGTGAACCAACGACACACTCAAAACCATTCTGCACCCAGACAGCCACAGTTCTTCACTTTCAGCACAGTATTTAACCAATTACATGAGCTTTCAAACTTTGTTATAAAATAGGCTTCCTGTTAGATGATTTTGCCCGACCGGAGGCTAACATAAGTGTCCTAAGCACGTTTAAGGGCTGAGCTGTGCCGTGCAGTGGTTAGATGCAATAAATGCATTTTCAACTAGGATATTTTCAATTTATCCTGGGCTTATTGGGATATAACCCCGTTGTTAAGTCAAGGAAGAACTGTTATATTAAAATTTAGACTACTCAGGGGATGATTGAGTTTTAGTTAATATTTTTGACATTAAATGATCTAGGCAAAAGATCTAAGGGGAGTATTACCCTCTGCTTTACCATAATTAGCATAAAGTGTGGCTGATGCTCCTATTTCTTAACTTACGTAAAATAAAATTCACTATTTTGGAAGTACAGTTATAAGAATTTTCACAAGCATGCAGAGACACATCACCACCACTGCAGTGAAGATACAGAACAGCTCTACCCCTGCAAGCCTCTCCTCACGCTGTCCCTTTGCAGTCAGATCACTTCTCCTCCCCAACCCCCAGCAACTGCTGATCTTTCGACAACTGCATATTTGACTAAGGCCTGAGAAATTTCTTTATGATGATTTGCTGGTCTAATAACAATAGTAACAGCAATAATAATAAATACATATGATACACTGCCAATGTGCCAGGCACAACTTGAAGCTCTGTATAGATGAGAAACTAAGGCTTTGAGAAAGAAAAGAGGAAGGCAGACAGACAGACTTGCCCACGGTCACAAAGCGGACCCAGTTGAGTCCCGGCATTAACTCCTAAGTCTGTCTCCTTAACTAACCTCTATCTGCCTCTGCCTCTGCCTCTGTGGAAGACACAGAAAGTAAGACAAAATAAAAGGAATTTCTACCAATTTCAGGAAGTTCCATTTAGATGGAGGGATTGCTGTACTCTAAAAATAAACAAAACTTACATAAGAATTTGATTAATTAGACCAGTGAAACAATAATTGGGTGTAAGATAAAATGAAGCCAGAATCCTAGAGTACCTTCCTTACAACCTTCCTGATATGCAGTGAAGATAAAGCCTAGAAATGTTACGTTCTCCCTCATAAAGTTGATCAAATCTGTAAAGCAAAGTAGAAGAATTTCCTGATTGAATACTGAAATGCCATTTTAATGCTCTAAATGTCAATTTCCTCTTAAATCTACCAAAAAAAAAAAAGAGAGAGAATGAGAGCTTTAATCTCAGTCTTGTATATATTTCAGGTTGGAGTCGCCAACCCGGTCTCTGGTGATGGAGGCCCCCAAAGGAGTAGAAATAAATGCAGAAGCTGGCAATCTGGAAGCCACCTGCAGAACAGAGCTGAGACTGGAGTCCAAAGATGGAGAGGTAGGGGTGAGAAGGATGACGTCCAGAGATACACAGTTCTGACAAGCTAAACTTTCCCCAAACTGGTTTGTTACCCCTTTGCCACTGAACTTGACCCTACACTATAACAACAAAAGGAGCCAATCAGAAGGTTTTACTTCTGGAATAAATACATTGAACAGCATGATTAAGCCAAATCCACAGCACATAAAAGTTATGACATTACTTGTCAAGTGCTGAGAAAACAGCATGTATTGCAAGTACAGCATTACATATATTGCTGCAAAACTGCATGCTATTTCCAAATTCTCTCTCATCCCTTTAAAATAATTTTTAGATAGCCATCGTAATTAAGCTGTATATCACACTCTACTGGCTAAAGGTGAACTTAATTTACCTGTCCTCATTTTTAAAGTTTACATTGTATGTTTCCACTTCACTGAGAAGAGAGAGTCAAATCCAACAGCCATCCCAAATCAGAACATTCAAATAGAGTAAGATTGGACAGCCAGACGATGAAGGCTCTTACCCAACATGTTCATTCTCATACCCAACGTAATCCCACCTTGGTGAATGAAGAGCTGCTTGCATTCTTGCAAGCAAGGTAAGCCAAATCCCCAGAGAAAATATGATTTAAACTGCAAACTTTTTCAAATGCCTTCATCATGTTCATAAGCAACTTTTCTATTTAAGAATTTTAAAAAGAGGGCAAAATGTGTTTTATTTTTAAAGCAAAATTCTATTCCACTTCTCTCATCTCATCTTCGAGGGTATCTGCCTCACTAGGAAGTGAGTTATCTTTGACAGGCTGGTAGGGCTGATATATCATGGGAGAAGTTTTAGAAATCTATGAATCACCCCATAGGAGTGACTTCTGAGAAGAGACCAGAGCTGAACTTCTGCTAATCAATGTGTGACCTCTTCAAGAGCCCAGTCAGAGTTTGAGATCCCAGACATATGGTTTTACATATAATGATTAAAGGAAGGCACAAACTAAAAACACAGTAACCAATTCCAGGGAAATCTGCCCTGTCCCTGTCTCTCATCTCTCATACTCCTAGGTAATCTCTCCACCTACTTCTGTACACCAAGCCGGCCTTCTGATTGGCCTGGCATTTGCTATCTTTGTTTGAAAAGAGTGAGTCAGAGCATTCAGCTATCAAAACTGTTGGCAAACAGCCACAAACTCCAAACCACACACATTCAGAAATGGTGACTGTATCACCTGTGTAGTTTATAGTTATCAGAATCCAGACTGGGGGAAGTGGTTGTAATCATAACAGTCATTTAGGACTGGAAAGTGCTGCATATTCCTGAAGACTTACCCTGCACACAGACACATTTGGGCTCTGAGAGGTCCCATAATAAAGAAAATTGTTAACCCAGCATTTCCAAATTTCATTTCACTCTAGGACTCTACTCAATTCTACATGATATACTTCTGAAAACTGCTAATAGAGAACAGTGCTACATTGTCCTGCTAGAAGATAAGCTTCTGTGAGGCTAGAGACCTTATCTGTTCTTGTTCATCTCCACATTCCCTGTGCCTAGAATACTCAACACATGGGAGAGGCTCACTCGATATAAGTAGAATTGGACATTCATCTACTGTTTCTGAATGTCAAGAGAGTAAATGACAACCTCTAACGGACTCTTTCCTTCCTATTCACTCTCTTTAGATTAAGTTAGATGCTGCGAAAATCAAACTACCTAGACTGCCTCATGGATCCTACACGCCCACAGGAACGAGGCAGAAGGTTTTCGAGATCTGCGTCTGCGCCAACGGGAGATTATTCCTGTCCCAGGCAGGAACTGGTTCCACTTGTCAGATAAACACAAGTGTCTGTCTTTGAGAGACTCTCCATAGTGGACATTGTCAGCAGCATAAAGGCCTTTTTTTTAAAAGGTTTTAGACACTGGCTGCCAGCTATTTTTACTAGAACACAGAAAGCCTATCAAAGACCTTTGGAGTGTGTGTGGGTATGGCTGTGTGTGCGTGCGTGTGTACATGTGTGGGTGGATATAAATATATATAAATATATATAAATAAATATATATATATCCTCTGTATAAAATGAGGTTTCAGTACAAAAGGAACCATGGGTGACCCTGTGATATCCACTGTCATTTCCATCCCAACCCCACCACCTACATAATAATATCAAAACACTGATTCAGGCCCAGTATTCCCCAGACCCTTCAGAACCACACAGTGTATCAGACACTTACTGAATATTCACCCCCATGTTTAACAGCGTATCTTCTCCCTTAGTGTCATTACATGGCAGTGATGGCGGGAATCTCCAACTCCGTGCTCAGATGCTGAGACCCTTGTATTAAAAATACACATTCGGTTTCCTTTTTTAGCCTTAGTAAGGCCGGCCAACCTCTCCCTCTTCGAGCAAGGGATGGGGCTGTGCCCTAGAAGTCAGCTGTCGAAACCTAAAAGGGCTGATCTGCCTTTGCAGCCAAATGTTTCAGGGCTTCTGTAGTCAGAAGAATGAGGAGGAGGAATTTTAGCAAAATTGGCACTGCTCACTCAAATCCTGCTATCTTACTTCCTTCAAACTCACATGTTATCCCACAGCCAAAATAGGGGCTACAAATCAGCACAAAACAGGGTAACAGCTGCTCCTCAGTCGGCTGGAAGCTAGTCAATGGCCTGACAGGCAAGGAATAAATGGGCGGTATATCTTTGTTTAAAGGAGAGAAAATGGCTCAAAAGCTGCTGTGTCCTCACTTCCGACCGTTTCCAACACACCTTAGCCCAAAATGATCAGGTGAATCAGAATCCTTCAGAGCAGAACCCCTACTCCATCCAAAGTGAGTTGGAGATGGAAATCTAAGAGTAGTACAGGGAACCTAATTATTTTTTATATGTGTCTTGGGATTGGTAGGTGATTTAGAGACATGCCTTTTATTTTTCAAAGGCATGCACCAACTCTCCAGCTTCAGTCTTCTTATATATTGTTTCCATGTTGGGATATTCATAGTCCTAAATCCACCATTATGTTTTCACCAAGAATAGTGACCCAAGAATCAGAATCACAGATCTAAAAAAGTACTCCATGCCCCAGAAACATTTACTGAAAATTAATATAAACTGAGTCAAGTGTCTTTATCAGAACCACTGTGTCTCCCGGGGCTAGAAGCACCTGCTCCCATATGTGCAAGCAGCTCTCTATTCCCGCCATCAACTACCTCTCATCACTCCACCTTCATCGTCCTGCTCCAGGGTCACCCTGGCCAGCTCTTGTGCTGGGACAGGGGATTACACCATCTCTGTTCAAAGAGGGGGAAATGTGCCTATGCCTTAAGTCAATGCACTCAGCAAGGAGAAGCACATCTTATTTATCTTGTTACCTGTAGTTTATTTTAGGTGATTAGAGGGGAATGGTTTAGTAATGACTGGACATCTTAAAAGCTGGTAGACAAACCAAGTGGCTGACAGACGTGGACTCAGAGCCCAGAATGGAGACAGAGATGGTTTAGAGAGTCCTGGATGCCACTGGGCAAGAAGTGGCTCCACAATCCTAAATGAAGTAGTGTTTGTAGGCCTGAGTGGATTTGTTTTTTCCTCAACAAGTTTCTGATTTTTTTTTCACAAGCAGGGAAAGATTTGTAATTAGCGATGAATACGAGGTTTGATATTTTTGAGATGACACTGAAGTATCAGGCTGAGGTCTGCACACATGGTCTATAAAAGCAAGCTGTATGTTGCTTAGTCGCTTGGGTGAGGATCCTAGGCTGACGAGTGGTCCTACTGGCTTCCAGACCCTAGGCTCCTGCCAGTCGCTCCTCCTCCATATCCCATGTAGAAGAATTGAGTTGTTCAAGGGCAAGACTGCTTAGTTTGCAATGCTAGAGTCTAAAAAATGAAAACCATAAAAAAAAAATCAAGTTGTTCTGAATCATTATTATTTATGTCCTGCAGGGTCATGCTGTCAGAATCTGTGTGTACTACACACAGGGTTTTGCCAAACCAGGAGAGGCCCTCTGGGCTACTGAGAGCATCTACCCCATATCATTCAGATAAATAGTGACTACAAGGTCCTTTGTAACTAAATACCTAAGACAAAGTATTTTTAAGCAGACCCACTACCTTTAGATTTTGTCAACTCAAATACATAATCTATAAATGACAGGAAAGATTCCCTGAACCTCTTTCCTAATTTTGTACCAATCATTACATGAAATTCTGAGATCAGCACCTTGGGAATTTTATGCCAATAAAAAAGGCTAGTGTGATCCCACTTGCAGAATTTAATCGTAAAGATAATCAGACTCAAATAGAGTAAAAATAATAATGGCAAGCAAGAATAAAAATCAAGCATCTACATGGACTGACATGATAAAAAAAATTCTGATTTTCATTCATGCTAAGTAACCACAATATACTAGGTAATAAGGAGGAAATTTAGCAAGAATTAAATTACGTATTTCAGTTCAGACATCAGAATTCAGTAAAGTGCATTTTAAATTCTTCAACATACATTTTTTCTTCCCAAATTCCTCCAACTAGAAATATTTGTCCATGGTCATGAGAGAAAGTTTTACCTGAGTTCTGGAAAAAATATCTTTTACATTAAAATCGGATAACCTTTAATTTAAAAAAAAATGAGATTCTAATTTTTATATGTATTTTCTAGACAATCATACCTTTTAGTATATTCATCAGTGAGTGGATGGCATAACAAACAAAAAGTTCTATTCTAGAAGTTCTAGTGTACTAATAATTTTCAGAACAATTTTATAAATTAAAAACCAATCTCCAAGTATGTTTGGCAATTAGTTCTATTTGTTATTGGCTCAATAAGTCATTAAAGTTAAGTCTTGAGAAACTACTAGAGTATGATAGAGGTTTTAAAAAGCCCTTATGGTGGCATCTGTGTAGATGGAAACTTGGTGTGAGGCTTTTTAATCATTGTTATACAAGGGACAGATCCTATAAACTTGAATTGCCTTTAATTTCCCTTAGGTGAGTTTTCTTTTGGATTATTTTCATTGCATATCCATCAACCACAGACCAAAGATTGCTTGAGGTTTAACTCTAGAGCAGAGGTCAGCAAACTCTGGTCCTTAAATCAAATCTGGTTCATCACCTGTTTTTGTAAATAAAATGTTATTGTAATGCAGCCACATCCATTCATTGATATGTTGTCTGTGGCTGATTTCATACTGTAACAGCAGGGCTGCATAACTGTGCCACAGGCATCATAGCTTGCAAAGCATAAAATCCCTACCATTTGGCTCTATACAGAAAAAGTTTGCTGACCCCTGACATAGAGGTCATTTGTGGTATGTGTTGAACACATCAGAAAAGAAAGCAAACTTCATGATAGCATGAAGTAAGCCTACCTTTCTATGTTTGTTGGGGAATATAAATTCTTGGCAATAGAAAAAAGTCAGCCTTCTGCTACTTGTAAAAGTGATCCACGTGTCTGAGAAAGGTAGGCTCACGGCGCTCACGGGATGCTGGGGAGCAGTGAGTTTGGAATTAAGAGAGAGCTTAGTGCAACAGGAGAGCCGTGACCCTCCAACTCATTTTTTCTTAGGACCCTTCATAAATAAGTGGTTCCTTTGGTCATTATCTTATGTGACAAAATGAAGTAGGAGTTCTATGACTTAAAGTTAGACTCTCTTTCCTAAAGACTTATTTCTGCAATCTCAGAGGTTTCCATGTCACTATCGCATATTCCAGAAATATGCCCATTCCATGGCCCTCTAGAATTCTCTGGACCTAACATATCTTTTGACATCCATCACCTCAGTTGCTCACAGTTCTGTTATGCTGGCCGTTCCCATGAGTGCACCAGGCCAGAAGGTGTGGTGGAACCAATAAATAATTAGAGATATTGGAAGAAGCATCTTAAATTATGTAAGAAGAAAAAAATGTAGTGCAACTCTTTCATGAAGCTATTCTGGGGGAAACCAAATTAATGCCATTTGGTTTTGTTTCCGAGGACCTGGGTTTTTGTTCTTTGGCGTAGTGGGAGTGCAATTCAAAGATGAATTCCAACATATCTGCCTCTGTGTGGTAAGGCAGGTTCCTACCAGAGCTTTGTCCCTTCAGTCAACATCTCTATTGCTGATCCAGGGCTTCAGACTCACACTCGATATTGTTAAAATAGCCCCTGTTAGGAATGATTCTTGGCAGCATGCTTATTCATGTCTAGGAGGAAAGTTGTGGGGTTTTTTAATGAAAACAACCACCATTTACCAGAGCCTAATCAACACCAATTAAAGGAGTCCTTTGGCATTTTATGTGGATTTAACCAAAAGAGGGTTAAATTGGCAGCACTGCCCTTCATAAGAACAGCTACATAAGAATATCTTGCTTTTGTTTATTTTGGGCAAAAGGTAGCATGATGTTGGGACCAATGAGGTAAATTGATCCATGTAAGCACCTGATCTTTATTTTGTAAGGCTCTCTGAAAGGTGAAATCTCATCTAAATAAGCTGTAAATAAGACCCATTTCCTCTCTTTCCCCTGGGCTGGGAAATCTTAGGCACAAAAAGGATAATGAAGCAGTTCCTGGAATGATACATTTGCATGGTGCCCCAGTAGCAGGTGGAAAAAGAAGTTACAATAAAAGGAACAACCTCAGAAAACAGGCCTTTTATCTCAAAGATAAAATGTCTCTTTTTGGTCTTTCATCTTCCCCCTGGATAGAAGGTTCCTCCAGTTTCAACATATTTCTATTAAAAATAGTCAAAAGCTACTGCACTGGGATGTCGGATGCATCTCTTTCTTTGTGGTAATCAGAATTTAAAATTATACAGTTGCCTATGAATTTCTCATTCACAAAGCTAAACCACTGATAAGAGATAAAGCAGTCTGAAGCCTGCTGCTTCAGCCAGCGCAGCACACCACCCACATTAGCACTTTCACAGGCAATGTGATTTCTATGGTTCCTTAAAAGCTTCCTTCAAAATGGAGTCCTTGAAATTTCTCAAGGCAGGTCTGAATGGCAAAGGGAAAATAATTATTTGTGCGAGGTCCTCGTTCTGAGTAGTGTTGGAGCACAAGTGTGAAAGAAAATGCCCCATGTGGGGTGGCCCATGCTCACATATATTTATTTTCCTTGGTTTTTCCCCCCTCAGCACACATACTTCCCTTTACAGACCCTGACAGAATAGGAAATTAGCATCTTGCTTTGAGAAAAAGGGCAGCTCAAGAATGTGGGAGCCCTTGATGCAATAGGAAGTGTGATGTCATACATACTGATGAGGTTATCAAATCCATCAATAAACAGTCTCAAACATCCCAACAGCAAAGCCAAGTGCTACTCCTCAACTGCAGCCCAGCAAGTAGGGATATCAGTTCCACTTCCAAGAGGTTTACAATCAGAATAAAACACAGGAGAAGTTGCTGTAGGTAAGAAGTATGTTTAGAGTCCAAATCCACACATCTTAATAGAAAGCCAGAATAATAAATGTACCAAATGCATCTTTAGGGTTCCTTTAGATGAGTCTCATGGAACTAACATCACCAGACACGCACACTAGCAGATGAGGGGGCCGTGTTTCATCACTATTAGCTAAGGTCAGATACATGAGGCTGCCGTCTTTGGGAGAACAGAAAAGGGAACAGCCTTTTTCTACATTTGGGTTATTTTGGTCAAATCAGAGCTAGCTCAGATTTCATAAGGTAAGAAATTCCAGGCTGATCAGTTAAGTCCCTTAAGAAAAGTCTAGCAAAGGACTGTTTGAAGGCAGGTAGATGATGTTTGCTGACAAGGAAGATGTTGGTGTTTCTTTGTCCCCATATTCATCTAATTCATGAGGTTCTAACGTTTCAGAGGTCATAGTTTCTTTGAGAATCTAAGCAAAGTTCCTAACCTTCTTTCCAAAAAGAATCACACCCAGTAAATTTTACTTAAAATAAAAGAGGTTTTCTCGGACTCAAACCCTATTCTAAGATATGGCAAGAGTTGGATTATATTCTCCAATTATAATCGTTTGTATTCATTAAGCACTCATGTGCTAGGCATTGTGCTGTTTTACATGCATTCACTTATTTCATCCTCAACACAATCCTTTGAGTTGGGTTCTTTTATAGTTCCAATTGACAGATGTGGAAACTGAGGCTTAGAGAGGTTAAGAAGCTTGCCCAAAGCCACTGCTAGGAAATGGCTGAGCTGGAATATGGGTCTAACTCCACACCACTGTGCTATGAAGTCACCAATATGTCAATTTTTCAAGCTGTGAGATGTGCCTCCTACCAGCTTTTAGTCTAGGCCTCCTTGCGTGGATGAGGCTAATAAAACTTTTATCTCCCTCCTATCTATAGTCTCTCATCCATGACAGCATCTAGTAGTAGAAATGCCTGTGGTGAAAACATAAGTGGTCTGTCTGAATAATACAATCTGAAACCAAAAAAAATGAGTTTGCTCTCTGGGTGGTTCTTGCTAAGTCAGGCTGCTTGCCCTTACAAATTGAAAGATGGCTGGATTGCCAGCCTTATGTTTAAGAGTAAATGTTATTTAATACTGAGTGATCTATAGGTATGGATAAACAAAACAGCATTTCTGTACACATACATCTCCTTCCCCTGTTCTGTACTTCAGAAACCAAATATCTTATCTTAGGTGAGGTCTTAAGACACCATTTGGTTATCATACATCCCTATCTTACTTGTGGCAAAACTTAAAGAAAGAGTCAAATAGAAGGAAGCTCAATGTCTATCACTGTCCCTGTTTCCCTGCAAGAAGACAGGACAAGTAAGGGCTCAATCAGCATTAGGCATTCAATACCCAAGCAGGTCGCTTTGGCCCTAGTAACACTTGAGACCCACACCCCGCATCTTGCCAGTCATCACTAGTGGGCCACAGCCCTCCCCATGGGCAGAATTCTCATCAAAGCACTCAGGCTCTCACTGCCAGTTGATCTGAGTTGTAAAGGGCACCCATTTGCCAATTCTTGTTTAAACAGCCTCTAACCTGGGACCTGTACAGCTGTTTTATACTGGTTTCCTAGATTTAGCAACAAGGTTGGTGGCATTCCAACTACTAAAGAAGATGAGTGCATGTGAGGTTCCTTACAACCTGGTAGCTTTTGAACACTTTCATCTTCTGAGCAAAGGGATCAGGGTTTGATCTGTGAGAGTTAAAAAACCTAAAATCATTTTGAAGAATTAACTCAGCCAGAGACCATCCAAACAGGTTATAAACCCGTATGCCCGTGTTAAGGCCCTGCTGTCAACCTGCCCCCAACCAGAGCTGAGAGATCACAGCAGCAAAGAGACTGGGGTTCATCCTGCTTTCTGTGCTTTCTCAACAGCACTAGCTCACCCGCCAGGGGTGGTGGACACAGCTGGTCACTGCTCCCAACAGACTCAGCTCTCGGACCAGCCAGGGTCCTCTAGTGCTCCTCTGGCTCAAAGTCTCCATAAAACCTTAGTAAAAGAATGAGCTAAAAAAAAAAATGTCAAAGACCCTGCTTTAGGGTAGGTCATTCAAGGATTGTCTTTTGCTGGTGGATGTGTGTCCCAGTGGCAAATCAGGAAGGGGTTCCTTTAAAGAGTCTCATGGAACTAACATCACCAGAGCCAGAAGTCAGGTTCTTGGGGGAGGGAGGGGAGATTCAGGCCAAGTAAAGGGAAGAGTTGGCACACTTGAATTTGGGGTGGACGCAAAATCAGCCTAATTTGTATCCTGTGTTTTGGTGAGAGGGGAAATGGAGTTTTCCACGGGAAACTTTCCATGTGTTAACTACCTCCTCAGTGAAGTTACTCTCCTTCTGAGGCCATGAAGAAGCAGAAACACCTCTTAAGGAGGTCATGTTTTAGAGGGAAAAGGGAGAGGACGCCCCTCTACCTGCTGGCCACATGTGCTCCTGAGAAGCCAGACTGTGGTGCTTCAAAAGAAAAGATGAGGTCACAGAAGTCCCATTTGCTTGGAGATTTTGAAAAAGGAATCCCATTCCCATAAAGCAAATGAGTTCATCCTTTGGGTTCTTTTTGGTTTTATTTTGTTTTTCTCCAGGTGTGGGTGTGATGTAAGAAGAGCTTTTTAGCTTTGTTTTGTTTTGAATAACATCAATCCTTGCACACTCTATGCAAAAATTTTGTAAGCATTGCAATAATGCTATGAATTACAAGGAACTATTTTAACTTTATTACACTTTCTGTACAAAAAATTTGTATTTAATATTATTTCGACTGCAGTCTTGTAAAATATATTAATAAAAATAATGATTGGTAAGAAGGAAAGCACCCTTGTCCACTTCTTTAGGGAATTCCTCTTTCACAATTGCTAAATTAGTCATTCCTATTGATTCTACTGCAGAAATAAATTTTTGGATTAACTTCTCTGCCACATCTCTTTGATGTGGCCAAACATGTTGATTAAGCTATTTTGGCCCTCAGGAAGAGATTCACACAGGATGCCTTATAAAAGAGAGCTTATTATAAGGTAGACATAGTCTAGGATTAGGGAGTCCCCAGGATTTGGAGCAGGTCAAGGGATCAGCCATCCTCTACTGCTCTCCTGATAACCTGTATGTGTTCCTTTTGCTACAGTTTACCATGCCCCTCTCTAAATCAGTGAAGAAGCCAATCTGACTGGTCACCATCAGGTAAAACCGTTTTAATCAGGCTACCTTAGTGTTCCTGGTCAGCCTACGGATGAGCCATCTTTGAGCCAGGGGCCCATCCCTGGTCAATCAGTTCTTATCCGCTTTCAAAGAACACCTTAGCTTTGCTCCCCTAGATGGGGTCCTGGGTGAAACAGTTTATGATAGAAGGTTTCAAGGCAGAACCACTCAGATATACCCGCCACAATCAATCCTCTATTTTGAGCATCTCATATCTTCTGGCCTTCTACAACACCGAGGTTTTGCACATACTATTCCATCCACCTAGACTGCCCTTCCATCTAGCACCACCACACCCCAGGATATCCTCCTTCAGGATCCCACTCCCATCTTATTTCTGGGGCCCTCATCATTCTTCCTTCACTCCCCTGTTGATTTGTTCTAATTTCTCTTATAATTCTACATTATACTATGATTTACCTATTTACCTACCAACCTAGAACCCTAGAATGCTTATATTCATTTCTAAAGTCTATAGAGACTGTTGTAAGATAAAGTCATTTCCTCATCTAGAAAATATAAGACAAATTTTACATATCCAATACATGACAGAACCAGTGCCCATTCCCAACTGCATTTTGATTATAGATTATATCTCATCAAATTTAGCTGCTGACTACAAATGACACTGAAGCAACATTACAGAATCCTCAAGGTAAAAGGCTATAATATTTTTCCCAGGTAGGGTGCAGTTTATCTCCAAAGATGCAGTAATCTTATCATCTGGTTTCTTTTTTTGAGGAAAATTTACCAAAAAAAAAATTAAGACAAAGTGAATGAGATCAGAGAAATCACCATTCAAGAGACCTGATGCATTGGCAAAAAAAATACTGAAGCATCGCTAAAATGATACAGAAACACTAATGGGAGAGAAAGGCTGTTCCTGGCAAGTCAAACTAATTGACACCATTGTTGATACAAAAATTAAAAAGCTGATGAACTCTTAGGAAGCTAAAAAGAGCTCTATTCCTTTCCCTATAAGGAAGGACATTTTTTTAAGTGGCAGTTTGGTATACACCAGCAACTTTCACATTTCCTCTGACTTTGACTCCTTTGAAAAAGATGTAAGATGCTGTAACCCCCTTAATAACCCAGGATCACTTCATCTGAGGAAAAGGGCACAGTGTGCAGAGGCGGAGAATAGGAATCAGAGTACAGAGACAACCACATTTCAGAGAAGCTTGTGAGCAACATGTCTGAATTAGCTTCTCCAATTAAGGCCAATGACAGGTTGATTTTAGTCTGTGAATGCAAAGTAATTAAAACCCTCAAACACTTGTAGTTGAGGACCACTTTACAGCCCCCAAGGAAGTCTCTCATGACCCATCAATGAACAAACAGCAGGTCAGCCTTCGAAACTTTCTAGCACAAGTAATTAAACATGATTACAAAATACTTGTAAGATATTTCAAGAAAACTTATTAGAATTTGAAGTGGGTATATAAAATGTGAGAATGGAATCATTCAAATTGTGGTATTTTTTTAATAGGAAGTAAGTGTTTTGAAATGGCAAAGTTTAAGATATTAAATCAAAGGTAGAAATTATAACACTAAATCATCTGTTTTAATCTATTAAGAGACCAAGTCAAAAGTTGCTTTAAAAACTTGTTGGGCAAAAATTAACCTATAAAATTTGAATAAAAGGAAAATCAATTTTAAAGTAGACTTAATGGTAAAAGTATTAGGAGAGATTCAGATGAACCATACATAATGATGAAAATGCATTCTTGTCCATTATACATGATTAGACCATTGTACTAATCAGACAAGTAACAAAAACCAAAAATCCACAGCTTTGAAATATAAGAATAAGAATATTAACATGTAATTGTAGCAGGAAATTTTAAATCACTCTTTATCTTGTAACTTTCAAATTGTGGTAACTGTTGAACCACTGTATTATATTTTTGAAACCAAGATTGTGTATCAATACAATAAAAACCAGTAAAAAATGAACACACACACACACACACACACACCACTACACATAGCATCAGAGAAAGAAACTTCTCTTAGTCCATAATCATATAAGAAAAAGAAAAAGAATCTCAAAATGAAAAAGTTAAACAGTTTTTCTTTTCAGATTATTTCTCTGGAAAATAGAATATTTTACATGAACAGAAAAATTCCAGGAAAAATACTTCTCCAATTAATTTGTGATTTGAGAAAGGAGCCCAGCCTATTTAAAGAATAATAAAAACACCTCAAACTATGCAATTTTGCCAAAGCAGTCTTAGGACATAATAAATACATTTAAATGTATCAATAGAGAAATGAAAAAACAAAACATTGAACTTATGATTCCATAACAACCAATAAAAACACAAAAATCAACAATAAATGTAAGATGGCATACACAATTTCAAATTTTACACCTTAAAAAATTGAAAACAAAAATCTAAAAAAGACAAAACTATAGATAATGAAAAACAAAAATAAGTTTAAGAGACATAAAATTAAAAATGTATTTATAGCAATGTGCTTTTTATGACAAAAATACTAGAAAACCTAATGAAATGTAGAATTTTAAAAATTAACCAAAATTAACAAAGTAAAAGTGCTTATTTCTTCAGCAAAAGTAAAATAGTTTTGAGTCAGACATTCCATCCAAGATATACCTTTTCTGATATTAATTAAATATTACATATATATTATACATAATGTATATGCATACATACATTTGTAAGTTTATACATAAAGAAAAATAATGAGATCTGATGTAACATATTCTAAAAATGTAAAAATTTGGGAGAGATAAATATAAAATGAAGACACCAACTCGTGGCTGAACAGACTAAAATTGATAAAGACTTTCTGTTTTCCTTCAAGTTAATTTACATATCTAACATAATTCCAACAAAAATCCCAACAGCAATTTTCTGGGAAGTAAACAATGTAATTCTAAAATGTATCAGGCAGAAATAAAATAGGAAAAAAAAGTAAGGAATATTGCCTACATAAAAGCACTAAAATGATGCAAACCTAAGAGACTATTTAAAAGTACAAAATTGTAATAACGAAGATAGTGACATTTCAAAAACAGAAATACAGATTAATTTCATTTCATATTTCCCTACCAGAACACCCCTCTACTTCATGTGTCTCACTCTCCAAGATTTGGCTCAGACACGGCCCCTACAGGAGGGTTGCTCTGACGTGCCCTCCTGAGGATCAAGCAGCCTTTCCCTGTGCTCTCAGGGAACCCTGGCCACACCTCCATCGTGGCTTATGTTGTAATGAAGCAACCTAGTAATTCTTCTGCTCGATCTTGCAGAACATGGGCTCAAGAACAGAGGCGCAGCTTCCTCTTCATTTTATCAGCTGAGCCCAGCAAAGTGCCAGTACCTAAATAGAATTGGTTGAATAAGCCAGAAAACCCATAAATGGACTCAAGTAAATTTAAGAAGTGAGTTTATCACTTTGATCTACCATTTATTCTTAAGCACCCCAAAACAGAGAGCAAGAACAACATGGTGTTCTCTTCACTCATTCAGCTCACGAATTGGCAATGAAACAAACAGCTATAGATATGAAATAAGTAATGATGGGGAGTACATGGTGACAGGGAAGCAGATAGCTGGAATGCCATTGCAAACCAATGGAAAGGTACTGATTATTTAATTGATATTAGGAAAACTGATCAAATTTTTTGATGAGGGTAAGGAGAGGAAACTTCAGAGTTCCACCTTAAATTACTTCCAGTGGACCAGAGTTAAACATATTTGTTATATACCATCTATTGAATGTTTATTTTCTTCTAAATAACATATACTCCTTGCCCTTGAATATCTCTGAGTCTAGTGGGATGGACAGAGATCTAAAAAGGCCAATTACAACACAGTATGGAGGAACTATGAAAAAAGTAGCAGGAAATTGAATAATAACTTACCTATGATCTGAGGAAGAATGAAAAAAGATAGTGCAAAGAACAAATTCAAACATGCAATTCTATAAGTTCTTCCTCCCCCTATTCCATCCCCATACATAGAGAACTTTAAAAAAAGAAAAAAAGAATAATAGCAGTAAATAGGAGAAATGGTTAAAAATTAAGTGCTTTCAGGGACTCATACAAAATCAGTAAGAAAACCATCAAGTTATTACTAAATAAATGAACAAAAAAGATAATAAACATGTAATTCACACAAGTAATCATATAATTCTTTTTTCCATTCTAAGACACTGGATGATGTAACAAAGAATAACCACTTTTCAAGGAAAATTAAAGAATGTTACTACATTAAATATTTACTGTAACTTTAGAATGCAATCTGATTTTGGAAATGTTAAAAAGTCCAACTTGAAACTACTAAATAAAATATGGTTAATACTATCAAATAAATGTAATTAAACATGTTCATACTCTTGGAAAAGAAAACTGAATTAAATCAATGAGATGTTTTTAACCTACCAGACTGGTTTAATAGTGACACATTGAGGGCCATGTAATAAGGCTGTGTTTTATACTTTACGTTTAACCCTGTAAAGTAGGTATTAGATCCCTATTTTACAGAAATAATGTTAAAGGAATTAAGGAACTTGCTTAGGGTAATTCTACTAGCAAATGATAGAGCTGTTTTAATTTTAAGTATAATTCTTTCCTTAATATGAAGTTGCCTACTTATGCTATGAAAAAGGGTTGAGACAAATGCATATCTGCACAGTGGTTCAGTGAACATAGGTGTATATCTTCAGAAAGTAACTGGTCAGTATTTTAACAGAGCTATAAAAATGCGCATACCCATTGGTTCAGTAGATCCATTTTAAAAATTCATCCAAGCAACAATATTTAAATAGGAAAAAGTTGTTAGCAACAGGATAAACATTGCAGTAGCATTTAAAGATGGGAAAAACTAGCAATGACCTAACCAGATAAAAGGGAAGGCTAATTAGATTGTGATTATTTCAGCTTTATGGAATATCATGCTGACTTTAAAAAGGGTTGTAAAGATTTTATTTCAGTATGGTAAAATATAATGTTAAGCATATAAAAATGATGTATTCACATGAATCATGAGTTACAGGGAAACTGACAAATGAAGCAAGCTGATTCATTTGGATGTGGTATTATAGGTATATTTTTCTTATCATTCTTGTGTTTATAGTATTTGTATAATAAACTTTTTCAAGAAAGTCTAGTATCTGCTTTTCTATAAAACAGAATTAATAACATACTTGATCCCACAAATAACCCACAATAAGGAAACTTTATAGACCCAAACTTGTTTACTGCAGTGCTATTTATAAAGAAAAATCTGGAATTTGCCTTTCCCCAACAACAGGTAAATAAGTCATGGCACATCCAATCAATGGAATATTGTAAGTATTAAAATAATTTTGGAAGCCATGGAATAATGTCATGTGTTTAAAATAAGCTAAAAAGACCTAGAATTATGTGAAAGCTAATAGCAGCCATATGAAATATATATATGTATTGTTAAGGATAACTAAGGGCCACTGATAATTTTAAGTTTGGTGCTCAGGTAAGATGAATAAGACCATTTATGTCTGTTTCCCTAAACTTTCTAAATATAGCTACTTTATAGCCATAACTTTTGTAAAATGGATGAACAGATTCTGGGAAAAAGAACGTGGTATAAGAATCAAAGCAGAAACCTTCTCCTAAAATTTCATAAAACACAAATTACAGCAAATACAACTAATTCTGAAAACAACCTGAAGACTGCAGAACAGGCTGCCTACATCTGGAAAGAAGAGAAGATCTCACAGTAAAGGGTAAAATGGTAAAGCTGTGTTCTGGCAGGACCCAAACATACCCCCAACCCCAACCCACAGGTGGGAGGAAGAGGAGTGGAGTGGGAAGGGAGTAGAAGCCCAGGACTGCTGAACACCTGGCCCTGGAGATCTGCTCCAGGAGCACAAACCCACATTTCACAGTGCTCTGGATATTAGTGGGGCTTAGAAAGCAAAGATGGGCAGAACACTTGAAGAGGCTGAGATTCCAGCTGCTTGTACAGAATAGGTACACACTATTGGTCCCCCTGAGACCCAAAAAAAACCAAAAAACCAAAAAAAAAACAGAAGGTTTTAAAGACTTTCCTGCAGTGAGAGGAGTGCTAGAGGGTCAAGGATTATACAGAGCTCTCTGCTCAAGAGAAAGGGCAGGTGGGTAACACCTTCCCAGATGACCCAGCCTAGATGGTGGGCAACTCTCAGAAGCTTAAGATGCTCCATCCCCCTGGCTGGAAATGCAGCCCAGAGGCCCCACACTGTGATATGCAGCCTGCCATTACTTTCTCCTGGCAGGCACTGGTTCCACTCACCTACCACCCCACCATTGCAGCAGACCAGCTGGAGGGTGGCTTCCCCAACAGCCGCTACAGGGGCACAACAGTGAGGCTCTTTCACTGGTTCATGGCCCACTTGACCTGGCAGTGGAGGCAGGTGTTACAGCCAGGAAGGCAAGTGCCCCTCTGGCTGAGTTATTTCCTCCTGGCCAACATTGATCCTGTGCACCTGCGGCCCCTTCCCTTGCAGCAGGCCAGAGGGAGAGTGGCTCCACCCACAGCAGCTCCAGCTGCCTGAACAAGAATTCTCCCTGCTTCTGACAGCACACCAGAAATCAGATCAATACAAGCCAGACAGGTGCCACACCCACTGCATGCCAACATCTGGGGCTCCCACAAAGGAACCTAAGCTTCTGGACATTAGACAACACCACCTGACAGCTATTATTCCATAGGAAACACTAAAAAACAAAAGGAAGAGGCAGAGGAATTTGGTCCAAACTAAACTACAAGAAAAAAAATACCAGAAAGAGGGCAAAATGAAACTGAAATCATCATTCTTCTTGATAAAGATTTCAAAATAAGCATGACAAATATGCTTACAGATATACAGAAAAATATTCAAGCTCTCAGAGAGGACTTCAACAGAGACAGAAATCTTGAAAAGGAGCCACTCAGAGCTTAAGAATACAGTATATGAAATGAAACATACAGTGGAGGGACTTAAAAATAGATTAGATGATATAGAGGAGAAGGTAAATGAAGTAGAAATGAGAGAACAGGAAAACAATGAAGCTAAGGAACAGAGAGAAAAAAGGATCTCTTATAATGAAAGAATAATAGGAGAGCTGTGAGACCAATCCAAATGGAACTATAGTCACATTATTCAGATACCAGAGAAGGAGAGAAAAAGGGATGAAAAATCTCTTTGAGGAAATAACTGTTGAAAACTCCCCAAACTGGGGAAGGAAATAGACACTCAGGTCATGGAAGTGCAGAGATCACCCAACAAAAGGAACCCTAGGAAGACAACACCAAGGCATATAATAATTAAAATGCCAAAGATCAAGGACAAGGAGAGAGTATTGAAAGCAGCCAAAGAGAGAACAAAGATCACTTATAAAGAAAACCCCACCAAGCTATCAGCAGACTTCTCAGCAGTAACCCTAAAGGCCAGAAGGGAGTGGCATGATATATTTAATGTAATGAAACAGAAGGGCATCCAAGCAAGAATACTCTACCTGGCAAGATTATCATTTAGATTTGAAGCAAGGATTAAACAATTTCCAGATAAGCAAAAGTTCAGGGAATTCAACACCATTAAACCATCCATACAGGAGCTCTTAAAGGGATTGCTCTAGATTAAAATGCTCCTAAGGCTAAATAGATATCACCAGAGAAGATAAACCCACAGTAAAAATAGTAGACCAATTAATTACTAAGCAAATATGAAATTAAATCGACTGCTCACAAAGTTAGACAAGGGATAAACAAAGAGTGCAGAATATGACACCTAATATATAAAGAGTGGAAGAGGAAGAAGAACAGGAGGGAAAAAACATACCTTTAGATTGTGTTTGAAATAGAGTAATCAGCAATAAGATAGACAGATAGTAAGGAAGCTATCCTTGAACCTTTGGTAACCACAAACAAAGCCTACAATGGCACTAAGTACATATCTACCAATAATCATCCTAAATGTAAATGGACTGATATACCAATCAAAAGACATAGAGTCACTGAATAGATTAAAAAACAGCACACAGATATATGCTGCCTACAAGTGACTCATTTCAAACCCAAAGACACACACAGACTAAAAGTGAAGGGATGTAAAAAGATATTTCATGCAAATAATAGGGAGAAAAGAGCAGGAGTAGCAGTACTTATATCAGACAAAATTGATTTCAAAATAAAGAAATTAACAAGAGACAAAGAAGGACATTACAAAATAATAAAGGGATCAGTCCAACAAGAGGATATAACCATTATAAGTATTTCTGCGCCCAACACAAGAGCACCTACATATGTGAAACAAATACTAACAGAATTAAAATTCTGCAACACATTCATTGAAGAGACCTTAACACACCACTCACAATAGATCAACCAGACAGTAAATAAGTAAGGAGACGGAGGCACTGAACCATGCATTAGAACAGATGGATCCACCCAAAAGCAGCAGGATACACATTCTTCTGAAGTGTATATGGAACGTTTTTCAGAATATATCACATCCTAGGCCATAAAAAGAGCATCAATAAATTCAAAAACATTGAAATTGCACCAACCAGCTTCTCAGACTATAAAGGTGCGAAAGTAGAAATAAATTATGCGAAGAAAACAAAAAAGCCCACAAATACATGGAGGCTTACAAAATGCTCCTAAATAATCAATGGATCAATGACCAAATAAAAACAGAAATCAAGCAATAAACAGAGATGAATGAAAACAACAATTCAACAGCCCAAAACCTGTGGGAAGCAGCAAAGGCAGTTCTAAGAGTAAAGTATATAGCAATACAGGCCTACCTCAAGAAACAAGAACAGTCCCAAATGAACAATCTAAACTCACAAGTAAGGAAAACAAAACAAGAAGAACAAATGAGGCCCAAAGTCAGCAGATGGAGGGATATAATAGAGATAAGAGCAGAAATAAATAAAATTGAGTAGAATAAAACAATAGAAAGAATCAATGAAATCTGGAGCTGCTTCTTTGAGAAAATGAACAAAATTGATAAACCCCTAACCAGACTTACCAAGAAAAAAGAAGAATGTACACACATAAACAGAATCAGACACAAAAAAGGGAAAATCACAACAGAAAACACAGAAATACAAAGAAATATGAGAGAATACTATGAAAAACTATATGCCAACAAATTGGACAAACTAGAAGAAATGGACAGCTTTCTAGAAAAATACAACCTTCCAAGGCTGACCCAGGAAGAAGCAGAAAATCTGAACAGACCAATTACCAGCAATAAAATAGAATTGGTAATCAAACAACAACCTAAGAACAAAACTCCTGGACCAGATGGTTTCACTGCTGAGTTTTACCCAACATTTAGTGAAGACCTAATACCCATCCTCTTTAAAGTTTTCCAGAAAAGTAGAAGAGGAGGGAATATATCCAAACTCATTCTATAAGGCCAGCATCACTCTATACCAAAACCAGACAAAGACACCACAAAAAAAGAAAACAACAGACCAATATACCTGATGAACATAGATGAAAAATCCTCAACAAAATATCAGCAAACTGATTAAAAAATAAATCAAAGGTCATCCATCATGACCAAGTGGGATTTATTCCAGGGATGCAAAACAGTTCAATATTCAAAAATTAATCAATACCATACACACATCAACAAAAAGAAGGACAAAAACCACATGATCATCTCAATAGATGCCAAAAAAGCATTTGACAAAATGCAACATCCATTCATGATAAAAACTCAACAAAATGGATATAGAGGGCAAGTACCTCAGCATAATGAGGGCCATATATGGCAAACCCACAGCCAACAGCATACTTAACAGTGAAAGATTTTCCTCTAAGATCAGGAACAAGAAAAGGATGCCCACTCTCAACACTTTTATTCAACATAGTGCTGGAGATCCTAGCCATGGCAATCAGACAACACAAAGAAATAAAAGGCAGCCAGATTGGTAGGGAAGAAGTTAAACTGTCTCTGTTTTCAGATGACATGATATTATACATAGAAAACCCTAAAGACTCCACCAAAAAACTATTAGAACTAATAACTGAATTCAGCAAAGTTGCAGGATACAAAATTAATACACAGAAATCTGTTGCATTCCTATATACTAATGATGAATTAGCAGAAAGGGAAATCAAGAGAACAACTCCATTTACCATTGCATCAAAAAGAATAAAATACGTAGGAATCAACCTAATCAAGGAGATCAAAGACCTATACTCTGAAAACTACAAGACACTCAAGAGAGAAATTAAAGAAGACACCAATAAACAGAAATCTATCCCGTGTTCATGGTTAGGAAGAATTAATGTCATAATGGCCATCCTGCCTAAAGCAATGTACAGATTTAATGTAATCCCTATCAAAATACCAACAGCATTCTTCAGTGAACTAGAACAAATAGTTCTAAAATTCATATGGAACCACAGAACACCTGGAATATCCAAAGCAATACTGAGAAGGAAGAACAAAGCTGGGGGGATTATGCTCTCTGACATAAAGCTCTACTACAAAGCCACAGTAATCAAGACAATTTGGTACTGGCACAAGAATAGACCCATAGATCAATGGAACAGAAAAGAAATCCCATATATAAACCCACAAATATATGGCCAATTAATATACAATAAAGGAGCCATGAATACACAATGGGGAGAAGACTCCTCTTCAACAACTGGTGCTGGGAAAACTGGACAGCCACATGTAAGAGAATGAAACTAGATTATTGTCTAAGTCCATACACAAAAGTACTCAAAATGGATCAAAGACCTGAATGTAAGTCATGAAATCATAAAACTCTTAGAAGAAAACATACACAAGAATCTCTTGAATACAAACATGAGCAACTTCTTCATGAACATATCTCCCTGGCCAAGGGAAACAAAATAAAAAATGAACAAGTGGGACTGCATCAAACTAAAAAGCTTCTGTACAGCAAAGGATACCATCAGCAGCCCAAAAAGGCATCCTACAGTATGGGAGAATATATTCATAAATGATTTATCCATTAAGGGGTTAACATCCAAAATATATATAAAGAAATCACATGCTTCAATACCCAAAACACAAATAACCAGATTAAAAAATTGGTGGGGGATCTGAACAGACACTTCTGCAAAGAAGAATTGCAAATGGCCAACAGGCACATGAAAAGATGCTCCACATTTCTGCTCATCAGGGAAATGCAAATTTAAACCACAATGAGATATCACCTCACACCAGTTAGAATGGCCAGTATCCAAAAGACAAGAAAAAACAAATGCTGATGAGGATGTGGAGAAAGAGGAACCTTCCTACACTGTTGGTGGGAATGTAAATTGATTCAATCACTGTGGAAAGGAATATGGAGGTTCCTCAGGAAAGTAAAAATAGAAATAACTTTTGACCCAGTATTCCCACTCCTAGGAATTTACCCGAAGAAAACAAGATCCCTAATTTTAAAAGACCTATGCACCCCTATGTTTATCACTCCACTATTTACAGTAGCCAAGATAATGGAAGCAAACTAAGTGTCCATCAATAGATGAATGGATAAAGAGGAGTTGGTACATATACACAGTGGAATATTATTCAGCCATAAAAAGAAAACAAATTCTACCATTTGCAACAACAGGATGGAGCTAGAGGGTATTATGCTCAGTGAAATAAGCCAGGCAGAAAAAGACAAGTAGGAAATGATTTCACTCACTTGTGGAGTATAACAAAGCAATACTGAAGGAACAAAACAGCAGCAGACTCACAGACACTAAGAAGGGACTAGTGGTTATCAAAGGGCAAGGGTGGGGGAGGGCTCATGGGGAGGGAGAAGGGGATTAAGGCACACTATAATTCACAATCACATGTGGGCATATCACAGGGAAGGCAGTATGGCATGGAGAAGACAATTAATGACTCTCTAACATCTTACTACGCTGATAGACAGTGACCAAAATAGGAGTGAGAACTTGACAACATAGGTGAATGTTGAAACCACTTTGTTATTTATGTGAAACCATCAGAAGGTTGTATATCAATGATACTTTAATAAATAAAAAAGCCACACAAAAAAAGGATGAAAAAATTAATTTTTAAGCTTAGCCAAAAAAATGTATTTCGTTTTCAATTTTCAGTCCATTTGTTCAAGCCTGCCAATAGGTCAAATTTGAAAAGACCTCTGAACACAGAGAATACCTAGGGATTTAAGGTGGCCTCTCCTTCCATTCCACAGAAGAATGAGATCTTTGAAAATGTTCTCTGCTCCCTGTGGTGCTCATAAAGCTCTACTACAGATCTGACATCAAAGAACAGGCCACACATCTAACCTCTGTTTGGACACCGTGGTTGTAGGACTTTGGCTTCCCTACTGAATTTCAAGGAAGGACCAGGTGAGGAATGTCCCTCTTTTAAAAGACACACAGAAACTAAAGAAAACTTTTACCACAACTTGAAATGGATAGCTACTTTAAATTGTGACAGTAATAACTGATATAGTCCGGCTTGGACATTCACTCCCATCCCTCAAACTCCTACACCTCCCTTCTGCCTCAACATTGTAGGTTTGTTTTGTCAAATTAGACCTTATATTGTCTAATTTCAAAGGGTCTCATGCAGATTTGGTACCACTGGAGTCCATCCCTTCCACGATTTCCAGCCTTCATAACTTGCCTACCTTAGCGCCCACGATACTGCAATTCATGATTCCTCTCCAACAGCTGACTAATCCTCCTCTCTAGAAGAGACTCTACAGTACATAATCCCACCAAGGTCCTCAGAACCCAATAATCAGCCCCTTCTCCCATCCTGTAGACAGTTACCAGGGGTACTTCTCTGCTCTTTCAAAGCTATATATCTGAGATAGACTAAGTAGTCTGGCCTAACGAGTTTATCTCCCTTAACCCTTCCCCCTGCAGCCAAATGGGTATTTTCCAAACCAAATAATGTTTCTTACTAGGAAAGGCACTTAACACAGAGTGATGGGTACAGACACTGAGGGAGGGCATTGGTTTTGGTGCCCGCTAGACCTGCGTTTAAGCTGGACCAGTGTCCAGAACCGGTTCCCTCAGGAGCAATGCCGGTAAATTCTGATCACAACAACCTGGTTTCTTGACCATTCCCACTCAGTTCGTAGACTTCCTTGACATTGCAGGTGTAGTTTACTCTCTTTCCTGTAGGAAGAAATAATGAAGGTCTTTGAAGAAAGAAATATTCCTTCTCTTGAGCCTCTTTCTTCTTAGATATTGCTACTGACTATGTTTTGCCTACTAACATATTCAAATCTCCACTGCAATGCATAGGGTCCCAAAAGTCCTGCCCACCTCAAGAAAACTCATCACCCACATTCTTGAAAACTATTTGTTCGGTTTGCACACCTATAAATGTTCCTGAAACTAATTTTTGCCTCTACCTCTAGTAGGATACTGCTCTATAAAAAAGTCACCACTGATCTCCTAGTGGTCAAATCAGGTTTCCCTGGGTATGCCTCCTTTTATGCCTCCCTTCAGGTCTTGTGTCTCCTTTCCCAGATCCTGGACATAGTTCTTTCTTTGTCTGTATAATAAATGCCGTTGTCACAAGGGGAGTAACCTTCCTTTTATGCCTCCCTTTTTACTTCCTCTGCCAAGTAGGGTATTCACATGGATTGCCAAATAATCCCTTAAAATTATCCCACAGAATTGTCACAATAACCAAATAAAACAAGACATATATATATCATATTGAAAATGGGGAAACTGAGTCCCAGAATCAGATGGGTAGTGACTGTCCAAGTTTATGTGTAAAAACAGCAGAGGCAGATCTAGAATCTGCTCAGTGTTTCTGTATTTACTGAGCGTGTGGCAGGAGCTCCAACCCACAGGCCAGTGTTCCTTTCAAAATCTGTTGATGTACATAGATAAAAGTCAACTTCATTACCTACTGGCCATTAGTTATGTGACTATGACAAGCCTTGAACCTCAGCAACTTCTCTGTAAATTAAAGCTGTCAGATGATCTCCACTAGCCCCCACATTGCGGGATTTCACACAGTGCTCTCTATAAACTATCAGAGTGACTAGTTCTGAATCATGGACGGAGAAGCCCATTCTTTCATTGATTAGGTATTTTATGAACACATGCTGAGTGCTGGCTATGCTTCTATGTCTCTGGGATTATAAGAAACATCAAAGCAGGCATGGACTCCATTGCCATGGTGTTTACAGACTACTGAGAAAAACAATGCAAAAATGTACAATCAAGATAATTACTAGATACTGAAAAGTGCAATGACAGAATTAAACCTCTTGCCAAGAAGGAGACATCTGAGCTGAGATTTGATGAGAAGTCAGGCATATGAAGGGGTAGGAAGAGAGGATTCCAGCAGAGGAAACAAGTTCTTAGAAAAGTGCCACAAGTAATTAGTTTTGTTACTTTGAAGGACTGAACATTCAACTGCTTTGCTCTTCTTCATTTCTTCTGTGAATTAGACATTTGGAATGTACTTATTTCCTTTCACCTGCTGGGAGAGTGTGAATATTAATCTGTCCTCCAGGAAAGGAGAACATTTTTTAGGTGCTAAGCATGGCTTCTTTAATTGACTAAGGACTACAATGAAAGAACCGAAGGATACAGGGAGTGCCTCCGAGGCTAACAAGAAAGAAGTGTAGAGATCCTGTGAGCTCAGTAAGAAGAGAAGTCGGAGGTCACGAGTGGCAGACACTTCATATCACACCATGCCAGGTGGGGCCAAAATTTCAGGTGTCAAGATACGGCATACCATGGATTGCCAAGGAAGGCTGGACCCCAGGAAACAGAATCTGAAAGGAAAGGAGCGACACACAGCAGCAATTCACTGGAGAATTCCGCTTTATTAGGGAAAGGTGCTGGGTTATATAGGAAGGGGCATGGGGTGATTGTGGTGTTACTTCTACGGGGCTGGTGGCTATTGGCTAGGTGCTGGGATTAGGGGGGCAAGGGGTGATTGGGCTTCAGGTGGCGCCGGCGGGAACCGAGGACCCGGAAGAGAAGCAGGAGGTTTGCCATCTTATGGGTGGGGGCCCTTCAGAATCCCCCACTTCAGGGGAGATGTCTGTGCTTCAAAAGCCAATCAAGGTTGTGTAATGACCTTATATTTCAAGTCCCACACTCTGATCCAAACATATATCAGAATTAAATATAAATAAAGGAAAAATACGAAAAGTCATAAGATGGTCTCTAAAACAAGATAAACAGTGTGAAGCAGAAACTGATGAAAATGTAAAGCATGTAAGACCAAAGCTTTGGGGTTGCTGATGCTAGGACCACAAAGCAAAGTAAACAGAGGTTGCCTGAGGACAATATGCTTACTGCTTGAAACTAAGGACAGGAAGGATAAAAGAAGGGGAAAGCCTGCAGTTGACTGCTGCCTGCATAATAGGTAATAAGAAGAAACTTCCTGTCTACATCATAAAGAAGATTCAATACAGCCTCATTACCAGCAGCTGAAAGTATCCAGAATTCCTTTGATATAGCTCTGAGGGAAAAGCCTTAGCAAGATATAAAACCTAGTTCTGGACTAACTTTTGGAAATCCTAGGAAAACTCAGATTTAAAAAAATCATTTCAGCTGGAGGAAAACCACTAAAACAAAAAATCTCAAGCTGAGGGGGAAATATATCTAAAACATGAAAAAATTAATACTAAGATAGGCAAGCAATAAATCAACAATTTAAAAAATTCAGTCTAGATGAATCAATATAATAGGATGTCTGAAGAAGAGTTTATAATGAGTAGTTATAAGATCTTCAAAATAAAAACATCCTTAAAATGGAAAAAAAAAGATATGAAGAAAAAGAAAAGTTATCTATATAGATATATGAAAGTATCAGGTGTAGCTTTTGGAAATGAAAAAAAAAATCACTGGTAAAGTCAATGGAAAAGATCAACTCTGGAATGCACATGGTCAAGAAGAGTCCGTAACTGGACAATAACTTTAAAGATTCAGCTGGAGTGCAGCATGAAAGAGTAGTAACAATTCTTCAGGTATTAAAGAGAAATGGAGTTTAGATGCCCAGGTAGCAATGTATGTCTAATTGGAGCTCAGAAGGATGGAAAAGGATATGTTGGAGAAGGAATATTCAAATATACACTAAGGATTTTCTATAATAAAAGATAAATGAGAATTCTCCATTTTAACATGTACTCAGAGTACTGAGCAAGATATGTAAAAATAAATAACAGAGATTATATATAAGGGAAAAAATCTTAAAAGCTATCTGATAAGGAAAAATAGTATAACCCACATGGAAGTAACAATTATAGACACCATTAGCTTGTATCATTTTAAAGTGCTGGTGCAACACTATTATCAGGATAAAATTATTTACACAGTAAAGATAGGGCAGGAAAATTAACACAAAATTTTATATCTATAATGACTACCTATGATGATGGGAAACCCTCTAGAAGACCTCTCTGGGAAACGACCAGAGGACGAACTCACTGGAGAAGAAAAGTCACCATAGGAGGAGGAAGGAAAGCAAGACAGCAGAAAAAGGAAAAAAGAATGGGTGTTCCAATTACAGAACAGCTAAAGGATTCAAATAAACATTTTTCTGAACATGATATAAAAATGACCAGCAAACACTTGAAAAGATGTTCAATATTAGTCATTAGGGAAATGTAATTCAAAACCACAACGAGATAATATTTCACACCCAATAGAATGGCTATAATAGACAGACAATAGCAAGTGTTGGTGAGGATGGAGAAATAGGAACCCTCATAACGCTGGTGCATGGATGACACTTTAGAAAGTACTTTGGTAGTTTCTCAAAATATTAAATGGAGATTAAATACGATCTAGCCATTCTACTCTGAAGTATATACCCAAGAGAAATGAAAACACATATCTACACAAAAACTTGTATACAAGTGTTCATAGCAACATTATTGTAAAAGACAAAAAGTAGAATCAACCCAATTGTCCATCAACTGATGAATGGATAAACTAAATATGGTATGTATATTCATACAATGAAATATTAAGCAATAAAAAGGAATCAATTACTACATCAAATCTAAATCTACTAAAATTAGATGCTATAACATGAATGAACCTTGATAACATTGTGCCAAATGAAAAAAGCCAGACACAAAAGGCCACATATCACATGATTCCATTTATATATGTTCAGAATAGGCAAATCAATAGAAACAGAAAGTAAATTGGCGGTTGACAGAGGCTGAGAGGGGGAGAATGAAAAATGACTAATGTATACGGAGTTTCTTTTTGGGATAATAAAAATGTTCTGAAATTAGATTATGGTGATGGTTGCACAACTCTGTTAATATACTAAAAACAATTAAATTCTACACTTCAGAAAGAGTGAATTTCATGGTGTGTGAATTATCTCTCAATAAAGTTCTTATTTTAAATTTTTGAGGGTGCCTGCCTGCAGGTAAAACTGTTTATATTGAAATTTATAACCTTAAAGGCATATATCAGAAAAGAAAAAAGCCTGAAATCTAAATATCTATGCATCTACCTCAAGAAGCTAGAATAAGAATGGCCAATTGAACCAAAGAAAATAAAGATAAAAACAGAAATCAATGAAATAGAATAAAAGCATACATAGAAAAAATGCAAGAAAGCTGTTTCTTTGAGAAGACTAATAAGTTTATAATCCCTTACCAAACTTATTTAGGAAAATAAGAGAGCAGACATAAATTACCAATATTTAAAGCAAACAGAGGTCATTACTATAGAATCTACAGACATGAAAAAGTTAAGTGGCTGTTCTGAATGACATAACAATAAACTGACTATCTGAATGAAGTGGAAAAAAGTCCTCAAAAATGCAGTTTACCAAAGCTGACAAAAAAATAAAAACTTTCATTAAAATATTGAATCCATTATTTAAAAACTTCACACCAAGAACACACAAGACCAAAAGACTATTTCCAGTGAATTTTTCTAAGCATCTAAGGAAGAAATAGCTCCAATATTTTACAAAACTTTCTAGAAAATAGTAAAAGTAGGAAGATACCTTAAAATTTTTTAATGAGGTAAGCACAATCTTATTTCCAAAATATAACAAGGACTTCACAAGAAAAGTAATTACAGACTAACCTTTCTCATGATGGTAGCTGCAAAAATTCTAATCAAATATTTGTAATTCTATGGTACCAAAACTATGAACAACAAAAGAAAAAATAAACTTAATTTCATCAAAACTTAAAAATATTTATGCAAAGGACACAATCAAGAAAGTCATAAGATAACCCAAAGAGTGGGGAAAAATATTTATAAATCATGTATCTGATAGAGCCCTAGAATCCAGAATATATAAGGAACACTTATAATGACAAATCAATAGCTAAATTTTAAAATGGGTAAACACTTGATAGAGATTTCTCCAAGAAAATAATCAAATGGCCAATAAGTACATGAAAAGATGCTCAACATCCTAGTCATTAAGGATATGAAAATAAAAACCACAGTGTGATTTCATACCCACTAGAATTCACTATGCTCAAAGAAATAGAAAATAACAGGTGTTGCTGAGAACTCTGTGCCCTCAGGCACTGCTCATAGGAATGGAAAATGGTGCAGTCACTATACAAAACAGTTTGGTGGTTCCTATTTTAAATGTATAATTACCACACAACCAAGAAACTTCACTCAAAAGAATTAATGACAGTTCAAACTAACTACAAATAAAACCTATGCATAAAAAGTTCATAACAGCACTATTTACAATATTTACACTATTTACAATAGGAGATGGAAACTACTCCATCAGCTGAAAAACAGAGAAACAAAATGTGACATATACATACAACAGAATACAATGCAGCCAGAAAAAAGCTGATACTTGCTACAAACTGGATGAAACTCAAAAACAGTATGCTAACTGAAAGAAGCCAGATATTGTATGACTCTATTTATATGAAATGCACAGGTAGATAAATCCATAGAGATAGAAAGTAAATTAATGTTTGCCAGGGACTAGAGAGAAGGGGAGATGGGAAGTGACTGTTTACCATTAAATCCAGGATTTCCTTTCGCAGTGATGAAAATGTTCTAGAATTACATAGTCATGATGGTTTCCAACATTATGAATGTATTAAATGCCACTGAATTTTACATATTCAAATGGTTAAAATGGTGAATTTTATATTCTACAAATTGTAACACAATAGAAAATGCAAATTGATTTTAGTGATAGGTAGAAAGGCAAAAATATAGGTCAAGAACAAATGGAGTTTATTCCAGGTAGGCAAAATGTTTTAATAGATAAAAAGAAGTCAGTGTTACCTGCAACACTAACTGGAAAAAAAAGAGAGAAAAAAAGCATTTGGTCACTTGATAAATTCAGAAAAGCAATTTAAAGATAATTTTTAAATTCCACACCCTTATATGATAAAATTATTAATAAAGTACAGCAAACTTCCTGATACATTTATGAAAGAAAAATGAATGGCACTCTGTACATTAGCAAAAGAATTAAAAAATGTAGTAGGATGAACTGTCACATTTAACATAATAAGAAGAACTGGGAAATACTTAAATATAGAAATTGTTGTAGAACATAAGGATTTTGAAGAAATAGAGAAATTCCATGCTTGTACAGGGGCAGGTACAGTATTACAAAAAAACTATATTTTTCCCAAACTAAAGTATTTTTTTTACAACCTAAGATATTTATCAATACAATTTCAATAAAAATCCTAGAGTTTCTCATAAAACTTGAAAAGCTGATACTAAAATTTATAGATTAATGGGCCAGAAACACCTAAAACAATTTTGAAGAATCAAAAGGCAGAAAAACTCTACCTACCAGATACCAAGAGTTACTATGAAGCTGCAGTGATTAAAATAATGCTTTATTGAAGCAGAGATAAGCAAATAGACCAGTGGAACAGAATAGTGAGCCCAGAAGCAAATCCACACATATATGGAAAATTGGAATATGACAGAAGTGGCATTTCAAAGCAGTTGGAAAATATGGTACATTTAATAAATGATACTGGGAAAACTGTTGCCTATATGGAAACATTATATCAAATTAAATTTATATCTCAGAACATTTATGAAATATACTCTAAATGGATAAAACTCTAAATGGGAACAGCAAACCTTAAAACATTTAGCTGAAACTATAGGAATATGTTTTTCTTTAAACAGGACGAAAAGAATTTCTTAATGCTAACAATAAGACAAAAGACAAATTTGATCAGTTTAAAACTTGAGAATTCTTATAACAAACAACTTTACGAATAATGTAAAAAGACAAACCAGACTGATAAGAGCTTTGAAAAAGCATTTATTCAATAAAGGACTGTTATTAAGGAATATATGAACAAAACCTATAAATTAAAAAGAAAATGATAGATAACACAACAGAAAGAAAAAAAGGAGTGGGCAAAGATAATTAACTGAAGAGGAAACTGTAATGACCAGTAAATATAGGGCAAGATACTCCACCACACTGGTAATACCAGTAGTACAGGAAATGCAAATGAAATCTACACATAAATAGCACTGCATCCTCCTCAGATTAGCTGGAAATAGGAAATCTGACAAGAACAAGTGTGAACAAGGATGAGGAAAAATGGTAGTTCTAATACACAGGCAGTAAGAATTGATGTAATATACTCACTCTGAGAAACATCTGGTGATAGATAATAGCAAGGTTGCAAACATGCCTGCCATTTCATGTAGTAAAGCCACTTCTAAGTATATACCCAAGAGAAAACTGCACACATTGAAATGAAACATACACAAAGATGGTTCCTAAGCATTGGCTTATCAAAGGAAAACAAAAGAGGAGAAAATCTAACTATCCATCAATAAGACAATGGGTAAATAAATTGCAGCATTTCTAATAAATGAGGACATTACACAGCAGTCAAAAACATCCCAAAACATAATGTTGAGTGAAAAATAAGAATGATGTATATAACAATACTGAAATAAAAAATTTAAATACACTACAGAATATTATTTGTTATTTTTGAATACCTGTATATGTCTTTTAAAAAGTACAAAAATATGGATAGATGGATAGGAAGGATTGTCACCAACTTTAGGATTGTCATGACTTCTGGGAAGGGATAAAAAGTGAACTCCAACCGTATTTGTATGGTTTGGCTTCTTAAACAAACAAATCAAGTAGTTAAGGCAAATAAAACAGAATGTTAAAGTTTGGTAAATCCGAACGGGTATTTTTTACATAAGCCTCTGACCATTAGAGAAAGGTTTTAAGTGTTTCACGAAAGTTTTTTTTTTAGACAGAATTCCTCTGTGTCAGGAATGTCTTGACTCTCAAGTGCCCCTATTTTTGTTGCCATTAGAGAAACATGGCCTCAGAGTTGGAATTAAAATGGTATAACATTTTAAAACTAGTCTTTATAGAACTGCAGTGCAGACTTTATGCCTACTGTACACACCTATCATGGAAGTGGGGAAAAAAACAGAAAGTCACAAAGGAAACACATCAAATTTAAGACTAAAGATGTTCATGGCACTTGTCATTCATTGAGAAAAACTGGAGACCACATCAAGGTCCAGCATCAGGAAATAATAAATTATCATGGCACAACTATACTACAGTATTCTACACACTAATTAAAATTATTTTTGTAAGAAAGCGAATAACATGAAATAGCAGCTCATGTTAAACAGTATTACACATAAAATTAACATTAAAAATCTGACATAAAATTAAAGCAATAGCGTATTTTGAACCATGCAAATACATTAATTTAAAAAAGAAAAGAGGCCTAGAAAAATCCCTCTGGTGTAGTGTTTCTTCCTTCCAATTCACTGTTACATACTTTCCCAAACTTTTGTGAATGTGCATCTATTCCTTTATATTTAGAAATAAATCCATTAAAGACACATTAAAGTGGAGAAAGGCAATATACCTCTTCTCTAATGCAAAAAGAAATGATAGTTTATCCAAGGTGCTTTTCTCTGTGTCTTTGACATTAATTGCTATTTTCTGTTTTGACATATGCTGCATCTGCTTAAAGTTTTAATCTTGATTTAAAAAGATAAGATATGCTGCTTATTTACCTAGAAATTAGAATGCACAGCCTGTGGCATAACTCTCTATTCTATTAAAGAGAATAATTCTCTTGTCTGATCATCATAGAATCTCTCCCCAAGGATCCCAGCTAGACTCTGGCATCCTGGCAGGTGAATACTTCAATTCAGTATTAAGAAATTCAGCACTTAGAAATGTTAGAATGTTATTCTTTAAAGGAGAAAATGTAAATGGAAGAATCGAATTAGATGAGAGTTGTGTTCCCCCTCCTCCTCTGTTTGCTTAGGAATATATAGGAAATGAAAAAGAAAGCAAACAAGGAGGGGGTGGGTAGGGCAGACTAGAGCCCCTGTTATGATTCAGATGTTCTCCAAAATCACTGGTTACATTTGCAGTATAGGGGGCAGTATACATTTCATTTAAAATTAATAAGACAATGAGGGCATCACCCATGTGAGTTTAAGAAATAGGGTTGAAGCCAGCTCAGATTGGGTGGTTGTGAAGAGGAGACTCATTTAAATATCCTGGCTCTCAGTTTTCTCACACGTAAAATGGAAATATATAATAATCACAAAGTGAATATCAATTATTTTGGTCTGTCCAGCATTGGTGCTGTGGGGAGCTATCCCCTCCCCAGGCTCTGTAGCTCTGGAAGGGCTTCCAGCCACAGGCCTGTGCATAGGAAGGAAGCCTTGCTACCATCAGTATCCATTTCCCAGGCCACCATGTAAGGGGTAGACACAAGCCAAGGCTGGCCAATCAGAGCCCTTCCATGGGTCTGCTTAATTTGGAAATGAAGGAAAAAAGGAGGTCTTGCCTTTGGTGCATATGTTTGGAAATAAGGGGCCAACTTCTTAGCCACACAGAGAAAGACTAGCTGCAATAGGAAAGAGTGACTGGAGATGGCGAGTGAGGGCAAGAACGGCAAGGCGCCGTGGGCAGAGCCACGGTTCTCAGGCAGGAAGCAAGGGGACGGGGCACAACCAGGGGCAACACATCTAAAAGCATGAGATGAGATGAGAAAAAAACCAGACAACAGCAAGCTGTGGAGAGATGACAGAAAGCATATGACAGCTGGGAGGCAGAAAGAGAATTAGACGCTGTGAGCCAAGGAAAGGAGAGAGAGATAATAAGGCGGGATTAGATTAAGGGCAAAGGAGGAGATCAGATAGAGGGCTTGTAGGTAATGAGGAGAAGGTGAAGAAAGAGGAGTGAAAAGGGATAGAGGCAGATAAAACCTGAGAGGGGGTGCTGGAAGGAGAGGGTGGGGAGAGGGAGAATGTGAGTGAGCTCAAAAACCTCCTCTGTACTCACTGCATGCAGAATAAAGCCTGGAATGCTTTGCTGACATCCCAAGTACATAATGCTTTGACCTATACCCAAATTTCCAACCTCATGTCTCACTGTTCATACCAGCTCATGTGTCTACTTGAGTTTTGGGGACATACTCTGACCTTTTCCACATCTTTGCCTTAGGCTCATGCTATTTCCTCTGTCTAGAATACTCTACCCACCCCCGTCCCCCCTTAACATACTAGCCTTGTTTCAGTGTAAAATTCAAACATACCACCTCCAAGAAGACTTCTGAGCTACCCCAGCTGGAATTAATTCTTTCTCTCACAATTTCTTGATAATACTACTTTATTACAGCACTTATTTGCCGTGTATGCCTCCATTAGTCCTGAGACTTTGGAGAACAGATGTGTTTTATTCATCTTTTGAGCCCCTTCCACTGAAGTTCCAAGTGCTTTACACACAGAAGTGGCCCAATACATGTTGGCTGTATTCACCTGAAAGTCAATTTATATATTCAGTAGCTGTTGACATTATTTAGTGGCTTCCCAAAGCAATCGCCCAAACAACCTGATACAAAAGTGACAAAACTGAGTTTCTTCTTACTGCGGGAGGAAGAGCACTACCTTGAAAGCATCTTCATATCCCCACTAACGGGGAAGAGCAATGTGGGGACGTTAAGGATATCTGAAGTCTACTTTTATGTCTTTCAACGTAGGGAGTTTTGCTAGGATTGGATAAGAATCATGATACAGCAGTTTGGGATTGGTGGACACCATATAGTGAGAATTTTGAGGGGCCATGTTCAAAGGGTCTTAGGGTATAAACTTGTTGAACGTTTTTTCTACCGGACAGTTAATGGGTCTTCAGAATGCACAATAAAATTATTTGTAATAGTTATCTTCTTGGGCAAGCATTTTCTGAAAGAGTAATGTTATATTGATAAGGACAATATAATAGTAGTGTCATGTTAACAGTGGATGGTAGGCTGGGATAGGGGGCAGGTAGACGGCTTCTTTCTTTAACAGCAATAAGAATTGCCAGGCATCTAGTAACAGCTATGTAAGGATGGGTTTTAAAAGAAAACCAAAAGAAGTAAAACACCCCAAAGCCTCTATATTGTCTCATCTTCCTAAGTCTTTTCCATTAGTCAGTTGCCTCATTTTTTAAATGAGACAGAAGCAACAAGAGTGGTATCCTGTAATTCCAACATACAGACTCTGTTAGGAAATAAAAATTCACATATTTTTAGAACTTTCGACATGTCTCTAAAATTCTGAATGTTAGAGAAGAAAAGAGAATGATGAAGTTTGCAGATGTGAGTTATGCCAGGGATGCTAAACAAGCTTATTTTACCTTTATCAACACTGACTTCCTTCTGGGCTCTTGTTAAAATGCTGAAGCCATGTTTGGGCTTAGTGGCAATAGCACTATGACTGATTACTGATGTCAGCCATGAGCATTACTGATGCCAATCACACAAGTTGGGCAGTGGTGGTCTACATGCTACATAATTGCCGTTTTGGGGTTATTGAGTTGAAGAAAGACTATAGTTTTTGTTTCATTCCATTCAGACTTTTTGCTTGGTTTTCCCTTGATTTTAGCTTCCCATTGTTCCTGATAGAGCCACATCAATCCCAAGTAGCCACTGTATCTTTATTGCGAAAATCTTTGGGTGAAGGCTCTGGAGAGTTCAATGAAAATACAAATGTTTCTGAGGAATAATACAGTAAACTATCATTCTTAAATGACAACAGGAATAGTCTCAGCTGATTAGAATCTTGAGGGAATGGAGGTAAATGGTAAAAATATTCTGATAGGGATACAGGGATACAGGATACAAGGATACAGGATACAGGGATACAGGATTAAAAATAGGGATAGGGATACAGAACTAAAAATAGTATCTCTGTGCTCCCTAACCACCGATTGGCTCACAGATGGAAATGTGACCCAAACAAGTCAAGAGAATCCTTCCCTAGGATTTTATAATCTGATTCTAGGAAAAGAACCCTCTTACTTCTGGGGTTGCTAAACAAGGCTGGTTTAAGCCTAAAGCTGTTGCAGCTATGCTCCTTCCCCACACCTTGCCCTATACCTGATGTCTAAAGGAATCCAATCTGAAGAAGGAAAATGTGGGGCTAGGTCACATAGAGAAGTATCACACAGAAAGCAGGAGTATCAGAAACTGAATGACACCATTATGAACCTTGCAGATTACCCTACTCTCAGACATCATAGTTACAGGAATCAATAAATTCTTCTTGCTTAAGCCATTGAGTTTGAGACATTTCAGACTTAAAGAATCTGGACTAGGATTCATTAGCCCACATCTAACAATGTGTCTTAAGTGCCAGATACATGCATGATTTTGGCAGTCTTTAGGGGTCCACATCTCTCTTGCAGCCCTCTACCCATATGCTATGGATTTCATAAGGTAGAGACCAAGTTTTCACTTAACTTTGTAAACACAAATTTTATACCAGTCAGCTATATCTTTTGTACTGCAATGGAAACCAGATTAAAATTCACAGAAATCCACAAGAGGCTAAATATGCCCTTTAGTGATGCTGTGTATGGGTGGATAGAATAAGAAATCTCACTAAGCCATTTGGGGAGATGTGAAATAGAAAAATATTCATACGGTCTCTAGCAATCTCTTTTAGACTCTGAAAATGTTCTGGGAATATATGATAACAGAAATAAAACTCAAAAACTATCAAATCTGTCTGAAAAAAATTTTGTGAAGAAAACAGGAAAAGCCTCCTTCTCCCAATGACGGTGTTACTGGAATTGTCCTCTAGAGGTCATGCTAACCAGTGCAATCATCCTCTAATAAGCAAATATTTCATTGACTTCCTTAGATGAGTGTTTTGCAAACTGTTTCCTAGAGCCTGGGTATTGGTGTGATGCAGAAGGGACATCATCAGGGTGAAGAGTAGGAAGAGGATGGCACTTTGGGTTAGCATCTTGTATCAAGTAGAATCTTTTTAAAAATTATCTTCTATATACTGGGCTCCCAAAGAAAAGTTATTTGGAAAAATGTTTTGACCGCTTAGAAATTAGAAATTAACTGCTTTAACTATATCAGTTACATCAACCCAGGTTTTGGGTTCTTGGGTATCTCAGGTATTGAGGGTCTCAGTTAACAGAAGAAGATAACAATGATTTCATGTTGATAGAGGAAACCTCTGGTACTGAAAGTTGTCTGCAATGTTTTAATCTATAAGGACCATCCTCTTTTGCCAACTCTTTATTAGAAAATAAGTTTCTGCCCATGTTACTCTTTGGAGTACATGTCAATATCAGATGAGCTCTGATGTTTGTTAGAAAGTGAAATAAAGGTTGAGGTCAGGGCACTAGTGCTGCCTCTGGGGTTTAATCGCCTGGAGTTATCAGACAGTCTTGATGTGAAATTCTACCATTTGAGATCATAACCTCAGAATGTAAATAAATCCCTGTTGTTCTAACACAGAGACCCCCAAACATAACTAATATTTCTTCAAGGCATTCCCCTTACATGTCATCAATAATGCAAAAACCACCTGTGCTAGCACTCTTTGGTGCAAAGGAGAGATAGAAAGAGGTTATTAGGAAGCACCATTATAACAAGCCTATAGAAGTACTATGGTTTTATAGAATTATTCCCCAACACATCGAGAACCGAAGTTATTATGACCTTGTTAATTTTACAATTCTGTCCTATTTCATAACCAAAAAAGGCCTTAAAAGACAGAGAACCCGTAATTCTTTATCCTATTACCCATCTTCAAAAACAAAAAAAAGGTGTTTCTTTTCTCCTTTGCATTTAGATTCCGTTCTTCTTGTTTGGGGAATTTTCAAAGAGACAAAAGCTACTTAAAAGAATATAAATGTCAAACATATGTAAATTTCTCCAGCTTCATTTTTCCCCAAGTCAGGAATGTCCTTTGTTTTCTTCTGGTATGTTTCAACTGTCAGACATCTCTGGTTGAGGAGCAATCATCCAGGCGGTGTCCTTACAATGTAATGACAATCAGTTACTGAACATGTGCAGGCACTGATAACAGAATTCAGAAGGGTCAGAAATGAGTGGAAGAAAACAAGACATTTCAAATGAGTGCATAGCAGCTGCTGCTGACCTTGGCTTAAGATTGCATCCAAACACTTATTAATTTTCTGTTGTAAAATAGAGGGAAGCCAAGTGAAATTGTGATAAATGATCATTTTGGAAAGGAGGGAGAACACTTTACTCTTTAAATGATATCCTGCAGTTAAATTAAATTCTTTCAGAAACATCTTTTCTTCCACTTGCACCAGTTCAGCTAAGACAAAGGAGATGTTAAGGAGACATCACATCTTCAGATTTATACCTTCTTTAAGGATGATCTTACAATTTTTTATGGAATTGGACAACTAAACCAAGTGCATGTAAAGAACAGAGGCACTAAACATTTCAGCAAAGCTATAGTGAACACATGAAGGATTTATCCCTAATATACAAATATGAAAGTATACAAGTATACAAATATGAAAGCAACTGCAATAGCTATCTATTATTGAGTGCCCGCTATAATCCAGGTGCTCTTTTAATTCAGAAGGACTCTGCAAACTGGGCAGGAACCTCTACCTTGAAGAGGAAAGCTCAAAGGCTTAGATGAATTAACTTGTTCATGGTGAAGCAATGAATATGAGATGGATCTAGGATTTTAAAGTAACCTTTTTTTTTACTCTAAAATTAGGAGGGATAATCTTTATGCTCTCCATTTAAAAACAAACTAAAAAATAAATGGGGAACCAGAACAGTTAGTGGTTATGATATTGCATCATATGAGCTGAGGAATTTTAGCCATTTAACCTAGAGAAAAGAGACTTGACTGACTTTATAGGAGCTGTGGGAAAATATCTGGAAGGTCACCATATGGATGAGAAGAGACAGCCTTTTAATCTGTATGTTTTATTAAAAACAAACAAGAACTTGTAGGTTGTACTTCTAGCTATAACAGACAAGTTTGATTCCAACTAAACTGCCCATTAAGAACAAACTATAAAAGCAAGGCAAAATAAAAGAGGAAAACCCCAACTGTTTATACTCATCAGAGAAAAATTAAGGCAGCCAGGATTCAACAGATCGAGTTCCTAAAGAGAAAGAAAATATATTGAGAAAACTCTTCTACTTGTGATTTTTTTTTTCTTCTGGTATGGTTGTAGGGGAAAGAATAGGGGCAGATCAAGAACTTCTGTCAACCTCACTGGGATGAGAAGACCAAAATAAATTAGCTCAGGGGTACCAAGGAAGACAGTGTTTAAGGGAAAATATAAGCATTTCTAGATAATCCCCCCTAATAGTGAGATCATTTTGTCACTAGCACAGTGACATCAAATAAATTCTAAAGGAAGTTCTTTAGACAAAAGGAAGATGGTCCCTGGGAAAGAAGTCCAATGCAGAAATAAATGAAGAGCATCAGAAAGAGTAAATACGTGGATAAACCTAAATGAATATTGACTATTTAATAACACACATCTTGTGGGAATTTTATGTGTACATACACACACGATTGAATGTGTTTCATACATAATTTTAACATGCAACATTAACACAGAAGGTAGGAGAAGGATAAATGGAATTAATGTTTTTAAGCTTTGTTTTACCCTAAAAGTTGTCAAAGTAAAATTTAAATTGGAATAAGTCAAGATTAATTTTGTAATCTTTAAAATAAAATCTAAAATGAAATAAAACAATGTACAATTAATAAGACAATAGAGGGAAAAGAGAATATAAAAATATCTTATTTCAAAAGAAGGCAAAAATAGCAGAAAAAGGAAAATAAGACAAATAGAAAGCATAGTGAAATAATAGATTTAAACCCAAATATGTCAGCAATTACATTAAATATAAATAGATTAAACATACTGTAAAGACAAACATGATCAAACTGGAGAATAAAGAACAAAACTCTAACATACCTTGCTTCCAGGAGACCCAACTAAAATACAAGAACCAGAATGAGTGAAAATAGAAGGATATATATCTTGCAAATACTAATCCAAATAAAGCTGGATAGGTAAGCTAATAAAATACTAAGATTTCAAGAAAAGAAGTATTAGTGAGAGAGAGAGAGAGCTTATAATAATAAAATAAATATTTAACTATAATGTAAATGTGTAGACACCTAATAACATAGGCTCAAAATACATAAATCACAAGCTGACAAAACTAAAAGAAGAAATAAAACTGTATATTCACAGCTTGGCACAACTCATCTCTCTCAGTAAATGATAGAACAAACAGAAAATAAAGAATAAGATATACTTTTGAACAATTCAATAAACTTAACTGATCTAATTGTTATATATATAAGAATCCTATGCCAAACAACTACAGAACATGCAGTCTTTTCAAGGATCCATGACATCCTTACTAAAATGTGACATGAAGCAAGACTATGTCTTCTGACTACAGTGGAATTTAATTGGAAATCAATAACCAAGAGGTAACTAGAAAACCCTGAAATGTTTATAAACTAAGCAAGTGTTTTCTAAATAACCCATGAGTCCAAAAAGAAAAACAAGGCAAATCAGAAAATATTCTAAACTGATTTTGAAAACATAGATACTGCTTTGTGGAATGAAGCTGAAGTAATGCTTACAGAGAAAGCTATGAAGTCAAACACACATTTTAGGGAAAAAGGTGTTTAATTACATAATAATCTATGAGAAAAAGAACAGCAAATGAATTGCAAAAAAGAAGGAAATATTAAAGAGAATAAAACAGTGAAATAGAAAACATAAAAATGTAAAAATTTCACTTTTTTGAAAATATGAATAAAATTAATAAACATCTAGCATGACTGATTACAAAGAGAAAATTTCAAGAAATAAAAAGGACATCATCAGAGAACTTACAAATGTTTAAAAGATAATAACTTCTAGTTTTCAGATAGGATTTAGAAAAAAGAATGAAGAATAAAGAATGGTCTTAAAGGACCATTGTTCCCATCTATATAAACTAGAAAGACAACTGAATTCCCACCCACCCCTCATCATACTTAGGGTATGGGAGCGTTGCAGACACAAAGTCTAAAGAGATTAAGTTACAGTGGAATGTAAGGTCATCCTAGGTCAGCAGTTATCAGTGACCAAATTTTCTTCTGCAGAGTCGCCACAGAGACCAGTGGTAGACTGAACCTGCTGAAAGTACTGGAACTTTGCTGAGACACAGAGAAGGCTGCAGACCTTGTGGGCTGTCATTAATGGACTGAAAGCACTAGAAGCTCTGAATGCAGAGAACTTGTTCTTGCCTGACAACCTTCCCCCAAGGAACTTTTGCTGTGTGTGGAAGTGGCACCGAAGCTGAATGAGAATGCAGAGAGAGCATTCTGTAGTCTTACAGTAGGATCCCTAAGTCCTACTAGAGAGAGTGGCTTGTAATTTATACAGGAAAAAACAAGTTAGTTCTAAAGATATTGATAAGACAGGTGAAGTCAAGCTAGCTAAACCTGTAACACAGCCAAAAATTAGCTCAAGTTCTGATCAGATTATAAAGATTGACCCTTTTCCCTAATTTACTCACAAAGGAAAAGACATACCGTCCGTCACAGAAGGTAATATCTATTCCAGGGATTGTAGTTTTCCATTACACAATTTCTGGTATGCAATAAAAAGTTATGAGACAAGTAAGAAGTAGTATGATATGATTTCTCATTTAGAGAAAAAACTAGCAGTAAAAGCAAATTTGTAAATGGTTCACACATTGGTTTTAGCAAAGATCTTAAAATAACTATCAAAATATATGAAAGAAATTAGAGGAAAAGATAGACAAAATGTATACAAGGAATGAGAATTTTGAGAGAAAAATAAAATCTCTAAAAGAGAATCAAGTGGAAATTCTAAAACTGAAAAAATACAATATATGAAATTAAGAATTTCTTTAATGGACCTAAATATAAATTTACACTAACATAATTTAATACAAAATTATATTATTACATAAATGCAATTTAATACAAAATTATTTTGCATATTAATATATAATATATATTAACTTATATTAACTACAAAATTAAATAAATTAAGAATTTATTGAATGCAACTAAAATGTAATTATTTAATGACCCAGCAGAAAATAAAATAACAGTTAATTCATCCAGGTAGTCACAATCAAGATTGGTTAAAAACCAAAGATAAAAGAAAAATTTTAAATTCAGATGTGAAATAAATTTTTTAAATGAAGGCAAAGAAAGTAGGTAGATTATATTCAGAAGCCAAGAATAAAAATAATAATTGACTTCATTAGAAAACAGTGGAAGACAAAAGCAATAGAATTGACATCTTTAAAGGGCTAAAAAAGAAATCTAGAATTTGAAAAACAAAGCCTATATAAAGATATTTTTAGACAAATGAAAGCTGAAACAAGATGTTACTAGCTTTTCTTGCTGAAAGGGAACAGCCCATGATGGCAGCAAAAATCTGTAGGAAGGAAGGAAAACACCGAAAAACATCTGATATGTGCATAAATGTAAAATATTCTTAAAAGTTAAAAAAATATTATTGACTATTAAAAAGCACATTATTTTTAGCCACATTAAAAAATAAAAACAATGAATCAAGGAGTTCATAATATATGTAGAAATAAAACATATGACATCAATAGCATAAGGGCCTGGAGAAAGAATAAATGGAATTATAACCATAAAGTTTTTACAGAGCTTATGAAATGGTAACAACTAATTCAATTATCTTGATAAGTTGAGGTAATAAAGTGAGGATGCACAGAGTAGTCATTAGAGCAATGATTCTCTACTTGTGGTAATTCTTCCCCTAGAAGTTTATGAGCTATTCTCGGTTGTCTCAACTGGGGTGTGGGGGAGGATTGCTACTGTTAGTGGGAAGAAGCCAGGGATACCACCAAACATCCTACAAGGTGTAGAACAGCTCCCACAGCAAGGGGTAATCTCCCCCCAAATGTCAATAGTGCTGAAGTCGAGAAAGCCAGCGTGTTGATGGTTACTAAAAATATATACATTTATTTTCAAAAAGGTTACAGCTTCAGCTGCAATGATTCAAAACAACATGATTATCAGAAGATTGGAGACTGACGAAAATTAGGCTTGGGGTGGATTAATGATTGTGCATTGAGTATTGACCCCCCTATACAGAAATTTATTGTTGTTAACAACTATTTGATCAATAAATATGAGAGATGCCCTCACAAAAAAATATATATATAAACACATTTCCAATTGTAAAATAAATAAGTAACCGGGATGTAATGTATAGCATAAGGAATATAGTCAAAATATTGTAACAACTTGGTATGATGATAGCTGGTAACTAGAATTATCATGTATATAAATGTTGAATCACTGTGTTGTACACCTGAAACTAATGTAATGTAATACTGTGTGTCAACTACCCTTCAATAAAAAAAAAAAAAAACATGATTAATCCAAAAGAAGGCAAGAGAAGTCAAAATAAAGATGGGACAAATAAAAAAATAATAATAAGCCACTAGACATAAAAGCAAATGTATCAGTGATTACACTTGATTTTTGATGGGCAAATACTCTATCTTTTGGCATAAAGTGGTTTCTAATAAGACAGACTGTCAGACAATCTGGAAGACAATTTTTCCAGATGGACTGCGAAAAATGAAACAAGTATATTTTCTTTACAAGAGACACACTTTAGAGGTGGAGCCAAGATGGCGGCGTGAGTAGAGCAGTGGAAATCTCCTCCCAAAACCACATATATCTATGAAAATATAACAAAGACAACTCTTCCTAGAATAAAGACCAGAGGACACAGGACAACATCCAGACCACATCCACACCTGCGAGAACCCAGTGCCTTATAAAGGGGGTAAGATACAAAAGTCCCGGCCCAGTGGGACCCAAATGCCCCTCCCACCAGCTCCCGGCGGGAGAAGAGCAGGCAGAGCGGGAGGGAGACGGAGCCCAGGACTGCCGAACACCCAGCCCCAGCCATCCGGGCCAGAGTGCAGACACAGTACGTGCCCAGGGGGCCCTGGATACTAGGGAAACAGGGCAGCAAGAATGGTGAGAGGGTACTGGAGACCTGGCGCCAGAGGACATAAGAAAAGCGAGCGGCCATTTTTTCTTTTTTTTTTGCTGTTTTGTTTTAGCGAGCGCTTTTTGGAAGTCTTAAAGGGATAGGGACCCCAATACTAGGGAAACAGAGCAGTAAGACCAGTGAGCAGATGCCTGAGGATGGAGCCAGAGAATAAAGAAAAACGAGTGGCCATTTTTTATTTATTTTTTTATTTTTTTAATTAAAAAAAAATTTTTTTTTTTTTTTTGTGTGGTCGTTTTGCTTTGGCGGGTGCTTTTTGGAAGTCTTAAAGGGGCAGGGCAGGACACTTAATCCAGAGGTAGGGAATCCAGGGATCTCTGGGCACCCTAACCCCTGGGCTGCAGGGAGCAGGGAGGCCCCTTATGGAGATAAATAGCCTCCCTGCCGCTCGCCCTCCAACACGATTCCACCACTTTGGAGCAGAAGCCCGAGCCAGGCCACACCCACAGCAACAGCGGAGATTAACTCCATAGCAGCCGGGCAGGAAGCAGAAGCCCTGTCTGCGTGCAGCTGCCCAGCACAAGCCACTAGAGGTCGCTGTTCTCCCAGGAGAGGAGGGCCACAAACAAACAAGAGGGGAAGTTCTTCCAGCGGTCACTCGTCCCAACTCTGCAAACTATTCCTATCACCATGAAAAGGCAAAGCTACAGGCAGACAAAGATCACAGAGACAACACCAGAGTAGGAGACAGACCTAACCAGTCTTCCTGACAAAGAATTCAAAATAAGAATCATAAACATGCTGACAGAGATGAAGAGAAATACGCAAGAGATATGGGATGAAGTCCGGAGGGAGATCACAGATGCCAGAAAGGAGATTACAGAAATGAAACAAACTCTAGAAGGGTTTATAAGCAGAATGGATAGGATGCAAGAGGCCATTGATGGAATTGAAACCAGAGAACAGGAACGCATAGAAGCTGACATAGAGAGAGATAAAAGGATCTCCAGGAATGAAACAATATTAAGAGAACTGTGTGACCAATCCAAAAGGAACAATATCCATATTATAGGGGTACCAGAAGAAGAAGAGAGAGGAAAAGGGATGGAAAGTAACTTGGAAGAAATAATTGCTGAAAAGTTCCCCAAACTGGGTAAGGAAATAATCGAACAGACCACGGAAATACACAGAACCCCCAACAGAAAGGATCCAAGTAGGACAACACCAAGACACATAATAATTAAAATGGCAAAGATCAAGGACAAAGAAAGAGTTTTAAAGGCAGCTAGAGAGAAAAAGGTCACCTATAAAGGGAAACCCATCAGGCTAACATCAGACTTCTCGACAGAAACCCTACAGGCCAGAAGAGAATGGCATGACATATTTAATACAATGAAACAGAAGGGCCTTGAACCAAGGATACTGTATCCAGCACGACTATCATTCAAATATGACGGTGGGATTAAACAATTCCCAGACAAACAAAAGCTGAGGGAATTTGCTTTCCACAAACCACCTCTACAGAACATCTTACAGGGACTGCTCTAGATGGGAGCACTCCTAGAAAGAGCACAGCACAAAACACCCAACATATGAAGAATCGAGGAGGAGGAATAAGAAGGGAGAGAAGAAAAGAATCTCCAGACAGTGTATATAACACCTCAATAAGCGAGCTAAGTTAGGCAGTAAGATACTAAAGAGGCTAACCTTGAACCTTCAGTAACCACGAAATTAAAGCCTGCAATGGCAATAAGTACATATCTTTCAATAGTCACCCTAAATGTTAATGGACTGAATGTGCCAATCAAAAGACACAGAGTAATAGAATGGATAAAAAAGCAAGACCCATCTATATGCTGCTTACAAGAAACTCACCTCAAACCCAAAGACATGTACAGACTAAAAGTCAAGGGATGGAAAAACACATTTCAGGCAAATAACAGCGAGAAGAAAGCAGGGGTTGCAGTACTAATATAAGACAAAATAGACTTAAAAACAAAGAAAGTAACAAGAGATAAAGAAGAACACTACATAATGATAAAGGGCTCAGTCCAACAAGAGGATATAACCATTCTAAATATATATGCACCCAACACAAGAGCACCAGCATATGTGAAACAAATACTAACAGAACTAAAGGGGGAAATAGACTGCAATGCATTCATTCTAGGAGACTTCAACACACCACTCACCCCAAAGGATAGATCCACCGGGCAGAAAATAAGTAAGGACACGGAAGCACTGAACAACACAGTAGAGCAGATGGACCTAATAGACATCTATAGAACTCTACATCCAAAAGCAACAGGATATACATTCTTCTCAAGTGCACACGGAACATTCTCCAGAATAGACCACATACTAGGCCACAAAAAGAGCCTCAGTAAATTCCAAAAGATTGAAATCTTACCAACCAACTTTTCAGACCACAAAGGCATAAAACTAGAAATAAACTGTTCAAAGAAAGCAAAGAGGCTCACAAACACATGGAGGCTTAACAACACGCTCCTAAATAATCAATGGATCAATGACCAAATCAAAATGGAGATCCAGCAATATATGGAAACAAATGATAACAACAACACTAAGCCCCAACTTCTGTGGGACACAGCAAAAGCAGTCTTAAGAGGAAAGTATATAGCAATCCAAGCATATTTTAAAAAGGAAGAACAATCCCAAATGAATGATCTAATGTCACAATTATCGAAATTAGACAAAGAAGAACAAATGAGGCCTAAGGTGAGCAGAAGGAGGGACATAGTAAAGACCAGAGAAGAAATAAATAAAATTGAGAAGAATAAAACAAAAGCAAAAATCAATGAAACCAAGAGCTGGTTCTTCGAGAAAATAAACAAAATAGATAAGCCTCTAGCCAGACTTATTAAGAAGAAAAGAGAGTCAACACAAATCAACAGTATCAGAAACGAGAAAGGAAAAATCACGACGGACCCCACAGAAATACAAAGAATTATTAGAGACTACTATGAAAACCTATATGCTAACAAGCTGGGAAACCTAGGAGAAATGGACAACTTCCTAGAAAAATACAACCTTACAATACTGACCCAGAAAGAAACAGAAAATCTAAACAGACCAATTACCAGCAACGAAATTGAAGCGGTAATCAAAAAACTACCAAAGAACAAAACCCCCGGGCCAGATGGATTTACCTCGGAATATTATCAGACATACAGGGAAGACATAATACCCATTCTCCTTAAAGTTTTCCAAAAAATAGAGGAGGAGGGGACACTCCCAAACTCATTCTATGAAGCTAACATCACCCTAATACCAAAACCAGGCAAAGACCCCACCAAAAATGAAAACTACCAACCAATATCCCTGATGAACGTAGATGCAAAACTACTCAACAGAATATTAGCAAACCGAATTTAAAAATACATCAAAAGGATCATACACCATGACCAAGTGGGATTCATCCCAGGGATGCAAGGATGGTACAACATTCAAAAGTCCATCAACATCATCCACCACATCAACAAAAAGAAAGACAAAAACCACATGATCATCTCCATAGATGCTGAAAAAGCATTTGACAAAGTTCAACATCCATTCATGATAAAAACTCTCAGCAAAATGGGAATAGAGGGCAAGTACCTCAACATAATAAAGGCCATCTATGATAAACCCACAGACAACATTATATTGAACAGCGAGAAGCTGAAAGCTTTTCCTCTGAGATCGGGAACTAGACAGGGATGCCCACTCTCCCCACTGTTATTTAACATTGTACTAGAGGTCCTAGCCACGGCAATCAGACAAAACAAAGAAATACAAGGAATCCAGATTGGTAAAGAAGAAGTTAAACTGTCACTATTTGTAGATGACATGATACTGTACATAAAAAACCCTAAAGACTCCACCCCAAAACTACTAGAACTGATATCGGAATACAGCAAAGTTGCAGGATACAAAATCAACACACAGAAATCTGTGGCTTTCCTATACACTAACAATGAACCAACAGAAAGAGAAATCAGGAAAACAACTCCATTCACTACTGAATCAAAAAAAATAAAATACCTAGGAATAAACCTAACCAAAGAAGTGAAAGACTTATACTCTGAAAACTACAAGTCACTCTTAAGAGAAATTAAAGGGGACACTAACAGATGGAAACTCATCCCATGCTCGTGGCTACGAAGAATTAATATCGTCAAAATGGCCATCCTGCCCAAAGCAATATCCAGATTTGATGCAATCCCTATGAAACTACCAGCAACATTCTTCAATGAACTGGAACAAATAATTCAAAAATTCATATGGAAACTCCAAAGACCCCGAATAGCCAAAGCAATCCTGAGAAAGAAGAATAAAGTAGGGGGAATCTCACTCCCCAACTTCAAGCTCTACTATAAAGCCATAGTAATCATGACAATTTGGTACTGGCACAAGAGCAGAGCCACAGACCAATGGAACAGACTAGAGAATCCAGACATTAACCCAGACATATATGGTCAAATAATATTTGATAAAGGAGCCATGGACATACAATGTCGAAATGACAGTCTCTTCAACAGGTGGTGCTGGCAAAACTGGACAGCTACATGTAGGAGAATGAAACTGGACCATTGTCTAACCCCATATACAAAAGTAAACTCAAAATGGATCAAAGACCTGAATGTAAGTCAGGAAACCATTAAACTCTTGGAAGAAAACATAGGCAAAAACCTCTTAGACATAAACATGAGTGACCTCTTCTTGAACATATCTCCCCGGGCAAGGAAAACAACAGAAAAAATGAACAAGTGGGACTATATTAAACTGAAAAGCTTCTGTACAGCAAAAGACACCATCAATAGAACAAAAAGGAACCCTACAGTATGGGAGAATATATTTGAAAATGACACATCCGATAAAGGCTTGACGTCCAGAATATATAAAGAGCTCACACGCCTCAACAAACAAAAAACAAATAACCCAATTAAAAAATGGGCAGAGAAACTGAACAGACAGTTCTCCAAAAAGGAAATACAGATGGCCAACAGACACATGAAAAGATGCTCCACATCGCTAATTATCAGAGAAATGCAAATTAAAACTACAATGAGGTATCACCTCACACCAGTAAGGATGGCTGCCATCCAAAAGACGAACAACAACAAATGCTGGCGAGGCTGTGGAGAAAGGGGAACCCTCCTACACTGCTGGTGGGAATGTAAATTAGTTCAACCATTGTGGAAAGCAGTATGGAGGTACATCAAAATGCTCAAAACAGACATACCATTTGACCCAGGAATTGCACTCCTAGGAATTTACCCTAAGAATGCAGCAATCAAGTTTGAGAAAGACCAATGCACCCCTATGTTTACTGCAGCACTATTTACAATAGCCAAGAATTGGAAGCAACCTAAATGTCCATCTACAGATGAATGGATAAAGAAGATGTGGTACATATACACAATGGAATACTACTCAGCCATAAGAAAAGGGCAAATCCTTCCATTTGCAGCAACATGGATAGAGCTGGAGAGTATTATGCTCAGTGAAACAAGCCAAGCAGAGAAAGAGAAATACCAAATGATTTCACTCATCTGTGGAATATAAGAACAAAGGAAAAACTGAAGGAACAAAACAGAAGCAGAATCACAGAACTCAAGAATGGACTAACAGGTACCAAAGGGAAAGGGACTGTGGAGGATGGGTGGGTAGGGAGGGATAAGGGGGGGAGAAGTAGGCGGGTATTAAGATCAGCATGCATGGTGGGGGTGGGAGAAAGGGGAGGGCTGTACAACACAGAGAAGGCAAGTAGTGATTCTACAACATTTTGCTATGCTGATGGACAGTGACTGTAAAGGGGTTTATAGGGGGGACCTGGTATAGGGGAGAGCCTAGTAAACATAATATTCATCATGTAAGTGTAGATTAATGATACCAAAGAAAAAAAAAAGGAGTTCCTGTGTGGTGACCTCCAATGAGTTCTACACAAGGGTGTAAAGGGCATATAAAAGTGTAGGCAAAGGGTCTCTTTGTGTTTATACAGAGGATCAAAGCCTAATTTGGCTACCCTGAAAATGAACTAATTTACGATATGAAAAAGAACTTCCAACATCAGCACTCTCGGGAAGACTCATGCCAGAAGATGATCATCAAAAAACCCCAACAAAGATCCACGCACTGCTACAGCTGTAGATGCACTCATCCCACCAGCTCCTGGACTTGCCATGGGAATGAGGAAGGAGATATCTAAGCTGGCCTGTGCATACAGTAAAACAACAAATTTGACTGGATCTATACTGTTGGAACTCAACCAAGAATTAGGAGAAGTGCAAATCGTAGCGCTCCAAAATCTTACAACTACAGACTATTTACTGTTAAAAGAACATATGGGATGTGAACAGTTCCCAGGAATGGGTTGTTTTAATTTGTCTGATTTCTCTCAGACTGTTCAAGTTCAGTTGGACAATATCCACTATATCATAGATAAGTTTTCACAAATGCCTAAGGTGCCTAACTGGTTCTCTTGGTTTCACTGGAGATGGCTGGTAATTACAGGTATGCTTTGGTTATGTAACTATACTCCTATTATGTTATTGTGTGTGCGCAATTTAAGTAGTAGCTTAAAACCTATCCATGCTGAAGTTACTCTACAAGAAGATATGTCAAAGAAATAATCAATCTTCCCAGGTTTTCTTCCGCCTGCTACTTCTATAGCTTTTCTTCTTCCTTCCTAATTACAACCCTTAAATAGAATTCGTGCCTCATATCGAATTTACCGAGTATCATAATTCTTCCAAGTGGTAAAGATACCTCAAGACAAATGCTGGGCATAGAAGCCACAGGGCATAAATCTGCAAAGCAATAAAAGGCTAACCTTTTCAAACAATAAGGCTTCTTTCTCACTTACCAACTTTACATTTCCCTGTATGGCCCCAGAAGTTGTCTGGTTAGCCAGAGACGGGTAAGATTCCTCAAGGGAGGAACAACCTAAGACAGGCACAGTCACAGGGGGGCCATCAGGTGAGAAATTGGGGGTCAACAGAGGTGAGGCCTAGAACCTCACCCCCCCTGTTCTGAGAGAAATCTTCTGCATACGTGGATGTTTTATTGCCCTGGTCTAGCTTGGATTAACACATAGTCTACAGGCACACACCTGATCATCTACATTTGCTCTCTTACAACACTAAACTATGTTTTCTACCTTTATCTTGTATCTACCTACCACTTCAGCATTTTATTAAAAATAATAATAATAAAGAGAGAAATGTGGTATCCACATATAAATCAAGTATAAAAATCAAATGAGTATTCATATTTGAACTGACTGTTTATAGTTCATAATGCATGAGTAAAACTGAAAGTTTCTGTGATGACTGCCCTTGTAATGTTCACCATGTAACTTATTCACTCTGTAAGAATTTGTTCTCCATGTAAGAACTTGTTCGTTATGCTTCAGAAGATTGGAGACTGACGAAAATTAGGCTTGGGGTGCATTAATGATTGTGCATTGAGCATTGACTCCTCTATACAGAATTTTATTGTTGTTAACAACCATTTGATCAATAAATATGAGAGATGCCCTCACAAAAAAAAAAAAAGAGACTCACTTTAAATATAAGTGCACAGATAGGTTGAAAACAAAAGAATTGAAGAAGTATACCATACACACTCTGACCTTTAAAGTTTGTGTGGCCATAGGAATATCAGACAAAGTAGACTTCAACGAAGGAGTATTATTAAAGCTAAAGGGGCATTTTCCTTAATAACAAAATGGTTGGAAGACACCATTCCAAATGTGTATGTAACTAACAGCATCCATTCAAAGTACATGAAGCAAAAATTAAAGCTAGATGTGATGAAACTAAGAAGAGGAGATAAATCCACAGTAATAGTTGGAGAGAATAACATGTCTCTTAGTAAATTGATGGAACTAGCAGTAATCGACAGAACAAAATTATTCAGTAATATTCAGGATAGACAAAGAAGATTTTGAAGACTAGTCATCTATTTGGACTGACGATATGTATTAAATATGAAAAACAACAACTGCAGAAAAGTCTTTTCAAGTGTACATGGAACATTCTCCAAAATAGACCATATACTGCTTTGTAAAGCAAGTGTCAAAGTTTAAAAGCAATGAAACCAAAAAAGAAAATGTGACCTGGCCATAATAGAATTAAGCCAGAAACCAGTGATAAAGACAACTAAAAATCTCCAAATGCTTTAAAATTAGATAATGTATTTCTAAATAGCACATGAGTTGAAGAAGAAATAATATTTAAAATTTGAAAATAACTTGAAAGAAAAACAATGAAAATTCAACATGTCAAAATTTGTGGGATATAACTAAAGCAGAGTTTAGAGAAAATTTTATAGCTTTAAATGCATATATTGGACGTTGAAAATCAATTACTTAAGCTTCCTTCTCACAAGCTAAAAATAAAAAGAGGGTTGGAAATGAAGAATCAATGAAATAGAAGAGAGAAATTCCACAAAGCAAAACATTGGCTCCTCAAAAAGATTATTAAAATTAATAACTTCCTTGCAAGACTGATCAAGAAAAAAGGAAAACACAAATTACAACTGTGAGGAATGAAAAAGAAATATCACTACAGACATGAAAAGATAACAAGAGAATGTTGTGAATTGTGAACAATTTTATGCCAATATATTTGCCCAGTTAGATGAAATAAACAAATTGCTTGAAAATACATCTTATCAAAACTGACACAAGAAAATAAAGAAAAACTAAATATTTCTAGATTTGTTATATAATTAGAACCCATAATTTAAAGCCTGCCCACAAAATAAATCCCTGAACAGATGGGTTCAGTAGTGAATTCTATCAAACACTCATGTAGACTAATAATATCAATCCTACACAAAGTCACTCAGAGACAAGAGAGGAAAAAAAAACAATTCCAACTCATTTTATGAGGACAGTATTATCCTGATAGCAACATTCAACAAAGTTTATATTAAAAAAATAAATACATGAAATGAATAAAACAACATATCAGCAAATAAAATGGAGCAACACATGGCAAATTATGGCCAAGTACCTAAAAATGCAAGGTTAGTTTAGCCTTCACAAATCCATTGAAAAGAGATACACTCCATAGGCACAAATTGGAAGATTCATTATTATTAAGATATCAGTTACTCTGCTCCCAAAATTGATCTTTAAATTCAATGCAATCCCTACCAAAATCCCAATAGGCTCTTTTTTTTTTTTGCAGAAACTGACAAGATACTACTAAAATTTGCATAAGATATAAAAGAACTAGCCTAGTGATGAAAATCTTAAAGAAAAATAAATTAAACCTATAGTACTAAATTTGAAGACCTTCTATATACTATAGCAATTAATACAGTGTGGTATCAAGAACAAATATAAACAAATAGACCAATGGAAAAGATTAGACAGTCAGGAAGATCTACACACATTTGGCTGCTTTATTTTGCCAAAGCAATTCAACAGAGAAAGGAAGGCCTATTCAATAAATGATGTTAGAACATCTGAGGAAAAAAAAACTAACCTTGATCCCTACTTCTTATTATACATAAATTAACTTAGAGTGTGAATTTAAAGATGAAAACCATGAAGCTTCTAAAGTAAAACCTTTGTGAAAGCCTTCATTTTACTGAAGTAGGCAAAATTTCTTAAGACACAGGGAACACAAATTGTAAAATGTAAAAAATGATACAATTGACTTCATCAAAATTAAGTCTTCTGTCCATCAAAGATATCTTTAACAAAGTGGAAAGGCAAGCCACAGACTAGGAGAAAATATCATATAGAGATATATAAATATATGACAAGAGATTCTTATTTATAATGCAAAATAATTCCTATCAACCAATAAGAAAAAGGTAAATAGCCCAATTTTAAAAAAAGATCAAATGACTCAAAAAGACGTCTTCCAAAAAAAGATATTCAGAAGGCCAATAAGCACATGGAAACATTGTCAACAGGGTAACACAACAGGGAAATTCAAATTAAAACAACTAAGGTATACATACCCATGAGAAAGGCTAAATTTAAAAAGTTGGACAAAACCAAACACTGGAGGAAGTGTGGAACAGCTGTAACCATTATACATCACTGGTAAAATGTAAAATGGCTCAACCACCTTTGACAATTCTGTGGTAGTTGCTCATAATGTTAAATATATATACTATCCTTAACCTACCAATTCCATGCTTAGATATATACCAAAAAGAAGTAGGTGCATATATCTATAAAAATACTTGTAGAATAAGATTCATAGAAACTTATTCATGATAGCTTAAAATAAGACACTATCTGTCCATCAACAGAAAAATGGATTCAAAATTGTGGTACAACAACAACAAAAGAATACACGACTGATAAACATAACATGGGTGAATCTCAAAACCATTCGAGTCAGCAAAAGGAGCCAAACACAAAGGACATACTGTGTGATTCTGTTTGTATGAAGCCCAAGAACAGGTACAACTAATCTATGTGATACATGTCAGAATAGTGGTTACCTTGTAAGGAGGGGATGTGAATATTAACTGGGAAGGAGTATGGGGGAACTTTCTGGAGTGATAGATCTGTAACTTTATCTGGGTGATTTTTATACAGGTATTATCATAGACTAAAACTTATTGAGCTGTATACTTAAGATGACACATTTTACATTATTTAAATTATACCAGTTTCAAGAGATCAAAACAACTCTATGCCAATATATTTGAAAAATTAGTTGAAATAGAAAAATCCTTAAAACTTACATTTAACAAAATCTGAACAGTCTTGCATCTATTAGATAAATTTCATCCATAACTTAGTATCTCTGACAGACAAAATTCCAATCCCAGGTATTTTCACTGGTGCTTTTCTTCCAAGCTTTTAAAGAAGAAATAATAATAATATCAAAACTTGCATTAAAAAATGGAAAAAAAGAAACACTTTTAAACAGGATTTATAAAGTCAGCATAATTTTGATGCCAAAACTTGGCAAAGACAGGACTAGAAAGGCAAACATTAGACTAGTGTCTCCCATGTTTAAGATTTTAGGTACAGAAATCATAAAATATTAGCAGAGTGAAATGTACCAATAAGTATATAGACCACAACTAATATGGATTTACTCTAGGAATACAAGTTTGATTTAACATTTGAAAATCAATCACTGTAATTGCCACATTAACAGAAAAATTAACTGATCAATTCAATAGATAAGCAAAAACTTTTGATATAATTCAATACCCATTCATAATTTTTAAAAACTTAAGCAAACTAGGAATAAAAGGAAATTTCCTTAATCTGGTATTAGATCTCATCTTAATAAATGATACAGTTCTGAAAGTTTCCCCCTGCTATGTAGAAAGATACAAAGATGCCAGCTATCACCAATTCTATTCAACATTGTAAAGGATTCTTGACTAGAGAAATAAGGCACAAACAGGAGATAAATAGCATGGGATTTGGAAGTGGAGAACTAAAATTATTACAGTAAATATCAGTGGTGTACTATATAACAAATCTAAGAGAATTACTAAGTGGATTAAGAAAGATCACTGAATAAAAGGTCAAGATACAAAATTCAATTATATTTTTCATACAAGGAAAAACCAGTAAGATAAAAAGCAAATACATAATTATATGCTATTAATAATAATATCAAAAACCATCATTATTTAGGGGAAAAATTTAACAACAGATATACAAGTCTTCTACACAGAGAACTATAAATACTACTAAGAGAAGTTTCAAAAGAAATTTTAAAAGATGTAAATAAATGAAAGGATATAGCATGTTCATGGATTGGAAGCTTAAATTGTAAAGATATCACTTTCTTCTAATTTATATTAGATTGATGCAATCTGTATCAAAATATGAGGTTTTTTTTTAGAAAGTTGACAAGACAATTCTATGTTATCTACGAAAATCCAAAGGGTCAAGATAAACTCAGAGAAAAAGAAGAAAGAAAAATTACACTACAAGATATCAAGATTTATTTATTATTAAAACAATGTTTTAATCAGTAAATTGGTACAAGAATATTCACACAAATCAAAGAAAGAAAAAAGAATTCTTAAACAGATCCACACCACATGTTTGGTCACTTGATTTATGACAAAGTATCACGTGCTCCAAGAAAATTGGTAGTCCTTTAAGAAATGATGAAAGAATGGTTTTTTAATGAACTATGCTGGATTAAATGGATTTTCATGTAAATAAAACTTGATAGCTGATATGCTTTACCCTGTTTTATAGAGGACAACATTGGGACTCCAGGAAGTAAATGATATAACTAAGATCACATAGCTATTAAACCAGAGCTATGTAAGATGTTGTTGGTCCTTGTTAGGGGTCATGAGCTTTACCCACATTAAACTGTAGATAAGAGAACAGACTGCTAGAAGTTAAATGACTTTCCAAAGACTACCTGTGATAAACAGAACAGTGACCCTCTCCCTGCAAAGATGCCCATACCCTGATCCCCAGAATCTGTGAATATGTTACCTAAAGGGACTTTGCATATATGTAAAGGATCTCTGAGTTGGGGAGATTTTTCTAGATTACCCAAATGGGCCAAATGCATCACAGGTTCCTTGAGAGAGGCAGAAGGATCAGAATTAGAGAGACGTGACCACAGAAGAAGAGGTCAGAGAGAGAGAGATTTGGAGATGCCACACTGCTGGCTTTGAATACAGAGGAGGGGGCCTTAAGTGAAGGAATGCAGGTGACCTCTAAAAAGAAGCTGGAAAAGGCAAAGATAAGAATTTTCTTTAGAGCCTCTGGAGGTAGCAAGCCCTGCTGACACCTGGATTTTAGCCTGCTTGAAAACCACTTCAGACTCCTGACCTCCAGAATTGTAAAGCAATACAATTGTGCTGTTTTATGTTTTAAGTCCCTAAGTGTGTGCTAATTTGTTACAGCAGCAATAGGAAACTATTACATACACCTAACTAGGACTTGCTTCCAGGTTTTTCTGTCTCCACAATCTACATGTCTAGTCACAAAGTAGGCACAGTTACCATAATGGGAAGCAAAGCTAAAGCATTCTCAGAATGGCTTGCCCCGTGGAGATCTTTGGTATTGCCGAATTGATCATGTTGTCTCTGGAACTTAAAAAGACATACTACTAAAGCCTTACTTGGTTTGTATGAGCAGACACACGTGCTTTGACACTGGCAGAATCCTCATGAAGTGAGGGCTCGCTGAATAATGAAACTTTCTTTCCAAAGTATGTATATATGCAAGTATAGACATACATGCATAATGTACACATATACATACATGTGTGCATGTGTGTACATACACACTACATATCTATTCATAGAGATCTACAGATATGCATGCGGATATACACAGATATCCTGTGGCTCCCTGCCTTAGTAGAGCTCTTCCCCCTGCCAAACGCTCTCCCTCCCCTGCTTGATTTTTCTGCATAGCATTTGTCACTACCTGGTACACCTTACATTTTACTGCCTTGTCTTGATCATTGCTTGTCTCTGTCCACTAGAAAGTAATCTATTAGGGCAGGGGTTCTTATCTGTCCTGTTCACCCCTTTAACCCAGCACACATCAGGCTCCGCAGACATCAGGGGATCTCAATAAATATCTAACAAGGGATGAGGGAGAGAGGGAGTGAGGCACCGAGTCAGTGGCCTTTCAGTACTCTGCTGGGAACCCCAGTTTTGCCAGCACCAAGTTGAGTAAGAGATGAGCAGAGGGGTGTCAATTCCTTAAGGCCATCCATCCACCTGTCCAGCAAGGACTAGGTGGAAACAAGAAATTGTGACTGAGGCACATCCCCTTTTCCTATGTCAGGCCCTCTCCACCCACTTCTGCCCCACAGCACCTGCTGCAGCTAGAGTGCAAGGAAATGGCTGGAAGCCGGGCAGGTGGGCAAGAGGCCAGGCTGCAGTTTACAGGGCCCCCTGGCAGGATGTGAGAAGGGAACACAGACTGTCATGCCTGCCACAAGAGTAGAGCCCCATGAACAGCTTAATAATGAAATGTTCCGATTTCCTAAAGGGAGGGGGGCAAACCTGCAGAAACAATGACTGAGAATGAGAGCTGAAACTTGCTGCATGATTTACGTTAATCATGGAAAATTTTCTGGGGCGGGAGGTCCTAACCTTTCTATACAAACGCCCTTAATAAGATTCGTTTATGAGACTATCATCTACGAAAAATCACGTAATCCTTGAATAACTATTTAGTGAGCGATCTTCTGTGATTGGGCTCCGTGCTAGTCCCTAGGGAAACAACCCTCAACAAGACAGACAGGGCGTCGCCTAGCTTACATTCTCACGGGGAAAACCAGCAATGAGCATGTCACCCAAACCACAAATACTGCTGTTTCAGACTGTGCTCTGCCTGCAAAGGAAGCCACCTGAGATGGAGGAGACCTCGTGAGGAAGGGCATGGAGGGAGGTAGAGCAGACAGCACCCAGCTCTCCTGCCTCTGACTTAACGCTCGCAATGTGCTTCCCTGCTCGCAGCCCACGCCATGTCCTCCGAACATTCATGGGGCAACATCGGGAACTTCTTAGAGAGGCAGACTCTCAGGCATTGGCGCAGGACTCCTGGGTCAATCTGTACTCTAACAAGATCCCCAGGGCTTCTGAGCACACTTAAGACTGAACACTACTCTTCAGGATGGCCAGTATTGGCAGTATTACCCCTGCTTGGTCTGCATAGCAAGGAGCAAGCCGCAAGTGCCCCCTCCCGCAGGGACCATTGCTGTGGCTGAGGAGAGTGGGTGTACAACCGTCCAGGGCCCTCAGCCCTTGGGATGCTAACCGCACACTGTGCCAGAGCTTCCCACACGAGTAAGCTCGGTGCCCACTGTGGTAGCTGGTGCCCCCTACTGGCTACCTTCCCCCTGCCGCTTCCCTACCCTCCTCACCCATGTCCCCAAGCAAACTATTGCTCTTTGCTCCCTGTTGCAGGGGGCTGCGAGGGCAACCCATGCTTAGATAGCAGGCCTCTCTGGAGAGGGTCTGTGAGCTGGCAAGTGAAGGGTGAAGAGGCACCAGTGGGTGAATAACTGAGGGAGCAGCTCTCTCAGCATTGGTAACACAATGAAAGGTGCTATGCGCAGTGCTCAAGGACCAGAAAGAAGCTATGAGCGGAATAGGCTGTGGGACACAAGAGCAGAAAGAAGAAGGGCTGACACTACTGCACTAAAGCAGGTGATGGAGAAGCAGGGCCTGGAGGGATCCTGTGGTAGCGGTGTTCCAAGATCAAAGAGACTAGTACAGTTTTGACTTCATTGAAATATGTGACCTAAAGGAATCCACATATGGTTGGAATTATTCACATGTTCATCCAACTCTCGAATAATGCCATAAAATTAGGCATGTCCTCCAGTCTTATCTGTCTGCACTAAAGATGCATAAACAAATGACTTCACCAAAAATGTGTGGTCCTTATGTAAACATGTCCAATACAGTACCTAGCACAGAGTAAACATGCAGAAGCATCTCTGTGCCTAAAAATCTAATCAACATTCAGAAAGAAGCAAAAGTGATTAAGATAATCACTGACCTACTTTCTGGTTTTCGTTTTTAGACTTAGATGGATGGTTATTCATTTATCAAACATGCAATTAGGCATCATCTATTGGCAGCCCCATGCCCGGCCCTGGGTATTCCAGTCTGGCTGCCTCTGGAGCCTGTACTGTCTCTGTGAATCTGACAATTGCTCCCTCATTCATTCAGCTTTCCTGTCTTTAAAAGGGACAAATTCCCAGGTGAGAGAGACCTCTAAATGCATTTCCTCTCATGAATCCTACTCTAGTGCATTCATAACAGAAAATTCCCCAGCACTGAAAATTTGGTAGTAATCAAATTTTGCTAACCTCTCCTAAGTCAATCGAAGTCTGGATATTTAACCTTTCTGGTCTATACCATCCCCTCAAACAGCTGTACAATCCATTTCCTTTTGAAAAAGTCAAGGGATGGAAAAAGATATTTCATGCAAACAACAAGGAGAAAAAAGCAGGAGTTGCAGTACTTGTATCAGAAAAAATAGATTTCAAAACAAAGAAAGTAACAAGAGATAAAGAAGGACATTACATAATGATACAGGGGTCAGTCCAACAAGAGGATATAACCATTATAAATATACATGCACCAAATACAGGAGCACCAACATAACAAATACGAACAGAATTAAAGGAGGAAATACAATGCAATGCATTCAGTTTAGGAGACTTCAACACACCACTCACTCCAAAGGGCAGATCCACCAGACAGAAAATAAGTAAGGACACAGAGGCACTAACAACACACTAGAACAGATGGACCTAATAGACATCTACAGAACTCTACACCCAAAAGCAGCAGGATACACATTCTTCTCAAGTGCACATGGAACATTCTCCAGAATAGACCACATACTAGGCCACAAAAAGAGTCTCAGTAAACTCAAGAAGACTGAAATTCTACCAACCAACTTCTCAGACCACAAAGGAATAAAACTAGAAATAAATTATACAAAGAAAGCAAAAAGGCTCACAAACACATGGAGGCATAACAAAATGCTCCTAAATAATCAATGGATCAATGACCAAATTAAAATAGAGATCAAGCAATATATGGAAACAAATGACAACAACACCACAAAGCCCCAACTTCTGTGGGATGCAGCAAAAGCAGTTTAAAGAGGAAAGTATATAGCAATCCAGGCATATTTAAAGAAGGAAGAACAATCCCAAATGAATAGTCTAAAGTCACAATTATTGAAATTGGAAAAAGAAGAACAAATAAGGTCTAAAGTCAGCAGAAGGAGGGACATAATAAAGATCACAGAAGAAATAAATAAAACTGAGAAGAATAAAACAATAGAAAAAAATCAATGAAACCAAGAGCTGGTTCTTTGAGAAAATAAACAAAATAGATAAGCCTCTAGCCAGACTTAAGAGATAAAGAGAATTAACACACATCAACAGAATCAGAAACAAGAAAGGAAAAATCATGACTGACCCCACAGAAATACAAAGAATTATTAGAGACTACTATGAAAACATATATGCTAACAAGCTGGAATACCTAGAAGAAATGGACAGCTTCCTAGAAAAATACAACCTTCCAAGACTGACCAAGGAAGAAACAGAAAATCTAAACAGACCAATTACCAGCAACAAAATTGAAGTGGTAATTTAAAAACTACCCAAGAGCAAAACCCTCAGGCCAGATGGATTTACCGTGGAATTTTATCAGACACACAGAGAAGACATAGTACCCATTCTCCTTAAAGTTTTCCAAAAAATAGAAGAGGAGGCAATACTCCCAGACTCATTCTATGAAGCCAGCATCACCCTAATACCAAAACCAGGCAAAGACCCCACCAAATAAGAAAATTACAGACCAATATCCCTGATGAACATAGATGCAAAAATACTCAACAAAATATTAGCAAACTGAATTCAAAAATATATCAAAAGGATCATACACCATGACCAAGTGGGATTCATCCCAGGGATGCAAGGATGGTACAACATTCGAAAATCCATCAACATCATCCACCACATAAAGAAAAAAAAGGACAAAAATCACATGATCATTTCCATAGATACTGAATAAACATTTGCCAAAATTCAACATCCATTCATGATAAAAACTCTCAGCAAAATGGGTATGGAGGGCAAGTACCTCAACATAACAAAGGCCATATATGATAAACCCACAGCCAACATCAAACCGAACAGCGAGAAGCTGAAAGCTTTTCCTCTAAGATCGGGAACAAGACAGGGAAGCCCACTCTCCCCACTGTTATTCAACATAGTACTGGAGGTCCTAGCCATGGCAATCAGACAAAACAAAGAAATACAAGGAATCCAGATTGGTAAAGAAGAAGTCAAACTGTCACTATTTGCAGATGACATGATATTGTACATAAAAAACCCTAAAGAATCCACTCCAAAACTACTAGAACTAATATTGGAATTCAGCAAAGTTGCAGGATACAAAATTAATACACAGAAATCTGTGGCTTTCCTATACATTAACAATGAACTAGTAGAAAGAGAAATCAGGAAAACAATTCCATTCACAATGGCATCAAAAAGAATAAAATATCTAGGAATAAACCTAACCAAGAAGTGAAAGACCTATACCCTGAAAACTACAAGTCACTCTTAAGAGAAATTAAAGAGGACACTAACAAATGGAAACTCATCCCATGTTCTTGGTTAGGAAGAATTAATATTGTCAAAATGGCCATCCTGCCCAAAGCAATCTACAGATTCAATGCAATCCATATCAAATTACCAACAGCATTCTTCAACGAACTGGAACAAATAGTTCAAAAATTCATATGGAACCACCAAAGACCCCAAATAGCCAAAGCAATCCTGAGAAGGAAGAATAAAGTGGGGGGGATCTCGCTCCCCAACTTCAAGCTCTACTACAAAGCCACAGTAATCAAGACAATTTGGTACTGGCATACGAACAGAGCCACAGACCAGTGGAACAGAATAGAGACTCTAATCATTAACCCAAACATATATGGTCAATTAATATACGATAAAGGAACCATGGATATACAATGGGGAAATGATAGCCTCTTCAACAGGTGGTTTTGGCAAAACTGGACAGCTACATGTAAGAGAATGAAACTGGATCATTGTCTAACCCCATACACAAAAGTAAATTTGAAATGGATCAAAGACCTGAATGTAAGTCATGAAACCATAAAACTCTTAGAAAAAAACATAGGCAAAAATCTCTTGGACATAAACATGAGTGACTTCTGCATGAACATATCTTCCCAGGCAAGGGAAATAAAAGCAAAAATGAACAAGTGGGACTATTTCAAGCTGAAAAGCTTCTGTACAGCAGGACACCATCAATAGAACAAAAAGGTATCCTATAGTATGGGAGAATATATTCATAAATGACAGATCCAATAAAGGGTTGACATCCAAAACATATAAAGAGCTCACATACCTCAACAAACAAAAAGCAAATAATCCAATTAAAAAATGGGCAGAGGAGCTGAACAGACAGTTCTCCAAAGAAGAAATTCAGATGGCCAACAGACACATGAAAAGATGCTTCACATCGCTAGTCATCAAAGAAATGCAAATTAAAACCACAATGAGATATCATCTCATACCAGTAAGGATTGCCACTATCCAAAAGACAAACAACAACAAATGTTGGCGAGATTGTGGAGAAAGGGCAACCCTCCTACACTGGTGGTGGGAATGTAAATTAGTCCAACCATTGTGGAAAGTAATATGGAGGTTCCTCAAAAAGCTCAAAATAGAAATACCATTGGACCCAGGAATTCCACTTCTAGGAATTTACCCTAAGAATGCAGCAGCCCAGTTTGAAAAAGACAGATGCACCCCTATGTTTATCGCAGCACTATTTACAATAGCCAAGAAATGGAAGCAACCTAAGTGTCCATCAGTAGATGAATGGATGAAGAAGATGTGGTACATATACACAATGGAATATTATTCAGCCATAGAAGAAAACAAATCCTACCATTTGCAACAACATGGATGGAAGTAGAGGGTATTATGCTCAGTGAAATAAGCCAGGCGGAGAAAGACAAGTACCAAATGATTTCACTCATCTGTGGAGAATAAGAACAAAGGGAAAACTGAAGGAACAAAACAGCAGCAGAATCACAGAACCCAAGAAAGGATTAACAGTTACCAAAGGGAAAGGGACTGGGGAGGATGGATGGATGGGAAGAGAGGAATAAGGGCGGGGGGAAATGAAAGGGGGCACTATGATTAGCATGTATAATGTGGGAGGAGGCATGGGGAGGGCTGTGCAACACAGAGAAGACAAGGAGTGACTCTACAGCATCTTACTATGCTGATGGACAATGACTGTAATGGGGTTTGTCGGGGGGACTTGGTGAAGGGGAGAGCCTAGTAAACATAATGTTCCTCATGTAACTGTAGATTAATAATACCAAAATGACCAAAAAAAACAAAGAAAGAAAAAAAATCCTAATTTCCCATTTCTCTTGAAAAATATGAAGATCTACCTATGCCAGGACCTCATCACCTTACTGGCATAGAATGCCTCTGACCCTTAAGCAGTCTGCATTATTTCCCCAACATGTAGCTAAGGACCTTCTTCATGTTTTTGCAGACAAGCTTTCTAAAAAGAGAAGCAATTTTCTCTGTGTCAATATTGGGGAATCCAGAGATAAGCCAATTAGACTGATCAAGAAAAATGGAAAACAGCATATTTCTATGGGGTAGAAGTGAGCAACACTTCTTGTTTAGGCAAATGGGAGCCCACTAAACTTTCTTGTCTGCCTGCCCCTATGGGCATTCAAATGTGAGACAGTTTGGGAAGCTCAGGGTGGGGGAAGCAATCCGGAATGGGAATAATCAGCTGTCCCTTCTCCACATCAGTCTCTCCATCTGTGCAGAAAGCTGGTTGAACTATATGGCCCTTCCTGGCTTGGAAAGAAATTCTAAGATCCTGTATTCCAACGAAGCCAGAAAGCCTCCAACAAGGAAACTCAATTTGGGTCCTGCTAGGTAAGAAAAGACAATACTGACACCCAGTGGTCCATTAACCAGCTCCCATTTGATGTCCTAAAATTCCTGAGGACTGCTGGGTACTCAGGCTCAAACAGAACCTTCGCCATGGCCTGGAGACACAAGACAAAAGACCACCAAAAGGGAATGACGGTAAAACAAAAAAGTAGCATGGTTTGTTTGCTACACCCTTCTGATGGAGATGTGGCTAAATCTTGGTTTGGCTCAAATATATGCACTGTATCAAAAGCATTTGTATTCAACAATGTATTTCTCCCACATAATGCAAACAAATAGGCTTTTGAAAATGCAAGACTTATTTCCCAGGAGGTAAAAGCCCACACACCCTGAACTGTTCTATAATGATTTCTTTGGCTTATTAATTAGTCTTCTAAGCCCTGAAAAGTAAATGATAAATATCTGCGACTATGAGGACAGGGACTCTGTTTGACTAGTCTATGAACCTCCCAGCACGGCCTCAACCACTTCAGTTTGGAATAGTAATGAGGTTACTTCAGTAGAAGGACTGAGGCAGAACTGGCAGGAAAAGCACATTTTGAGAGTTTCTTTCACTTCCAACAGGTTAATAGTTACCAGAGTTTTAGAATCAGCAAGATCTAAAATTCAGCCCTTGGTGATATTTAGTCTGACTGATGAATGAAAGAAAATAAGTGAAAAAATGTATTTTAGTAATTATTATTTCACATATAAAGCTTTCGCTTTTGAAAAAAAGATCAGCAACCTGGCCTTCTAATCATAACATAAGCTGATATCTCAATATAATACTCTAAATCAGACTTCAGAATAATAGCATTAGTGAGAAATGTGGGAAGGCCTAGTGCTTGTTACAAAAATACCTAAGGATCTTGCTTTTTTATTAGTGGAAAAATCACCAGCTGCCATCATGGCATAACTGCATAAGACACACATTCAGGTACAAAGACAGTAAAGTGACTCATAGATTCTCTCTCCTCTCATGAACAACAAAATCAAGAAAAAAACAAACAATACCCCCCACCGACCTCCTCCCCTCACTGCAAAATCTGTCACAACCAAACAAGGAGATCAAATGTCATAATCTCCAAAAGGTCGAAGGAGGGAAAGTGGCTCCTATCTTAGCCCCAGGGGTACCCAAACTCCTGAGAATGGCCCTTAATATTCCAAATTTACCAAGAAATACAAGAAGAGTGACATCCTTTTGTCTCTTTTAATCTCAAGAAATGCCCTAAAATTAAAAATGGAGATGGAAATAAATAAAAAGGGAAGTGAACAGTCACACCCACTTATGTAGAAGCAAAGACCACTGGATTCCACGCTGAATTGTGGGGACCAGCTAAAATGTATTATCCATGTTTCATTAAGTGGAGCAATCCCAAGCACAGGAAAGTAAGAGGAATAAAAACCAGTTCCTCTGAGAAAGATTGCACCCAACCCCAGAGGAACTCTGCCTTCCCCAACCATGCCCGCAAGCTAGAGAGAGGTGGATAAGCACAACAGCTGAGCCTTCTAACTACAGCTGGAGGACAAGACAAGTCTCAGACAATGGTGGGAATAGGACCAAGGAGAATCTTGCACTGTCAGAGGAGGTAGGTAGTCTGCAGAGCAGTTCTCTTAAGCAGGAGTAAAGAAAAAGGAGCAAGATGTAAACCTGAAAATATACAAGAAAACACAGCATGAAAAGGAATACACTGTGCGACCTCAGACACAAGACTATTGTTCTGCATTTCATACAGGAGGGATGGTCCTGGTCCCTGCATCAGTTCCCTCTTTCTTCCTCTAACTACAGAACTCCTGGATTTTAGGTGAGCACATACAGAATAAGAACTATAATTCTCAGCCTGTTTGGCAGCTGTATATGATCACACAACTATGCCACAACCCAATGGCTTGTAAGTAAATTTTGTGTAATTTCTGGAAAGGGCCCTTAAAGGAGATGGTATGTGTCCCTCTCATTCCCATCCCCACCGCTCCTACTTAGAATATCAGTGTGATGACTGGAGCTTTTTCCATCATGAGGATGTGGTTCTATTCTAAGGTGGCAGGAACAGAAAGCTGGAAGAAGCCTGGATCTCAGATGGTTCTAGAGCAACCATACCAGCTACAGCCTGCCTATATCTGGACTTAAAGGAGAAACAAATGCTGTTTTTTTTAAGGAACTAATTTTGCATTTCAGTTACAGTTAATTTCATATTCACAGATGCAAATGATTTTCCTTTTTATTTAAAGCTTAGAAACTCTTTACCCATATTAAAACAATCATAAGGTAACTGTGGTTGAAACAGGATTAAGGGACAAAGCCATATCTTACCAATGAGCAAGGTGAAGATTGGAGAAACAACCTACCCGCAGATGAGGAGGTCAGGCACATAGCAGTTAAACAGTTTACCCAAGGCTACACAGCAAGTTGCATACATTGTCTCAGCTCTCGGCCTGAGATACGAACATCTGCAGGTTCTGGCTGGAAAAACATAATTGTCATGTTGGGCATGTTTCCCTGTTGACCCCGTATACTTTCCTCGCCTGTCTCTTCCTCAGCATGAGAAGGATAAAAGCAATTGTATCCCTCAGCAAGTATGGAAAACTGACAAAATATTTTAATCATGCAAAAATGAAAAGGTCAACAAGACAATGGATGTCTCTTTCAAAAGCTGACATACAATTTTTGACCAAAAGAGAAAAGGAGTAGTGGAGGGGAGGAGTCTGAGAGCAGCTACCGACCAATCCCGAGCCTCCCCCAGCTCCTGCCCGCTCCATCTTCCGCCTGCCTCCCAAACATTTGTCTCTGGCCCGTCTCTCTCCCCAGCTCCAAGCAGATGCTGGAAATTCAGTTGCTCATTAAACAAATAATCACAAGGATCAACACGGGAGCCACCGCGCTAGACACTGGGCAGTCAACTCTGCGTAAAACATGGTCCCTGACTTCCAAGTCTGTAATTTTCTGACAAAACTAAGACCTATGATATCTGAACACTTTATTCGATGGTTTACATCAGTTTCATCATAGTGGCTCACATCCCACTATGGTGTGGACATTGTTCAAGGTGATTTACATGAATATTCTGGGCTCCGTGCAATAGATTATAAGAAATTGTGTATTATTATTATTTTACAGATGAGGAGGTGAGGCACATAGCAGTTAAACAGCTTACCCAAGGCTACACAGCAAGCTGCATACATTGTCTCATTTAAGTGTAGGAGACAGTCCTAGTTACTGGTACCTGTGCAATGCCTTGAGTATTATATTTGTTGTTGGCAAACGTATGAGGAAGCAGGCATACACAGACAAGTGTTGGGAGTGTAAACCAAGATTTAGAGAGAGAAAATGACTTAAAGTCTCACAGGTATTAAAATTCAAATATGAGCCCATGTAAACCAAACTCCAACTGAACTAAAATCTCACAATGTAACAAGTGCTAAGGGTAAGCAGAGGGCCCTGGGGGAGCAGCACCCAGGAAGGACATCTGAAGAAGTAGTGGGGGGCATTCATGGCATGGAAGGAGACATCCAAACTGAACCCAGGTCCAAAAGGGTGAGTAGGTCCATGGTGGGGAAAGGCTTACCTTCTGGGACAGCTAAGTGCAACTCCTGCAGGCAGATGAGAACTTGCCTCCTTGGGGGACGTTCTAGCCCTGTGACTGGTGGTTGGAGTGGGAGGGATGAAATGGAGAAAAATGTCACTGGAAATGGCATCTCTGTTTGTTGGCTTCTTAGTCTCCCTGCTAAAGCCAAACCTTCTCATAAAATTTGCTCATCCTCCTGGCTTCTCTAACTTGGTTATTGTCTTAATAATTCAGGCGCTAAGTGTTAAAATCACCTCTGACATGTCCCTCTCCCTTGCTTTTGCATGCAAATCCTTACCACCACTTGTTAAATTATTTGATATATATCCCTGTTACTCTCATTACCAACCTTGGATGCACCGTGATTCACCTCAAGCCTAGACAGCAATGCCCCACCAGCCTATGATTTTCAGGTCACCTTTTAAAAACCTGTACTCCCACACACAAGGGCTGGTTGCCTGGAGAACCAGCCCTATGATCAGAAGGTTGGAACTTTTTGTCCCACCCCCTGACCTCTAGGGAGGGGAGAGGGGCTGGAGGTTGAATCTTCACCAGTGATATAGTGAAGCTTCCTTAATAACCCAGAAAAGGACAGGGTTTGGAAAGCTTCTGGGTTGGTGAACCTGGGGAAGCTGGGGGAGAGTGGGATGCCCAGAGAACATGGAAGCTCCCCGCCCTTCCCCATATCTTGGCTTATGCATCTCTTCCATCTGGCTGTTCCTGAATCAAACCCTTTTATTAAACTGGTAATCTAGTAAGTAAAATGTTTCCCTGAGTTCTGTGAACCACTCTAGCAAATTAATAGAACCCAAAGAAGGGATTGTTAGAACCTCTTATCTATAGCCAGTTGGCCAGAAGCACAGGGGACAACCTGGACCTGCAACTGGTGTGTGAGGCGGAGAGGAGGGGTGGCAGTCTTATAGGACTGAGCATTTAACCTGCGGAATCTGATGCTCTTGTTGGGGGTTGAGTTTGTGCTCTCCAGTTCTTGTGCCTGTCGCAACAAAGAATTGACAGCAGTGAAGCAGAAGGCAAGTTTTATTTGACTACACTCCAAGGGAGGAGCGGGCCAGAGACAAGGTAGACAAAGGCAGGCTGCACACTGTGAGGCTTCTTTTTGTGGGCTTTTTGGCAGGACAGAGAAGTCCTTGACTGACAATCTTTAGCCTTGGAGGCCTGGTCTATCTGGTATCAAAGAAGCCGGGGGCTGCTCCAGTGGTTTCTGTGCCTGTCCTTGGAAGTTTTATTTTCTCTTATCTGGGGAGAGTCTGTGCTTGGAGGCTTCTCATCCGAATATGTTGTTTTTTCTCATCTGGGAAATGTTTGGACAACCCCAGTAACTCCTAGTCCTTGAAACTTCAACTAATTAATAACTGTGAGTTTTTCTGGCTCTCTGGTTTTATCTGGTTAACTCTTTGAATCCCTTTTAGTGGGTTTTACTGACTTTATTCTCCCTCCTCCTACTTATGTCTACCTGTCTCCCTAACACTGTCTCTGAGCAGAAAGTTTCTGAGTTGGGTTGAATCGTAGGATGCCCAGCCGGTGTTGGAGCCCTGCTGGGCAGTGTGGGAAACCCCTGCACTACGAGGAATCAGAACTGGAGACTAGAACCCTTACATGCTTTTTCCCTCCACTCCCTTTTTTATTTTTCACTTCCTTGCAAGTCAGTCATGTTCCTTTCCAAATCCTCCATCTCCAAAGACCATCCTGGACTTCAGTGATCCCCTTACTGATAACCCAGGGAAGGGCAAGATGAGAGACGAGGAAAGGGAGGCTTGGAAGAGGCAGAAATTCCCAGAAGGCAGTATCAAAATACTTATCAGATAGAAGGCTACTGCATGGAGATTCTTGCAAGTATTTATTTTTCAGATCAAAAGGACCGGCACAAAATTCACAGAGACAGAAAGTAGATTAGAGTTTCCAAGGGCCAGAGAAGGGGAAGAATGGGGGTTACTGCTCAGTAGTTAGAGCTGCTATTTGGGGTGAATGAAAACGTCAGAAATAGGTACAGCTGATGGCTGCACAATGTGAATATTATTAATGCCACTGAATTGTGCACTTACAAATGGTTAAAATGGCAAATTTTATGTCACATACATTTTACCACAATTTTTAAAAAAGGAGAAGACTGACTCATTCTTTGCTCTTTTTCCCCCCGTGGCCCCTTCTTTCTGCAGAGTACAGATAATGCTCATATTGGCGCAGGAGCCAACTTAGAAGCCTCAGGATGCAAGTCAGCGTATTAAAGATGGTAGAGCAGAAAGATAATCAGTACCAAGGTCCCTGTGGGCAGGAGCAGCCTCACAGTCCCATACTGACTACCCCCCAGATTTCTTATTATGAGTGAAAATTGAAGTCCTCTTTATTTAGGGTACTCTGCAAGTTTTCGGTTACTGGCCACTGAATCCACTCCTGACTGATACAACTCCCCACTGCTCACTCTAGGAAATCAAGCACCTGCACATGGCAGTTAACACCCTTCAGTAAAGACCTTAGCTCCCTTTGCTAATATATGTCACCATTTTTTTTTCTTCAGGTGAACCTCAGACCCCAAGTTTTCCTTTCACAAAATGCTCACTTTTGCTCAAATGCCTTTGCTCATAACAGGTCCCTACTCATACGTCTTCCCCTACTCTCTCCTCTTGGCAGTCCTTCAGCCCCACCTCTCCCAGAAACACTCCACTCCAGCAAGAAGCAAAGACTCTCTTGCTGAAATCCCAGCCCCCTCGGTATCCCTTTTATCACCAGGATCCAGTACTTTGGGGAGTCTGTTCGGGTCTACCTTCACACCACCGACTCCAGGAAGCCACCCCCACGATGACCACTGGTCCCACCCAACTGCCAACCACACTTAGTTCTCATCCAGACAATCAAAGCCTCCAGTTGACCTCTTTACTCTGTTTTTGCCTCCTTCCCTCCAGTCAATTTCCAGCACAGATGCCAGAATAATCTTTTTAAAAATGTAAGTCAGATCATAGCCCCCTGCTCAAACTGTCCAGATGTCTTCCTAATATATTAGAATAAAGTCCAAGCACCTTTCCTTGCTTGCCTACCATCCTTTTTATGATCTGATCCCCATCTGTCCCTCCAAACTCAATTTTTACCCCTTTGCACTTGTTCAGTCTACTCTAACCACACAAGCCTCCTTCTGCTCCTTGACAAACAGAATGCCAACCTGATTCCAGCCTAAGACATTTGTTCTTGACTCTCCTTCTGCCTGGAATGATCTCCTCCAAATCTACACATTGCTAGTTCCCTAACTACTAAGAGATCTCTACTCAAATGTCACTGCCCCAGAGAGGCCTGCCCTGACCACTGTATCTCAAACAGATACCCACAACACCCCTCCCTCACATCTACTCTTCGTTTTTCTTCATAGCATTTCTCCCTTCCACCCCTGAGTTTAAATCTCTTTTCATTTCCTTATTTACTGTCGGTCTCCCCGCTAGAACTTCAGCTCCTCAGGGGAGGGGCTGGTTCTGGTTCTCCCTGTGACTCAGCATCCGCACCAGCACCAGGCACAGGCTCTTTAAAATCGTCCTGTCTGGGTGCAACCTGTCAATCTGCGTACCTGCTTCTTATCACCACTTGGTGGATATCGGCAACTCCAACTCATACTGAATGTTTTCTCCGACTTGGCTTCCTTCTCCTTCTGTCCGACTGCATAGCCCTTGTCCCTGTTACAAAGTTCAGGACACCTCAACACCGATACAATGAGAAAACATTTCAGTTTCTAATTTTAAGTCTTTCAGGAGTCTCTTGCTTAATCTGAGATCTTACTGAACCAACAAAATGTGCCCTTTACCAAATAGGTTAACTGCTATTGAACAAACAGGTTAACCACTATGAAATAGTTTTGATGCTATTGATTAAATTATTTTAGGTTTCTTTTTCTATTTCATTCAACAAAAACAAAGCCCTCTTGGTTCCTTCTTGCAAAGGGGTATAAACATATTTTAAAATAGAAAAAATGAAATGAAATTTAAAATCTTAATAAATAGAAACAATAATCATATGCTATTTAAAAGGACAGAATCGCTAGCAGTCATGAACCTGTACATGTAAAAAAGTCAGCTACTCTTTATGTTTATTTATTCTCAAAAATCATTCAGCTAAATGATAGCCACTGAAGTCTAAGTTTCCACATTCCTTGAGAATACCTTCTGAATGCCAGCCTCATTCCAGACAGCAAATCTCATGGAACTTTGTCCAAGGTTGAGGTATGGATGGTTAAAGTCCTCAGCAGAAATGCTACTTCAGATAAAATTATTAAAACCACAGTCCCCCTTAAATGCACATTTATTAGTGAAAGAAGCGAGTCTGAAAAGTCTACATACTCGAAGATCCCAACTGTATAACATTCTAGAAAAAGCAAGACTATAGAGACTATAAAAAGGTCAGTGATTTAATGTAGTTAATGCAAAAAAAAATGTGCACTTAAAAAATTATTAAAATGGTGAATCATATGTAAATGTGTATTTTACTACAATAAAAAAATGCAAAAAAAGAAAAAAATCAGTGGTGTCCAGAGGTTCAGTAGGAGAAGCAGGGAGGGATAAATAGTGAAGCACAAGAGTTTTTAGGGCAGTGAAAGTATTCTGTGTGACACAGTAATGGTGGGTACATGACATTATAATTTATCAGAACCCATAGAACATACAGCACCAAGAACAAATGCTAATATAAACCATGGACATTAATTAATAATATCATATCAATACTGGGTCATCAGTTATAAAAAATTTACACCATAATGCAAGGCGTTACTAACAGAGGACACTGAGGAGAGGTAAGGAGGAGGGCGTATGGGAACTCAGTACTTTCTGCTCCGTCTTCTGGAAACCAAAGCTGCTCTGAAAAATGAAAATTTTAAATTATTTAAAAACTCCTTTTCTGGTCATCAATGTCTACACAAGTCAAAGTTAAAAAAAAAATTCTTCCTTGCAAATTGCAGATTTAGGTCGGCATTACCTTAATTGCCCATTCATATTTTTTCTCAGTTACTGAATGAGTTTTATATTTAGTAAGTACTCTTAAATATCAAACAACTCATTTGGGCAGGTATTTACTGAGTGCCTACTATTTACAAAGCTCTGTGAGAGGCACTCAAATACTTTAAAATAAATAAAGCAAAATATTTATTCAAAATCACCATGGGAGAGGGAAAGAAAGATTCCCAGGGGGCCTCCCCAGATGATGTTTTCTGGGTCCACAGGTCACCTTGCTCCATGTCATTCTCCCCAGCAATCTCAGAGGACTTGGGGCTGTCACTCCTGTCTTCTGCACATTTTTATGGATTCCTCAGCTCCTCTTAACAGAAAGAAGATAATTTCTCAGAGCAAACAGTCACATTGATATTCATGGGATAAACGGTTTGTAACTGAATAGCAACACCCTGCTAATGTAAATTTCATACACAGCTTCCAAAAGGTTAAACAATGCTGCTTAGCTCTACTGTGCCCAGAAAGCAAATGACAAGGAGAGGCTAAACCTTGGCACCCAGGTTGAGTCCTTGTACAGAAAGTTCTCACAGTAATAAGGTCTTGCTCTCTGTTTGGGAGAGGTGTCCTTTAACAGTCAGAGTCCCCTGCAAACTAATGACTCAGCACACAAACAAACCCCACTCAGTGATCTCAACCCAAAAATGAAAGACTATAGGTAAATTATTTTCAAGTTTGCTTTATGAATATGTATTTTCAAACAACTTTCTCAACTATGTTTGCTGAATATAATTATCTTCTCCCACTGGTGCTTAACTTAGCATTTTGACTCCATCCCCTCTCATTCAATTAGTAGTTACTGAGTGCCTACTGTGTGCCAAGCACCCTTACTGTTACTGAAGGTGTAACAGTGAATAATTCAAACAATGTCTTTACCCCCAAAGAGCTTATATTCCAGGAGAAGGAGACAATGAACAAGCTACTTTCAGGTTCTGTTAAGTGCCATGGAGAAAAATAACACTGAGTGGTGGTGTAACAAGGAGAGAGATGGTGGTGGGGCATTTGGTATATGAACTTTAGATAACTGGGTCATGGAGGACCTCCAGCAAGAGGAGATATTTAAACTAAGAATAGGATGATGAGAGGTTGCCAACCGTCTGAAGATGTGTAACCCAGGCAGGAATAACTCTGCATGTCCAAGACTAACAAGGAGGCCAGTGTGTCTGAAGAGTGAAGGTAGAGAAGAGGTGATCAGGGGCTGGGTGGTGGAGGATCTTGTAACCATTCTGAGTTTTATGCTACAAAATATGCTGACCCTCAAGCAACGCAGGGGTCAGGAGCACCAACCTCTCACACGGTCAAAATCCACGTATAACTTTTAACTCCCCAAAAACTTAACTACTAATAGCCTACTGTTGACTAGAAACTTAACCAATAATATAACAGTCAATTAACACCTATTTTTTTATGTTATGTGTATTATATACTGTATACTTACAATAAAGTAAGGTCACTAATTTTTTTTTGAATTGCCACAAATCCCCCCAAGTATATTTATTTTTAAAAATTTGCATATAAATGGACCCATACAAGTCAAACCTATGTTGTTCAAGGGACAATAGTAGAACAGGGAAGCAAGGAAGGATTTTAATCAGGAAAGCATGTCTATGTTTTGAAAAGATCAATTTCACCATGGTGTGCAGAAAGGCTTATAGAAAACAAGACTGGAGATAGGGAAGTGCATCAGGGAAGGACTGGAGTAGACAAGAGAGGACAGAGTGGTGGCTTGGATCAGCAGGCTGTAGTGTGCCCCTGCACAGACTATACAACAAATATGTCCAACGAGGGGAGAAATGGGGTCAAAATCTAGCCTTCTCCCATCATGCCAAACCTGTGACCCAGCTTGGCAAAAGGCTGATTCAGGCTGCTAAGGGGATCCTTTTGACAATTTGTCCACTCCAAGAGAACACCTCTTTGCCTATACATTAAGATGGCTTGTCTGCTTAGGGAGCCCCCTGAACCAGGAAAGCCCCAGTGTAATGGGGAGAAGAGCTTTGGTGGAGGAAATACCACAGAAGGTGACCTGAACAGAACTTGCTGATGGATTCGATTGGATTTGAGTGGAAAAAAAATTAGCAGTGACTCCTAGATTTTTGGCCTGAGATCATTGTGGGTCTATTCCACTTACTGAAAAGGGGAAAACTGGAAAATAAGAGCTGTGTAGTGCTAGAAAACCCATGGTTTTGTTTCACACATGTCAGCTGAACTGTCATTAGGCATGAGATTGGCAATCAGGGAGGGAGAAAAGTCTGAAAAGAGGAGACGAGAGGCCTGAACCCCATTGGAGGGTGGCAACAATTAGAAGTCAGACAGAGAAAAAAGGAGCCAGCAAATTCCAAGCTTAACTCATTTAGCCACTAACACGTACTTATACAATGAAACACGAAGATCATTTGTTCCAAAAATGGCTGCCTAGCAGGTGGAAGCTAGGTGGTGCCCACTCAACATGTGTTTTATAGCTCATTTTCAATTGAGAGCGCCCATATTAGTCCAGACAGTAGATCATCTACAAATTTAATTAACTGGATTTGTGCAGAATCTCAATTTGACCATAAAAATTTAATGCTTAATAGAGTTTAAGGTTCAATGGCCTTTCTTTTTAAAAGGAGACAGATGAAATGGCCACAGATTAATTTTTTCCGGTCATCCCCACTATGTCAGAGTTATGAAGACAACAGAGAAGAGTGGATATTACAAGTCTGAATATTGGATAAAATACAGGATTTAACCACCTTTTGCCAAACTTTCCCTAAAAAGAATTATTTTCTCTAATTAACTGTTTGCTCATAGTAAAATCGAACTAGTGCCTCCTAAAGCTACTCTCAGAAGTCAAGTATCTTACATCTGGGCAGAACAACAAAATAACCTTATAATACCCTTTGCCTTTGAGTACAGACAGGTACTGTGTGCATTTGCTATTAGTAAAGAAAACAAAACACTCTGCAACAATTTTGGCTAGGTCCATAAATATTTATAAGGCCTAGAGTGAATTCATTCAGATTTTTTGGTCTGCTAAATTAAGAAGAGCTGTCATAAAAAGCACTAGACCTGGTTTTTAGTCTTGGCTCTGTCATTTGCTGGTTGTGGGCAAAGAAATTACCATCCGTTTCTTTAGCTGTGGAGAGGGGACAGGAATGCCTACTCTGGCTGCTTCACAGGGGAGGTGAGCAAATTAAATAAAGGAGGGTATGTAAAATGACCTGCCATTTCTACTGCTAGGAAAAGTGAATTCAGAAACGTTACAAACTCACCGTTGTTCTGCAGTATCTTTCCTTATAATTGCTGGAATCCTGGAAATCAAATATGTCAGGCAGATCTGATACAAACACAACACAAATCTGTGTGGGTTTTTTTCATACTAGCATGCAGTAGTTGATCAATAGCTATTAGTTTCCTTCTGTCCATGCTTTCCATTTCTCACTGTAAAAGACTTTAGAGATAAATTAATTCGAACTTGTTTTAATACAAGGAAACCAAGGCCCACAAAGGTGAAATGACGTACTTCTGGTTTCGCAATAAATGCCTCCATCTAAGTTTCTCCATCTGTTAAATAAGGGGCTTGGACTAGATCAGTCATTATAAAACTGTTTCGCAGCAGAGTCTAGCCACAGGGGTTAAAGGAGAGACAGAGAGAATATGGCCTCCAATCACCCAGAGAAGATCTGGTTTTAAGGTACTATATATTCCAGTTCTACATAAGGTTATTTAGAAAAGAGGGTTTCATGCTGCTAACACCAACAACAAAATATTTTAAAGCAACTCTTGGTTTATGCGAGTTGACAAAGTAGTTTGGCCAAATCATGACTAGAATATGATCTAAATGTTAATTTCTTCAGGCAGATCACAGCTTTACAATTCCTGGTCCCCACAGCTTCCTTTTGTGGAAGGAGTGAGGCCCACTTCATTCAGTCAAGTTCCCTGCCTGGCCCCAGAATCACCTCCATCTCGCTGGCTTCTTCCATTCTTTGCAGAAATCCTATGGATGGTTCACTTGCTTAAATTCTTATTTCCATACTTAGGATGCCAATGTGACTGCTATAAAATGTAACAGCAGTTTAAACAATGTAGTTTGTTTCTCTCTCACACAACAATGTACAGCCCAGGGCTGATGTGGCAGTTTCATGATGCCTGGGAACAATATCCCTCCTGTCGTATGGTCCTGCCATTAGGCAGCCGTGAGTTAAAGCTCAAGATTCCTAAAGAAAGAAGGAGAGAATGGCTCCTGGCAGAGCTGTTGGTTTGTGCCACATCTCTATTAAATGTTAACCTCTGAGGGCAGGGCCTGTGCATACCCTGTGTAATGCCCAGTGATGTTCAAAACCTGTGCAAGTAGCTGCATATCACTCACTTACTAGAAGAAGGAAACCAAGAGGGAAAGGAAAGATTCTAGGTAGGAAAAGCAGGTTGGGCATGAGGGAGAAATTTAATTTTGGACATGTTTAATTTGAAAACTTGTCCTGCATCAAATGGAGAGGTCAAGTTGACAATTGTATAGACCAATCTCAGTACAGGAGCAAAGACTGGGCTGGAAATAAATATTTGGGGTAATCAACATGTGAACTGTACCTTGAGTTTTGGATGAGAATTGAGGGAAATGTACATAGATAGAGAAAAAGAGATGTCCAAGAACTAGATCTTGGGGTGCATGAACATTTAGAGGTTGAGGAGATAAGGAGAAAGTGGCAAATGAAACTAAGAAATAGCCCTTGAGGGAGGAGGAGAAAAATGGTGGTTCAGATACCAAGGGAAGGGTTTCAAGAAGGTGGTGGTGATCATTTGTGTCAAATGCTGCTAACAGGTAGAAAATAAGGAATCAGAAATGAACATTAGATTTACAAGAAGTCATCAGTCATTGGTCACTGGGACTGAGCAGAATGTTACAAGCAAAACAAGAAAGAAAGAACTGGAGACAACAAGTACAGATTCTTCCAGGGAATTTTGTTGTAAAGGGAAGCAAACACGGAGTGCAGCTGACAGGAAAATGGGGGACGGACAGTCAAGGAAACCTTTTTCTGAAGATGTGAGAAATAATAGCCTGTTCCATTTCTATTAGAATGGTAAAATTTACTGATGTTGGTGAGAGGGAATTACTGTAGCAGTGTCCTTGAGTGGGTGAGAGGTGATTGGCTCTAATGCAGATGTCTCAGAATTGAGATTAGATAGGAATATGGAGAGTTCATCCTTCGTCATGGTTGGGAAGGCAGGGTACATGGATGTCAATGTCAGCAAACGACTAGATGTGATGGAGGAATGAATGGAAGATCTGTTCTCTTTCATTTTTTCAGTGGAATAGAAAGAAGGTCATTATTGACAATGGGAATGAAGGAGGAGGCGGTATTGTAGTTTTTAAAAAAGAAAATGAGACATAAAATGGTCATCTCAAAATGGGAGTAAATGGACTAAAATTGTATAGTATGCTTATCTGGCAGCATCAAGAATTGCTTTAAGATTTGTGGTCCTAAATTTAAAATGAGACCAAATCAGACTAATTATGTGTTTTATTCCAGCAGTGTTCAACTACATGGATGCAGGCACGAGGTAATGAAAGTGAACCAAGAGTAATATGAAAGGTAATGATTGATCTCGGTATTTAGGAAGGAAATCCTAGGTCATTTTGGTGATTGAGGTACAGTGAAAAGGCAGGAGAATTAATAAATTGAATGTCCAGGTGGGTGGGAAGGACTTCTGGAGTTAAAGACAGAGGCAGTGATCAGAAAGACTGAGGTGGTGATCAGAGCCTGGATCATAGGAAATTAGAATTATCAGGATTAGAATTAGGTTATAGGATAAGGGCTGCACCCATTTGTAATGGTACAGTGTGGAGTAAGACGGGATAAGTGACTGATGACAGAAAGGAGGCCTGGTTGCTAGGACAAAGGCCACACCTCTCCTATGTCTGCTATCCCCATCATCAAGACTGATGAGGGGCCTCTGCTTTTGGAATAACATCCAGTTTCTCCAAAAATCAACAACATCAAGACAATCAGCAAGGTAAGACAAGCATGCACATTCAATATTTTCCCTTTCTCCTGCAGGGCTTAGGAAAGAACCAGTGCATGAGAATTAGACCCTGTACCCCACCATGAGAGGGAGCACCAAACCCTGTGATACACGTAGTCCTGCCAGTATTATGTACTTTGAATTCACCAAGTTGAATCTCACTGTGCTCTTTATTGCACCATCACTACACAGGGCCCCAGATCATCCCTTATCTCCCATACTCTAATTTTCACATGGCTCTGCACATCCCTTTTGTGCCCTTGATGTCCCTGGTCACCTTACTACTCTCTGCATGAGATTTGGATCTCCCCTAAGGACACAGGTGACCTTGCAGCCCTCTCAGATGGTTACTCTTTCCTCACATACCTCTTGACCCCTGGCCCTGGAAGTAGAGTTGGTTTTCTCTTTGCTTCTCATTGTGGCTTCCAAACAGTTTCCCTTTCACCAGTCTAGAAAACAAAAATCAAACAAAAAAATTAGTTTTGAACCTCATGCCATCAGATTATATATGATCCCTCCTTGATGCTGTTATCCACCAACCCCTAGTTACCCCCTAAATTCTCTAACACTTTCAGTTCCTGACTCACTGTCACTTTCCTCATCATTATTCCTACCTTAGTTCTTGAAAGTTTAATGTACATGTGAATGAATTATATAGCAGTCTGCCTCTTTAGCTACATGGCCTACTCTCCTTTTCTTGTATCCATCCCACTCACTCCCATGAGGATACCTAGATCTGGTTATTACCTGTTGGATGAGAGAAGTGAAGTCCATAAAGGTTCTTAATTAATATGCTCTACTCCTTGCTCCTTGACATTTATGAAGGGAATGTACACGTGTAAATCTGACCCAAGTTCTAATTGAGATTCTACGACTTACTAGCTGTCTGACCTCAGGCAAACTCCTTAAACTTCGCTTCCATCTTTTTCGATGGAAAAGGGAAGATAAGACCACCTACTTCACAGGGTGGTTTTAAGGATTAAATAAGGTTATATATGGTAAAGCACAGTGTCGTATCTGATATCTATAATACATGACAGTTGTAAAGCTATTCCTTTCTTGCTACCTTCTGCACCTGAAGGGACAATATGATACACTGCTTGAGAATATGGCTCCGCAGTTGACTGCCAAGGTTCAAATCCCAGTTCTACTACTTTAGTCATATGCTCTTGAGCAAATGTCTCAGCCGTTCTGGGTCCAGTATCCATACCTGTAAATTGGGCATAGCACTATCTACCATGTTAAGCTGCTGTGAGAATTAAGTAAGAGTATGCCAGAAAATGAAAACAGTAACTTGAATGAAATGAAAACCATAACCAAAACATGGAGACAACCTAAGTGACGGGAAACAATCTAATAAGATACAGAATCAACCTAAGTGACCAAAAATGGATGGATGAAATCTTGGCATTTGCAGCAACATGGATGGACCTTGAGAGCATGCTAAGTGAAATAAGGCAGACAGAAAAAGAAAAATACAGTATGATCTCTTGTATATCTCACAAAACAAAAAAAACTAAGCTCATAGATACAGAGAACAAAATGATGGTTCAGAGGCAGGCAGTAAGGGGTGGGTGAAGGTGGTCAAAAGGCACAAACTCCAATTACAAAATAAATATCATGAGGATATAATGTATAGCATGGAGACTATAGTAAATAATACCACATTGCATATTTGAAAGTTGCTAATAGAGTAGGTCTTAAAAATCTTCATTTCAAGAAAAGAAAACCCTTCTAACTATATACGGTGACAGAAGTTAACTAGACTCATTGTGGTGATCATTTCTCAATATACACAAATATCAAATAGTTATGTTATACACCTGTAACTAATATAGTATTACATGTCAATTTTTTTTAAAAAGGAACATATATATCACAATTCATAGGTCAAATGCCTGCTTTTGAACACAGTCATACTCATGTAGGTATTATCTCTTGCTTTCCCATGACAATTAAAAGTTAAGTAGCTGCAACAGATACCAGATAGAATGCCAATCCTAAAACACTATCTGGCCCTTTACAGTGAAAGTTTGCAGACTGCTGGTATATGCAGTCATTTAAAACAGTCTAGTGCAGAGTAAGTTCTCAATAAGCAATAACATATTTATTCTCTGTGAAAGCCCACTTCACTTTAGTCAACAAATTATGGAAGAAATTGGGTATGGGAGGGCAAATAGAAATAAATCACTTGCACTATGAAGTCTAATATTAAAATTCTGTAGCATATAGCCCTACACAGAAGCTCAGATTTCTCTAGGGGCAGTGACAGAGTTTTTACACTGGACATAGGTTGAGTTGACATTGGATTTTCATGTCACTGCTGATGCTGTGACCAATATACCTCATGCCAAGTATGAAATGTGCTTCCAAGGCTATCACCTGCAGAAGATGTCTAACTGAATGCAAGATTCTCACAGTGAGGTGGGGAGGACAAGCCTAAGAGTGAAACTAAAAGGTTCCCCCAAGAATACAACCATTCAAAAACACAGTTTTCTTTCTTTTAATTTTATATTCCTACTGCCTTTAGAAACTAAGAGTAATAGATTAGAATGATTAAAGGTGTCCAAAAGTCACTTCATTGGGTGAAATACTTACAAAGGACCTTTGGTCATGAGCTATGCAAGGAAATAAAGGCACTTTATAAAAATGCATTTATATGCCATGCATTGAAACACAAATACAAACAAAAACAAAAACCCTTTAATATTACTCTAATTGTGTCAGTGCTTTTACCCTAGCACTGGATGTAACACGTGGTAGAAATGAGCACTTACTCAAAACATATTCCTTTTTTCTGTGTATTAACTCATGACAAAAGGCCCGAAGCGTTTCTCAGTGACTATAGTTGGGAAACCAGAAGGCTGTGTTAATTGTAGAGCTATGAAAGAGTGGTTACCAACAGCTCAGGCTTGAATTCCAGAGTTGGCCACCTACTAGGCTAGAAATCTTAGTTCCTTTATAGGAGTATCTTCAGTATCTTCATTCTCCCTATATAGTCCTGAGGAATCAAAGAGATGATGCATTTAAAGTCCATAGCACAGTGCCTGATGCATAAGTTCTCAAATGTAGCTAGCAATAGCAGCTGTTGTCATTGCCATTGTATTATAAAAACTTTAAAATACAAAATTACAAACTCTTGGAAGCTCCATTCTGGTAAATCCCACTACAGTGACTCCAGCTCTGTTTGGGTTCCTGGACCCACTTGTAATGTGTGTAGGAGGGAGGGGGTTTTCCCAGGCATGATAGCAAGCAATTTTCGAACACCAGCAGGGTATCCAAGAATTCAACTCCATTCTGACACTATCTGCATGGAGGCAGTACTAGATTTCCTTGGGTTAAGGGCTCAGTCCCACAGGGCTGTCCCCTCTCTCCCCAGAAACCAGTCAGAAGCCCCAGACTATTCCCTGTTCATCTGCCTCCCAGGCTACAGATCAGAGGTTCCAACAACCTCCCTCTTAGGTTCAATTAATTTGCCAGAGTGTCTCACAGGACTCAGGAAAACACTTACGTTTATTAGTGTAATGAAGGATACTGCAAAAGGACACAAGTCAATAGCCAGATGAAGAGATAGATACATAGGGCAAGTTCCCAAATAAAGGAGCTTCTGTCTTCCTAGGGCTTGGGGTCTGGCTCCGTGGCACTTGTTAGCGTTCTGGTAGCCCAGGTGTGGAAGCTCTCTCTCCAGTAGGGATGCAGGATGCATAAAAAAGCACAGTGCTCTTCTCTTGATTTTTGTGAAGACTTCAGTGCACAGTCACGATTGACTAAGTCATTGGCTGTTGGCTGATTCAGCCTCCGGCTCCTCCACCCTCTTCCCAGCAGTGGGGCCTGGAGGCTGAGAGTTCCCACCCTCTAATCACATGGCTGGTCACCCTGACAACCACCCCCTACCCTTGCCTGGGGTCCTAAAGTCTCCTCACTAACAGAACAAAACACCTGGTTCAACTTTATGGCTCAAGCATTTTCAGGAACTGTGGATGAAGAGCAAAAGCAGAGCCATTTTGTTAAAAGATGTCATCTAAATGACCAAATATGTATTTCTTATAAATCATTTCACAGAAGCCTATATTCATTGTGGATGATTTCATTTCCCTTATGGCTGAGGATTCTAAATTCTGTAGCCAGTGTTTTCTGATTTAAAAAAAAAAAAGTATTTCTGCAAATAAAACATCTATTGGGTCTTAGCATTCCTAAAAAGTGAGTTTACTTCAAATTTTCATGTTTAGGTGTGTCATGTTGGCGTTCATCTTAAAAAGAGTTTGTATCTACTCAAAAGAAAAATACCACCCTTCTCAAAAGTTTACATAAAACTTCAGTTATTTTTCAATGAATTACTGCCTTTCTTAGATGTAACCACATCAATGGGCCCTTAGATATTCTCAAAACAAACTCCATATTAGGGAGAACATATTAGGGGTATAACATGTGAAATAATAACTGAAAGATATCATTTAAAATTCCATATGTGAATATTAAGGAATAACATCTGGGAATTATGTAAAATAGCCCAGAAGTGGGGATATAGCTACAAAGAGAGTAACTATGTACTAACAACTGCAAATCAAAATCATTGTATTATTTCTACTTTTGTATTTGCTTAAATGCCCATAAAAATCTTAGATAAACAAATATGACATACAAAACTTCCAAGAAAATATTTCACCAAATCTAAGACATACCTTTTGATATAAGCCTTTAACCCTATAAACAATTAGGAAAAATAGAACTCTCAAGACTACAAAAGAATAGAAATTTTATATTCTTACATATCATGCAAAATCATAAAAATTTTCTCTTTCTGCATCCTTATGTTCAATCCTTCTGTACCCTTATATATGTGTCTTTTCTAAGTAGCATATAGTTTTATAAGTAGCATACTAATACAGAATATTGTCAGTAGCATAAAACTTCTCCAGGGAACTTTTGATTGGAATATTTAGTTCATTTACATTTAATTACTGATAGTTGGATTTAAATATACAGTTTTCCTTTTTGTTTTTTTAATTTATGTCACCTGTTTTATGTTCTCATCTTTCTTTCATGCAGTCTTTTAAATCAAATGTATTTTTATTATTGTTAGCATAGATGATCCTCTGAAACCTAGCCAAAGCAGAGCCATTTTGTTAAAAGTTGCCATTTTAGAACAAGTTACTGAGTTATACTCCTGGACTACAATTCCAGGAACAGGGAGGAACTGATAAAAGCTAGCCTAGTGGCAGTGGGGTAGTGACTCCAGTAGAATAGCTGCCTGAATGTCACCCACTGCTCCATAAGTAACCCCTCAGTAAAAGTCATTTACTCACCAAGCTGAACTTGTCCAAGTAGTTCTAAGGCCTGTCTGGTTCCCTCATAATTTGGGGGGAAGGCATCTCATTGACATCCCTCTGGGATATTCTCATAAGAATTATTCCACTTTTTTTTTCCTCATCTGTCAGTTTATTGGCCCTCCCTATTCTTTTAGCACTTAGCCTAAAGATTATAACATGCTTCATTAATTTACTAAGTCTAATGTAAATTAATTCATTTTACCACTTCCCAGACAACACTGAGCCTTTGAATGCCTTATCTTCATGTCCCTTCCACGTTCTCTACTAATGTTGACGTGTATTTTATCGCATGTATATTTTAAACCCCACAGGATATTTTGTTTTATATAGTCAATATTCCTTTAGATTAACTCCCATATTTTCCATTTCAGCTGTTCTCATTTTTTTCCTATATATCTAGGCTTCTAAGATTATATTCCATTTTCCTGAAAGTTTAAGTGTCACTTTTAGTGTGTGTCTTTTTGTAATGAATTTTGTCATTTTTTGTTTATGAAATGTTTTTACATTTGACTGCATATTTGGAGGATATCTTCAATCCTTCAATGTCTCTAGTTAATTTTTTAGCATCTTAAAAAAATGTCATTTTATTGTGTTTTGGCTTCCTTTTTTGTTTGTTTTTGGGTATCTGGATGCTTTTATGATTTTCTCTGTGTCATTTGTTGTCATTAGTTTTTAGCAGTTTTACTATGATGTATCTAAGGATGGTTTTCTTTATATTTATCCTGATGGCTCTTGAATCTAGTCTTGGAATCTTTAATCACTTTGGGAAAATTCCCAGCCAGCATTTCTTCAAATATTTCTTGTCCCTTTCTCTCTTTCCCTTCCAAGGCACTTAAATCACATGCATGTTAGACCTTCTCACATTGTCCTATATGTCTTTTATTTTCTCTATTTTCTATTCTTTTTGTTACTATAGGTGAGGGTGTATTTTTTTTCTATTATCTTCCAGATCAGCTCTTTAATTTGGTATGAATCCTATCAGCTGCGTTCTTAAATTATTGTAACTTTCAATTCTAGAATTTCTATGCAACATATAAATGATTTCAGATCTCTGGTAAAATTCTCCATCATTTTTAAGTCTGCCCTTGATAACACCAATATCTAGATCACCAGTGAGTTGGTTCCTATTGCCTGTTTTTTTTCACCTAAAGCTCTGGATAATGTTTTAATTCTTCAGAGATTTCTTTCGTTTTTGGCAGGCAATTAAAGCAGAATCTTCTTACCTTAACCTAGTCAAGAACTAAGAGAATCAATGTTGAATTTCAGTCTCTGTAAAGCCTGCTATATTTCTGCTCCACCTTTCCTCCTAAGACACAGTCCTTCAGGAGTCCCAGCTGAAAGTCTTGGGTGTTTACCAAGTTACCTTTTTCTTGGAAGGCCCTGAAATACAGTTTTCTTTTTTCTCTCCAGCATAATGAGAATGGCTGACAAGTCTGCTTACTTTTTAGCTTCTTTGCAGCTGCACCTTGCAAACTGGAGAATGCAAGGAGAAAAGAGGTTTAGAATATTGAACTCATGATAATAATTTTCCATTTCTCTGGTATCTTGGCTTCTCGACTCCTAACTGACTTATTAGCTTCAAACTCCAGTTTTGTCTCACCAGGCCCATAACATTGTTAAAAGCTCTACCCACTTTCTCAAACTCTCTATTCATACCAGCTATGAATCTGCAAATGCCTTTATGGAATAAATCATCCATAAAGGGTCAAACCCTACTCAATGTATTTCCCTTCTCTCTTGGATCTTGGACCCTTAATTCCTGGCTGACTTAGTAGCTCTCTGATCCTTTCAAACATGTTATTGTTTTTGTATTTTGTTGAGTTTTCTAGTTGTGGTTAGGCATGAGAAATGGTCTTCTACAACCTAGACCATCCAATCTACAGATAGATCTTACATGTTTGGATATGGTAAAGTAATGTAAAACAGTGGTCCTTAATTTTTGATCTCAGAAGTTCTTTATCCTTTTAATTGTTAAGGAATCCAAAGAATATTTGTTTAGGTGGGTTAGATCTATTAATATTTATCACATTAGAAATTAAAACTATAATTCTAAAAAATTAATTTTAATATTTTAATTATTTATTAATCATAAATGGCAATAAATTCATTACAGATTAACAAATATTTTTACTTAAAAAATCTATTTTCCATAACAAAAAATTGGAGGAAGAGTAGCATTGTTTTACAGTGTTACAAATCTCTTTAATGTCTAGCTTAAAAGAATAGAGCTAGAGTCTGTTATTGGATTCTACATTCAGTTTATTGCCATGAATAGTTTTGGTTGAAGTATATGAAAAAAATCCAGCCTCATGCAGATATATATAGATGAAAAATGGAAGAGTGTTTTAATAGTCTTTTCAGATAATTGTGGATTTTATTTCACATTACACCTAAAGTCAAGAAATACTTTCTTAAAGGTTAGTTGAAGTATGAAACCTGAAACTGTATCAGTGAACTTCTACTCACTCTGTTGTATTTAAATACAGTGGTTTTCTTGCACTTTAAATGGACTTTTTACTCATGAAAGATTTAAAACTTCATGCATTGATTATTTGGAAAATATTGACTGATCAAATTATACAGATCTTTTCAATATTGAAATATTTCATTATATAGTGCTAAAAAACACATTTGTAATACACTATCATTCTCATCAGACAAGTCTAATTATTGAGAAGCTATCAAACTCATGGTGGCAGAAACATGTTTGCCAAAACTTGAATTTTGTAACTGACAGCAAATATTGTCATTTTTTTTTCTTGAGTAGCAGTCTCACTCTTTTCATTTCCAAGACAATATTTGCCAAATAATCAAAACTGAAAAACAATAGCTGTAAGGTACTCTTCTAAGTAAAAAGGCATTCCATGAAATGAATGGCCCGTTCAGTTTGCAACCCAATCACACGTGTTTGGGGATCCATTAGAACTGCTTTATGCATAGCTCCTATTTTGTCAACCAGAATATTAAAAAGGTATGTTCTTGATATAAAATTACATTTTAATGCTTCATCTAAAACATTCTTAAGTGAAATTGGTGTATATTGTGCATATGTATAAATATGCATACATACCATCAATCCTCATAATTCACAGATTCACATTTGAAAATTTCCCTACTTGCTAAAATTTATTTGTAACTCCAAAGTCAATACTTGTGATGCTTTCATGGTCATTCACAGACATGCACTGCATAGTGAAAAACCTGAGCCATGTTCCCAGGTGAGATGGAACAAGGCAACACCCCGCCGTCTTGTTTCAGCTGTCATAGGGTAAACCAGCGTCCTTTTCACAGTCGATTTTGTACCATGTTTTTGCCTTTTTATGTTTTTTGGTGGTGATTTTGCTATTTAAAATGGCCCTCAAGCGCTGTCTAGTTTTCTAAGTAGAGGAGGCTTAGACATGCCTGATCGAGAAAATGTGTGTTAGACAAGCTTCCTGCAGGCATGAGTTATAATGATGTTAACCATGAGTTCAGTGTTAATGAATCAATAATGCATCTTAAACAAGGTATCTTTAAACAGAAACACACATAAATCTAGGTTATATATTCATTGGTTGATGGAAATGTTGTGATCAGAGGTTCACAAGAACTTAACCCCATATTTACCCTGGGAGTTCAGTACCCAGTAGCTCCATATTTATATATTGTGACTTTATAGAATACACCTATGGCATATAATGAGCATGAACTATATATATATGCATCTATGTATATGTAGATAGTGTAGAGTACATAATTGTGCATGTGTGGTTGTAAAGAATATAATGATTGCTAATGCGGTTGGTGCCACTGTCTTGATTTGTTCTAAAGCACCAGTAGTTGTATACTATCACTTTTGCACCTTTAGTACAAAAGTCAAACATTATAGCAAATAGTATCTTAGTATTATTATGAAAATACTACAATGTTCCCCAGAGGCTAAAAAAAAGTTTTTATTATCAAACAGATTTACTTAAAGCATTAATTTCAGCCTTAAAATACATTTGTGTTACCCTGGCACTGTAGGAGTAAATTTCATTGTTGTTATTTTTATACATTTATGGAAGTAGTGCTTCCAAATGCTCTTAAGATTGTAAATTCCTCAGAACTGTAATACATCTTGACAACAAATATTTATATGTAAGTGAAATCCATGCCCTGTTTTGTTTTATTTGTTAGTGAATACTTTTGTTTTGTTAATTTCTATAAAATAATCAACTGTTCTTATGGAATCTCCAAATTACATCCATTGAGATATATATTAGCTTATAGATTACCTATTTACATATTTTAAAGCACATAATTATATGCAGAGAATGAATTGAACGAGTTATAAATGCAAGAGAGAAATTTGGTTTGAAGGGCTGGCAAAATAAATTTATTAAAGGGAAGACTGGTATTTTTTATTCTTAGATATTATTGCTTAAAGGGAAAAGAGCCAAATAGATCACCTACATAACCTTCATGCCTAAAATATAATTTGATAGGAGAAAAAGAAAAAAAAAGAAAAAGGATTTAAAAACAGAAGGAAAAGGATAAGTAATTTAAATGGATAAAAGAGGAGATGAGTTGGAAATAAGTTTTAAAAGTGAATAAATATTGAGAAATTATTGATACCAGATACATGTTTAGGAGGAAATTTGTATAGGAGACAATCTTTCAATGAATCCTATCATTCCAGCTTGGTGAAGCCTCTTCTCTCACCTCCTTCCTCATGTACTAGCCGTGCTATAAAGGTTATTCATGGTGATATTTGAATCTTTGATGTGATAAGCCTGCAAGAAAACTGGACTGCGTTGGTATTGCACCTCCTAGGGCTCACCTGGAGCTCTTTAAGACTGAAAAACCCAAACTGTGGGAAATGTACTTATAGTCTTGGTGGGAATGGATATTCACTCTCAATTATCCCATAAAAATACTAATTATATGGCAGGAAGTAAGTAAATTTCCTCTCTTTTCTTTGGGGTATAAGGAAAGGAAAAAGAAAGGAATAGTGGGATATCATTTTGGTCTTGACTCTGAAACACAAAATTTCAGAGTTTTTAATAGTGGGAAACAAACTGTTCCTGGCCACATGCCCTTGAGACAGGAACAAGTCAAGGAGCCATGAGCTAAGCTGATACAATTGTTATTCTCTGGGAATTTTCCACATCCCTTCAGTTATTGCTAAACATTGAGTAAAAACTTGCCTCAGTGGTACTGGGAGGAAGTTAGGAGAGTTTAAGCCCACAGTTAAGGCCAAAGAACAGTAGCCCCTCTGTGGAGCCTAAGCAGCGAAAGCAGCAGCAGTCACTGGGGCAGGAAAGCAGATCCCCTGGAGTAATACCTGAGGGTCACCTGCAGCAGAGTCAGTAAGGTGGCTGTTGGAGAAGGAGGCCAGCATGGCAGAACCTAAAGACGCATTCCTGAGCAAATACAAAAAAAGATACAGGTCCTTTGAGGAGAATTTATTTTCAGTAGTGAAGTAAGGAGGTGATCATGTCACCTACAAGCTCTTAACTTCCTTAGGTACTCCAGGGTCAGCAGGTCAAAAGACTAGCGTGGAATAAGTTTTAATGTTTGTGTTTCTTATAAATTGTCTTTTAATTAGGGTTTTAGAGACTTTACTCTAGAATTGAAAGGATGTAAGAAAGTCGAGTCTTTGATCTGTTAAAAAAACATCTCCCTTTACTTGGTTTGCTAGTCCACCCCCTGCAGAACTTGCCCTTTAGGATGTTTCCCTTTAATATCTTGGCTTTGTTCTTTCTCCACTGCTTTTACTAAAGACAGGATCAGTTTAACCCAATGTGATAACAGACAGCCTTGTATGTAATGGTAACCTTATTTCTCCAACTTTGAAACTAGTTAACAGTTCTTATCAGCAACCACAGCAGACAAGTAAAGTGATTGAGAAAGCCATAAAAAGCCAAAGGGAAAAAAGCTGAAGTTAAAACAAATTTCAGCTCTAGGTCTCCACTGATCTCCATAGTGAATACAAAAACCTAACACGTTTATTGGACTTCTTTTGATTATAAATCATTATTATTGCACTATTTTCACATCTACTAGTATCTTCTTAGTTGGGATCTTCCAGTAAAACACTTGAAATGAGCATTTTTAAAGATAAAGAGGCACAGCTATTAAGATTCTAAACTCATAAAGTTGTAGGTTTTCTGGGGCTCATTTGGAATTATATGATACACATAAACAATGAGAGTCCTAAAACCCAAACTTTGCATTTATAAAATATGTGTTCAGATTTTGCTTGGTAAAGAAAATAGGCATCTCTGAATTAAGAAAGACAGACTATATAGAATATTCTTTCACCAGGTAAGTCTAGTTAAATATAAGTACAGTCAAGGAAATAAACACACAGGCTCATTCCTATAATGTGATCATGTATTAAACCGCATTTTCTAGACCTAGCAGCAACAAGAGGTTTGAAGTAATTAAGATCATTTATTCTTAAGAAGAGAACACTTGTGATCATGATTTTTAACCATCAAATACTATAAAACCTATTAGCTGGAAAAAGAGTTTACACTGTTCTATGTAATCCCAAAGGTCTGAATTTAGGTACTATCAGAAAAAACTACAGAAAGAAAGAATTTGCCTAAAGATAAGAGAAAGTCCAAGAGGGACATGTAGCAAGACCTTGAATTCACCTCCTCCCACAGACACAGTGAACCTACAGCTACATAGAGAACAATTCCTCCTGAAGAACTGAGGGCTGATTGGACAGCTTCTGTGCAACACATAATAGAGGGACCACACAAAGAAGGGTAGAAGAGATGGAGACATGATAATGACGGGAACCTCACCTGTGACACAGTGACCTGCACCAGGGAAGGATATCCCTGAGGGGCCTGGGCAAGCATTTGCCCACACTGGGGTACAGTGTAAATACCAGCAGTTTAAAGGGTAACTAGACTATAAGGGAAGGAATTCCATTTACTAACATTGCTATGTCCACAAACAGTGGGGAACTGCTAGAACTCTCTCTGAAGTTGAGACACCGGGAAGCACCCTTTTTTGCATTCCCCCTACATCTTGATAGTGCAGGTGGGAACTGGGTCCAGGTGCTCTAGCCAGACTTCTAGGGCCACCCCAGTACACACTGGGCACCTAGCCTACACCAGCTCCAGCAGTACCACCAAGGTGGACTGGACACAGTGTATCCCAGGACCTCCCTGCCTGTGCCTGACCCAGCCATTCTGCCAAGACAGCCATGGCAGAGCATGCCCAAGGAGCCCCCTGATTCATATCTGCTGCAACCCCAGCTGTCTCACCAGAATATTCACAGCCCACACCCACCTGAGCACCAGCCATTCTTCCAGGGCAGCACCAGCATGGCAAGCCCTAGGACACCCATCATATACTTGCCTGAGCTCCAACTGTCCTGCCAGGGCAGCACTGGCACAATGTACCTCTGGATCCCCTGGCCTGCTCTAGCTCCAAAAGTCCCTTCACCCTAGTCCTGGCACATCATGCCCTAGTACTCTCCAGCTGGTGCCCACTCCAGCTACAGCCATCCCAAGGTGGTCACAAGTGAGCATGCCTTCTACACAAGGCTACTCCTTCAAGAACAAAAGAACTAGTTTGCAGATAGAAGCGCAGTAAGTCAAACAAAATGTAGAGACAGAAATATCTTCTGAAAGAAAAAATAAGATAAAACCATAGACAAAAACTCTAATGAAATGGGGGTAATTTACCTGATAAAGTATTCAAAGTAATGGTCATGAAGATGTTCAACAAACTCAAGAGAAGAATGGAGAAATACAGTGAGAGCATCAACAAAGAGAAAATATAATAACTAACCAAACAGAGCTGAAGAATACAGTAACTGGAAAGAAAAACATACTAGAGGAAATTAACAACAGATTAGGTGATACCGAAGAACAGATTAGCAATCTGGAAGACAGAATAGTGAAAATCACCCAATAAAAACAGCAAAAGGAAAAAAGAATATTTAAAAAAATGAGGTTAGTTTAAGGGACCTTCAGGACAACATCAAACATACTAACTTTTGCATTATAGGGGTCCTGGAAGGAGAAAGGAGAGAGAAAGGGGCAGAAAACTTTATGAAGAAATAATGACTGAAATTTTCCCTAACTGGGAAAGGAATTCAGGTCTAGGAAACAGAGTCTCAAACAAAATGAATACAAAAAGATCCACACCAAGACATTTTATAATTAAAATAAAATTTAAAGATAAGGTTAAAGAAAGAATCTTAAGGGCAACAAGAGAAAAACAAGTAGTCCCATATAAGAGAAACCCCATAAGGCTATCAGCTGATTATTCAGCAGAAATTTTTCAGGCCAGTAGGGAGTGGCAGGAAATATTTAAAGGGCTGAAAAAGAATACTTACAACCAAGAGTACCCAGCAAGATTATCATGGAGAATTGAAGGAGAAAGAGTTTCCCAGACAGGCAAAAATTAAAGCAGTTCATCATCACTAAACTGGCTTACATAAAATGTTTGTGTCCTTTTTGAGCAGAAAATAAAAGGCTATTTCTTAGAAATAAGAAACTATATAAGTAAAAAATCTCACTGGTATAGGCACATATACAGAAGGCAGTGAACCAGACACTTAAAAAGCTAGTATGAAGGTTAAAAAATGAAAATAGTGAATTCAACTATAAATAGTTAAGTAATACATAAAATAGAGAAAGGGCAAAAGAAAAAAACCCAAACATAACCCATCAAACGATAAGGGAAGAGAAAAAAGGAACAGAGAAGAATTGCAAAAACAACCAGAAAACAATTAACAACATGGAAATACATACATATTTATCAATAATTACCTTAAATGTATATGGGCTAAATGTGTCAACCAAAATATAAGGCTGGCTGAACAGAAAAAATACAAGACCTCTGTATGTTGCCTACAAGCGACTTACTTCAAATCTAAAGACACACACAGACCCAAAGTGAAGGGATGGAGAAAGATAGTCCATGCAAATGGCACAAAAAGAAAGCTGGAGTTGCAACACTCATATCAGACAAAATAGACTTTAAAACAAAGATACTAAAAAAAAAAGACAAAGGAATGGAATACATAACAACAAAGGGTCAATCCAAGAAAAAGATGCACATTTGTAATATTAATGCACCCAACATAGGAATGCCTAAACATATAAAGCAAATATAACAGACATAAAGTGAGAAGTTGATTGTAATATAATAATATTAAGGGATTTTAATACCCCACTTACAGCAATGGATAGATCATCCATTCAGAAAATCAATCAGGAGACATTGGCCTTAAACAACACATTAGGCCAGATGGACTTAATAGATATATGCAAAACATTTCATCCAAAACCTGCACAATACACTTTCTTTTAAAGTGCATATAAAATATTCTCCAGGAAACATCATATATTAGTCCACAAAACAAGTGTCAATAAATTCAAGAAGATTGAAATCATATTATTCATCTTTTCAACCACAATGGTATGAAACTAGAAGTCAATTATAAGAAGAAAACTGGAAAAAAACAAAAATATAAGAACACTAAACAACATACTGCTAAGCAACCAGTGGGTCACTGAAGAAATGAAAGTGAAAATCAAAGATATTTTGAGACAAATAAAAATGGAAGCACAACTTCCCAAAATCTATGGGATTCAGCAAAAGTACTTCTAAAAGGGAAGTTCATAGTATTGCAGGCCTACCTCAAAAAACAAGATTGATCCCAAATATCTTACTTTACACTTAGAAGAACTAGAAGAAAAGCAAAGCCCTAAGTTAGTAGAAAGAAAGAAAGAACAGAGCAAAAATAAATGAAACAGTGGCCTAAAGAGCAGAACAATAGAAAAAATCAATAAAACTAAAAAGCTTGTTTTTTTAAAAGATAATATTGACAAGACTCTAGCCAGACTAATCAAGAAAAGAGAGATGACTCATATAAATAAAATCAAAGGAAAGAGAAACTACAAATGACACCACAGAAAAAAAAGTACATAAGAGAGTAGTAAGAACAATTATACATTAACAACTTAGAAAGCCTAGAAGAAATGGATAAATTCCTAGAAATACTCTAACTTCCAAGACTGAATCATAAATAGAAAAACTGAATAAACCAATTACAAGTATTGAAATTGAATCATTAATTTAAAAGTTCCCAAAGAACAAAAATCTAGGACCAGATGGTTTGGCAGTTGACTTCTACCAAACATTTAAAGAGTTACTATCTATCCAAATTATTCCAAAAAATGGAAGAGAAAGGAACACTTCCAAATTCATTTTATGAGGCAGGCATTACCCTAATACTAAAACCAGACAGACATACTACAGAAAAAGAAAATTATAGGCCAATATCCCTGATGAACATACATCCTCATATTTGGAACCACAAAAGTCCCTGAGTAGTCAAAGCAATCTTGAGAAAGAAAAAAGGCAGAGATATCATGCTCCCTGACTTCAAACTGTACTACAAAACATCACAATCAAAAGAGTATGATACCAACATGAAAAAAGACACACAGATGAAAGGAACAGAATACAGAGCTCAGAAATAAACCCAAGCATAAATGGTCAATTAACTTAGTACAAAGATCTGAAGAACATACAATGGGAAAGGACGGTTTTTTAAATAAATATACTGGGAAACTAGACAGCACATGCAAAATAACGCAACTGGACTACTATCTTATACCATATATAAAAATAAATTCAAAATAGATTTAAGACATGAATGAAATACTTGAAACCATAAAACCACTAGAAGAAAACATAGGCAGGAACTTTCAGAAGAAGATGGCAGAGTAGGAAGGCAAGGAGGAAACCTCCTCCAAAAAACACATAAAAGAAGAAAATAAACCTGAAAATGACCAGAGGACTGCGAAATAGATGACCTAGATGAGGAAGAAGAGATCACATAGAAAAAGTTAAAGTGGCAGAGCCAAGATTGAGCAGGACCCAAGCCCTCCCTCAATCCAAGCCTACAGGTAGGAGAATGAGGAAAGGAGTGGGGGGGGCAGGAGCCCAGGAATGCTGCACACCTGGCCCTGGAGATCTTCTTTGGGAGCATGAACCCACATTAAATTGGGTTCTGCTGATTAGCATGGCTGGACAATAGGGACAGGCAGAAGTCTCTGAGAGGCTAAAACTCCAGCCAGAATGGAAGGAAGCCATGCTCCAGAGGTCCTGAGACCCAGAGCAGAGGTTGCAGTTTGAAAGATTTGTGAGCAGTGGGTTAGGATTGGACAGAACACTCTTCTAAGGAGAAAGGGTAGGTGGAGGATACCTTCTGAGCCCTTCCTCAGACCAATAGATTAGGAACTCTCAGAAGTCCCAGACACTCCATCCCCCTTGCTGGCAACAAAGCCCTGAGGCTCCTCCTGCATATGCTACTGGCAACTAATCCACTTGGTCCAGAAGCAACATTAAACTTTGCTGCCTGGCAGGCAGAGGGAGACTCTCTCAGCTTCCTTGGCTCTATTTCAACATACCCAGAGAGGTGCCTGGAGGAGCCAGCCCCAAGAACTCCTTCCTCCCTGAGTGTGTCCAAGCCTGGTGCTGTGGATCAAGCTGGGGCAGAGCTGCGTGTTGGTCCATCCACCCCATTAACCCTGCAGCCCTCTGATTGCTGCAGGCCAGGCAGAGGGAGGCTGAACCCACAGCAAACTCAGCAGAGATTTCTGAACTGATCATGAATGCAGCAGTGAGAGCAAACTTCCCTCCCAGATTTAGACCACTACAGAAGCTAGACAGAAATACACCCTGCCCATGGCACACCAAGCTGGGGCCCCCAAAAAATAGAACCAGGCACTAGATAGTAAAGACTCTTGAGCTTCTGAGCATGATAGCATGCATGCCTTCTTCAATTCTATAAGCCAGGAAGCATAGCAGAGCCACCTAATACAAAGGAAGAAACTCAGAAACCCAAACAAAATGAATAGGAAGAGGAATATGATACAAAAAAAATAAAAGGAAAGAATACCAGAAAGAAGGCTAAGTGAAATGGAGATCACCAATCTTCTTGATAAAGATTTCAAAATAAGTGTCATAAATATGCTCATGGATTAACAGAAAAGCATTCAAGATGTCAGGGAGGACTTCAACTAAAAGATAGGAGACATGTAAAAAAGCCACTCATAAATGAAGAATACAGTATCTGAAATGGAACATACAATGGAGAGATATAAAAATAGATTAAACCATGAAAAGAAAATGGTGAATGAGATGGAAATTAGAGAACAGGAAAACAATGATGCTGAGGAACACAGAGAAAAAAGAAACTCTAGAAAAGAAAGAATGATGAGAGATATGTGACCAATCCAAATGAAACAATATTTGCATAATAGGGGTACCAGAAGAAGAGAAAGACAGAAGGATAGAAAGTCTCTTTAAGGAAATTATTGTTGAAAACCTCCCCAATCTGGGGAAGGAAATAGACACTCAGATCATAAAAGCACAGAGATCTCCTAAAAAAAGGTACCCCAGGGAAACAACACCAAGACATAGAATAATTAAAATGTCAAAGGTCAAGGATGAGGAGAGAGTATTGAAAACAGCCAAAGAGAGAAAAAAGATTACTTATCAAGGAAATCCCATCAGGCTATCAGCAGACTTCTCAATAGAATCTCTACAAGCCAGAAGGGAATGGCATGACACATTTAATGTGATGAAACAAAAGAACCTCTAACCAAGAATACTCTACCCAACAAGATTATCATTTAAATTATTTAAATTTGAAGCAGCTATTAGACAATTTCTAGATAAACAAAGATGAAGGAATTCACCATAACTAACCAGCCTTACAGAATATGTTAATGGGACAGCTATAGATGGAAATGTCCCTGAGGCTAAATAGCTTTCACCAATAAAAATAACCCCATAGTAAAGGTAGTAGACCATCTAATTAGCAAGCAAATACAAAATTAAAACAAAACATAAGAAACAAAATCAACTATATACAAAATCAGTCAAGGGATACACTAAAAGTGCGTATTATGACATCTAATATGAAAAAATGTGGAGGAGGAAAAATAAGAAAAAAAGTACCTTACATTGTATTTGAAATAGAGTAATCAGCAATGTAAGATAGACTGTTATATAGCAAGGAAGCTATCCTTGAACCTTTGGTAACAACAAAACTAAAGCCTATAATAAATACACACCAAATAAATACATAAATAAATAAAAAGAGATATCCAATTACAATCCTAAAGAAAACCATCAATAACAAGAGAAGAGAAAGAAGCAAAGAAGAAAGGAACAGAGAGGAGTTATAGAAAAAACAGCTAGAAAATAATAAAATGGCAATAAGTACATATCTATCAATAATCACCTTAAATGTAAATGGACTGAGTGCACCAATCAAAAGACATAGAGTGGCAGAATTGGCAAAAAAAACAAGATCCATCTATACACTGCCTAAAAGACACTCGTTTTGACTCAAAGACATACACAGACTAAAAGTGAAGGGATGGAAAAAGATATTCCATGCAAATAATAGGGATAAAAAAGGCAGGAGCCACAGTACTTATATCAGACAATATTGATTTCAAAACAAAGTAACAAGAGACAAAGAAGGACATTACATAATGATAAAGGGATCAGTCCAACAAGAGGATATAATCATTATAAATATCTATGCACCCAACATAGGAGCACCTAAATATGTAAAACAAATATTAACAGAAATAAAGGGGGAAATAGACTGCAACACATTCATTTTAGGAGATGTTAACACACCACTCACATTGCTAGATCAACCAGACAATGAATAAGGAAACAGAGGCACTGAACAATACCTTAGATCAAAAAGCCTTAACAGATATATACAGAACACTCCACCCAAAAGCAGCATGATACACTTTTCTCACATGTACTAAGCCACAACAAGAGCCTCAATAAATTGAAAAGATTGAAATTGTGCCAACCAGCTTCTCAGACCACAATGGTATGAAATAAAATTAATTACACAAAAAACAAAAGCATACAAAAAAATGGAGGCTAAACAGAATGTTTCTATATAATCAATGGATCTATGAACAAATTAAAACAGAAACCAAGCAATATAGAGAGACAAATGAAAACAAAAACACAACAGCCTAAAATCTGTGGGATGCAGCAAAGGCAGTTCTAAGAAATATATAGCAATAAATGCTAACCTTAAGAAAGAAGAATACTTCCAAATGAACAGTCTATACTCACAATTAACTAAACTAGAAAAAGAACAAATGATGCCCAGTCAGTATAAGGAGGGACATAATAAAGATCAGAGAAGAAATAAATAAAATTGAGAAGAATTAAACAATCAAAAAAGCCAATGAACCAGCAGCTGGTTCATTGAGAAAATAAACAAAATAGTTAAAACCCTAGCCAGACTTATCAAGAAAAAAAGAAAATGTACACACATAAACAGAATCAGAAACAAGGAAGGAAAAATCACAACAGATATCACAGAAATACAAAGAATTACTAGAGAATACTATGAAAAATTGTATGCCAACAAATTGGGCAACCTGGAAGAAATGGACAACTTCCTAGAAAAATAAAACCTTCCAAGATTGACCCAGGAAGAAAGAGAACATCTGAACTAACCAAATACCAGCAATGAAATCGAATTGGAAATAAAAAGAAAAACTTCCCCCCAAAACAAAAACCAGGTCCAGATGGATTCATAGCCAAATTCTACCAAACATTTAAAGAGCTAATACCCATCCTTCTTAAAGTATTCCAAAAAGTAGAAGAGGAGGGAATACTTCCAAACTCATTCTATGAGACCAGCATCACTCTAATAACAAAACCAAAGACAAAACAAAATAAGAAAACTACAGACCAATATCCCTGATGAACATACATGCAAAAATCCTCAACAAAATATTAGCAAACTGAATTCAAAAATATGTCAAAAAGATCATCCATCATGACCAAGTACGATTTTTTCCAGGGATGCAAAGATGGTACAATATTCATAAATCAATCAATATCATACACCACATTAACAAAGAGGAGGATAAAAACCACAGTATCATCTCAATAGATGCTGAAAAGCATTTGACAAAATTCAACATCCATTCATGATAAAAACTCTCAACAAAATGGGTATAAAGGGTATGTACCTCAACATAATAAAGGCCATATATGACAAACCCACAGCCAACATCATACTTAATAGAAAACATCTGAAAGGAGCAAGACAAGGATGCCCATTGTCAACACTTTTATTCAACATAGTACTGGAAGTCCTAGCCATGACAATTGGAAACACAAAGAAATAAAAGGCATCCAAATTGGTAAGGAAGAAGTTAAATTGTCTCTGTTTGCAGGTGGCACTATATTATACATAGAAAACCCTAAAGACTCCACCAAAAAACTATTAGAACTAATAACAGACTTCAGCAAGTTTGCAGGATACAAAATTACTACACAGAAATCTGTTGAATTCTTTTTTTTTAGCTTTATTTTGGTATCATTAATCTACAATTACATGAAGTGTTGCATTCTTATATACTAACAAGAACTATAAAAAGAGAAATCAGGAAAACAACACCATTTACAATTGGATCAAAAAAATAAAATACCTAGAAATAAACCTAACCAAGGAGGAAAAAAACCTATATTCTTAAAACTCAAGACATGAGAGAAATTAAAGAAGACAATAATAAATGGAAATCTATTCTGTGCTCATGGAGAGGAAGAATTAATACTCTCAAAATGGCCATCCTGCCTAAAGCAATCTACAGATTCAATGTAATTCCTATCAAAATACCAACAGCATTCTTCAATGAACTAGAATAAATAGTTCTAAAATTCATATGGAACCACAAAAGACCCTGAATAGCCAAAGTAATTCTGAGAAAAAAGAACAAAGCTGGGGGCATTATGCTCCCTGACTTCAAGCTCTACTACAAAGCTACAGTATTCAAAACAATTTGGTACTTCTACAAGAAGAGACCCATAGATCAATGGAATGAAATAGAGAGCCCAGATATAAACCCACATATATGTGGTTAATTAATACATAATAAAGGAACCATGGATATACAATGGGTAAAAGGCAGACTCTTCAACCACTGGTGTTGGGAAAACTGGAGTTACATATAAGAGAATGAAACTGGATTATTGTCTAACTCCATACACAGAAGTAAACTCTAAATAGTTCAAAGACCAGAATGTAAGTTATGAAACCATAAAACTCTTAGAAGAAAACATAGGCAAAAATCTCTTGAATATAAGCATAAGCACTTTTTTCCCAGACACATCTCCTTGGGCAAAAGCAAAAATGAACAAGTGGGACTACATCAAACTAAAACCTTCTGTAGAGTAAAGGACACCATCAGCAGAACAAAAGGGCATCCTACAGTATGGGAGAACATATTTGTAAATGACTCATCTGATAAGGGGTTAACATCCAAAATGTATAAAGAACTCATATGCCTCAACACCCAAAAACACCTGATCAAAAATCAGTGGAGGACCTGAACAGACACTTCTCCAAAGAAGACTTACAAATGGCCAACAGGCACATGAAAAGATGCTCCACATCGCTAATTATCAGGGAAATGCAAATTAAAACCACAGTGAGACATCACGTCACACCAGTTAGGATGGCCAGTATCCAAAAGACAAGGAACAACAAATGCTGGTGAGGATGCAGAGAAATAGGAACCCTCCTACACTGTTGGTAGGACTGTAAATTGGTGCAACCACTGTGGAAAGGAGTATGCAGCTTCCTCAAAAAACTAAAAGTAGAAATGTCATTTGACCCAGTAATTCCACTTCTAGGAATTTACCATTTACTCAAAGAAAACAAAATCTCTGATTCAAAAATACATATGCACCCTTATGTTTATCACTGCACTGTTTTGCAATAGCCAAGATATGGAAGCAACCTAAGTGTGGATGACTGTATAAAGAAGATGTGGTACATATACACAATGGAATATTATTTAGCCATAAAAAGAAAACGAATCCTACCATTTGCAACAACATGTATGGATCTAGAGGGTATTATGCTCAGTGAAATAAGCCAGGCAGAGAAAGACAAATACCATATGATTTCACTTATTTTTGGAATATAAAAACAAAGCAAGACAGAAGGAACAAAGCAGCATTTGACTCATAGACACCGAGAAGTGACTAGTGGTTATCAAGGGGAAGGAGAGTGGGTGGGACAAGGGGTAGGGAAACTGTTGAACCACTGTGATGTGCATTTGATAGTTGAAAAAAAATTCAATATGAACATCCCTATAACTAAATCATCTGTACATTTATGATTATTTAGGAATAATTTCTTGAAGTAGAAGTGCTGTATCAATGGTTATAATTATCTCCATTACTAAGCTCTTAGAGGTCAGGGTATTTTATTTGTTTGTTCACTGTTACACATCCAGGGTCTAGCACATGGTATGCAACTCAATAAATAATTTGTTTTAAAAAATGAAGGGATTTCAAATGCCCTTCCATTTTGTCAATTTCTTAGTTGCACACTAGTAATAAGTCAAGACAAAAGATTACAATGTATTTGTTTATCCAACAAATGTTTGAGTGTCTCTATGCCAGACCATATTCTACATGCTAAGTTCATGGAGCTCATAGGAAGGTCAGAATAAATATATGTCATGAAGTAATTGTTCTTTAGTGAAAAAGAACACAAGAGTACATTTTAGGTAGGTTGGTTAGGAAAGAACTATGTAAGAGGGGATATTTGGGCAGAAGTCTCACGAACATGAAGGAGCATCTATCTTAGGAAAGAGCATTTCAGAGGTAACCATATGTGCAAAGGCCCTGAGGAATGACAATGACAACAAAGTAGTCTCTAAGAGGAGATAATGTCACACAGAGAGTGAAAACAGGCTTTGATCTGTGTAAGCAAAGCACACCATGAATGATTAAGAACTGCCTTGAGTCCTTAACACTTCACTGATCTTCATAAATCCTTTGGCTGTCCATGTGCTCCCTCATTTTTCATCAAAGCTCTGAGGAAATTATTATTAAAAAATAGTTAACAGTTACTTGGAAGTAAAGTGTTCCTTTTTCCCATTTTACCCAACTCTATGTCATCTGCCAGGTCACACATTAAATCTGTCACATAAGCACATTACTTAACTAATTTGACACATAATAACCAGAGGCTAGCAAAAAATAGTAAAATAAAGCTGCTTTAATATATCTTATTAGATTCAGACTACCAACAAAATTTAAGGTACAAACTTGAAATCAAGGTTAGCCAGTAAATGAAACTTTCAAACTGGCTTTTGTGGGAAAAGGCAGACAGATCAAAGGAACAGAACTGAAAATCCAAGGTACCCTTCCCCACACAAAGTCTTACTTACATGATAAAAGGTAGCATTAAAAGCAGTGGAACAATGTGAATTGTTCAATAAATGATAATGGGACAACCAGCCAGACAATGAGGAAAAATGGAAATGTATGATCACTACTTACACCAAAATAGATTCCAATGGATCAAAAAGTAAAAAAATAAAATTGTAAAAATTGTCAAGAAAACACTGCAATTAAATAAATAAATATATATATATATCCAAGTGGGGAGAGCTAACATATATAACTCAAAAGCCTCAAAGGAAAAGATTAATAACTTTAACTACATAAAAATTTCAGTCATTAAATAGTAAAAAAGACAAATATCATAGGAAAATGCAATGATACAAGTAAATTTCTCCATTTATAAAAAGTTCTGACAAATCAACATCACAAGAACAACCTCCTCCCAAAGTGTGGTATGAACAGACACTTAGAAGGAAAAATAGTAGACTTTTAAATGTATATGTAAATGCACATTCAAAATTTTAAAAATTTAATTTAAAACCAATAAATAACATTATCACATTTACAAATATTAAAAGCTTGAAAACAGTGTTACTGAGGGTGTAAGAACAGGCTTTTCTTTGTGACTGAGTATAAACTTGTTTGATCTTTTTGGAGGACCCTTTGGCTTCATTCATAACAATTTAAAATTCACATACTCTTTGATTCAGCAATTATACTCCTGGCAATTTATCCCAATGATATGTTATCACACACATGAAAAGAGGAATATTTAAGGCTGAAGTGTGGTTTGTAACAGTAAAAATTTGGAAATAACCTGAATGTTCACTGGTGAGGAGAGAGCTAAATAAAGGACAGCACAATCTTATATTATAATACTATGCAGCCGCTAAGAAGATTGAGGATGACTTATATGAGCTGATAAGAAAAGACTTCCAAGATATAAGGTAAGTAATAAAAACAGGACAAAGGTATTATAGACATTATATATATATACCCACACACACAAGAAAAACATATTCCCAAGGACTCACCTTGGGAAATATCTATCATACCCAATGTGGCCAAAGTTCACTGGCTTTTTTAACCCATGATCATATTGCCAGTGAATAGCAAAATGAGAACTAAACCCCAGATCTGTCAGACTCCAAAGTTCCCACCATTAACCATGATGCTATATGCCATTCGATGATGTTAAAAGGACGAAAGTAGCAAGAAAAACAAATGGCAAGATATTTCTTACTTTCTACTTCCCCAGACAACCAGGTATAAAAATGAAGAGACACATAATTAAGGAAATAATGGAATTTTACCAAAAAAAGTCATATTCATCTTGAAGTTCTGGAAAGGAAAAGGCTGATACAGTAGGAGAATGTTTAGTTCTGTCTCCTCTTCCCATGGTTAATCCAAAAAGACAATCAGAATTTAGCAACATCAAGAACTTTTTGTCACTTATATGAGTTTTAGGTGCAAATGCCATCAGGCTGCAATTCTTATCCTTGGCTATCCATGAAATTTGGTGTTTTTCTTACTAGCTTCAATTAAATGCCACTTAGTTTGAAAATTAGATGAATCTGCAGTTTGTTTGACATCAAATGTGTCCTATAAACCTACTTACCTACAGCCAGATACATAAACATCCTTCTAACACACTGCTCTCTCATTGAGAAGGACTGAGAATTCCCAGATAAGTTCTGAAATTTGCAGCTCTAGGAACATATTCTAATGCCTAGGGATACAACAGGGCCCACAGGCCATCTCTATGCCCTGATCCCACCACCCCCAATGAAGCAAAGTAAGCCAGAGGCCTCAGTTGGGCCAATCAAATTCCCTATCTGAGGAATCCAAAGTTTAGAACAAAGTAACAGGGAGTCTGTTTTATTACACAGTCTGACAAATAGCAGTGACCTTGAGAAAAAGTCCATGAGATACTATTGCTGAAGTTTTGAAAGCTCCCCTGGCATCTACCCTACTCAGACTGGGACAATGCTTCTTCCATCTGTGAGCTGGCTTAGCATCCTTTTTCCTCAGTTTCCTAGAGTTAGTTTCTATTGTTGACAACAAAACAATATGAACAATACACCTCTGCTTCTTGCCTACCCAATATTAATTTCCGATTTCCCTTACTAACAGAACCCTGAATTTGCCTGGCATAACAATATATCCAGTTAAAAACCCAATCTCCCATCCTCCCTTTCATCTAAAGGTAGTCATGTGACCCAGTCGTGGCCAGTGAAACAAGCAGAAGTCACTGGTGGAGCTTCCTAGGAACTTCCTTAAAATTGACTAGATGAGGGAGTCTCTCATCTTTTATCTTTTGCTCTCACTCTTTCTCAGCTGGAATGAATATGTGATGGCCAAAGAGAGACCTGCCATCTTGTAACCCAGAGGGTGAGAGCCACACACTGAGGACGACAGAACAAACATAAGAAAGGAGCCAGGGTTTTTGAAGACATCCTTTAACTGTTGCACCTGCCAAACCTCATAACTTCTTATGTGAGAAAACTAAACCCCAATTCAGTTGAACAGTTTGGACAGGTTTCTGAAACAGCTAAACACAATTCCAAGGGACACACCACCTGTCCTTTCAGAGTCTCTTGTATGAATTCAATTCAATGCAAGTATTAAGAGAGAATCTACTAGTACAAGCTGAGGCAGCAAAGAAAATAATGACAAATAAGGACAGGTCCACCCTCTGGGGGTTAAGCACACAGATACATAACCTACCCTAGGAAAAGGTAAAGTTAAATGATGTTGATCACAGAAGTGCAAACAACTGCTGTGAAAATAGGAAAAACTGAAAATTGACTGACAGATCAGAGAAAGTTAAACAGCAGAGGTGGTAACTCATCCAAACCTGGAAAAATAAACAGAATTTTGATAGGCAAAGGGCCTATAAGCCAGGGACAGAGCACGAACAAGGGCTTGTAGTGTACTGAAGAATGGCAATTAAAGAACTCCTCATCTGCTATGGTCATCCAAATACTAACAATGCCAGCAGCCATTTACTGTGTAATTACCCTGAACCAGTTATTTTACATTCATTTTCTCAGTAAATCCTCACTGCAAGTCACAAAAATATAAGCTTTTATTATCCCCATCTTAGAGATGAAGAAATTGGAACATCAAGATGTTAAATAATTTCTCCCAGATAACATAAATAGTAAATGGCAGAGTGGGCTATTGTCCTGAATCAGCCTTGCTCCATAGCCCAGCCTCTTAAGTTTCTTTGCCCAAATGTTCAATAATGTTCTTACAAAAGACATTGCTAGAAGATGAGAGTGGGGGATTCTCAAGATGGCGGCATGAGTAAGGTAGCAGAAATCTCCTCCCAAAACCATATATATTTTGAAAATACAGCAAATACAACTATTCCTAAAAGAGTGACCAGAAGATAAAGTACACTAGCCAGGCTACATTTACATCTGCGAGAACTCAACATCTCATTAAAAGGGTAAAGTACAAAGCCGTAACCCAGTAAGAGGAAAAGAATCAGAGTGGGGAGGGAGTGGAAGCACAGGACTGCTAAATAACCAGCCCTAGTAATCTTCACTGGGAGCACAATACACACAGCATGGCATACTGGATGTTAGAGGAATGGAAAAGCAAAATCCAAGACTAAGACTGCTAACAGGTTCCCACAGCTGGCTGTCCTGAGACAAAAGAAAAGTGGGCACTTTAAAAGTCTTAAAGGGACAAGGGCTTAACAGGTGGATGAAATTGTCCTGGCACACTCAGCCCAGCCAACTGGGAATTTTAAGGAACTTCAGGTGCCCTAACCCCCTGAGTGGCAATGAAGCACTGAAGTCCCTCCCGGTGATAAGCAGTCTGCTGTTCATTACCCCCGCTGGCAATGCAAGTGAACTGGCTGACCCACCATTGCTGCATAGTAGCAGGGGAGCAGCCCCACCCACAGGAACCACATAGAAGCCTCTCCCAGTATTTGGCTAACTGGGCCAGACCCAGAGGCTTCCCCTGCCAGCAATTGACTGACACAGACAACAGAGATGGGCACAGAGTCTGGAAGGCACAAAGGGGCTTTATTCTCATGGTGAAAATGCACTGCTCGCATGCAAACCCCACCAGTGCCCTAGGCCATCCCAAGGGCTGCCCCACCCACAGCAGCTCAGGGGATTAACCCAGACACTGCCCCCTAAGTGTGGCTGACCAGCACAGGCAAAGGAAACTGATGTGGCATCTGCAAAGCACATAGGGGCTCTGTTCTCATGGTGAATATGCGCTGATCACCTGCAACCACTGCCAGTGCCCTAGGCCATCCCAAGGACTGCCCTCCCCATGCAGCTCAGGGGATTAACCCAGAGGCTGCTCCCTGTGTGTGGGTGACAGGCACAGGCAGCGGAGATGGTCAAGGTGACAAGGAAACAAGAAGGGAATTTGTTCTCCAGGCTGACACATATGCAACTCACCAACAATTGCTTCCATTGCCATGAAAAGGCAGAAGAACCTCATTCAATCCAAAATCCCTCAAACACCGGAGAGAGACCTGGTGAGACTGAAAGAAAGTCTTACCATCTTCCTGAAAGAAAAAATAAAAATAAAAGTAATTAGCATGCTGATGGAGCTACAGAGAAATATGCAGGAACTAAGGGATGAATTCTGGAGGGAGATAACACAAATGAAACAAGCAGTGAAAGGATTTAAGGGCAGACTGGATGAGGTGCAAGGAACTGTTAATGGAATAGAAATCAGAGAACAGTAATACAGAGAAGCTGAGGCAGAGAGAGATAAAAGGATCTCTAAAAATGAAAGGATATTAAGAAAACTGTGTGACCAATCGAAATGGAACAATATTTGCATTATAAGGGTACCAGAAGAAGAAAAGAGAGAAAAGGGGATAGAAAGTGTCTTTGAAGAAATAATTGCTGAAAACTTCTCCAGTCAGGGGAAGGAAGGAAATAGTCTCTCAGACCATGAAAGCGCACAGATCTCCCAAGACAGGGGACACAAGGAGGACAACACCAAGACATATAATAATTAAAATGGCAAAGATCAAAGACAAGGACAGAGTATTAAAGGCAGACAGAGAGAGAAAAAAATCATCTACAAAGAAAAACCCATCAGGCTATCATCAGACTTTTCAGCAGAAACCTTACAGGCCGGAAGAGAATGGCATGATATATTCAATGCAATAAAACAGAAGGGCCTCGAACCAACAATATCGTATCCAGCAAGATTATCGTTTAAATTTGAAGGAGGGATTTGAAGGAAACAATTCCCAGATAAGCAAAATTTGAGGGAATTTACCTCCCACAAATCATCTCTATAGTGTGTTTTAAAGGGACTGCTCTAGATGGAAGTGCTCCTAAGGCTAAATACATGTCACCAAAGAAAATAAAATCACAGCAAAGAAAGTAGACCAACTAAACACTGACTAAATGCAAAATAAAATCAACTATCCACAAAAGAAGTCAAGGGAAACACACAAAAGAGTACAGAATAAAACACCTAACATATAAAGAGTGGAGGAGGAAGAAAAAGAAGGGAGTGAAATAAAGAATGATCAGACTGTGTTTATAATAGCATAATAAGTGAGTCAAGGTAGACTGCTAGATAGTGAAGAAGTTACCTTGAACCTTTGGTAACCATGAATCCAAAGCCTGCAATGGCAATAAGTACATATCTGTCAATAATCACCCTAAATGTAAATGGACTGAATGCACCAATCAAAAGACACACAGGAATAGAATGGATAAAAAAGCAATACCCATCTATATGCTGCCTAAAATAGACTCACCTTATACCCAAAGACATACACAGACTAAAAGCAAAGGGATGGAAAACGATATTTCATGCAAACAATAGGGAGAAAAAAGCAGGTGTTGCAATATTTGTATCAGACAAAATAGACTTCAAAACAAAAAAAGTACCAAGAGATAAAGAACGACATTATATAATGATAGAAGGGGCAGTACAACAAGAAGATATAACTATTATAAATGTCTATTCCCCCAACACAGAAGCACCTACATATGTGAAAAAATACTAATAGAATTAAAGGAGGAAGTAGAATGCAATGCATTCACTTTTGGAGACTTCAATACACAACTCACTCCAAAGGACAGATCAACCAGACAGAAAATAAGTAAAGACACAGAGGCACTGAACAACACACTAGAAGAGATGGACCTAACAGACATCTACAGAATTCTCCACCAGATGCAACAGGATACACATTCTTCTCAAGTGCACATGGAACATTTTCCAGAATAGACCACATACTAGGCCACAAAAAGAGCCTCAGTAAATTCAAAAAGATTGAAATTCTACCAACCAACTTGTCAGATTGCAAAGGTATAAAACTAGAAATAAATTATACAAAGAAAACAAAAGGCTCACAAACACATGGAGGCTTAAAAACATGCTCCTAAATAATCAATGGATCAATGACCAAATTAAAACAGAGATCAAGCAATATATGGAGACAGATAAAAACAACAGCATAATACCCCAACTTCTGGGGGACACAGTGAAGGCAGTTTTAAGAGGAAAGTATATAGCAATCCAGGCCTATTTAAAGAAGGAAGAAAAATCCCAAATGAATAGTCTAAATTCACAATTATTGAAACTGGAAAAAGAAGACCAATGAGGCCCAAAGTCAGCAGACGGAGGGACATAATAAAGATCAGTGAAGAAATAAATAAAATTGACAAGAATAAAACAATAGAAAAAATTAATGAAACCAAGAGTTGGTTCTTTGAGAAAATAAACAAAATAGATAAACCCATAGCCAGACTTATTAAGAGAAAAAGATAATCTACACACATAAACAGAATCAGAAATGAGAAAGGAAAAATCACTACAGACACCAATGAAATACAAAGAATTATTAGAGAATACTAGGAAAATCTATATGCTAAGAAACTGTATGACCTAGAAGAAATAGACAACTTTCTAGAAAAATACAACATTCCAAGACTGATCAGGGAAGAAACAGAAAATCTTAGCAGACCAATTACCAGCAATGAAATTGAATCAGTAATCAAAAAACTACCCAAGAACAAAACCTCCAGACCAGATGGATTCATGGCTGAATTTTATCAGACATTTAGAAAAGACTTAATACCCATTCTCCTTAAAGTTTTCCAAAAAATAGAAAAGGAGGGAATACTCCCAAACTCATTCTATGAGGCCAGCATCACCCCAATACCAAACCAGGCAAAGATACCACACACAAAAAAAGAAAACTACAGACCAATATCCCTGATGAACATAGATGCATAAATACTCAACAAAGTATTAGCAAATCAAATTCAAAAATACATACACAATGATCAAGTGGGATTCATCTCAGGGATGCAAAGATGGTACGATATTCAAAAATTCATCAACATCGTCCACCCCATCAACAAAAAGAAGAATGAAAACCACATGATCATCTCCATAGATGCTAAAAAAGTATTCAACAAAATTCAACATCCATTCATGATAAAAACTCTCAACAAAATGGGTATAGAGGGTAAAAACCTCAACATAACAAAGGGCATATATGACAAACCAACAGCCAACATCATACTTAACATTGAGAAGCTTAAAGCTTTTCCCCTAAGATCAGGAACAAGACAAAGATGCCCACTCTCCCCACTTTTATTCAACCATAGTACTGGAAGTCCTAGCCACGGCAATCAGACAACACAAAGAAATAAAAAGCATCCAGATGGGTAAGGAAGAAATCAAACCATCACTGTTGCAGATGACATGATATTGTACATAACAAACCCTAAAGAATCCACTCCAAAACTACTAGAACTAATATTGGAATTCAGCAAAGTTGCAGGATACAAAATTAATACACATACTTCTGTTGCATTCCTATACACTAACAATGAACTAGCAGAAAGAGAAATCAGGAAAACAATTCCATTCACAATTGCATCAAAAAGAATAAAACACCTAGGAATAAACCTAACCAAGGAAGTGAAAGACTTATACCCAGAAAACTACAAGACACTCTTACAGAAATTAAAGAGGACACTAATAAATGGAAATTCATCCCATCCTCTTGGGTAGGAAGAATAAATATTGTCAAAATGGTCATCCTGCCTTAAAGCAATCTACAGATTCAATGCAAACCCTATCAAAATACCAACAGTATTCTTCAACGAACTGGAACAAATAGTTCTAAAATTCATATGGAACCACAAAAGACCCTGAATAGCCAAAGCAACCCTGATAAGGAAGAATAAAGCAGGCGGGATCTCGCTTCCCAACTTCAAGCTCTACTACAAAGCCACAGTAATCAAGATAATTTGGTACTGGCACAAGAACAAACCCATAGACCAGTGGAACAGAATAGAGACTACAGATATTAACCCAAGCATATATGGCCAGTTAATATACAATAAAGGAGCCATGGACATACAATGGGGAAATGACAGCCTCTTCAACAACTGGTGTTGGCAAAACTGAACAGCTACATGTAAGAGAAAGAAACTGGATTATTGTCTAACCCCATATACAAAAGTAAACTCAAAATGGATCAAAGACCTGAATGTAAGTCATGAAACCACAAAATTCTTAAAAAATTAGGCAAAAAAATCTTGGGCATAAACATGAGCAACTTCTTCATGAACATATCTCCCTGGGCAAGGGAAACAAAGGCAAAAATGAATAAGTGGGACTATATCAAACTAAAAAGCTTCTGTACAGCAAAAGACACCATCAATAGAACAAAAAGACATTCAACAGTATGGGAGAATATATGACATATCCGATAAGGGGTTGACATCCAAAATATACAAAGAGCTCATGCACCTCAACAAACAAAAAGCAAATAATCCAATTAAAAAATGGGCAGAGGATCTGAACATACACTTCTCCAAAGAAGAATTTCAGATGGCCAAAGGTACATGAAATGATGCTCCACATTGCTAATCATCACAGAAATGCAAAATAAAACCACAATGAGATATCGCCTCACACCAGTTAGGATGGCCAACATCCAAAAGACAAACAACAAACGTTGGCAAAGATGTGGAGAGCAGTAAGGAGGTTTCTCAAAAACTCAAAATAGAAATACCATTTGACCCAGGAATTCCACTCCTAGAAATTAACCCTAAGAATGCAGGAGCCCAGTTTGAAAAAAACACATGCACCCCTATGTTTATCTCAGCACTATTTACAGTAGCCAAGAAATGGAAGCAACCTAAGTGTCCATCAGTAGATGAGTGAATAAAGAAGATGTGGTACATATGACAAAGGGAACTAAGTAGATCCAATGGCTAAGAAGACTATTTAAGAGCACTGAGTTGTTAAGAGCCTGGACTAAAAAGTAACTGACTGTTTAAGACTTAAAACCACACTCAGGTCCCAAAATATCACTTGTCAAGAAAGTTGAGCCAGCTCCTAGGTGAGGTATATAATACCTATGCCTGCAATGCTGGCCTAGGAGAACAAAGAAAAAAAAAAGAATATCTTGAAAGGCAAAGTCAGGGGCCCAGTAGAATAATTTACAATAGAAATACTCCCAGGGAGTAGAATGGAAGCCTTATGAAGGAACATTTCTGGTAACAAGCTATGGAGTCCTCAAAACTGGATCCCAGGAAGATTTGGAATTGCTCTGAACTAGTGATTACTCTGTCTCCCATTCTTCCCCAGTCCCAGTGGGAATGATTATTCAAATTATCCTGACCCTACCTATTTTATTACTGTACATTGCGGGCTTAGATGAAGAGGAATTTTTTTCTTTAAAGTCACCAAAACAGAATCAAGAAGAATTATAATCTTGATTTCCAATAGTACTTTGGATAGATTCTGAAAGGCCAATACCCTCAACAACTAGATCCTACATAAGGTATACTTTTTACTTTCAGTGCTAGATTCACAAGAAGCATAAGTAATTTACAAAGAAAAGGTAATACACATGTGCCCCCTTCAAAAACCTGATTTTATGCTAAAGCCACAGCGATAAGCACATAGAATTACACTGAGGATGAAGTGTTCTACACAGACAGTATTTCAACTGTAAGACCAGACCTTAAGTTAATAGCAAGCTTGGAGTAGAGGCTGACACTGAATTTCACAAAATTATCCAGGGACTCTGAAATGAACCCAGCTATTTCCAGTACATGTAGTACTTCATTTCACAGGATAAGCAAAGTGATTGCAAGTCATTTCTGGAAGAAACCATCATCAATTTAAAATCAGCCTCATACACTCTTACAGCCAAAGATTACCGACAGACAAGGAAATGAACCACCTTGAGGGAGAGTCAGCAGAAGAAAACAGTGCCAGATTTAAAGTCTTCATTCCCCAAGGACTTGAGATATTAGAATCATATTGAGAATTAAAAGTGATAGTGTATCAAATGAGATAATGAGAAATGAAGTCATAAGATTACCAAAATGAACTGGGAGTTTTAAAAATGAATCAAATAACTTAAAAATAAAAATATTTATTACACATTATATTATATATGTATTATATAAATTGTATATATTTACTACATTTTAACAATGGGTGGGACAAATGGAGATTAAACAATGCCAATGAGAAAATGTATGGGTTGATAGATAGATCTGAATAAATTACTCAGAGTGGAGCAAAGAAAAAAATAGAAATTCCCAAAATAGAGACAGTAGGATAAAATGAAAAAAAAAAAGGATGCAAAAATCTTAAATATTAGCAACAAATTTTTATCAAATAATCAATCATACCTATATGAATGCAAAAATTATTTAATAGATGTTAACAGAGAAAAATTATATTAACATATACAGGAAAAACTTTTCAACATTTATTTATATAAAACCAATCAGCAAAATAGGAATAGGAATTCCTTAATCTGATCAAAGAAATACTTCAAAAACTTGTAACAAATATTATGCTTAGTGAAAAGATAGAGACACTTGCTTTAAAGTCAGGAATTATAATTCATATCTGTTTCTATTCTATATTAAACTGGAAATTCCAGCTGGAAGAGCAAGACAAAAAATAAAATATAAGGTCCACTCTGTCCGCCAAAAGGATCAAGAAGCAAAGACTTCTCTCTAGCAACGGGCATACCTAGTGGTCAGGTACTGGTCTCTAACAACACTCTTCACTGAAAAAAAATCAGGGCTCTTAAAAGAAATGACTCACTCCATGATTCCAAGGTCTGGGTCAGTTTGGGACAAGATGAGCCTGGAATATCCTGAAATATTCCAGAAAGTAAGGGGGTGCTCAAAAAGTGATGAAGACTTGTCACAAGGACACCAAAGCCAGATTGGAGCACTAAAATAATAAAGGAGAGTAAGGAATTATAAATTCCTGAGAGAATATATAGGGATTCATGAGTTCATTCCTATAAAAAGTAGACAGATTAAAAAAGAATAATTAGAGTAAAATGCTAGGGATTGACCGGTGAATATTGAATTCATGCTAGAGTTAGGAAAGTAGTATTTTGCAACCATCCCAACAAAAACAAAAACTGGATTAGGCAAGAAGTACCAATGAATGTTATATCAATAGCGAAATTTCAGTGATGAGCAGGATATTTGCATGGTCTTCATTATTAGTTGCAAGGGAGGAACATAACTAATAGTACAGTGGAGAAATCAGACAGCACCTTAACCAGACAATCAAAACTAGCATCACCAAGGAGGGAGAGATGAACATCAGGTACCACCAGATGTGATATCATCAAAAGGATACATCACTTAGGCAGTGTTCTGGCTAAGAATGTGGAACCCAAATGCAATCACAGGGCATCATCGGGCCGACCCAAACAGGAACATTTTCTTAACAATGTGTAAAGAAGGGAAGGAGTGGGAAGAAAAGGGCCTGAGTACAATGCAGTATCCTGAATAGGTTTTAAGAACAGAAAAAAAATATCAGTGGAAAAACCTGTGAATCTCAATAAAATCTATAATTTAGTTAATAATATTGTACCAATGTTAATTTTGTAGTTTTGACAAATGCACAAATTACATAAGATATTAATGTTAGAGGAACTTAGATAAAGGATGTGGGAACTCTGTATCTACAACTTCTCTGTAAATGTACTGCTATTTTAAAATAAAAGGCTTTAAGAAAAATAAACAGGGGGCTGTATTTTTCAAAACTGCCAGTATTTCAAAAGACAAAGAAAGGTTATGGAAATGTTTCAGATTAAAGAGGCTAAGGAGACAGGACAACTAAATGCAATACCTGACTCTAGACTGCACCCTGTACTGGCAGGATAAAATTGCTAGAGAGGATATTGGGTCAACTGACAAAATTGGAATATGTATTTTAAAGAATGATATCAATGTTAATTTCACTGATGATAGCTGTACTGTGGTCATGTAAGAAAATACCTGTATCCTAAAGAAATACCACTGAACTATTTGTGGGATGGAGGAGGAGCACAGATTTATAAAGCAAATTGGGTGAGATATCAACAATAGGTGAATCTGGGTAATAGGTATTGCAATGTAATTCTGATGCTACCTACCCAGAATTGATTCAAATTACTTGTTTTTTGCTACTTATTTGTATAAGTTTCTTATTTTGGCTATTAACCCTTTTTTGAATATGTGGGTTGCAAATATTTTTTCCTATTCCTTAGGTTGCCTTTCCATTTTGTTGATGGTTTCTTTTGCTGTGCAGAAATGTTTGGTTTGATGTCCTCCCACTTGTTGATAATTCCTTTTTTTGATTGTGCTTTTGGTGTCATATCAAAAAATCTTTGCCAAGATGTTACCAATAATTATTTTTTCCTGTTTTCTTTTGGGGGTTTTACAGTTTCTAATTTCTTAAATTATTATTATTAAAGTACCATTGATATACAACTTATGAAGATGTCACATGAACATTGTGGTTTCAACATTCACCCATATTATCAAGTCCTCACGCCCCCCTCACCCCGCACCACCGCATTGCAGTCACTGTCTGTCATCGTAGTAAGATGCATAGAGTCATTACTTGTCTTCTCCGTGCTCGACTGCCTTCCCAGGAACCTACTTACATTTTGATTGCTGATTATCGTGCCCCTTAATCCCCTTCTCCCTCCCTCCCTATCCACCCTTCTCAACCCCTTCCCTTTGGTAACCGATAGTCCCTTCTTGGGTTCTGTGAGTCTGATGCTATTTTGTTCCTTCAGTTTTGCTTCAATGTTATACTCCACAAACTAGGAAAATCATTTGGTACTTGTCTGTCCCTGCCTGGCTTATTTCACTGAGCATAATACCCTCTAGTTCCATCCATGTTGTTGCAAATGGTAGGATTTGTTTTCTTCTTATGGCTGAATAATATTCCATTGTGTATGTGTATCACCCTTTTTTTATCCATTCATCTATTAATGGACACTTAAGTTGATTCCATATCTTGACTATTGTAAATAGTGTTGTGATAAACATAGTTGTGCATATGTCTTTTTGAATCTAGGATCTTATTTTCTTCAGGTGAGTTCCTAGGAGTGGAATTACTGGGTCAAATGGTATTTCTATTTTTAGTTTTTTGAAGAACCTCCATATTGCTTTCCACAATGGTTGAACTAATTTACATTCCCACCAACAATGTAGGAGGGATCCCCTTTCTCCACATACTTGCCAGCATTTGCTGTTTTTGTCATTTCAATGTTGGCCATTCTAACTGATGTGAGATGATATCTCATTGTGGTTTTAATTTGCATTTCTCTGATGATTAGCGATGTGGAGCATCTTTTCATGTGCCTGTTGGCCATCTGAATTTCTTCTTTGAAGAAGTGTCTTCACATCCTATGACCATTTTTTAATTGGATTATTTGTTTTTTGGGTGTTGAGGTATGTGAGTTCTTCATATATTTTGGATGTTAACCCTTATTGGATGAGTCATTTACAAATATATTCTCCCATACTGTAGGATGCCTTTTTGTTCTACTGATGGTGTCCTTTGCTCTACAGAACCTTTTAGTTTGATGTAGTCCTATTTGTTCATTTTTTATTTTGTTTCCCTTGTTTGGTTTCAGGAAAAAAGTTGCTCATGCTTATATTCAAGAGATTTTTGCCTATGTTTTCTTCTAAGAATTTTATGGTTTCATGACTTACATTACAGTCTTTGATCCATTTTGAGTTTACTTTTGTGTATGGAGTTAGATAGTAATTGGATTTCATTCTCTTACATGTAGCTGTCCAGTTTGGGCAACACCATTTGTTAAAGAGTCTGTCATTACTCCCATTGTATATCTGTGGCTCCTTTATCATCTACTAATTGATCATATGTGCTTGGGTTCATATCTGGGCTCTCTATTCTGTTCCATTGACCATGGGCCTATTCTTGCACCATTATCAAATTATTTTGCTTACTGTAGCTTTGTAGTAGAGCTTGAAGTCAGAGAGCATAATCCCCCAAGTTTTGTCCTTCCATCACAGGATTGCTTTGGCTTTTTGGGGGTCTTTTGTGGTTCCATATGAATTTTAGAACTATTTGTTCCAGTTCATTGAAGAATGCTGTTGGTATTTTGACAGGAATTGCATTGAATATGTAGATTGCTTTAGGCAGGATGGCCATTTTGACAATATTAATTCTTCCTATCCATGACATAGGATGTATTTCCATTTATTGTGTCTTCTTTAATTTCCCTCACGAGTGTCTTTTAGTTTTCAGAGTATAGGTCTTTGATCTCCTGGGATAGGATAATTCCTAGGTATTTTATTCTTTTTGGTACAATTGTAAATGAAGTCGTTTTCCTGATTTCTCTTTCTGCTAGTTCATTGTCAGTATATAGGAATGCAACATATTTCTGCGTATTAATTTTGTATCCTGCAACTTTGCTGAATTCAATTATTAGTTCTAATAGCTTTTTGGTGGATTCTTTAGGGTTTTCTATGTACAATATCACATCATCTGCAAACAGTGACAGTTTAACTTCTCCATACCAATATGGATGCCTTTTATTTCTTTGGGTTGTCTGATTGCTGTGGAGAGAACCTCCAGTACTGTGTTGAATAAAAGTGTTGAGAGTGAGCATCTTTGTCTTGTTCCCGATCTAGAGGAAAAGCTTTCAGCTTTTCACTGTTAAATATGATGTTGACTGTAGGTTTGTCATATATAGCCTGTAATATGTTGAGGTACCTACCCTCTATACCCATTTTGTTGACAGTTTTTATCATGAATGGATGTTCAATTTTGTCAAATGCTTTTCAGCATCTATTGAGATAATCATTGATTTTTGTCTTCTTTTTTGTTGATGTGGTGTATGGTATTGATTGATTTATGAATATTGTACCATCCTTGCATTCCTGGAATAAATCCCACTTGATTATGATGGATGATCTTTTTGATATATTTTTTAATAAGGTTTACTAATATTTTGTTGAGGATTTTTGCTTCCATGTTTATCAGAGGTATTCATTTGTAATTTTCTTTTTTTGTGGTGTCTTTGCATGGTTTTGGTATTAGAGTGATGCTGGCCTCATAGAGTGAGTTGGAAGTATTCCCTTCTCTTCTACATTTTGAAATACTTTAAAGAGGATGTGTATTAAGTCTTTACTAACTGTTTGATAAAATTCAGCGGTGAAGCCATCTGGTCCAGGCGTTTTGTTCTTAGGTAGTTTTTTAATTATCAATTTGATTTCATTGATGGTAATTGGTCTGTTCAGATTTTCTGTTTCTTCCTGGATCAGTCTTGGAAGTTTGTATTTTTCTAGAAATTTGTCCAATTCTTCTAGGTTATCCAATTTGTTGGCATATAATTTTTCATACTATTCTCTAATAATTTCTATGGTGTCTATAATGATTTTTCCTTTTTGGTTTCTGATTCTGTTTATATGTTTACATTCTCTTTTTTTCTTGATAAGTCTGGCTGGGGGTTTATCTATTTTATTTATTTTCTCAAAGAAGAAGCTCCTGGTTTCATTGATTCTTTCTTTTGCTTTATTCTTCTCAATTTTATTTATATCTGCTCTGATCTTTATTATGTCCCTCCTTCTACTGACTTTGGGTCTCAGTTGTTCTTCTTTTACTAGTTTCCTTAATTGTGACTTTCAACTGTTCATTTGGGATTGTTCTACTTTCTTAAAGTAAGCCTTTATTGCATTATACTTTCTTCTTAGAACTGCCTTTGCTGTATCCCACAGGTTTGGGATTTGTTGTTGTTTACATTTGTCTCCATATATTGCTTGATCTCTGTTTTCATTTGGTCATTGATCTATTGATTATTTAGGAGCATGTTGTTAAGCCTCCATGTGTTTACAGGCTTTTTGTTCTCTTTGAATACTTTATTTCTAGTTTCATACCTTTGTGGTTTGAGAAGCTGGTTGGCACAATTTCAATCTTTTTGCATTTACTGAAGCTCTTTTTGTGGCCTAGTATGTTATCAATTCTGGAAAACATGCCATGTGCACTTGAGAAGAATGCGTACCCTGTTGCTTTTGAGTGGAGGGTTCTATAGACATCTGTTAGGTCCATCTGTTCTAATACATGGTTCAGTGCCACTGTACCCTTATTTTCTGTCCGGTTGATCTATCTTTTGTTGTGAGTGGTGTGTCAATGTGTCCTAAGAAGAATGCATTGCATTCTGTTTCCTCCTTTAATTCTGTTAGTATGTGTTTCACATATTTAGGTGCTCCTATATTGGGTATATGGATATTTATAATGGTTATATCCTCTTGTTGAACTGACCCCTTTACCATTACGTAATGTTCATTTTTGTCTCTTGTTACTTTCTTTGTTTTGAAATCAATTTTGCCTGATATAAGTACTGCTACTCCTGCTTTTTTCTCCCTATTATTTGCATGAAATATATTTTTCCATCCCTTCACTTTTAGTCTGTGTATGTCTTTGGGTTTGAAGTGAGTCTCTTATAGGCAGTATATAGATGGGTCTTGTATTTTTATTCATTCAGTGACTCTATGTCTTTTGATTTGTGCATGCAGTCCATTTACATTTAGGTGATTATCATTAGATATGTACTTATTGCCATTGTAGGCTTTAGATTTAAGGTTTAAGGATAGCTTTCTTACTATCTAACAGTCTACCTTAAATCACTTATTACTCTATTTCAAACACAGTCCAATGGTTCTTTTTTTCCCTTCCCCTTCTTCTTCTTCTTCCTCCTTCACTCTATATATTAGGTGTCATATTCTGTACTCTGTGTATTCCTTGACTAACTTTGTGCGTAGTTGATTTGATTTTTCATTTGCTTAGTAATTAATAGGTACACTACATTTACTGTGGGTTTATGTTCTCTGGCTACAGCTCTTTAGCCTTAGGAATATTTCCATCTAGAACCGTCCCTTTAAAACTTCTTGTAAAGCTGGTGTGGTGGTGGTGAATTCCCTCAACTTTTGCTTATCTGGAAATTGTTTAATTCCTGTTTCAAACTTAAATTATAATCTTGCTGGGTAGAGTATTCTTGGTTGGAGGTGCTCTGTTTTATTACATTAAATATATCATGTCACCCCTTCTGGCCTGTAAGGTTTCTGCTGAGAAGTCTGCTGATAGCCTGATGGGGTTTCCTTTATAAATGATCTTTTTTCTCTCTCTGGCCATTTTCAATACTCTCTTTTTGTCCTTGATTTTTGGCATTTTAATTATTATATATCTAGGTCTTGTCTTCCTAGAGTTCCTTATGTTGGGTGATCTCTGTACTTCCATGACCTGAGTGACTATTTCCTTCCCCAGAGTGGGGAAGTTTCCAACAATGATTTCCTCAAGAAGACTTTCTATCCCTTTTTCTCTCTCTTCTTCTTCTGGTACCCCTATAATGTGAGTATTATTCCATTTGGACTGGTCACATAGCTCTCATTGCTCTTTCATTCCTAGAGAGCCTTTTTTCTCTCTGAGCCTCAGCTTCTTTGTTTTCATGTTATCTAATTTCTATTTCATTTACCATCTCCTCTACTTCATCTAATATACTTTTAAATCCCAGCTTGGGGGACAGAGCATCTGAAGCTCCTGAGAGTTCCCAACCTGTGGGGCTGAGTGTGCTGGGAAGGTTTTGACCACCTGCCCTTTCTCCAGAGCAGCAAGCTCTGTGTAATCTTTCCCCTTTTATTGCCCCTCTTACTGCTGGGAAGTCTTTCAAACTTCCCACCTTTCTTTTTTCTCAGGGAGGCCATTTGTGGGTACCTGCTCTCCACAAGCTTCTGGAATCTCAGTCTCTCTGAGTATTCCACACATCTTTGTTTTCCAACCCCATTACACTCCAGAGCACCACATTGTGAGTTCATGCTCTGAAGAAAATCTCCAGGGTTGGGTGTTCAGCAGTCCTGGGCTTCTACTCCCTCCCCTCTCTGTTTCTCTTCCTCCCACCTGTGGGCTGGGGTCGGGGGAGGGCTTGGGTCTTGCTGGATCATGGCTTTGCTACTTTACCCTTCTCTGTGAGTTCTTTTTTCCCCAGATGTAGGTAGTCTGTTCTGTAGTCTTCAGGTTGCTTTTTCAGGATTAGTTGTCTTTCATGTAATTGTTGGAAAATTCCCCACTCTGAGGAAAGAAAGTCACTCAGGTCATTTTTAAAAATTGTGTTTTATGTGATTTTGGGAGGAGGTTTCTGCCTCACTTCTTATGCCACTATTTTTCCTCCCCCTTATGGTTGCAAGTTTTATATTTAAGTCAACTTTTGCTTATCTGGAAATTGTTTAATTCCTGCTTCAAATTTAAATTATAATCTTGCTGGGTCGAGTATTCTTAGTTGACGGCCCTTCTGTTTTATTACATTAAATATATCATGCCACCCCTTCTGACCTGTAAGGTTTCTGCTGAGAAGCATTCTGTTTCCTCTTTTAATTCTATTAGTAAGTGTTGCACATATTTAGGTGCTCCTAAATCCATTTTGGAGTTCGTTCTTGTGAGTGCTATTACATAGGGGTCCAATTTCTTATGAATATCCTATTTTCCCAACACCTTCAATGAAGGCACTATCCTTTCCCCATTGTATATTCTTGTTACCTTGTTGAAAATTAGTTGACTGTCTATGAGTGGGTTTATTTCTGTGCTTTCAATTTCTTCCCAGTAATCTATTTGTCTGTGTTTATGCCAGTATCTTACTGTTTAATTAATAAATCTTTGAAATACAGTTTTAAATCACAAAATGTGATGCCTCCAACTTTGTTCTTTCTCAAGGTTGCTTTGATTTTATAGGATCTGTGATTTCATACAAATTTTAGGATTATTTCTTCTAATTCTGTGAAAATACCATTGGAGTTCCACAGGAATTGCATTGTATCTGTAGATGGCTTTGAGAAGTATGGACATTTTAACGATATTAACTCTTCTGATCCATGACATAGGATATCATTCCATTTATTTGAGTCTTTCATTTCTTTCATTGATATCTTACATTGTATAGATGTTTCACTTCCTTGGATAAATTTATTCCTAAATGCTTTTGATGCTATTGTAAATGGATTTTTCTTTATTTCTTAGATAGTTCATTGTTAGTGTATAGAAATGCAACTGCTTTTTGTGTTTTTATTTTGTTTTCTGAAACTTTATTGAATCCATTTATTTGTTCTAACATTTTTTTTGGTGGAATCTTTAGGATTTTCTATATACAGACCATGCCATCAGCAAAAAGAGGAAATTTCACTTCTTTCTTTCCAATTTAGATGTTCTTTAATCCATTTGGTCTAAAATAAATTTGAAGTCACTGTTTCCTAAGTGACTTCTGTCTGGATGATCTATGCATTGCTGAAAATGGGATATTCAAGTCCCCTACTCTTCTTGTATTATTGCCTATTTATCCCTTCATATCTGTTAGTATTTGCTTAAAATATTTAGGTGATCTGATTTATGTGCATATATATTTACAACTGTTATATCCTTTTGATGAATTGACCCATTCATCATTATATAATGACCTTCTTTATCTCATTACAGTTTCTGACTTACAGTCTATTATGTCTGATCAAAGCACACTACCCCTGCTTTCTTTTGGTTTCCATTTACATGGAATCTCTTTTTCCAACCTTCACCTTGAACCTACATGAACCTTGGGCCCTGATGCTGAGTTGAGTCTCTTGTATGTATCATATAATTAAGACTTAATATTTTATCCATTCAGCCACTCTATGCCTTCCAACTGGAAGATTTAATCCATTTACATTTAAAGTAATTATTATAATTTTTCTGTAAATTTTCCAAAGAATCTGTTTTTATATATATATATATATATGTAATGTCTAAAGACTATCTAGTAAGAAAGTAAAACAAATACTATTCATGGTTGTGTTTGTATGTAATCAAAAATTATCGAACTAATAAGAATTCAAAATGTTTGAATCTATAGTCAATATATAGACATCGATCAAATCTGTTTCTATACATGAGCAACTGTTAGTAAAGATAATATTTTAAGGACCCCATTTATAATAGTAACATATATATGAGATATTTGGGACCAACTATGAAACTTGATAAAAATAAAAAGTAGACTTTATAAAATATTAAAGACCAAAATACATTTTATATATAATACATTCACACACTATCTATACACATGATAAATGTTGTTATAATGATATCAGTTCTCCTCCAAATTATCCTAATAGGGTTATTGCTAATGTTCTAGATGTCACTGTTGCTTTATAAAAGTATGTGTGTGTGTGTAAATTGACAAAGTGAATCTTAGATTTATATGAAGAAACAATTGACCAATATAATCAATGTATTCTTTATAAAGAATAAGGGGACTAGTCCTACCATGTATCAGGACTTACAATTCAACCACAGTAATTAACATAATGTGTAATTTGGTTCAGGGACAGAGCAAATGTTAGTAATTATTGTACCAAACAGATGCCTTTGGCAGCAAAAAATGGGAAAACTGTGACCAAATGGCATAAACAATTTAATAGGAAATTCAGAAGTGGAGGTTTTTGCAGGGTTGATTAATTTTGTGATTTGATAGCATCATCAAGGAATCAGGTTTGTTGTATCCCTCTGTTCTGTTCTGCCATTCTCAGTGTGCTGGCTTTACTCCTCAGGCTGGCACCCTTCATAGCTACAAGATAGCTGTCACAGTTCCAGACATCACATCAAGGTACAGTAATGACAAAGAGAGAAAGGAAAAATATCTTTCATGTTACTTTCTCATAAGTTAGGAAACATTTCTAAAAACCCCAAAACAAGTTTCCTCTCATGTTTTCATGGACAGTATTGCATCACACACTCAATTCCCAAACCAAATGTACTCATTCCTAAATCAAATACTGGCAAGGGGACTGAGGTGAGCATGATTGTCTTAAGTAAACATTTCTCAGAAGAACAGTTGAGTTTTCAACCATCAAGACAATAATGTAAATTCTGGTTGGTGGAAAAAAACTATTTTGATGTTATTCTTAAATTTTTTTCTTTTTCTCTTAAAATAAAAAAACTAACTTATCACCAGATGAAATCAGGTGCCCTATTCAAAAATCATATTCAGTCTTCTCTTTGAATAGTTGTGGGACCAGTTGAGAAACTAACATTTGTAACTGATGTGTAGTAGAAACTGGCCTTTCTACTAAAAGACAGGCATTGCCCTAAGTATGCCATCACATTCAGTCCTCACCAGCCTCCTTTCAATGTCTCAATTATTCTCATGCAGTGAATAATGAAACTAAGCTTAGGATATAGAGTCACCTGTTGAATAAGTGGCAGAACTGGGACCATACACTGATTTTAGGACAAGTGCCCCATTCTTCAATCCCAACCTGTGTTCCCTACCCTTTACTTTACCAAGGGGAACAAATTATCATTTGAGACACAGATTCATGTTCCAAGAAGAGTTAGCAAATATATCCTTAGAATAGATGCTTTCTCCTCCATAAACTAAGTAAGAAGGAATGATGATAAATTTCAGAATTCTTCGGGCATACTCTCAACCATTGGACAGTGTTTTGGAGCAGGGTGTCAGATTGCTTCATAGGAAATAACTCAACCTGTCAAACCAGCTTGAAAGAATTTCCAAGAAACCCAGAAGTTCTGTAAGGAAAACACTCCTATTTTTCTCCTTTACCATCATATTACCACCACACTCACAACACTACTGACACCAGGTGTCTGAGTTTTCTACACATCAAGCAAATCTCTGTGACATCATCTGGGTTTCCTTACAATTCATTTCAATTCTGACACTAACTGGCATTAGCACAGACCCCACAGGTCAAGGCTCAGTCCCAGAGACTGCCCCCCACTTCAGATCCCAGTTCCTAGTAGGATCCTGGGTTACCCACAACTTTTTGGCAACAGATTGGAAGTTCCCATTATTATCTCCCTCCTGGATTTCATTATTTGCTAGAACAGCTCACAGAACCCAGGGAAACACTTAAATTTAACAGTTTATTTTAAAGGATACGACAAAGGATATGGATACAACAAAGGATACAGATGAACGACAAGATGGAGAGACACAGAAGGCGAGGTCCAGAAAGGTCCCAAACACAAGAGCTTCGGTCCCCATGGACCTCGTGTACACCACCCTCCCAGTACGTAGACATGTTTATCAACCCAGGGGCTCCCCAACCCCTGTACTGTTGGGATTTTTATGGAGGCTTCCTCACGTAGGCCTAATCAATGAGTAAGTCCATTTCTAACCCCTCTCTCCTCTCTGGCTTCTAATCATGGCTTGGTCTTTCTGGTGAACAGGCCTCATCCAGGAGCCCACCCAGAGTCACCTCATTAAAATAAAAGGTACTTCTATTCTCCAGGAAATTCCAAGAAATTTAGGAGCCCTGTGTCAAGAATCTGGGTCAAAGACCAAATACTGGAACAGAAGACACTTCTAGTGCTTTTCTCACTTAGGAAATGACAATGGTTTTAGGAGCTCTGCAGCAGGAGCTGGGGTCAAAGACTAAATGTTAGAACAAAAGATTCTCTTAGCACCCCTATTTACAAGGGTTTGGGGAGCTCTGTATTAGGAACCCAGGGCTGAGGCCGGTATGTGCGTGTTTGTGTGTGTGTGTGTGTGTGTGTGTGTGTGTCTGTGTGTGTGTATGCATTTTTTATTGTTTCACAGTGGCATCCCCACTGTGCTCGAACAAAGCAACTCTCATAAGTACTGGGACACCTTGGCTTCCTTAAAGAGTGGGTGTATCAGGTATGTCAACAACTCAAGGTGGCTGAGGGTCAGATGATTAAGGGAGGAGCAATTGTGTGGCAGGGAAAAACTTTGAGAAGAAAAAGATGAACCTGGCCAATCAGACAGAAACTACATAGCCCAGCACTGCAGAGAATCACCAGGCCAGTGGTGCAGGCATGATGGATAGGCCCCTCAGAGGCTGCCTGTGATTGAAGCCAGAATGTCAAAAACAGACAGTAAGCCAGGAGAGAGGAGGAAGAAGTTAGATGGTGCTGTCAGCTTGCCAGGGGATATGCAGCAAAGAGTACTGGAGTTGCATGAAAAGTGAGGAGAAAAAAGTCAGGGAGGTGGTACATGAGTTTTTTAAACAGCCTCCAAGGACACGTGTGAGAAAATCTGGGCATCTGATGTCATAACAATGATGAGTTTGCAAACAGATAATCTCATTACCTTCCAGAAAATGAAGTTCTCTGCTGGCATCAGGTCTGCAAGCCCAGTGGAGCCAGCTGAGGGTCCCCAGCATCTAGCAAATCATGGAGACTCAAAGGCAGGGCTCAGGAAGACCAAAGCTCCTGGGGCTGTTAGGAACTGAACAGTGGACAAGCCAGAATTGCTGGCCACTCTACCCCCATTGCACCCTGGAAGGAAAGGAGGCACCAGGGGCTGTTAGGAAGGCTTGGCTCTGTTCCGGAGCCTCAGCTGGTACCTCCTGAGCACTCTGGGGCAACTGCTTCATTCATTTCATCTTAAATCTTATTGTAGAAGGACAAGCCAGTTAGTCTGCAACAGACCAAGGAATCTGAAAATGCCAGGGGAAAACTAGCAAGTCCAGTGTGTTCACAGTGTGCCCTACAAGGTCCTAGGCATTCTGTGAAAGCACCTCTGGGACACGACGCATGGGCAGTGGAAAGAGACAGCAGGGAGGGCTCTCAACCGAGTTTTCCTTCCAAAAGTATAAGGCATGGCTACTATTTACCAAGGACTCACAATATGCTAGGCACTGTGCTCAGCATTTCACATGTGTTGTCTCACTTAGTTCTCATAGCGACTCCAATGAGATGATGCTATTAATAGTCCATTATACAGGTGAGGGGACCTAAAGCACAGAGAGGTTAAGTGACTTGCCCAATGGCACAGAGCTAGTAAATGTCAGCAGTCAGATTTAAACCAGCTCTTGGCCACTGTTTTATAGTTCAATCCACTGTACAATTTTTGGTTATGAAAGGGTTTTCTCCCCACACACAGGAGAGGGCTTATCTAAGGTGCCTCACAGGCAGCAAAGACTGACAGCCTGAGGCTTATCAAAATCTCTGATGGCAGCTTCTGTGTAACGAGAGGCACAGTGGCTCTGCAGTTTACTCTGCCGTCTGTTAAAATGAGAATATTAAATATTGACCTCGTGTGTCTCAGACAGACTTCATGAGTTTTAAGGACTTAATGTCTGAAAATCACCTCCTACCATGCCATTGGGAGTGTCACAGCACCGTTCCTGTGACAGAGCTCTCTCTCCCTCACACCCACGGCTGAAGAAGGAGCTGGGGCCAGTCTAGGGCTTTATCCAGACAGTCGCCATGAAGGTCAGCATAGCATCAAAAAAGAAAAAGGGGGAAGGAGAGAAATAGGGAGAAGAGGGTACCAGTGGAGATGGAGACAGGCTGAGGAAACATGGAGATGGACAAATGAATGCTGTCTTTCAACTGAAGAAGGAAACAGTCTGTCTCCTCAAGTATTGTGTTTGTTTTTATGAGACCATGAAAAGCAGACCTGTTTTTCCTACCTTACCTGTATGAAGACTCAGTTAAATTTGATGGTTGATTTCAGTCTATTTCCTTGGCCTAGGTTTTTGGCAAGCAGCTTCTCCCTGACAAAAATACTGGAAACTATCCAAAATGAGGTAACTGTGCCCTGTGATGGTCTGGCTTCATATTCTGTTTTGGCAAAGTGGGCAGAAGGTAATAAATTATTATGCTAAGAATGGAAGAGAATTCACCCTGGCCCAGGAAACCTGTGCTAGAAAAGCAGTGGTCCCCTTTCAGCCAGAATGTTCTCAGAAATAATTCTCACGCCAGGAAACGAAGTCCAAGGAAAAACAAATTGCTTTTTAAAAATTTGTATTTAATTAATAAATATTTAAAAATTTTATAGTTAACTTAAAATGTCCATAATACAGAAAGAATCTGAAATAAACATGGAAGTATTAGCATCTGGGTGGTAGGTACAAGGCTTTATCTTTGCCTGTGCATTTGAACTATATCATTCTTTTGAAAATAAATCTAAATTGCTGAGAAAGAAGACCAGCTGACATGAGAATTAGAAGCCCCTGGACAGCCTGGTTTTTGTAGTATAAACAGCTCATATTTTTGAATCTGCAGTCATGTGAGATTAAGATAAGGAACAAAAACCTTAATCTGCAATCTCCTGATGGATCATTGATTCAGGACATTTCCAGGCCTTGAGGACCAGAGGGTGAACAGAACAGACAGGGTCCCTACCTTCTTTGAGCTTCTATTCTGGGGGAAGAAGCAAATGAGAAGTGAACAAACAAATCAGTGAATAGTTACACGTTATAATAAACACTCTTGGAAAAGCAAATAGTGTTAAGGTAGAAAACAGTGTCAAGGCGGCTTTGCCCAGTGTAGACACGGTGAAAACAGATGGCCTCTGTGAGGAAGCTCTATTTAGCTAAGAACTGAAGGAAAAGAAAGATGGGAAAAACACTCCACTGGGAGCCCCCTGGACATGTACGTGGCCTGAAGCAGGACAAAGCTGCGTAGGCCCCGAGGACAGATGATGGCCAGTGTGGCTGATGCACATTGTTGAGGATGGAAAGGAGCTGAGATGAGACTGAAGGAACAGGTGCCTGAGCGGGCATGGCTTTGGACACTTGGGAAGGAGTTGGCCTTTCATCTAAAACGTAAGTGGTAGCCCACCTTCCGTGAGGGGACAGGCAACTGGGAGAGAAGCAAAGTGGACACTGGAAGTCCTGGTGGTCTTCCCTGAGCCCTGCAACCTGTCATATTTCTCATCCTTACTAATTACACAAGCCAATAAATCCTTACTATTCAGGCTGATTGGGTTTCTGCAATTTACAACAGGAATCCTGAGCAATACGATCACCTTCATCAACTAGGTAACTATGTCTGCCAAAAGAGACCAAGCCAGGACCATTTGGTGGTTCTACAACCCTCAGTCTGAGACCAGAAAATTCAGATTGCTGATACACTAGCTGCTGGCTGGTTGGTGGGCACATAGGCCCTTTGCCACTTTGATATTGTCTGTTAGGGCTTCACTTGGTATCAGACATGAGGAAACTGGCCTTTCTGAACAATAATCCTCATTCTCTGATTTCTGAACTTGGGTCTGTCCAATTCCTTCAGGAAAATTAGCATTTTAGCCCATCATTTTGGGACCAAAGTGACTGTTTCAACAGAGAATTATTTGATTTTGTTCTTGAAAATTTAATCTCTGAGCCTCATGCAGAAGTGGGAGTCTGCTATTTGCACTGGACTTCTCATTCTGCCCTGACATGGGCAGCTTCCACACGCCAAAGGGGAAGGCTAAGGGAAATGAGAACACTCTGTTTTTTTACTGTGGTTACACGCATATCATGAAATATCTCTGCTTCTTGAAAAACATAACGAGGAAGTACGAAAAGAAGATTTACTAATGTCTTAGATACCAGCATGACCTAAGGGGAATTCTAAGGCTGACTGAAAATGTTATTTGCTTGTTTCCTATGAAACCACCTTGCAAAAAAAATAAAAACAGATCAAGAAGTTCTCTGGCAATGGTTTCTTGATTCAGACCCTTAACTCCTTTCTCATGAGTTCTGTCATTCATGGACTATCCTATCTACATATAGGTCAAGATCATCACAGTGCTTCTCAGCTGGGGCACTAGTGGCATTTTAAATGAGATTTTTCTTTGTGCTTCAGTGTCTCCTACACTGCAAAACATTTACAATCCCAGCTAAATGCCAGTAGTACAGTCCCCCATCATTGTGACAAATAGTCAAAAAATACCCTCCTGCATTCGCAATTACCCAAAGGGGCCAGTACTACCTTCCATCAAACTCACTTTACAAATGTATTAACTGAGACCCAGAGATATGACATGATTTCCAAGGATCATAGAAGTAAGACAGAGCTAAAGGATGATCTGAAGCCACATATTTTTACACCAATCCTACTAATCTTTATACTATCTTAACCCACCTCTGATAGCTGTGGGTTTCAATTCTACAGCAGTTGCTGTTAGAAGATTTAGAACCAAGTTATTAATATTAATACCAATACCATTACATCCCAATTATACTTTAATTGCACTTGATACATTCTCACACTGTAGTTCAGCAAGTTTTTTCATATTCATGCAGGTCTTCATTACCATAAGTAACATATTTGCATTTGTTAGTGTATAAGGAATTGCCTATCAGAATCCAAAGGCAGCATTCTAGTTCTTGCCCGTTGGCTCCCCAGGAGCAGAAAGATGAGTTCATGGGAATACACTCAGAAGGTATGGATGAGAGATATTCAGCACCTTAGAAGCAACTCTGTTCATAAAATTCTAGCATTTCTGACATTTGGAGCACTGTTAGGTTAATGTTAATGCCTTCTCATAACTTGCTCCTATTGAATGACTCCAAAAGTGGTCTGCAATGTTAGAGGGCCAGGGTGAGAGGACGGTTCTCAGTTTCTAGCATTAATAAGGTATTACAGCACAATCTGCCCCTCCTCTGCCTGTTACAGCTCTCCAAGTCCAATCCCACTACTAAGTTCTAGCGGAGGAGATAGACAGGAAACGAATGAACCCATATTAATTAGAGTTCCTGGCATTTGCACTGCACTGTCCTGCTACCACTAGAGTCACTGGGAACTAAGACGGAAAAACCTGCCCTCACATCATCGGTCTGGGACTCCTCATGCTCACGCACGGCCGATCCATCAATATTGTACGAAGGTGAAAAAGGACAGAGCCTTCAGGACTCTGTGTTCTCATGGCATTTACAGAGCAATTCCTGAGACCGTTTTAATGCATTTGCTTAAAACCCACGTGATCAATGATCGCGTGATGCCCAGTCACTTTTTCAGAGTTTTGGTAGACCAACAGGTCTGGAGTTGCATTTTAATAGCAACACTCTCATAAAAATCCAGAAACTCTTTCTTTCCTGCATAAGAAACTTGAAGACAGAGAAAATAGATTGATTCAAAAATTCAACACAAGGTAAAAAGAACAAAGGTACGATCCCAAGGTCAGATACGTTTTAGCCAAAAGCATTGAAAGCAATAAATACAATCTCATGGAGATGACAATTTATAGTTAATAATGATTAGGGAGAAATGAAAAGAAAAGATTACATATGCAAAGTTCAGGGGAAAACATGGTATAATGGCTGAGAGTTTTCTTTTTCACATTTTTGGCAGTATTATTAGAAACTGTTTCGGAGTCAATTACCATTTAATTTCTCCAAAATATCCAATTATGGTTTTGCTGTCTGGGGATTTTTTTTTTTTATGTTCCTTCATATTACATAGGCCACTTAAAATTAACATTTTGCCCTTTTTTCTCCACCAAAAGAGGATCAATTTTGAGCTACAAGTTCCAAAAGCTCCTTTTTTATTTTTGACGATTATCTACAGGGAACCAGAGAAACTAGCCTGAATCCTGTAAAAATGCTGGCAGGTAAGCACAAGGATCCCCTCTTAAAACCCCCATCCTTTTGTAAAGCTCAGAGCTACCCTGAAAGTTGATCCAAATCCATTCTTCAACAAACTTTTGTTAGCAAACAAGGAAAAGACATACAGAAATTTACTGTTAGCAAAGAGAGTAAAAGACCACCATTTGTGACAAAGATGGGAAAAAAAGACCCTAAAAAATGCAATTATCTGGCATGCCTTAAAGCTAGTCATAACTATTTTAAATTACCTTGCATATAAATATCAGTTATCCCAATGGGAAAATGTAAAACCCAAAGAGAAATGCCTAGAAGCGGTTGGGTTATAAATCTGGTGTTATGGTTGGTAATGTTATACAGCAGAGAAATACCTAACTCCCTCACACCCCCAACTCACTTTCAGTTCTTTCCTGTGAAGCATACTGGCAAAGCACAACTTTGTGGAAGTGAAACAAAATAATAAGTTGGAAGCAATCAAAATAACTGCATCAGACAAAAATCCGTAACTCTGATCTTCAACTAGTGATTTCCCCTCTGAGGATAGAGAGCTCTTATGACAAGGTATTTGTAAATATACTGTTGGTATGTATTTGTTTCGCTTGAATATGGTGTCACCTGTCAGTCCAGATCCTGTTCCATTCTTTTCCTCCCAAGGCCTCACCTCCATCCTTCAGAAGCAGTAATCAGAAAATTATCAGGAGGAAGGTTTTCCTGCTGTAAACTGTAGATGGTAAAGGAGGAGCAGGTCTTATTTTGAAAAGCTTGCCAGCATGTGGACACAAGAGTTTTCAAAGCTTAAGTGAATAAACTTCAATCACTTTAGCTCCAATATTCTTTGACTAATAAAGGGAATTGAAAGTCCTCTGACCCTAAATAATCAAAATCCTCAAGCAATAGAAAATTCTACCCATAGCCCCTCAGACCAACTTTAGTGTGTTAAGAGGCCCAGGCAAAACAAACCTGCCTTGGGAGGCCAACCGTTTTTTTTATACAAGTGAAAACACTGTTTAGATGAATGTCAAGGGCAGAATGGAAGACATTTGGAAGAGCAGTCATCAGAAATGTTGTGGATGAAAAAGGCCAGAAACTAACAAATGCTGTCTCCTTAGTCCATCTTCAGCCAGGCTCCTCTATGCCTTTTTCTTGTCCAGGCTTCATCCCTGGCCTTGCTTTCAAGAACGAGAATCTTACTAAATATTTATTGAGAATCCCCTGCCCTCTGACGATAACTGGATATCTGATCAAATTTTTTATCCCCCTCTGGCGCCCAGGTGATAGCTGATCACTCTGGCCTGCCTTCAGCAGGGCTCCTGTTAAAGTGATTTAGCCAGAAATCTCCCTTTACCCCAATGTTCCCTATTAGTAATTTCCTACCTGCTGACCCCCAACCTGCTCCATGGCTCTAAATCCCCACCTATCCATTGCTATATTCAGAACGGAGCCCAGTTCTATACTGAGATCTCTATTCCCCTATTGCTATAGTGCCTGAGCAAATCTGTTTTTCCCATTTTGACTACTGTCCAGCTCTGGCTTGCTTTCACAAAATCACAAAAGTGCAACAACTAGACAAAGTGTCCACAGAAGGGCATTTCTTAGGTGGGTTGCATGTACTTGAGCACCTCCTTGTTTGGCATTTTTTTGTTTTTGTTTTTGCATCAATTGACCTTTAATGTCCAAAAAAGGTAAAGATGCAGATCTCTTTTATTTTTGTTTTAAGGTATTATCTCAAAAGTTATTTCTCTTCTTCTTCCTCTCTTTCACAGAAGTGTCTGGTGACTACAGGAATTCAGGATTTCTAACATCTCCCACATAACATGTCTTAAAAATTGATCTTTTCTATGTAGAGAGGAACCCAGTTGCAAAAAGAAATATGACCAACCTGGATAACTGATCTAAAAAGAAATTTCCAAGGTGGTCAGGTCACTTTGAGCTTAATGCTTCCATTTTTCTCAATCTACAGTCTTCTTCAGTGAGGTCCAGAATATTACTCTAATAAAATTTTCTCTTAATCATCTTAGCAAAGCACTAAGAGAGCAAAAACAGAGCTCTTTTGGAAATACTGTTAACAACAAAATCCAGAAAAGGTATTTGTGATTAGAGGATGGGTCAAGAAAAGAAGAAAATTGTAACAAAATAGGAAATCACCTACTAAGCTAGAAAATGCCAATCCCCATACATTCTCATTTATTAAAGACGTGGAGCTTGTTTCTGAAATTATCTGTCTTGTGAAATAAAAAGCAGTTAAGTAAACTAGAAAGGCAGTGACAAAGAGCTGGATTTGAGCCTCTTTTCTGACCACTTTGGCACAGTTGAGGGGCTTACAGGTAACAGTATGTGCCTTGAAGGGGGTTTAGGGGTGGAGTGGATGTACAGCTTACTGAACCCATTAAATGCCCAGCCAGGGAATGGTGATGGCATCTTCTGGGCAAGGTGAGCTATCAAAGATTTTGAAGAAACTGCAGGCCTTGATGGAAGTTGTGATTTAGATGGTTCCCTGTAAGCATTAGTCTTTGATAAATCAACTGGAGGAAAACATCATAGGCAGAGAAACCATTTTGGGGTGTCTTGCCAATGGGTTTCAGCCCCGGGAAAGTTCACTATGGATTCAATGAGATCAAAAAATGACAGTGGAATGTTCTTGGGGTGAAAGGGTTTATATACCCAACTTTATTCTCATGGTGGCAGGTCAGTCACTAGAATCCCGTCCACTCAGAGCGAGTCTGCATGCAGCAAGCTGGTCTCTGCCTCTGGGCCTCTCTGCCCCCACAGTCGTCTCAGTCTCTGCCCTCGGCGCTGCCACCACTCCAGTCTCTGCTCTCCTGCAGCTGTGCAGCCCTGCAGCAGCTGTGCAGCCTTGCCACCGTGTTGCCCCAAGCACTAGGTGCAGCTCTTTATATAGAGTCAGTAGCAACGTATTACCCACACACATCTAGTAAGCTAGCCAACCAGGGCCAGGTGAGAATCCTGTGGCCACAGGAACCTTCACTTTATCCACAGGGGCTCCTATGACATTACAGACATGAGGCAATGAGGGCCTGAAGGGACAACTGTCTTACCTGAGGGTTTCAGCCCTGGGAAGTTCACAATGGATTCAGTGAAACCAAGAAACGACAATGGAACATTGTTGGGGTAAAAGCGTTTATACCCAGCTTTATCCTCATGGCAGTAGATTGAGTGCTAGAATCATGTCTGCATACAACAAATCTTCAGGTCCGGAATCCACTTCCATCTCTGCCACCACCCAGAGCACTGGGCAGAGCTCTTTATATAGTGCCTCAGTCAATAATAGCTTATTGGCTACAAGTGTGGAAGCAGTAACCTAGCAGTAGGCCAATTACATAATCAAGTAGTTTAGGGTCAGGTGATGATCCTGGCCATAGGAACTTCCATTTTCTCCACACCTCATCCCTCCAGGACTTTTGTCTCATGTCTACACACCCTCAATCTCCCACAATGGTCCCTGTGTGAGAAAGCTGGAATCTTGTAACAACAAAAATTATAATAATAATAGTTGTCCTCAAGCCCAGTGAGGTTGATTGCCACCAAGCAGTCATTCCAGCTATATTCAAACCAGTCCCAGTTCATGATTTGCCCTTTCCATGGGAAGCCAGTAGCAGTACTGATAGGGAACTCCATAGCGAGTAGCAGTTTTTGCTAGGGTGTGTGCCCAATCCACAAAGACTTTAAGGGCAATAAAGACAGATGTTTTAATGACACCAACATAAGCAAATCTTGTTCATCAGGTAGGATGCATGCAAGCAAGTGTTCATTTGACAAGACTGTAGCAGGAAGGGGGTCCCCTCAAGGTCTAGTATACCATACCTTTACCCCTCTCCCTGTGGGGGTTACTGAGGAGTCTATATATAGTGCTGCTGAAGGTACATGCACTGGCCATAATGATAAAACAAAACTCCCTGGTAATATACTCCTATCTTCCAGCTGTTCAGGATATACTACCATGATCTTTGGGGCTACTCTGCTGTTACTCCAGGAACACACAGGAGGCCGGCTTCCAGGCCTTGTCCCTGAGGTGTGAGGAGGGCCAGCCATCACTGCTCCATATGTTGAAATGTCCAAGGCTATGTCCACTCAGTAGAGTCTCCAGGGTTTAGTACAATTGGTGCTGGCAACAAAATATTATTCTGGTGGTCAAACCTCAGTTTCAACAATTCCTCCTTGGTTTGTAATTGCAGTTGTATAGGGGAGGCAGCAGTATGTGTTAGCATGTCAACAGGGCTCAGTGCTTCCTTCCGGGGCTTCTCATTCAAATGCCCTAGCACTGTCCATGAGCAGACTGACCATACCCATAGACTATTGGTGTCTGACTTCAGGCCAGATTTTAACAAACCATTTTACCTCTATATCATGCTTGTTGTGGTAAGACTGTATGGTACATGAAACTTCCATTTGATTCCTAACTGTTGCACCATTCTTGTAGTGCATGTCCAGTAAAGTAGGTGCCTTGATCACTCTCAATTACCTGCGGTCAGCCATAGGTTGCAAAGAGACGCTCCAGGCCTCTTTTGGTAGTCTTCTGATCTGCACAACACATAGGAAAAGCAACCAGAAGTTCAGTAGCTGTGTCTACACAAGTCATGACATATGGGTAGAGGCCCAATATAATATATCTGCCAACTGGTAAGGGGTATTGGCCCCTTAGCTATTGTTCTATGTTGCTGTGGGACTCAGTGTAAGTCCCTTTTAGAAAGTAAATACACTCCTATGGCCTCTGCTGACTTCTCCAAAGGTCAAAGTCAGGCCCACTGATGGGCTACAACCCACATTGTCTTTTGCCCCACGTGCAACAAACATTAATGTAACCATTGGGTCACATCAGAGGCAGGCTTTCCTTCTAGCCAACGTACCTGGGCCAATTCATCTGCATCATTGTTTCCTGAGGATTTCAGTGGCAAGTGACCTGTCACATGATATACTATAACTGTTTTAGTCTGACCACAGGCCCATACATCTTGCTGCAATTCTTGTCTCCAAAGTGGTTTGGAACTGATCAACAAGTTGGCGTGATATTATGTCAGTAACCACAGAATCAAGCCTCAATAGATGGCTCAGCTCTCAGTGCAGTCAACTATTGGGGAGGGCTCCTTGCTGATCACAAGCCACACTGCCCACAACTCTGCCCATTGATTGCTTGTCCCCTCATTATTGTCCATCCATATTGTCTTAGTCTTAGGATGGAAAACTATGGCCCTCCATTTTTGGGGGCTGCCCACGGCTAGAGCTATCTGTGTACCATACATCTTCAGGTATAGGAGCTCTTCCTTCCTAATAAGGACTCTCTTCTACTAATGGCTCTAAAGTAAGTTCTTTCTGCCTTTCACTAGTACATGTCACTGGCCCCAGTAAGCATCGGAGTTCTTTATGCAAGGGAATAGTAGAGAGGGAGTTACACTACTGTAGTATGTGCCCCACTTGGCATGTGAAGTCATCTGTGCCATGCCACTCTGCAGCTATAGGGTCCAGTCTCATACACACCCCATAAGAGAACAAGTGGTTATTACCTTTATTGGGGTTGTTCTGGTGATGGGTTCTGTAGCCAGCAAGGTGTGGTAAATGGCAGCTATTCGTTTCTCTATTAAGGTGGACCGTACCTCTGCTTCTTTCCAGAGTTGCAACTAGAATCCAATAGGTTGGCAAGTTTGTTCAAGCTACTACCAGAAACCCCAGTCAAAACCATCTTTGGTTACATGAACAACCAGATCACAGGGCCTTGATTGGTCTATCACATTCAAGGCCTGCACAACCTTGACTGCCTGTTTTGCTGTAGTAATGGCAGATGCACATGTCTCATCCCAGTCCCACCTGACACTCTTTCATACCAAACGGTATGAGGGCTTCAGTATTTGTGTGCAATGTAGGATGAACTCTCTTCAGTAGCCTAAAAGACCCAAAAACTCCTATAACAATGCCAAAGTTGTAGGGATAGGGAAGACCTGTACTTTATCTATCACTGCTTCTAATATTACTTTAGTCTTATCCGACTAGACAACTCCCAAGAATTTGTATGACAAATCAGTTTCCTGAACCTTACTGCTGTTTACAGCCCATCCTTTCTCCTATAGATGTTGCAGCAGTCTAGGTGCTGCACCTCCTAGATCTGAAAGAGAATTGGATGTGAACATGACATCATCAATATAATGGTGCAGCTGCACCGTTGGTGATTTCTCCTATGTAGCCAAGTCCATGACAGATGGTGGGGCTGTGGAGGTATCCCTGTGGAAGGAGAGTGAAAGTCCATTTCTGTGCTTCCCACATGAAGGCAAACTGTTCCTGAATTTCCTGCTCTATGTCAATTGAAAATAAGGCATTAGCAAAATCTACAACATAATGATATATTCCTAGTTCATGACTGAGGTATCCATCAGGTCTGCAATAGAGGGTATGGCAGCATACAGAGGGGGTGTGACTTTATTCAATTTTCTGTAATCCATGGTCATATGCCAGGAGCCATCCGGCATATAAAGTCACTGGGTGGGCTTAATAATACCCACCGTTTCCAGTTACAGGAGGGTTTCTCGAGTTTCTTTATGCCCTCCAAGCAATTGGTATTGTTTAGTATTAGTCACCTGCTGAGGCACAAGCAAAGCTATGGGTGGGTGCCTAGCATGTCCCCTTAGATCTGCCTTTACCACACATATCCTCAGTCTGAGCTCACCTGCAGTGGTCTGCAACCATAGGCTCTGCAAGATATCTATCCCCAAAATATATTTGGGGATGGGATAGATATATACAGTATATTCTTTTGGGGGTAGATGCCCTAGTCCCAATAGGATTTGGACTTGTTTCACTCTGATAGCCTTATCCCCATATCCATCTATAATAATGGGGGTCCTGGGAAACTGCTCAGGGTTGCCATAAATCAGTGAACATTCAGCTCCTATGTCTGCCAGAGCCGGGACACATTGTATGTTTACTGGGGACCAATGCATGGCTATTTCAACATATGGCCTCTGGTCCCTGAGGGTGGGTACATCGTCCCTCCCCTCACTCAAACCATGTCCCCCAATTATCTTCCTGTGTGGGTTCAGGTGAGGTTGGCTCACTCTCCAGAAGGAAGTCTTGCAGACACACAGGCCAGACTTGTGGCTCTGTCTCTGGCCTCTGCTTCTTAGTTCTCAGCAGCTGGAACTGCTGCTCTGGTTTCAATTGTTGCCACAGCTCCGGTAAGATTCTATTTGATTTCCCATCTAATTTCTCTCTGTCTGCTCCTACTCCTACAAAATCAGCCTATATATGGGTCCTTGTCACCTTCACTGGGCCCTTTAAATTCTTCCTCTGAGTAGCGGACTGTATTTTCTTCCATGATCTCATTGCTTCAGCCTCTCCCAAGTCTGCTACCATATGGATAACCTCACTTATGGGCTGCCCTAAGAGAGGGGCAAGAATGGCTACTAGGGGCCCAAAGAGGGACATGGGAGCCATTTGAAGTGCCATAGTTTTCACCCCTGAAGTAAAAAGCTCCTCATCTGGGCCATAATTCTCTAGACTATAGATGGCATTTTTCATGCCTAACTCCCATAACACCTGTTGGAGCTCAGAATATGTCTGCCATCCAGTGGGGGAGGATGGTAAATCACTCTGGTTGAGCCACACAGCACAAAGCCCAGCCATAAACCAATCGAGGAGGGAGTGATTTCCTGGGGTCTGATGTGCATTTTTTAATCACTGCCTCAAGGCAGGATGAACTGTCAGGGAAGCCAGCTTTTCCATCTCTGATCCAGACAGAATGATCACATCCACCCCTACATACCAAAGATGCAGGAGCCAAGCTGATATTGACTCCAAGGGCTTCTGCCAGAACCAGGAGCCCAAATCCACGAGCTCAGCCTAGGTATAGGGGTGGGGCATAGAGTGCTCCACGACCTGGGGAGGGGGCTGCTCCTCTCCCAGAGGAACCCGTGTAGCTGCTCCATCTTTATTTTCTTTATTACAACTGGGTGGGCTTTTTTTTTTTTTAATTATTATTTTTTATTGAAGGGTAGTTGACGCACAGTATTACATTACATTAGTTTCAAGTGTACAACACAGTGGTAGAACATTTATATACATAATTCTAGGTTCCAGCTATCACCCTACCAGGCTGTTACAATATCTTGACTATATTCCTTATGCTATACATTACATCCCGGTTACTTATTTATTTTTGGGTGGGCTTTTAATAGAGGAAGGGTGGTGCCTCTGTCACCACCCCTTCATCCTTATCCTTCCCTGGCTCCTCCTCCATTTCCAGGGCTGATGGCACCTTTCTCTCCACTCCCCCGAGTGCCTCCTCTGCTACATGCTTTACCTTTTGTGCAGTGCCTTGCCGCAATGCTAGCTGAATCTTCAACAGCTCTCCTACCTTTGCCTCAATACCTTGCAGCTGGCATTCCCGTGAGGCCTCTTCCAGTGCTTCATTCAGGAGCACATTCCTCTCCTTCATGGCCTTTGCCTCCTCCACAGCATCTTGCAGTATCACTGCCTCATTCTGGAAAGACTCATTTACCATCTCCACAGCACCTCACAGCTGCAGTCTCATGCTGCCTCCTCTTGTGCTTTTCACAGGGATACAGCCTTCTCCTTCGCCTCTTCCGCAGTGCCTCACAGCAACCCCATTTCATTTTTATTAAGGTGTCATTGATACACAATCTTATGAAGTTTTCACATGAGCAACATTGTAGTTACTACATTCACCCATATTATCAAGTCCCTCTCCACACACCCCATTGCAGTCACTGTCCATCAGCATAGAAAGACAAGTATAGAGTCACCCCTTGTCTTCTCTGTGTTATACTGCCTTCCCCATGACCCCACTGCATTATGTGTGCTAATCATAATACCCTTTAATCCCCCTCTCCCTCCCTCCTCACTCACCCTCCCTACTCCCTTCCCTTTGGTAACTGCTAGTCCCCTCTTGGAGTCTGTGAGTCTGCTCCTGCTTTGTTCCTTCAGTTTTGCTTTGTTGTTATACTCCACAAATGAGTGAAATCATTTGGCACTTGTCTTTCTCCACCATTTCATTTTTTAACAAATCTTTTACTTCCTCCACAGCACCTTGTATTTGTGTTCTTGTGCTGTCTCCTCTTGTATCAATGCCATTTCATTCTTCAACAAATCCACAGCACTTCACAGCTAGCATTCTCATGCTGCCATTTCTCATGTCTCTAACAGGAGCATGTTCTTCTCATCTGTAGACTTTTTAATACTGTGAGAAACAGCCAATCCTGCCACCTCACAGGCACTCCGTTTCTCAAAGGACCTCTTTATTATGTCAAGGGCCATCCCTACTGCCTCAGGTGTCACCTCCACCTGCCTCCAGTCCTCAGGCAGGGCCCAGTCCTCTAGGAGGCAAGCCACCTCAGATAACATGCCCACTGGGGTATCTCCCCATTCATAGGGGCGGCCTGCTGAAGCACTTCTCCCCTGAGGGCAGCCTGTTCTCTTCTTTGGTCTACAATGAATCCTGCTGACTATGCCAGTTGTTTTGCCTGAGGTTTTTCAGCCCTGGGAAAGTTCACTCTGGACTCAGTTAGACTAATAAATGACAATGGAATGTTCTTGGAGTAAAAGGATTTATACCCAGCTTTTTTCTCATGCCAATAGGCCGAGCACTAGAATCACATCTGCATCCAACAGACTGCATGTCCATAATCCTCTTCCATCTCTGCCTCCACCCAGAGCACTGGGCAGAGCTCTTTATATAGTTACTCAGGCAATAATAGCTTATTGTCTATGGGTGTGGAAGCAGTAGCCTAGCAGCAAGCCAATCACATCATCAGGTGGTTTAGGGTTAGGTGAGGATCCTGGCCACAGGAACTTTCATTTTCCCCACAGCTCCTGTGGGGGTTCCTGTGATGTTACAGACATGAAGGCCTGAAGTGGACAAGGCAATAGGGATGTGGGATGATGGATAGGAGGAAGCCCTGGAAGGGAGGCAAGACAATAAGATGTATTGTTTAGAACATGGTGGGCTCCATGAATGGCATTTGGAACAGAGCTGTTTAGAACAGTGGATCTGAGGGGGAAAACAGGTAACAGGCTATCAGAAATGCAGAGCATTAGAACCAGAGCATCAGAAACAGCTAAAATTCATTGAGTTCCTACCAGGCTCCAGGCTCCTTTAACTACATATAAGGTGTTGAAACAGAGCAAATTCATCTACATACCGAACATATGCAAGTTGCTGCTGAAAAAGAACAGCACAGGTAGCTGTGAGAAGGCAGCCCTGCTCAGCCAGCCAGGCCTGGAAATGGCCTCACATAAGCCTCAGCCTCCCTCACTTCACAAACCCTTTCCCCTTGTCCTTGGGGTTCTAGGTGACAGTGGCTGGCCAACTGCAAGGTTAATACAAAAACCTGTAGGCTCTCTCTCTAGGTGAGGGTATTGTTAGGTCAAGAATGCTGTGACTGAACAAGCGGCAGGCTCTCTTTAACCCCAAGAGATGTTTGTCTTCTGCAGCTCCCTGTCAGCCTTGCTTTGAGCACTCGAGCTCTTGCACATTTCTTTGCCTTGACAGTAGTAATCTTCTTAGTTCTCCACCATCTTCCTGGCCCCCAACTTGGGAGAAATGTCTTCCTCTCAGTAAGGAATTCTAGAAGACTCAAGTAGACTCAAGAGTTCAGGCCTAACTAGCTTTCACTCAGACTATTATTTCATGTAGCTTCACAGGACCATGAGCTTCCTTCCCTTTCTCCCACTCCACTTGGTAAAACTGCAAGTTAAAGATACTGGCAAACATCCCAAGTGCTCATAAATATGCAATCAGTTAATAAATTATGGATTCTCCGTGTAGGTGAGCACCATGCAACACTTAAAAATCAATGAAGCTTTTACCTATGCTCGCTGACATGGGACAGTCTCTATACTCTTTCAGTTAAAGGAGGACGGCTTTCAGTTAAATGCAAAAAGTGTGCATTAGCACTAATTGAGCCAGGAAAGGGGCTCCAGATGCTTATTTGTATCAAATAGCTCTGATTGAACAGTGTTTTAAATTATAAGTGGTCAGTCTCAGGATGCAGGGCCCAGCAATTTGCCTTAGGAGTGCATGAGTCAGGGGAAACAAAACTTACAATGAAATCATTTCAGTCATTACTTGGCTTCTGTCCTATGGCAAATGATAAAAACTCATTTTCTGCTATTGCCTTATTACCAAGATACCATTTTTCCAATTACTCACAAAGAGCAGAGATTATTAACCCTGTGATTTTATTCCAGTGGGAATATTCAAAATTGTACTTTCTGTCATCCACAGAGGTTAAATAATGAATTATGAATGATGCAGTGATAATGAAATTCTCAGAACAAACTTCTGTAAGGTCCAAATAGGTTTTCTTGGTAGGGTAGAAGGGAACAAGGAGAGGGAAGGCAAGTATTAATAGTGTGAAGGTCTGATGTACTCAATTTGATTTTACCGAGCAATGAGGAAGTCCCCAGGGCCCCTCTCTGAGAATTTACCCTAATTTCTCTCAACAAATATTAAGCCACCGTGTCTGGGAGATTTTAGAATTAAATGCAGTAGGAACCAATTGCAACAGTACCTGCTGCCAAATCACCTTACCTGGAGCTTCTTTGGAATTCCCACCTAAACAGGCTCTGTTACTAAACTCTGACCCACACAACTCTCTGCAGAAAGGGAACTGGACTGGAAATGGCTGCCTCACCTCTTCCTCCCTATTCGAAGTTCACAGGGAATCCGTGATGCCCTGACTCAGATGAGCCCACCAGGTGCAGGTCATTGAGAGGCAGTCCTAGGAGTGGCAGAAGGCTGAGCCTGGGCTCTGATCACATTCCTCATCAACCAGTAAGCCATGTAAATGCCGTAGCAACCCCTGGGAGCCTGTCAGAAATGCGAGTCAGGGGCCCTACCCCAGACCCTCAGAATCTACATTTTAACAAATGCACAAAGATCACCCAGTGATTCCTATGAACTAATGTTGAGCAAGCAACTAATGAGACATGTTTACTGCACTGAATACAAAGAAGCAGAAAAGAGGAGTTCCTTCCTTTGCAACCTAGCCTTGCTAGGTGCTCAGAACTTATCATCTCTCTCAAATCTCAGCATGGCCCTGATGCTTCAAGAAGATCCTCCTGCAGAAAACCATGGCCTCCCCTGTTCACTTTGTGCCAAGGGGTGGAAGGTGGAGGAAGGTTGCAAGGAAGGCTCTGTTCCCGGTTTAATCACCAACCTGCCCTTGATGTGGCCAGTTCTCTGCCCTTTCCGTATTTCACTTTCCTCACACATAACATGGAGACTTCAAAAGAGGACCATCTTCTAAGCCCACCCTGGGCAGTGACAGTCCACAGGTCTAACAATGAGGACAATTACCTTCCAGGAGGTCTCTCTATCACAGGTAAAATGCCCTCCAGTTTCCCCCTTCACGGCCCCTGGATTAGATGAGGCCCTCTTTGCAGAGCCTCTTGTGATCTTTTTGGCTTTCTTGGTTGTGCTCATCACCCCACTACTCTGCCGGAAGGACTCATGTTCACCTTGAGTCCCACTGGTCTGCCTTTTCTGGACTCTGCACTTCAGGGAGTCCTCTTAGTAATGCTGAAGGAACGATGGGTGCCTGTGGAGAAAATGAAGGTTCCTATGGCCAGGATTCTCAACTGGCCCTGGTTGACTGGCTCACTACACACGTGTGGGCAATATGTGTTATTGACTGTATATAAAGAGCTCTGCCCAGTGCTCTGGGCTGCACAGCTGCAGCAGAGCACAGATGAGACTGGAATGGTGGCAGCACTGAGGACAGAGACTGAGACGGCTGTGAGGACAGAGAGGCTAAGAGTTAGAGACCGGCTTGCTGCACGCAGACTTGCTCTGAGTGGACGGGATTCTAGTGCTTGACCTGCCGCCATGGGAATAAAGTTGGGTATAAACCCTTTCACCCCAAGAATGTTCCACTATCATTTTTTCAGTCTCAATGAATCCATAGTGAACTTGTCTGGGGCTGAAACCCACTGATAAGACAGTGCCAGTTTAAGCTTTCTTCAGGATATCAGGCCCCTTTCCAGAAAGGAGGATAGCACAATACTGAGTTTATGATGATGAGTAATGTAGCTTCTTTGGTATTTGTCATGGAGTGATAATCATTTTAATTCACCACAAACCATAGTAGCTATAAGCAAAGCTGTTACTCTTCACATAGAATCCCAGTGTAAAAGTCTCCTTAAAGATCAAGTACCCCAAGTTAAATTTAAATATCTGCTTTACCATACTCTGACATTCAATCTCTATTAAATATTCTTATTTTGAAGGAAACCTCAACCTTCCAGCTATTGTTCCCTAGGCATCCCCAGTTCCTCCTATGACGTTGTTTCAGATCTCTTTAAGAGGTTCACATCACTTTTAAAGAGCAGCACCTAGACTGGAAGTCTGTATTCGGGACATGGAAGAGAGCAGGACTCAGTCATGCCTGTTTTTCTGGTTCTCTGAGAAATGAAAGGAATATATTATGTAGTGATGATCTACTGAGATACAGTTTATGTTTTGTTCTTCCTGTGTGTCTCATCATGACACCCAGACCAGGTAGTGGAAACTTTGTGCTCACATACTTCTGGGAAGGTATGTGTTACAAAGTTAAAAACAGAAGCTGTTCCCAGAACATTCTTGATTTTTTTTTCCCCAAGATCTTGTACTCCTTGACAAACTTAGGGAGTGGCAGGAAGAGCAGATAAAGGGAAATGTCATTGAAATAAGAGAAAAGAGAAGAGATGGCGCAAGAATGGGAAAGATATTGAGGTAATCCATAAAATAATGGAGATCTTTATCAGTGTGGTGCTAAAGACATGTTATATCCCATGCAAATGACCACACTGAATAGTCAATAACCATCAGATGTATTGTTTAGCACTGGGACATCTGGATTTAACCCCTGGATTTTACATGAGTCTGTGTGACTCTGGGCAAGCTTGTTAACCTTGCAACATTTCAGTTTCTGCCTCTATAAAGTGGAGATAATAATGGTAGTTTGTAGGAGTTCGTGAGAAATAATATAATCCATGCAACATTCCTAGCAAAGTGCTTGGTACATTCTAAGTGCTAATTAACTATTACACATTGAGGAAATTGAGATGAAAACATGACAAAATTGAACACATCTTACAAGTGTAAGTCATCATTATTAAGTACTTAATTCAATTGACTTGAAACTTTCCATTTTGTTAAATAAATTAAATATCTGGACCTAAAACATAATAATTATAGCAACAAGAGGAGAAAAAAATGTTTACATCCACAGATGGAGAATATTACTTATTTGGGCCTAAAAATAAGCCAACTCTTTAATATAACTCAGATTCTTTTCCATGAATATCATAGAAAGATAAATGATAGGGTGTTAAAGTACAGTCAAAACTTCTTTTCTGCATATATATATCCATATATGAACATCTTTAAAAGTAAACAGTTTTCCTTCCTCTGCCAGGCAGATGATACAAAGGTCTAGTCAATAATTTATCCTGGCAAAGAAACTCATCAGTCTGCCAAGACTATGACGAAAATCCTGTCAGGGTGCCTTATTGGCTAAACAAGACAACTTAATTTAGCAAAAGTGAATAATCCTACTCTCTCTAAATCATTCATTCCAAGACTAAACAAAATGGATATTTCATTAGATATGCATCTGGACATGTATTAACTTCTGTATCTCTTGGCCCTGAGAGATGGCCAATCCAGTGTTCCTAGGAGTCTCTTTGAAGTGACGAAGCCTGCTGGGTAGAACAAAAGCCAATAAAGGAGAGTTTTGGAGAAGCCAAGAATTTAGAGTTGGAAGGCCTCAAAGCCAACTTTTGACATAATCTGGGCATCCCCTCCATACAAACTGTGAAGGCTGGTCATCTTCTTCTGTGTGAATACTACCATGAATAGGGAATTTATTACCCATTTTAGTTAAAACTCTTTCCTTTCCAAATGGCAGAAAACCCAGCTTGCACTAGATTAATAAAATGTGAAATTATTTTCTCATATCATGGTGTATGAACAGGCTAAGATTATAGTTTCAGTGTTGGCATGTTCAAGACTCAGCTAATATCATTGAGGCTTGTTGTATATTCCCAAGTTCCACCTCCTGTGTAAATAGATCCCCTTCGGCACCACAGTGGTAACTGCAGTCTCCCATTCTTTCCTTTAAGGCCAGCAGGAAAAGATCAGAATCCTGGATAACTCAAACAAAAGTCTTAGAATTGGGTTGTTTGGGCTCTTATTGGCCTAATTTGAGCCTTGTGCCCATCCCTGACCCACTCATTATTGTGGAAGGGAGGTTGGGGTAAGGCTGTGTAATGCTCTGATTCTCCAGGCTCAGTTTACATGCCATGGTTGGATGGGGAATGAGTCGGCTATAAGGGACCCATAAGTAATTAAAGGGAAGGGAGTTATCAAAGAAATCAGTCCAAATGGAAAAGCAGAAAAAGTGATGCTAGGTGACCAAAATCCTACTCACCACAATATTCACCACTGATGATTATCCTAAGTCATTCTAATAATGCATTCCTTTGGTAATACAGAAATTGAGTTCTATAATTTTCATTCCGAGTCATAAGTTTGCCTTTTGGAATTACATAGAACAAGATTACCTCCTCTTCCCAATGGCAGTCCTTCAACTGTTTTTAGACAGACATCAAATCTCCCTTGGTGCAATCTCCTCCAGGTTAAATGTACTAACATACCAGCTAGTAGACTTTTTGGATTGGAAATAAATCACTGTGTGCTTTCAGTAGACACTGTAATCATATTGTGGAACTAAATATACTTTGTATTATGTTCATCTTTGTGTCAAAGAAAATGATTTGGTTAATAAATTTGATAATGATTAACCCTGGCAAGGCTATTGGGGAAATTAAAAAATTAAAGAGCTAACAAAATAAGGAAAACTCACTAGGTCTAAAACTAAATAATATGCTAAATGAGAGAGATAAGTCTAAAACTCTCTTAGTTGCTTTTGCCTTGGAAGCATTTTCCAATCTGGAAGAAATATCTGCAAAAGTGAATTGTGGTTTTGGCTGTCTCTTGAAGGCAGAGGAAAAGTGTCAAGCTCTAGAACTCACCAAAGTTAGGAACTTTGATAAAACACTACCCAGTACAAGCTAGGACAAAACAGACAAAAAGGGCTATCCCCTCAGGATAAGGGTGAACCAGTCAGTAATAATGTTGTTCACACATGGGCTTGCAACCTGGCTCCAAATCATCAAAGCAATCCATGGAACTTCAAGCAGTGAACTTAAGTTATGAGGATCCTAGACCAGTGGCATACAAAAATACCTGGCAGAAACAAATGCAAATTCTCTCTGGAGAAAATCATTTTATGCTGGGACTCAAATTGCTCCTACAAATAATTTTCAAGTGCAGTAACCTCCCTATAATCAAGATATCCAGGCACACAAGAAATTAAGACGCCATGAGTAAGAACCTGAAGAAACAAAGAACAACAAAATAGAGCCCAAAAGACCTCAAAGAGTGAAATTATCAGACAAGCATGCTCAGTATTTTCAAAGAAATAAAGCTAAGCTTGGATTTCAAGTCCATTCATGAGGAAAAGAACAGTCTCTTCCACAGATGGTACTGGGACAAATTGGATGTCCACATGTAAAAAGAACGTTGGACCCCCTACCTCATGCCACATATAAAAATAAGCACAGAATGAATCAATGACCTAAATACATGACTAAATCAACACTCTGAAAAGACACTAAAATAACAAGCTAGAGAAGAAAAGTAAACAAAATGGACTTCATCAAAATTAAAAACTTTTGTGCAAAGGACATTATCAAGAAAGTGAAAAGACCACTACAGAATGGGAGACAATATTTTCAAGTTGTATAAGTGATAAGACATTAATATCCAGAACATATAAATAGTTTCAACTCAACAACAAAAACACACAACCCAGTTTAAAAATGGGCAAAGGACTTGAATAGACATTTCTCAAAAAAAGACATACAAATGACTGATAAGCATATGAAAAGATGCTCTACATCATTAGTCATTAGTGAAATGTAAATCAAAACTAGGAGATACCTAGTTATCCTAAGATGGATACAAGTTATTTTTTTAAAGGAAATAGGAATTTCCTTTTTTAAAAAAGGAAAATAAAAAATGTTAGTGAAAATTAGAAAAATTTAACCCTTGTACATTGCTGGCATGAATATAAAATGGTGCAGCCCCTGTGAAAACAGCAGGTGGTTCCTCAAAAAGCTAAACATAGAATCACCATATAACTCAGCAATTCCCTCTTAGACATACATCCAAAAAGAATTTAAACCAGGGTCTTGAACAGATACTTGTACACCAATGTTCACTGCAACGTTATTTACACAAGCCAAAATGTAGAAACAACCTACGCCCATCAACAGGTGAATGGATAAATAAAATATGGTCCATACATATTATTCATCCATAAAAAGGAATGAAGTTCTCATACATGCTACAACAAGGATGGACCTTGAAAACTTTACACAGTGAAAATAAGCCATACAAGAAAGGACAAATATTGTATGATTCCACTTACATGAAATATCTAGGAAAGGCAAATTCACATAGAGACAGAAAGTGGAATGGTGGTTTCCAGGTGTTGAGGGTAGGGAGAATGGGGAATTACTTAGTGGTTACAGAGTTGCTGTTTGGGAAGACAAAAAAGTTTTGGAAATATGTAAGGTGATGGTTGTTTGGGGAAGAAATTTGGTTTGCAGATGCAGGGAAGTCAGAATGAAAGGTAAGGAAGGAATTCACTGAAGTGAGAATAGCAGAGAAGGACACAGCCTTGCAGGCAGCAGAGAACAAAGAACAGAGGGAGAAAAGGGAAGCTCATTGAACTCCTGCTTGGCATTGGGCAGATCCTTTGCCAACTCCTAAGGCCAGGGTCACCTGGCATCCAGTGTCCACTCCAATCTGCACAGTGTGGGAACTAAGTCCCTACCACCCCAGAATTTGCAGGAGCTGCAGAGCACTGGATGGAGTAAGATTATGATCTGAGAATTTCCCAAAGGCACATAAGGGAGATTTTCAAGCAGTTTTCTAAAGAGCATGATCATACAGCTGCAGTCTTGTCTGGGTCACCCAGGTGATGGGAATTTGCAAACCCAAATCAGAGCTCTCAGTAGCTCCTCCCTAGTTATCTGGAGTAGAACAGAGTGAAGACTTGTGCTTATGTCTGAAGGTAGAGTGAAAAAGCAAAGTGACGAAGAAGCTTACCACTTGAAGAGTGCAGAGACAAGACATAAGATGAGCAGTAAGAAGTCTTTATTTAAGGCAAAAGGTACACACTCAAAGAAAGGGGAGTATGGGCAACCTCAGAGGAGGTGCCTTTAAGGGTTTAGGATTTGGGGTTTTATAGTGCCTTTTGGGTAGGGTTCTGCATAAGGCATGATGTATACAAGGTGATACATAATTCCTTTGAAGTTTTATCTTAAATATAGGGTTGTTTAGGTGACTGTGTTGGTCCAGATGTTGGCATCCTTTACTCATACAGGTTCATTTACACTGGAGGTCTATATCCTATCCTGTCCTGGTTACAAAGTTACTTAATTGATTGAGGGGTTGGAAGAAGAGGAAGAACAGCATACAGATTATGTTAAAAAACAATACGGGTCTTTTTCACAGGCTAAGTAGATTTTACAATGGCGTGTCCCTTGTCCTATTTCCCTGCTGTGCCTCACGGGGTAGGACAGAGAAGTCCTTGATTAAAAATCTTTGTCCTTGGAGGCCTGATCTTATTGGTTCAGTGAAGACATGGGCCCTGCTCTGATGTTTTTCTTTATCTGAGGAATTTTTTTTCATCTGGGGAATATCCAAATATTCCAAGTCACTCCTGACCTTTGAAACTTCAACTAACTAACTCTGTGAGTCCTTTCTGACTCTCTGGTTTTATCTGGTTATTCTTTGAGTCCCCTTTAGTGAGCTTTACTGGCTTTATTCTCTCTCCTCCCTGCTTATGTCTGTCTTTCTGCCTGACAGTTGTACAACACTGTGAACATGGTTCACTGAATTACATGGTTAAAATAGTAAAATTTATATATAAGTATACATGAATTAAAATTTTTATATATTTAAAATGTATCACATAAATAAAAATAAAAGAATCCAGATAGAAACTGGAGCAGTTTTCTTATATTTTTCAGCATTTGGCAGGGGTGGAAAACCTCCACAGTGAACCAAGATGTATGAGATAAACTTAAACTTGAAATAAAATATAACCCAGCATATATCTTAGGGGCAACAGACATTCAGGACACTGTCTACATTCTACAGTCCTGGTGTTTTCAAATCATGATTCAAATTCAGAATGGTACCCTTGCCATCTTCCAAGGTTCTTTATCATACTGGAAGTCGAAAGGGGTGGCTGGTATTAAAGACATAAATAAGAGGCAGGAGAAGATGGCAAATGACAACTATAACTGGTGTACAAAAGGCACAGGAGCGCCAGCATCACCTTGGAGGAATTTAGGATGGAATGCAGCACTAAGCCAGAGCCAAACCTCAGGAAGGTAAGGGTGTTCAGAAAATTAACTGTGAACCAGGAGCAATAGCTGAGGGAAAGCACCAGAGATTAAGTGGGCAATGCCCTGGACTTGACAAAGAACAAAATCAGAGCAAGACCAGAGCTGAGCACAGGGTCCAAAGACAAAGGTAGAACAAGGTCAGAGTCCAGAAAAGGATGGCAGGGCAGAGTGGTTAGGAATCAGGACAGCTAGTAGGAATACCACTTGAATGTGAGCCTCTGAGCCCCACTTGCAGAAGGATCTGCTGTCCCCTGCTTCAGAACTCTCCATTGGGTGAGATTACAAAAAAATGCAAGCAGCAGGACCCAATTCCAACTTGCTGAACTAGCAACTCAGGGCCTTGGACCCAGATAAGTGCATTTTAACACATTCCCAGGTGACTCTTAGGTTCTCCAAAGTATGAGAACTGTGGATCAGGAGACATAAGAGCAGCTTCTGAGAGAGGTCGGAAGCCTGCACAGTTCTCCAAGTGCACTGGGTGTGATGTACCCACACTGGAGTGCCCTGGAGGTCCTGTCATCAAGTTTTAATAAACATAGACTTAGAACCCTAAACTTGCCAGGGCTGGAGGTGATTAACAGTGCTTGCTATCATGGGCACCTACACTGTACCAAGCAGTGTCACCAGATTTACTGGCATTGCTGCATCAAATGTTTACTTATGAGGAGGGTCCCTTATTCCCCATAATTTAGAGGTGATGGAGCTGAGGCTAAGGGAAGCCAAGCAGCTTGTCCTGGGCTGCCCAGCTGGGCAAGACCAGCTTCAGGTTCTGGGCCAGTTTGACTACCACACCTGTGCCTTTTCTACACGCCAATGTGTTGTCCAAAATTTTTCAACAATAGTTTTTAAGAGGTGGGGTTGGGGGGAGGTTGCAGCATTTGTCAATGGTGAGTCTTTGGTTAATTCAAAAACTTTTGCACCACAGCATACCCAGGGCATTATGGTGAAGAAAGACTGTTTCAAATAGTGTCATCTCGTTCAGGCCTTTTCTTCATCTCAGTGAAGAAAGGTCTGAGATGAAGTTTGGGGAAGAGCTAGAAACCAAAGCTAAGAGGAAAAGATTAAAATAATGCAGAGGCATCCTGGATCTGGAGAAAAAAATGATAGGCCTGTGTTGATGGAGCTGCTGAAGGGAGATAAGACACATGGGGGACGGAGTGGAGGGCAGAGAGAAGAGCCGATGGGAGGGCCCGTCAGGGAGGGGCTTGGCAGGGCCTGGGGTCTCTGCAGGGGGGTGGGCCCAGGCCACTTCCTTCCTCTTTTCTTTTCTTTTTTTTAAGTCTCCCAAGGTATATTTTAAAAGTGGGGAGGAGGCCAAATTTCTAAAATATTTAAAATGCTAGACCTGATTATTTGTACTTGGACCTAATGACAGGGCTCTAGTTTATTCAATCTCTGTGCCTGAATATATGGCTTCATTTGGAGGTTAATCTACACTTGTGTCTCTTCAGGCCCAAAGACTCTCCTGGCTTCAAGCCCTTCACGCCCCAACCCTTTTCCAGGTTCATTTTATTCAGACAGACTTTGGAAGGGAGGACACCTACTCTTGCTAAGGCGATTGGGAGAAAACCTTTCCACCTTACACAGCAGTACCATCATCAAGAGAGCGCTGAGCTCCTTTATACACCTGGAAGTGCCAGGGCACAGGGGTTAAGGCCACGGGCTTGGGAGCTGCTCCAGAGTTTGAATCCCAGATTGACAATAGACTAGTTACTTTATGTATCTGAGCTTCAATTTCCTTATCTGCCAAACAGGGATGAAACTGGAAACTCCCTCCTAGAGAGATAGGTATCATTAAATAAAAGAAGGCATGTCAAGGGCTTACGGTTGAGCCTCACACACAGTAGTGCTCAAGTGGTATCAGTGATGACTAGAGCCCCGTCATTAGGTCCAAGCACAAAGCTAAGTGCACATGGTGGATGTCCCATAAATAAGAGATTTATCTGTTGCATTAAGTGGTCAGAACACCTGATTCAGGTCCTGTCTCACTCACTATAATGGGAACCCAGATGGCCACTTTTCCCCTCTGTGCTTCCATTTTTCTCCCCTATAACACAGAGATATGCTCTTCCTCTAACACAGAGTGTGATGTGTTTGGAAATACTTAGAAAATTATGAAACAACCTAGAAATATAGAAGTGGTTATTTCCCTTCCTCTCACATTGCATTTTACCAAGCTGACTACTCCCTGCCAAGCTTATGAAGTTTCACTGTAGCTAAGAATTTTTGCTATAATTTGACTTCATCTGCTAGAGCTGAATGTGTCTACCTCATTCCTCCATTAACTTCTGACACTCGCACTAGAGATACAGTTCAACAACTTTCAGAAGGTGTGTATGCACAATTTCTAATCTTTTATCCTTTTTGCCTTTCAGGTATATTACAAATGATCCAAATATTTGCAATGATGAAATGCATAATAAAGGTGGAAATGGCTTTGTAGACTATAATCTGCCTGGAACAGGCACTGGGGCTGCTAGTTCATCATTATATCCCAACACTCAACAGGGCCCTTTGGCATATAGGAGGTGCCCTTGAGGGAAAAAGCTCTGGGCAATGAGCTTTTTGGATGAGTGGGTGTAGTAAGAATCAAGGTCATCTACCAAATAGCTATAGACAGTTTCTCCCATGCTGGCTGACCCTGTTTTGGCTGAATGGCACTGTGCACAGCCTGGGAGCTGAGTAATGATTGGTATAAATTAGTCCTAGACATCTCATTCCCCTTTGCTAAAGGGTGGGCATGTGACCCAGAGAAATGCATGGTCATAAAATGGATGGGGATGTCTTCCAGCAACTTCTATGGAAGATTTCCCTTTTTGATAAAGGATAAGAGTCATATTAGAAAAAAAGGCCCATTTTCCACCCACCTCCTTCCTTCCTGGTTGGGATGCTTTTGTGTGAGGGCATATTAGGGCTGTAGCAGCCATCTTGCAACCATGAGGGAAGAGCCAAGAAAAGTCACCAAGCCTCTACTCTCATTTTGTGAAGCTGCTGAGCCAACCTTGAAACAGCCTAAGTCCCGATTTCTTATGTGCAATGACTCAAAGTCTTCAAGCCACTACTTTTTAGTATTCTTACTTGCAGCTGATAGAATCTTACTAAAATAATAAATAAGTATTATCTGGGGAGCCTCTCCCCTTATTTTTAGGTACAAGACAGGCACATAGCTGCCTCTTTACCAAGTTCCTTGTCCTGCAACAAAGATTTCCCCTTAACCAATCCTCCATGTTTCTTTTACAATCTTAGTGTCATCTCCTCATTATCCCTCTGAGGTCTCTGAACAGATTAATAGCTCCACCTTGACCCCCAGACATTCCTTCTGTTTATCTTTTCTGTTTTCTTATTATCATTTCCCACAGACCAAATATTATATCTTGGTTTTTAATTACTTTAGTGGGACTCCTCCACAGTAACTTGGGCATTTAAGTCATTATTTTGTTTCCTCACATCTTCTTGAGCAATTATATTGATCATTTCTTAAAACAAAACCATGTGGGGGTGCTAGACCCACATAAACTTGTAACTTAGGCCAAAAGTTACCCTGATTAATTAACAACATCACTTTCTGGTGCAAAGCAGCCCTCCCTTTAGAACAGTTCACAATAATTGCTGCATATTAGAATTATCTGAGGTGCTTTAAAAACTGGTGCCCAGGTCTCTCCCATGCCAATTAAATCAGGACCTCAGAGAGGTGTCAAGTGTCAGTATTTAAGTCCCTCAGATGATTTCAATGTGCAGCCACGTTTGAAAATCAATGTTTTAAACCATTACTTTTCAATCACTAATGTGCATAGGAATCACATGGAGACCTCATTAGAATGCAGATCCTGTTTCTGTGGGTCTAGGGAGTACACTCACATTTTGCATTTCTAACAAGTTCCCAAGTGACAACAGTGCTGCTGGTCTGAGCCCCATATTTTGAATAGCAAGGGTCTAGAATCTAGATTTAGTAGTCTATTCAAAAGCTGGATCCAAACAAAGTAAATTCCACTTGCATCCAATTGCAAAGTCACAGAAAAAAAAAATCACTGTAATAAAGTCAAGAGCAGGGGCTGTGAATGAGAGAGGGGTGTTGATCTCTAGTATAGCTGTGGACTTAGATTGACTGACCATCCCAGTTTGCGCAGGACTGAGAGGGTTCCCAGCATGCAGGACTGTGAGTTTTAAAACCAGGACAAGGTGATCATCCTAGTTAAGGTGGCATTCTTCAAAAAGCAACAGAACAGCCAAGCTTTGCAGTTCCACATTCGGATTCCTCTTTCGGGGAGTGGCAGTCCACCATAGGGTCAATGGTGTTTTGGAAAGATGGTTTCAAGGAAAAGAAATGCTGAGTTGCATGTACCGATAAGAACTTAACGAGTGTGACTTCAGAAGGTAAATACTCAGGGAGATACGGTGGACTTGGAAAATTCCAAGAACAATTCATGGGATGGCCACAGAGATAAGTCTAGGGTACATGGATTAGGTCTCTGCTCAGGCTCTGGCTTACTGCATAGCCTGGGGTAACTCATTCCCGCCTGGGCCTCAGTTTCATCAGCTACAAAATGGGAGTTGGACTAAAGGATGTGTAGGGGTCTTTCCTGCCCCCCACCCACCTGTAGATAAAATGAGAGTTCCTATGGCCAGGATTCTCACCTGGCCATAGTTGACTAGCCCACTGCACACCTCTGGGCAATTTGACTCTACAAAAAGAGCTCCACCCAGTGTCCTGGGCACTACACGGTGGCAGGGCTGCAGGGCTGCAAGGCTGCAGGAGAGCAGAGCAGAGGCTGGAGTGGTGGCAGCGCTGAGGTCAGAGGCCCAGAGGACGGCTGTGCGGGACAACTATGCAGAGAGGCTCAGAGGACAGCTGTGCAGACAGAGGGGCCCAGAGGCAGAGACTGGCTTGCTGCCTGCAGACTCACTCTGAGTGAATGGGATTCTAGTGACTGACCTGCCACCTGAAAATAAACCTGGGTATAATCCTTTCACCCCAAGAACGTTTTGCTGTCAATTTCTTTGGTCACATTGAATCCATAGTGAACTTGCCCGAGGCTGAAACCCATTGGCAAGACACCACCTCTACTCTGTATGCACCACAGTAAAGCACACTACTGCAGAGCAGCAGCTTTTTAGCTCAATTAAAAAGTGTACCTACCTTTTGTTTTGCTAGCAGCCATCCCCAAGCTCCTTCAGTAGGGCATTAGCATTCCTCTTGTTTGGGAACCCTTCCCTTCACTGTCCTTTGATGCTCAGAGAGCTTAGAACTCACAGTGCTTTTTTTTTTTGAAGACTGTAACATGTTTACAAATCTAAATGAAACTTTATTCTGAGCCCCAGACTTTGGTTACAAGTGGCTTCCTCCTTCTCCTGCCTCTACCCAGGAAGCCCTCTTCTCAACTTTTTGTTTTCTTTAGAGAGACAAAGAGTCTCCCTAGCCACCCATTGCTGGATGCCTGTTAACCTTTCATTAAGCCCGCTGACAGCTGGCTTCAGCTCTTCATGAGGTAGTTCAGCACATTCCCATTTAAATGTGTCCCACCTGGCTTCATTAAGGTTCCTGCCAGGTTCTCCACTCTGCAGCTTCCTCTGCAAATGCAAATAAGATTCTGAGAATAATATGGGGACAAGGGAAGATTGAGCTATAAAAGGGTTGGGATTGGAGAACCATCAAAACACCCAGATTGCAGCAGATATGAGTAAACTAAACTCCATCTGGAACTAATGCAGGGCAATGTTGCAGTTCTATTTGCATGAAGTCTTAAATTAGAGCCCTCAGGTGAAGTGCAGGAGGCTTGCCAGCCTGGTTCAAGGCCTGGCTCTTACACAGTGAGGTTGGATATGTGACCTTGGGCAAGTTCTTTCAAATATTTCTGCTTCTGTTTTCTCAGCTCCAAAAGAGGAATAATATACATCTTTCATTGGGCTGCTGTGAGCCCAATAGAAATTGCCTCAAAATACTTAATGAAGTACCCACAACATAGCAAATGCACCTTAAGGATTGGATGCTGTCTTGATTTAACCTAGAAAACCCATCATCACAGTTGCAGAATTTGGTTGCTCAAAATCCTCAAGGTTTGCTTGTGGACCTACCATGTACACATCAGGCTTAGAGCCATATCTCCACCAGAGTCCTTCCTCGTGGAAATGGAAAAACAACACTGTAGAGAAAATGAAAGTTCCTATGGCCAGGATTCTCCCCTGGCCCTGGTTGGCTTGCCCACTGCACACATGTGGGCAATACATTATTGTTGACTCTATGTAAAGAGCTCCTCCCAGTGCTCTGGGCTGCACAGCTACTGTAGAGCAGAGGCTGGAGTGGTGGCAGTGCTGAGGACAGACACTGAGATGGCTGTGAGGGTAAAGAGGCCCCGAGGCAGAGACCAGCTTGCTGCATGCAGACTTGCTCTGAGTGGATGGGATTCTAGCATTTGACCTGCCACCATGGAAATAAAGCTTGGTATAAACCCTTTCACCCAAAAACGTTCCCTTGTCATTCTTTGGTTTCATGAAATCAAAAGTGAACTTGCCCAGGGTTGAAACCCATTGGCAAGACAAACACTGAGTCCATCCTATTCACTTCCCCAGTGTGTTTTGCCTCATTTTGATATTTCAACTCCTTAGAGAAAGTGATCATCTCTCCTGGGTTCCTGCACACAATAGGTATTAGGAAATCATTTGTGGATGACTGAACAGAAAAGGAAAGAACACCTTCTCTGATGAAGGAATCTCAGCATAAGAAATAGACATTTATTCATTATTTGGTAAAACCCACCTTTAACCCCTGGAAGTATCAAACTGGTTGCTTGTCGTAACTCATAGCCATGTGTTGCCCAGGACATTTTAACTAATTGAATCTTAAGGCCTTTAAATGGACACACACATTCCAGTCTGTTACAGGCCGCATCACTTCTCATTGCCTCCCTCATCTGTATCAGCTGTGTGGCGTCTGACGGTGTCAGCATTTGCCACCCCAGCCTCTGGCAGAGCCTGTGTGGATAAAATGAAGGTTCCTATGGCCAGGGTTCTCACCTGGCCCTGGTTGGTTAGCTCACTACACAAGTTTGGGCAATAAGTTGTTATTGACTCTATATAAAGAGCTCCACCTAGTGCTCTGGGTGACACAGTGACATGGCAGCAAGGCTTCAGGAGAGCAGAGCAGAGGCAAGGGGCTGAGAGGATGGCTGTGTGGGCAGAGAGGCCCAGAGGCAGAGACCAGCTTGCTGCATGCAGACTTGCTCTGAGTGGATGGGATTCTAGTGATTGACCTGCCATCATGGAAATAAAGTAGGATATAACCCTTTCACCCCAAGAATGTTCTAGTGTCATTTCTTTGGTCACACTGAATCCACAGTGAACTTGCCTGTGGCTGAAACACATTGGCCAGACACTAAGTGTGTCCTTCTGCATTGTGGGTGTGGGGAAGTTGGAGTTCCTGTGGCCAGGATCCTCACTGAATTTAAACCACCTGATGATGTAACTGGCCTGTTGCTGGGCTACGCTTCCACACCTGTAGGCAATAAGCTATCATTGCGCTATATAGAGAGCTGGGCCTAGTGCTCTGGGCGGAGGCAGAGATGCTAGTGCCCGACCTACCACCGGGAGAACAAGCTGGTAATAAGCCCTTTCACCCCAAAGAATGTTTTGCCGTCAATTTCTTTGGTCATTTTGAAGCCATAGCGAACTTGCCCAGGGCTGAAACCCATTGGCAAGACAATTGGTGCAGTTGGCAGGGTTCATTGTTGACCAAGGTAAAAGACAGGCTGCCCTTATGGGAGGGGTCCTTCAGCAGGCTGCCCCTGTGAATGGGGAGACAGTGAACTATCCCCCAGTGGGTATGTGGTGTGAGGTGGCTTGCCTCCTAGAGGACTGGGCCCCACCCCAGGACTGGTGGCAAGTGGAGGTGACACCTGAGGCTGTAGGGGTGGCCCTTGGTATAGTAAGTAGATCCTTTGAGAAACAGAGTGCCCGTGAGGCAGCAGGGTCTGTGGGTTGGCTGCTTCTCCTAATATTAAAAAAGTCTACAGAAGAGACCCAAGAAATGGTGGCACGAGAAGACAAGCTGCAAACTTCTGTGGATTCCCTGAAGAAGGAAATGGTATTGATGCGAGAGGTGGCAGCACGAGAATGCCTGCAGCAAGGTGCCATTGAAGAGGTAAAAAATTCCTTAAAGAATGAGATGGCAGTGCTGCCAGGTGTTCTGAAGGAGGAAGATGACATCAAGGAAAAAGATTAACTCCTGAGGGAAGCACAGGCGGAGGTGGCACAAGAGCATCAGCTGTGAAGCATTGAGCTGAAGGTAAGAGACCTTCTGAAGACTGAGCAAGTATTGCTGCAAAACACAATAGAAAAAGTAAAGGTTGTAGCAGAAAAGGCACTTGGGGGAGGGGAGAGAAAGGTGCCATCAGCCCCAGAAATGGAGGAGCTGGGGAAGGATGAAGGGGGTGGTGCCAGAGGCACTGGCCCCTCCTGTATTGAAAGCATGCCCAGTGGTTGTAAAGAAAATAAAGACCCAGCAGCTAAAAGTTCCCCAAGGAGAAGAGCAGCCCCCTCCCCAGGTCGTGGAGCACTCTATGCTCCACCCCTATACTCAGACTGTGCTGGTGGATTTGTGCTCCTGGTTTTGGCAGAAGCCCTTGGAGTCAATATCAGCTTGGCTCCTGCATCTGTGGGACTTAGGGGCGGATGGAATTGTTCTGACTGGATCAGAGATGGGAAAGCTGGCTTCCCTGACAGTTCATCCTACCTTGAGGCAGTGATTACAAAATGCACATCAGACCCCAGAGAGTCACCCCCTCCTCAATTGGCTTATGGCTGCACTTTGTGCTGTGTGGCCCAATCTGGGTGATCTACCATCCTCTCGTTAGATGGCAGATGTATGCTGAGCTCCAACAGGTGTTATGAGAGCTAGGCATAAGAAATGCCATCTATATTCCAGAGAATTATGGCCCAGATTAACAGATTTTCACTACTGGGATGAGAAATATTGTGCTTCAAATGGCTCTCACATCCCTCTTTGGGTGTCTAGTGGCCATTCTTTCCCCTCACATAGGGATTCCTATAAGTGAGGTGACACATACAGTGGCAGACTTAGGAGAGGCTAAAGCGATGAGAACCCAGAAAGAAATAAGATCTGCTACTCATAAGAAGAATTTAAAGGGCCACATGAAAGTTACGAGGACCCCGATGTGGTTTGATTTAATGCAGGCAGGAGCAGATGGGAGGAAATTAGATGGGAAGTCAAATAGGATCTTACTAGAGCTATGGCAACAGCTGAAACCAGAGCAGCAGTTCCAGTCATTAAGACCAAAGAGGCAGAGATCAGAGACAGAGCCACAAGTCCTGTGTGTTTGGAAGACTTCTACTAGAGAGCAAGCCAACCTCACTTGAGCCCATACAGGAAGGTGGTTGGAGAACACGGTTTGACTGAGAGGAAGGTCAAGGTATCTGCCCTGAGGGACCAGGGGGGGGCCTGAGGCCACATGTTGAAATAGCGATCCATTGGTCCCCAGTGAACATACAATGTGTCTGGCTCTGGTGGACACAGGGGCTGAATGTTCACTGATTCATGGCAACCCTGAGTGGTTCCACAGGACCCCCACTATTATAGATGGATATGGGGGTAAGGCTATCAGAGTGCAAAGAGCCCAAATCCCTGTGGAAATCGGGTCTACCCCCAAGAGAGTATACTGTGCATATATCTACCATCCCTGAGTATATTTTGGGAATTGATATCCTTCAGGGTCTATGGCTGCAGACCACTGCAGGTGAGTTCAGACTGAGAGTACGTGTGGTGAAGGCATTTCTAAGGGGACATGCTAGGCACCCGACCGTAGCTTTGTGCCTCAGTGGATGACTAACACCAACCAATACAAACTGCCTGGAGATCATAGATTGGAGAAACTCTCCAGGAGCTGCAAAAGGTGGGTATTATAAAGCCCATCCATAGTCCTTTCAATTCCCAAGTGTGGCCAGTAAAAAAGCCAGATGGCTCCTGGTATATGACTGGATTACAGAGAACAGAATAAAGTCATTCCTCCTTTGCATGCTGCTGTCCCCTCTATTGCAGGCTTGATGGATACCCTCAGCCATGAACTAGGAACATACCATTATGTGGTAGATCTTGCTAATGCCTTCTTTTCAATTGACATTGAGCAGGAATTCATGTGATCATTGCCTTCACGTGGGAAGGATGGCAATGGACTTTCACCATCTTCCCACAGGGATAATTCCACAGCCCCACCATCTGTCATGGACTTGTAGCCCAGGACTTGGCTACATGGGAGAAACTGCCAACGGTGCGGCTGTACCATTATACTGATGATGTCATGCTCACATCCAATTCTCTTTCAGATCTAGAAGGTGCAGCACCTAGACTGCTGCAACATTTACAGGAGAAAGGATGGGCTGTGGATAGTACCAAGGTTCAGGACCTGGTTTGTCTGTCAAATTCTTGGGGGTCATCTGGTGGGGTAAGACCGATGTTATATCAGAAGCAGTTATAGACAAAGTCCAGGCCTTTCCTACCCTCACAACTGTAGCATTGCTACAGGAGTTTCTGGGTCTTGTAGGCTACCTGAGACTGTTTATCCCACACCTGGCACAAATTCTGAAGTCCTTATACCAGTTGGTATGAAAAGAGCGTCAGGTAGGACTGGAATGAGACATGTGTGTCTTCCTTTACTACAGCAAAACGCGCATTCAAGGCCATGCAGGCCTTGAGTGTGATAGACCCATCAAGGTGCTATGAGCTGGATGTTCACGGGACTGATGATGGTTATGGCTGGGGTCTCTGGCAGTGGCTTGAACGAATTCACCAACCTACTGGATTCTGGTCACAACTCTGGAGAGGGGCAGAGGTACAACACACTTTCAGAGAAAAACAACTGGCTGCCATGTATCACACCTTGCTGGCTACAGAACCCATCACAGGAATGGCCCCAATAAAGGTAATAACCACCTATCCCATCTTGGGGTGGGTACGAGACTGAACCCAAAAGCCAAGGAGTGGTGTGGCACAAACACCCACACTAGCCAAGTGGGGTGCTTACCTACAGCAGTGTAGTGCCCTCTCTAGTAGCCCCTTGAGTGAAGAACTCCAGTGCTTGTTGGGGCCGGTGACATATACTACCGAAAAGCAGGAAGAACTTGCTTTTGAACCATCAGTAGCAGAGAGTCCCTACTGGGAGGGAAGAGCCCCTATACTATACCTGAAGATGCATGGTACACAGATGGCTCCAGCTGTGGGCAGCCCCCAAAATGGAGGACCATAGCTTTCCATCCTAAGACTGAGACAATATGGATGGAAGATGGTGAGGGGAAGAGCAGCCGATGGGCAGAGTTGCGGGCTGTGTGGCTTGTGATCACCCAGGAGCCCTCCCCTATAGTTGTCTGCATTGACAGCTGGGCTGTCTATCGGGGCTTGACCCTGTGGCTACCAACCTGGTACCATGCCAACTGGCTGGTTGGTCACTGACCCCTTTGGGGGGCAGGAATTGTGGCAAGACTTATGGGCCCGTGGTCAAACCAAAATAATTACAGTATACCATGTGACAGGTCATTTGCCACTGGCATCCCCAGGAAATGATGAAGCGGATAAATCGGCCCAGATACGTTGGTTAGAAGGAAAGCCTGCCTCTGATGTAGCCCAATGGTGACATCAGTGTCTGTTGCACGTGGGATAAAAGACAATGTGGGCTGTAGCCCATAGGTGGGGCTTACCTTTGACCTCTGAAGAAGTTAGTAGAGCCTGGCAGGAGTGTGTCATGTGCTCTAAAAGAGACTTACACTGAGTTCCACAGCAACATGGAACAATAGCTAAGGGGCCTATACCCCTTATCAGGTGGCAGATAGACTATATTGGGCCTCTACCTGTGTCAGAAGGATATTAGTACATGATGACTTGTGTGGACACAGCTCCTGGACTTCTGGTTGCTTTTCCTACCTGTTGTGCAGACCAACAGACGACCAAAAGAGGCCTGGAGCATCTCTTTGCTGCCTATGGCCAACCACAGGTGATTGAGAGTGATCAGGGCACCCATTTTACTGGACATACACTGCAAGAATGGGTATGACAGCTGGGAATCAAGTGGAAGTTTTATGTGCCATACAATCCTACCACAGCAGGCATGATAGAGAGGCACAATGGCTTGTTAATCCGGACTGAAGTCAGATACCAATAGTCTGTGGGCATGGTCAGTCCACTTATGGACCACGCTACAGCATTTGAATGAGAGACCCCGAAAGGGAGCTTTGAGCCCCACAGACATGTTAACACATATGGCTGCTTCCCCCATAAAACTGCAAGTACAAACCAAGAAAGAATCACTGAAGCTGAGGTTTGGCCACTAGAATGACATCTTGCTGCCAGCACCAACTGCACTGAACCCTGGAGACTCCACTGGGTGGACGTGACCTTGGACCTTTTGACACATGGACCAATGATGGCTGGCTCTCCCGGCACACTGGGGACAAGGCCTGGAACCTGGCATCCTGTGTATTCCTGGAATAACAGCAGAGTGGCTGCCAAAGGTCATAGTAGTATATACTGAATGGCCAGAAGGTAAGAGCATCTTACTGGGGAGTTTGTTTTATCATTATGGACAGTGCATGCACCCCCAATAGCACTATGTATAGACCCTTTGGTAATCCCCACAAGGAAAGGAGTAAAAGTATGGTATACTAGACCCAGAAGGGACCCCCTTCCTGCTACAGTCCTGTCACAGGACCACTCTCTTGCATGCATCCTACCTCATGGACAAGATTTGTCTATGTTGGTGGCATTAAAACATCTCTTATTGCCCCTAAAGTCTTTGTGGATTGGGAACTTCCTGTGATTTAAGGATTATTATAATTTTTGTTATTAGGAACCTCCTCTGGCTTGAGGATTATTACAATTTTTGTATCAAAATCTTGCTGTATCTTAATTTTTATTATCTCTAAGTTGTTGTTATCCTCTGTTGCTGTTGTGGAATATTGTTACACTGCTCCAGCTTTCTCGCGCAGGGACCATTGCAGAAGATTGAAAGTGTGTAGATTGTCAGGTGAAAATCCTGGAGGGGTGGAGTGTGGGAAAGTTGGTGTTCCTATGGCCAGGATCCTCCCTGAACTTAAACTACCTGATGAAGTAAGTGGCCTGTTGCTGGGCGGCTGCTTTCACACCTGTAGGCAATAAGCTATTAGTGTGCTATAGAGAGAGTTCGGCCCAGTGCTCTGGGCCGAGGCAGAGATGCTAGTGCTCGACCTATCACCTGAGAACAAGCTGGGTAATAAACCCTTTCACTCCAAGAACGTTTTGCTGTCAATTCCTTTGGTCACACTGAATCCACAGCAAACTTGCCTGGGGATGAAACCCATTGGCAAGACACAAGTCAAGCCAAAAATGCAGCTGCCCAAATGCTGCTGGCTGTTTCCTTCACCTACCATTCTGCTCAGTGCCAGAAAAATGAGCTAGAAGGCATGCTGTTCTGGGCAAGGTGTTCTCCAAGTTCTCAGGTGAGAGGGGGATTTTTTTAAACAGCTGGATGCATGCGAGGAACCCACAGGCAGGTTGTACCAGTTAAGTAATGAGACTGATTTTTTCCCTCTCTTATATAATATCAAGAGGGGAGAAATACAATAGGTGATCACCTTGAAAGGCTGTGTGCTTATTTCATTAATGCTACTATTGCCTGAAACATCCCAGGAAGTATTTCAGGGATGTGCTTTCCAATCCGGTTGACTTTCCACATTTCTGCCCAACCTGAGGCCTCTCTCACATAAGTACACATTCTTTACATTCATTCATGTGACAATTGTTTGTTTCAATTTTTCTCCCAGGTTGCTGCAAGCTATAAAAATTTTAAAGATTTTTAAAAAGCTATTCTTATTGAGGAACATATTCCCATGATTATATTTAAAGAAACTAATCTGGACCATCTTATGTCGCATCCATGCACTGGCCCTGGTTTAATGTCCTAATTTTTCACATTTTGCTCTGATGGATTCTTGGTGTCCAAAATTAAATTCTTCAAGTAAGAATTAAGATGCGATGCTATGGTCACCTCTAAAGATGTGAACAGAAAATTACAGAAAACCTAGGGATTTTAGAGTGAGCCAAAATTATTGTGCAATTCGATGTCATTTCCTGCATTGATGAAGCATAGATCCATACCTGGAGTGTGGCACTGAACTCTAAAATTTGGGTATAAAAAGGAAGATACAATTGCATTTAAGGTGAAGACAACTTGGGTAGAGAAGGGATCAGAAATCATGTTCCAGATGCAAGGCAATTTGGAGAACATGAGGTTCTCCTTCCAGTATCTGGAACATTGCCTGTTAGAAGAGAGATTAGACATGTTCTGCAAAGCACAATAAGTTCAACTAGGACTGATAGGGAGATGCCATGTGGAGACGGACTTTGTTTTAAATATTTCTAAGTCTCAGAACTGCCCTAAAATTGAATGATCTCCTTTGGGTGTGATAGTGAACTCACCATCTGTAGGGAGAATGGAAGTTCCCATGGCTGAGATGCTCACCTGACCCTAATCTACTTGTCCATTGCCCATGTGCAGTGATGTAATTGGCCTACTGCATAGGCACATGCTTACACTCATGTTGGCAATGAGCCATTGTGTGGTTGTATAAAGAGCTCCACCCACTGCTCTGCAGGGGAGGTGGAGACAGATTGCAAACTGCTGGATGCAGACATGATTCTAGCACTTGACCTGCCACTGCAAAAATAAAGCTTGGTATAAACCCTTTTACCCCCAACGTTCTGTTGTTGTTATTCGATGTCACCCAATCTGGAGTGAACTTGCCCAGAGCTGAAGCCCTCCAGCATTATTACACCATCACCCAAAGTATTCAAGCATGGTCTGGAAGATCCCTGACAGCAATGGTGCAGAAAAGCATGGGGCAGAGAAAGTGTGGTCTCTAAAGTAACTTTTGCTTATGAAACTAATGCAAGATTGGATCAATGACACCATTGGAATAGATGGAGCTTCTTAACAAAAAAACCCAAAACAGTCTAAGATTATTTGGACAACTCATGCATCGTGCCCCCATCCTTAATCCTAACAAGTGGCCCATTAGAGTGTGAAAAGACTATCTTCATCTTCTCTTCCATGCTGCATGTCATCGAGGACATTTTTACTTTCTCCAACATTATCCAGCCTATAAAGAGAAAAGAGAGAAGCTGATGATGGAAAACACCAAGACCAGAAATAAATGGATGCTTCTAAATTACATACAATCAACCAAGGCTGTTCAAGTTAAAAGGAGTCCAAACCTTCCATTTAACAGATGAGAAAACTGAGGCCACAAGGACTTTTGCCAGTCTATTCTAATAAGAGAATTAAAATTTTCTATATCTGCAAAATACAAAATCATGGTCTAAATATATTTAGTTAGAAAAAGGATCTCAAAGTATGACCTTCAAAAGTCACCTTACTGAGCCTCAGTTTCCCTACTTCATCACAGTTTAGACCAAATCCTTCCATTTCTTTACCAGAAAGCTATAGAACAGGACAGATGGCCAAAATCCCTCTCCAGAAGCTCTTCAAACTATTTAAAAAAACAAAACAACAAAACTGTTCCTATGGTCCAGTTGGGCAGAGGAACCAAATTTCAGGAACGATGTTCTATATGTTTTTTCATTTTCCATACTGCCAAGTCTCCTGTCCATGAATTTCAGCTTAACAATGTCCTCTTAGAGTGAGTTGCCAGAATTCAACAAAGATTTCAAGCACAGAGAAGAGTGGCAAACCACCTTCTTTCTTTTGCATGCCATACTTCTATTAATGCAACCTGCCTTGTGTTTGCATTTTGGACAAACATAACAGTGTTAATCAAGACAGAGGTTAATGTGAGCTAAATCACCACATCTTGTTCACCTCTAATGTCACATCTCAGTAACCCTGTATTTAATCAGAGCACAAGCACAAGTCATTAAACCACTGAGTAGCATCTAATCATTTGTAACAGCTTGTACAATCATTACAATAATCAGTCATGCAAGATGAATTACCTTGTGTGTTTCTGGAAACAATTGCTTTTCTTGACTTTCCCTGAAAAGACAAGGCCACAGTAAAAACAGGGTAGCAGGGCTAGGTCATGTGAAATGCTGCAGGAAGGCCAAGACTACCTTTCAAAGAGCAGAGGTGGTCCAAAGGTGAGAGAGTTCAGAGACTGGCTGTGGCAGGGAAAGCCATTCCTTTTCCCAGATCAAATGATTGCTTCTTTAGGCCCCTAGGCAGCGCCCATCAATTACAGTCTTTCCAAAGTTGTGAGCAATGGAGTTAAGCTTCTTCATTGTTGAGTCATTTGCCCACCCAGAATTCAAGTTCTCATTTGGTTTTAAAACGCTTCCTTGTGAGAGGTACCCAGAACTTCTAAAACTGTACATGCCTTTGTGTGAGGGCTAATGGCAGGCTTCCACTAAGTTACAAATTTCCTTTGCAGAGTTTACTAGGGACAGGTATTGAAATATACAAGTTTCCCTATTGTTCAAACAGGCTGGAATGGTTACTAGTCTTATTTCCTTACTACCTTGAAACAGTTGCTGTTAATTGTTCTGTTAAACAGAATAAATGTTTTCCCATTTTACAACAGGACCAGGTGCCACATGCCTATACTTTACATGAAGCCCTATTTCATGACTCTTGTTGCAGTGTTTTAAGCTTTTCTTTGAAGGCAGCAGGGGAGGAGTGCAAGATCATGGGCCAGCTGGAGAATCTATTGACATCTGTGGCCCCTGCCCCCTGAAAAATGCAGCTAGGAACCCACAAGTACTTTTGCACATGATTTCAAAGGAGTCACTTGCCCCCTGAGGTCTAGGTGGGAGCCTAGGTTAAGAAAGCTTGCTTTAAGGAAACAGTAAGATGACAGGGATCGTTTATGGCTTTCTTGCTGGAGCAATCCTAGCCCAAGGAGGAAGCTGGCCCAGGGTTTCCTCCATGCTAAGACAAGGATACTAATGCTTTCACTGAAGGCAGTAATGAGGATGAAAAGAGGTGAGCAAGGCAAGCGTATAGCATAAGGACTGGCACAGAATATGTGGCTATAAACTGAAGTTGCTCTTAGTTTCACTTCTCTTTTCTAAAATATCAGCTCTATCAGGGAGATGATACCTGAAGCCTTTAGCATCTTAGGGAGAATGAGTTTACCTGTTACCTCCTTGACCCAGAGAGGGACAGTGAGAGCAAAGGCACTCTGGGTAATGGAGACAGGGGCAGGATGCAGAGTGAGTCCATTCCCAGACCCTCCTGGAGCCTCCACAGCTCTGAAGGACTCCTTCTCCCTGGTTCTCGCCTCTTACCTCGAAGGAGAAACACCACGAGCCATGACAGCAGCACGAATCCCACGGAGGGAGCGATGATCATCAGCAGGTCTGAGTTGTCAGCCACTTTTATCTGGTGACACAGAGGGAAGATGACTGGGTCACTGTGTCTTCTCTCCTTTTGTGAGGGGATCCTTGTTTCTGAATGTCATCCTCAGATGCGTTTCCCAACCCAGTCATGCCTCCAATTGCACACAGCCTCACTGTATCTCACCACCTTTCACCCAGTGTGTCTCAAGATCAAAACAAAGCCAGCCTTATAAATCAGAAATTTTTTAAAAAATCTCTGAGAAACTGAAACATTTCACTGGACCCCCAAATTTCCCTAAGTCTTAGACATCAGGAACATGGGCAGTGGGGCTCAGGGATCTGATGATAAAAAATAACAGTGCTCTGACCTGTGTTCTCCACTGTCCAGTCTCTGTGCTGGCCACCACCTAAATCCTTTAAGCTCTGCCTAGCCCTGTGCAGTTCTTCTCCTGGCTCCCTTAGACTTCTAGAGGTAACATGATTAAAAAGAAAATGGAATTCCATTTCAAATTTTTCTGCAGCAGTGGTTCTCAAAGTGTAGCCAGGGGACCCAAGTGGTTTTCACGAGACATTATTTGCCATTTCACTGTCATTCTCTCATGAGATGTACAGTGGGGTTTCCCAGAGGTTACATGACGTGTGATGTGATGATCTCATTGCTCGGATGACAGAATAGGTAAGTAGCTATGAGAATCTCTGTCTCCTATCAAGTCAGACATGAAAGACATTTGCAAAAATGTAAAATAATACCTCTTTTCTCATTAATATTTTTTCACTCAGGAAAATAGTTCATTTTCATCAAGTGTTGTTTATTTTAACGTGATGGGTTTATGGTTCTTGCTTTTAAAAGAGTTAATAAATCCTGTTTTTAATTTCTCAGTTTTAATATTTACAAGCATAATAGGGTCCTGATACCAGAGAGTTTGAGAAGCACAGCTCTGGAGGCAGCATCTAGTTCTTGTGGGGGCTCCACCGTCTCCCACTGCCCAGGCCAGGCTCTGTGGTCCTTGCCTTCCTGTCCCATTCTGCAGCATGGCAGCAAGGACAGGACAGCCATCTCTCTCTGAAGAGAGAGAAGGGGAAGCAGCAGGAAGGGATGGGGACCTCCATTTTTCCTTCATATCTATGCTGTTTGAAGTTTTTACTTAAAGCATCTTGAATCACTTTTGTAATAATAAAAATGGATGAAGGGTAGACTCAGAAAATAAGAGGAACACTGGTGGCAGGTGTTGATTCTGCAGGGTACCCTCATCTTGGTCACACAGAAGGAACACAATGATTTTTCCATGTTTATATGTATTTTTTCTTTTCAAAGCATCTGCACATATAAAAATATCCATGTTATTTCTACCAAGAGTACAGTTCTTAGCTCTTTTATAACAGTTGCAAGGCATTTTGCCAGTTAAATATATCTACTTTCCTTAGTCCATTTCTGTAAACCTCTACTGTGGATTTAAAAAATCTAAGTCATATACTTCAAATACTTCACCAAAAATTTTACCTGTTCTGATTCAACTTCATTTTGCTCAAGAATTGTTGTCTCAGATGCTGAGAAAAGAGAAGAAAATGTATTTTCTGTGAGACAATAAATCACCACATTCTGAAATAAGCATTTCAGAGGTCATCTGGAATTTCAGTTGATGTGTTTAAGCTTTTAATCCCATCTTTCCTTTTTGTATAACTTATTCATGCATTGTTTTGATATGGTTTTATCTAAAGCTCATCTGCTCTCCGAGTTATCCCACAGGACCATCTCCATTTTATAGATGGGTAGGGTGAGGCATCAGGACAGCAGGCAGCTGGGTCTAAGTTTTCTGAAGTTCCCAGCAATGCATTCAGGATTTTATCCAGCAAGAACACTTGTCAGTCCATCAGTTAACAAATATCTATTGACCGTTTAGTATAGGTTATGCTCTATGCTAGCTGTACCACTGACCTCATCTGTAGAATTTACAACTTAGTGCAGAAAACCAAATTTAAACAAATAATGTGAATAGCTGAAAAAACAGTTACAGCTGTGCAGAAGAAAATGGGAACAAATAGCATAGGATATAATAGGAGCATATCATGAGGATGGCTGACCTGTTCTGGAAGGTCAAGGAAAGTGTCCTTGACAATGTGAGTTTAAGATGAGACATGAAGTCACTTACTTATAATTGATAACTGGTTCAACATGGGAGCCGCACTGAGAATCTACCAAGGGCTAAGCTCTGTTCCAGGCACTAACAATGCTGAGATGACTATGGCATGGCCCTATCCTCATGAAATTTACAGTAGAGAAGGCAGAGCAGAGGGTAACTTCAATGTGCCAGGCCAAGGTAATCATGGAGTTCGGAGGACTGCAGGGGAGGGTGGGCACGGGGAGAGGCACTTAGCCCAACACTGTCATGGCTCAGAGAGAGCTAGTAGAATTAAACTCGATGAGGACAGTGTCCCTCGCTGCCTGCTCAACAATGGACTCCTACTGCCTAGCACATACTTGGTCAGTAAATATTTGTTGAATGAGTAACACACAAGCTGAGGTAAGCTGTGTAAGAATTAGCGAAGAAACACGGTGAAGGCACATTAGGAAGGGCAGCATCAGCAAAGCTATGGAAGCATGAAACACAGGATGGCTCCCTGTCCAATGGCAAGCCGCTGCAAAGATATGAAATGAAGAGTCGGGAGGGGGAGGGGATGACTGAGATGGGCAGGAACCAGGCATGGAAGGCCTTTTGTTTCATGCTGGTAACGCTCTGTTTAAATCTGTAAGCAGTGGGAAACTACAGAAATGCTCCAAGCACATTATAGTCCAGTTCGGAGGATAAGGGAACAGATAAAGTGAGATTATCATCTTATTCCAGGCCTGAAACTCAGAGCTAGTAGAAATGAAGGGATACAGACAGATACCATAAATGTTTAGGAGGAAGAGCAAGACAACGTGGATGACGAATGTGGGGTGAGAATGAGACAAGAGTAAGTAACCTGCAGGCTCCTACTTGAGCCACTGGTCCATTGCCTGAACTGTCCGCTAAGATTACAAACACCAGAAGCAGAGCAGAGGGGTAAGTCTGGGTGAAGGGGAGAAAGGTGAAAAGCTCAGATTTTGAGTCGTTGAGTGAAAGGTAGCTGAGGGATGCACACAAACACTATTCGCCTGACAAGCAGCTGATGGGTTTTGATCAGAATCAAACTCATGAAAAAGATAGAGTTGGACCTACTGTTCTGTGAGTCATCAGTATCAGGGGGCAGGGATCATCCTCGGAGTGTATAAGAAATCCAAGAGCTGCATGTGGAGAACAGGGACCCTAAGAAACCCCAGCACTGAAAAGGTAGGCAGAGGAAGTGGAGGAGAAGCAGCAGAGGACACGGGCAGAGGGCAGAGAGTGAGGGCAGCGTCCCGGAAGCCGGGGCAGGGGAAACGTGCAGGAAGAATGCAAAATCCTATGGGCAATAAAACCTTCAATAGAAACAGAACATAAAGTCCAATATAGAAAGACCTGAATATAATAAATATCTAGGTTAATAATTACTGAAATTGACCACTGAATCCCCCAAGGTTCCTCCCACTCAAGACAAAAACTGAAACATAATAGGTTTTGTAAGGTTCATCATTTGGTACAAGCAAGCTTATTTGTTCAACAGGGAAAATGACTTGTTGAAGGCCTAGGAGCATAAAACTCTGAGGGGGAAATTCAGCATGTTTTCATATCCTACAACTTGGTTATTGTTGTTTTTCTCTCTGCGATTATCCCCTAGAGCTGAAAACTGCAGGTAAGAATTCAACACTCCTACCCCTGTTCTGTCAAAATCCTGTAGTATTGCAATTGTTTGTGATAGATAAGCCTGAAATTGAAACCATCAAAGAGAAACACCAGCCTGGGTCAATTTTGTCAGAGCTAATCTGTATTTTAAATTGGAACTGTCTAGTGGTAGAGAGATTTTGCAAACACAAACACTGCCTCGTGATACCGAACAGCATTTCTTCTCCTCCTTCAGAAAATGCCAAAGGCTCCAGTGGGAAGCACGCCAAAGGCCACAGTGTTATATACTGAACAGCAACAAGAAATACAAAGTGATAGTGATTTTTGTTTCCTCGTGTAAAGTACGGATGCTATTGGCCGAGGCATGGGGCTGGATGCTTCAGGATGACTGGTTTCTACATCTTCAGTGCGTCCGGGCCCTGGCGCTCTTGAGGCACTGAACACTCTGAGGCAAAAGCAGGGGCCTCTGGGACCTCGCAAGAAAAGCAATTCTGTGAGAGGGGAATTGTACTGGGTTTAGTGGTGTCCCCCAGAATCACGGACACCCAGAACCTCAGACTGTGACCTTATTTTGAAACTGGGCCTCTTTGCAGATGTCAGTAGGCCAGGGTCCTAAGATGAAATCATCATAAATTTAGGACAGGCACTAAATCCAAAGGCTGTTGTCCTTATAAGAGGAGAAGACACAGAGAGACACCCAGAGAAAGGGGCCACGTGAAGACAGGAGGAGCGGGTGACACTGCCTCAGCCGAGGCGCGCCCGGGGCCCCAGAGGCTGGAGGAGGACAGGATGGATCTTCCCTGGAGCCGCCAGAGGGGGCAGCGCCCTGCTGACCCCGTGGTTTCGGGGTTTCTAACCTCTAGAATTATGAGATAGTAAACTTATAATTATCTAAATCTAAAGATATCTTATCTAAAATTGTAAGATAGTAAACGTGTATTATTTTAAGCCACGGCATCTCTGGCAGTTCGTTAGAGCAGCCGTGGGAAACTAACCCAGAGGCCCTGGTCCCCAAGGCCTTCCAAGAGACCAGTTCCAAGGATGGGCGAAAAGGATGAAAGGAAGGACTGGCTTTTCATTTAAAATGTGTTTGTCCGCTCTGTACCTTTGCCATGTATTATCTATCTTAAAATCAATTCATTCAATGCAATAACAACAAAAGAATCTTAAAACTAACCATGTTTCCCCAGGTCCATGTACTGACCAATACTTCTGATTAACATTAGGTTTTCCTACAGGGTGAAAATGTATTTATGTAAAAAATACCAAAATAGGGACCCCTTGGCAGCTAGGGTTCCCACTGTGTGTGCTGGTTTGATTTTAGGCTCTTGGGTTCTTGGTATGTGCGGGTACTCTAGCAAACAGACGTCCTGTAAACCTTCACCCCAGCCTGCGGAGGACATGAGGGCCTCTCGGCCGCCTTGCTTCACCACCACTGAGTCTTTATCGCAGGTTTCCTGGCTGTGTGACCTCCAGCAAGACATTTTCTGTACTAGAAACTCTCTCTCTGAGGCACCTTATTCATCTGAAAATGTTCATATTTCACCAACTGATCTCCTCTGCCCTTTTTAACCTTTATATCTCTGGGTGACTTTTTACAAAGGATTTGAATGACCTGAGAAAATGATCATTACATAGTAATTTTTTAAAGGGTATAAAGCTGTACTGAGTACAAGGATTGAGTATGTAAATACTTAAAAGTATATGCACAAATACATGCGTATCTCTTTCTTCACAAAGAAAACTCAGAAGAAATACTAAAAGATTAAATATATCTCATTTTGCATAGAAGCGTTATAGGTAACTAAAATTTTTTTTGCTTACTACTTTTCTATCATCTTTAAATTTTTTCAAAGGTGAAACATTCAACTGCAAAATATTCTACATATCATGTGTTAATCACTGGAAACTCTCCAAGATGCCTGAGTCAAGAGCAAACTCTTAGAATGTGTGTCATTTCTCTGAAGTAATGCCACAGTGACCTCCTGCAAAACGAACTAAATGAAACTGACAATAGCTGTTAGGAATGTAAGAATGAGAATAAGTTAGCATAAGAGTAGCCATCTTAAGGGCCTAGAAGCAGTTTTCTGAAGTTGTGACTTAAAAGAAAAAAAACTGGAACTGGGTAAGGCCTTGGAAAACAAGTTAATCATGAACACCGGGATGGGGGCAGCTGTGGCCTTCAGTCAGCTAACCTTGGTCAGTTAATCCTACATACCAAGCTTATCGTGCAGAACCTCCCTAAATTGAGGAGTGGTCTTACCTTGCTCTCGCTTAACCCCAGGATGTATGTCTTGCAAAGATAATGTGCAGCTGTGGAAAATTACTAAGAGTTAAGTGTTTTGAAAATGCTATATAAACCCTTGGTTTTGAGTGCTCGAGGTCCTTGTTGAAACCCGCTGTGTAGGGCAGACACTTGGACCCCAGCTAGCTGGAATAACAATAAACCTCTTGCTTGTTGCATCGATCTGCCGTGGCCTTCGTCTCCTCACTGGGGGGGAAGCGCAGACCGGAATAAGGCCGTTGGGTCTTACATTTGGGGGCTCGTCCGGGATCGCATGCCCCCCCCCCCCCCGGAGGAACGACAAGCCAAGGATCGGAGGCTTGCCCTGGCCAGGTATTACTGTGTTTGTGTCCGTGTGTCTCTTGTCAAACCTGTAAGAACGTTCTGTGTTTAATCAGAAAGTGCCTTGCCGGCTGGTGAGTGCACCCAGTGTTTTTGTTCGCGAACAAGCCTGAAACCTGTATAAAGCCTGTGGGAGCTCAAATCTGTGTCTGGGTCGGCATAGACTTAAGCGGACGCGCTGGCAGGTCGCCGACCAGGGGTCTTGGGAGACGTCCCTTGCCCCCGTCTGGAGGACGAGGTCCTCATCTGTGAGGAAAGTTGGCTGCCACTGCAGTCTGACAGGCCCTCAAACCTGTGGGAGCTCCAATCTGTTTCTGGGTCAGCATTGACTTAGGTGGACGCGCTGGCAGGTCGCTGACCAGGGGTCTTGGGAGACGTCCCTTGCCCCCGTCTGGAGGACGAGGTCCTCATCTGTGAGGAAAGTCGGCTGCCGCTGCAGTCCGACAGGCCCTCAACTTAACTTTCAGGTTTGTCTCCGCGGCCGCGGCAGATTCTTCTCTGTAGGCGCCTGGTTGTTGTTTGTCGTGTTTGTCTTAGTCTTTTTGACAGAAGAAATGGGACAGACGCAGACGACCCCCTTGTCTCTCATGACAGACCATTTTTCTCAGACGTTAGGGAGAGAGCTCACAATTTGAGCACGGACATCAGGAAGAGAAAATTTCGTGTTTTCTGCACCTCAAGTGGCCATCCTTTAATGTTGGCTGGCTGCCGGAGGGAACCTTATCATTATGTCTCAGTCTGTAAGTTTGTGTGTCTAAGTGTGTAAATGAAAATATCTTTCTACCTCCGGATGGTATTAATGAAATTGATTTAAAGACAAGCGCTTGTGAAAATTGGGCATTCTAAAACTTCCAGAAAATCTGATGGAAAATGTTAAGCATTAATGCTAATTTGGGTTTGCCTGAGGCGGGCATGTCATTGTGGTTATCAGCTGCCAAAGTTTACTTAAAGTCATTTAAGTTGATGTTACCAGTTAAACATTTCAAGAAAATGCTTGAAAGAAAGCTTGACTTTGTCTAATGTTTAGTAAAAGTTTTCTAAGTAATCTGGCATAGTTGCTAAAAATAAGTAAACAAGTGTAGCAAATAAACATCTTAATAATACTGTATTAATGTATAACAGTGTATATGTATGCAAACAGCTTGAGAATTTTTGTGGTAACCAAAATTTTTAAAGTTTGCTAAGTTATATAGACATATTTTGTGCCTAATGAGAAATTGTGTTGTAAAGCACATTTCCAAAAATGATAATATATGTTCATAGATGAAGAATGCTAGTGTAACAGTTTACGGTGGCCTGTTTTTCAGTGTTCACTGAAAGTTAAAGTATCAAATGATTTTAAGTTCTAATGAAAACTACTTAAATAAGGAAAACATTTCTCTATGCTAAAAGATGTATGTTTTAATAAGAGAAAGTATAAAGAATGGAAACTCATCTGCATGCTAAAGAATGTGTTTTTTGATAAAAGAAAGTGGCTTTGTTCTAAAGTGCAGCTGTTTATGTTAGAGAGGGACGGAGAACAGAGACAAAGAGAGAGCAGTGTGGTGCAGCAGCGTGGTGCCTTTTGTTGTAGCGGATCCGCTCAGCCTGTTGCTTTGGAGGAAGGTCAAGATGTTTAGAGATAAGGCGGGACAAACCCCGGCAAGCCCAGGCATAATTCTCACCCGTTTATGTGCTTGAGACCATGGGGCAAATGAAGAATAAATTACTATATTCTTACAGATATAGTCATGCTATGTGAAATTAAAGCAAGTGAGTCTTGATATCAAGTGCACAGCAAAATTAGAATTTTGTTTCCAGTTAAAAAAAAAACAAAACAAAAAACAGTTTTCTTTAACTGTTAGTCTGCTCTTAATGTTGAAAGATTGCAAAGAGTTCTCTAATTGTTTTATCAAAGCAGTTTCTCATGCTTAAAGTCTCAGTGAGTTGCCAGAATATTTTTTTTAAAAATGAAATCTTAATATTAAAAAGACTAAAAGCTAAAGTTTGTTAACTGTGTAACCTTTATTTGCCTTTGAAATATTTTGTTATTGAAAACGATTGCATGGCATGAGAAATTGAATTATTTAAGTTAACAAACCAAAATTTATTCTTAAAAATTAAATTGTGTAGAATCTGGACAAGATTATGTTTCTCCCAGAAAAACAGGTTTCACTGCAAAAGTTTAGATGGGCAAACATGTGACCACTTTTGAGGAAAGTTGTAATAGATTTTTTGAAAACCACCAGGTCTTCTTGTTTAATTTATATGCTGTAGATATGTTTGTATGTTTTAAAAAAACATGGAGGACTCTCCATGTTTTTTAATGCAAATGATCTTATAAGTTGCTATGCAAATTCTATTAAAAGCTCTATCTACTGTTAAAGAGTAAAACATTCTTGAAGCTTTCAGGGAAGACCTGTAGACTTAAGCACTTTCTCTGCTTTTTTGTATCTGGTCTTGGACACTTATGCTGAGTTATGTTCTTATTATTTTCACTGTTTGTAAGCTATTAATTGTATATAATCTTTAAACCATCCAAATATCCAGCATACATTTCCATGTCACCACAACCCACTATTGACGCCATGAATGAAATGGCTGGTTAGAAAGCCAAAGGTCATCATTTCTCAATCCCTAAATGAAGAAGTAAGATGCCTGATCTCTTTCATCTCAAAGCATATTTATGGTCAAATCTGAATATCTGTATGAAAGAAAGAGACATTTAAATTTGAGATTCTGCTTAAACTTTTAAGTTGAATTTGACTATAGCCATATTCATTCTTTGTATGTATCTCTAACAGGTCTTTTGTATGCCTGGTGATATTATAATCTGCCTTGAGTTTAGACAGTTCTTTCAGCTAAATGTGAATTCTTATTGTAGCTTTTTCCCCTCCTGAAGATGAAAGCAGAAAAATCTACCATCTGCTACCATTCTCTCAAGAATGCTTGGTAACATAGATTATTTTGACTTTGTATATATTGTCTTTAAAAACTGACAGCAGCAGTCTCCCCTGCTGCCCCACCTTTTTAAGATATCTCGTTTACTGTGCTGGGTATATAGACAATAAATGTGTAATGATAGACAGTTCTAAAAGAATTAAATGCAAAAAAGTGCTTTTACCTCTAGTTAACTCTGATATTTTCCAGAGGGCCCCTGGAACATGTCAGAAGAATTTTTTCTCATTAGAGAAAGTATTTGACTAATTTGGCTTATTTATCTGATATATATATATATTTACCAGGAAAGCACTGTCAAAGAGAATAATGCTAAACTTTGTTACTGAATGTTTTGTATTACAGAAATATCAGAATTTCCTTATGTCAACTGTCTTACAGTGAGCTCTCATCAGATCTTTGACCATTGTCATTTGTAAGTTTTTTGTCATTTATAGTCACTGTTTTGTTGTTCCTGGACTGGTAAAGAACTGGATTTCAGCAGAACAGGTATTAGTTGCATAAGATTACATAAACTAAAAAAAATAGTTTTGTGTCTTTTTGTTTCGAATGTTGCTGATAGTGTTTTGAGCTTGTTCTCTTAAGCTGACAACAGTTTAGTAGATGGCTGTCTTTATAAGCAGAATTGAGACATCCTTCTCTCTACCTGATCCCTACAGAGTTTAAAAACTTTTGGTGACTGTTTTTGTATTCCATGGCAGTATGTTTATTTGCACGAGTTTAGTAAGAATCTGCTTTCCTTGTGAGAAGACTAATTAAGAACACTAGTTATACTGCCAGGGCTTTGGCTGGAATGTCATACCTGAGAGACATGTGCATGGACTCAGATGTGAACAACTTTAAGGAACTAAAATTGACTTTATAAAGCCAACAAAGCCCCTTAGAAGAACTAGCCTGGTACCTTGCTTGCAGAGTTCCCAGCAGCCTTACCAGGTGAGTAAAGAAGGTCGCTTCCTGGCAGGTGCAGAGACCTCGAGAAGAGAAAAATTCATCCAAATCTACAGGTACTGCAGGCAAAGCCTGATGGCAGGTCTGGCTTGGCTGTCTAGCCTCAAGAGGCCTTTAAAAGTTCAATCTGAGGTTCCTTGCAAAAAGTTCCAGCAAAGCATATTTAAAAGAGCCTGTGTAATCAATTGCTCTTCTTGCTGCACTTGTGCAAATAATCAAGCCAGCTGTTAATTATTTTCTTAACCTGGTTACTTCTAATAAAAATGAAAGTGATTTTAAAGTATTTCAATAACGCAGCCTTCTCCAGAATAAAAAATCCAACTCCAGATGTTGGTACATAACCTAATAACACAATTTGTTTTATCTTGCCTAGAAGCCACAAAACTGCAAACAGTAATAGAAACGAAACCCAGAATAGAAGCGCCAGCCTTCTGAGGCCCTCTCAACTGACCAGTGATAAAGACCTAGCTGCACCCTTTACCGCGCCCCCTTCTCAGCACGAAGCAGCCAGAGCGGTCATCGCCCCTTTTCCCTAGCAGCAGCTAGAGTCTCTACCTGTAGAAGAGAGAATGAGACAAGGACCATAGGCTTAGACAGAATAAAGTGAGAGCCTCTGGAAGAGGCGGGGCGGGATATTTGCAATCAGAGCAATGTAACTACATGCTGGAACTCCCCCCTACTGGAACTATGTTGAACATAGAACTCTGGAATCATTCTTCAGTGAGATCAGTTAATGTTCCCCAGATAGAGAAGAGTAGCACATGTTTTGTTATGCTAGTCATTTGTAATCATGTATGGGATTCGCTTTAGCATACTGGAGGGCCCGGGCCTGTGTGCTGTCTTTCCTCCTTCAGATCTGACTAGGTAATTTTGCAAGCTGAGCAATTGACTTAGCATGCAGACCCAGCTGTAGACGGCATAGTAAAAAGCAAGATTCTTTAGCAAATAGACAATATCTCAGCCCACCTTAGAGGCTGAGCATGCAATCTTTTGATGTGCACCCGAACCAGGGCGCCAGTGTCCCAGAGAGAAATCAAGGAAAGAAATTATCTTTAATATTCAAAGACCCCTTCCCCGTTACCCAAACTGACAACCGCGATTTATATAATAAGTTAAAAGCTCTTCAGGCAGTCCAAAGAGAAGTGTAGACCCAACTAAAAGCAGTCTATGAGCCCGGCACTTCAGAAGCAACCCACCTGTTCCAAGTTAAAGACTTTGTGTTTGTAAGGCGACACCGAGCGCAGACCCTTGAGCCACGGTAGAAAAGACCCTACTTAGGGTTACTGACCACCCCAACAGCAGTCAAAGTTAGTAAGATTGCCACCTAGATCCACGCATCTCATGTGAAACCCGTTGTCTCAGCCGAGACAGCTGACGACCATCTCACGTGGAGAGCCCAACCTACTGAGAATCCTCTCCAGCTTAAAAATCACCAGAAGACCCCTAAAGTGACCAGGTGCGCGTCCAGAGACACCAACGCTGTTTAGCTGACCCACACACCGTTCTCAAAAACTATTCCAAGATAACCACATCAGCTGGACAAAGACAACCTTCAAAAGCTTAGACTGCGCCGTTCATATTGTGCCTTTCCCCTATTGCACTACCAAACAGATGACCTCTAATTTCATGATTGAAATAGTTACAAGAAGAAGAGGGGAATGTAAGAATGAGAATAAGTTAGCATAAGAGTAGCCATCTTAAGGGCCTAGAAGCAGTTTTCTGAAGTTGTGACTTAAAAGAAAAAAAACTGGAACTGGGTAAGGCCTTGGAAAACAAGTTAATCATGAACACCGGGATGGGGGCAGCTGTGGCCTTCAGTCAGCTAACCTTGGTCAGTTAATCCTACATACCAAGCTTATCGTGCAGAACCTCCCTAAATTGAGGAGTGGTCTTACCTTGCTCTCGCTTAACCCCAGGATGTATGTCTTGCAAAGATAATGTGCAGCTGTGGAAAATTACTAAGAGTTAAGTGTTTTGAAACTGCTATATAAACCCTTGGTTTTGAGTGCTCGAGGTCCTTGTTGAAACCCGCTGTGTAGGGCAGACACTTGGACCCCAGCTAGCTGGAATAACAATAAACCTCTTGCTTGTTGCATCGATCTGCCGTGGCCTTCGTCTCCTCACTGGGGGGGAAGCGCAGACCGGAATAAGGCCGTTGGGTCTTACAGGAACCCACTAACCCACAGCCAGAGAAGGGTTGAGTGATGCTATTAGAAAAAACACTCCTCTAGCTCTACCAGTACTGATGTGCAAAGATCTTTGTAATATTTCTAAAAACTGGTGAAATCCAAGTAGAGTTAGTAGACCAGTTATTTGCACTGTGCTGATGCCAACTTCCTGCTTTTGACAATGTGCTGTCGTTACGTAAGATGTTTAGCAGAAGGTGGACCTCCCTATACTGTTTTTGCAAAATAATTTCATGTGAGTCTAAAATTATTTCAAAGTAAAATAAATTTTTTAAGTCTTTTAAGTATGAGCCATTTCATATGACTCAGTTTAAAATATGCATGGTACATAGGAGCTTTGCAGTACAGGTCTGTTAAACAAAATCACCAAATGAATTTTAAAGTGGGTTTAAAAGAATATAGAGAGAATGACTTTGTAAAAAACAAACTTAACAATTTTTGTAAAACATAATGATAGATATTACTATGTTATTAGGGGAAAAAAATGATCTGAGAGGATGTAGTCCAAACTGTTACAATAATTATCTCTTCATCGTTTCATTTGCGATAGGGGGTGAGAGCAGGAATGTTTGGAATACAAGAAACTTTCACTTTATAGCATTTTAACTTATTCTTTTACAAGAGTATATATTTATTTTGCAACATGAACAGTAAAGCTTAAATGTTAGAACTATAGCATAAAAACACCATCTTTACCTTCAAAGGACTTATAATCTAGCAGAGCAGGAGGCAATGTGCAGTGCATGCTCTGTAAAAGCCGTATTGAAATAGACTCACATCTGCCCTTTTAAGCAATGTGTCCTCTGTCTGCATGGCATAAATCAAGGGGCAGCAAACTATGACCAGGGGGCCAAAGCCAGCCTGCTTCCTGCTTTTGTACACTCTGAGAGCTAAGAATCATTTTTATGTTTTCAAATGGTTGGGAAAAAAATCAAAAGAATACTAACTCACAACACATGAAAACTACTGGCAATCATACATCAGTGTCCACCAAAAAGTTTTAAGTTTTAGTTACTTACTGAAGCACAGTGGGCACCCATTTGTGTACACATCATCTCTGTCTGCTTTTGCACTACAGGGGCAGAATTGAATAGTTGCAAGAGCGACCGCATGGCATGGTGTTTAAGGCCTAAAATAGGTACTACCTGGCCTTTTTAGAAAAAGTTTGCTGACTCCTGGTGTAGTTATTCTATTGGTGCAAAAACAGGGCCCATGGAGTCAGGGAATTAAATGTGTTACATCTGAGCACAATTTTAATTTTAAAACCTTCAGCCCTTCAGACCCTAGGGTAATGAGAGCCTTCCCTTCAAAGGTAGTTATGTCTAAGGTGGTAGACTAAAACCCACTTTGTCACTCTCTCAAATAAAACTATGTGCAGTTCCCGAATGGCACTGGGATTTAGACTAGAAAATCTTTTAAGAATCCATTCTGCGTATCACCCCTGTCTCCAACCTATTAGCAGAAATTTGCTTCAAAATGACTAGAAACTTCCTCTGAGCATCAATTTATCAAGCACTACTGCATGCCTGGCATAGAGATGAGCTTTCCAAGGATCTCATTTAATGCTTTCAAAACCCATGTCATAGATACACAAATGGAGGCTGAGAAAACTTAAATCACTCACCCAAGGTAACACAGACAATAAAAAGAAATTTGAACCCAACTCAGAATAACTTAAAAATCATGACTGTATCACTCGGAGAGAAAAGAAAAATAGCATATTAAAATCCTATTTGAAAATACAAACTGCTCTGTAACCATTGGGCTTCATGCCAAAAATCAACTGAAAAAAAAAAATCACTATCTCCTCAGTGGGTACATTTGAAACTAATATTACATATGTTGACTCATGTTTGAGTTCATAGACGCTGGGACTCTCATCTGTCTCTACTTTTAAAACAAATTTAGTTCTGAAATGAGTCAATTCAATGATACAATCTTAATGCAATCCTAGAATTTTAAGTGACAACTTCAAGCCTTCAGTTTTTTCTTTCATAGGTAGCCTCTGGCTTATGCTGCCCCCTTCTGGATCACTTACGGTATGGTCTTTAAAATTTCAAAGGCTAGCGAAAAGAACCGAAAATATATGAATATTTTAGAGTTGAGTAAATTTTGAAATTATCTCCTCTGATTGCTTTTTTTTAAATCAAGAAAAAAAAATCTAGGGATATAGTTCACTCACTCAAGGTTTCAGAGTAATGAGTAACAAAGGAAGTGATTAGAAACCATGTTTTCTGAACTTGCCTGACAGCACTAATGCAAATCTGGAACTTCAAAATGCATTTGGAAGGCAGCAGCACACATTTATTATACTTCCTTTAAATTTCGGAGACCCCTGAATGTTTTTAATACGGGAGTGATCAAAAAGTGCATTATACACTTGAACAAATCAATCAACAGAACATTACATACATGAATCAGGTGTTCCTTAGCTCCAAGGGCAGACTTGGCTGGAATCCATTTTTTAATCTTGAAAGGGAACAGAGAGCAAATTCTTTTGGCACTCAGTGTGGTTCATAACAAGGGAAGAATGATGAGATGACTTCACATTTCATGCAGATGAGATAACAGAAGGAAACGAGAGATTCTAGAACTCCATTACTGAAGTCACCCAGTTTCAAACTTTGCCTCAATCTTCCCCTACCTCCTAGATGCCCTGGTAACAAAAAACTGATCCCCTATGTGAAAGCCAAGAGTCACCACCTCAGGCTACTGTTCTCATGTGCCAAACTCTGAAGGGCTCATTGAAGCAAACATGAGACCTCATCCTCAGTCCCTCCCCAGTGGACTCCTCTCTGAACGGCAGTGTCTAAAACTGCTCTGCCCACACCAGTGGATCATTAACTCTTGAATGAAGGAGAGGCAAGGTGCACATGTTACCAAGAATCCTCAGAATTACTAACAGAAGCAATAATACTAAGTGGATAGCACATACTGAGCACTCACTACACACCAGCAGAGTGCAAAACACTTTCCATGTTGATCTCAAAAAGATCTGCAGAGAGCGTCAATACAGTCCTCCTCACAGTGGGAATCCTGCAGCCTAGAGATGTCAGGCAACGTGCTCGAGTCACAAAACTGAAAACGGAGAGAGCAAACCACAGAGCCAGGGTTATGTACCCATAGGGCCCAAGCTCTTATCCTCTGGATTCTAGGGCCTTTGGAAAATGTGGCAAGAGCTCATGTACACTTGCTCTAATAAGGCCAGGGCTGGAGAGTGAATGACTATGCTGTTTCATAGCCCAGTGGGAAGATATCCTTTTGGAATGGAATTGCAGCCCTCTGCTGCCTAGGTGGGTACAGTCTCTGGAAACGTGATCCTAATAATTATCATTGATGATGATGGTCATGAGCCCACTGTAAGCAGCTGAAAGTGCACAAAGCACTTTCATATTTATTATCACCATTTGAACTTCAAAATGAATCTACTGAGGTAAGTAAACGGGTGGAATTACTGAAAGAGAAGGAAACCGAAGCTCCAAGAGGTCACATATCTTGCACAAGGCTGCACAGTTAGCAATGACTGCCAGTAAGTGACGTAGCAATGAAATCTGGTTCCACTCCACTTCCGCTGCCCTCTGTTGTGCTGCGGAGGGTCACACTGTTTAACAGTCCAGAAGTGTGGGCGGACTCTTGCCAAAGGATATGAGTAGCTTTATTCATTGGCTTGTTCACTGTGGGGAGAACAGACGCCTCACCTCCTCACAGATTTCACTGAGCTTCGGCCATTCAGCCTACCTCATGATGCCTGAGATCTGTCCAGGGCCCGTCGTGGTGTCAGAGGGACATTTTGGTCTGCAGAGGGGTCACCCAGCTCGCCCAATTACCCACTAATGGGGACGCAGCCTAGGGCTGCTTCCATGCTCTATCCCAGCGTCTGGCCCCTTACTCCTTCTTCACTCTCTGTCTTAACACAGACATGCCACTCTTAAAGTTTAGCAACTAACTCTCTTTGGTCTTATTTGGTTGACCTATCTGAAGGTGAGCTGTTAGATGCTAGAATTACATGGATTCAATTCCAACTTTATTAATGAAAAAAAAATCATTTCTATGGTTGGTACAATATAATGCTTTTATGAGAGGAATCATGTGATCCATTTTTTATCCTTTTCTTTTATCCCCACACTGCCAGCCTACCAACTGATTAAAGCCTGTGAACAGCACTGGGCATGAGAGATAAAACAAATCGGCTAATGCCTCGTGAAAGATGTTGACTTTGAAATCAACTGCATCCAATTTCTTTGCTCCTAACAACGGCACTTGTGAGTGAAAATGAGCTTTGCTTCCTTCCCCTGCTTTCCTCTGTTCCTTCTGCTGAACTTGTGCTGAGAATGGCAATTCCTCCTACAACTTTTCCATGTCCTTTATCAACTGAAGACCCAGAAAAGTGTCAAGATATAATAGGGATCTATTTGTCTTTTTAAAAAAAAAGCATAGCATAGTGAAAAGTGCTCTGATTTGGGAGCCAGAAAACAGTCCTACCTACAGCCTAGTCCCACTTCTCCCTGAACGTGTTTAATGGCTCCGTGCCTCAGTTTCCTTTTATGTAGAACAAGGAGAGTGTACTACACCAGCAATTCCTAAATGCCTTTTTGGGGCAGAGACTGGGCTGGCTTCAAAAGAATCTCCTGAGGAGGTTCAATAAACACACTTTCTGTACATATCCAAAGGTTCTAATTCTGCAAGCCTTGGGTACAGGAGGACAGTCTATGTTTTTCGAAGCTCCCTGTGATTCTGGCCCACAGCCAGGTCTAGCACACATGGACTGGATGATCTCTAAGTTCAGGGTCTTGGTTCCTGGGAAGCAAACCTGACATCTGATTGCTCTCATACCCTCACTGATCCTATCCTCACTCCCTTTTCTCTTATCTCCAATTCCAGACCAAACACTACCTCCCCATTTTTGACTGCATCCCTTCTCCCTCACCAGGACAAGCTTTGCCCCATTTACTATCCCTTTCTTTCTCTCTACCCTGCCTCCCCTCTAATACTTACCCTCAAACTTCCTGAAAGAACACCTAACATTCATTCTCTAACAATTGCTCATCTTTGGACTTTGGACCATCCATCCACAGAACTAATATTCCACTTAATGTCCCCTGGCTACAGTTCACACCAGCGCTCTCAACGCCTCATCCTTCTTGACCAGCGTTTAGAAACCTCCTAATCTTTCACTACACTCTCCATAATCCTGGGCGGCCCAGCTCCCTCTGCTGCCCTGCTCTCCTGGTTTCCTCCTTACTTCTGTTGTCTCCCTCTCTGCCTCCTAAGCTGGCTTTTCTGCTTCCACGACGTCCTCTCCCAATGTGGCTTTCCTTTAGGGAACTAGGGTGTCTCCCTTTGCACCTCTTCCTCCTTCCCTTCATCTCACACAGTATCTTGAGGTGATCCTGCAGGAAACATCAGTTTACCCACTCAGCTAATGAGACAAAATAATAAAGTGTTTAAGAGCTCAGTTTCAAGTTCCAAGAGGCTGGGGTTCCAACTCTGTCAAATTTCTTAACTTCTCCTTCTCCTTTAAACTGGACATAATAATAGAATCATCCTCACAGATCCAGACAATGCCTCACCCATGAGACAATGCATTGAAGGCACTGAGCCTGGCCCTGGCATATAATAAGCACTTGATAAATGTCATTTATTATTAATGACTCCCAAAAGTATATCTATAGCCCTGAGCTGCCCTTGTGAGATAATACAAATGAAGGTATGGGTATAATGGCAAGCTCCTATTCAGCACTATAATGTGAATCATCAAAGCAATTATTATTTGTTTGGTCAGACGTAGGGGCCAATCATCAAATACACCCATCCCTAACCAGGCATCCATAGGCCCGCCCAGCCCCACATTTCAGATGGCCCGTTAGATATTTCCTAGAGGCACTTCAAACACAAGATCTTCCAAACAGATTTCAGTCTTCCTCCTGGGGTTCCTTTTTCAGTTAACCCATCACATTGATCTAATCTTGCAAGTATGGAGAATCAGTCATCCTTCATTCTTACCCTGGTCACCAGTCCCCTCCGTTCTAATTCCTAAATGGCCTTGACTCTGCCCCCTCTCTGCTGTTACTGCTTCCATTCTAGTCTAGACACTCATCTCCAGCCTGAATTATTGCAGGAGCTCCCTGGGTAGCCCCTTTGCTTCCAAGCTTGCTCCCATCTAATCCAACTTCTACACTCTTGCCAGAGCAATTTTTCCTAAAACAGAACTGAAAATGTCATTCCCAATGCAAAAAAACATGAATGGTTCCTTATGACCATGGAATGAAATCTAAAGTCTTCAGCACATCAAACAAGGAATTGAAGAATCTAGACCGTTTTCAGTGTCCCATCTCCATTAGATTAAACTACACTATTAAACAATCTCCAAAAATTCCATGCTGTCATCAAGTCCTCCTGTCCTTGCTCATGCTCTTCTCCTGCCTATTCACCTTCCCTGCTCAATGAACTGTTCTCATCCTTGAAGAACCAATCCAAAGGTCGTTGAGTGAAATCATCCTGGCCCTCCTTTCCAAGATAGAATCCATCTCTCCCTTCTTTGGGCCCCCAAGGCAACTTTTCATATTCCTATCCCAAAACAAAGCCCCCATGGTGGTTGTTTACCATGCACAAGCCTGCGTATCCCACTGAAGTGTGACCTGTTTAAGAAAAGATGTCATGACTTACTTATTTTTATATGTCTATGCCAAGCACAGAGAAGAAACTAGACAAGCCATGGGTGATAAGTGACAGATTTGAAAGGTCTTTACTAAATATCATGTTACCTACTTCCACATAGCCAAACCAAATGCTAAGATAAAGATATAAAACCCTATCTCCAGCCACTTTTCTCTCCCTCTGAGAATCCTTCGATTCCATGGAAAGGTCAGCTTGCTCTGAACCATGAAGCCTGGGCTGGCTTGGCAAAGGAGAATGATACAATAGTAGGACAAATGTTCCTAAAACATCCCCTCCCCATTCCCTTACCAGCCTTACTCTGTGGCCAAGGAAAGGCTGCTGCAAGAATCTCAAAGAAAGGAAATTGTTGTTATTCCCAGAGCAATGTTCGTTTTCCCCAATTTTACTGGATTGACAGCAAAGTCCTCATGTGCATTTGGGTGCATTAAATTTGAAATTGTTCTACAGATTTGACTTCATGCTGGTAATGGATATAATGATCCATCTTGGGTCTGAGAAAAAAATGAATCTTAACACTTTGAGAGCAAATTTAAAAATCTGCCATCAGGGAGCTCTGCTGAGAGAGACAATGGCTGCCAGACCTGGAACAGAGACCAGCACCTGTCTTCCTCATCCACTACAAGGCCTCTCTCAACTCACTGGCCTTTTATGGGCCTCAGTTCCCCATCTTCTCAGTTTCCTGGTTTTCCACAGAAAACACCCTCCCTAGGAGTTCATGGACACAAGTTTAAAACCCTTAAAACCCGGGTGTGACTCTCAGCTCTCCTTCTGTCTATCTGTGTGATCTTGAGAAAGTCACTCCACATCTCTGGGCTCCATTTCTAGGCAGCCTTAGAGTAGAGGTGAGGATTTGTCTCCCTAGGTAGGGCTTCTTAGAATGGTGCCTGCTGGCCAGACACATTAAAAGGGAAGGACACTGAAGCAGGAGAGATGTCCTTGGAGTTGTCTTATAAAATAAATAACAAAAATATGGAAGCCTTGCATGGCAAACTGAGTCATAGCTCTTTTTCTGGCATAACTTGATATCCAAGCCTAAATTGTAGAGAGGAGCCTCCATAAATGGAGGGAGGTCAGGAAGACAAAACAATGAGAGGGCAGCAGAAAATTAAAGATGTCCATCCACAGGAATAAAGCCAGTAATTGAGAGTTCTGTAGAGCCATCTAAAAAGGACAATTAAAAGATTTCTGAGAGAGAATTACTATCATGAGATTTTTTTAAAAGCTTTTGTAACTTCCCCAAGTTTGTAATTTTGTCACTCATTGGCTGTTTCCCTGGTGTGATTAGCTATTAAAAAAAATCATAAAACCAAAATGTGTCTATTTACGTATAAGGAACAGCAAGTCAGCTGGGAGCTGGTGGGAGCAGCCTCTTGTTATCCTGCCGAACTGGCCTAAAAGTGAAGGTGTGTGAGAAGAAATAGCAGCAGAGATGTAACGAGGAGAGGAAATAGGAATCTGTCATGATGATTATCATTTACTAGCTAGTAATTGTGTATTATTATGTGCTTTTCTCATGCATTTCCTCACTTAATAACCCTATGAAATAAGTGCTATTATCTCCATTGCACATTTTGAGGAAACTGAGATTTAGAAAAGACTAGAACAAGTAACCCACCTGAGATTCTAAAAAAAAAGCACAAAATGGCAGACCTGAGATATAACCCTGAGCCTTCAACTCCCCAACTGAGATCTTTCAACTCTACCCAACTCCACCCAATGCTATACAGAACACTATGAGGAAAAAGGACAAGAAATAAAGGATATGGGTGGGATGTTACTGAAGCAGTAAAAGTGGACCCAAGGCATAATCAACAGAGGATTTTATCCCATGCCACCTGATTTTATTTAGGAAATGACATAGTCATATGGCTCCATTCCCCCTGGCTTCAGAGTCTGTCCCCAATAGAGACTTAGCCTTCAGGGGCAATTTGGGACCATCTCACACATTCCTGCTGCCAAGAAAGAAATGAAATTAAGCCTCAGGCTACATGGACTCATTTGAGTTTCTAGATACCCAGAGGAATAAGTGCTTGTATTCCCCTAATAGACTTCCTTCAGCTGGAGGGGAAACCTATGATGCTATTATTGTTATTGTTGTTTGTTTGTGTTTGGACTGTGGTTCCTAACCCTTTGGGGCTTTGAGGAATTCTTGGAGAATCTAACGAAAGTCCTAGACTTTTCCCCCAGAAAAATGTGTATGCACATATACACATGCAATTATATATATAATTTTGGGGGTTTATGCCCACCCCTACCCAAACCCATTTACAGAGAACCCCACCTAAGAGTCCATGGACACAGCTTAAAATCCCTGAAACCTGAGTCCCAGCACTCCCTCTGCCCAGCTACATAATCTTAGGTAAGTCATTCCACATCTCTAAACAACATTCTAGGCAGCCATGGAGTGGGGGTGAAGAATTGCCACTCTAAGTAATGTTAATTTTAGAGAACAATTTTGACAGGATCCTCTTGGGTGGTTTAAACCTCAACTAGGGAAGCCTTGCCATCCAAAAGTTTATATGAAGAAATGAAGAAGTAACTGGGGATATTTAGCTAGGGAACAAAACCCCACAGAGGCACGCAGGCCCTCTGAAATGGACTGAAAGCATTTCCATGTGAATGAAGAAGGAGTCTTCTTCTGTAAGTGGCTCCAGAGGGGAGGTCAGGGAGAAGCAACATAGCATGGTATTAGAGTCACATCAGAGTGGAAAAGACATGGGTTAAATACAGGTCCATCATTTACCAGACAAGTTAAATAACCTTCATGGACTCTAAAGTGGAAGTGATAATAGTATCTGTCTCATTGGATTTTGTGAGAAATCAAATGAGGCAATGCATGTAAAATGCAAAGTGTTAAAACAGAGAAAGATTTCAGTAGTTGTTAGCTTCTCCAATAAACTTTCCAATCTTCCATGTCTTTCTTTCTTTTTAGAAAACCCTAAAGACTCCACCAAAAAACATTAGAGTTAATAAATGAATTCAGTAAAGTTGTAGGATTCAAAATGAATACACTGAAGTCTGTTGCATTTCTATATACAAATAGTGAACTAACAGAAAGAGAAATTGAGAAATCTATCCCATTTACAGCTGCATAAAAAAAATAAAATGCTAGAAATAAACTGAACCAAAGAGGTAAAAGACCTATACTCTGAAAACTACAAGATATTGATGAAAGAAACTGAAGAAAACACAAATAAATGGAAAGATATTCCTTGCTCACAAAAAGGAAGAACTAATATTGTTAAAATGGCCACCTTGCCCAAAGCAATCAACAGATTCAGTGCAATCCTTATGAAAACACCAATGTTATTTTCCACAAAACTAGAGCAAACAATCCTAAAATTTGTATGGAACCACAAAAACCCCAAATATCCAAAGCAATCTTGAAGAAGAACAAAGCTGGGGGTATTACACTCCATGATTTCAAACTATACTACAAAGCTACAGTCATCAAAACAGTATGGAACTGCTGCAAGAACAAATACATAGAGCAATGGAACAGAATAGAGAGCTCAGAAATAAACCCACACCTATATGGCCAATTAATATATGACCAAGGAGACAAGAATATACAACAGAGAAAAGACAGTTTCTTTTACAAATGGTGTTGGGAAAATTGACAACTACATGCAAAAGACCTTCCATTTCTTTATCTGTAAAATAAGGGTAATATCTGTATCTGATCATTATGAAATTTAAATAAGAAAATATACATTAAAAATCCTTAGTACAGCTCCTAACATATGGCTAAGTCCTCAGTAGACAGTAAGCACAATTGTTATTATGAATATTTCATTACAAAAACCACTGGGAAGAGAGGATGGTACATGCAAAGAACATGGTCTTTCATTTCAGGCTAGAAAGAGAGGCAAAATAGTACCTAAGAGCATGGAATCAGAGCTAAACTTCCTGTCTGGCATCTGAGCGCTGTGTGTTCTTGGGGAAGTTACAGAAAGTAGAAATACGCATATCTGCTAGCGAGAGATTGGATGAAGTGGCACATACAAGCAGGACATAATATGTGCTCAATAAACCTTGGGTTTTGGGGGGTTTTTTTTCCCATAATGAGTAGACGTTATACAGAAACTGACAGATCTTGTAACAAGCTCCTCCCCAGCAGGGCAGCCTTCGGATATTGCAGAAAGTGTTCTCTCTCTCCCAGGTTGTATCAAGGAGCAGTGAAATGAAAATCATCAGGGATATTATAGAAGATAAGCATTGCTGGCCTCTTATACCCTTGCAATTCAGTGTAAATTAGTAAAGATTTAAATGGAATAAATGGTAACATTCTGAAAACTCCTTGCCCACCTTCCATCACTTTTCTAGTTGTTACCTTCTCTTCTTTAAAAAGGAAGTCCTCTACCCTTACCCATCCCAGAGACAAAAAAGGTTTGAATCTTTGGCACCTAGCATCCCTTAAATTATCAACAACTAGTCCAAATTTCCTGTCCTTCGGTGTATGAGTTAGTACATGTAAAAGTTTTCAACATTAGATCACCCATGCATTTCATTTTGACTTACAGTCTTCCTTCAAAACCTATTCCCCTTCTACTCACTCTCATCTGTCCCCTCTAACTCTATCTTCTGAGCCTTTGTGAGTATAGTTACATGCTTCCTTCACAGAGTTAAAGGATGGCTGCTTTCTGGCTAATAAATTTATAGAAAGACACTCAAACTCTCATTAATCTGAACAACAAAACAATGAGATGACATTTTCTTCTCAGGAGATTGAAAACAATTAAACAAATGGTCATACCAAGTGTAGGGATGATACGGGAAATCAGATACTCTGTGGGTGGGAAAATAAACTGGCACAAGGCTTTTCAGAGGACAATTTTGTAATAGCTTTTAAATATAAAAGTGCACATTTCTTTTAGCCTAGCATTTTTCCTCTTTGGTCACCTAGGTAGAGTAACACTTGCATGAACACTTAAGCAAATACTCACATACAAGGATGCTCACAGAAGACTATTTATAATAAAACACCAGAAGAACCTAAATAACCCTCAATGGGAAATGAATACTGTAAGTACCCATAGTATGAAATACTGTATGGCAATTTCACATAACGATGCAGAGCTACACAGACTGGAGGAGAAAGTGGTCCAATATGTAATATTAGGTGAATAAAACAAAACACAGAAGACCACATGCAGTAAACTAGCATTAAAAAAAAAATCCACAGACAAAATAAAACTGTGTATTTCTATACCTACACACACACATAAAGGAACAAGAAAAGATCTGACTAATAGCAGTGACTATCGCAGAGGAGAGGCTGGGTTTAAAGACAGGGAGTCAAAGAGAATTTTATTTCTACGTTTTTTTATGTATCCCTAAGAAAAATACAGTAGTGTAATATTTGTATTATTTTAAATAAATAAGTGATATTTTGAAAAATGAATGGGTCATTTTCCTACCAGCATTCCTAGCTTCAAGTCAACAGTGGCTAAGGAAGAAGGCAGACCCAACAGAGCAGTCTCAGAAATGAGGCAAAGGAGGGACAAGGCCAGTACTGGTGCTTTCGGCGGGTTTCATTTTCATTCCAGCTTGTGGCAAGAGCTGGGATGTGGCCACAGTGGACCCAAAAGAGCTGAATCCCCAGACTAGCAGGCAGATGACAGATTGTCCCACAGCCAAAGATAAAACCACACACAGGAGCACAGCCCCTTACCTCTTAGCTGAGGAAAAGTGACTGAGACACTGGTTTCCCACGTTGATACCTGGGATGTTGACTGAAACACCCAACCTTTGGACTCTGGGGGAAAAAAACAATGGAAAAGAGAAAACAAACTTAGGTAAATGTCTGTCTTCCTATTTTTGGTGCCCCACTGTCCCCTAAACTGACTTCTGTCATTAAAAAGAGAAGAGCTCATGTTTACTAAGCATTTAGCACATGCCAGACCCTGTACACAGTGATCTACACACATTCTTTCATTTAATCCTCAGGATAGATGCTATTATTATTCCTCTTTTTACCAGTGTGGTAAAAGCCAAGGTCCAGAGAGATTTAGCAACATTCCCAAAGTTACAGAGCAAGTAGGGGCTGGATCTGTACCCCAGCAGTATGACTCCAGAGCACACACATGAACCACTACACCATGCTGCCTCCCTCTACTGTACTATCATAAGCATTGATTTATTTACCCCATACATGTCTGTTTTCTTCTGCTTGATTAGAAGCTCCATTAAGGTAACATCTACCATACGAGTGCTTGCTAACATGGCAGGCACTCATCTAAGGCCTTTACATGCATAAAGTTATACCACTTTACAACAAAACAGAATAAACCAAGGCCAGAGACCCCCAACAAAAAGTAGTAGAACTGAAAGTCAAGCCCAGGCAGTTCTCTCTGGCACTCCTAAGGATGTGAGTCACTTCTTATTTCTAGAGTATTCTCTGCCCCTGGGTCCTAAAAAAAGTTTTGGTGGATGGACAAAATGAATGAGAGAATTCTCCCTCCACAGTGAATCAAATGAGTACACCCCTCAGAGGACTCAACAGATTGGTGTGCTTGGAATTAGGATGAGGCAGTTTAGCACCATTTAACCTACAACAAAAGGCAAATATCCCAGAGATATGCCACCATGGAGGAGTACACAGACAAATTAGGGCTGGTTTGTGTCTCCTCTCTCTCTCTCTCTCCCTCCCTCTCTGCCTCAAGAATGAATGAACCACAAATGCTGCCCTAATAGCAATTTATCCTGGGTGGGCTCCATGGCACAAAGAACCCAAAAGTCATCTCTAGTTGCCTGGTTCAATGATATTTTATTATTCTCAGTCCAAGGGATGAGAAAAGAGAGCAAGTGTCTACCTACCTTTGGATGTTAGTAAGGCACTGTCTCCAGAAGTCACCTCAGTGCTTCTCTGAGAGTCACTGGGGAGAAGGAAAGTTTGCGATTCTGAAAGAGAAAAACCTCTGATAAAAAGTGGCTAAAAAATAACAATTTTTATGGTAGTCTTTGTGCTTTTCTATATATTTCAGGTTTTCTTCAAGGATTGCAAGTAATTTTTAGAATCAAGGGGAAAAAACCTACAAATTTTATATTTTAAGATGGTTATTTTAAAGGCCAGAAGAATAAAAACTGCATACAAAAATGACAGGTTTAGGGTTCATGGACTTTAGGTGACTACTCAGAATAAAATACAATTAGGGGGCCAGCAGGTGAGAAATTGGGGGTCAACAGAGATGAGGGTTAGAACCTCACCCCCCCGTTTGAGAGAAATCTTCTGCATCCGTGGATGTTTTGATGCCCTTGTCTAGCTTGGATTAATACTTAGTCTATAGGTACAGACATGATCATCTATACTTGCGTTCTTACAGAATTAACTTATGCTTGCTATCTTTATCTTGCATCTACCTACCACTTCAGCATTTTATTTAAAAAAAAAATAAGGGAGAAATGTGGGATTCACATATAAATCAAGTATAAAAATCAAATGAATAATCATATCTGACTTGATTGTTTATAGTTCATGATGCGTGATCAAAACCAAAAGTTTCTGTGATATGACTGCCCTTGCACTGTTCACCATGTAAGAACTTATTCACTATGTAAGAACTTGTTCACCATGTAAGAACTTGTTCATTATGCTTCAGAAGATTGGAGACTGTTGAGAGTTAGACTTGGGGATGATTAATGATTGTGCATTGAGTCCCCTATACAGAATTTTATTGTTGTAAACAACCATTTAATCAATAAATATGAGAGGTGCCCTCTCAAAAAAAAAAATAGAATTAGCCAATTTGGTATTATAAAGCTATATAAAATATCCAGTTTTTATTGAGGCAGCTAGAATGCCTTTAAAAAGCCTTCAAGCTATCTCATAATTGTTTTTCAATATTCTTACCTCAGAATCAGAGGTTGAAACATAGTAGGAACTGTGATAAGCCCCCATAAGCCATGAAGCTAATAACTCAGTGACAGGTCCAAGAAGCAGGATGAAGAAGGATTCAGAAAAAAAGGAAGAAAGGAAGAAAAGAACAAAGAAGGGAAAGAGGAAAGGAAAAAAGGAAGGAGGGTGGGAGGGAAGGAGGAAGAAACAAGGCCAGAACCAGTTCATCATCAAGGGATATTTTAACGCATCTGGAGGCCTGTCCTCATCTAATCTCTAATGCCAGGAAGAGACCTAACTCCTGGCAGGGTGGAACTGGAGTCTGACCCAGGGTGACATTTCCTGGTTCTTCAGTAAACAACTCCGAGAACTCCTGGAAGGTCAACTGGAGAACCAAAAAAGTTGACTTCTCAAAGCAGAGAGAAAAAAAGAAAAGGAAACCATAAAACAAAAATAAGGAACAATTCAGTGAAACCACATCCCCAATGACACATGTACACACACACACACACACACACGTAACACACATAGTTATGCACAGCTATGAGCTGAATGTATCCCACCAGAATTCATATGTTCAAGACCTAATCCCTAGTACCTAAGAATGTAACTATATCTGGAGAAAGAGGTAATTCAGGTGAAATGAGGTTGTACAGATGGACTAATATGACGTGTCCTTATTAAAAGAAGAGATTGGAATATAGACACAGACAGAAGGAGGCCCATGTGAAGACACAGGGAGAAGATGGCCATCTGTAAGCCAAGGAAAGAGGCCCCTGAAGAAATCAACCTTATTCAGACTTCCAGAATTGTGAGAAAACAAAGTTCTGTTGATACACATGCCCGCGCGTGCGCGCGCGCGCACACACACACACACACACACACACACACACACACACCACGCCATGCCACACACAATGGAAAGCACGTCTCTGGGCTGCCCCATTCAGTGGAGAGCCCTGTTCCCAGGGGACCCAAGGTAGCCCTGAGCGGCTGTACCTCGTACCTGCGGTGGGGGCTGGCCCCTCCGCGGGAGGCGCAGACGTCGGCGCTGTGACTGCCCCCGGGAGGGCGCGTGGGGAGGTCGGTGGACACGTGGCTGCCGTCGTCGCGGCAGCAGTTCCCGCCTGACGTGGTGCTGCGGTGGTGAGTTCCGGCGTGATGGCGGTCGTTGCCGGAAGCGCGGCTGTTGGTGTCGTCAGAGCGCTGCTGGTGGTGGTCGGAAGGCGGGTTGTTGCTGAACCAACAGAAGGTGAGGGAAACAGTGCGAGCCTATCCGGATCCGGCCGATCCGTTTCTCGCTGTTTCTCGCCATTTCTGCCACCTTCACACGGTCTATTAGCTGGACCATCACAATGCCCATGAAAACTGGGTTTCTTTCCTCTGCTCCTAGCCTTACTGATTTGTTCTCATACACTGGCTAATCTTTTTTAAAAGACAAGTCTAGTTATGTCATCTCCCCGCTTAAAACTTTTTGCTGAGTTCTCCTTGCCCTTAAGATAAAGAACCCGACCGGCAAACCTGGCCCACAACACTCCGCCTGATCTGGTGCTGTCCTGTCTCCTCTCATGGTCCCCTCTGCTCTCCTCAACCTGCCCCAGCCCAGTGGCCTTTCTTCAGTTCTTTGAACATACTAGTGACCGTTCTGGCTGGAGGAATTTTGTGCCTGCTGCTTCCTAGTCTCTCTATGTGGCTGACTCCTACTTAACCCTCATGTCTCAGCTAAAAAGGATACTTCTGCAAGGAGGCCATCTGTATTCTGCAGTAACACTTAGGTTTCATGGTTTTGCACTTCCATGCTTTACCTTCACAGCATTTATTACATTTCTTAATTACACATTCATTTGATGATTATTGCTTAATGCCTCCTTCTCTCACTAGACTATAAGCCACATGAGGGAAAAATCTGGTATTTATTTGTTCTCTGCTATAGACCTAATACCTACTGGTGTTGGGCACATAGTAGGTATTCCAAAAACATTGCATAAATGAATAAATAGACAAATGCATCAAAAGTGAGCCCAAACATGAAATTTCATTTACACAAGGTCTATAAGTTCTAGAGCTCTGCTGCACAACATTGTACCTGTAGTTAACAATAATATACTGTACACTTGAAAATTTGCTAAGAGGGTAGAACCTATCTTAGGTCTTCTACCAATGATAAAATAAAAATAAAATTAAGCCTTAAAAAAGTGAGCCCAGAGTATAGAACATAGGGTGAAAAGTAGTAGCTTTCAGATATTAAAGATGAGTTCATGCCCACTAAGCATTTGAATTTGTGTTCATTAACCACAGTTATTCTAGATACCACCCTCTCTTAAAGATGCCAAATGTCCATTAAGTGATAGACCCAGAAAGGCAGCATTAGATTCAAGTGAACTTAGAAATGACCCCATAGAGTATTGGGGTGAACAAGTCTTTTATAAAATAATAGCTGGTTATATCAGGCTAGAAAAGAGAAGACTCAGACTGGTGTCGTTTAATGTCAGTAAATCAGAATAATACCTTCTATTTCACACAGTTGCCTTTAGAGAAAAATATACTAATGGGTATAAAAGTCCTCTAATTAGAAGCATCCTTGTCAGTTCTCAAATTTTAGAATGCATTAGAGCAGCCAGAGGAGTTTGATAAGCATTTGGCTATCCAGACCCTCTTTCTAAGATGCCGATCCAGTTAGGAAAAGAATCTTGCATCATTGATGCTGGTTGAGCACAGAGCTTATTTTGAGAGGCTCCATTCCAGGTAAGTGAGAAAGGTGATTATTGTCAGCGTAGTTGAACCATAAGCTGTACTCTACATAGCTCAAATCTTTAGGTGTTCTACCATATTCCAAATTTCATCAAAAGCAACTGACAGTAACAGAAGGAAAGAGTCCCTGAAAACTTCACTGGGTGTCTCCAAATCCCAAGCCCTTTCCCTTCTGGCAGGAGCTGTGAACTATTGGCTTACAGCTGAAGCTGACTCATGGACACCTTTAGTGAGTTTACATGGTATTTTTCTTAATTTTTGAAATCTTTGCCAGCATGCAAAAAAAACAATGTAGTTCACATGTAAGTTGGGGGGATCTGCAAACACTGGGTCCAAATGTCTGCAAGTGAACAGCCCTGCAGATAAGCAGCAGGTGCCCTTTTCAGATTGACCCTGCAATTCACGGGTTCCCTTCCCCATCATCTCCCCTCACTCATTTCTGTGACCTTCTTGGCCCCCACAGCATTTACTCCATACTGCAGCTCCCCTAGTCATAGCAACACATCTCAGATTGTTGCCGGCCCACTCACTGCTTAGCAGCTACAGCCTGTCCACTGAATTCATTACCCATTAACCACCAAATCTCTCTTCCCGCAGACACGAGCCCCTTCCTGTACTCACCTCTCCTTAGCTGCAGGTGAATGTTCTTTTTCACATCGTTGAACCAGCCAGGCACTTCTATGCGGCAGCAGTACACACTGCTGTCACCTTCATCAGTGTTGAAGATGGTCAAGGAGACGTCCCCTCTCTGGATATCCCCCTGAAGTTCATATTTTGCTGACCTCCTCGAGAGCACCCTCAGGCCATCGGTGTGGACGATCTCCTCATTGCATTTGGAATTGGGACACTGGCCTTTGCCCCAGCACATGCTGTTGCTCTGAGACCAGGATGAATACCTACAGGGCAAAGTCACCGACTGACCCAAAAATGCTGTCACAGTCTCTGATGCAGCTGGAGCTGTGAGGAAAGATGAGAACACTAGGAGGTGCGGTAAACCAAATCTCTCAGATGTGCTACCCAGCGTTTGTGCAGATAGATGCTTCCAGGAAGGTGAAGAGAATTGTAGCGAATATGCTTCTTTAGCCTAAATTCAGATGTGCCCTTCACCGCAGCTGAGCTCTGGACTGCACACCCCAAAAGGAGACCCCACCTGACTCTCTCAGCTTATCTCCTCATCAAGTCCTTTCTGCTGACTTAACAACTCTGATCTTGAATGCCATTCAAGAAACCAGTAATCTTTCCAATGAAAGATCCCGACTCTTAGCCCAATTCCACCGACTCATATAAACAGGTCCAAAAACAGCACTCCACCCACTGCATAAGCAGTGACTCTGTACTATTGACTTGAATGTGTCAAATGGTCTCTCTGTGTCTTCTAGCCCAGAGAGGGCTAGGGCAGGAAGATAGATGGTTGAACTATATACTCCACTGTCCTTCTGTCCTTTCAGTCCTAGGAATAGAAATTAATTGCTCTGGAACATTTATTTGTTAGAGGATATGAAGTTAGGTGCAATGCAAAGATTTTTAAAACTCTAGAACTGGAAGGGACCAGTTATTATTATAGATTTATATAGAATGGCAGCTATGACATACAAAATGTTAGAGAGTTAGTTTTACCACATTACTTATGTGAGATGGGAGGTCTGACCAGGTCTAAAATGAAGTATCCGTGTTTCCTAACTTCAGCTGCTCATCAGCATGACCTGGGGATCTTGTTAAAAATACATATTTTATTGCCCACCCCTGAGTCAGAATCTCTGAGGCTGAGGCCCATGGAAATGTACATAACCAAATTCTCCCAGTTGTTCTGAAATTTTTGTCCACCTCAACAGTGGGTGAGGACCTCTAGACAAGCTCTTCTAAAATTACTTCAATCTCTGAGCAACTGCAAAAAATTTTCACTGCAGAAGATGTTAAGCCCACTGGTATAAATGAGCATCAAAAATTGTTCTAGACAAAAAAAAAAAGTGCTATTGAAATGAGAACCAGGCTGAAGCTCCAAATCATCAGGACTACATCCTGCTCCCTCTGGCTACCTCGGTCCCTGCTTATTGTTTTCTCCAAAGCAGCCCCCTAAGTGCCTCCATTCACTAACTTTGTTAACCCATTTGGCTAAGCTGTGTTATTAGACATGGCCAGCAGTACCCTGTTCCTCTCTGGCCCCAGGGATCAGGAACATCCAGATATTAGGAGAAGGTGAGCACAGACACTAAGGTCGCCCAGATAGTAGACAAAAGGATGTGCTTCCTGGGTTTTTCACAGTTGGCTCTCGTGATGAGAGCCATTCCAAATTCAGCCCATCCCAGAGCCTTCCCTGGACTCACAGTCCCTTCACATCGCCACAGTGGGAATGCTGTGGAAGTCCATTTTGCCCACTATGCAGCCAGGAAGAGAAATAAACTCATTGTCATCACCCTCAGTTGTGTTAGCAACACTGCATGCATTCACCTAAAATAATAACATCTAAAATATGAGCTTATTCCTATGAATATTTGGAAAATTAATTTAAAAATATGTATGAGAATTCTTTCTACTGGAGATGCGGCAGTTTATTTCTCCATGTATCATGGTATAGAAGGAGGCATCCTATTGCTCAATAGGAAAAGACCTGATAGGAAAACTGGCAAAGGACATAACAGGCAATTCACAGATGAGGAAATACAAACAGCCAGTAAATTTTACCTATTAGACTGGCAAAAATTTATAAGGTCCATAATACCCAGTGTTTGCCAGACAGGGACCCAGGAAATAACTTAGCCTACCAGAGTAAACCAGCGTGAAATGGGATGTGAGTTGCTAGAGCCACACTATGGGGCAATTTGGCAGGTTCTCTTAATACTGAACATGCATGTATCCTAGTTAAGCATTCACACTTTCATGCTTTTTATCTACCCTAGAAAGGCACATGTGTACAAGGAAACCTATTTGTAAATGTTTACTGCAGCCCTCACATATATGTGAGCATAATGAATGATGTGCATATGGGGAATGGCAAAAATATGGCATATTCATTCCATGGACTCATATGTAGAAGATTATTAGAATCAGATCAATATCAATTAAACACAAAAACTCCAAACCTTGTTAATGTATGCAAAGGACCAATTTCAAATAACACAAAATGCAAAAGCATTTTTAAAAATTAATAAAATAATTTGCATTTTTTTGTGGGCACAGATGAATGGAGGTAGATGCAGAGAAAAGTGTCTGGTGGGATGTACACCAGCTCATTGTGTCAGTCACCTCTGTAATCAGAGCAAAGGGTCTGGGGCTGGGGTGTAGCAGTCAAAAGGGATTTTAGCTTTATTACACTTTTGTTCTTTTCACCAAGGGTATTTCTGTACTACTCATCTGATTAAAAAGTAACGTTAAATAAAGGAAGTAGGCAATTTGGTGTGGCAGAACAATACCCATTAGGCTTACACTCATTCTGCCAATTACTGCTTTTGTGTAATTGGTGAAAGCCACAATAATTCTGACCTCGCTATCATCATAAGACAAAGGGAATAGATAATACTAGCCTTAGGAATCATTCTAGGGTTTACATAAGATGAATTATCAAATGCCACATGCAATTAATAACAAATAAGAATTTCAGAATTTAAAACAGGACAAGATACTGTTCCTTCCAGTTACCAAAATATCCTGGTGAAAAGCATCATTGGTACCAAATCAGTTCCCCTTTTTGGGGATTACCCAGGAATGGTGGGTACAACATAGGTTCTGGTGCCAGCTTGGTTCCTTCTCCAGTCACAGTTTTACTATCTCCGGAGTGAAGCGTCTGATCTGGCATCTTTTAGGAGCATATCCAGCTTTGACTGATCCTGAGTGATTTTGAGTATCTATATCAATTCTCTGTATATCATTGTCTTCTAAATTAGTCGTTTAGAAAAAGCATAAACAAAAAACCGGCATGTCACCAGGCACTGCCTCCTTCAGGTAGGAGTGGAGAAGCCCATGCAATCATTATCCAGCCAGTAACAGGACATGTACACATAGACTCTGGCAACTTTCAGCATAAGAAAACCTTCCACAGCTCAAGTTTCCAGGACAAGATAAAGACTACTACAAAAACACTGATTTAAAAAAAGTAACAGGGACTGCTTCCAGTCCATTTACTCCTACAGAGTATCTGGGAAGAGTAGAAGATAAGAGAATAGTTACTACAAGGTGCCAAGTTCTCTGCCGGGGAAGACAGGAACTCATAGCAGAGACACTAAACTAGTCCATGGACTATGGGAGCTCACAAAAAGACTGACTGAGGTGGAGATCTGAGGATACATGGATTTATAGAGAAAAGAAAGAAAGAGCAGACAAAGGCTTGAGGGATAGAGAGAACACATTTGTTTTCCTTGGGATAGAGGTGTTTTCCCACGCCTCACATTTGAAAGATTCATGTGAAAGTAACTACAAACTTTTAAAACTGTAAGGGACATCCAACGTTGTCTAGTCCTAGAATTACGGATTGCTAAAACTGGTCTTAGCTGACCCCCTCATTTCACACATGGAAGAACCAGAGCAATTTAGACATGTTCCCAGTGTCGATGGCTAGTGACCAAAACACAACAGCAGCTCAGAACAGAGCATTTTGTTCTACACCACCCAGATGCAAAGGTCTAAACTGGCCCAAATTTAGTATGTATATTTATATTGTCCAAAATGTGGAAACAATGTGCAGAAAAGAAACCTCACCTTGAAGCCTCATCCCAAGCAAAATAAAACAAAACAAAAAGCAAACAAAAACTGCTGAAAATAAAGAGAAAAATAAGGATTATAATAAGAGCTCTTACCAGAACAAATCCTCCTGACTCTGTGCTAACAGTACCAAGCCCTTTCCACCTGACCCTTATTTCTGTGTTTCTTCTTAAATTGCTATTTCTGATATGAACACAAGTTACCTCCATGCTAAAACTCCAAAACCAGTCTCAGGATAAAACCTTGTGAAACAAGGAAAGTGAGAGACCCTCTAAAAAGGAAACCTGGGGGGAGCAGGAAAGAAGCAGGTTTCTGCTTTACTAAGGCCCGGTTAGCCATGGAAATCTACTACAGGATGCCAAGCCGTCTGGGAAATCCTGCAAGGAAAAACTCAGAACACTTACTCAGATAAAGCGACGCAAGCTTCATTAGCAGCCAAACAGTGAGAGTCCCTCTGGACATTTTGACTGTTAGCAGGCCCCAAGAGTCAGTCTGTCTGTTCAAAGTCCATTTCTTATATTCCAATTAATGCTGACAGGGCAGGATCTTTTAGTTTCATTTCTCTTTTTGCCTCATAATCTTCCCTTTCCCTGTCTTGAGTGGTCTCCCTCAATCTGAGATGTATAATATGTGCTGAGCACTTTTCTCCTGGCCACTAGTGTGTGTGTGTGGGCAAATGTGTGGACTGGTGTTGTAGGCATACATGGACTTCTCTGTCTATGCATGTGGGTAAAATTGCAGTAGTTCCAGAATCTCTCTCCCCTGACCTTAGTTCATCTCCATATCAATAGGTGTTCCCAAGGGGTAGAGAAAAGTAGTGCATCTCCATATCAATAGGTAATTAAGGGCCAACAGGGCATACGTGGACTGGAGACGTTGGGTGGGGCCTCTTCTTCTGCAGCCAGGTTGTATGACACCAGTGAGCAGAAGTGGACAACTGCTTATAGACAATAAGTGGGTTTCTCCCACTTTATTTCTCCCTTTGACTGATTTTGGCTGCAAAGGTAATTTTCTTCTGGCTTGGAACACATTTTCCCCCCCGGAGTTACAGTACATATAGAGGGATTTCCCACATGTGTAGGAGCATCCATGCATGTGGTTGTGTGCATGTGCACGTGCAAGCTGTGCATAAGCAACAGGCCTCCTGGCTACTGTGCAGCTTACAATACAATGGGAGGAACTTCTCCGTGGGCAGTTGTTTACACATGGACTCCTCATAGGGGCCAAAAGAGAGTTAGACTGGAATTTGGCTCTGCTCTTTTTCTGGGTTCTTCCTCACCCAGACCCTTGGCCCCCTTCCCTGATGATGGGGAAAGAAACTTAAGATTGCCATAAACAATCACATAAGTCAAAATCACCATTCGAGTTGATTGGGCAAGGAAAGAAGAGCGTCAATAACACTGTGGTCATTATAAGACAGGCTCAGGTAACATCAAGTCCAAGGTCAGGGCTCAATCCTAGCACTTGTTTATGAAGCCAATCATTGGGGAAAGCAAAAAAGATAATCCATGAACCAAATTACAAGGCTTGGACTTGATGATATTTATAATCTTTCTGGACTTTATAGTTCCAGTGATATATCTAGGACCACAGAACCAGTTAGAGGAGAAATCAAATTTATGCTGCCCAGCCAGATGTGTTTTCTAAAACAGATTGATATAATCATTAGTTATTGAATGTTTAATTATATGCCAGACACTGTGTGAAATGATATAGATGTATTATTTAATTCTAAGAAATAAGATATATTATTTTTTATGCTTATTTATATTACAAAATAAGCAATCCTAAGAAATAGGATATTACTTTCCCCATTTAACAGATGAGGAAACTGAGGCTCTACGGAGTTACAAAAATGACATACAGATAAAAAGTTACAGAAATAGAACTCAAAACCAAGATTTTCTCATCCTAAAGCCCATGCTCTTAATCACTACACTCTCCTTTGACCTGTGACCCTTAGGGTAATGCAGCCATGAGACCAACCACACCAGTGGCCAGCTCCTACCCACCTCCAGGGAGGGAATTTAATGATGCACAAATGTTCTATATTAAAAAAATCCTCTGACATGATACTATATGTAGAAAACCCTAAAGACTCCACCGAAAAAAACTATTAAAATAAATGTATTCAAGAGGGGCGGAAGATGGCGGCATGAGTAGAGCAGCGGAAATCTCCTCCCAAAACCACATATATCTATGAAAATATAACAAAGACAACCCTTCCTAGAATAAAGACCAGAGGACACAGGACAATATCCAGAACACATCTGCACCTGAGAGAACCCAGCGCCTCGCGAAGGGGGTAAGATACAAGCCCCGGCCCCGCGGGAGCCGAGCGCCCCTCCCCCCAGCTCCCGGCGGGAGAAGAGCAGGCAGAGCGGGAGGGAGACGGAGCACAGGGCTGCCGAACACCCAGCCCCAGCCATCCGGGCCGGAGTGCAGGGCCCTGGATACTAGGGAAACAGGGCAGCAAGAACAGTGAGCGGGCACTGGAGGCCAGGTGCAGGAAGACATAAGAAAAGCGAGCGACCAATTTTTTTTTTTTTCTGTTTTGTATGGCGAACGCTTTTTGGAAGTCTTAAAGGGATAGGGACCCCAATACTAGGGAAACAGGGCAGCAAGAACAGTGAGTGGGCACCAGTGGCCTGGCGCCGGGGGACACCAAAAAAGCAAGCGACCATTTTTTTTTTTTCTGTTTTGTTTTGGCTAGCGTTTTTGGAAGTCTTAAAGGGATAGGGACCCCAATTCTAGGGAAACAGGGCAGCAAGACCGGTGAGCAGATGCCTGTGGCTGGTGCCGGAGAATAAAGAAAAACTAGCAGCCACCTTTTTTTTTTTTTTTTTTAATTTAAATTTTTGTGTGTGTGTGTGTGTGTGTGTTTGTGTATGCGTGTGTGTGGTCATTGTTTTCTTTTGGCGGATGCTTTTTGGAAGTCTTAAAGGGGCAGGGCGGGACACTTAATCCAGAGGTAGGGAATCCGGGGATCTCTGGGCACCCTAACCCCTGGGCTGCAGGGAGCAGGGAGGCCCCTTACGGAGATAAATAGCCTCCAGGCCGCTCCCCCTCCAACGCGACTCCACCACTTTGAAGCAGAGGCCCGAACCAGGCCACGCCCACAGCAACAGCGGAGATTAACTCCATAGCAGCCGGGCAGGAAGCAGAAACCCTGTCTGCGCGCAGCTGCGCAGCACAAGCCCCTAGAGGTCGCTGTTCTCCCAGGAGAGGAGGGCCACAAACCAACAAGAAAGGAAGTCCTTCCAGCCGTCACTCGTCCCAGTTCTGCAAACTATTCCTATCACCATGAAAAGGCAAAACTACAGGCAGACAAAGATCACAGAGACAACACCAGAGAAGGAGACAGACCTAACCAGTCTTCCTGAAAAAGAATTCAAAATAAGAATCCTAAACATGCTGACAGAGATGAAGAGAAATACGCAAGAGATATGAGATGAAGTCCAAAAGGAGATCACAGATGCCAGAAAGGAGATCGCAGAAATGAAACAAACTCTGGAAGGGTTTATAAGCAGAATGGATAGGATGCAAGAGGCCATTGATGGAATTGAAACCAGAGAACAGGAACGCATAGAAGCTGACAGAGAGAGAGATAAAAGGATCTCCAGGAATGAAACAATGTTAAGAGAACTGTGTGACCAATCCAAAAGGAACAATATCCATATTATAGGGGTTCCAGAAAAAGAAGAGAGAGGAAAAGAGATGGAAAGTATCTTAGAAGAAATAATTGCTGAAAACCTCCCCAAACTGGGGGAGGAAATAATCGAACAGACCACGGAAATACACAGAACCCCCAACAGAAAGGATCCAAGAAGGACAAAACCAAGACACATAATATTTAAAATTGCAAAGATCAAGGACAAGGAAAGAGTGTTAAAGGCAGCTAGAGAGAAAAAGGTCACCTATAAAGGGAAACCCATCAGGCTAACATCAGATTTCTCAACAGAAACCCTACAGGCCAGAAGAGAATGGCATGATATATTTAATACAATGAAACAGAAGGGCCTTGAACCAAGGATACTGTATCCAGCACGACTATCATTCAAATATGACGGTGGGATTAAACAATTCCCAGACAAACAAAAGCTGAGGGAATTTGCTTTCCACAAACCACCTCTACAGAACATCTTACAGGAACTGCTCTAGATGGGAGCACTCCTAGAAAGAGCACAGCACAAAACACCCAACATATGAAGAATCGAGGAGGAGGAACAAGAAGGGAGAGAAGAAAAGAATCTCCAGACAGTGTATATAACAGCTCAATAAGCGAGCTAAGTTAGGCAGTAAGATACTAAAGAGGCTAACCTTGAACCTTTGGTAACCACGAATTTAAAGCCTGCAATGGCAATAAGTACATATCTTTCAATAGTCACCCTAAATGTAAATGGGTTGAATGCACCAATCAAAAGACACAGAGTAACAGAATGGATAAAACAGCAAGACCCATCTATATGCTGCTTACAAGAAACTCACCTCAAACCCAAAGACATGCACAGACTAAAAGTCAAGGGATGGAAAAACATATTTCAGGCAAACAACAGCGAGAAGAAAGCAGGGGTTGCAGTACTAATATCAGACAAAATAGACTTCAAAACAAAGAAAGAAATAAGAGATAAAGAAGGACACTACATAATGATAAAGGGCTCAGTCCAACAAGAGGATATAACCATTCTAAATATATATGCACCCAACACAGGAGCACCAGCATATGTGAAACAAATACTAAGAGAACTAAAGGGGGAAATAGACTGCAATGCATTCATTCTAGGAGATTTCAACACACCACTCACCCCAAAGGATAGATCCACCGGGCAGAAAATAAGTAAGGACACGGAAGCACTGAACAACACAGTAGAGCAGATGGACCTAATAGACATCTATAGAACTCTACATCTGAAAGAAACAGAATATACATTCTTCTCAAGTGCACATGGAACATTCTCCAGAATAGACCACATACTAGGCCACAAAAAGAGCCTCAGAAAATTCCAAAAGATTGAAATCCTACCAACTAACTTTTCAGACCACAAAGGCATAAAACTAGAAATAAACTGTACAAAGAAAGCAAAGAGGCTCACAAACACATGGAGGCTAAACAACACGCTCCTAAATAATCAATGGATCAATGACCAAATCAAAATGGAGATCCAGCAATATATGGAAACAAATGACAACAACAACACTAAGCCCCAACTTCTGTGGGACGCAGCAAAAGCAGTCTTAAGAGGAAAGTATATAGCACTCCAAGCATATTTAAAAAAGGAAGAGCAATCCCAAATGAACGGTCTAATGTCACAACTATCAAAATTGGAAAAAGAAGAACAGATGAGGCCTAAGGTCAGCAGAAGGAGGGACATAATAAAGATCAGAGAAGAAATAAATAAAATTGAGAAGAATAAAACAATAGCAAAAATCAATGAAATCAACAGCTGGTTCTTCGAGAAAATAAACAAAATAGATAAGCCTCTAGCCAGACTTATTAAGAGGAAAAGAGAGTCAACACAAATCAACAATATCAGAAACGAGAAAGGAAAAATCATGACGGACCCCACAGAAATACAAAGAATTATTAGAGAATACTATGAAAACCTATATGCTAACAAGTTGGGAAACCTAGGAGAAATGGACAACTTCCTAGAAAAATACAACCTTCCAAGACTAACCCAGAAAGAAACAGAAAATCTAAACAGACCAATTACCAGCAACGAAATTGAAGCAGTAATCAAAAAACTACCAAAGAACAAAACCTCCGGGCCAGATGGATTTACCTCGGAATTTTATCAGACATACAGGGAAGACATAGTACCCATTCTCCTTAAAGTTTTCCAAAAAATAGAGGAGGAGGGGATACTCCCAAACTCATTCTATGAAAACTTCCCCAAACTGAGGGAGGAAATAATCGAACAGACCACGGAAATACACAGAACCCCCAACAGAAAGGATCCAAGGAGGACAACACCAAGACACATAATAATTAAAATGGCAAAGATCAAGGACAAGGAAAGAGTTTTAAAGGCAGCTAGAGAGAAAAAGGTCACCTATAAAGGAAAACCCATCATGCTAACATCAGACTTCTCGACAGAAACCCTACAGGCCAGAAGAGAATGGCATGATATATTTAATACAATGAAACAGAAGGGCCTTGAACCAAGGATACTGTATCCAGCACGACTATCATTCAAATATGACGGTGGGATTAAACAATTCCCAGACAAACAAAAGCTGAGGGAATTTGCTTTCCACAAACCACCTCTACAGAACATCTTACAGGAACTGCTCTAGATGGGAGCACTCCTAGAAAGAGCACAGCACAAAACACCCAACATATGAAGAATCGAGGAGGAGGAACAAGAAGGGAGAGAAGAAAAGAATCTCCAGACAGTGTATATAACAGCTCAATAAGCGAGCTAAGTTAGGCAGTAAGATACTAAAGAGGCTAACCTTGAACCTTTGGTAACCACGAATTTAAAGCCTGCAATGGCAATAAGTACATATCTTTCAATAGTCACCCTAAATGTTAATGGGTTGAATGCACCAATCAAAAGACACAGAGTAACAGAATGGATAAAAAAGCAAGACCCATCTATATGCTGCTTACAAGAAACTCACCTCAAACCCAAAGACATGTACAGACTAAAAGTCAAGGGATGGAAAAACATATTTCAAGCAAACAACAGCTAGAAGAAAGCAGGGGTTGCAGTACTAATATCAGACAAAATAGACTTCAAAACAAAGAAAGTAACAAGAGATAAAGAAGAACACTACATAATGATAAAGGGCTCAGTCAAACAAGAGGATATAACCATTCTAAATATATATGCACCCAACACAGGAGCACCAGCATATGTGAAACAAATACTAACAGAACTAAAGGGGGATATAGACTGCAATGCATTCATTCTAGGAGACTTCAACACACCACTCATCCCAAAGGATAGATCCACTGGGCAGAAAATAAGTAAGGACACGGAAGCACTGAACAACACAGTAGAGCAGATGGACCTAATAGACATCTATAGAACTCTACATCAAAAAGCAACAGGATATACATTCTTCTCAAGTGCACTTGGAACATTCTCCAGAATAGACCACATAATAGGCCACAAAAAGAGCCTCAGAAAATTCCAAAAGATTGAAATCCTACCAACCAACTTTTCAGACCACAAAGGCATAAAACTAGAAATAAACTGTACAAAGAAAGCAAAGAGGCTCACAAACACATGGAGGCTTAACAACACGCTCCTAAATAATCAGTGGATCAATGACCAGATCAAAATGGAGATCCAGCAATATATGGAAACAAATGACAACAACAACACTAAGCCGCAACTTCTGTGGGACGCAGCAAAAGCAGTCTTAAGAGGAAAGTATATAGCAATCCAAGCATATTTAAAAAAGGAAGACAATCCCAAATGAACGGTCTAATGTCACAATTATCGAAATAGGAAAAAGAAGAACAAATGAAGCCTAAAGTCAGCAGAAGGAGGGACATAATAAAGATCAGAGAAGAAATAAATAAAATTGAGAAGAATAAAACAATAGCAAAAATCAATGAAACCAAGAGCTGGTTCTTCGAGAAAATAAACAAAATAGATAAGCCTCTAGCCAGACTTATTAAGAAGAAAAGAGAGTCAACACAAATCAACAGTATCAGAAACGAGAAAGGAAAAATCACGACGGACCCCACAGAAATACAAAGAATTATTAGACAATACTATGAAAAACAATATGCTAACAAGCTGGGAAACCTAGGAGAAATGGACAACTTCCTAGAAAAATACAACCTTCCACGATTAACCCTGAAAGAAACAGAAAATCTAAACAAACCAGCAACGAAATTGAAGCAATAATCAAAAAACTACCAGAGAACAAAACCCCCGGGCCAGATGGATTTACCTCGGAATTTTATCAGACATACAGGGAAGACATAATACCCATTCTCCTCAAAGTTTTCCAAAAAATAGAGGAGGAGGGGATACTCCCAAACTCATTCTATGAAGCTAACATCACCCTAATACCAAAACCAGGCAAAGACCCCACCAAAAAAGAAAACTACAGACCAATATCCCTGATGAACGTAGATGCAAAAATACTCAACAAAATATTAGCAAACCGAATTCAAAAATACATCAAAAGGATCATACACCATGACCAAGTGGGATTCAACCCAGGGATGCAAGGATGGTACAACATTTGAAAGTCCATCAACATCATCCACCACATCAACAAAAAGAAAGACAAAAACCACATGATCATCTCCATAGATGCTGAAAAAGCATTTGACAAAGTTCAACATCCATTCATGATAAAAACTCTCAGCAAAATGGGAATAGAGGGCAAGTACCTCAACATAATAAAGGACATCTATGATAAACCCACAACCAACATTATATTGAACAGCGAGAAGCTGAAAGCATTTCCTCTGAGATCGGGAATTAGATAGGGATGCCCACTCTCTCCACTGTTATTTAACATAGTACTGGAGGTTCTAGCCATGGCAATCAGACAAAACAAAGAAATACAAGGAATCCATATTGGTAAAGAAGAAGTTAAACTGTCACTATTTGCAGATGACATGATACTGTACATAAAAAACCCTAAAGACTCCACCCCAAAACTACTAGAACTGATATCAGAATACAGCAAAGTTGCAGGATACAAAATCAACACACAGAAATCTGTGGCTTTCCTATATACTAACAATGAACCAACAGAAGGAGAAATCATGAAAACAACTCCATTCACAATTGCATCAAAAAAAATAAAATACCTAGGAATAAACCTAACCAAAGAAGTGAAAGACTTATACTCTGAAAACTACAAGTCACTCTTAAGAGAAATTAAAGGGGACACTAACAGATGGAAACTCATCCCATGCTCGTGGCTAGGAAGAATTAATATCGTCAAAATGGCCATCTTGCCTAAAGCAATATATAGATTTGATGCAATCCCTATGAAACTACCAGCAACATTCTTCAATGAACTGGAACAAATAATTCAAAAATTCACATGGAAACACCAAAGACCCCGAATAGCCAAAGCAATCCTGAGAAAGAAGAATAAAGTAGGGGGGATCTCACTCCCCAACTTCAAGCTCAACTATAAAGCCATAGTAATCAAGACAATTTGGTACTGGCACAAGAGCAGAGCCACAGACCAATGGAACAGACTAGAGAATCCAGACATTAACCCAGACATATATGGTCAATTAATATTTGATAAAGGAGCCATGGACATACAATGGCGAAATGACAGTCTCTTCAACAGGTGGTGCTGGCAAAACTGGACAGCTACATGTAGGAGAATGAAACTGGACCATTGTCTAACCCCATATACTAAAGTAAACTCAAAATGGATCAAAGACCTGAATGTAAGCCATGAAACCATTAAACTCTTGGAAGAAAACATAGGCAAAAACCTCTTAGACATAAACATGAGTGACCTCTTCTTGAACATATCTCCCCGGGCAAGGTAAACAACAGCAAAAATGAGTAAGTGGGACTATATTAAGCTGAAAAGCTTCTGTACAGCAAAAGACACCATCAATAGAACAAGAAGGATCCCTACAGTATGGGAGAATATATTTGAAAATGACACATCCGATAAAGGCTTGACGTCCAGAATATATAAAGAGCTCACACACCTCAACAAACAAAAAACAAATAACCCAATTAAAAAATGGGCAGAGGAACTGAACAGACAGTTCTCCAATAAAGAAATACAGATGGCCAACAGACACATGAAAAGATGCTCCACATCGCTAATTATCAGAGAAATACAAATTAAAACTACAATGAGGTATCACCTCACACCAGTAAGGATGGCTGCCATCCAAAAGACAAACAACAACAAATGTTGGCGAGGCTGTGGAGAAAGGGGAACCCTCCTACACTGCTGGTGGGAATGTAAGTTAGTTCAACCATTGTGAAAAGCAGTATGCAGGTACATCAAAATGCTCAAAAAAGACCTACCATTTGACCCAGGAATTGCACTCCTAGGAATTTACCCTAAGAATGCAGCAATCAAGTATGAGAAAGATCAGTGCACCCCTATGTTTATCGCAGCACTATTTACAATAGCCAAGAATTGGAAGCAACCTAAATGTCCTTCGATAGATGAATGGATAAAGAAGAGGTGGTACATATACACAATGGAATACTACTCAGCCATAAGAAAAGGGCAAATCCAACCATTTGCAGCAACATGGATGGATCTGGAGGGTATTATGCTCAGTGAAACAAGCCAAGTGGAGAGAGAGAAATACGAAATGATTTCACTTATCTGTGGAATATAAGAACAAAGGAAAAACTGAAGGAATAAAACAGCAGCAGAATCACAGAACTCAAGAATGGACTAACAGGTACCAAAAGGAAAGGGACTGGGGAGGATGGGTGGGTAGGTAAGGATAAGGGTTGGGGAGAAGTAGAGGGGTATTAAGATTAGCATGCATGGGGGGGTAGGAGAAAAGGGAGGGCTGTACAACACAGAGAAGGCAAGTAGTGATTCTACAACATTTTGCTATGCTGATGGACAGTGACTGTAAAGGGGTTTGTAGGGGAGACCTGGTATACGGGAGAGCCTAGTAAACATAATATTCGTCATGTAAGTGTAGATTAGTGATACCAAAAGAAAAAAAAAGGGCAGTTCCTGTGTGGTAACCTCCAATGAGTTCTACACAAGAGTATAAAGGGCATATAAAAGTGTAGGCAAAGGGTCTGTTTGCATTTATACAGAGGATCAAAGCCTAATTGGGCTACCCCGAAAATGAACTAAGATACGATATGAAAAAGAACTTTCAACATCAGCACTCTTTGGAAGACTCATGCCAGAAGATGATCATCAAAAAACCCCAACAAAGATCCACGCACTGCTACAGCTGTAGATGCATTCATCCCACCAGTTCCTGGATTTGCCACAGGAATGAGGAAGGAGATATCTAAGCTGGCCTGTGCATACAGTAAAACAACAAATTTGACTGGATCTATACTGTTGGAACTCAACCAAGAATTAGGAGAAGTGAAAATTGCAGTGCTCCAAAATCTTACAACTACAGACTATTTACTGTTAAAAGAACATAAGGGATGTGAACATTCCCCAGGAATGGGTTGTTTTAATTTGTCTGATTTCTCTCAGACTGTTCAAGTTCAGTTGGACAATATCCACCATATCATAGATAAGTTTTCACAAATGCCTAAGGTGCCTACCTGGTTTTCTTGGTTTCACTGGAGATGGCTGGTAATTACAGGTATGCTTTGGTTATGTAACTATACTCCTATTATGTTAATGTGTGTGCGCAATTTAAGTAGTAGCTTAAAACCTATACATGCTGAAGTTACTCTACCAGAAGATATGTCAAAGAAATAATCAATCTTCCCATGTTTTCTGCCACCTGCTACTTCTATAGCTTTTCTTCTTCCTTCCTAATTACAACCCTTAAATAGAATTCGTGCCTCATATCGAATTTACCGAGTATCATAATTCTTCCAAGTGGTAAAGATACCTCAAGACAAATGCTGGGCATTAATTCTTCCAAGTGTTAAAGATACCTCAAGACAAATGCTGGGCATAGAAGCCACAGGGCATAAATATGCAAAGAAGTAAAAAGCTAACCATTTCAAACAATAAGGCTTCTCTCTCACTTACCAACTTTACATTTCCCTGAATGGCCCCGGAATATGACTGGTTAGCCAGAGACGGGTAAGATTCCTCAAGGGAGGAACAACCTAAGACAGGCACAGTCGCAGGGGGCCATCAGGTGAGAAATTGGGGATCAACAGAGATGAGGCTTAGAACCTCACCCCCCCTGTTCTGAGAGAAATCTTCTGCATATGTGGATGTTTTATTGCCCTTGTCTAGCTTGGATTAACACATAGTCTACAGGCACACACCCGATCATCTACGTTTGCTCTCTTACAACACTAAACTATGTTTTCTACCTTTATCTTGTATCTACCTACCACTTCAGCATTTTATTAAAAATAATAATAATAAAGAGAGAAATGTGGTATCCACATATAAATCAAGTATAAAAATCAAATGAGCATTCATATTTGAACTGACTGTTTATACTTCATAATGCATGAGCAAAACCGAAGGTTTCTGTGATGGCTGCCCTTGTACTGTTCACCATGTAAGAACTTATTCACTATGTAAGAATTTGTTCTCCATGTAAGAACGTGTTTGTTATGCCTCAGAAGATTGGAGACTGACGAAAATTAGGCTTGGGGGGGATTAATGATTGTGCATTGGGCACTGACTCCCCTATACAGAATTTTATTGTTGTTAACAACCATTTGATCAATAAATATGAGAGATGCCCTCACAAAAAAAAAAAAAAAATGTATACACTTCCAATGGTAAAATAATAAGTAACCGGGATGTAATGAATATAGTCAAGATATTGTAACAGCTTGGTATGGTGATAGCTGGTACCTAGAATTGTCATGTATATAAATGTTGAATCACTATGTTGTACACCTGAAACTAATGTAATGTAATACTGTGTGTCAACTACCCTTCAATAAAAAGAAATCAAAAATAAATAAATAAATAAATAAATAAATAAAGTGTATTCAGTAAAGTGGCAGGATGTAAAAACAATATACAGAAATACATTGAATTTCTATATGCTAATAACAAACTAACAGAAAGAGAATCAAGAAAGCAATCCCATTTACAATTGCATCAAAGATAATAAAATACCTGAGAATAAATTCAATCAATAAAATGAAAGAACTGTACTCTGCAAACCATAAGACACTGATGAAAGAAACTGAAGAAGGCACAAATAAATGGAAATCTATCCCATGCTCATGGATAGGAAGAATTAATATTGTTAAAGTGGCCATCCTGCCCAAAGCAATTTCTAGATTCAGTGCAATCCCTATCAAAATACCAAGCATTTTTCAATGAATTAGAGCAAAGAATCCTAAAATTTATATGGAACCACAAAAGGCCCTGAATAGCCAAAGCAATCTTGAGAAGTACAACAAAGCTGGGAGTATCACTCTCCCTGACTTTAAACTATACTACAAAACTAAAGTGATTAAACAGTATGATATTGGCACAAGAACAGGCAAATAGATCAATGGAACAGAATAGAGAGCCCAGAAATAAACCCATGCATATATGGCCATTTAATATATGACAAAGGAGCCATAATATACAATGGAGAAAAGACAGCCTCTTCAACAACTGCTGTTGGCAAAACTGGACACTTGCAAGCAAGAGAATGAAACTGGATTACTGTCTAACACCATGCACAAAAGTAAAGTCATGGATTAAAGACCTTAATATAAGACATGGAACCATAAAACTCTTAGAAGAAAACATAGGTAAAAATCTCTTCAACATAAGCATAAGTAATTTTTTTCTGACTACAAGGGAAACATCTGCCTGGCAAGGGAAACAAAACAAAAATAAACAAGTGATACTACATCAAACTAAAAAGCTTCTGTACCATAAAAGACACCATCAATAAAATGAGAAGGCAACCTACAGTATGGGAGAATATATTTGCACATGATATATACAATAAAGGGCTAACATCCAAAATGTATAAATACTCATACAACTCAATACCAAAAAAACAAATAACCCAATTAAAAAATGGGCAGAGGACCTGGATAGACACTTTACCAAAGAAGACATATAGATGGCCAACAGGCATATGAAAAGATGCTCCATGTCACTAATAAACAGGGAAATGCAAATCAAAACCACAATGAGATTTCACCTCACACCAGTCAGAATGGTCAGTATCCAAAGGACAAAAAATAACAAGTGTTGGTGAGGATGAGGAGAAAAGGGAAGCCTCCTACAAGGTTGGTGAGAGCATAAATTGGTGTAGCCACCATAGAAAGCAGTATGGAGGTTCCTCAAAAAACTAAGAATAGAAAATATCATGGACCTAGTAATTCCACTTCTAGGAATTTACCCAAAGAAAACAGAATCTCTGATTCAAAAAGATACATGTACCCCTATTTTTATTGCTGCATTATTTACAATAGCCAAGATATGGAAGCAACCAAAGTGTCCATCAATAGATGAATGGATAAACAAGAGTGTTACATATATACAGTGGAATATTCCTCAGCCATAAAAAATATTGACACCTTACCATTTGTGACAACATGGATGGACCTACAGGGTATTAGGCTAAGTGAAATAAGCTAGACAGAGAAAGACAAATGCCAATGATTTCACTTATAAGAGCAAAACAAACAAAACAGCAATAGATTCTTAGATACTGAGAAGTGACTGCTGGTTACCATGGGGGAAGGGCAGGGATGGGTGAATGAAATAGGTGAAGGGGACAAAGAGGCACAAAATCTCAATCATAATATAAATCAGGGGAATGAAAGTACAGCATAGAGAATATAGTCAATAACTCTGTAACATCTTTCCATGTTGATAGTGCTATGATAGTTACAGATAGTAACTATGCTAGTTGGGGTAAGTATCTAATAATGTAAGTAACTGTCAAATTACTATGTTGTATACTTGAATTCAATATAATACTGTATATCAACTATACTTCAATAAAAGAAATCCTCATTTGATTATAATGAGCCAAAAGAGCCTCAAACATTCAACATTGCTCACTTTGATGAAAATTAATGAAAATACAAATATTGAGTGAGGCTCTGGACTCAGAGAAGCCAGAAAACAGGGAGCAGGGTTGAAAATAGATGGATTCAGAGAAAATCTTCCCACTCACTGCCCCTGAACTGTAGGATCCTATTCTCAGGAAAATGGGGTGTTTAACCTCTGGACAAACTGAATGGCCCTAATAAAAGACTGACAGATATTGATATTTGATGTCTCCCAACAGTATCAACCCAATCCTCCTGCAACAAAGTCACCAGTGCATGGGCCTCAATCATGCAGGCAGTACTACCTAATTAGTTTTCAGTGTGTTACTTTAAATATGAATAGACAACCAAGGGTCACCAGACATTTGGAGAAAGTCTTCAATATGAAAAAAGATTCAAAGACAACATCCAAGATGATTTTTCACAAGTCTAGCAAATAAATAGGATGATATGAAGAACCAAGGGCTGGATAGGCAATTCTCTTTCTCCACATGTCCTCTCCACCAGGTATTTTGGGCTTCCTTAAAGTATGACAGTCTCAGAGTAGCTGGATCTCTTATATAATATCTAACTTTCTCAAAAATGATCATTCCAACAGACTCAGGAAGAATCTGCAAAGTTATGACCTAACCTTAGGTGTGATATGGCATCATTTCTGCTGCATTCTATTAGTCAAAAAGTAAATTACAAGGCTATCCTCGATTCAAGCAGAGGGAACACCTCAAGGGTATAAATACCAGGAAGTTCATTAGAGGTGAGAAGGAAGCATCTGGAGACTAGTTACCCTAACAACCAAACCAGGCTGGAGCAGAAAGGCAGAGATATAAGGTTTGGGGTGGTGAGTGTAACTGATAGATTATCTCATGCATTTAGGGATTTGAAAATGTTTGATACATCTTTGACAGATAGGTTGGAACATTTGGTATGAATCATGCTGGACATTTGAGAAATAAAGAAAAGGAAAAAATGAGGCAGTTGTTACAATAAGCAAAGATAAAATGCTGTGCAAGAAAGGATATGTAATTTTAGTGCATTTGTTCAATATGAAAGATAGTTATGTGGTCACAATAATGTAAATTCTGGCCACTGGTTTAACGTAAAATTGTGATATGACTACACTGGGAAGATAGGCAGAGAGAAGTGGGGTGGGGATGCAAGAAAGCCAAAACCTATTCACCCTTACAGGAGATCAATAGATAATGTCTGAAATTGATCAACCAAATAATACCAGTGTAAGTGCATTGTTGGTAATATATATATTAGTTATTAATATATATATACATATACAGAGTATATATATATATATACAGAGAGAGAGAGAGAAACAGAAAAAACTCAAAAGAGTTTAAATTTTATGAGGAGGAATGGGAAAGGAGTTGCCCACATTTTCAGTGATAAGCCTTCTAGAATAATTTTACTTTTTAAATGTATATGTTGAACACATGTATCACCCAAATTTTTGTTTCTAAATACCACTCCCCAACGAAAAGAACCTGGCCTCATTGGAGAAATGGTTGATTCTAATACTGGGGCAGGAATTATTTTAAATGTGTCTAGAGCATCTTGTTGTGTTAGAAAGTATGGAAGTGCTCAAACAAACAAAACAAATCCACAGTGATGGGATTGTTAAAGAAACACAGGAGACAATTGAAAGAGCTCCCAGTGACCAAAGCTGTAACAACAAAATAAAGTAGTTGTTTTTGTCTGAGCAACGAAATAAAGTAGTACTGGATTATAACCCAAACTGTAAAATAAATATCTGTAGTGATATAAATAAAGGATTGAGTCAATCAGTATGTGGGGGAGCAGAGAGAGATTATCTGTCCAGAAGGATTCCAAATAATTTATGTAGATAGCCCCTCATCAAAGAGATAAAGCATAATTCATACTCCTGAAGTGTGGGCTGGACACAGTGGGTGAAGACTGCCTGCTGAGAGAACCATTCAGGCTGAAGGCAAGTGGAGAAATAGAGAAGCCTAGGTCTTTGACATGGTTTGAGCTCCTGAAACAGGCATATCAATTCTCTTTAGGGCTTAAGCCAATTTGCTTTGGGTTTTCAGTCATTTAGAATCAAAAGACCCAACTTCTTAATCCTAGAAGGACCTCTGGATAGTGATAATTAAGCTGGGTGACTAAAATTTTTCCAATATTAAAAGTTTATCCTATTATCTAGTCTGACTACCAGTTTTACAAAACACCTGCTTTACTATGACTTTTCATTCATTCAGCAAGTGCTTGTTACCTATTATACTCTCAGCATGTGGGAATTCTGCTTGGCTCTGGGAATAAAGACAAACAAGGCATATATCCTACCCTCAAGGACCTGACAGTTCCAAATCTTAAGGCAGAGATGCATTAGCAGGCACATTTTAAAGATAAGGCCCCTGAAGGCCAGAGAATATAAAAATTCAGTATTAGGAAGAAAACAGAACCCAGGTTTTTTGATAAAGAGCTCTTTCTGGTAGCCAGTACCTCCTTTCTGGTAAATGGGGTTAAATGTAATCCCACTCATTCATACTTATTCATTCATTTGTTTATCAATTATAGCAGGGGTCAGTTAACTATAGGCATTGGCCCAAATCCAGCCCACCACCCATTTTTGTAAATAAAGTTTCCTTGCAATACAGCCATGCCCATGTGTTTACATATTGCTTATGGCTGCTTTCACATTACATGGCAGAATTGAGTGAATGCAACAGATACTGTGTGGTTCTCAAAGCCAAAAATATTTACTGTCTGTCCATAACAGGAAAATTTCAACAACCCCTGAACTATATGTTAACTTCATGTTATGTGCCAGGCACTGTGCTAAGCACTGAGACTGCAATATTAAAGGAGCCATTCTTGTCCTCAATAAGCTTACAGACTAGTGCCTCCTAGTGGGAGACAAGCAAGTTAACCAACAATACAGCACGTGATAAGATGTGACTGGGAAAGATGGAACACTATGGGAATGTTGGGAAAAGATTCCTAGCCCAGTCTTGAAGATGGAAGAAGTGAGTCAAGGACTCTACTTAAGCATAGACCTAAAGGACACTGGAGAGGGTTGGGGTAGGGTGGAAAGAATTTCAGGCCGAGTGAAGAGCAGGTAAAAGTTCAGTGATGATAACAGCAAGGCACTTGAGATTAACTGAAGAATTTCAGCTTTACAAGCACTTCTTATAGTATTAAAAAGTAAATGTAGTACTTAAATGTTCTCACCAAAACAAAATGAATAAATGAAAACAAATAGACTAAAATAGAGCTACATACAGACCAACAGTGAGACCATGTGGTGATGCAAGGATTGACTGGGGTGTGTGCATATGCACAGCACTATAACTGACCCTCAAATCAGGGAAGAAGCACAAATGCAAAGTGATAGGGCTGGAACCCGGGCCGAGGTCAGATCATAAAGGGCCTGAAAAGCCACCTGAAGAGATATGGGCCCTGTCCAAGGACAAAAGGGAACTCATCTTCTGTGGATGATTATTGAGCCTGAGAGTAAAAACCTATAAAAGAAGGAATTCCACAGTTGGGAGAATTTTCATTAAAATGTGTCCAGAGCTAAATAATTGTAAGACCACTCAACCTCCTCCTGCTTGCGCAGTCTAGGACTAAGTGTTCTCTTGAGGTCAGGAAATGACTTAAGCCTGGGAAGGCAGCTATTTTCCGAGTTATTTTAGTGGGGGTAGAAGAGTAGCTCTCCTGCTTTGAGCAAGCTTCCCCTCACTATGTGGCCCTGGTATCAGCTTCCTTATTTTCTGTGGGATGGAAAATCAGACTGCCTGGGTTCCATCTTGACTGCATACCAGCTGTGTGGCTATGAGTGCTTTACTTAGCTTCTCTGTGCTCAATTACTCCTCTATAAAATGGAGATAATAGTACCTACATCTTGGAGTGTTATGAACACTAAACGAGATGGCGCACGGAAAGCCTTTAGCAGAGTACCAGGCAAATAGTGAACACCCGGCAAATGTTACTTATCAAAGTAATTATTCAGATAATGTTAGAGGAGCACAAATTACAGAACGACATGTTGAAGTGGACATACCTTGTCACTGCCTGCTCCATATCCCTTTTTTGTGGAAATAACCCTTTCTCAATCTATGTAAATCCAGCACGGCATGTGAGTAGTGTGAGCCTATGCCTTAGGTGTAACTATCATTTTAATCCATTTTTGTGGGGGGACTGAAACAAGGAAAGGAAAGTAGACTGGCTCACTTGGAAAAGCTGGTTCACATATAATTCCAGCAAGAAACCTGAAGAGGAAGTATCACCTTTTACACTACACATGGGGTAGGGAGGAAAGAATTTCAGGCCGAGTGAAGAGCAGGTACAAGTTCAGTGATGCTAACAGCAAGGCACTTTAGATTAAATGAAGAATTTCATTTCCAAGGAAAGAAGGATTGGAAGATGTCAAAAATTTAAAATACAGCTCCTGTTGTCTAGCACATTGGCTAGAGCTTTTTGAAGGACAGAGGTTCTCTCGTCGCCATGAGATGGCCTATGACAAGGGCACACAGGACCTGGGACTGGTGCCCCATCAGCAATCTCTGAGGCATGACTCGTGCCACTCTGCTCTTGGGTGTCTCTTTCTGTCTCTTTCTGAGCCTCTCCCCCTCACCAGCTTCCTCATGATTTCAGCTTGCTCATCACCTGTATCATACACCCCAGCCCCAAAACCTCTCTGTGACCCTCAACTCAGTTATCTGAGCTCACACTCATTCTCTCAATTCTAAATCCCAGTTCCCGAAAGATGCCTGCAGTCCCTCCAGTTCCCATTTTCTAGGGCAGGCCCTGGGTTATAGGTCATGGGAAGCCTGTGGCTGGCTTCTCTGGGAACAGCCATGCCCATGGGGAGAAAGATCCCACTGTGAAGAACTCAACCATTCTATTAGCAATCTGGGAAATGGGAGCTGTGGATGGGCTACAGTCCCTCAGAGGTGGCATGGACAGTGACTAAAAACCCTAACACAAATAAGAATTTTTTTATGAGTCTGTCACCAAAATAGTCAGTTGAATCACTTAGGAATCCATTCAACTGTAAGTAATAGAAAATCCAATTTTCAGAAGCCTAGATATATCAAGGGTTGTTTTTCCTCTTATAACGAGAATTCTGAATGCAGAACAACCCAGGGATTCAAAATTGTCCTCAAGGACCCAGCCTCCTCTCTTTCTGTTCTGCCATGTTGGTTTGTCACATGGTCACAGGAGGCTGATGTGCTTCTGGGCATCAAAATTACGTTTGCAAGGAAAGGACAGTCATAAGGGATTTTCTATCACTATTCCTTGGTTTTTATCTGGGAAGGGAAGCCCTTCTAAGTAGACTTCCACTTATAACTCCAGAAAGAGGCCATCAGCCAACTCTCAAATCCATCCTATGAGATGTTTATGACTAGTTTAGAGCAATCAAGACCATCCTCTGCCCTTGGGGTAGAGACCCTGGGTCATTGAGATAAAGGGATGGAAGATGCTGCTTTCTTGAAAAAAAAAAATTAGGGTTTTATTGAGAGAAGGAAAGGCTATTGGTTGAGCAATGGACAGCATCTTCTCTAACAAAGCACTGCTCCAGGACTAAGGGCCATGTATATATATATACACATACATACATATATATATAATGTATGTGTGTGTATATATATATATATATATATAATGTATGTGTATATATATATACACATATATATATATGTGTATATATATATATATATATCCCCTGCAGCTGGCTCAATGCCAGGCTTCCAATAATCAACAAGTTCTTGTTGAATGAATGAATTAATGAATATTTTGACTAGCTAAAGGGAGAAGTTGATAAAAAGTAGAATGAAGACTAGGGTGGCTGAAAGAAGATGCAAATATTTCCGAAATCTCTGTGAGAACTTGTCTCAGCTCTCTGAACTTCAATTTCTTCATCTGTAAAATAGGATTAAATAATTCTTTTACCAGGAAGTTGATTGATTGGTGATTAAATGAGACTACTTACAGTTAAGTTCTCAAAATCATAAAGAATTAGGAAAATACTGTTTTAATTTCTGAGCAATGGATACAAAGATAGGAGGAAGTTGGCATGAGTCAACTGACCTTAGAAATCATCCTCATAAAAGGGCCTCCACAAACAGAAAAGGAGAAATGGTGCCTGGGTGGGTACATGTTCTGACTAACTCAAGAAGTCATTGTGACATGGATTGGACTCTTTGAAGATGAAAGAGAATTACCATCTGAATAATACCAAAAGTGTTGAAATCTTGGAAACCCAAATTTTGTTTTCCTGGTTATGTCGGACCTTGGAGTAAGAAACTGAAAGTGGGAGAATTAGATGAAAGAATGAAAAAGTATAGCATTCAGCTCCCCTGAGGATATCTTAGTTGGCCCAAATATAATAAAAGTCATTACTTCAAGGTCACATTACATTTTGGAACCTCAGACGAATATAACTGCGTTTGGCAAATGAGTTCAATTTGATTTCATATAGCGTAGGGATAGTTATTTTTACAGATATTGCAGTTATTTTCCAGGCATGTGGTAGAGTAGCATGCCCCATGATGTTAGATGAGGCTGCAGAATTTGATTTGGCCGGTGCATGTGGGGTATTTGCAAGTAGAAACCTGTAAGAATCAGTGTACAATTTATTATTTCCCCTTCCCCTGACAGGGCAGTTGGCTTCAAATAGTGAAAGCTCCATGAACCTGGGCCCCTGAATGACAATGACATCAAGCAGGAGGCCCTCCCACAAGGACCCTCAGTAGAAACAAAAACAGAACAAAACAAATTTTTTTTATTTTACTGTTTTTTTTTAAATTTTGTTATCATTAATCTACAATTACATAAAGAACATTATGTTTACTAGGCTCTCCCCTACCCCAAGTCCCCCCACCAAACCCCATTACAGTCACTGTCCATCAGCATAGTAAGATGTTGTAGAATCACTACTTCTCTTCTCTGTGTTGCACAGCCCTCCCCTTACCCCCACCCCCACATTATACATGCTAATCATAATACCCTCTTTCTTCTTCCCTGCCCTCATCCCTCCCATTCTCCCCAGTCTCTTTCCCTTTGGTAACTGTTCGTCCATTCTTGGGTTCTGTGATTCTGCTGCTGTTTTGTTCCTTCAGTTTTCCCTTTGTTTTTCTACTCCACAGATGAGTGAAATCATTTGGTATTTGTCTTTCTCCACTTGGCTTATTTCACTGAGCATAATACCCTCTAGCTCCATCCATGTTGTTGCAAATTGTAGGATTTGTTTTCTTCTTATGGCTGAATAATATTCCATTGTGTATATGTACCACATCTTCTTTATCCATTCATCTACTGATGGACACTTAGGTTGCTTCCATTTCTTGGCTATTGTAAATAGTGCTGCGATAAACATAGGGGTGCATCTGTCTTTTCCAAACTGGAGTGCTGCATTCTTAGGGTAAATTCCTAGAAGTGGAATTCCTCGGTCAAATGGTAAGCGTATTTTGAGCATTTTGAGGAGCCTCCATACAGCTTTCCAATATGGTTGAACTAATTTACATTCCCACCAGCAGTGTAGGAGGGTTCCCCTTTCTCCACAACCTCACCAACATTTGTTGTTGTTTGTCTTTTGGATGGTAGCCATCCTTACTGGTGTGAGGTGATATTTCATTGTGGTTTTAATTTGCATTTCTCTGATGACAAGCAATGTGGAGCATCTTTTCATGTGTCTATTGGCCATCTGAATTTCTTCTTTGGAGAATGGTCTGTTCGGCTCCTCTGCTCATTTTTTAATTGGATTATTTGCTTTTTGTTTGTTGAGGTGCATGAGCTCTTTATATATTTTGGATGTCAAGCCTTTATTGGATATGTCATTTACGAATATATTCTCCCATACTGTAGGGTACCTTTTTGTTCTATTGATGGTGTCCCTTGCTGTACAGAAGTTTCAGCTTGATATAGTCCCACTTGTTCATTTTTGCTTTTGTTTTCCTTGCCCAGGGAGATATGTTCATGAAGAAGTCGCTAATGTTTATGTCCAAGAGATTTTTGCCTATGATTTTTCCTAAGAGTTTTATGGTTTCATGACTTACATTCAGGTCTTTGATCCATTTTGAATTTTCTTTTTTGTATGGGGTTAGACAGTGATCCAGTTTCATTCTCTTACATATAGCTGTCCAGTTTTGCCAGCACCATCTGTTGAAGAGACTGTCATTTCCCCATTGTATGTCCATGGCTCCTTTATCGAATATTAATTGACCGTATATGTTTGGGTTAATGTTTGGAGTCTCTAATCTGTTCCACTGGTCAGTGGCTCTGTTCTTGTGCCAGTACCAAATTGTCTTGATTACTGTGACTTTGTAGTAGAGCTTGAAGCTGGGGAGTGAGATCCCCCCCCACTTTATTCTTCTTTCTCAGGATTGCTTTGGCTATTTGGGGTCTTTGGTGGTTCCATATGAATTTTAGAACTATTTGTTCCAGCTCATTGAAGAATGTTGTTGGTAATTTGATAGGGATTGCATCAAATCTGTATATTGCTTTGGGCAGGAAGACCATTTTGATGATATTAATTCTTTCTAGCCAAGAGCATGGGATGAGATTCCATTTGTTAGTGTCCTCTTTAATTACTCTTAAGAGTGTCTTATAGTTTTCAGGGTATAGGTCTTTCACTTCTTTGGTTAGGTTTATTCTTAGGTATTTTATTCTTTGTGATGCAATTGTAAATGGAATTGTTTTCCTGATTTCTCTTTCTATTGGTTCATTGTTAGTGTATAGGAAAGCCACAGATTTCTGTGTGTTAATTTTGTATCCTACAACTTTGCTGAATTCCAATATCAGTTCTAGTAGTTTTGGAGTGGAGTCTCTAGGGTTTTTTATGTACAGTATCATGTCATCTGCAAATAGTGACAGTTTAACTTCTTCTTTACCAATCTGGATTCCTTGTATTTTTTTGTTTTGTCTGATTGCCGTGGCTAGGACCTCCAGTACTATGTTGAATAACAGTGGGGAGAGGGGGCATCCCTGTCTTGTTCCCGATCTCAGAGGAAAAGCTTTCAGCTTCTCGCTGTTCAGTATGATGTTGGCTGTGGGTTTATCATATATGGCCTTTATTATGTTAAGGTACTTGCCCTCTATACCATTTTGCTGAGTTTTTATCATGAATGGATGTTGAATTTTGTCGAATGCTTTTTCAGCATCTATGGAGATGATCATGTGGTTTTTTGTCTTTATTTTTGTTGATGTGGTGGATGATGTTGATGGATTTTCAAATGTTGTACCATCTTTGCATCCCTGGGATGAATCCCACTTGGTCGTGTTGTATGATCCCTTTGATATATTTTTGAATTTGGTTTGCTAATATTTTATTGAGTATTTTTGCATCTACATTCATCAGGGATATTGGTCTGTAATTTTCTTTTTTGGTGGGGTCTTTTCCTGGTTTTGGTATTAGGGTGATGTTGGCTTCATAGAATGAGTTTGGGAGTATTCCCTCTTCTTCTATTTTTTGGAAAACATTAAGGAGAATGGATACTATATCTTCTCTGTATGTCTGATAAAATTCCGAGGTAAATCCATATGGCCCACGGGATTTTTTCTTGGGTAGTTTTTTGATTACCACTTCAATTTCTTTTCTGGTAATTGGTTTGTTTAGATTTTATGTTTCTTCCTTGGTCAGTCTTGGAAGATTGTATTTTTCTAGGAAGGTGTCCATTTCTTCTAGGTTTTCCAGCTTCTCAGTATATAGGTTTTCATAGTAGTCTCTAATAATTATTTGTATTTCTGTTGGGCCCGTCATGATGTTTCCTTTCTCATTTCTGATTCTGTTGATGTGTGTTGATTCTCTTTTTCTTTTAATAAGTCTGGCTAGAGGCTTATCTATTTTGTTTATTTTCTCAAAGAAGCAGCTCTTGGTTTCATTGATTTTTCTATTGTTTCATTCTTCTCAATTTTGTTTATTTCTTCACTGATCTTTATTATGTCCCTCCTTCTGCTGACTTTAGGCATCATTTGTTCTTCTTTTTCCAGTTTTGATAACTGTGACATTAGACTGTTCATTTGGGTTTGTTCTTCTTTCTTTAAATATGCCTGGATTGCTATATACTTTCCTCATAAGACTGCTTTTGCTGCATCCCACAGAAGTTGGGGCTTTGTGTTATTGTTGTCATTTATTTCCATATATTGCTGGATATCCATTTTAATTTTGTTGTTGATCCATTGACTATTTAGAAGAGTGTTGTTAAGCCTCCATGTGTTTGTGAGCCTTTTTGCTTTCTTTGTACAATTTATTTCTAGTTTTATACCTTTGTGGTCTGAGAAGTTGGTTGGTAGAATTTCAATCTTTTTTAATTTACTGAGGCTCTTTTTGTGGCCTAGTATGTAGTCTATTCTGGAGAATGTTCCATGTGCACTTGAGAAGAATGTGTAACCAGTTGCTTTTGGGTGTAGAGTTCTATAGATGTCTATTAGGTCCATCTGTTCTAGTGTGTTGTTCAGTGCCTCTGTGTCCTTACTAATTTTCTGTCTGATGGATCTGTCCTTTGGAGTGAATGGTGTGTTGAAGTCTCCTAAAATGAATGCATTGCATTGTATTTCCTCCTTTAGTTCTGTTAGATTTGTTTCACGTATGCTGTTGCTCCTGTGTTGGGTGCATATATATTTATAATGGTTATATCCTCTTGTTGGACTGAGCCCTTTATCATTATGTAATGTCCTTCTTTATCTCTTGTTACTTTCTTTGTTTTGAAGTCTATTTAGTCTGATACTAGTACTGCAATACCTGCTTTTTTCTCCCTATTGTTTGCATGAAATATCTTTTTCCATCCCTTGAGTTTTAGTCTGTGCATATCTTTGGGTTTAAGGTGAGTCTCTTGTAAGCAGCATATAGATGGGTCTTGTTTTTTTATCCATTCAGTGACTCTATGTCTTTTGATTGGTGCATTCAGTCCATTTACATTTAGGATGATTATCAATAGGTATGTTCTTATTGCCATTTCAGGCTTTAGATTCGTGGTTACCAAAGTTTCCAGGTTACTTTCCTTACTATCTAAGAGTCTAAGTTAACTCACTTAGTATGCTGTTACAAACACAATCTAAAGGTTCTTTTCTATTTCTCCTCCTTTTTCTTCCTCCTTCATTCTTTATATATTAGGTATCAAATTCTGTACTTTTTGTCTATCCCTTGCTTGACTTTGGTGATAGTCAATTTAATTTTGCATTTGCCTCGCAATCAGCTGCTCCACCCTCCCTACCGTGGTTTTACTACCTCTGGTTACGGCTATCCAACCCTAGGAACACTTCCATCTATAGCAGTCCCTCCAAAATAGACTGCAGAGATGGTTTGCGGGAGGTAAACTCTCTCAGCTTTTGCTTATCTGGAAATTGTTTAATCCCTCCTTCAAATTTAAATGATAATCTTGACAGATAAAGTAATCTTGGTTCCAGGCCCTTCTGCTTCATGGCATTAAATACATCATGCCTCTCCCTTCTGGCCTGTAAGGTTTCTGCTGAGAAGTCTGATGATAGCCTGATGAAATTTCCTTTGTATGTGATCTTATTTCTGCCTCTGGCTGCTTTTAACAGTCTGTCCTTATCCTTGATCTTTTCCATTTTAATTACTATATGTCTTGGTGTTGTCTTCCTTAGGTCACTTGTGTTGGGAGATCTGTGGATCTCCATGGCCTGAGAGACTATGCCCTTCCCCAGATTGTGGAAGTTTTCAGCAACTCCCTCCTCAAAGACACTTTCTATCCCTTTCTCTCTCTCTTCTTCTGGTATCCCTATAATGTGAATATTGTTCCACTTGGATTGGTCACACAGTTCTCTCAATATTCTTTCATTTTTAGAGATCCTTTGTTCTCTCTGTGCCTCAGCTTTTTTGTATTCCTCTTCTCTAGTTTATATTTCATTTATTGTCTCCTCCACCATATCCAGCCTGTTTTTAATACCCTCCATCGTGCTCTTCAACGATTGGGTCACCGACCTGAATTCACTCCTGAGTTCTTGGACGTCTTTCCATACCTCCATTAGAATGTTGATGATTTTTATTTTGAACTCCCTTTCAGGAAGAATCACGAGGTCCATATCATTTAAATCTTTCTCAGGAGTTGTATTAATAATTTTACTCTGGACAAAGTTCCTTTGGCATTTCATGTTTGTTTATGGTCCCTTCTAGTGTCCAGAAGCTCTATTCTGGAGCTGCTCAGCCCCTAAAGCAATGTCGGGGGTTGCAGGGGAGCGGAACTGGTGCCTGGGGTGGGGGGTGGGGGGTAAATAGCTGTTCCCCACCTCCCAGCTGCTGTACCTGTCTCCACTGCCTAAGCCAGTGGGCCAGTCACACAGGTATGTTTTTGTCCCAGAGCAGCCAGATATGGATCCCTGCTTTCCACAAGCAGTTGGAATCCCAGTATCCCCAGGAATTCTGCCTGTATTAACTTTCCAACCTGGTAGTCATGCGAGTCTCATGAAAGCACGATGAAATGTAGGTCTGTGCTCCCAGAGCAGATCTCCGGAGCTAGGTATTCAGCAGTCCCAAGCCTTCCACTCCCTCCCTGCTCTGTTTCTCTTCCTCCTGCAGTGAGCTGGGGTGGGGGAAGGGCTCGGGTCCCACGGAGCCACAGCTCTGGTATGTTACCCTGTTCGCTGAGGTCTGCTCTTTTCTCCAGGTGAGTGCTGTCTGGCACCGTCCTCTTTCCTGTTGTTCTCTCAGGATTAGTTGCGCCAATTAAATTTTCTAATTGTATCCAGTTTTTGGAGGAATCCTCTGTCTCTCCTCTCATGCCGCCATCTTTAATCTACTCCTACTCTGAAAATTTTACTGCGCTAACCACTAAATAGTTTTTGTTTAGCTGCAGCATATTGTAATGTTTCCTAACACCACCTGTCATGTGGAAACATGAGGAGTGGTTAAGAACATTCTTTGAAGTGAGACAGTTCAGAATTAGAGGCTCTGACACACTTCCTAGCCACGTGGCCTATCATTTAAGACTCTGTGGCATTGTATTTTCTCTTCTATCAGTCTATCAATCTAGGTCTATGGCTCTCAGATCTGGATGCACCTTAAAACCACAAGAGGAATTTCTCAAACACATGTTTATGTTCTACCCAAACATGATTTCACTGGTTGGGGGCCAAGGCATTAGCAATTTTTTAAGTACAAATGTACATCTAGGTTTGAGAGCCATTTATCTAAAATCCCTCAATTTTATATAACTAGTTCATCCTTTAACACTCAGATTGAATCTTCTACAAAAAGTCTTCCAGAATCCAAAGGTCTCACTCGAGCTCTAGTAGCAACTTGGGCATACTTCATCTCTGTGATTAGAATATCATATTAAGATTGTCCATTTCCATATCTATCTTCTAACCAAAGTGTGATCTCCCAGAACACAGCAACTGTACTAGAATCTTCTTGTAGCTGAAGCATCTACCACAGATCCTGACATCATACTATATATATCAAGGTATATACCCAATAAATGCTTATTCATTTAAACAGAGAGAAGACCACTTGGTTGCAATTAAGAAACTACTGGTGACCTTTGAGAAAACAGCTCTAAGAGAAGGTTGGAAGAAATGAGTCATTCTGGATTGACAAAAGAATGTGAAAGTAAGTTTGGTTAACTACTAGAAGATATCTTCACATGAAAAATAGAAAGAAAGATGACGATGGTCAAAAGAAAGGGTTATTTTTAGGATTAAGAAACAGCAAGTTTTGTAATATTGGGTAAGATATCATTCAAAAGGGAAAATGTGCTTCAGCAGAAAGTATAATTTTTGTTAGCCAAGGATTCAGAAACAGAAAAAGGAAGTGGAGAAAAGAGCACAGGTGTTCAAAATGTCAAAAGTGTTTATTTGTATGTGGTGAGATATGGGTGGTATTTTTTTTCACTCCAACAGGAGCTCAATAAATGTTTGTTGAGTGAAATTTTCTTTGTGTGAGTAAATGTGTATATTTTTTCACAGGTTCAGGGTTGAGTTTGCCATACAGTTTAAGGCACACAAGTCTGTTAAGCCTTCTCTTATTTTCCCTGATAGCTCCATATCTACTCCAATTTTTCACTGATGTATTGGGTAAATGTCATTAGATATGTAAATATCCTTGAAAGATGCATAGTATTGCTTTGTATTTTATGTTTTAAATTTACAAAATATTTTGCTATAGGTCTCATTCTGCTTCCAATTTTACTCAACCCTACATTATTAAGCTCTACCTGTGTTATATTTATAACTTGTGTTTGCTGCATAATCTACCATATGGGCATATCCCCTATTATATTTATTCATTCTCTTAATGATGAACATCTAATATGCCTCCAACTCCCCACTAACACAAAAAATATTAGAATGAATAACCTCATACATACCCCTACATGGACCAAAGAAAGAGTTTCTTAGGGGTAGGCATTCAGGAAAGGGATTGTTAAGTCATAGGCCAGTCAAATATTTAATTTCCATAAATATGGCCACATCTCTTTCCAAAACAACTGACTGGTTTTACTCCTACCAGCTGGTCATGAGGGCTCTTTCTCCACACCCTTCCATACAATATTGTCCCTCTTTATAATTTTTGCCAAATTCATGGATGTTTTGTACTATTTTGTGCTCTTTGGATTTCTTTGATTAGCATGAGCTTAGTCTTCTCTTCATGTACTGGTTAACTGTGTTTCACCCTCAGTGAATGAATTCTCTTATCTTTGCCCATTTTTCTATTAGTTCTCTCTCTCTCTCTCTCTCTCTCTCTCTCTCTCTCTCTCTCTCTCTGTGTGTGTATGTGTGTGTGTGCAGTGTCATCTCTTGAACATTAAAAGTAATTTTTTCTGCTCCATCATCCTTCTAACAACTTTGTCCATTGAATACTTCACTGAACTGAAATTCTTAATAATGATTTACTAAAGACTCTATCAAGGTTTATCCTTACGACTTTCACTTTGGGGGTCTTGTTTAAGAGTTCCTTTTCCACTCCAAATGTACTATAATATTTGCCTATATTTTTATATTAACTTTGTAGTTTTACTTTTGCAATTGATCCTTAATCCTTCTGGAGTTCACCATTATATATGGCATAAGTTAGGGATCCAGCTTTACTTTTTCCATGTAATAAGCTCACTTTCTCACTAGTTTCTGCTAAAAATCCACCCTTTCTTCATTGGTAGGTGATGCCATCTCTATTTTGCTGTGTAGAATATTAGACAGGTAGATAAATGTATATGGATGTGAATGTGTGTGTGTGTGTTCTGTGTTGCTTATTCTGTTGCACTGGGGGTTTTTTAGTTGTTATTGTGCCAGTATCATATTATTTATTATGATGGGTTTGTAACAGGCTTTAAGATTAAGAAGGATGATGCTAAGCCTTCCCACTGCCTTTGGTCTTTCTTTTTTATGTTTTATGCTTTATACATTCACTAAAATTATAGAATCAGTTGTTGAGCACTTAAAAGATCCTGTTAAGAGGATGAGGTGGGTGAAATGTGTGAAGGTGATCAGAAGGTACAAACTCCCAGTTATAAGATAAGTAAGTTCTGGGATGTAATGTACAGCATGGTGACCTTAGTTAACAATACTGTATTGTCCTGATGGGCAGTGACTCCAATGGGGTATTGGGGGGACTTAATAATATGGGTGAATGTAGTAACCACAATGTTTTTCATGTGAAACCTTCATAAGAGTATATATCAATGATACCTTAATAAAAAAAAGTACTGTATTTTATATTTGAAAATTGCTAAGAGAATAGATCTTACAAGTTCTCACACACACACAAAAACCTCTGACTTTGTGACGTGATGTTAAGTAAACTTATTGTGGTAATCATTTTGCAATATATATGCCATATCAAATCATCATGTTGTACACCTAAAACTAAGAGAATGTTTTATGTCAGTTATATCAATAAAACTGGAAAGAAAAGATCCTGTTAGATTTTTATTGGAATTGGCTTAAGTGCTGTGATTTATTAAAGAAGAATTGATACCTTTACAAATGTTAAGTCATTCCACCCACGAACTTGGTACATCAGGTTGTCTTGTCTTCCTTAAGAGAGTTTTAAAAAATTTTTATGAAGGTATTGTGCATCCTTGATTGGGTTAAATCAAATAGGTAAATAAGGTAAGTATTGCTAGTATAATATTTATACTTTATTTTTATGTTTTCTACAACTGAGGTAGAGATTGCTGTTGATATCTTAGTTACTTTCTATTTTGTATTCAATTAACATGGACTACCTTTCAAAACTTTTTTATGAAACCAAAGAAGGAAAAAACAACATATATGAGAAGCTTGCTTTTGCAGGAACCAGGCTATTTCTTCCCCTAAAACAGGAAGGAATGAAACAAGAAAGATTCAAGAGGGAGGACCACGTAGTGAATTACATGAGGGAGGTTGAACAGTTCACTCCTGAACTGAATAGTCCTGAAGGTTTAAACCTCATCTGTTAAAGAACGAAAATCCTTTTCTACTAGAAAACTCAGTCCAGTCATTGTAAATCAAGGAGTTACTAGGGAAACAACCCTTTCCACAAAGAATTACATAAGCCAAGAATTGAAGAACTAAATCGTTAGAGCAAAAAAATACCCCCAAAGATCAGAATGAAATCTAAACATTATGTTCCCCACTTACTTCCTCATCTATAAAATGAGGAGACTTTAAGAAATGATACCTGAACTTCCTTCTGCCTCAAGTCTCTGAAAATGTTCTTTTTAGTAAATGAAAAAGAGGAAGTAGAAAAAGAATTGGAAGTGTGAATGAGTCTCCTCGGCTAACCTTGCTCTGCTATTGTTTCTCTGGCAGAGAGACTTTGAGAAGAGTCATGGTTTGTGGGAACTCAAGGGGAACCCGTTTCCTTCACACTGGTGCCCAGAGACAATTTGGACACGGATGCTTTTAGAGAGGAACTGGATTATTTTTATCTCTGTCCTTTCGGCTGGTTTCTGAGCTGGCTCCTTCCCTGACCTCAGCGCCACCCACACTCTCATACTGAAGCTCTTTTCAACTGGGCCCCTGGATTTTCAGTCTTCTAGTTTGGCAAGAGAAGAGGAAGAGGGAGAAGCGAAACTCCTGGAGTTGCACTGTTAAAGCAAGCTCGTTCCTTCAGATCCTTCACTGGCAAGTTTTTACTCAAAGTTCCTCTTTTGTGAGGTAGGAGGGTTTTTTTCCCATATTCAAATAAAAAAAAATATTTGAGAGCGAGTACAAAACCCCCCACCTGAGTGTCTTGCATAACAGACATATTTCTTCACTTAGATGAGTTCCATTTCTCCATCTGTACAACAGGCCCAATCCTCTAGCCAACAACTCTAAGGTAACTCGAAAGAAACCCAAGTCACCCTGAAGAGAAGGAAATCTTCCAATCAAATGATCATCCCCAAATGCAAAAGCATGGCTTTCATATAGGTAATTTAAAAACATATATAAGACTATTGCTAATAAAACACAAAATAAAATATAACCCTAGTGTCTTGTGCCATCAATATGAAGATTCATACAAAGTCATCAATGTAAAGATTCAGCAACCATTTAAAAGGATGTTGTAGGTGTTTGTTTATTGATGTGAAAAAATCTCCTGGATAGAAGTGAGGAAAATGATCTTCATGTTTGGTGTCACAATCAAGCCACAAAAGATTATGCACAGTCTTAACTCACTTTGCAAGAAGAAATACACACACACCTAGGCACAAGTCTGACATGATGCAAAAAATATTAACAACAGTCCCCTCTGAGCAAACAATTTTTGGTTCCTTTTAAATTTCGTGCAACAATGAACTTACATTCTTATATTAAAGCAAAAGACCTGAAGAGAAAAAAAACATAAAATCAAACAAAAGGCAAGTGGGCACTACAGATCTATGTCCTAGTCTTAGCATGTCCAAAGTTTAATAGTAGAAAAGTTTGAGTAAATCAACAAACTTTCCTCATGCCTTAGTTTCCTCCTCTGTAAAATAGGAAGAGCTGCCTTCCTCTGGCACAGAGTTTTTGTGATGAGTCAAAACATCTTCCCACAAATAGTCACCGATAAGTTAAACATACACTTGCTGTGAGGCCCAGCAATCACGTTCTTGGGTATTTGTCTAAAAGGAATAAAAACATATCCACAAAAAGAGTTCTACATAAGTGACCACAGCATACTCCCAGTAGCCCGAAATGAGAAGGTTCCCACATCAAAATGCTAGTGAGCAACAGAAAAGAACAAACAACCAATATATGCAACAACATTGATGAATCCCAAAAACATACCTGGTGAAAAATCTAAACACAAAAGACTATATACCATACTAGTTCATCTGTATGAAATTCTGGGGAAAAAAAACACAGCAAAACTATAGTGACAGAAAGAGGATCAGTAGTTACTTGAGGCTGGAGGTAAGAGAGGGAATTGCCTACAAAGAGGCACATGGGGACTTGCTGGGGTGATGGAAATGTCTGTATCGCCAATGTGGTGGTGGTGGCGGAATTGTACTCATTAGCCAATATAATGTACACTTAAAATGGGTGAACTTTATTGTATGTAAATTACATTTCAATATAGCTGCTGCTAAAAGCTCACAGCAGAATTTAAGGGGGAAAAAACACTATCCAGCAAAGTATATGAAAGTATATTGTAAAATGTAAAGCTATATAGAAATGAAGGAATTTTTTCTAAGTGTGTTTCTTTTAAAATTGAAGAAAGTACAAAGAAACAGCCTTGGAATATGTTCAGCTAATGACAGTTTCCCTTTGATAAATGGGGGAGTGGGTGTAAGCAAAAAGAAAAAAGAATAGTTGTTATCTGTTCCTTTAATTTCTGTTAGCTGTGTTAGATTTACATAACTGTTTAGGGGAAAATATATATCCTCGAAATGATTTTAATAATGTTCTCTGCAAAATATTTAGTTGGAAAGTAAAAAGAAAAATTTCCTCAGCTTCAACCCCAAACCCTGCCACTGGAAACTAAGCAAAACAGGACAGGATATTAAATATCTGAAAAAACTACAAGTTCACATTCCATGTTTCTAATGACACTGTGGAGAAACTGCATCTAAGAGTTGTTAATTACTTGCTTGAGGATGCAGGCTAATAAGCAGTAGAGCCAGACTCTAACATCTGACTAGAGCCCAGACTCTTGGTCACCACCCCATCCTGTATCAAAGAGAAGCTCCATACAGAATAAATACACAGTAAAAACTAGTTAGGGGTGAGGGGCCTGGAGGAGGAAGTCCTTTGGAATAAGAATGGGGAAGGTGGGGTGGCCACAGAAAGAGAAGAAGCCCCAGGGGTAAATGGCAAGGCGCCAGAAGTCAGGTCCTCCTTTCACAGCTGTGGCCTGGCTGGCCTCTTGTACACTCACCATGGATGTGTGAGAGGGGTGCCCACATGACACAGTCTGGACATCACCTCAGGTGACTACCCAGTGTGTCTCAGTCATGGGGGTGGGGCATTCATGGGCTGAGGACTCCCTGATCCTCTGGGTTAAAAAGGAGCAACTAACAAAGAGAAATCAGGAAAACAATTCCGTTCACAATTGCATCAAAAAGAATAAAATACCTAGGAATAAACCTACTGAAGGAAGCGAAACACCTATACTCTGAAAACTACAAGACACTCATGAGAGTAATTAAAAAAGACACCAATAAATAGAAACACATCTGTGCTCATGGATAGGAAGAATTAATATTGTCAAAATGGCCATCCTGCCAAAAGCAATCTGCAGATTCAATGCAATTCCTATCAAAATACCAACAGCATTCTTCAAAGAACTAGATAAAATAGTTCTAAAATTCATATGGAACCACAAAAGACCTCGAATAGCAAAGCAATCCTGAGAAGGAAGAATAAAGCAGGGGGGATTACACTTCCTGACTTCAAATTCTACTACAAAGCCACAGTAATCAAGACAATTTGGTACTGGCTCAAGAACAGACCCATAGACCAATGGAACAGACTAGAGAGCCCAGATATATAAACCCAAGCATATATAGTCAACTAATATACAATAAAGGAGCCATGAATATACAATGGGGAAATGACAGCCTCTTCAACAGCTGGTGTTCTCAAAACTGGACAGCTACATGCAAGAGAATGAAACTGGATTATTGTCTAACCCCATACACAAAAGTAAACTTGAAATGGATCAAAGACCTGAATGTAAGTCATGAAACCATAAAACTCTTAGAAGGAAACATAGGCAAAAATCTCCTGAATATAAACATGAGCAACTTTTTCCTGAACTCATCTCCTAGGGCAAGAGAAACAAAAACATAAATGAACAAATGGTACTACATCATGCAAAAAAGCTTCTGTACAGCAAAGGACACCATCAGCAGAACAAAAAGGCATCCTACAGTATGGGAGAATACATTTGTAAATGACATATCCAACAGGGGGTTAACATCGAAAATATATAAAGAAATCACATGCCTCAACACCCAAAAAGCAAATAACCCTATTTAAAAAATGGGTGGATGATATGAACAGACACTTCTCCAAAGAAGAAATTCAGATGGCCAACAGGCACATGGAAAGGTGCTCCACATCGCTAATCATCAGAGAAATACAAATTAAAACCACAACGAGATATCACCTCACACCAGTTAGGATGGCCAACATAGTAAAGACTAGGATGCAACATAGTAAAGACAAATGCTGGTGAGAATGTGGAAAAAGGGGAACCACCCTCCTACACTGCTGGTGGGAATGTAAACTAGATCAACCATTGTGGAAAGCAGTATGCAGGTTCCTCAAAAAACTTAAACTAGAAATACCATTTGACCCAGGAACTCCACTCCTAGGAATTTACCCAAAGAAAACAACTTCTCAGATTCAAAAAGACATATACACCCCTATGTTTATCACAGCACCATTTACAATAGCCTAGAAATGGAAGCAACCTAAGTGTCCATCAGTAGATGAATGGATAAAGAAGAGGTGGTACATATACACAATGGAATACCATTCAGCCATAAAAAAGAAACAAATCCTACCATTTGCAACAACATGGATGGAGCTAGAGGGTATTATGCTCAGTGAAATACAAAGAAAGACAAATACCAAATGATTTCCCTCATTTGTGGAGTGTAACAATGAAGCAAAACTGAAGGAACAAAACAGCAGCAGACTCAGAGACTCCAAGAAGGGACTAGTGGTTACCAAAAGGGAGGGGTGGGGGAGGCTGGGTGGGGAGGGAGGGAGATGGGGATTGAGGGGTATCATGATTGGTGCATATGGTGTGTGGGGTCATGGGGAAGACAGTGTAGCTCAGAGAAGACAAATAGGGACTCTGTAGCATCTTACTAAACTGATGGACAGTGTCTGTAATGGATATGGGGGGGACTCGATAATAAGGGTGAATGTAATAACCACATTATTTTTCTTGTGAAACCATCATAAGAGTGTATATCAATGATACCTGAATTTTTTTTTAAATAGTAAAAAAATAAAAAGGAGCAGCTAACAACCCTACTTCTTAAACTAGGGAACCATCACATTTTGTTTTGAATTTGTCTTGTCTGGCTCCTAATGTAAGAGAACCCTCAAGCCAGTCAAGTGCTACTTTATTTCACCATGTGTGCCCTCTTTAAAAAAAAGGTGATCTGGATTAGTTGAGGAACATGTGGAAAGCTGTGGAGATTTACACCCTCCTTCCACCATTTTATTTCTAGGGGAGGCTCTCTCAAGATAGCTTCCATTGATTTTATATTAGTATTATTACAATGTAATGCAAAATGTATCTCTCTTTTCTTTATTTCCTACAAAGAAAAAACAAGACAAATAGCTTAGGATACCACAGTGAGTCAATAGGGCTGTGATATAGATCCTGCTAGTCACAATCACACAGGGCATATCTATGTTTTTGTGACCAGCTTTATCATTTACTATACCATAAATATTTCATATTCTCAGATTTTAATTTAAGCATATTTTTTAATGTCTTCAGGACTGGTTGCACACTACAGACTTGTCATAATTAAAATAAAGGTCCCCTTTACCAGATAGTTGGGTTCTACAAACATCCCAATTTTTTACTACTAGAAACAGCTCCTTAATAACACCACTTACGAAGTACTTTTTACAAAAATATTGAAGTTGGATCTAATCAAGCATGTAGCTCTAACTTTCAGGTTACAGGAAATGAAACAATCTGAAAAGTCTAAAATGTGGGACATTTTAGAGAACAAACACATCTAGTTTTTCAAATCAATGGCATGAATAAAAGGGAGGAGTCACCATTCTAGACTAAAAGAAACTTGAAAGATGTTAACAACAGAATGCAACATGTGAGCCTTGTTTGGATACCCATTTGGATGAGTCAAGTATAAGCAGACACTTGGGGAAAAAATCAGGGAACCTCAAATATGAACTGGTCCTAAAAAGTTATCACTAGGTTTTTAGGTGAAATAATGGTGGTTAAATACAAGTTTTATTTTGTATTTTAGAAATGTATACTAAAGTACTTGAATAAGTAAATGGCCATCACTTTAGGAAGTATCCTTGTCCCTAAAAATGTCTAGGACTAAAAGCAAAGAAATAGAAGTTATAAAAATGAAATAAATGGTAATCATGGAATAGAAAAATGCAATAAATAAATGACTGAAATAAAAATTGATGGATGGGTTCAATACTAGCATGGAGATAATAGAGGACAGAAGTATAGAACTTGAGGACAAATTAATAGAATTTACCCAATCTGAGTGATGGAGGAAAAAAAACTGGAAAAAAAAAATGAAGTCTCAGCAACCTGAATGACCATAACAAAAGGAGTTCTAGGAGAGGCTAGAAAGAGTGGGACTGAAATAACAGGAAGTAAAAATGGCTGGAAACATCCCAATTAGACAAAAATTTAAACTTACAGATTCAACTGAGAACACATCAAAGAAAAGGAAAAAAAGTGGTAATTTTATACCAAGAAAAACCATAGTCAAACTTCTGAAATTAGAGACAAAGAAAAAATCTTGAAAGCAGCAAGAAATGATTCATTATTTATGGGTATTTATTTAATATGTAATTAAACAAGAATTAAAGCAAAATGTCACCAATTTGAGTGGCAGTGGATTTTTTCACCTGACACCACGGAGACCAAAGGAAGAACTGTCAAACATGAATTCTCTATCTGGCAAAAATACCTTTAGGAACAAAAGGGAAATCAAGACAATCTCACATAAAGAAAAACTGAGAATTTTTTGCCAGTAAACCTACGCTAAAAAAATGACATAAGGAAGTTCTCGAAACAAAAAGGAAATAATAAATGAAGGAATCTTAGAAGAAAAGAAGAAAAGAAAAAGCATGGTAAGCAAAAATATTCATAAATACAATTGACTTTACTTCTTCTCTTGAGTTTTTTAAATCATATTTTATGGTTGAAGTAAAATTACAACACTATCTGATGATGTTCTTGATGTAGAGGGAATATTTTAGATAACCATAAACAGGGGAAGGTAAAGAGAGATTAGGTTTCTACACTTCACTCAAACTGGTAAAATAATAATCCCAATAGACTGTGATAATTTATGCATGCCTAATGCAAACATTGAGAAACCACTAAAAATCTATACAGAGACACATTAAAAAATACTATAGATAAATCAAAATGAAATACTAAAAAATTGAGTAACACACAAGAAAGCAAGAAAAAGAAAATAGAAAGAAAAAACAATAGGAAGGAAGATAACATGGGAGACCAGTCTTATCAGTAATTGCATTAAATGAAAATGGTCTAAATATATCAATTAAAAAAAGAGAGATTGGAAAATGGATTTAAAAATATGACCAATTTATGTGCTATCTATACTTCAAATATACAAATATAAACAAGTTAAAAATAAAAGAAGAGAAAAATATAGTGTTATGAGCTGAATTCTATTGCCCACAAATTCACATGTTGATGCCTTAAGCCCCAGTACCTCAAAATGCAACAGTGTTTGGAGATAGGACCTTTAAAGAAGTAATTAAGTTAAAAGGGTCATCAGGTTTGGCCCTAATACAGTATAACTAGTGTCTCTATAGAAAGAGGAAATTGGACACAAAAATGAACAGAGGGATGACCAAGTAAAGACACAGTGGGACTTGGCAGCTATCTGCAAGCCAAAGAGAGAGGACTCAGAAGAAACCAAAACTGCTGACACCTTGATCTCAGACTTCTAGCCTCCAGAACTATGGGAAAATTAATGTCTATTTTTTAAGTGACCCAGTATGCGGTGTTTTGTTATGGTAGCCCTAGCAAACTAATATAAATATCAATCAAACACTAATCTAAACATTAATCAAAAAAGCATGAGTGGTTATATCACCATCATATAAAGTAGACTTCAGACCAAAGAATATTATGAGAGATAGAAAAGGACACTATGCAATGATAAAAGAACCAATCCAGCAAGACTTAACAATCCTAAATGTATATGCACCAAACATCAGAGCTGTAAAATATATGAAGTAAAAACTGACAGAACTAAAAGGAGTAGAAAAATTTACAATTATAGTTGGAGACTTCAGTACTACTCTGTCAATAACTGAAAGAATAACCAGACATAAAGTCAGCAAGGATATTGAAGAATTCAACAACACTATCAGCCAACAGGACCTATTTGACATTTAGCAGAATATACATTCTCTTTAAGTTACCACAGAATACATACCAAGACATATACTATCCTGGGCCATAAACCAAACTTCAAAAAATTTAAAAGAATTGAAATCACATAGAGTATGTTCACTGTCTACAGTGTAACCACAACTAGAAATAAATAAAAGAAAGATAATGGGAAAATATCCAAACACTGGAAACTAAAGAACACACTTCTAAATAATCCATGGATCAAAGAGAAAGTCTCAAAGAAATTTTTAAGAAGTATGTTGAGCTGAATGAAAATCATGTCAGAATCTGTGGGATACAACTGAAGCAATGTGAAGAGGGAAATTTACAACATTATACAAATATATTAGAAAAGAGGGAAAATTTCAAATAAGAAACTTAAGCTCCTATGTCAAGAACCTAGAAAAAGATGAACAAAAGAAACACAAGCCAAAAAAAAACAAGAAAATAATAAAGATAGGAGAACAAATCAGTGAAATGTAAAACAGGAAAGCAATAAAGAAAACCAAGGAAACAAAGAGCTGGTTCTTTGCAAGGCCAATAAAAATCAACAAACCACTAGCAAGACTGACAAAAAGACAGAGAAAATGCAAATTACCAATATCACAAATGAAACCAGGGATATCACTACAGGCTCTGTGGTATCAAAGGATAATAAGTAAATACTAAGAACAACTCTACACAGATAAATTTGACAACTTAAATGAAATGGATCAATTACACAAATTATCATAACTTATCAAATATGAAATAATTTGAGTAACCCTGTAACTATTAAGAAATTTAATTTATAAATATTAAATTCTCAAAAGTAATCTCCAGGTATAGATGGTTTCACTGGAGAATCCTACCAAACATTTAAAGAAGAATTAACACCAGTTCTACAAAATCTTTTCCAGAAAATGGAAGAGGAAGGAACATTCCCAGGTCATTTCATGAAGCTGGTATTACCCTGATACCAAAATCAGACAAAAGTAGTATGAAAAAGAAAATAACACACCAGTACTCCTCAGTAATATAGGTACATATACCCTTAGTAAAATACTAAAAAGTAGAATTCAGCAACATATAAAAGGAATTATACATCATTATGACCAACTAGGGTGCAAGGCTGATTCAACATTTTTAAAAAATCAGTATAATCCACCATATTAATAGACTGAAGAAGAAAAATCATACAATCACATCAATTGATCATGTGGATCAATATTACTATATTGTATATTTCAAAGTTGCTGAGAGAATTTTGAAGGTTTTGTAATTGTATATGGTGACACATAAATAGCTGGACTTATTGTGGTAACTGTTTCACAATATATACAAATATTGAATCATTACATTGTACATCTAAAATTAATATAATGTTATATGTCGATTATACTTCAATTATAAAAAATTAGAGAACACAGAAATAGACTCACATAAATATGGCAAATAGATTTTTTACAAAGGTAAAAGGGCAATTCAGTGAAGAAAGCCTTTTCAACAAAAGGTGCTGGAGCAATTGGACATCCATAGGCAAAAAATAAATATTGACCTAACTTTGCATGTTATACAAAAATTAATCTGCAAAATGGATCATGAACTTAGATATCAAACATAAAACTATAAAACATTTAGGAAAAATCATAGGAGAAAATCTTCTGGATCTAGGGCTCAGCAAAGTGTTCTCAGACTAGACACCAAAAACATAGTCCATAAAAGGAAAAATTAATAAATTGGACTACATCAAAATTTAAAAGCTTTTTTCTGTGAAGAACCCTGCTAAGATAAGGTACAGATAGGGAAAAGATATTTGCAAACATCATATCTAACAAAAAGGACTAGTGTCTAGAATAAATGAAGAACTTCCAAACTCAAGAGAAAAAAAAAAGTACAATCAGAAAATGGACAAAACATATGAATGAAAATTTCACTGAAGAGGATATACATATGGCAAATAAGCACATGATAAGATGTTCAACATTAGCCATTAGGGAAATACAATTTAAAACCACAATGAGGTACCACTACACCCCTATTAGATTGGCTAAAATTAATCATACTGACAACACCAAATGCTGACAAGTATCTAGAGACGTTGGATCACTCACAATTTCTGATAAGACTGTAAATTGTACATCTACTCTGGAAAATACTTTGGCAGTTTTTTAAAAAGATGATGTGGAAATGGGTCGAAGTATGATTGTTAAATAACAAAGCAAGTTACAAAACAATGGCTACAAATTTGACCTCATTTTTAAAAACTCAACAGGAAACACAATGTGAAATAGAATGTATAGGTATTTGTATTTGTATTTGTTTAGAAAAAATTGTAGAAAGATACACAGGTAACTGTGACTAATGGCTACCTCTTCGTTACAAAATGAGAGAGGAGATGGAAAGTATTTTTTCCAGATGTAATTAGAAGCAGACTCTAAAGCACTATTCAACAGAACATTCTGTGATAATGGAGATGTTCTATACCATGCTGTGCTACAGGGTAGCCACTAGCTACTTTGGCTATTGAGCACTTGAAATGTGGCTAGTGACTAAGGAAAGGAATTTTTAATTTTATTTAATTTTAATTAAATTTTAAATCAGCCATATATGGCTAGTGGCTAACTTATTGGATGGCACAGCTCTAGAACCAAAATGGATAGAGTCACACCCTGTTCCCACAACTTTCTAATTGTAAGTTTTTTAACTTGATTTCATCTATGGAATGGGGTTTTCTAATAACATAAATTGTTGTGTGATCTGTTCAATACTACATTTTAATAAACACTAATGATATAGTTATACAAGTGGATCTGAAGTTCAGGAGAGAAATCTGACTGCAATAGAGATTTGGGCATCTCCGGTAAATAGGGAGATGTCAAGAAAGAAACAAAGCAGTGGATTGGGTCCTGGGGGAAATTCACACTTAGGGAGATAGGGAAAGAGGAAGGGGAGTTACAAGAGGTTATTAAAGGGTCAAAGGAGAGTTTCTAGGGACTTTTGTCATACTCACAGGAGGAAGGAAAGGTTCTAATAGAAAGCAGAAGGTTGGAGAAATAGGTGAAAATGGAATGTGCATATATCAATACATCTTATAATGTTCCTGTGGTCATGGTCCTTAATTCAAAGCCCTAAGTAGATACTTTACCCCCAAGATCAGGAACAAAACAAGGATATCCACTCTCTTTTTGAAGATATTTCTGGAAGTCCTAGCTAAAACAAAAAGACAAGAAAAGAAATAAAAGGTGTACAGATGGAGAAAGAAGAACTAAAAGTCTTTGTTCACATATGACATGAATGTCTACATAGAGAATCCCAAAGAATTGACCAAAAAAACAATCCTGGAATAAGTGATTTACAGCAACACAATATTAATATCCAAAGTCTACTGCTTTCCTATATACCAGCAATGAAAAATTGGAACTTGAAATTAATAAACCCATTTTTATCAGCATCAAAAAAATGAAATACTTAGGTACAAATCCAAGTGGAAAGCTACAAAACTCTGATGAAAGAAATCAAATAATTAAATAAATAGAGTGATCCCCAAAGTCAATCAAGGGAAAGACAAACAGTACAGAATATGATACCTAATACATAAAGAATGAAGGAGGAAAAAAAAAGAGAAGAAAAAAAGAACCTTCAGATTGTGTTTGTAATAGCATACTAAGTGAGTTAAGTTAGACTCTTAGATAGTAAGGAAGTTAACTTTGAAACTTTGGTAACCACAAATCCAAAGCCTGCAATGGCAATAAGTACACACCTATTGATAATCACCCTAAATGTATATGGTCTGAATGCACCAATCGAAAGACATAGAGTCACTGAATGGATGAAAAAACAAGACCCATCAATATGCTGCCTACACGAGACTCACTTTAAACTCAAAGACATACACAGACTAAAAGTGAAGGGATGGAAAAAGATATTTCATGCAACTAATAGGGAGAAAAAAAGCAGGAGTTGCAGTATACTAGTATCAGACAAAAAGACTTCAAAACAAAGAAAGTCACAAGAGACAAAGAAGGACATTACATAATGATAAAGGGGTCAATCCAACAAGATATAACCATTATAAATATCTATGCACCCAACACAGGAGCACCTACATATGTGAAACAAATACTAACAGAATTAAAAGAGGAAATAGAATTCAATGCATTCATTCATTCTAGGAGACTTCAACACTCCACTTTCTCCAAAGGACAGATCAACCAGACAGAAAATAAGTAAGGAGACAGAGGCACTGAACAACACATTAGAACAGATGGACCTAACAGACATCTACAGAACCCTACACCCAAAAGCAGCAGAATACACATTCTTCTCAAGTGCACATGGAACATTTTCAAGAATAGATCATATACTAGGCCACAAAAAGAGCCTCAGTAAATTCAAAAGGATAGAAATTGTACCAAACAGTTTCTCAGAACACAAAAGTATGAAACTAGATACAAATTATGAAAAAAAGAAAAGAAAAATCCCAAAAACACATGGAGGCCTCACAACATGTTCCTAAATAACCAATGGATCAATGACCAAATAAAAACAGAGATCAAGCAATATATGGAGACAAATGACAACAACAATCCAACAATGCAAAATCTGTGGGATGCAGCAAAGGTCATTCATGCTAAGAGGAAAGTATATTTCAATACAGGCCTATCTCAGGAAAGAATAACAATCCCATATGAGTAGTCTAAAGTTACAAATAACGAAACTAGAAAAAGAAGAACAAATGAGGCCCAAAGTCAGTAGAAGGAGAGACATAATAAAGATTGGAGCAGAAATAAATAAAATTGAGAAGGATAAAACAATAGAAAGAATCAATGAAAGCAAGAGGTGGTTCTTTGAGAAAATAAACAAAATAGATAAACCCCTAGCCAGACTTATCAAGAAAAAAAGAGAGTCTACACACATAAACAGAATCAGAAATGAGAAAGATCACAATGGACACCACAGAAATACAAATAATTATTAGAGAATACTAAGAAAAATTATATGCTAACAAACTGGATAACATAGAAAAAATAGACAACTTTCTAGAAAAATACAACCTTCCAAGGCTGACCAAGAAAGAAACAGAAAATCTGAACAGACCGATTACCAGCAATGAAATTGAACTGGTAATCAAAAATCTACCTAAGAATAAAACCCCTGGACCAGATGGCTTCACCATGGAATTTTATCAAACATTTAGTGAAGACCTAATACCCATCCTCCTTAAAGTTTTCCAAAGAGTAGAAGAAGAGGGAATACTTCCAAATTCATTCTAAGAGGCCAGCATCACTCAAATACCAAAACCAGTCAAAGACACCACAAAAAAAGAAAATTACAGACCAATATCCCTGATGAACATAGATGTAAAAACACTCAACAAAATATTACCAAACTGAATTTAAAAATGCATCAGAAAGATCATCCATCATGATCAAGTAAGATTTATTCCAGGGATGCAAGGATGGCACAACATTTGAAAATCCATCAACATCATCCACCACATCAAAAAAAGAAGGACAAAAACCACATGATCATCTCCATAGATGCTGAAAAGGCATTTGACAAAATTCAACATCCATTCATGATAAAAACTCTCAACGAAATGGGTATAGAGGGCAAATACCTCAACATAATAAAGGCCATCTATGACAAACCCACAGCCAACATTATACTTAACAGCGAGAAGCTGAAAGCTTTTCCTTTAAGATCAGGAACAAGATCAGGATGCCCACTCTCCCCACTTGTATTCAACATTGTACCGGAGGTCCTAGCCACGGCAATCAGGGAACACAAAGAAATAAAAGGCATCCAGATTGACAAGGAAGAAGTTAAACTGTCCCTGTTTGCAGATGACATGATATTGCACATAAAAACCCTAAAGAATCCACTCCAAAACTACTAGATCTAATATCTGAATTCAGCAGAGTTGCGGGATACAAAATTAATACACCAAAATCTGTGGCATTTCTATTTACTAATAATGACCTAGCAGAAAGAGAAATCAGGAGAACAATTCCATTCACAATTGCATCAAAAAGAATAAAATACCTAGGAATAAACCTAACCAAGGAAGTGAAAGACCTATACTCTGAAAACTACAAGATACTCATGAGAGTAATTAAAGATGATAACAATAAATGGAAATACATCCCAAGCTCATGGATAGGAAGAATTAATATTGTCAAAATGGCCATCCAGCTTAAAGCAATCTGCAGATTCAATGCAATTCCTATCAAAATACCAACAGCATTCTTCAATGAACTAGAGAAAATCATTCTAAAATTCATATGGAACCACAAAAGACCCTGAATAGCCAAAGCAGTCCTGAAAAGGAAGAATAAGGCAGGGGGAATTACACTCCCTAACTTCAAGCTCTACTCCAAAGCCACAGTAATCAAGACAATTTGGTACTGGCACAAGAACAGACCCATAGACCAATGGAACAGACTAGAGAGCCCTGATATAAACCCAACCATATATGGTCAATTAATATGTGATAAAGGAACCATGGACATACAATGGGGAAATGACAGCCTCTTCAACAGCTGGTGTTGGCAAAACTGGACAGGTACATGCAAGAGAATGAAAGTGGATTATTGTTTAACCCCATACACAAAACTAAACTCGAAATGGACCAAAGACATGAATGTAAGTCATGAAACCATAAAACTCTTAGAAGACAACATAGGCAAAAATCTCCTGAATGTAAGCATGAGCAACTTCTTCCTGAATGCATCTCGTCGAGCAAGGGAAACCAAAGCAAAAATGAACACATGGGACTACATCAAACTAAAAAGTTTCTGTATGGTAAAGGACACCATCAACAGAACAAAAAGGCATCCTACAGTATAGGAGAATATATCTGTGAATAACATATCTGACAAGGGGTTAAATCGAAAACATATAAAGAGCTCACATGCCTCAACAGCCAAAAAGCAAATAACCCAATTAAAAAGTGGGCAGAGGATATGAAGAGACAGTTCTCCAAAAAAGAAATTCAGATGGCCAACAGACACATGAAAAGATGCTCCACATCACTAATCATCAGGGAAATGCAAATTAAAACCACAATGAGATATCACCTCACACCAATAAGGATGGTCAGCATCAAAAAGACTAAGAACAACAAATGCTGGCAAGGATGCGGAGAAAGGGGAACCCTCCTACACTGCTGGTGGGAATGTAGGCTAGTTCAACCATTGTGGAAAGCAGTATGGAGATTCCTCAAAAAACTAAAAATAGAAATACCATTTGACCCGGAAATCCCACTCCTTGAAATTTACCCAAAGAATACAACTTCCCAGATTCAAAAAGACATATGCACCCCTATGTTTATGGCAGCACTATTTACAATAGCTAAGATGTGGAAGCAACCTAAGTGTCCATCAGTAGATTAATGGATAAAGAAGAGGTGGTACATATACACAATGGAATACTATTCAGCCATAAGAAAGAAACAAATCCTACCATTTGCAACAACATGGATGGAGCTAGAGGGTATTATGCTCAGTGAAATAAGCCAGGCAGAGAAAGACAAGTGCCAAATGATTTCCCTCATTGGTGGAGTATAACAACAAAGCAAAACTGAAGGAACAAAATAGCAGCAGACTCAGAGACTCCAAAAAGGGACTAGTGGTTACTAAAAGGGAGGGGTTTGGGAGGGCAGGTGGTGAGGGAGGGAGAAGGGATGGAGGTGTATTATGTTTAGTGCACATGGTGTAGGGGATGACGGGGAAAACTGTGTAGCAAAGAGAAGGCAAATAGTGAATTTGTGGCATCTTACTACACTGATGGACAGTGACTGCATTGGGGTATGGGTGGAGACTTGATAATATGGGTATATGTAGTAACCACATTGTTTTTTCATGTGAAACCTTCATAAGAGTGTATATCAATAATACCTTAATAAAAATTTTTTAAAGAAACTAAATAAATAAATGGAGAGATAGTCCATGTTCATGGATTAGAAGACTCAATAGTGTTAAGATGTCAGTTCCTCCCAACCTGATCTATAGACACATGCATTCCCAATCAAATTCTCAGCAAGTTATTTTGTAAATGTTGATAAACTGATTCTAATGTGTATATATGTAGAGTCAAAAGATCCAGAATCATCAACACAATATTGAAGAACAAAATCAGAGGATTGACACTACTGACCTTTAAGATTTATTATTAAGCTACAGTAATCAAGAAGTGTGCTTTTGGCCAGAGAATAAAAAAATATACTGATGAAACAGAATAGGAAGCTAAGAAGGAAGGAGACCCACACAAATATAGTCAACTGCTCTTGATGATGGAGCAAACACAATTCAGTAGAGAAAGGATTGTTGTTGTTTTTTTTCAACAAATCGGTACAACTGGATATACACATGCAAAAAACGTGAACCTAGATGCAGACCTTATACACTTAACAAAAATTAACTCAATATGGATCACAGCCCTAAATGTAAAATAGCAAACTATAAAACTCCTAGATGATAACATAGGAGAAAATCTAGATGACTTTGGTTATAGCAATGACTTTTCAGATACAATACCAAAGACATGATCCATGAAAGAAGAAAGTGAAAAGTTGGACTTCATTAAAATTAAAAACTCTGCTCTGTGAGAGACACTTTCAAGATAATGAGAAGACCAGCTACAAATCAGGGAGAAAATATTTGCAAAAGACATACCTGATAATATACTGCTATGCAAAATAAATAACTCTCAAAATTCAACATTAAGAAAATGAACACCCTGATTAAAAAATGGTCAAAAGTTGCTAACAGACACCTCACCAAACAAAATATAGATATATGAAATATACCAAAACATGTTCAACATCATGTTATTAGAGAACACTAATTAAAACAATAAGATACCACTACACACCTACTAGAATGGTTAAAAATCCAACACCAAATGCTGACAAGGATGAGGAGCAACAGGAACTCTCAATAATTACTGATGGGAATACAAAACAGTAAAGTCACTTTAAAAGACAGGCTAGTACAGACCCACAGAACCCAAGAATGGACTAAGAATTACCAAAGGGAAAGGGATTGGGGAAGATGGGTGGGAAGGGAGGGATAAGAGGGAAAAGGGGGTATTACGATCAGCACACATAATGTAGCTGGGCAGGGGGACACGAAGAAGACAGCATAGCACAGAGAAGACAAGTAGTAACTCTATAGCATCTTACTACGCTCATGGACAGTAACTGTAATGGGGTATGTAGTGGGGACTTGATAGTAGGTGGAGTCTAGTAACCATAATGTTGCTCATGTAATTGTACATTAATAATACCAAATAAAAAATAAATTAATAAAAAAAAAGATAGGCTAGTAGTTTCTTCCAAAACTTAACATACTCTCACCATACAATCCATTAATCACACTCCTTAACCTGCACATGAATTTTCATAACACATTTTAATGTTTTTCATAAACTTTATTCACAATTGCTAAAACTTGGAAACAACCAAGATGTCCTTCAGTAAGTCTATGAATAAACAAATAGTGGTATATCCATATATGAAACATTATCCCACAATAAAAAGAAATTAGCAATGAAGCCACCAAAAGAAATAGAGGTACCTTAAATTCATATTGCTATTTAAAGGAAGTCAATCTGAAAAGGCTACATATTGTATTATCCTGGTTATATGAGACACTGGAAAAGGTAAAAGATTAGTGGTTGTCACAGCTTGAGAGGAGGGAGAGACGAACAGGTGAAGCCTGAGGGTTTTTTAGGGCAGTAACACTATTTTGTATGTTATTATAATGATGAACACATGTTATACATTTGTCAAAACCTGTAGAATGCACAATGCAAAGCATGAACCCTAATGTAAACTATGGACTTTAGTTGATAATGATGTGTAAACATCAGTTCGATTGCAACCACACTTACTACACTTGGGAGAGATGTTGATGGTGAAGGAGGCTCTGTGTTTTGGGGAGAGGAGGGTGGTTATACGGGAACTCTACTCTCTGCTCAATTTTACTGTGAAACTAAAGCTGCTCTTAAAAAATAAAGCCTATTGAGAAATGTGTGAATCAGCCATAATTCTAGTATTTTTTAGACGAAAGCAGGTGCAAGAACTGCCACACAAAGCAAACCCCGTCTCAGCAATCCACAGTACAAAAGAGAAAAGGTTACCATAGAGCAGTTCCTTACCGGCCAAAGGGGACTTCTTCTTGGCTTATTGTTACAGCTTGTGGAAGAAAACATTTCATTCTTAGGAGGCTCAGGGACAGTCAGCTAGACAGCTGTGCACCAACTTCCTGAGAAGCTTTACAGAAGCATGGCAGCCTCCACACTTCTTGTTCCCAGGGCTGCCGCCAGTATAATGCTGTCAACATGGCAGCCAGATTGTTCACGTGCCCCAGACCATTGTTGATATTTCCCTGTTTTAGTTTGTATTTTTCATGCTTTTCCAGAGTGCTTGTCACACAGAACAAGAAAACATGCTGTCATTTTCCCTTCCCATCTCTCTAGGTCAGTGGTTCTCAACCTCAGCTGCACACTGAAATCTAAAATCCCCTGGGGAGACTGAAAAACCAATTGTTACCTGGGATCCACTTCCTGAGAGTCTGATTCAATCGGTCCAGGCATGGGTAGTTGGCCAAGCTCCCCAGGTGATTCTAATGTATAGCCAAGGGTGCACATTGCCAGTGTCAGAGAGTCCTTGAGGTTCATACAGACTCCTACACCCCAGCCAGTCATTTCAAGAGAGTTGTTTCTGTCTTACCAAAGAGTTTTAAGACCCCTTCCCCACCGCACCCACTCCCGAGCACACAAAGGTTGTAGGTAACATTCCTTTAGTCAATTTTTTACTAATTTTCATAGGTATATATTGAGCATCTGATCTTTGTAAGCTAGGTGCTGAGAAACTACAGACATTTCCCCCAGGTGCTCAGTATAAAAAGCTTCATAGACCTAAACATCTCTAATACAAAGGACTAAGTTACAGGGTCACTATTTATAACTGTAGTTTGTACAGATTCCATTTGGCAAGCCTCTGCCCTGGCGCAGGAGAGGGTAAGTCACGTATGCTAGGGGGACCCTGGCCCCAGGCAGGATGACCTGCATATGGGGGGCACTCTGTACTCGTCACTGAGTGACTGAGAAGGGCTGCACAGTGTTCATAAGCGGGGATTCATTCTCTGTAAGGAAATGAGGTCCAGAAAGGTTTAAGAGCTGAGCCTTGAGGAATGACGTGCCCAGTGGAGAGAGGAGACAATTCCTGGAGATGGGCTGGCCTTCGGAGTGGAGAGTGAGTATCCGAGGCGTTCAGACCCACAGGAGCACAGCAGCGAGAGGTTTTGGGGAGCAGGCAAGGGGGCAGTGGCGAAAGGCTCACCACGGAGCGGGGATTTCTACCCACTGGGGAGCAGCGGCAGGGTTTTCAGCCAACACGTGCACAATCAGATCACAGCTTTCAGATTACACAGGTGGCCCTGTGGAGGAAGGACGAGCAGACAGCAGAAAGGCACTAGTGGCCTTCACAGAGCCTGAGTCAGAGTTGTAAAGGCCCTTAGGGCCCTTGGGAATGCCCCCAGGGGACTTTACCGTTAGGCTTTTGGGAGTCCTGAGTGCTAGATTCTTTCTCCCACAGCCCCATATCCGCCACAGTCAGATTCTACACCAAGGCTGCTAAAGGCACCGCCTTATTTCCTGTTGGCTATCACTACCTTCACAGTGGGTGGATCGATGACTTTCTCTTTCCTCAAATAATCTAATCTGATCAAGAAAAGAGGAAACAAAGTCCTGGGAGGATGTTTATCCTGAAACTTCCTGAAGCTGTTCACAATCAATTGACTAAATAAAGACCCAATTAGAGGGAGCACAAATGATCGATTGCTATTCCTTTCCCCCCAGAGAACACTATGAAGCTAGAAGAGACATTTCTGCACAAACTAGGCTATGAAATCTGGACGGTAATTATGCTTTCCCTGCGTTTCTTGGGGTTTTGCTATATTTTGGGGGACTTTGAGCAAGGACTTTTTTTAATCCTCAAAATTGGCATTGCAATACCTAACCACTCGAAATATAAAGTTTTTGTGTTTGTTACCTGTGATTTACTTCTGAAAAAAGCAGAAATGAAGGATTATTGCATGCATTTTTTAACATATTCTTAAATGAAATCATATTTTTATGTATTCTTTCATGAAATTGGAATGTTTAGTTTGAAATTAAAAATAAGCTAATCTTCTGTAATTTTAAAGAAATTATTAGCTCCCACCTATCTTGCAAATCACAATCTGTAGGAGTAGGGCCCAGGAATCTGCATTTTAAAAAACTTCCGACAGACCTAATCATTTGCCTCCTGACTTTCGGTATGTATACCACCTTTGCCATATGCATGGCCTTTTTGCTCTAGCTCACGCAAGTTGCTTTAGGTTAACTTTATAAATGTAGTTATCCTAAACAATATCCATTAAGTCATGGCTCTGATGCACTGCTTTCTAGAAGTGCACATCAAAACATAACTATTTTGGAAATCCATTGTGACCCAACTGAAGGCAGCCCCTGCGCCACTCCACTACTCAAAGCTGTGTCCAGAAGAGGGGGTGTAGTGGCCTCTGGGTCCAGCGTGAGCAGAGCCAAACTTTGGAACCCCGTCCCTCTTCTTCCAGGGCCCCTCTTCCTAGGCCTGGGTGCCTTCATAGAGCCCTGCAGAAAGCCTCTTGCTGCCAAGATGTAACCTTTTCCTCCGCTCCTTCCCCTACATACCCTCTTATGCCACCCCAGCCAAACCAGCTTTTAATATCTGAACTGAGAACAGTGTTGCTGAAGCACTTTAATAAATGTGAAAATAAAATTTGGTGATGGATAGCAAGTTTAACACTTATTATGCAAAAGTGCTTTGTTTCCTTTCCAAGAATGGGGCTATTAAAATACATGTGTTTATATAGAGGTCCTTTCATCCAGCACCGTGAGAGATGCCCATTTCTCCAGCTCCATTTCTTTCTGATCCTCCTGCTCACTCCGCTGCAGCCACACCAGCTTTTTACCATCCTTGGAACACACCTTCCTCTCTCCCTCTGAGTGCCCAAGCTGTCTCCTGCCCCAGGGCTTTTGCATCTGGTGGATTCCCTCAAGTGGCTGCTGCCTACACATTTATTTGGTTTCAACTAAAATGTCACCACTTTACTAGAGGCTTCTCCAGTCCAACCCAGCCGAAGCTATAGCAACCCCCACACCCTCCAGGCATCCTCTGTCTCAGCTTTTTCAACCAGAGGTGATATTGCCTCTCAGGAGACATTCGGTAGTATCTGAAGACATCTGCACTTGTCACAGCTGGAAAGACACAACTGTCCTCTAGTGAGTAGAAGCCAGGGATGCTTCCAAACACTCCACCATGCACAGGACAGTCCCCCAGCAAAAGGGTTATCTGGCCCTAAATGTCACAGTTGAGAAGCCCAGCTCTATCACACATTCTTTGATTCCTTAGCTTTGATCAGCTCCAGAATCAACGGTTTGGGGGTTTCTTCCCCACTCTACTGAGGTCCTTGAGAACTGGAGTTCAAGGTTGTTCTCTGATCTCCCCAGCACTAAAGGAATGCTGGGCACACTTGACTCTCAGATCTTGCCCCACTTGTCCTTGTCCTGTGAGTCGACAGCAAGTTGAAGATGCCTGGCCCCGACTAACTAATGAGCCTGAGAAAACAAGTCAATTTTCAAAATAAAAACAAAAATCTCTTTTATTCTTGAGTGTACATGCAAATGAAACTAGCCACAAGAGTCTCTCACACTTTCATGTGCTCACAAAATTATCTTCACAGCCATCTGTGAAAAACTGGTTTTGCTCCTTCTTAAAAATTTGCAAACTTTCCTAAGTTTAAACATAAGGTCTTAATTATACCAGTGTCCAAATGCCCCAGATAGATTGTAGAAAACAGAATCTCAATTGTCTTGAAGAATCAAAGAAAAAACTCAGTGCATGCTACAAGATTGATGTATTTACAGAAAAGAATTTAATATTAACTAAATACCTCCTCTTCCTTCCCTCTTACCCATCACCCTCTTGGGTACTGACAATTTTTTTCTACAATATAAAATTATGGCTAAATTTAGCCAATACCTTTAAAAAAAAACAAGCAATTCAAAACAAAAATAAGTACCATATAGCAAGAGACAAGTGCAACACCACTGAAATGTATTGAGCACTAATGCTAGATCTGTTATTACTATAAAGTCCACCAAAAAAAATTAAACTTTGGCATTTCTGTAGTGTTTTTCACTTCTTAAACACTTTTCACAAGCAACATGTTATGAGAATTACCACTATACACTGATGTAAGTATGAAAGTAATTTTCTCTAATAGATTAAAACATTTAGGCATAAACAAACATATGCCCTAATGTCATCCAGTGTTACTGCTCAGAGTTAAGATTAGAACGTAGGTCCTATTCCAAATCCTGTGTCCCCCTTTCCCCATGCCTCCACGTACTGTTTCGCAGGGTGCTACTAGGCATGCCAGGAATCATTGTGCTCATGAGGTTCAAACAAGTTTTTCAAGCAAAGTTAAGCAAACTCCCAGAGCCTGTAGTGTGCCATCAAAAATCTCCAGGAAGGATATGGAATATAGAGCAAGCATCATAAATCCAAAACTCCTGTCAGAAACCAGGTAACAAACATGAGCATGCAGGGAAGGTGAGGACTGGGGAGCTGAAGGAATGTGATCTAATGAAGCCCTGATAGGACTTGCAGTCCAATGTTACAGGGTCTTTCCAGAGAAGGCACAAATCTGGGCTTTAGTCTAAAATATCCAGATTTATACATGTTGTTTTGAATTTTTTAGACCAGATCAGGCAGGCTCCATTTCAGAAACCTGGTATAGAAGGATTAACAATTTCATTTACCCATATAACCTTCATTCAGAGGTCCTATTAGTTTCACAGAACTCTGCAGAACAGTGTCAAAAAAATGTTGCCTTAGAAAACAAACATCCTGCCCTCTTAGACCACTGAGGTGTGAGTAGCTCTGAACCTCATGCCTGAGTTATTTCAGAGTGGGTGTACTCATGTTGAAATTAATACCCAGCCTTGTTAACTGTTCATGTAGAAATGCTCCTAGTGACCAAAAATATCTTCAGCTTTAACTTCTGTTTAACTGTCTTAGCAAAACTGAAAATTTAATAGAATCGTGGAAAAGGAATAACTTTGGGATTAATACGATATGAAAAAAAACCCTTCATCCTTCTAAAACACCTTTAAAAATCAAAGTGGTTTGGGGACAATTTAGAATTTCATTTGAAATTAGTAACACTCTCAATCAATACTGTTGTATCTGCAAACTAACTCTTCTAAGAAAGCCTTTTTCCTTATTCTCTCTTTCTTTTTTTCTTTTATTTCTGTCCTACCTCATTTTAAATATTAGTTCAGAGAGCTTGACAGTTGTCTACGTAAGTGCCCAGAACTGTGGCACAGATGTACAGAAGTGGCATGCATTAGAAGTAGTTAAATCACATGGCAATTAATTTTCTTTCCCTGGTCTTTACTTGGTCTAGTCACTACCCTAGCTTCTTCCAACTGCAAAAATACTCTTCCTAGTCCCAGGGAAAGCACTTAATACCTTCTATTTCCAGAGCCATGAGAAACCAGATGTACCTATACTGGTAAAATCACACTCACTTCTATTTCCTCATGGGGGAAATAAAAACTTGTGTACCCCCATAATTTGAAACTTTTGGGGGACTAAAGAAATGTGACATTTGGCGTTACAACATAAAAAAACAAGAGATAATCATGAAATGCTTCCAAGTGAAGCACTTTTAGTCCCAAATCAGATTTGCTGATTTTAAGTCCTGATTCAACTTTTCTTGACAGTTTTGGTGACTAAGGTAGTTCTTTTCCTGTCTCCTCGGGAAGAATTCTTGATGGATACAGGGCTCACAGCGTCTTAAGAGAATATACAGTCTACAGCATTCATTTTATGTTTGGGAGAGAGCTCTGCAATGACCAGAAAGTTTGAGCCAACTTTAGTACAAAAAATTAAGACTGTATTACCAAGTGAGGTTGACTGTACACAGTTGAGCTAGAGTCACTCTACTCAACATCGTTGGTGTGTTCGAATGCATGTGAAATCGACAGAAAAATCATTCTGGAGCTTCAAAGGCCTCTGACATGGTGATAGCTGGTCACTGTTCCACAGTCAAGGGCATAAGGCCTTACAGGGCCATTCCATGTCTTACTCCATGACGTAAACATTGTCCTCAATAATGTAGATATTGTCTTCTGCTCGGACACGCACTTCAGCCGTACCTTGCAAAGCTCCAATCTGAGGGTCATTCAATGAAACCATGCTACAGAAAGAATGACATGAGTAAGGGAAAAGCAGACCACTTCCGAAGTATGAGCAGCATGATTGTTTATGCTCAGGCAAGACTGGGTATTTGCAACTCCTGGAGCCCCATTCACACAGCCTATGAAATGAATAGAAGCGTCCAGAGGTGCATATTAAGTTGCAGGAAAATCTGCTTAATAAGCAGGTAGAAAATCTAGGTAATATTTTTAAAAATCAGACTAATGTCCTTCAAGAGTCTCATGTAACAGAATACAAAAATTGAAAATCTAAGAAGACAGATATTAGACGTCAAATTAAAGAACTAAATCAAGATGCATAATCTTAAGGGTGGCTAAGAAGTGGTTTCTTTGGTTGATGTTTTTCCAACCGTGGATTTTAACCCTTTAGAGAGAGTTAAAAAATCTATCTAGTGGTCTACATCCTATGTTTAAGATAAACACACAATATAAAATATCAGAGCATATTGGATACAGTAAAATAGTATTGTTTCACCTAAGTGTGTACAGGATCACGATGTCAAAAACCCTACTGTGTGTTAAGGATCAGAATGTGAATGGATTAGATAACTTTTATAACATATTCACTCACACATCAAGAATACATAAAGGTCATGTGTTGAGTTTTTTATACAGCTGCTGCTTTGTAATTTGCATATAGTGACTGTTTTTATCACCTAAGTCTGCCCAGAAATTATATGGAACATAATGAGTCTTCATTCAGCTTTTATCTTTAAATGGACCAGTCATACATGTGTGAAAACAGTTTAGGTGTCAAGAGCTTAAAATGAGTCAGTGTGATACAGCTGCTTAAAAAAGAAAAGAAGTCATAAGGAAATGCTCAGGTTTTTCTGGGGTTTTTTTCATTTTGCTTTTTATATTTTACAAGATTTTCGACAATAAATGATAAAAAGTAGACCTTTTCTTTAAAAATTAGTGAAAGGACAGAGATCAAATGAAAGGGTGCTATGTTCCATGTTTTGTTTTGTTTTTCCTATCAGGAGTATTTTTTTTCTTCCATTCTTGGAAGCTAATGGTCAAAAACTTTTATAAGTTTGGACTTAAAAGCCCTAAGATTGGGCCTTTTACCAGCTGTGTGTTGTGACCATGGATGTCCACTTAACATTTCTAAACCTGTTTTTCAATCCATAAACAGAATAATAGTGCCTCACAGGTGTATTGCTATGCAGGGTATGTTGCAGTAACAAAACCTAACATTTACAGAGCACTTACAATGTGTTTGGCACTGTTCAAGGCACATTCAGTGGACTGGCTCATGTAATGAACTCAGATCTAGGAAAGACTGGGGGCAAACATCCACTGAAAGAGACTAAGAATAACTGATGACAGCCGAGGAGAGATGAATTTTAAAACAAAGCCCTTGTTTAAAACACAAGCTGGACCAAATGAAAGAGGCAACTTGGATTTGAAGTAATTATTTCCTACCGTTACAAGTATTCCATCTGGCCAAAGACCACAGGGCATGGGTACAACAAAGGAGATTTAAGTTTTAGTTGGGCTGTAGGATGGATTTACAAAAACTGTAAATTCAAATGCCTAGGAAGCCAAATAACCAATGTAAATGAGCAGAGCAGGCTGGGTATGAACAATAGAGGATGACAGGAACTGGGGAGAACTAGAGGCATTTCCCCCGCCACAGTGCCTTTGCACTTCCTTAGCCTGAGTTGTCTTCCTCCAGAGCTTTGCAGAGCTGCCTTCTACTCTCTCGGGGCTCGCTCAAATAGGCCATTACCCTGCTCTACTTCCTAATGGGATCTCTTTGGAATATAGTAGGCATTCAATAAACAAAATGCTGAATGGAATCAAAGAACAAACTAAAATGTCATTCAAATGTTCTATCAAACAAAATTAGTGACTTAGTTCTCTTGTTCTAAGAGGTTAAGATTGAGGTGCTCTTTCTTTAGCAGTCCTGGCACAATTCCAGGAAGATATAGAAAGTTAAAAATAAAAATATCATTGGAAGGTGTGGGCAGCAACAGGTGTCATTACAAAATCATTATAGTAGATTTTTCAGGATCCAGAAAATGGAAAGTTCAGGAAAAGGAAAGGGACACAGAGAAATTTTTCTTTTGCTAGAGTAGGAAATCAAAAGTCATCAACAAATGCTTTCAAACTTACTTTAGTTGCTCCAGCTTGTTTCTCATGCATAAATATTCTAAATTTGGGAGAAGTTGAAGAGAAAGTTAGACATGTCAGCCAAAAAGTTCATGAGCTCTCCAGGTAACTCCTTTCAAATCCATAGGACCCCAACAAACTCTTTAATGTAAAACATCTCGTTTTCTTTTTTTAAATTTTTTTTATTAAGGTATCATTGATATACACTCTTATGAAGGTTTCACATGAAAAACAATGTGGTTACTACCTTCACCCATATTATTGAGTCCCCCCCCCATACCCCATTGCAATCACTGTTCATCAGTGTAGCAAAATGCCAGAGTCACTACTTGTCTTTTCTGAGCTACACTGGCTTCCCCAAGACCCCACACACACACCATGTGCACTACTCATAATACCCCTCAAGCCCCTTCTCCCTCCCTCCCCACCCACCCTTCCGCACCCCTCCCCTTTGGCAATCGCTAGACCCTTTTAGAGTTTGTGAGTCTGCTGCTATTTTGTTCCTTCAGTTTTGTAAACAATCTCATTTTCATTAATGATTTCATGTAATCACTCACACACCCTGGCTTACTTTAATGCAGTTATTCATAATTATATTTCATTTTTTAAGTTATGACTTTTTTATTGAAAACAGTTTATATACAATATTATATTTGTTTCAGATGAACTTAGTGATTCATCAGTTTCATACATGACCAAATGCTAACCAATGTAAGTGTAGTTACCATCCATTACCATACAAAGACATTACAATATTATGAGCTATATTTCCTATGGCAGAGTTCCACCCCTGTGACTAAATTATTTTAAATTTTAAATTTGTAGTTCTTTATTCGCTTCACTGTTTTACCCAAACCCACCCCCTGTATTTAGTTTTTTTAAATGGACGATTGTGGTTCTTCCACAGGGGGCAGGTTACTTACACACACACACACACACACACACACACACCCCTACACCCATTAGATGGCTGCCTTTTGAAACCCTTTGTTCCAGACCTAACCCTGAAATCAATTTCGATCCCAATACCTCATTTGTGTTCCTTGTTAAATGGGTGTGGCACAATCCTCAACAGCACCATCTCTCATGGGAACAAAAATGGATTTTTGAGGAGAGGGAAGGAGGAAGAATGAACGTATCGTAGGTATTACAATGGTCTGCCACCTTCCAGATCCCAGCTCGACTCAACGGACTCTTACTTCTCAGTATTCAACTTCTCCTAGGGAGATTTCAAATTCCATTTTCTCTTTGCAGGCCAATAATTTTTGTTTTAAAAAAAGGTTAAGAAATCGGGAAGTTATATGAAATCGAAGGCCCTTGACATGTGGAGTCCCTTGAACCCTGGCAGTCTGGCTCTAGAAGCCTTGCTCTGTTCCCTTAGGTATAATCCTGAAATGACTTACTTTTGGTGATTATGGCAACCAAAAAAATGAGCAATACCACAGCAGGAATACAAATTCCAATGTAGAGTCCCTTACTGGTGATCATCCATGGATTTTGTGCCAAGGACACGTGCTAAGGAAACATGAGCAGATCCAAAAAGCATATTGTTAGAGTTATGGATAGAAGACATTTCCTAAAATAATGTACCCAGACATGTTTATCTTTTAGCCTTGGATTTATAGTAGGCAGGCTTTGCTTTCATTTTTATATTACATAAAAATTGCACGTTCATTTTAGAATGTGCAGCTAAGCATAAAGAGTTTTTCTAGGTCATGAGGAGTAGGACCAAGTGATCTGAGGTCGTAACCAGGTGGTGAAATTCTAAGAATTTAAAATTCAAAATGTATTCTGGGTTGATGGAAATGTTTTATATCTTGCTTGGGGCGCTATTTACATAAGTGCAACACTTGTCAAAACTCAAATTGTATGCTTTAGATGGATGCACTTTATGTGAATTATATATTACCTTAAAGAAATCAATAAGCTATTTCCATAAGTATATTCTTATGATATTAAACAATTTTTGTTCATATATAAGTTGACTTGGTGATGTTGCCTAATATTGTTTGAATGTGATGAGTTATTGAATTCGGTCCTTGATTATAGTCCATACTTTTTTTTAACTATAATTCAAAAATCTGTCAGTGTTTATATAAATGGTCTTGAAAGTAGCTGCTCACAGACCTGGCCCTCAAAAAATTAATTTAAAATGCTATGCAATTGAAGTTGCCTAATTTTATTTAAATGTGGTACAGTTCATAAAGGATAACCACCTCCTGGAGTAAGCCCAAAATATGCCAGGCACCATGCTCAGCTCCTTCATGTAGTTTAGCTCTAATCCTAAAGAGACCCACAGGGTGAGTAGTTAACAGAAAGGAAGTGGAAAATCAGAGAGAAGGATCAAGTCTCTTCCTGCAGAAAAGTTTAATCTCTGAAGTCAGGATCTTAGTTCTATTTAAATCACTGTGTGACCCTGGACAGGTTATTTAGCCTCTCAGAACCTCTGTTTCTGTGCTTGTCAACTACAGATTAAACATGTTTCTTGAGAAAGGTGCTTCCTGATAAACACTAGGAGGAACATAGAGGAAGGTAACCTACATTTCAGCCATCCTTGCTTAAAGGGGTAATGGCCAGTGGCTGCCAGGGAAAAGCCAAGTTATTACCTTACCGATAGAAGGTAAAGTGGTTAGATGGAATGTGGGATGTAGAAGGTAGGCTTTGCTTTCATTTTTTCAACTATTATATTACATAAAAACTGCATGTTCATCTTAGAATGTGCAGCTAAGCATAAAGATAGTAAAACCAAAATCAATCATAATCCTAACATCCAGAAACAACCACCATTACCATTTTTCATTATACCCTCTTCTAGAATCTTTTCCTTCTAGTGTTTTTCTTAACAATTACTATATTTGATATATACTACAGTATAGGTACTATTTTAAAGGTTGCTTTTTCACTTAACAATCAATAGTAACTGTCTTTCCATGTCAGTAAATGCACTGCAGTGATTACATTCTTAGTGGTAATATGTGGGTATGCTTAATTCACTACATAATGAATCCCTTACTCTTGAACATTTAGGTTGTTAAGAATATTTTCATGGTTATAAATAGCAGCAATTAGCATCTTTTCTCATACACCTTCATATATTTGTTCAATTCTCTCCTTAAGATAGAGTCCAGAATGCTGCAAGATTTCAAAATACCTGGAAGACAACTTGACACCCTCAGCATCAAGGGACAAAAGTCTATAATTTCACTACTGACTACCATGAATTTGCTTCTAAATTGCTTCTACTTTACTGCTAAATGTACCTTTCCTGCAGGTAACTGAAATCAAGAACAATCTCACCATTTAGAATATTTTTCTAAAAAAAGTCCAGCATGAGTCTGGCTATATAGCAAGAGAATAATCATTTACATAGTGGCAGTTATGATATTTAGAAAGTATACAGGGTCATCAGCCCACACCCATCAGATTAGTCAGTGCCTATGCCATACAAGTTGTTAAAAATTTTAATATCACTCCTATGTAGTCTCTCATTGTCACTAAGGTGTACAACACAAAGCTTTTTTATCCTAGTTAAATACCTTACCTTGCACAATCTTGAATTTCTCTTACAATGGCTATGTTGGCCTTTTCTCATCATGTGCAACCAGAAGAATTATTCTCGCACCTCAAACTGTCTGTTGCTTCTGTTATTTGTACATACTAAAAGAAAAGTTGTTTCTCCCAGAGGGTCCAAAAGAAAAGGTCCTATTGATAAATTTGTCTAACTTATTTGCAAAGATGGGGCTTTAATGAGCATCCTGAGACTAGAGTCCCTTAGCATTTTCTCAAGCTCACTGTGGAAAAAGTATGAGAAAATCTTTCAAAATCACAAAGATTTTTAAGATGTTAATACCTTAACAAGTCACCACATGGGGAGCCTTAGGTATAGAAAAACTCAGAAGCAGCCTCAAACTATATACACAGGATGGCAGTTGGGGTAGAAAAGGATAGCAAGGGGCTGGCGTTTAAACAACTGCACTTTCACTTACATAACATGTTTGTTTGGGGTGGCTTCCACTCCACCACACTGACTCAGAGTGTTATTCTCTAATGACAATTAAAGGCTTCCTTGGAATGTTGTATTACCTCACTCTCCTTGAGTAGTTCATTCTTTCTGGTTTTTGACCTGGAGAAAGTTTGCTTGCGTGTGTGTGTGTGTGTGTGTGTGTGTGTGTGTGTGTGTGTGTGCGTGCACACGTGCCCAGGCCCGTGCATGTAGCAAACAAGATTCTAACCAACTGGTCGCCTACGTGATCTTTCCAAATTAATTAAAGCATCCCAATTTAAGAGTCAAATTCTTTTCTTCCCTTTTTTTTTCTTTTTAACTAGAAAGAATAAATCTGTAGACCAGTCTTACAGAAGTAATCCCAAAATATAACTTGCTTTCAGGGAGACGCAGAAAGGAATATGCTTACAGTTTGATTGCTATGCCAAAGGCCATCTGAAGACTGTGTCACAGTGCCACTGCCATCTGCTCAACAAAAAGGAAAATTAATTAGAATTACAAAAAATATTGAATTTTCACTGTAGACACTAAATATATTCACATTGCCTTCTGGTGATGAATGAAAAGTTGAATAGTAATATGACCAAATGCTTCAGGCATTGCAAGACTCATACCAAGTTAGTAACATTTATTAATTTATCCTGTAAGTTTGTATTTCTTAACCATTTTGTCATGGACCCCTCAAAAATGGACTCTTTTTTTCCTCTCCTTTATGGGAAAAAAATGCATGTACCCAAAGTTTTATCTGTAATTTTAGAAGAGTCACAGAGGCCCATTCTTGGAATCAGGTTAAGAATGCCACTTAACAGCAAGTAATCAGTATTTTCATGCCAGCTAAAAGCCTGTCAATGAGTGCCCAGAGGCCGTATGCACTTCCAAAGGTCAGAATCACTGTATTCAGAATGGACATTATATGGGTTTTATCTTCAGAATATGAGTAAAATGTACTAAGATATCCAAAACAGGTGATATATAACTCTGGCCTTATATGCCAATGTACCTAGACTGTAAGGAGTACTTTAGAAAATATCTGTTCTATCAGCTGTAAGACCAATATATCTTTCACCACCTAAAATCCTAATAAAGAAGAATACTATGCCTTTAAGTTCTGAATGCTCAAATTTTAAAGAGTGTTTTGAAGTATCTACTTTGTGATATAAGACATATTCTGCTGGCCTTCCTAGGCAGCTCTAGGTCAGATACAGAATTCTCTTTTTACTGAGTATCTACCATACACTAAGCAATTTACATCCTTACAACAATTTCCTTAATCCTGTTTTATAGATGAGGAAACAGACTCAGAATGGTTAGATAAGTTTCCAACACCAATAAATGACAAGAGCATCTGTTCATAACCACCACACACATATTGCACTCCCAACCATGAATACTACAGATCTATGAAATTCCCTATCTATTGACAAAGCTGTGGAACCTCAGTGCGAATGGAACTGAACTAACCATATTCCCCAAAGCCTTTATATTACTGCCATGTTTACATTTTACATATCCTGAGACTGCTGCTTAGAGAGCTAAAGGCCATATCTAGGTTTAGACAATATCTACAATCTGGGCTCTGTTTGCAACTTGTTATGACCTTAATATGTCTTTTAAGGTACAGAACTGGATGATGCAGTAAAAACAGTAAAATAGATAAAATTTGAGTTCAATGCTGACAGTGTTCCTTCACAATGTGACCTTGATCACAGTCCTTTGCAACACATATATGTATGGATGTGTGTGTATATGTACATATATATATTGCTAGATGGGGTAACTTTGAACTATAAGCTATTCATAGTACCCATCTCATGAAGTTGTTAAATTAGATGATGCATGTAAAAGACTTAACACCATATTAGGTAAATATTAGCTATTATTATTATCATGTTATAATGGAAGGAACAGTGGGGGGAGAAATACTGTACAATGTACTTTCCAAACATTATGTCCTCTGATTATCGTTAACATCCAGGAAAGATGCAGCTATCTGCCCGTGGCACACAGCTTGTAACTGGCAATTGAACTTCAACCTGTGTGTCTCCACAGCAGAACTACAGGTCCTTCCCAGTCTAGCAGTGGCAGTAAATAAGGCCTGCCTTGAGAGAATTAAATGAGATAACATACGACCATTTCCTGGCACATACATCTATGGAAGGTGGGTGGCTGCCGTGATTACCAAAATTGCTTCCAGACCCAAATTCGTTGCTTCTGTGAGGATTTGGCTCAAGAGCCTCAGATATACTGCCAAGACAGCTATAATCACATGAGTCTCAGAGACACAGCTGCTCCAATGTCTGCTCCACTCTGGAAAGCTCTACCTTGACCAGGTTTTAGTGACATGATATTTTAGAAAATGATTCCCTACTCCTACTATCTTCCTTCTCACACCCTGTAAGTGTGGGGTGCAGCTGCTCCTACTGCTGTTACCTTGTTGTTATTATTTTTTTAAATCTATTTTCACTTTGTTTTTGTGCCCAGAAACAGCTCACACTAAGGACTCCAGTTTCAAAACCAAATGTCACCATTATCTAATCCTGACTGAATAGGTCCCTCTGTGAATCTCGCTGCAGGGCCATCTTAAATTAACCAGCTTCCAGGAATGATTGACAAAAGGTAAACCGTACTGGGGGTCCCCTACAGATTGGCAAGTCTTGAGTACAGTGAGTCATCTACAAGAGGAGTCTTGCAAAGCTGGACCTTGCTTGGTTTTAGCACTAGTGCAAGGACACGTAAGCCAGCTCTGCATACAAAGGGGTTCAGCACACAGCCCTCCCCAAACATACCACTCTAGGTAACAGAGTTATCTGGGAAAGGTGACAGGATTCAGCATCACTTCTTTCCACCCACCACAGTAAAGACAGGCTAGTCTTATATATCAGAAGAGTAGAGGTCATATTCTTTTTGTTTTTATTACAGTAACTACTTCATCTTCTTCAATGCAGACAGAGAACCCCAGCCCAGAATGGGGACACAGGGGGAAAATGTTTGAGGGGAACAGCAGGATCTCAGTAAGACACACCTCTTTGGTGATAGTGTTCATGTCCTCAACCATCTCAAAGTGTATGTGTGCAAGTTTCACAAGGCCTCAGGGGAACCTCCTGGCTGTATTAGGGACTGGGCCTTCGGCAAAGCAGTAATACAGGTGCCCAGTTTGGTCTGGATGCCAGAGGACTGGATTTAATTGCTTTAAGACTCTGGCCCAAGGAATCAAGTCCCAGAATAAGTCTGGAGTCAAGACTGGCTCATTTGATTTAGGAAAACAGTGATATTCATGTAGATGCTCCCAAATCATAAAAGCTACTACCTGCCAGCCAGGTATATGGCCTCAGGTGTTGTAACTAAGAGTCCTAGTGGCTATGGTCTCTATTACTGACCCCCTTTTACTGACCCCCTTTTAACTATGTCCAAGGCTCTTTATCTCATTTAATCCTCACAAGCATTCTACAAGATTGGTAGTATTTCATCTGTTTTACAAATGATAAAAACAGGTGCAGAGAGGGTAAGACATTTTTATTTGTTCAAGTCACATAGTTGATCACACTCAGGTCAGATCTGTCTTATTCCAGAATATGTGCTCTTAACAATGTGACAATGATTATCAAAATCTGAATGCTCCCAGGTGATCAGGAAAAAAAAAGAAGTTACCTGTTGGACAAGAGAACAGTGGTGAATTGGTAGGTTGCAGAGTCCTTGTTCCCTGCAGTGTGGTAGGCTGGGTTTCTGCTGTCTGCACTGGTGAAGATGAAGTGGCAACTGGAATGAAAAGAAAAGAAGAACTATGTTCCATTTGTGGAGGAAAATGCCCATCCAACAAAATAAAACTAAAATCAGCAATCACCATCAACTTCCCACAGTGTCAGCATCCAGCCACCCCATGAAGGCCCCTCATCTACCCACTTGCCGTAATTTCAACTACCTCTTAGAATTTTTTTTATTAAGGTATCATTGATAGACAATCACATGTGCAACATTGTGATTACTACATTCCCCCCTATTATCAAGTCCTCCCCACACCCCATTACAGTCACTGTCCATCGGCATAGTAAGATGCTGTAGAGTCACTACTTGTCTTCTCTGTGCTATACTTCCTTCCCCATGTACACCTTACATTATGTGTGCTTATCATAAAGCCCCTTAATCCCCTTATCCCTCCCTACCCACCCACCCTCCCCAGTCCCTTTCCTTTTGGTAACTGTTAGTCCATTCTTGGGTTCTGTGATTCTGCTGCTGTTTTGTTCCTTTGGTTTTTGCTTTGTTGTTATACTCCACAGATGAGTGAAATCATCTGGTACTTGTCTCTCTCCGCCTGGCTTATTTCACTGCGCATAATACCCTCTAGCTCCATCTATGTTGTTGCAAATGGTAGGATTTGTTTTCTTCTTATGGCTGAATAATATTCCATTGTGTATATGTACCACATCTTGTTTATCCATTCATCTACTGATGGACACTTAGGTTGCTTCCATATCTTGGCTGTTGTAAATAGTGCTGCGATAAACATAGGGGTGCATATGTCTTTTTGAATATGGGATTCTGTATTCTTAGGGTAAATTCCTAGGAGTGGAATTCCTGGGTCAAAAGGTATTTCTATTTTTAGTTTTTTGAGGAACTTCCATATTGCTTTCCACAATGGTTGACCTAATTTACATTTCCACCAGCAGTGTAGGAGGATTCCCCTTTCTCCACATCCTCGCCAGCATTTGTTGTTGTTTATCTTTTGCATGTTGGCCATCCTAAATAGTGTGAGGTGATACCTCATTGTGGTTTTGATTCTCATTTCTCTGATGATTAGCGATGTGAAGCATCTTTTCATGTGCCTGTTGGCCAGCTGAATTTCTTCTTTGGAGAACTGTCTGTTCGGCTCCTCTGCCCATTTTTTAATCGTGTTATTTGCTTTTTGGTTGTTGAGGTGCATGAGCTCTTTATATATTTTGGATGTCAACCCCTTATTGGTGTTTTATGAATATATTCTCCCATACCATAGGATGCCTTTTTTTCTAGTGATTGTGTCCTTTCCTGTACAGAAGCTTTTTAGTTTGATATAGTCACACTTTTTCATTTTTGCTTTTGTGTCCCTTGCCCAGGGAGATATGTTCATGAAAAAGTTGCTCATGTTTATATTCAAGAGAGTTTTGCCTATGTTTTCTTCAAAGACTTTTATGGTTTCATGACTTACATTCAGGTCTTTGATCCATTTTGAGTTTACTTTTGTGTATGGAGTTAGACAGTAATCCAGTTTCATTCTCTTGCATGTAGCTGTCCAGTTTTGCCAACACCAGTTGTTGAAGAGGCTGTCATTTCCCCATTGTATGTTCATGGCTCCTTTATCATATATTAATTGGTCATATATGTGTGGGTCTGTATCTGGGCTCTCTATTCTGTTCCATTGATCTATGAGTCTGTTCTTGTGCCATTACCAAGATGTCTTGATTACTGTGGCTTTGTAGCAGAGCTGGAAATTGGAGAGCATAATCCCCCTGCTTTAATCTTCCTTCTCAGGATTGCTTTGGCTATTTGGGGTCTTTTATGGTTCCATATGAATTTTAGAACTATTTGTTCTAGTTCATTGAAGAATGCTGTCAGTATTTTGACAGGGATTGCATTGAATCTGTAGATTGCTTTAGGCAGGATGGCCATTTTGACAATATTAATTCTTCCTACCCAAGAACATAGGATGAATTTCCATTTATTAGTGTCCTCTTTAATTTCTCTCAAGAGTGTCTTGTAGTTTTCAGGATATAGGTCTTTCACCTCCTTGGTTAGGATTATTCCTAGGTGTTTTATTCTTTTGTTTTTTCATTTTTTATTTTATTTATTAATTTTGTTAAAGCCAGCCAAATATACCAGTGGGGGGTTGTACACCAATTTTAGTGTCACTAATGTTAATAAGTTCTGATAACCCACTACCATTGGAGCAGCCAGGTGTTTTTTTCTTTTGATGCAATTATAAATGGAATTGTTTTCCGGATTTCTCTTTCTGCTAGTTCATCATTGGTGTATAGGAAAGCAACAGATTTCTGTGTGCTAATTTTGTATCCTACGACTTTGCTGAATTCAGATATTTGTTCTAGTAGTTTTGGAGTGGATTCTTTAGGGTTCTTTATGTACAACATCATGTCATCTGTAAACAGTGACAGTTTAACTTCTTCCTTACCAGTTTGGATGCTTTTTATTTCTTTGTGTTTTCTGATTGCCGTGGCTAGGACCTCCACTATTTTGTTGAATAAAAGTGGGGAGAGTGGGCATCCTTGTCTTGTTCCCGATGTTAGAGGAAAAGTATTCAGCTTTTCAGTGTTAAGTATGATGTTGGCTGTGGGTTTGTCATATGTGGTCTTTATTATGTTGAGGTACTTGCGTTCTATACCCATTTTGTTGAGAGTTTTTATTACGAGTGGGTGTTGAAATTTGTCAAATGCTTTTTCAACACCTATAGAGATGATCATGTGATTTTTGTCCTTCTTTTTATTGATATAGTGGATGATGTTGATGGATTTTCAAATGTTGTACCATCCTTGCATTCAGGATGAATACCAGTTGATCATGATGCATGATTCTCTTGATGTATTTTTGTATTCAGTTTGCTAATATTTTGTTGAGTATTTTTGCATCTATGTTCATCAGGGATATTGGTCTGTAGTTTTCTTTTTTTGTGTGTGGTGTCTTTGTCTGGTTTTGTTATTAGAGTGATGCTGGCTTCATAGAATGAGTTTGGAAGTATTCCCTCCTCTTCTATTTTTTGGAAAACTTTAAGGAGAATGCATATTATGTCTTTTCTAAATGTCTCATAAAATTCAATGGTAAAGCCATCTGGTCCAGGGGTTTTGTTCTTGGGTAGTTTTTGATTACTGATTTAATTTCATTGCTGGTAATTGGTCTGTTCAGACTTTCTGTTTCTTCCTGGATCAGTCTTGGAAGGTTGTATTTTTCTAGAAAGTTGTCCATTTCTTCTAGGTTATCCAGTTTTTTGGCATACAGTTTTTCATAGTATTCTCTAATAATTCTTTGTATTTCAGTGGTGCCCATAGTGATTTTTCCTTTTTCATTTCTGATTCTATTTGTGTGTGTAGATTCTCTTTTTTTCTTGATAAGTCTGGTTAGGGGTATAATTACTTTGTTTATTTCCTCAAAGAACCAGCTCTTGGTTTCATTAATTTTTTTCTATTGTTTTTATTCTTCTCAATTTTATTTATTTATTCTCTGATCTTTATTATGTCCCTCCTTCTACTAGCTTTAGGTCTTGTTTGTTCTTCTTTTTCCAGTTGCAATAATTGTGAAGTTAGACTGTTCATTTGGGATTGTTCATCCTTCTTTAAATGGGCCTGGATTGCTATATACTTTCCTTTTAGAACTGCCTTCGCTGTGTCCCAAGGAAGTTGGGGTGTTGCACTATTGTTTTCATTTGTCTCCTTATATTGCTTGATCTCTTTTAATTTGGTCATTGATCCATTGATTATTTAGGAGCACGTTGTTAAGTCTCTATGTGTTTGTGAGCCTTTTTGTTTTCTTTGTACAATTTCTAATTTCATACATTTGTGATCTGAAAAGTTGGTTGGTACATTTTAAATATTTTTTAACTTGCTGAGGCTCTTTTTTGTGACCTAGTATGTGGTCTATTCTGGAAAATGTTCCAGGTACACATGAGAAGAATGTGTATCCTGCTGCTTTTGGGTGGAGTGTTCTATAGATGTCTGTTAGGTCCATCTGCTCTAATGTTTTGTTCATCGCCTCTTTGCCCCTACTTGTTTTCTGTCCTTTGGAGTAAGTGGTGTGTTTATGTCTCCTAAAATGAATGCATTGCAGTCTATTTCCCCCTTTAATTCTGTTAGTATTTGTTTCACATATGTAGGTGCTCCTGTGTTGGGTGCATAGATATTTATAATGGTTATATCCTCTTGTTGGACTGCCCCCTTTATCATTACGTCATGTCCTTCTTTGTCTCTTGTGGCCAATCTTTGTTTTGAAGTCTATCTGTCTGATACAAGTACTGCAACACCTGCTTTTTTTCTCCCTATTGTTTGCACGAAATATCTTTTTCGATCCCTTCCCTTTTAATTTGTGTATGACTTTGGGTTTGAAGTGAGTCTCTTGTAGGCAGCATACAGATGGGTCTTGCTTTTTTATTAATTCTGTAACTCTGTGTCTTTTGATTGGTGCATTCAGTCCATTTACATTTAGGATGATTATTGGTAGAAATGTACTTATTGCCATTGCAGGCTTTGGATTTGTGGTTACCAAAGGTTCAAGGATAGATTCTTTACTATCTAGCAGTTTACCTTAAGTCACTTATTACGCTATTATAAACACAGTCTGATCATTCTTTTTGGTTGCCCTTCTTTTTCTTCCTCCTTCATTCTTTATATGTTAGGTATCATATTTTGTATTCTTTGTGTATCCCCTGACTGACTTTGTGGGTACCTGATTTAATTTTCATTTGGTTAGTATTTAGTGGTCTTCCTTTACTGTGGTTTTATTTTCTCTGGTGACAGCTATTTAGTCTTAGGCACACTTCCATCTAGAACAGTTCCTTTAAAATACACTGTAGAGATGGTTTGTGGGAGGTAAATTCCCTCAACTTTTGCTTATATGGGAATTGTTCAATCCCTCCCTCAAATTTAAATGATAATCTTACTCGGTAGAGTATTCTTTTTTCCACACCCTTCTGTTTCATTGTATTGAGTATATCATGTCACTCCCTCTGGCTTGCAAGGTTTCTGCTGAAAAGTCGAATGATAGCTTGATGGATTTTCCTTTGTAGGTGATCTTTTTTCTCTCTGTGACTGCTTTTAATACTCTTTCCTTGTCCTTGATCTTTACCATTTTAATTATTATATGTCTTGGTGTTGTCCTCCTTGGGTCCCTTATGTTGGGAGATCTGTGGACTTTCATGGCCTGAGAGAGTATTTCCTTCCACAGATTGGAGACGTTTTCAGCAATTATTTCTTCAAAAACACTTTCCATCACTTTTCCTCTCTCTTCTTCTTCTGGTACCCCTATAATGTGAATATTGTTCCATTTGGATTGGTCACACAGTTCTCTTAATATTCTTTCATTCCTAGAATCCTTTTTTCTTTCTCTGCCTCAGCTTCTCTGTATTCCTTTTCTCTTATTTTTATTCCATTTACTGTCTCCTCTACCTCACCTAATCTTCTTTTAAATCTCTCCATTGTCTGTTTCATTTCGGTTATCTCCCTCCTGAATTTGTCCCTTAGCTCTTGAATATTTTTCTGTAGCTCCATTAGCATGCTTACGACTTTATTTTGAATTGTTTTTCAGGAAGATTGGTATTTCAGTCTCACCGAGCCCTCTTTCTGGTGTTTGAGGGATTTTGGATTGAACCAAGTTCTTCTGCCTTTTCATAGTCCTGAAGTGATGGGAGTGATTGCAGTAGAGTGGTGTGGGTTCACTGGGAGGACAAAGTCCCTTCCTGCTTGCCAGTTGTTGTGCCTGTCTCCACTTTTTGTGCATGTTAACTGTACATAGGGATCAGCCTCTGGGTTAATCCCCTAAACTGCCATGGGCAGAGTGGCCCTTGGAATGGCCTAGAGTGATGGCAAGGTTGCAGGTGAGCAGCACAGGTTCTGCAGTGAGAATAAAGCTCCTTCATGTTTCCCGGTCTCAGAGTCTGTCTCCCCTCTCTGTGCCAGTTAACTGCGCATAGGGAGCAGCCTCTGGGTCTGGGCCAGTTAGCCACATGCAGGGAGAAGCCTCTGCATTAAGCTGTGTAGTTGCTGTAGGCAGGGCTGCCCTCTGGCTTGTCTGCAGCAATGGCAGGGACAGCCGGTTTATGCGCAGGTGCTGGCAGGGAGGAAGGAACAGCAGACTGCTTATCATGGTGAGGGGCCTCAGGACTGCATTGCCAACCAGGGGAATAGGGCACCTGAAGCTCCTGAAAGTTCCCAGCTTGCTGGGCTGAGTGTGCCAGGATGATTTTGTCCACCAGTTCCTTTTCCTAAACCCTTGCCTCTTTAGCAGCCTTCTCGTCTTTTAAAGTGCCTGCTTTTCTTTTTTTCCCAGGGCAGCTAGCTGTGGGAACATGTTTTCAGTCTTAGTCCCAGACTTTGCTTTTCAGCCCCTCTAATCTCCAGAGCACCATGCAATGTGGGTCTGTGCTCCTGGGGTAGATTTCTAGGGTTTGGTATTTAACAGTTCTGTGCTTCCACTCCCTCCCCACTCTGATTCTTTTCCTCCTACTGGTGAGCTGGGGTGAGGATGCTTGGGTCCCACCAGGTCATGGCTTTTTACCTTATCCTTTTCCATGAGATGTTGACTTCTCCCAGATGTAGACTGGCTGGTGTACTGTTACTTCTGGTCACTCTTTTAGGAGTAGTTGTATTGCTGTATTTTCAAAATATATGTGGTTTTTGGAGGAGATTTCTGCCACATTACTCATACTGCCATCTTTTCTCCACCTCCCCTCTTAGAAATTTATTCAAAGATGGCCTTGAGGCATTGCATTGCTATCTAGGTATTTCATTATCTTGAATAAATCTGACCTAAATAATGATCTAGATAGTTTATCAATATACAGGATTACCTCACATTCTTTATATTCCTAGGATCCCCCTAAATATACAAAGTCTAAAACAGTGTATCTTATGTAGGAAACCCAGTTAACCTTTTATTTACAGATGTGACACGTCACCTTCACAGAACAGGGCCTGGGAGCTGGCACTAATTTGTCCTTCCTACTTCACAACAGGCCCAGTCTGGATTTCCTGGACTTAATTAAATTCTCAATTATCCATTCACACATCTTTCCAGAGAAATGCACATATTGATGAGCACAGAATATATAACTCACAATACTTAATTCCCTAAGGTCTCTTCAGGACAACGATATTGTCCAGTGTCTGACCTTTGATGATGATTTATAGCCCTCAAAACAACACTCCTGGTAGACCTTGACCCCACTCCTTCTTCAGTTGAGTTCTGGATGCTTCTTTGGTAAGATTGATTTCCTGTGTTATCTAACCCATCCTCCATATCGCACCAAAAAGCTTCCCTAGGAATTCCCCAATACAGGACTATGTTTCCCTTTCCTTTCTTGAACTTCCTCCTTTACTTTCCATCAGGTATCTCACCTTACTTGCTATGCTGACACTTGCTCTTAATGAGATCTTTGTATTCCTTCCTTTTAGCGTACCACAGAATGTTAGAGCAAGTTAGTGGTGCTGGCTGGACAAGATTTCCCAAATGTAGGCTTTCCTTGCCTCTCACTGATCTTTCTGTTTTCCCTTCCCCACCATGGGCTTCACATTTCAGCATCACCTTTTCTCATGTTCTGAACTGTCTTTCTGTTTTCCTCTAATGTGGCTCTATTTAAGCACTAAGAACAGGACAATGCAAGAAAATCAGATGACCAGAGTCTTTATCCAACTTAGATCTGGTCTTAACTTCTCTCCTAAGTTTGGGTCTTTGGGGGCATCTTTCTTTTCTCCTCCATTCCTACAACTTTACATCCAACCATTCCATAAATATTTTAGGCAACTAGCATATACAAGAGGCACTGGGGTAGATGTAAAGACAAATGTCCCTGTGTTGGATCTGTTCCAGTGTTCACCTCCTTCCTGTTCAACTCTGAACTCAAACGCTTTAGGAGACCATCAGGATAAGGGTAAGGCTCAATTAATATTATCCCTTATGAGGTTACACAGGCACACAAACCAACACTTATCTTCTGCATCTCTGATTTAAACAAACTTATGCATGTTCACCAAGTCCACTAATCCATCTACCTGTGCAGGCATAAGTATTAAGAAGCAAAATCAGTATTGAGAAGGTCAACAGATTCTCTAGCATATCCAGCTGATTATATTGCAAACTTTTATGGCTCTAAAATCCTAGTTTTAACCTAAGGCCCTTTCTTGCAGACTCAGCTCATAGCCCAATCCTTCAGATCCCTCCAAGTTAAATATACACATGGTTCAATGGGAGTCAAGGGAAATCAATATGTTCCATCATATTTTTCTGGCTAACAGGTTGTGACATCTCTGTAAGTTTTCAGAATCCAGAGCCACCTCAAGGGGGTCAAAGAGTTTTACAGGCTTTGAGAATCTCCACTAAAAGTTAGCTTTTTATCCTAGAAATAGAAGGTTTGAACTTTAACTTGTTCTCAGAATTCAAGCTATTTCCCACCTATAAATCAAGTTATTCCCCATTTGTATTAAAGCTAAACTCTTATTTATTTGAATTTTGAGATATGAACCATGTAGTCTGAATTGATAAAAACAAATGTGTAAGTTCTAAATCCCTGAAGTCCTTAAATATGATGTTTCCTTTTTCATCAGTATAAATAGCATCTTTTGCAATTTCCTTGCTACATAAATAAATTAAAAGATGCTAGAAGTGAAATTGTGTAAGTCCCTGACTTCCCTGAAAAGACAGGGTAATTGCATAGAGGTTTTTTTCAGTGAGGATGTCAGATCAGGACAAATTCATCCAAACATTAAGCTCAGTGCTCAAGATAGAAGGCATGATCCAGTAGTTTAAAGCACAGTCCCCAAATTCAAGTTCATGGAGACAAAAGCTTGACTGACCCAGTTTCTATCCATATGACTCTAACAGTGAACTTAAGAGTCTGCCTCAGTTCTCCAGGTTATAAAATGCAATTGAATCACACTTATAATGATTATATATATTACATATAATATATATATATATGATTATATGATTATATATATTATATATATAATGATTATATATATAAAATGCAGGGTTTGTCATAAGAATTAAGCAACATAATACTTTTTAAGCATTTAGCATGGTTCCCAGCACCTAGAATATAGTAAATGTTAACTTCTCTGAAATCCTATCATCAAGTGGAGTTTCTGACTTCAACATGAACTACACGATCTCTATTCAGATTTCCTTGTGAGGGCAGAGTCTAATTAACCTGACCCCTGTCCTCTGGCATTCCTTATTTTTCCTCACAAACCTGTCCAGTGAACCAAATCCATACCATCCTTATGATGTTCAAAATCAGTGGTCAGGCTTTTTTTTTTTTTGGCTAATAATGAATGCCTTTGGGATTCTGACAAAAAGTTATGGGACCCCTCACACTGAAAATGATTTTCTGCACAAAAGGTGCATATAATTTGGGACTGAGGGCTCATAGACCCTATGAAGCTCATGTTTGGAACCCAGGTAAGAACCTTTATCCTAGATTGTGCTTCTGCCTTAACACAGCCTATCATTTGATGACCTCTGGGCTCAGAAACACATCTACTTACCTGGTTGGAGGCTCTGTGTGGGTGCAGGCATTGGAGGAGCAGAGGTAAAAACCCTAGGTGATGTTGGAACACGGGTGACCTCAGCTGGAGTTAGAAATCAACGTGAAAGCAAGGATTAATCAAGCAGCAGGAAACAAAAGCCTTGTGCTGGGCCTGCACACCAATCCAATCAATGAGACACTGTCCCAAGGCAGAACTGGGTACTAACCTCCTCTCAACTCAGACTTCTTGTCATTGGTCACCTAGAATCTGCGTCAGGGGAGGGCTTGAAGACACACTTGCAAAAAGGAAACAGCTGTGCTGAAAAGTATATATTATGTGGGGGTGGGGGAGTTTGTAGGTGAAAAATGGCACCTGGGATTTGCCTTCAAGCACTTTGAAAAGACCACTCATACATATCAGATTTATGTATCTTCATAAACATCTGTGAGGTGGGGAGCTATCTGTGAGGCAGAGCCTGCAGCTGTCTTTATCCTCTTAGTAGTGAAGGACAAGACTTAGAACAGTAGTTCCCAGGCCCAGAACATTTACCAAATAAATAGCACTGGGTTCAGTCATTCCTGAGGGTACCCTCCCAAAGGCCCCGCATCCTAAATGAGGATGAACTCACACCCATTAGCACATGCTGGATCACACAGATGATTTGTACTTGTGATTAGAGGGTGGACTAGATCTTCTAGGCTTCCTTCCCACCTAAGAGAATCACAACAGGTGATAACTTTGACTCTTTCCAGAGTCAGAAGCAGTGTAGGATTCTATATCACTTACTAGGTCTCAGAGCTACCCAGAGAGAGCAATGGAACTAGAATTAAGCTTTAACACAGTGCCTGGCACAAAAGCAGACCAGTGAAAGACTGAATCAAGAATAAATACTTTTTAATCTCACCAGGTCCCTTTTTTTTTTCCTGCAAGAAGTTTTCTTAAATTTCAACTCTACTATTAAAAGAAAACCTCAGGTCCCTTAGAAAAGGGTCAATTGCTTTGAAGTTTGAAGCACTTCCTTCTGAGAGAGCTAACTTAATTTGGAATCTAGCCAACTTTTGCTTGAAGAGGAAAAAATGTTTTTTCAACAAATATTTGTGTCTACTACATGCAAGGCATTAGTCTAAAGCAGAGGCAAGCAAATTTCCTGTAAAGGGCCAAGATAGTAGATGTTTTAGGGTTTAAGGCCCCTTTTGTCTCAGAAGCAGTTGCTCAAATCTGAGAGTGTGAAAGAGCCATACACAACATATAATAAATGGGTCTGGCTATTTCAATAAACTTTATTTATAAAATAGACTGTGATCCTGTTTTGTAATCTGATCAGTCCCTGGGGCTCTACTTTGCTGACCCCATCTAACATATAGTCTATAAGAGGCTTTTAAGAAGAGAATAATCCAATCCCTTCCCTCAGTGTTTAAAGTCTAATATAGAGAAAAAAGCAAGCATGCAAAAAATATGATCAAAGGAGCATAAAGGAAACAAAGAAGAGGAAACCTAATAGGATTGTCTAATGAACTTGTCTTCTTCAGTGGTAAGTACTTTCCTCAGAAAGAAGCTAGGAAACTATAAGGGTAGATGCTGGTGAGGAAGAACCCTAACAGAAGGTTGAAGAGTAAGCTTGGACTGTGAAAACTGCAAGAAACTTAAGCAAAGAATTGGTTATTGGAGGCAAAGTTACTTTGGCTCAGTTATGGACCCACTTCCCACTGGACAGAGCCCTGCCTTTGTAAATACCTGCCTATTAAAGAATTTCTAATCCCTATAAGGTCTCCTGCTAATTTCTTTCTATGTCATTAAAAAAAATTAGCCAGACCGATAATAAAATTTCGCAATTCCCAAAACGTTGTAATCATAATCTTCTCTCCACACGATGACTCCTCACATCTGTCTATAGCACAGGGTATCACCACCCTCTTCTGGCTTCCCTAAATTGCCTCCCAGATATAGTTTCCCCACAGTCAGCTATTTTATTCATCAGAGTTAACTTTATTACTTGCTTTCATAAAGGAAACAGCTGAATCCAAAAATTGAGAGATTGCAAAATCAAGTTCCTCTTTAATTAAAAACAAAAGAGACATAGCTTATTAAAGCCACAGGTAGTGGGTTCTATCCAGTGAATGACCTGAGTGGAAGAAGATTCATTAGGGAAGGGTACCAGAAACCAGGAAATCCTGAGGAACCTATTCCTTTCATCAAACACTTAGGAAAATTACGATGTCTAAATCAAAATGGAAAAATGTGCATAAACTTCCATGATTTTTGGATTTCATGAAATTCTTAAAAGCAACTGGTAAACAGTTACTGGGATGCAAATGTTCTCATATTGCAAAAAGATTTTCAATTTTAAACAAGCAATTTTGTGATATGATGTGAGACATGCTTCAAAAAATCCAGAGGGCAGAGGGAAGAGGCAGAATCATAGATGCTCATACAAGGTATATGCAACAGGGCTCAGCTGACAGTTGGGAAGGCTACTTTCCAATTGGGTGGAACTACTCAACAGTACCTGATAGTAGCAATGTAATAAGTTTGAAATTCTCTGAAAGAGTCTTAAAATGTTAAGGACATTTAACAATTCTTCTAAGATACAATTTCTCAGGATAAAAATGTTCACTGTATTTCATAATGGAGCAGTGATGGTTTTTCATCACCCAACGAGCATTTTTGAAGCACTGCTGTAGGAGAGAGCTTGCTGACTGGGAAGATTCTCTAACCTATTGTCTTGAATCAAGGTTGGTCTTAACACTTCATTCTCCAGAAATAAACGTTCTTTTTATTTCCCACTGGTTAATGGAAAACAAGATTTGTAGGAACCTCCCCTTCCCTTATTAAACGAAGAGAGAAAATTACTACCAAACAGTAGACATCTTGGTTAACCCATAAAAGTGTTCAAAGGAAGAAAAGAAGATGAGCTCACCTGGCTTTATCTCCAATGATAAGGTGCGTTTCATATCATTAAACCACCCTCGGTGCTCAACACGGCAACAATACTGGCCACTGTCAGCCTGGGCTGCATTCTCTATGGTCAAAGACACATTCCCTTCCAAAAGGTCTCCCTCCAGCTTATAACGTGTGTGCTTCTGAAAGGTGACATGGGTTCCATCAGTCCAGACAAGTTCGTCTGAGCATAGATTACTAGGACATGTGCCTCGGCCCCAGCACATGGTTGTGACTCCATTAGCTGTTGAGTAGGTGCAGGGCAGTGTGACAGGCTGACCCACCACTCCACTCACTTGTGCATCAGAAACTACAGCATCTGCACATTAAGAGAAAACAGAACATGGAGCCTCGAGATGTTAATTTTACATTTATTTTCACTTTTACTTTTTATATAGTATTTTTTGCAATCATGTGATTGAATCTCATATCTTGAATTTTTAAGATTATTAGCATTACCTATGTTTATATATTCTTTATCAGCATTATTGTTTGTTATTAGTAAGTAAAACATAATTTAAGCTTTTTTCTGTATTTAGGACTAATAAGATAGCTTTCTCAGAGAGAAATCACTGCATAAGGGCAGCAATATTGTCAGTCTCCTAATGAATATGGCCAAATTTCTTTCTAAAAGGTTTGAGCCAAACGACATTCCAGTAATACATGAGCATGTATTTCATCCTGTGTTTGACAGTCATATGCTTATTAAATAGGTAATACAGACATGTAGCTTTTCCACTCTCCCAGATTCAATTACTGTATCAACAGAAATATATTTTTAAAATTCTATTGCATTTAAATTTTTAATTTTTACTGCAATTTTTGAGCTGCTATTGCAAATGAAGTCACCTCAGAACACCTCTCTCTTAAAAAAAAAAAGCAAAGCTATCATTTTGTTAATAGAAAACTGTTGGTTTTAAGGCAGAAGTCTAGTAAACTCTTCAGAAATCCATTTAGAAAATGGCTTTCTAATACTTCCAGAAGGAACTGAGGAGGCTTATCACAGGCTTTAGGATTGGTCCCAAAAAATCCAAACAGGGATCCCTTCCCACAAGTTGATGACAGCATGCAACTAAGCAAGGCCCATTTCCCCCAGAGAAACCAGAGAATTGGAGAATATTCAATCAAGTACTTTTGTCACTTAAAAACAGAAACAAAACAAAAACACTCCTGTGCCAGTCCCATTAAAACCCTATACTGCCAAATGCAGTCAAAGTGGTCCTTAAAAGAAGTCTAAGATTTACTAACTAATCATATTTAGAATTGGGCTATGAGTTTGGGAAATGCTTACTGTAACATTTAATCAGAGTACACTTTTTCAATGGAATTCTTATATTTAATTTTGCCTAATACCATCTTGGGATAACAAATACACTACATGCTAATTATATAAATTAAGTTACAGAAATTATAATATCAAAATATAATAAAAAATGAACTTCTCCCTATAATCTGACCTCTAGAGATTATTGTTTTTAAAATTTCGGGTTATGTCTATTCTTAAAATTTTCCCCATCTCAGAATATTTTGAGTTAGAATATTTTATTTTTAAAAAAAATAGTTGTACATCATTAAAAAAAAAATCAAGAGGCACAAAATGGTTCAACGAGGGACTGATTCCCTTTCTACCCTATCTCCATTACTTCTCCGCATCCCCTCTCACCCTCTGGTAATACTTTGCTGTTTCTTACATATGCTTGATTAGTCCATGCATACATAACTATCTACCCACCCCTTTTTTGTTTAAACACAAATGGCAGCATCTGACACACTGTTCTGCATCATGCCTTGTTCCCTTACCCGTGGATTTTGTCATTCACAGCATTTTAGCAACTCCTTTGGAGTGAGAGTTCAGTCTGGTTTTTTGTTCACAAGTTGATCCATTACCGTCCAACAAAACCCAAGCACGTCCATCTTCCTGCACCACACCGCGCACACATCCTACGCTCCCCCATCCTCAGGGCTTCCAAACCCTAGCCCAGGTACTCACTTACCTGTCAGAAGCAGTATGAAGCTTGAGATGGCTACCCAAGAATGCATGGCGGTATGGCCTGAAGGAAAGAGAAAACAGACTGGTTTCCGTGCTCTCCACCAGATGGTGTGGGAACAAGTCTTAATTCTCAGACTGCAACTTCTCCTTTCACCCTAACTGGGCAAATCACATGAGTCTGCCCTGCTAAGGATGAAAGACCAGCACAACAGCTTCAGGTCCACTAGCTCCAGGTGGCAGAGGGCTCTATACCTTCCAGCTGAAGGTAAAGCCGCCCTCAGAGCAGTCCCTTATATTCCAGCTCCCTCCACACACAGAGTCCAAATTGACTCTTAATGCTGATACAGGGGATAAGGAAGCAAACAGGAAGGAAACCAGAGGAAGGCTCCACAGGAGAACACCAGAGCAAAGACCAGTCTTCCAGTGGCCCAGGTGCATTTACCCTTGGTCTCTGAGATGGAGTTAACCGGTCCTTTAGTGAGTGCAGGGTGCTCCTGCTCTTTGGCCACAGTGGGGAGTCCCCAGACTCAATCTTAGTATCAAGTTTGCCATTAGCAAGAATTAAGCAAGAATATGAGTCACTGTGTCTGACCATTCATGCTACAGGAAGCAATGACTCAAGACAACATCTTACTGAGTGATGTCAGGAGACTGTTCCAGGAAGCAGAGTCTGGACCAGACTTGAGTTCAGATCCAAGCTCTGCCACTTCCCAAGCTGGGTATCTCTGTGAATTACTGTGCTCCTTCAAGCCTTTTATTTGCAAAACTGCACTAGAAACAGTTTCTTGGACTCCCTCAAAGGATTGTTACAATGAACAAAAGGGCTATGGGAGAACTTTGGAAATGAAACCTAAATATGCACTAATGCTAGCCAAGGTTTTTGGCGAATGTACTGTGTGGCAGGCTCTGTGCCAAGCCCCCACATGCATTCAGTGTTCACAGAACTACTTAGGAAGATGCTGTCACTAACATTCATGGTGGAGGAAGCCGAGGCTTGGAGAGGTCAGAGTCTAGATTCCAGATGAGATCTTCTGATTTCTGCTCTTAATCATTAAACCGTACAAACACGTGCAAACCTGCCTAGTACTTCATTAACTCCCCTCTGGTCTCAAGATCCAGTAACCTCCTCCCAGGGAGGCACTGGCGCTCCCTCTCTAGCCTTCTTGCAGCCTGTGACAGGCTTCCCGGAGGAGGGGAGGAGGGCCTCGGCACACTGTGGCCCTGGGTCCCGCACCGCCTGGGAATGCAAACCCCTGGCTCCGGCAGCCTCCACACGTGGAAGAAACCGAAGGCCCGATGCTGCCAACTGGTGGCCCAAAGACTGTATTTGGCCTGCAGAAGTGCTTTGTACCACAGTGTTTAAAAATTTATTTCTTAACAGCCAAAATTTTAAAATGTAGAGAGTCTACATGAGAACTCAGTTTTTCTGCTTTGAGAAATAAAAGTAGATGTTCACACATGACCTGTATCACATCACCCTACCTCCTTAGAGGGCACCCTCTCCAGCCTGCCCCTGGCCCAGCTCTGCCTGAGGGGCTTCAGTGTCTAAGGAAGAACTTGATTGGATGGGATCCCCACCCTAGACCTTGCTCCACCTCCTTGAACACAAGCTCAGTCCTGTCTCTGGGCCTTCACACAGGCTGTCCCCTAGCCTGTTTGCTGAAATTCGCCTCTTCTATAAAATGAAGAGGTTGGACCATATGACCCTCAATAGCCCTCCTAGCTTTATGATGCCATGCACTTGAACTCAACTGGGTAACAAGATTGAGTTCTACCCAGGAATAAGCACATTTCTGGATACCTGCTTTCTTCTTATTCTCTGCCTTTATTCATTTGTTGGGGACACTATGTCCCCACCAGAGGCCAGGGAACAAATTCTGCAATGCCTCACACAGAAGTAGGTTATGTCTTATTCACTTGGGAGACAAAATCTCAGACTCAGCCAAAGCCCAAAGAGGTCAGTGATAAGGATTTTCTCATCTAATTCAAATCTACCAAAGTTACTACTAATATATTGAGGCTAACAGTGCATGACTCAATAGACTAAGAATGAAAAAACCCAGAATTGTACAATCAGGCGGAGACACAGGAGAGTGAGCAACTAACTAATAAAGTCAGGCAGAATGATATATATGGTAAATATATAATCGGACCATGCTCTCCCCCACTGACAACCCTCCCATGGCTCTCTGAGGAAAAAAAGTCCTAATGCCTGAGCCGGATTTACCCAGTGATCGGTCCCTCCCACCTCTCAGATTCCTACCACTCTCTTCCCAGCCCACAGGACTGCAGCCACCCAGGACTCTTCCAATTGCATCCCTGTTTTAGGGTTTTTTCCCTAGCGGGGCTCTCTGCCTGGATCCCCATTCATACCCCCAAGCAGTTACAGTTCTCTTTTTCCTTCCAATTCCCACTTAAATATCCCCTTTTCAGACATTCCTCTATCCCCTCTATCTAAAATAGCCAATCAGTCGCTATCTGTATCACACACTATTTCATTCTCTATGCATCATTTACTACCTCATTTCCTTTGATATATGTGTGTGTGTGTGTGTGTGTGTGTGTGGTCCACCTCTCTTCCCTCTCATACAGAGCTGTCCTAGAGAACCGTCTGTGATGGAGTTATTCCAATACATGACTGTTGTGCAATCTACTAGCTACTAGCCACCTGTGATGACTGAACACCTGTGTGGCTAGCATCATTGAGAAATTAAAAACATTTCTTTCACTTAATTTTATTTTAACTAATTTAAATTTAAATAGCCATACATGGCTTCTGTGGACAGCACTCAATTCCAGATCATGAACCTCTTTAAGGCAGAGCTCCTCCCTTTTCTTCTCTGCTTTATCCTTGAAACATGTTAAGGGACCCAATCAATATTGATTAAATAAACTAATGGGAGCAGGGAAGCATGAAGAGAGATCATTCATTGCCTGGGGGTTTGCCAGGGAGTAGTAGAAGGAAATCCCTAAACAAAGTGACCTATAAGGCTCATAGTTGGAGAATGAGGAAAGGGGCAGAGGGTATTGTTTAGAAATAATAAGTAAGAGCCAAGACAGGGACCCAGAACCATGGCTCTAAGATGCTAAATAACTGTACAACCCATAGGGCTGCATTTTCTGACAAGCCCATCTCCCATGAGCACCTCTGCTGTGTCCTAAAGCCTCCCAAATGCACAATGGATTTTTTTTTTTTGAGCCGTACAACCTCCTTGAATCACTACTCCTTAGAGTCAGCTGTGTGACGCTTTGAAAGAGATATCCCAGGATTCCCTATGGGATGGGAGAAGTAGGAGCCTAAGGATGACACAAAGGGATTGTGGCCTGAGCAAGTGGAAGGACTGCAGTTGCCACCAAATGAGACAGGGAAAGCTGCACAGAACACAGGTTTAGGAGGAAATATTCTGGATTTTGAGCATGTTGATTTTAAGATGTTTTAGACACCCAAGTGGAGACTGTTGGAGTTCAGGAGAGAAGTCTGGGCCAAAGATACATATTTGAGATTCATTGGACAGAAATGGTATTTTAAAGTTAAGGACCTGGAGAAGCACAAGGGAATGCCTGTGGCTAAGCACTGGGCCCTGAGGCGTTCGTTCCACAAAAGGCTGAATTGGAAGAGACACGAACATACACATAGAAGCAGAGGAGATAGAGGAAAAGCAAAATGTAAATGTCCTGGAAGACAAGTAAAGCAAATGCATCAATGAAGAAGCAATGATCACAGATCAAATGTTGTTGCGAAGGCAGGACAGGAGATTTGTCTATATGACTAAGCAACGTGGGAATCATGAATGACCTTGACAAAGAGACTCCGTGGACAGCTGAGTGACTGGTCACTTTTCCTGGGTGTGGTACACCTCAGAAGAAAGTTCAGAAGGGAAGGGAGTCAAGGGAGAACTGGAGACAGGAAACTCTTCAAGTTTTGCAGCAAAAAAAGAAAAGAAAGAAAGAAAGGGAGAGTTGGGGAGCAGGGCCAAGAGTAAGTTTTTTAAGATAATTAAAAATAGAAATACATTTGTATGATCTGGAGATGATCCAGAGGAGGAAGAAAAAGTTGATTTAGGAGAGGAAAACTTTGTGGAGCAATGGGATGGAATCCAGTGCCCAAATAGGGGATGTCACTTAGACATGATTAGGGGTGGCATTTATCATAAGAGAAAATCGACTAGGGACTAATGTATGTCCATCTGGTCACCCTAAGACACCACTGGAGGTAGGGGGTCCTGAACGTGAGACCAGCCCAAGAGGCCGATATTCTCTAGCTGCCTGCCACTGTAGGCTATGGGGGAGGACTAAGAGTATCCACATCTGAGCCTAACTTTTTTATCTTCTCAAGCAGCTCCCTAAACAATCCAACCCCACCTTCAAAGCATTCAGTGGCTTCCCAGGGCTAAAGTCCAAACTCTGAAAGCTGCCCACCTTCCCAAACAGACCACACCCTCCCACCCAAGGCCTCACAAAACTCCAACCAAACCAAACCATCTACATTTGCTCTCTATAAAAAAAGCTCACTAGTTTCTAACACCCAAGAGCCTACCACCACATCTGCCAAAGTCAGAAGCCAATACTAGGGCTCCTCCTTCACTGAACATTAATCACACTTTATACAACTAGCTTTTTTTCAGATTTACAAATATTTTTACTTTACAAATTATAAAATTCAAGGAGCAAAACTGCTAATATAGCTGTGTTCTAGTCACACATATTCCCATTTCCATACTACCATGTAATATTCATTTCACAGGTGAGGGGAGGCTCCGCACAGGTATGCACTGACTCAGCAGTCACACAACTTTCAAGCAAGCCTGAATAAACATGGCTTCCTCCAAACGAACACTATTCCTCTCCCTGATGTTGCCCCAGAAAAGCTTAAGCAACTCAGACATGTAAGTCTGTGATTACATTTAAATGAGATTCTAACTCCAAGAAACCCAAAGACCTCTATTTTGTATGAATTTTCCCTAATTTCTATTGACTCAGTCATCACTGCCCTAATATCCCATATAATACTGGGCAAGTGCAGGCAGCGAAGTTGTAGTTTCCACTTCAGCATAGGTTTGCAGGGGACTGTACTTACCAGCAAGTGAGGTGGCAGGTTCCCAGCTGCTCCCAGGGTCTGTCACCAATTCTTCCTCTAAAGGTTTCTATGGATGAAGACAACTTTTTCCCAGAATTCCATTCTTTATCTTTCTGCCACACCTTTACATAAGAAGATTGGGAAATGTCTTTGAAAGTCAAATTATCCAGTCAGACTATCTTTCTTTTTTGCTGGATTCGATCCACTAACTTAAATAGATTATAGAGATATTGGTGGGCTCAAATACTAGAATACTTTTTCTAGTTCTCTGCTAGAATACTTTTTAAAAGTTTAAACAAGGATCTTGATTTTTAATTCAGACCCCAGGCCTGAGAAGTCATGTAGACTTTGAGACTGCTTACATGTGAAGGGAAATCAAACTACCTGAGGCCACCCCCTCAGTTTACAGATGAATAAACTGAGACTAAAAAGAGGAAGAGCATGAGACCCAGTGAAATCACCTGGGGCAGATGCCGAAGTGATAGCAGGCTTGTCTGCTCCTACTCCACCATCCTGTCACTCAACAAACATTATTCACCTGATATTTGAGCATGCCTGGCTAAGCAGTGGAACATTCTAGCAAACAAAGCAAACCTAGAGTCTCTGCCCTAGGAAGTTTAGAGAAACAAGCTGCCACCTTTAATAAAAAACAAGTAAAGCCATACTGTGTCCCAATATAATATTTACATTCATCATCAGGTCATAGATGAGACCAGGGTTTAGAAGTCAGGTATGACAAGGATGTCAGAAAACTGGATATGAGCAGAGCTCCTGCTCACACAGCCAGAGGGCACCACTTGCATCTGGCAGAACATTTCCCCAAGAAATTTTGAGATTATGGGTCCCTTTTATCCCTCTGAAACCAAAATGAGATGTCTATTTAAAAACACTGCCAGCATCACAGATTTGTTTCTGGATTAAAACTTTCCATTTTAATCTGTGCCTTGTTGCATTACCACGAAATGAAACATTCCCTCCACATCTATTTTTAGGGAAGGTGGGTGGGTCAAAGAGACTTAACAGCTTTGGGCTTTTACTCAAAAGGGTTTGTGTGTTTCTCCGAAGGACTATACTCTCCCAAGCCAAGAGCACCAAAGGACCCAGCCACCAAGTTCAGCTGCCTGTGCTAGTAGCAATTATACAAAATATACTCTAAGCCTTAAAATACTTGTCAAGGCACTGAGTTGGTGGTGGGCATTGAGACTTTAAACAAGGTCAACAAAACCCTCTGCTCCTTAATGATATACTTTGCTAAAGATTGTCAACATTTTATTGGTTTACTCACATGGCACTGTTTCCAAGAAATAGTAGGTGGAAGAAAACAATTCACACAACAATCATTTCATAGCAGTCAGTTGTGTAAAAACACTGAGATAAAATGGCAACATACATATGCAAATGTATCCACATGGAAAAGTCATGGGAAAGGAGTGTGGACATGTTTGGAGTTCCTCTCTGGTAGGGAAGCTGAGACAAGGGGGCTGTGGATAAAACTGCAGTATTTCCAGAACCTCTCACCTAGCCTTAGTGCATCTCCATATATCAATAGGTGTTTCCAAGTGGTGAAGAGAAGTAGTCCATCTCCATATCAGTAGGTGATTACAAGGGAGAGCAAGGACATATCTGGACCAGAGAGGTTGGGTGGGATCCCTTTTTGCAGCTGGGTTGCAAGAGACACGGGAGAGCAGAAGTTGACTGCTTGTAAGGATTAAACAGGTTTCTTCCACTTTATTTCTCCCTTTGACTGATTTTGGTTTCAAAGGTAATTTGCCCTGGGCTGGGAACTTATTTCCCACTGGCACACCCCCAACCCCACTGGAGTTACAATCACTCCATGGATTCACCTAATTAATATTTACTGAGCACTTGCTATATGCCAGGCCATCCTTATTCTATGAGAATGACTTGGAATTTTATAGCATTAAATTAACTTTATAGGTTTAAATTAAGGTAAAGATAAGAGATAGTATTTCCAGAAACAGGTCTGCTATATTCTTATTGCCTTTTATTGTAATCATTTACTTTAATATTGGGCTGCCCTGATGGACTCTGACTTTCTTGGAGGAAAAACTTATGAATCTTTATATTTGTGGCACCGGTATGGTGGCTTGAGTTTGCAATATAGCAAGCATATTCATTCATTCAGTCCACAAATGCTTATTTAGTGCCCACTATGAGTCAAGCACTGTACTAGGCATCTAGGATAAAGATGAATAATGATAGAGTTTATTTTCTAGTTGAGGTTTGGGGGAGACAAATCACACATCAAAAACAAAGTGAACAAGATAATTTCAGATTCCAACAAATTATGTAGGAAATAAACTGGACTAGAGATGGGCAGGCAGGTACTTTAGGCAGGGTGGTCAGAGAAAGCTCTTAGATGACGTTTAAACAGAAAACTCAAAGATGAGAAAGAGGCAGCTATGCCCAGTCTGAGGGAAATATTCCAAGATGGAAATGACTCCATTGGAATGGTGCTGGGACCAGAACGAACTTGGTTTGTTCTCAAAGCAGAAAGGGGACCAGTGTAACTGAAACAGAGAGAATAGGGAGTTTTGGTGAATTCAGAAGGAATCCAGTCCCATGGAAAGCTACTGAAAGGTTTTAAATAACAGCGTAATTGGAACTGGTTGATGATATTAAATAAGAAAGAGAAAATACTTTGGCTTCTGTATGAGAATGGACTATTAGAAGAGCAAAAATCAATGAGGGGTACCAATTAGGAAGCTATTTCTTGTATGGATGATGAGTGGGTGGATGAGTGAGGGGATGGAATGAAGAAAGGGAGAGATGGAGAGAGGGAAGGAGGAAGGAAGGAAATGAATGACAGAATAAATAATAACTGTGATTACAAAGAAACAAGGCCTATGACAGTCACTTGGTCTAAGTATTTTTAGCTTAAACTGGTTCTTAAGTCAAACTTCAAAGAACAAAATCCAATTATTTTGAGTGAAAGGAGCATCGCTGGGTAAATAGATTTTTTAAATGACTGCCTTGAGAAGGGTAGTATACATTTAGGAATATACTGACTGGCAAATTTATTAAAACTATGTTATTGTTCTATATAGTCATAATACTTCAAACATGATCACATCCTTTGACACAGCAATTCCATACCTACAACTCTATGCCTTGGAAGTACACAAATGCACATAGGTTTTGTATAAAGGATGTTCTTTGCAGCCTTATTGGAAATGGAAAAAAAACAAACTAAATAGCTATGCATAGGGAAGTGATTTAATAGATTATGCACTTTGTTCTACTTAATACTACATACCTATCTTAATGAAAGGTGTTGTCCCATATACTCTGACATGGGCTGATGGCCTTCTATAAATAGTGGGGGGGAAAGTAGCTAACAAAGGTGCATCTGTGTGTGTACACGAGATACAGCAATAGAGAGAACAGAGTATGTTCTACAACTATGCTAATTCTGCAGCCACTAGTCACATGTGTCCATTGAGCACTTGAAAGGTGACTAGTCAGAATTAAAATGTGCTCTAAATATATTACATAAAAAGTAACTCATTAATGATGTTTATGTTTATTCTACATTGAAATGATAAAACTTTAAATGGATCAAGTTATATAAATATATTCTTAAAGTTAATTTCACCCACTTCTTTTTACTTTTCTGAATGTGGCCAGTAGAAAATTTATAATCACCTATGTAGCTGCCATTGTATTCCTGTTGGACAGTGCTGGTCTAGAAGGATAAATAACACTGATTATTCATGGGGAGTGTGACTGGGAAGAAATTTTGAAGGGGATGGTAGGGAATAGGGACTTTCACCTTTCACCTAAATACTACCATATTTTTCAAAAAGCATTTAGTTAAAAATTTTAAACACCATAGTAGGAATCCAAGCAGATTCTGTAGTGTAGTGAATAGTATTGTGTGAATGTTAATGTCTTAGTGTTGACAAATATACCGTGGTTCTATAAAGTGTTAACATCAGAGGAAACTGGTGAATACAGGAACTCTCAGTACTATTGTTGCAGTTTTTCTATAAATCTCAGATTATTTCAAAATGAAAGTTAAAAAGCAATAATAAGGGAAACAAGCAGTCCAACAAGATGTGTGTCTTCCATTCAGATAGTGCTTCTTACTCAGAGTCTCAACATACTGTAGGACAGTTGGCTCCACGTTGGCTGCCCCACCCAAAGTGCCCCTTGTGAACACATTTGCTTGAAATAGGGCAATCAGGATAGCTAACTCCCATATTGCTTAATTTTTACCTGAAATTCTAACAGTTCAGACAACTTTCTCCTACCATGATTAAGAGCTATTTGGCTGCCACTGATATAAGAGGAATTTTTATTGGAGTAGGAGGGTTGCTGGAGAGAATAATGAAAGATCCCCCTCCTCTGAGAAGCTTCCTGGGGGCAGCTGGTAGGTTTTAATGCTCCATCACGGCTGGATCCCCACAGCAATCCTCAGATTTAACCAAAACTAAGGTCAAGAGATTTTTGCTAAGATCTAGTGGTGAACTTTGGGATAAAGAAATTGATCAAAAATCTATATTATAGTATATTATATATGTTATAATATATAATCCATTTTTTTAATAGTATAACAAACTGTGTGAAACAAAATCTACATTTAAACATTGTTACTTTTTACTTGAGTGTTTTCTGAATAAAAATTAAATTCAGCATGCAATTGAGCAGTAATGGCAAGTAAAACTGGGGATAATAAAATTAAAAATAGATTAGATATAGATCTATATGGATATTTCAGAGCTGACCAAAAGAAGGTAAACACTACTGGAGTATAAAATATTTCTATTTTAAGTGAACTAGGTTTAAAATGAATGAAAAAGTATAAATACAAATTGTAGAAATTACAAAGGACAACATAATCAATTTACTTTTTCAGTCTAAAAAGATCAGGGAGCCTCCTGTTGTCATGTGGGCCCCCTATGGCAAAGCTCTTGAAAAAAAATCCTACAGCACTTCTAAGAGCAAACCACACATTCAATCTTACTACACCGTTTTTAATAAGTTACTGTCATCATCTCCTGGGCCCTCTGCAGTGGCTTTGTAGATTACTGTTCCCCATTCTGCCATCTTCTCCATTCTCAGTAATTGAGAATGGGTCCTACCCTGAAAAACAGGTTCCAGTTCTGGCTTCCTGCCTTACTCTACTGCTGGCCTGGACCTTGAACTTAACTTATCCTAGTCTTCATTTCTTTCCAAGAGGAAAGTGGACAAGAAAACATTGCTATAATGTGCTTAAATCTAATTTTTTTATTACAAAAGAAAATAGAGAAAATAATTCAAACAATTACAGAAGCACATAAAAGTAAAAAGTCTGTCTCATGATCATGTGTCCCTGTGAGATAACCATATTAATTTGGGTATATTCTTCCAGATATTTTTTAAGGCAAAAGAAAAAACTAGCATCAACTATATATACTATTCTAGAATTTTTTTTTCTTTCGACTTAAAAATACAGTTTTCTCCTCTGAAAAGTAACATAAGTTCCATGAGAGTAGGGATTTTTGTCTGCTTTGTTCATTGCTGTATTTCTAGGGACCAGAACAGTCTCTGACACAAAGTAAGTGCCAATAAATGTTCACTGAATGAATGAATGGAATGAATCTGCCTTCCTGTCAGACCAACTAGAAGTTCCATGGACCAGGGGTTTTTCTATTTGGTTTCTCTCTCTAGTCTCAGCACCAGAGTACCTGGCACAAGGTAAGCACTTCATAAATACTCATTAAATTATCAAAACAGCTCAATGATGAAACCACCTAAAATTCTTTTCAACTGCACCAGTGTGTTGACATGTCACAATAGTCAACTATTCCCCTCTAATGGAAAAACCTCTGACAAACACCATTGCAATGATCATCTTTGTATACATGCCCTTGTTGAAAAGTTTTTGTAGGACAGCAATCTCTTCAGGGGAATCACTGATCTGGTTCAAACATGTTCTGAAGTCTTTTCCCTCTAGAATTTCATGACTTTAAAACACTTACAATTAATTTTCCAGCTTATATGAGAGCTGCTGCCTATAATTTTGAAAATGACTTCCCTTACGTATCTCCCTGTAGAAAGCCAGAGCTTCCCAAAGCTGTTTAGATGCAGCCCAAACACTTAAATTCACATGAGACTTCTGGAAAGACTTCTAGAAAGAAATGGGCTGCCTACCACCCTCAGTGACCAACATCTGCATGCAGCACTGCAGTAGTTGAGTTATCACCCGGACAGGCAGATTTCAGGATGCGACAGGACCATACTGTTGGCTGACTCTTTGTGTGCTGCAGATGGCTCAGCAGAAAGGGGAACAGAGACAAGAAAGTAACAGACTTCCAAGGGCCTGAGCTTATAGATGATGCTGGAAACAAAGGCCACTTTGGTCTAGGAAAGAGCAGATACGGGAGCCCAGGAGGATGTGTGAGTTCTCCAAGAAGTAGTTACAGAGCTCTGTCTAAGCTCTCCAGTGGAAAAGTCTTTCCAGAATGCTACCTTTCCACTTAATTTTTTCACTCCAAAGATACTTAGTAAATCTCTATTATATGTGTCAGTGATGTGCCAGGCGCCGGGGAAGCAACAAATAAGCAAGACCGATCTGGACTTGACGCTTCAGGACAATTGTCTTTCCATCAGGGGATCTGATGCTGATACATACAGATTGCTGGAGCTCTTTGCCTTTTTCCACCAGGAAACAGAATTTGTGTCCCAGTCACTGCTTCTTCTTCTGTGAAAAACACAGCGCCAGTTCTCTCCGTGAATGGAGAAGTTGGTCAGAGATATTTCCTTCTGAGTGCACCCCAAGCATAACTCGGCAACACGCACTGAGCACACTTCCTTTTTCTCCGGGAGCATCTGCCACACCACAGGCCTTGCTGGACTGCTTTCTTAACTGGCAAAGGGGAGCTGTACAGTGGCACTTACTGTTGGAGAGTCAATATTCAAAGAACCATTAAGTCTTGAGACTCAGGGGGAACCTTCAAGACCATTTAGTTCTACTCCAACAGTTTATTCACTTTTGATGGGACACAGATTCTCTTTGAAAATCAGGGGCCCCTTTAGACTTTCTGTGCCAAAAAAGACATGCACATATCTCAGCACATAATTTTCCCTATATCTTCAGAAGCTTTGTGGATACATCATGTGATAATTTCCTAGTATTCCAGAACCCCCCTATTAAGAATTCCTAGTCTATAAAGCCCACTTGAGCTCTAACACCTTGATTAACAGTCTCTTAGCTGTGTAGCCCGTTGGCAGGAATACAAAGGTAATATGCCTAAGTACAGTGCAGGTCACAATTCAATCCCCCTGTGAGCCCATTATCTTCAGAAAATGGAAGACCTCTGCTCAGTGGCCATGAACAGAGTCTCTAAAATCAGCTGACAAATTTTATAGTTTTCAACGAAGACAATACCAAGTTAAAAATGAAGTAGCTGGATATACTGGTGTTGATGGGTGACAGCCAGAGGCTGTCAGGCGTGCTGCCCATTGCTGATGTAGTAGTAATACTCATATGGATCTTCCATTTCGTACACGTTCTCCTCGATGATATAGATGTTTTCCTCCGAGCGCATTCCCTCCGCTACCGTACTGGCTAACCCTGAGGGAGGGAGGTCTGTTGAAGTGGTGAGGCTGTGGAAGTAAAATGTTACAGTTGAGGTAAGCATTTCCTGGGCAGCACAGAATAAAGAGAATAGGTTTTGCTGAAGAGATGGCAACCAAATGCGGTATATGATCCTTGATCAGGTCCTGACTAGGGGGGGGAAACCATAAAATAGCAACAAGATAATCTAGGGAACAACTGAGGAAATTTGAATTAATCTTAATTTTCTTCAGTATAAAATGGCATTGTGTTATAGGGAATCACAGACTGAAGTGTTTGGGTGAAGTGTCAAAATGTCTGAAACGTCCTTACAAATGCTTTAGAAAAACACTGCCTATACACATAGAGACACACATAAAGTAAGCATGTCAATATTTTAACTTACGTGTTTAGATAAAGAGTTCTATTGTTCTTTATACTGCTATTTCCATTCTTCTGTGGGATTGAACAATTTTAAAAAGAAAAAGAAATCCATATGTTATGAATCCTATCAGATTTGAGTTTGAATTCTGTCTCTAATGCTCACCAGCCATTTGACCTTGTATAAACTGTTTTTCTTTTCATTCATTCATTCAAGAAATATTTAGTGTTTTATACATAGTTCTGTGTAGCAGGAAATACAGAAGTGAACAAAACAGGAAAATGCCATGGAAGTTCCATTTAGTAAATTTTGTGTCTCAGAAGGGATCCTCTGAAAATGGGAATAATATGTACTCTACCTTAAAGGGCTGCTCTAAGGAGTGTTTATTCATTCAATCATCAAATATATATTAAGTGTCCATTGAGCATCAGGTACTGCATCGGGGATACAGTTAACGTGACAGACAACTTCCTAATTTTCTATGAAGTTTACATTTATAGGTAGAAATGAACATTAACCAAGTAATTTCGCAAATAATGATTTCAGCTCTAAAAAAGAATAGTGGCACAGATGATCTAAAACCATTGATAATTACATATTTTATTTGGCCTCATTTGACTTCTTTACTGCAGACTATTTTTGTCTTCATAAAACACTGTCTATACTGCCTCTAAAATTGTTAGTGGTTTAGATACTATTCAATGGACAGGGTCATTTTTTTTCCTAAATTTATTGCATTCTACCTATGTACCAAACATCACCAAAGTCTAGTAAAAGTTATGTAAACTATGTGTATTTGGCATGGGTGTGTGTGCATGTGTGTGTTTATATATACGTACATGGTCAGTAATGGAGACAAACTACAGCATAACAGACCAGTGGTTCTGAGCCCTGTTTGCATATTAGAGTCTCCTAGAAAGTCTTTAGAAGAATACCTATGCATAGGCCTCATTGCCAAGGATTCTGAGTTACTGCTCTGCTGTTGGCCCCAGCGTGTTTAAGTGCCCTAGATGAAGCTAACAGGCAATCAGAGTTAAGAATGCTTGGTCAGTAATGGAGCTGTAAAAGCCCTGACAGTAGATTCTGGGTTTCTTGCTAATTTCTGTAACCCAATGCCCAGCCCGGAGACTGGAGGCAGTAGGTGCTCAATCAACGAAGGCTCACTTTATTGCAAAAAAAGCATTAATAGAGAAACAAGCATTTCTCATCAATGAGGAGGTAAATTCTATACCGTAATTTTAGGCATCAGGATGTAAACAGAGCAGTGTGCTTAATTTGCATTTCATAAATCTAAGGCAAAAAGGACGTATAAGTTTAAGTCCCAAAGTCCCAGTTCTAAGAGCAAAGTCTCCAAGAGTCCCGCCTTCCCCGACCCCACCCATTAGTCGTACCTTAAATTCTGTCGCTTCTCTGTGTTAGGAGAATACCCTAGGTAAAAGGTGGAAGAAAAGTCAGTTAAAGATGCTTTCATAAGATAAATAAAATGGACTCATTGGGGGCAGGCATTGGTTAGGGAAATCTGGTCTCCCTTGTATTTAATTAAATCAAACAACCAATGTATGTTTTGGTTTATTACATGGATTATGCTAGAAGTAATAAAGATGTATTTTTTGCATTCAACAAACTTGCAGAGCATTTATTCTGGGTCTGGTAGTATGCTAGGCACTGGGGATGCAACAGTGAACTGTGAGCCCTGACTCAACCAAGCTTCTGTTCTAGTGAGGGAGGCATGTGAATGATGACGATGATGATGTGAAATAAAGGAAACCAACAATGTGCTGGAACAGATAATAGAGAAGGTGGTTGGGAAAGAACTCTTAGAAAAGGTAAGTTCTGAAAGAAGAGAATGAGTCAGCCAAGTGAAGATACAGGAGGAGGAGCATTCAGGCAAAAAGAACCCCTGGGAAATACCCTGGTGGGTGCCTGAAACTGAAAACATGGCTGGAATAAGAAAGTGGGCCAAGAAAAGGTCTGAGAGGTAGGCTGGGGCTAGATCCTACAGGACCTTTTAAGCCATAATCAAGAGTTTGGATTCTATTCTAAGAGCTGTACAAAATAACTGATGGCCAGAAATATGATCTGTTTGGGCTTTAAGATCACCCTAGCTGCTATGTAAAGAATGGATTAAACGGAGGCATAAAAAAAATGAGGAGGTAAGTAGAGATTATGTTGCCTCAGAGTAAAGTGGTGACCAAGAGAGATGCAATAGTGAATGGATTTTAGATTATTTTGGAGAAAAACTGCAGGAATTGAAATTGAATTTTGTGTAAGAGTGAGGAAAGAGAGGATTCAAGGATGGCTTCTGGCTTTCCGGCCTAAGCAACCAGATGGATGGCAGTGAAACACTATGATGGGGAAGACCAGGGAAGGGGAAGGGAGGATGTAGCCTCTAGAGCTCCATTCTGGACATGTGAAATGTGGAAGACAGAAAAGTGGGGTTATCAACTGGACAAACTCTGAGAGTAGGAGAGAGATAAATTAATGATGACATTAAAATTTATGGAAATATAGGCTATCATGTAGAAGTTACCTAGGGAGGGAAAAGACCGACTCTGAGGAATCTTAATATCTAAAGATCAAGTAGAAGAAGAAGAGATAACAAAAGTGACTGAAAAGGAATGGCCAATGAAGTCGGACAGTGGTGTTTCAAAAGCCAAGAGAAGGAAGACTTTCTAGAATGAGTGAAAATAATTTGGTTAAATATTGCTGAAAGACTGACTACGATGAAGACAGAGGTGTCCGTTGGGATTTAGCCAAATGGAGATCACTGGTGACCTTGACTACAACTATTTCTATGGTGCTTCAGGGGTAGAAGCCAAATGGTGGGTTGAAGAGTTCAGGGGAGTGAGAAGTAGGATCAACTCACCTGAGAAATACTACTGTGAAAGAGAGCAGAGAACTGGGAGGAGCTGGACTGTGTGAACTAGAGCATATTTTTGTGCTAATGAAAATAGTATAAATAGAAAGGGAGAGATAGATGAGTCTAGAGAAAGGCATAAAAGGAGGAATGAAGTTTTGGCTAAGGCAAAAAGATACTTTGATACTTATCAGTTGAGTGAGAAATGAAGGAGGTTTGTGTGGCAGTGAGGTATGGCTGCTCATCTTAAGAGTGCACTAGAAAGACAGGATTGCTGGGCATTATTGAGGGTCAGTGTATGGCTTTCTCGTTATGACTTAAAAACCTATCACCTTGGTCGTAAGATTTTTCTCTAGCAAATTCTAGAGAAAAGATTGCAAACTGAACAGGACTTTCCCATCTGTTCTCCTAAGTAAGCATGTTTTGGGACTAATATTATATGCATGCAGAAAGCATGACTTCTCCGTTCCTTATTACCCCTTTACACAAACTAGAATGGTCCCTAATCTCCAGGCCTTGGCAGATCTCAAAAAGATAATATTATCATTGCTCCTTATCAACCCATAGACTTCATATTCATGTGATTAATTTGCAAACTTCACCACTACCTCTTGGTAAACCTAGATAAGTGTGGGAGGGGTAATTTCTTTTTCTGAACCATCAATTTACCAATAATGGCAGACTAACACAGTGGTAAGGAACAGGAAGCTCTGGTTTCAAATCCTGTATCTATCAATTAACTGTTAGGCTTGGGGCAAGAATCTTTCAGCACACTCATTCTCCATTTGGTAAATTAGAATATTAGGATCTTTCTCAAAATACGGTAATTATGAGGATTTATAGACTTAAAACATGCAGCAGCTTTAAGCCCCACAGTGAGGGTGACAACTCATCCCAGTTTTACCTGGACTGTCCCAGTTTTCGTATTGGAAATTTCACATCTTAGGAACCCTTCTGTCCTGGGCAAATCTGGGACAGCTTGTCACCCTACATGCAGTCAATGTTTGTGTATTAGTAAGAAAGGTTGCTAGAATGTACTAGGCCCTGGGGTGGAAGGCCTCGGCCTCTGCCCACAAAGACAAAGGGGATATACCCCAGTTATAAAATGTGTGCGCTTATGGAGTGATGCAGTGCTTGGTTCTTGTTGTGATGTTGGTTTCCCAGGTGTAATTATCTACTGAGTTCATCAAGTTGAACACACTTTATATATGCAATTTATCATATAGAAGTCATACTTTAATAAAGCTTTAAAAAAAATAATGTTAAGTAACTTCAAAAAAAATGTGTGTGCTGAGTGCCGTGATGGAGGAAAACGCCAATGTGCAATGCTGGCCTCAAGCTACTGCTCCCCAAAGACCATGCCTGAGAAACAAATGAGATAGAAAAACACACAGAAGGAAATGATTTTCATTGCTGTGCTTCCCAATAAACCTAGACATACTCATGAATTGGAGAGGTTTGTTTTCTTAACAAAGGTAAGAGCATAGGGTACTGGTAAGCAAATTGCCTGCCTGGATTTGAATTCCAGCTCTGCCACTTAGTGAATTCTGAAACCTAGAGGAAGCAGCTTACTCTCAGCTTTACTCTTCTCTGCTATAAAATGGGGATAACAACACTACCTCCCTTATAAGATGGTGATGATAAGACGTGATAAGATGTGTGTAAAACATTTAATACAATGCCTGCCTATTACATGGTGATTTTTAAAATAAAAATTAGCTATTATTTTCAAGGTGTGGAAGGACAAAGGGGTATTTAGTCTAATAACTTTTAGGTATAAACATAAACTTACATTTCTATCTAGATTTGTGTTGGTTCCTGTATCAACAGTTCCTTATCAGAGGGAGGAAGAAGCAGTATCAACCAACTTACATTTGAGAATTAAGGCACCAAAGATAAGAGCCAGTGCCAGACCAGCAGAGATCCCTGCTCCGATGTAGATGCCGATTCTGGTGATTGCGCCAGTGTCTTGTAACTCATCAGCCAATGTGGGTGTTTGCTATGGAAACACAAACAGAATTGCAGCAAATGGCCAGAAATCAGTCGTGTGCTCAGCCAGTTTCATCGCTTACACATCGGACCATACCTTTACAGCAACACGGGAATGCAAGGACTTGGATCTACTCATGAACTGTCCCCTTCTAGACAGGCCTCCCTCAAACCACCCAAAGAAGGGGATTAAGCAAGGGAATAAAATGTGCCCTTTTGCACTGTGGGTGGAGAAGAAACTCTTAGTAAATGGACTTACCTCTCCACAAAACAAAAAATAGGCTCTAGAGTGGAATCCTGTTCATTCAGGATCCCCTGGTGTTCCAGGGAGTTTCAGTGTGGACATTCAGCAAGGACACTGAAGCTAGACAGCCCAGGGTTCAAATCCCAGCTCTGTCACCAACAGCTGAGTAATCTTGTAGAGTTATTGGGAAAATTAAGTGACAAAAAATATAAAATGCTTACATAAATTTGATATGTCTTTTTAATAACTGACAGTCACACAGAAAATCCTTTTGCTTCTAAATTCCATGTTTCCCCTTTAAAAACAATAAATAGCAAACATTATAAAAACAAAGAAGTCAAGGAAATTAAATCTTCCATTTATTCAATAAATATTTACTGAGGGTATGTTATATACAAGGTATTGTGCATCAAGCACTATGGATGCCCAAAGGTACTTAAAAGGCAATCCTTGACTGCAAAGGGGAAGGGCAAACACAAAATGCTGAGCCTTGCTCATGAACACACAAGCAGGAGACTGAGGCAAATGGATACAGACTCCTGAGCACATCCTCAAAGAATTTTTTAGTAGCTCCTCTAAGCTTGATTTCTAGTGGTTTTCCCTTTTACTCTAAGAAGGTGGGGAACACTAAAGTATGGTTAACTGAAATATTACTATATTTATAATTATATACATATAAATTCATGGCTTAGACTATTCCTGACTGATGTCCTGTCCTACATAAAGGAAATAAATGTAAACAAACAGTCTTTCTCATTAGCATTGCAATGGAAGCAAGAAGAAACATATTCTGGGGAGGTGGAGGATTTCTGAACCCTCCACTGTGGAATACAGTTGTGCAATTTGAGAAGAAGGACAAAATGCTGTGAAAAAGAAACAGGCCCAACATGGTGTCCCTTCTGCTAGGCCAAGTCACCAAGCCAGAGCTTACTACCTAAACTTAATTACAGTTTCAGCCTCCCCCAGAAATGCAGGCAGTCAGGAATTTTCTGGTCAGCACATTGATAAAATAATCTGTCACATGAGCTTCCTCCATCTTCCCTAAAAGATGAAGTAATCTGCATTTTATAATCTGCAATTTATAAACCCCCTGTTCTTCCCCCCTAAAAGAAAGTGACCTGGCCTGAAACAATACCTTCTTTTGCTAATTTAATATACACCCCACCCCACCCTACCCCACCTCCCCAGCCTATGAAAACTTTCTCCATTTAGTACAATTCCTGGAAGCATCTCTCTACTTGCTCAACGGGATGCTGTCCTACTCATGAATCACTTAATAAAGCCAAGTGGATCTTCAAATTTACTTTGATGAATTTTGCTTCTTAACAATACTAATGATTCTTGTTCTGGGTTTTACAGCCCTGACTAGGTGCCAGGCACTTTACGTACATCACCTCCCCTGTCCTTACAACAGGCCTATGCAGTGAGAACTGTCATTATCGACATGTTACAGCCAAGTAATCTGAAGCTGAGGGAGACTAGGGCATTTTTCCCCAGGAAAAGAGTGGGCAGGAGGGAAGGCTAAAACCATACTTTCTTTTCTCTGAGTTAAGCATGAAGTTAGCTTATGCGCACACAAAAAGTTACTTACTGTTTGACTTTTATCATGGAGAGTCTCCGGTGTCTGGGTCTCTGCCACAAAGAAGAAAAATAGCCAACAGAACAGTTAAGAATGTTTTCCTATATACGAATTTTTAAAAAATTAGATGCCTACAGTCCTATTTGAAATTAATTCTACTCCATTCTTTTCACAGTAATTAACTGGGAAACCAACATAATTTACTGGGCACTTACAAATCAACTTTAGGATGACATTTGTTCACACAGGTAATGAACCCAACGGTTACAACAGGCCAATAGCTAGAGGTGAGCCAAGAGCAGGCAGGGGAGGACTACTGGAAAAAGCACAGGAGGGCCTCTTGCTAAAGGTCATCTGGGCCCCTCAGCAACAACTCCTGGCTTTGCAGTTGGCAGATCCTGAATTGCCACCACAGTGTGCCCAGACATGCACAGGTAACAGGAAAACGGTGGAATTTGACTACTATATGACCTTCCACTGAGAGTGCCTGACAGGTATGGGCAAATTAACCAAAATGGGCATGGACATAACATCAAACTCACGGCGCATGCTGCACCCACCCAAATACTGGCAAGGAGCGGGCCTTGCGGTGGCTAACAACAGCTCCACCTTAAGGAGGGACAGGGGAGGATGATAGACAAGAATAAAGAGGATCAAAATGGCGTAAATGCCCTCAACTTGTAACCAAACAAGGCACAAGAGTTGCCCGCTTGGCCCTTCCAAGTGTACTTCCACTTTAACCTAATAAACTCCTTGCTATCTGGTCTCTCTTCTGAATTCTTTCCTTTGAGACAAGGACCAAGAAAACACAACTGCACTCAACTAGTAATACAACTATTTATATTCTTTGAAACAGAGACCTATGCCAGGAAGACCTATGTGGAGTGTATGGTTTATTGGGTCCACAGGACCCCAAACAGTTCTGCAAAATTCCAAAACACTGATAATACTATGGCAGGCGTTATATATAACTAGACTTCAAAAGATAACAAAAAGTTTTCTTGAAAAAGTTTAACATTTACCCATTAAGAGGAAAACTGCATATTTCATTGCCTAAAAATAAAAATGGCTATAGCTACAATTTATCATGACCAGGCATTGTGCTACATGAAGCATCTCATTTAGCATTCAAAACTACTATACTAAAGTAGGGACTATTAGCTCCATTATACACATAAAGAAACTGAGAATTAGGAGGTTCAGTGACTTAGCCAAGGTCACACAGCTTAATGAATAACAGAAACTGCCTTCCAATTTAGGTCTGCATGGCTTGAAGCATACTTTCAACTATGTTACCTTAAACAACATTTACCTCAGCATTGTCACTATTATACATGTCACATTGCCCAGCTGACAGCTAGCCTTTCCCTTTTATTCACTTATTTACTCATCTGCCTATCATTCAATAAACATGTGCTACATACCTACTGTATGCCAGCTGTCGGGGACAGAGCAGTGAACAAGATGGGCACAGGCCCTGACCTATGGCTGCTGCATTCCAAAAATCAATAGATTATCAGCTTTGGGAAAATTAAGCAGGCCTACTCATTTTCCTGGCTGAGTCAGAGACTCTGAAACTTCTTAGATGTCATGGTCATTTTCTGGAAGCCTAAACCCCTTAATGTAAGACACCTGGTTTAACAGACTATGATTTTGATATTATAAAAGCATATTCTCGGCCCAAAATTATTCTTTTTTAAAAAAGTGAAGTAAAGAGATTATGTTCCACTTACCTTTGCTCTTACTACCCCAAAAGAAATTTAAAGTATAAAAACCACATTGGTGGAACTGCTAAGTAAACATGAATCTTAACCACACATAATATTTTCTAATGTAAATCCAGTTTCTGCTTCCCTATTATTATTTTTCTTGGTCTGAATGGTAAGACTGTATGACTTTTTTTTTAACTTCATTTCACAGTGAAAATGATGGATCAGATAGAGGCTGTTCAATTATCACAGCTAATTTTTACATAGATAGCTATCAACCAAGATGAGTGGGACAGTTGGAAGAAGTTGCAATGTTTTCCTGAGGGAACCCACGATTAGGCCAGGGTGGAGGCAGCAGTGGGTGCGGGACATGAGTGTCTTAAAAGTATATAAATTTAATAGTTGCCACCTACTATGTATTATGTGCCAATCAGTGCTTAGTGCTTTCCATGCACATTATCTTTTTTTTCATTCTTTTTTTTTATTAAGGTATCATTGATATACAGTCTTATGAAAGTTTCACATGAGCAACATGGTGGTTACTACATTCGTACATTATCTGTTGGTCTTTACAATAGGTAGATACTATTATTTTCCCATTTTTCAGATGACAAAACTGAGCCTCAGAGAGGCACTCTGCCCAAAACTACACATCAATTAATTAACAAATCTGAGGTTCAAACCACGTCTACTTCCAGAGCTGAGGATTCACCCATGACCCAGTCCTGCCTCCTTCCAATGGAAGAGAGATCACAGTTGTTTTGTGCTCAAGATGGGTTTAGGATCTTCCAAGATCCTTGCAACTCTTGTTAAGGCTCCACTCTCTAGCAAACATACTAAATGTGCCTATATTCCACATTAAAGAGAAGGTATGTATAACTACATACAAGTTGACTTGCAGGCAACTAATTGACATAATGTTACAGATTACACACATGCCATTAAATATTCATTAATTTTAATTTTTCATTTTGTTTGCCTGTTTTGGAGCTGTTGCCTTCTTCTGTTTAACTATGTTCTGAGGCCTTTGAAAAACTTAAGAGGTAAAACTATAGGTAAGGAGACATATGTTTCTGGTACAGACAACCCTAAGGAAATTCACTGCCTCGTGAAGAAGTGACCTCCCAGCCAGGAAGTGAGTACCCACTTGGTGGTGATGTAAAGAGTTTTGGATCACAGGATAGGAAAATGGAACTAAATGATCGCTGCGGTCCCTTCTAGGTGTATGGTCGTAGGATTCTTTATAATAATGGCACACAATAAATATCTTGTACAACCTGATTGGTCCACATTGTTGAGTATCATCTGTTTCTATCATACTAAATTTCCTCACTATTTGTATAAGAAATGTTGGCTACCAATCAATAAAGAACCACCAGGATTAAATCTTTAGAGAGCTGAGGTTAGTAACTGTAATAACAACTAATATCTGAGTGCTTTCTGCAGGCCAGTTACTACACTGAGCACCAGGCATACATTATCACATTCCATCCTTACAACAATGGTATAAACTTGAGTACCTGAATTAACCCTCATTGTAGAGGTAAGGAAATAGAGCCTCGCAGAGTTTGAGCAACTTTTCTGAGTTACTAAAGCAAGTATAAAGAGCTGACATTGGAACCCATTCTATCTTCCACTGAAATACTTAACCACAATGTCATTCTGCCTTCAGATCTTACTGATAAGATTAGTCATAATAACTAACATGTCTTGAGTATATACTTTGATAGGATACTGGGGTAAATACTTAAAGATACAATTTCTTGTTTAAATCTCACAAGGTGGGACTTAGGAGATTTCTGAGATTAAGATATAAGATTTACTATCCTTAGCCTCATTTTGCAGAATGAAAGACTTAGCTCCAGAGAATTTAGAAGAGACTAGGACACCCATAGGAAATATTTAAGATTAACCTCCCTGAACACTGTGACCTGAGGTCTGCTCTTTTGACCCTATATTCTCTTCCAAAGCAGCATGGAAAAGTTTTTGCTTAATTACTTGATGGAGCAGCTCCTTCTGAGTTTGGAATCTGAGGAAGCTGGTGGGCTTTATTCCAGTTAAAAGGGATCCTTGAAATCACCTGATCCAACCCCAACATGGACTGGGGCCAATTCATGACTAAACACCAGTCTGGGAGTAAATTAGAAAATGAAAAGGACAATATGATGAGTTTTTTATTAGATTAAATTTATGTAATTTAAAAGAGTATCCTTCCTCTACACAATGATAGCAATAGGATAAATTTTTCTTTCCCTATTTGAAAAAATATATAGATTACCAGAATTCATTTTTGTAGGGGTCAGGAATCTTATTGGGTGAAGCTACTCCTTGGATAGAAGAGGAAGCTGATATCCAGAGAAGTGAAAGGCTTTGACCCAGGTCACAGCACTACCTTTGAATAATCCAGAATCCTAGTCTTGAGCTCCTTTCTCCCAGAATAGATTTGTCTCCACCAGCTCCCTCATTTGGGTGCATGGAAACATTCATGCCTCCACCTTTTAACTGTTTTTCCATCTTTTTCTAATATTCAAAATCCTCTGAACTTAGAAACCGACCAAAGGCTTCCTCCGACACCCCACGTATGATTACCTGAGCCATGTTCCTTGCTGGTGAGCATCTCTGAAAAGGCTGTAGTACAGTCTCTCTGTGGAGTCTGGGCAGGGGTGGCCTTGGCTAATGTCAGAAACAAATAGAAGCATAAAGATTCTCTGAGAACAGAGAGCTTGTTTCAGGGGATCAAAGGGGTAGCAGAAAAAATATGAAACACAAGAAATGAAGAGAAACACATGCTCAGCTTCCGAGCCTACCTGGATCCCTTCGCTGAGAGTGTGTGACAATGTTGACAGAGATGTGTGACAGTCATCAGTCATAGTCTAATTAATAGAACTAACAGCCATGCAAATGGCCACACTAAATGCTTTCATAAAACATCTCATAAAATCTTTCCAATGGCCTATATGTAGGTATTATATTTTATAGAGTAGGTCACTGAGTCTAAATAACTTGCCCAAGATTATACAGCTAATAAGAGGCAGAGTTGGATTTGAATTCAGCTGCAAAGTACATGCTCTATAAATCTTAAAACATAAAAGCATGTGCACCCCCATGCCTGACACACAGTCCAGGGTTCTCAATCTTGGCTGCACGTGGGAGAGAATTACCTGGGGTAGACTATAAAATCCCAGTGCTCGGCTCTACCTCCAGAGGCGATTCTAATAAGTGATTAGAATCTAGTGTGATTCTAATAAGCAGCCATTTTCCCAAAGCCACTGATCTAGGCCTTTCCTTTCATTTTGTAGAGCCTATCAACAAATTTCTAAATAGATGGAGGGAATTAAACTAAATTAAAATTTAATTAGGAATTAAATTCAATTAAAATAGTTGGAGGCATTGCTGGTAGACCCCGTTAAACTTTAGGTCCTAGGGGCCCACCCCCAGGGCTGCAACTGCGGAGGTCAGAAGTGAGACCATTCAGTAGATTTAATATTATGTACAGGTGATTCTTATTCATAAATAAGGCATGCAAAGGTCCACTCACCTGGTTTGATGACCAACTCCAGGTGCGATTTTTTATCATTCATCAAGCCTGGGAATTGGATCCGACAGCAATAGATCCCACTGTCAGCAAAAGTCACATTCTTTATGGTCAAGGACACATCTCCTTCGTGGAAATTCCCCTTTAGCTGATATCTGCTAGATAGCTGCTTTTTTAAGCTTCTTCCATTAGTGCTGATTAACATACGGTAACATTCAAACACAGGACAGTGTCCCTTGCCCCAGCACACAGGCACAAGATTCTCAGGGGTAGCTGGAGAGTAGCTGCAGGGCAGATCAGCATTCTGACCCACCTCAACTATGTACACCCCTTCCAAAGACCCTGAATAAGAAGGAAAAGAGAGCAAGATGCAGGCAATGAGTGAGGCTGGTCCATTTCTGGAAAACTCCAAGTAATGCCTTGTAGAATAAAAAGGAAACCAAGCTGTCCTGTTTGGAGAATGGTTCACTATGGCAGTGATTCTCAGACTTTAAGGGCATCAGAATCACTGGGAAGCCTTGTTAAAACACCAATGGCTAGACTCAGCTGCTAGCATTCCTGATCCAACAGGTCTGGAAGGGCAGGGCACGCAAAGAAGCTGCATTTCTAGTTAGTTTGCAGACATTATTGCTGTGGCTGGTCTTGAAACCTCTCTGAGAAAACCAATGCCCAAAGAGAGAATTGTGCCCAGTCCTGTGAACACCAGAGGGCAAGGCTGATGGAAACAGACAGTCAGAAAATGGGTCATTATCAGCCAGGACATAGCTCACCCATCTGGGCTAGTTTGCTCATCAATGAAGGGCAGTCAACCTAATACAAATCTCTCTCTTTTTTTAAGCACTGGCATACAATGAATAAAAACTCTTGACTGAATAAGAAACTTGTGTTTCTTTTTTAAAAAAATATAGGTACATCGTAAAACATTTAAACAGTATAAAAGGTATATGAGAAATATGCTCCCTTTCCCTGCTTTTTCCATTTCCCAGCTCCCCTTCCCAGAGTCTATACATTAAGAAGTATTTGCATATTCCCATTCCCCTGAACACAAATAAAAGTCTAATATATGCATTGTTCTGCTCCTTGCTTTTTTGAATCAGCATGTGACTTAGAGTCATATCATTAGGTATAGTCATCTTCACTCTTTGCCTCATAGATATACCACAATTTATTTACCCACAGTCGTGCTAGTGGACTTTTGCTCTAACAAACGCTACACTGACCATCACTGTATCTTCATCAGTCACTATCCAGTCACAAAAGTCCGTACCCAGACTTACTTGTAAGTGGTACCAGCAACAGCAGGACACAGTCAAAGGGAGAATGTGAAAACATGGGTGCTGAAGAAGAAAAGTCAAGCAATGGCTCTGTCTAGGTGCTGTTCTAATTCTCCAGTCACACTGGGTATGTCCTGCAACTGTCTCTTCTCCACAGTCACAGGATCAGGGGCCACTCTTCCCAACTACTGACCCAGGGCATCTGATTACCAATCACTCCTGTGTCACCACCAAGTCTACAGTCACATCAGAGGAAACCCCAGTTCGCTGTCATGCTACCACACATCCTGTACACGTTCTGATACTTATCCTGTTAGTGTCAACTAAGAGGAAGCAATACTCAGAGGAAGAAAAGCATCTCAGTAAGTTGAGAGAGCCCTCTAATATCTCTGATGAAACAGTCCTCAGCTTGAAATGGCTGGCATGTGTGTCCAGCTGGTTACCAGGAAACACAAGAAAGGAACATATCCACGCATTCATTCAGTCAACTAGTCAGTCATGTGACCAGGGTTAATGAAGCTCTGCTATGTGCCAGGTGCAGTACTAGGAGCTGGAGAATATGGAAATGAATGTATGTTCCTTATCGTCACATTTATCCACTCTCTCTACTACAATGATGAGCCTAATTCTTAGCCTTGTTCTAACACAAATTGAAATATATCATATAACCTTGCTGGATTTCAGTTTCTTCACTTATAAAATTTAGAAAATGAGGAAATTGTGTTAGGTGATATATGCCCAGCTCCCTGCTCCAATATTCTGAATGTGACCTGAACTTTCAAACCCTTCCCCTTAGGGAAGGTGCACTGGTTTCTGCAGTGCTTTCTTTCCCCAACTGTGGGGGGAACTAAGGGAGAATTTCATCTCATATACATAAGACACCCCCTCCTCCCACTGCAGGGGCTTCAGGCTTCAACGTCAGAAAGGGCTGAGTTCCAGCCACACTTTCCATCACTGTGGTAGCATCTCAGACCCAACCACACTCAGCCTTGGAGAGTGATTTGTCTGGAAACCTTAAAAGTTAATGGTTCTTTTAAAAAGGGAAATGAGCTCACAAACTGAATAGTTTCTGAAAGCCTTGTGACCCTCCTCCATCTTTCCTTCCTGTATTTCATTGTCACTCACCTTTATGCCATTAAATGCATTTAATACACATACGCAGTTTATTCAGTGCGTTTACTTCTACAGCATCCCAGAGCTGGCAGTTACTCAAGAAATCATAGTCAATTTCTCATTTTATAGATAAGGAAGCTGAGACCTGAAAAAGGTTGATTTACCCAAACGCATATGATGAGTCATTTCAAATGAGAATATGAGTCCCCTACCCTCCAGATATTTTTTCACTATGAACTACATTTCATGAATGTCATATTTGCCCTTAGTATGTCTGCTCATATAACTAATAACAAACAGCATATGCCCATATTCAAGTATAAATTAGAGTGGCTTAATCATGGGGTCAGAGGTTATATTTACTAACTATGACCCTAGGCAACACTCTTTAAAGTTTCAGTCCTCAGATTTGTTTTTTTGTTGTTGTTATTACTGTTTTCTGTCCACCTCTAGAATTGCTATTGGAAGCAGCTTTGTAAAACATTAACAATTTATTCATTGACATTTAGACATTGAAGGGCCCCAGAATCTACTCTAGCCTCCTTTTTTTCTGTGTATAAGGGGTTGTTTCTGACATTTTCATGTTCACTCAACTTTTATTGCTTTTTATAAAAGGTTGCTTAGGTAATACATCCAAATGATTAAAATTTAAAGCAATATGAAAGCTTATATTAAGAAGCCTTGATCCCACCACCCCAAGTCTACCAATTTCCACCCACTGTATAGGTTTCCATTTTCCTAAGTCTCTTGTGTACAATCCCAACGCAAACACAAGAAAATACATATTCTTATTTCTTCCTTTCTTAGACAAATCATAGACATGTTTTGCATTTTGCCTTTTCTATTAACTGTTTGATATAAAAATCTTCTGTCATATACAAAAGCTTAGAGAATAGATACAAATTCCCAATACACAGATTCACAATTATCAAACTTTTATTTTAAAATCAACCCGACACCATGCTATTTCACTCTTGAAGACTTAGTGTGCATCTTCTTTTTGAAAAACAGACCTTCTGCTACACAACCATGACACCACTATCACATGAAAAAATTTATAATGATGTCTTAGCAACACCTAATTCTTTAACCCATAATCAAATTTCCCAAATTATCTTAAAGGTGTCCTTTTATAATAGGTTTGTTTAAACCCAGACCAAAAATATTTCTCCATTGCATCTGTTTGTTATGTCTCCTAAGTCTCTTTTAATCTAGAACAGTCTTCTGTCCCTTCCCCACTGCCACTGACGGGTGGTACAAACCACTTGTCCATATTCTGGGTTTATCTGTTTCCTTGTGTTGTCATTTAAGTTATTCCTCTTTTCTTTGTGTTTCCTATAAATGAAACTTAACTCTAGCAGTTTGGTTACATTCAGATTCGACTTTTTTGCCATGAAAGTTTCACAGCTAGTGCTGTGAGCTTCCATCACAATTGTCCGGTTGCTCCACATTTAGAGATGCTGAGATGGATCAGCTTGAACCTTTTTTAACTTAATATTCTGTCCTGAAGATCTCTCCATTTCACCTCATATAGTATGTCCTCACTGCAGCTATAGAGATCCCATTGGGTGAAAACAACAAAAGTTATCATTCCCTGGAAATGGATACTTCCTGTCTGTTTATTTGTGAAGATATGAAGACCCATTGAGGCCTGATTCTTTAGTTATGTGAAAAGGAAGTTTGTTTTTTAAAAGGAGATCTTTGATGTGTTTTTGTTAAAGAAGTCTTCTGTATTCTGATTAATAGGCTTCTACATTGTGCTTAGAAAGTTGTACCGTGAACTTCCTTAAGAGGCAGTAGTTGAGTGTTGGCTATAGGTACATAGAGGGATATTACATAAAACTACTGCATATGATACTACTGTAGAGATTAAGTTAGTGTTTTGCTTTCTTCCTTCATCAGCAGGGAAAGTGGCAGAAAATCTCAGACTCCATTCACATAGCCTCCACACACTAAATGGAAACATTAGAATTATGTGTAATTAGAACTACACAATAGATAACTAAAGGGCCACTTGACAAAATTCATAAAATAGAAGCGAGCAAATTTTACCCAGGTCACGAGGCAGGGAAACATGCGTGATACAGGTGGGACTATCTGGAAACACCCAGTCCAATTAGAATCTACCCTACACAACAGAGCAGCTGCAGAGGAATGCTCATTGGGGAGATAACTGTAATACCCCCTAAATGTGGACTCCAATACATACTTGATTGGCAAAGAAAATCTGCTATTTAACCTAATCTCATTAGGTTCCATGTACCATTAGTCCCAAAATTTTGCAATGGAAGACACTAAGGATGGATATTAAGGGTAAGAAATTAAGTTAAGCAATTTTGAATTAGCTGTCTGACTACCAGACTGAAGTTAGCTGTGTGACTTCCCTTTAATAGTCCTTGTGACCTTTTGTGTCCATACAGTACTTGAAAAAACCTTTATTTTATTGTATAAGTCATATTCACTGTAGGAAATTCTGAAAAACAGAATGAGTATAAAAATAAATTTAATAAAGGCTTTAATCCCAATACCACGAAACACTCACAATCAATACAATGGATCACCTTTCAGATTTTCCTATTTACCGCTCTATATATATACAAATGTGTTAATGTCAGTGTAACTCTGGGGAGAAAATATTTTCCCAGCCTGGGACAAAATACCTTTGAAACCAAAATAAGTCAAAGGGAGAAATAAAGTGGGAGAAACCCATTTATTACTTACAAGCAGTCATCCACTTCTGCTTGCCCGTCTCTCGCCACCCAGCTGCAAAAAGGGGTCCCACGCAACCTCTCTGGTCCAGATATGCCATTGCTCATCCTTGTAATTACCTATTGATATGGAGATGGCCTACTTCTGTCCACCCCTTGGAAACACCTATTGACATGGAGATGCACTAAGGCCAGGCGAGAGATTCTGGAAACATTGATGTTTTACCCACAGTTGATCTTGTGGGTGTATCACTGGGAGGTCTTGCTCGGAGACAGTTGTGAGTGAGCATCATGAACACAACAGAATCCAGAAGGCACAAACATCTCCTTGTCCTCCCCCTTAAAGTGCCTGTCAGTTCCAAGACAGCCCAGATGGAAGGCTTTTTACTTTTATTTTTTGTGCTCTCAGTGTTCACCTGCTTCCAGTTGCTGTCAAACCTCCCACCGGCTCCCAGCCCTGAGGGTGCTACTTCACTCCAGAGATCCTGGGCATACTTGTGGGGATGCCAGGTCTTCCAGGGTCTTCAGAACGACACATTTACAAGGCAAATCTCTCCCTTGCTATTGACCACATTTCAAAGGATGATCTTATGACAACCAACTCTTCTTTTCTTACCAAAGACTTGATTTATATTGCAGATGACAGAAAATCCAACTCAAATTCACTTCAACTTAAAAAGTTTATAAAATTCATTGGCTGACAGTATTGAAAAGTCCAGCTTTTGGCAAGACTTGAATCAAGGCCCCAGTGAGGTGACCAAGGACCTAGTTCCTATCTTGACTGTCTGGACCCAGTGTTGACTCCTTCCTCAGATTCTGCACGGCACCGCTCCCTGGTACCTGCAGAGCACATATCCACATACCAACATCTCTCGGCTGCTCCCACACAAGTCCAGAGACTCACATTCCCTCAAAGGCTCAGATTGGGTCACAGGCTCATTCCTAAACAATCTGTGTCCACAGGGTCAAAAAGGACTGATTGGGTTGGGCCTGGGTCTCATCCCGAAACCTCATGTTCTGAAAATGAGAGAGGGCATTTCCCCCAAAGAAAAAGTGCAGTGTGTTTCAGGAGAAATGGATGCTGAGCACCAAAAGCAAATGACCAGTACAGATGTCTTCCCAGAAAGGGATGGGGTGGAGAGATGGGGAAAGAAAAATCTGCCCCTCTAAATATGCATGGTTCTTCTTCTTACAAAAAAATTTTTTTATTAATACAGTGCTTTTTAACATACAAGGATATGCTCTTCACAACTCTGGGGAGATGATAAAGAACTCTTGTGTTTACAGAGAGTTTTGATATTTAGTAACAATGGATGGATGAATGCCAGACAGATTAACTTTAAGGTCACACTCTGACCAGTGAAGGGCCAGGTTAGAGCCCTCTTCAGTGCTCTTTGCTCCTCGGAACAGAAAACAGTGGCCCAGAGAGGTCATGTGAGCATTTTAATATATCACAATATACACAGCAAGTCACCTCCAGGGGAAGTCAATGCTGCTCCTGCCCATGGAATCAAATTTGTTCAGGGTAGAGGAAATGGGTAGGGGGGTGAAATAATTTGCCCTTACTCACTCAACAAGACTTCCATTAATGAAACTGAAATGGGTAAAAAGGGGTCTACCATCAAGAAAATTCTGTTGAGCTACATATGAGTCACTGTGGAGACTCCTACCTGTGGTCTCATCTTGAAAATGCAGGTCCCACCACCTCCTACGGAGGCCACACGGAACTGGAGCTGTGTGCGTGGTCCCTCATCCTGAACATGTTCTCCAATGCAGCACCTCTACTTTCTTTTTGTTTGATAATTAATCTTTCACTCCAGGTTCACAGAGTAAAGCTGATCATACTCCTCAGTGAAGGGACATACTACTCATCATCAGTCCCAGTGAGGGCTCTTGCTTATTTCATTTTACTATTTCCTTTCTTTGTCTCTGATCCACTGATTCTCATTTTCCTCTTTTCATAGGCATCCACTTTACAAGGAAATGGTGAGCAGTTTTCCAAAGTGCATATTCCAGCTCTCATTCTCACCAGCAGAGAACTCTTATAATGTTCCACACCTTTACCACTATCAGTATGTCTGACTTTTTAATTTTTTCCAATACAATGAGTGTATGGTGTGTCACAATATGGATTTAAGGTTAAACTACTGTTTAATGGAAAATACATGTACAAAACATTGCATAAACTTAGGCTTATGGTTTACTAATACTTAGAAAGCAAATACTCAAGCAAACCAGGACCCAAAACAAAAACCAAATCATTGCTAATCTCCTAAAGGTCCTCTGACCCCTACTCCAAGCCAGTATGTCCCTTCCTGAACACAAAACCTTCCACTTCTTCTACAGGTAATCATTATTAGAAATTTTGTAATAATCGTTTGTCTTTTTTACAGTCTTACCACCTGTGTATGTATCCAAAAATTATATGTGTAGTTTTGCTTGTTTTCAAACATCATGTGAATGAAATCATATCATCTATAGGTTTTTTTGTGTTTTCTTTCTTTCATTCAACAATGTATTTGCAAGAGCCATTCATGTTGTTGTATATCCCTGTAGGTTGTTTTTATTACCAAATTGTTTTCCTGGGAGTGAATATGTCTCAAATTATTTGTTCATTCTATTTTAGATGAACATTTTGTCTTGTTTTGGTTATCAGAGGCAATGAGGACATTCTCATACACGAACCCCGTGTATTAGGATTCAGACATCCTAATATATACACATATAGGAGCTTCTCTGGAATTTATTTCTGACAATGGAATTATAGGGTCAGAGGATATATATACATTTTGAACCTTATCAGATAATACCTGTTTTCCAAGACATCTACCAACTGCTGATAAATATTTCTCTTATTCCACTTCCTCATCTACACTTGGTACTGCCAGATTTAAAAAAATTTCTCCAGCCTGGTAAAGGATATAATGGCATCTCACTGTGACTTGACTCTGCATTTCCCTCATGATTAACGAGGTTTATAAGCATGTTCTCTTTTTTTTTATGAACCATGTGGATTTGGGGAGGGGTCGGGGGACAAATGAGTCTTTTGAGTCTTTTGCCCACTTTTCTGTTGGGTTTCTCATTTTTTTCCTATTGGTTTCTAAGAATATATATTCTGGATACTAGTCCTTTGCTGGTTTAACCTATTATAAATGTTTCTCCTGCTTTATGGCTTTTCACATATTTATGGTGTGTTTACTTGAACACACAATTTTTTAATTTAATGTAGTTAATATTTACTAGCCTTTTCTTTTGTGGGTAGTACTTTTGTATTTTATTTAAGAATTCTCTTACCCAGAGATTATGAAAATATCTGTCTCTATTAGCTTTAAAAGCTTTACACTTTTGTCTTTTACTGTTAAGCCTTTAATCCTCCCATAATTGATTTTTGTATGTTTTTTACCAGCCCCATTAATTGAAACTTTCAGCATTTTCCCACTACTTTGTAATGCCATCTCTGTTATATTTCAAAAATCATACAGGCATGGATCTGTTTCTTGGTTTTCTATCCTGTACCAATCATATAGGTATATTTGCCTTTCCTCCCATCAATGTAATACATTGTTTTAATTACTGCAGCTTTGCCTTTCCTCCCATCAATGTAATACATTGTTTTAATTACTGCAGCTTTATGGTAGGTGTTGATATCACGGAGGACAAATCCTCCCCTTAGTCCTTTTATCAAGGTCATCTTGGCTATCTGGGTCCTTTGTACCTCCTATATATTTTAGAATCATGTTACCAAATTAAAGCAAACCTAAAAAAAAAAAAAAAAAAGCCTGGTGGACATTTAACTGGCTTACTTTGAATCCACAGACCAATGTGGAATAAATCTGACCTCTTTACAATATTGAGTGTTCCAATCCATAAACATGTTTTATCTCTCCTTATATTTAGAGCTTTAACAATAACTCTTAACAAAATTTAAAAAATTTTCTCCACACAGGTCTTCAACTTATTCTGTGATTTTTTTTCCTGGGTACTTTATTGATGCTATTTTACATAGTATCTTATTTTAAAATTTTTATTTTCTGTTTGTTGCTGGTATTCTAAAATGCATTTTATTTTTGGATGTTGATTTTTTTTCTCCAACCAGTAAACTCTATTAATAAATTATCTGTAGATATTATTGGGTTTTCTATGTAAACAAGCATTTTTTCTGCAAATAATGACAGTTTAATTTCTGCCTTTTCAATCTTTTTTTTTACCATGTTGGCCACAAAATCTTGTACATATTTGATAGAAGTTTTGATATCAGGCATCCTTGCTTCATTCCAGCTCTAAAAGGAAAGGTTTCAGCTTTCCACCTTGAGTAATAATATGTGCTGTAGTTTTTATGGAGCTACTATTTGTTAGATTAAGGAGGTTCTCTTCTGTTCCTAAATCTCCTAAGAGACTTTTTTTTCATTTATGGATACTAAATTTTATAAAATGCTTTTTCTGCATTTATTGAAATGATCAAATGATTTTTCTTTTGTCTATTATTGTGACAGACTACATTAATTAGTTTTCTATTTTACATTCCTAAAATAAACACAGACTGGCCGTAAAACATTACTTTTAACAGATTATTTGGTTCAATGTGCTAATATTTTGTTTATGCTAATCTCATAAAAAGAATTGGGAAATGTTCCTTCTTTTTTATTCTCTGAAAGAGATGTATGAGCTAAGATTTTTTTTTTTCTAGCAATGTTTGGTAGAACTTCCCAGCAAAGCTATTCGAATGTGAAGTTTTCTTTGTAAGAAGATCTGGAGTACTGATTTGCATTTTTAAAAATTATAAAAAGCCTTTCAAGTTTCTTATTATTAAACCAATATTGGTAATTTTATAAGAATTTATCCATTTTGTCTAAATTTCCAAATTCATCAGTATAAAGTTTTCTATATTTTCATATTATTCCTGTCTATAAAATCTACAATATTGCCCCTTTTCACTTCTGCTATTATTTGTGTGCCTTCCTCTTTTTTTTCCCTTTATTGTTCCCCCTGAAGTAGCAGTGACTCAGAGCTCCAGGCTCTCAGGCACCATCCCAGCCCTTCTAGATCAGGCTTCAGCAAGCATGATCAGCAAGCCTAAGACTTAACTGAGTATGTTGCCTGGGGACAAATGAGTTTCAGAAATAAAGTGGTTCTTCGCTTCATTCTCAACATTATACAGCACCTACCCTATGAAATGTGTACTATTTATTATTATCATAGTTAAGGAAATTTGAGTTTCAACTAAGGCTACTCAGCTAGTATATAATGGAGCCCAAATTCTACCATACCTTGCACTTTTTCTATTAAACCTGAGCTTTATTTTTGCCATTTACTATCTTAAGTATCTTTGATGTGTGGCAAGTTACATTCTTGAGTCTCAATTTCTTCATCTGTAAAATACAATATTTTTCTAATTTGACTATGCCTAAACACAAATGTAGACCTGGACTATATGCAGAAATTTGCTTTTATCATATCTAGAGTATCTTTTCCTATAAGTATTCTCATTTTTAATGCTGTTAATAGATAGATGGTATTCATAGTAGATCCTTCTGTTTGCTGAATGACTAAATAATCATGAAAAACAAAATAAAGATCTGAAAGGCATTTTTCTGTGTAGTTCTGACACAATGCATTTCTGGCCAGCCACACCTCCCCATCTGACTCCCATCCTTTGAAGGTCTTTTCTTACTCCAAACCTAGAGTGCAGGGCAAGGACCCAGCAGCTTTACAGAAATTGGTCATATGTGTTAAGCAAATGGGAGGAGCATCCTACTGTCATCATCCATTCAGTACCAACCAACAGGGCTGAGGTCTTCCCCAGGTCTTATCTAGGCAGCCCTGGGAAAAAGGCTCTGATTAATAGACTCTAATTCACAACATAGTACTGATTATTTTGAAAAATTCACTCCCTATTCTTTCCATAAGAAAAGATTTTTGTAGGCCACAGACGGGCACAGACAGCAAGTCTCATTTGTTGAATAAAAAGCTCAATGTAACAAGCCGTACCTGAGTTTCTTCGTCTTACTCCCCTCTGCCTCCTGGCGGCAGCTTCTAAGCTTGAGGTGAGAGTGCCACTTACTGTTAGACTCATCACATTACAATTGAAAACAGCTAAATTTTTCCAAATGCCAAATGCGAAGGAAAAAACACTTAGCAGGAAAGATAGTTGATCTTTGATAGCTTACTAAGTATCAGAAATTGTGCTAAATATTTTGTTGTCTCACTTAGGTCTTAGAACAATCCTTTAGTTTTTATTTCTGTGACTATTAGTGGAAACACACTGGTTCTGTGAAAACACTCCAGTTTAGAATACAACCACCTAGATCATAACCTGTAGGCAAAATGCCATTGGCTGCCTGTTTTGTACAGTCCACAAGCTAAGAATCATTTTAAATATTTAAATGGTTGGGAAGAAATAAAAAGAATAACGTGAAAATAAATTCAAGTTTCAGTGTCTACAGTTACTTGGGAACATAGCCACACTCACTTGCTCACAGAGTGCCTAGGGCTGTTTTCATAACCATAGTTGTTGAGTAGTTGTGACAGAGAACTTATGGTCTTCAGTGCCCAAAATATTTACTCACTGGTTCTTTATTGAAAAAGTTTCTCAACTCCTGACCTGATTCTAATTTGAATATACCACCTGGGCAAACCACAAAGCCGATCCTGTTTCATAGTGGGGATAAAATCTACCAACATAGGTTTTTAGGAAGATTAGTACTGTCAGAATAGTATCTCAAGATACCCACAGAAGCCTAAGACATAAAGGCCTGAACATGTACAAAGGGAGCTCATTACTTCCATCTACAAATCTTCCTCCCTCAGTCCAGTGTCATGTAGTGTCTAAGAGTAGGGACTTTAGGGTCAAAATACTGGATTCCACTCTTGGCTCCACTATCTATTAGTATGACTTATTAACTACATGATTCAGTAGAGGAGTGGTAAAGTATGGAGGTAAGGGCTTAAGCTTTTAAACTACAATGTTTCAATCCTGGCTCTACCACTCAGAAGCTTGGAGATGTTGAGTAAATTACAAAACTTCTCAGAGCCTCTGCTTCATCTTTATTAAGGGTATAAAAATCATATTGATGGGTTGTTGTAAGGATGAAATGACTTTGTGTATATAAAGTGTTTAGAAAAGTGCCAACAAAGCCCTGTATGTTTGCTGTTGATTTCCTATCAGATTTAGGATTAAAAAAAAACTTCCCTTGGCCTTCCAAATCCAGAAATCTGCCCTCCATCTGCTTCTCTAGCTCCAACCTCCCCACTATGTTGCAGCCACAATAGCCTTTCTCACCCGAATCATACCAATTTATTTCTTTATGAGACACTTGCACTTGCTATTTGCAGTGGCCTCAGGACCTAGCACAGGTCTTTTCTCTGAAATACAGCACAGCACAATTGGAGCTGCCTTCCAAAGCCCTTAATAAATGTTATCAGGTAACACAGCTTGCAAAGAGGTTATGTGGACCGGGCATTATTAGCAGGCAATGGACATACAACTGGAGGATTCTTCTGAGTGGTGCAATGGCTGGATGGTTGAGGAACAAACTTACACCTTCCAAAATTAACTAGTTTTGTTGTTTATCTTCCTTCTATTTCCTACCCACACTTGATACTCCCAGCAACGAAATCAGTGTCAGGCATAGAGAACACAATATGCAGTCCATGAATAAATACAATGAATAAATGAACGGATGAATGGGGGGACCACCCTCCTAAAGATAAAGGGAATACAAATTAGTACCACCGTTTATTTTTGTTATTTATATTAAAAGTTTACATGTGTCTAATTTGTAGTAGACATCTACAGTACGGTTAGCTTAGCACCTCCTTTCCCCTGACAGGTGGACGACCTCCTCCCATACCTGGACATTTTGGGAACTAATGCTTACAGGATCCAGGCCCCAGCTGACTGGACAGTGGTGCAAACTTAACACCTGGGAACTGTTAGCAGCCATGCTCTCCACCCATTCTATGAGAAAAGTTGGTTTGTAAAGAGAATGAAGCTATCAGAGAGAAGCCAGATTGGGAAAGACACAGGTGGTCTGGATGGAGTTTGAGCCCCAGCTGCCCTGGAGACCCCCCCAGTCCTCTTCCTAGTTTAGATGTTCAACTTATCCTTCCATCATATAACAAGAGCTACCTCTTCAACAAGTTTTTTTTTTTTTTTGCTTCAACTAGTTCAAGGAGAGGGTATGATAATGTAATAGTCCTTTAACCCACTGCATAGTAAAGTCATCTACAGATTTCTTAAAACCAATGCATGGCTCTACTCCAGAACAATAAAATCAGAATCTCTATTGTCTGGGGCACCTAGGCATTGGTAATTTCAAAAGGCAACCAGAATATTCTTCCAGGTATTTCACTTTGAGGAATCAATCTATCAAGAATATTCATTATATAACCAGATATACAGATATATTTTGATCCTCACAAGATTGAAATACTTTAAACTTTTAAACTTAATAACTATCAAACCACTAGTGTTCCTTTATCCCACTGTAGTAGGAGTTCACATTACATCTCTTAGAATTGTTTATGTCAGGCCCAGCCCACTCTCCTGAAGCCAGAATTTAAAACACATTCAGACACACACACAAAAAGAATTTTAAGATTCTTCATGTAATTTTAATCTCCCCACATACACATACAAAGTTCGTATTTAACTGATGTTGTAAGTCAACATTATAATGTGATTTGATTAGGGTATTTTTCATGCAAGGGTTTGCAAAGCAGCCAAAAACTGGTTTTATTTATCTTAGCCCAACATCCTTCTCAAGGTTTTAAAGGGGTTAAAGTCAAAGAAGAAAGATTTCTTTAGAAAGCAGCTCATGTTATGCAGTGTCCAGCTTGCCTCCTCACAAAGGATGAGGGGGATCCTCTCCCCCTATAATTTAAGCTTAACAGAGCCCAGACTGTTCTCTGAAATCTCTGGATCCCAAAGATCTCAGCAAACACATACCAGAAAAAAAAAAGGGGACTGGCCAGCTAGCTGCCTAACTGAGAAGTGTCTACCTAGGAACAGCCTACATTCCCAAAATGTTTAAAGAAAAGGATGAATATTTCACATAATAGAACTGGCCTGTGACCACTTTAAACTGGACTTCTGACACCTCTAAGACTGGAGACCTTAGTGGAGCAAATCCCCAAAGGATGGTATACTGGAAACCAGGAATTGAGGGAAGAATAGAAAGTGGGCATCTGGGAAGTACTGTCTTTATCAGAGATTCTTAAGCATGGATTAGAATCGACTGGGTGCTTGTTAAACCACAGCTTATTGGGCCTCACACCCTAGTTTGATTTAGGAGGTCTGGGGTGAGTGTTGAGAATCTGCATTTCTTACAAATCCCCAAGTGATGTTTATGGGGCTGACTATGTGGTCTACCTTAAAGGCCTGGCAGAACCTCAGATACAAGGTACCCTGGTGCAAGAGAGGGTGGAAGCGAGAAAACCGAAAGTGTGGAAAAAAATCTCAGTTCTCAAAAAAGTTGTCTTCTTTCTCAAGTCAAATCAGCAGGGGTTGAAAAGGTGGGTTAATGAAAGGAGGACCTAGTCCTTGGTCATTTCAGGACCCGACTAACCAAGCCTTTACCATCTTCAAATGGCTTCTAAAGTTATCCCAGATGTGGCTATCCATCCAGCAGAAAAGAGAATGTAGGATCACACCAAAAATCTTTACGGGGCATGGGCTGGATTTTTACATCCATATTCTACTTCTAAGAACTGAGGCACATGGCCTTACACAGATGTGAGGGAAATGGGAAAACATAGACCCTGGCAGGGCAGCCGTATCTCAGTGACCTATCCCAGGGAAGCATGTCCACTGGACATGTGACAGTCTGCCACCAAACCCCCCTTCCCATTGCAGGCTTCCTGCCTTAAGCAAGTCTCAGGTTAACTTTAAAGGAAGTGTATAGTTAACTACATTCACATTTTAATTACTAAAATCAATGTTTGTAACTAAAAGTAATCAAAAGGCTTATTATCTAAGTGACTGGAAAAAGTTACAAGACCCATCCAGGAGAGAGAGAAGAGCTGAGATAGTGTGTTTACTGTAGCAATCAAGAGGGAAAATACAATATGAGGTTCCTCTCTCTTAGCACATTACATTACCATTTTAGAGATTAAACAAAGTTTTAAGTGAAATAAATCTGAAGATTTCATAATTTCACATTTATACAGCTTGATATCCTTTATTTATCTATCATTCTTAAAGAAAATGACAAATATATTTCAAGGATTAAAGCCTATGATTACTGAGGATAGCTTCAACATCTACTGCAACTCCAAAAACAGGTATGTCCCACACAACAGCAGCACAGTCTTGTCTAATGTCAGCAAACCCATTTGCCGACACTTGCCATGCAGTAAAATCACTGCCTGTGACATCTCGTAACTGATAAAGATGGAGTGTCAAGCTGTTTACATGACTTCTAGTTCTATCTCTTTTGTGACTCTCCAAGAGCAAATTAACTAAAATATGACTCTTTCTGCTGAAAGGAAAAAATAAAATAAAAATTTCCTTCATGGTCTTTCATTCATTTCATCAATGAGGACACACAAGGCAGCATCCTTCTCTATAATCTGGTCTCTCCTATGACCTGAATTGTCCCTTTGCTGTTCATTCTGTCCAGTACAATTGTTGCTATCATCAGCATCCATTGACTCAGTTTTTACTCTCATCCCTGCTTCTGAATGGGGCAAATCATCAGGCAAAGCAGCCAAGCAATTTTGTATCATCTCAATGACTCGTTCCAGATGCTTTTGAAATCTCTCAGCTGTTTCAAGGCGCTGACGTTTCTGCACCTCCATCATGACTCTCAAGGTCTCTCTTGCTTGGTGGGGTCGGTATTCATTTATGAGATGATGCACATGTACAAAAAGCAGCTTAAGATCTTCTAACTTCTCTTCCCGTTTTATACTCCCAGGGCTTCTTATCAAGATATCTAAGAGGTCTAGGAAATTAATAAGGATAGACATATTGAGTTTTCTCAGTTCCTTCTTATGATCAAACTGCATAGGATGAAGCCTTTCGATGCCCTGACTTTCTAAAGGACGGATGATAAGGTCATCACATTGGAACTGGTTGCCAAACATCATATAGCTGTCTTTTATTGGAGGTGGAGGCTTGGGAGCCAGGCCCTCCTGAATATTTTCATCTGTATACTCCTTGATGTACTGCATCGGAGGTGGCGGAAGGGCACTCACTTGCTGTGGCTCACCCATCGTGGAGGATCAAGAACCTACAGAAATAGACCAAAGATTCAGAGCAGAGCTACAAAACAAACCTGTCACACTGGCTCACTACAGACAGAATAATTTCCTTTTCTGTTCCTAGCTGCTCGGACCCCAGGACAAAATGACATCCTAAGTTTCTAAAACTAACATTTACAACAGGGAAAGGCCACCATCCTTTTCTAATTAGCATATATTCTGAATCATCCAAATATTTTTCCATCTCTACTTAATACACAATTCACTGCCTTACTAGCCTTCTGCATATTCACTTTTATCATTATCCAATCTTGCTTACCTCCTAACTCCACAAAAACAGTTCATCAAGTAATTAACAATCACATGACCAAATTCAATGGGTATTTTTCTAAGGTGATAAACTATCACAGCACAATTTTCTTCCTTTTCAACACACTCTCCTCTCTCAGCTTCTGTGAGCCTACATTTGTTTTTCTCCTACCTCACTGGCCACTTGCTCTCAGTCTCCTTACTGCTTCTCCTCTGTTCAAATTTTAATTTTGGTGGGCTTCAAAGGGTTGTTCTGGGCCTCTTCTCTCCCTTTAAGTGAGGAAATCACCAACTCAATACCAAAGGTTATTTGGTAAAAAGGCAGGCACCATAGAGAGTGAAGCCCTCTGGAATTAGCAGGAACAAAGCACATTCACGCCAGACCGCAAAGCCTCCAGCCATCAGCATTCACCTGAGAAGGAAGATTCACTGTTCCTCAGTTTCTTGATGTTTTGATTTCAAGAGAGGGAAAAAACCCAGACTTGACATGAAACCTCACAATTTTTAAATACTGGTGATTAATTTCAGAAGCTGTCAAGTACTGTGAGGTCAAAAAGAACTTATCTACAATAATCCTCGTAGCCCGCTGGCCAGTTTTAGACCTCTGCTCTATATTCTTCCTTGGGTAGTCTCAGTCAATCCACAGCCTTTACTACCATTTCTATCCACGGTTCTAAACCGGGGCAATGTGTCCACCAACAGACATATGGCAAGGTCTGGAGACATTTTTAGCTGTCAGAACTGTAGGAGGAGATACTAGTGGCATCTAATGGGTAGAGGCTGGGGAGCTAAACACTTAAAATGCACAGGACAACCCACCCCACCACAAAGAATATCCTGCCCAAAATGTCAGTATGTTGTGTCAAAGTGGAGAGATCCCAGTATATATGTTCATCACTATTGTTTTATCTCCATTCCAGACTATTCCTGAGTTCCTTTTGGATGTCTCATTAAGTCATTCAACCTTAAAATAAATTTTCTGAAAAAAGAATAATTCTTCGATTTGTATACACACACACACACACACACACACACACACACACACACACACACACCACAAATCCTGTTCCTCCCATAGTTTCGAAATACTTCCAACCTCAGCAAAATGTCCCATTACCTACCTACTATTTCAGGTCAGAAACTCAAAGGTTAGCTTAATCCTCCATTTTTACCTCCTCTCCCCACATGTGAGTTTATCAAGTCCTGTTGAATACAGATCTTTACCTGAAATTCACCAGTTCTAAAAATGCCACCATTCCCTCTTGCCCAGAATACAATGATGTCCCCAGGGATCTTTTTGCTTTCACTGTTGTTCTGCTATATAACAACCAGCATAATTGTTCTCATACCCCATGCCTTCTCCCTCATTATATCCTAGCAATACTGTCTTCAATCGAGTATTCTCACACAGTTCTTAAACTGTACCAACCTCTTCTGCCTTTGGATCTTTCCACACACTTCTCTTCCTCCTTCAGGCACTGGCTTAAAATATCATCTCTACAGAAATGACTTCTCTGAGTACTCATCAAAGAATCTGCTCCCCCAAAGAGGGAAGCAGATCCTGCCTTCCCTCTTTTATTCTCTGTACTACTATCTGATTTGATTCCCTGATCAGCAAAAAGCTCCCCAAAGGGAACTTGATGAATATTTGTCAAGCATCTCCATTCATTTCAAGAGGGCTCCAAGTCAATGGGAATTTGGAAGCAGGCACAAATATCCTTAATGTATATTCACTCCTTCAAATAATTAGTTTGTCTATCTATGAAAATGAGTATCCAGGAATGGTGTTCATGACAGATAATATATGAGCACATATTATGTGCCAGATGTTCTAAATACTTTTCTCATGATTGTGAGAAACCAGAGAAGAGAAAGGTACTCTTTCCATTTTAAAGAAGAGATGACTATGGCTCAGAAAGGTTGAGCTGCTTGAGGAAAGTCAGAGTAAGTAGTAGAAGAAGGATTCAGAAACTAGAGATCTTAAACAATACATTATCTTCAAGAACAAGCAAGAAACACAGCCTCCATCCTAGTGTTGCTGTCAATTTATCAAGGAAAACAGACAAGAAATAACTAGCTACAAGTTTTAAAGCTACTACAAAAAAAAAAGATCAACAGGTCTGACTACCAAAACACATCTAAAAACTCCATATAGAAAAATAAAAGCAAAATTATAAGACAATCCCATTCTTCTGGGAGAAAAGTGCTTGCAAGCTAAAGAAGGGCAAATACTAGAAATTTTATTTTCATTTTTTTTTTAATGTTTTTTTCTGATCTGCATCCCCTCTAGAAGAAAAGAACTATGACTTCAAGAATTTCCTGTCTTGTTCACAACTCCACCTCCAGCACCTCAAACAATACCTAGAAGGTGTTAGATCCTTGATAAAGGTCCACTGAGTGAGGTTTTCTAAAAACCTGTATTTAAAACAAAAAATAGAAAAATAGGCAACAAAAGGTAACAAGGAAAATGCAAATGCTAAATAAAGGTGGGAGAATATTGAGACTGATACTCTTAAAAGCAAATTTTTAAAAGGATGCTTTTCATTTAACAGACTATCAAGATTTCAAATATTCCATAATTGAACAAACATTAGAACACCTTTTCAGCAGGCCCTGGATTCCAGCAGATATCACACACACTCTTCTTCCTCTGAGTTTCTTCAATGGTCACCCCAATCTCAGAAGCATAAATCTGCTTTGCAGCAAAACCTTCTGAGATGGAGCGCATCCCTCACCTCAGCTCTTATATAAGCCTCCATCACAACCATCACATAACATTCGGTGGTAAACCAGTACCACCCGAGAGAATATAGGGAATTCTCCTATATAACTGATAGAAAAGGATACAAATATACATTGGAATTTCATTTGGAATACCGTAATTTAAAATGCTGATATTCTTTGAACCAACAACTCTTATTTCTAGAAATTTATCCTAAGAAAATATTGGTACAAGTACGCAAAAATATATATAAGATTATGAATGTTTAATGCAGCACTGTTTGAAAAGAGCAGGAAAAAAGGTGGAAATAACCCATCACTTCATGAATATGACAGCTGGATAAAACTGTCTAAGTAATACAATACAGCCAGTAAGGAAAAAGGGATTAAAGTGCATGGGTTGAGGGAGGTAGTTCTAAGCATTGTAGTTTTACTCATTTACAACACACTTATAATAGTTGCAAATAGCTGTAATCAACTTAAAACTTTTAAACATACAGTTACAAAAAAGTTGTACAAAGAGTATAAAGAACATTCCATATTCTTCATCTAGATTCTCCAAATGTTAACATTTTCCCTCATTTTCCTTACAGGTCTCTCATTCCTGTAACCTCAAATACTACAAGCATTTCTCTTGTAAACATACAATTGCCAAAATCAGAGAATTAGCACTGATGTGGTACCTAAGAATAAATTTTAGATAGCCCAGGTTTCACCTCACTCAAGCTTTTTTAGGTTGGGAGTCCTGTTTTGTGCTTCCCAGCACAATGTGGATTGCTCTATTTAAGCCGCAATTTTCTAAAGGCCAACTATGTAACAGGTAGCATTGCTTGTAGCCTCTTAGTCTTCGTAACAACTCTTGAGTAAAGTACTATTAACAATTTCATTTTAGAGATGAGGATCTCAAGCTTCATTAAGGGCAAGTGTTTGCAACAGATCAAAAGACTACTACTGGCACAGCAGGAATTCTTACGCTTGGTCCTTCTAGCTGCAAAATACAAGCTCTCTTCAATCAGTAAACTTTGAAGCTTCTAACTGTACAACAGTAACATGACATATTACAGAATCTGCTTACTTCTCTATCACTTCTTTAGACTCAACGTTTCAAAGACGATGGAGGCCTTTAATAAAACCAGCGCCCGGTATCATATCCGGCGATCAGACTCAAGGACCACTTTCTAATGTTTGTTCCATTCTGGGGGCTTAACCAAAAACAAAAGATATTCGAAGGTCTCACCCCCAGACATTTGATTTATTCTGCCCTCCGCGAATGCGGCCGCTGGAATGCAGCTTTTAAAACCTCTCCACATGAATCTGACGATTAGGCTTGGGATCCACACCTCCCTCCCCCGTTTCCCATTAATCCAGCTGATGTCAGGACTGCTCCCTGAGGAGGAAAGGCAGATGGTTATTCTCATTTTTAAAAGGCCAGAGAGGCCCGATGACTCGCCCAGGCCAACAGCCTAGCAAACAAGCGGCGCGGGGCTGGAACCCCGGACTCCCAAACCTGCAGTCCGGCCTGGCCACCCCACCCGGAGGGAGCCCCAAGCCCAACGCGCTGAGGGCACCTCCCGCCGGGCTGTCCACCCGGAGCTCCGCGGGCCGCGGGGGACGCGCGAGGGGAAGGCAGGCGAGCGCGGCCTGCGCCAGGCCTCCCGGGATCCCTACCCGCCCTGACAAAGCCGCGGGGTCCGGAAAGGGAAATGCGCGCGGAACCGAGCCACAGGCCGTCGCCGCCCACTCGCCTCAGCTCTGCGTTTAGACTGCTAGTCGCCTCAGCCTCCGCAGCCGGAACCGACTTCCGGCCTCGTCCTCTAGGAGCGAAAGCCACCGCCGCTGTCCCTTGATTGGCTGAAAGAGCTGTCCTTTAACCTATTGCTCGCTAATACGTATGCGCCTATTTCACTTCACCCGCCCTCCCCGCCCCCCGCCCCCCTGCTGCTATTGGGCTGCGGAGTGACCCGCGGCGATTGCGGTGGGGCAGGTCTGTTTGTATTTTCTGTCGATGAAAGTGGCGGCTGGTAGTTCCGTTCCTTTTCGTTTCTTTTTAACGTTAAAATTAAACAAGATTAGCCATATGCCTTACATGAAAGAAAATACAGGTTATTTTTTTTAATTATAATCAACTCTAACCCCACTGTCAAAAATAACATTTAAAAGAATGAGATGGAGTCTATATGCTAGTTACATACATTTTTTAATCTGGAAATATTTGTGCACGATTGAGACTCAATAATATATTCTCAATTTCCATTTTTCACCATCCATTCACTTTTTATCTTAGGAATTCAGAGATGTCCATTGTATTTCTAGGCAAGAAATTAACAAGTTGAGAAAGAAGATGTTTCCTTTGAAGGTTATTTTCCTAAAAGGTGTTAAATTTATAAATTTAGGAGAATTTTACAAGAGCATATTGCACATAAAAAATAAAGGTGGTTATTCTGATAAAAGTTCTCAATTTTACTTCTTTAAGGTCCTTTGATTTTATTTTCTAAATGCTTGTTATGGAGAGTTCCAAACATACACAAAAGTAGAGAAACAGTGTACTTATAACCCAACTTCAACAACTATCAACCCATAAATATTACTTTATATTAGCATGCATCTCTAGAAGTTAAGGACTCATTTTTTTTAACATAACCACAGAACCATTGTCTCATTTAAAAATAAATGAATAATTATTTAATATCATCAAAAGCAAATGAGTATTTGTATCCAATTATATCAGGATCCAATAAAGTCCACCCCTTTGTGCCTGGTTGATGTGTCTTTTTGTATTTTTAAACTGTGGGTTCCTTCCGCCATCTCAGTTTTCCCTCACTTCAATTTATTTGTTGAAGAAATCCATTCACTTTTGAACCTACCCCAATCAGGCTTTTCTCCCTGCAACTGAGACCAATTATAACCTACACCCTGATCGCCAATGGTCTCTCGTAGTCCTCATTTTACTCCACTCTTGAGTAAAATCTGGCACATTTGATCATTTGCATCACCCCAGGACTCAGATCTCACTTTTCAGTGGGATATCTTCTGAAAGGAGGCAATACCCACGTGATATCCAGGTCCTGGCACACCTTCTTCGCATTCAGACCCCCTTATCCAACAATGTTATATGTCTTTATTCAATTGCACTTCCCTCAATTTCAAAGGCTCATATCTAAAAATTTGTCTTTTACTCCTCTTTCTCCCATACTTCATTGCAACTATCATACTGACCTTTTGTATTAGTTTTATTTAGAAATAAGTAAAAGTCCCAAATATAACTAATTTTTACCATTCTCACTACTATGATCCTAGTCCATGCCACCATTATCTCTCCTGAACTTCTGAAACAATCTTCTAAGTGATTTCCTCATTTCCATTTTTCATCTAATTCAGTCTGTTTAACAAACTGCCTTAAAATTTAAGACAGACCTGAGCACTCCTTTATTTAAGGTTCTCCAAGGTTTCCTGTCACGTTTACAGTGAAATCTAATGTCCTCATGTGGCCTATATAAAGCCCTGCAAAATTTAGTCCTGGCTACTTCTTCATTAATATTTCCTACTATTTTGGCCAGGATCACTCTTCTCCAGCTACAGGCTTTAATTCTTTCTTTCAAAATTGCCAAGCATGCTCCTGCCTCAGGGCTATTTCATCTGCCTGGAGCCCTCTTTCTGCAGATACTCACATGCCTTACTTCCTCATTTCATTCAGATTCTTTGGTCAAGTGTGACCTCACAGAGGTCTTCCCTGGTGACTCAATATAGAATAGCACATGCCCAGTCATTCTTCTGGGGAACAGACCCAGTCCCCTTATTGTGAGTTACTTACTATGTAACTTCCTTCATGGAACTTATGTGATACCATATTAAATCATGCATTTATTTATTTATTTGTTTATTTTTTCTTTCTTCCCCAACAAAACACAAGGTTCATGAGCATAGTGACTTTTAGTCACTGCTGCATTCTCAGCCCCTAGAACAGTGCCCCAAATTAGCAAAGTAGTCAGTGAACATTTATTAAGTAAAACAATGAATATAATTATCATTCAAATGAATTCAGTGTGATATTGATAAACCACAGTCTATTTAACCAATGCCCCTTTGTGTGAAATTATTTTCCTCCCAATTTTTTGCTATTATTAATATCTTGGTGCATACATGTTTGTGCACATACCCAGTTTTTGTCCTTGAGATAAATTTCTAGATATGGAATTACTGGCCACAAAGGTGTCTTAGAGTTAGTGGCAGGATCAAGGCTAGAATCTAGAACTCTTGACTCTCAGTCTAGGGTTCTTTACAATCAACTACAAATGAATAATAGTATGAAACTCATTGTTAGATGGGCTATTGAAAATATAGCATATCATAGACATTTATTTAAATGGCTATATTTCCAGAGTTGAAGGGAAAATTTACTCCTTGGAGATGACTCCTATAGCTTAATAAGCAACATCCGTTCAACACATTTATTGTGTGTCTACTGTGCTACGCATTGTTCTGGAAGGTAAAAAACACAGACAAAAGCCTTGCCTTCTAATGGAGAGACACAGACAACAAGAAAACAAACAAGAATTTCAGATAATGTAAGGGCTATGGGAGAAAAAGGATACAAAATAATGTGATAATTATGTGGGTTGGTGAGTAGCCACTTTACAGACTGTGATCAAAGTAGCCTCTTCCAGAAGGTGACTTTGGAGCTAAGACATCAGTGCCGAGAAGGAGTCAACTGTGTAAAGATCCGAGAGACCGCAGGTGCAAAGAGCCTGAGGCTGCCATGATCTTCCAGAGTTAGCAAGGCAGGAAAGGAGCCTGTGTGCTCCACAACTAATGAGCAAAGGGAGAGGAAGAGGGCAGGAGGGGGCAGAAACAGGCAAGGGTACATGGTAACTGGCATCTTGCATATTTTGGGGGCTTTTATGTTATAAAAAATATTATCATTAGAGCCTAAGTGGTGAGCAGAAATATTCACTTCTTTTCTCCACTGTTGATTTACAGTTAGGTTTCTTTAAGGTATGATTTACATATGGCAAAAATAACTTAAGATATACACTTTGATGAGTTTTGATGAATGTACACTGTCATATAATCACCACCACCAGAATTAAGATATAGAATATTTCTATTACCCCGAGCAATCTATTTTGTGCCCCCTTTGTCTTCAATCCCCTACCCTCACTGCCAGCCCCTAGTACCACTGATCTGATTTCTCTTCATACGGTCTTGCCTTTCCCAGAATGTCATCTAAATGGAATCATACAGTATGTAGACTTTCATGTCTATCTTCATTCATGTGGCTTAAAACTTCTGAGGTCCATCAGTGTTGTTGCATAGATCAATAGTTTATTCCCTCTTATGTTCCATTGTATGGATGTACCATAATCCATTTATTTTTCACTGGTTGATGGATATTTGGGTCATTTTCCTATAAATATTCATATACATGTCTTAGTATGGATATATGTTTTCATTTCTTTTGAGTAGCTACATAGAAATGGAATTGCTGGGTCTTAGCATAGTTATATGTTTAACCATGTAAGAAAGTATCAAGCAGCTTTCTAAAGAGGCTGTGTCATCTTTCATATCCACCAGCAAACTAAGAGACTTGCAGTTGCTCTGCATCCTAATCTGCCCTTGGTGTTTTTCTTGGGATTCTAATAGCTCTGTAGTGGTTTTAATTTGCATTTGCCTGGTGTTAAGTATCTTTTGTGTACTTATTTGCCATATGTATGTTTTCTTTGGCGGTCTGTTCAAACTTTTTGCCCATTTTTTAACTGGGCTGTTTGGTTTCTCACTATTGAGTTGTAAAAGGACCCACACATTCACAAACAGACACACAGTCAGGATATAAGTCCTTTATCAGATATGTGTTTCCTAAATATTTTCTCCTAATCTCTGGCTAATATTTTCATTTTCTTAACACTGTCTTTCAAAGAGCAACTTTTCTAAAAAGTTTCAATGAAGTCCCATCTATCAAATGTTTTCTTTGTTTCATACTTTTTGTGTCCTATCCAAGAAATCTTTGCCTCATCCAAGATCTCAAAGACTTTCCCTTTTGTTGTCTTCTAGAAGTTTTTTAATTTTAAGTTTTACATGTAGGTCTACAATTCTTTGAATTAATTTTTATATATTGTATGAAATGAACTGAAATTGCCTCTTTTTTTTTGCCTGTGGCAGTCCAATTGTTTCAGCACCATATCCCTTGATTTTGATTCTGTTAGTCTTACTACCTCTGTCATTGGTAGACAGGTTCATAAATATTCATTTTTATTAGTCAAGTATATTATATCTCTACTTATTAACCAGCCCAGGCACAAATAATGGAAGCTAGCAAATTAAATTTTTCATCTCCAGTCCCTGCTTCTTCCCATCATATGGTTTTTGTCAGCTATTACATACTGTTAGCAATGCCCTTTGGGTGAGAGTCATCACCAGTGCATTTTTCCCTCCAGTCTGTTGTGTAGTTTCGATTCCTAATGACTATTTTTGCTATTGTTTCATGGGTACTAATGACCTTGTCACTAACAACAATCTCAACAACCCAGATCTATGTGCAGCCGATGGCAAGGCAGGATGCACCGTTTGCTTTGTGTATGCCTTTCAGTAGCAGCAGGGGGCAGCAGTAACCCTGGGAACTATCTCCAGTTTAGACTATTTTATAACAAAGTTGGGTCCCAGGTATGAGGCCCACAGAGGGACAACATCATTTACCTCCTGCAAGTAGTGTCACAGTGTTGATTATTACAACTATAGAAGTTTTGAATAGGTAGACGATAGACTGGTTCCTTCCACTTTATTCTTCTCTTACATAGTATTTTAACTATTCTAGCTCCTTTCCCTTTCCATATAAATTTTAGAATAACCTTATCTAAATCTACAAGATATCTTGCTGGGATTTTTATAGGAATTGTATTAATTTGTATACCAATTTTGAAGAAAAAGCAATTTTTACCGTGTGGAGACTTTCAATCCATGAACCTTATATGTCTCTCCATTTACTTGGTTCTTTGATTTCTTTCCTCAGTCTTGTGCAGTTTGCAGCATGTAAGTCCTGTGCAAGTTTTTGCAGACTTGCATATAAGTGTTTATTTATTAATTTTTGTTATTGTAAATGGTATTGTATTTCAAATTTTGGTGTGCATGAGTTCATTGCTCATATATGATATATAGAAATACAATTGATTTTGTATTTGCAAACTTGAACTAACTTGTTAGTTCTAGGAACTGTTTTGTAGATTGCTTGGAATTTTCAACATAGACAGTCATGTTAACTCCAAATAGGAACAGTTTCATTTCTTCCTTTCTGATCTGTATGTTATTTATTTTATTTTCTTGCCTATTGTACAACCTTTAACGTCCACTACTATATTGAATATGATTAGTGAGAGAGAGAGAAGACTTCCTTGCCTTGTTCCTGATTGTAGGAAGAAAGCATTCAATCTTTTACCACTATGTGTAATGTTAACTATAGGTTTTTTGCACATGCTCTTTATCAAGTTAAAGAAGTTCCCTCTTTATCTAAGAGCTTTTGTCACGAATGAGTGTTACAATTTGTCACATACTTCTGCATCACTTTATCTAATCATGTGAATTTTTTCCTCTGTATCCTCTTACTATAGTGGATTATATTGACTTTTGGATGTTGAATCAGTCTTCCATCTCTGGAATGGACTCCACTTGATCATGGTGTAAAATTCTTTCTACATATTGATGAATTCTATTTGCTAATATTTTGTTAAAAATCTTTGTGCCTATATTCATGAGTGATAATGGTCTGTTGTTTTTATACTCTTTGATTTTGGTATCGGAAGAACACTAACTGCATGAAATGAATATCCTAAAGAGTATTTTTATTGGGCATAGGATTTGGGGTTTTCCATTCTTTTCTTTCATCACTTGAAAAACATTATGTTACTTATTTTCTGTCCTCCTTGATGTCTTATGAGAAACCTACTGTGATTCAATGGCACCCCACAGGCTAAGGTGCCATTTTTCTCTGTCTGCTTTCAAGATTTTTTCCTTTGTTTTCAGAAGGTTAATTGTGATTTGTCTTGGTGTGGATTTCTTTGGGTATTTCCTGTCCAGCTTTCTGAATCTGTAGGTTTATATCTTCTGCTAAATTTTGTAAGTTTTCAGTCATTAATTTATTCTAGTATTTCTTCAACCCTGCTCTTTCTCCTCTCCTTCCAAGGCCGGAATGACATGAATGTTAGATCTTTTGTTGCAGTTCCACAGGTTCCCTAGACACTGCTTTTTTTTTTTTCCAGTCCATTTTCTGTGTTTGTCTTAGGTAGTTTTATTGTTCCAGTCACTGATACTTCCCTCTTTCCTCTCCATTCTGCTGTTGAGCCCTAATTACTAAGGTTTCTCTTTTTCAGTTTTTGTATTTTCAGTTCCAAAATTTCTTTAATAAAGCTGTCTAATTTTTCATTTGTTTCAAGCATCTCCCTAATTGCTTTTTCATGAGTGCTTTAAAATCATTGTAAGGTAATTCTAAGCTGCCATCCCAGTGTTAGCATCTATTGACTTTCTTTCTTCATTCAGTTTGGTATCTTCCTCTTTCCTGGCATGACAAGTGCTTTTTTGGCCAAAGCCTGGACATTTTGTATGACATTAGGAGATTCTGGGTCCTATTTAAACTCCTTTTAGCAGACTTCCTCTGACACTACTCCAGCAGAGGACCTTAAGTCCAGGTGTCCCCCTTGGCCTCAGTCCACACCCTGGAGGTGGGGGCTTTTCATTATTTCTGGGCCAGAGTGAGATTTCCAGATCCCTGCACTGTCTGCAGTGACAAGGGGAGTGGTAGGGAGGGCTTTACTACCAGCTGGCTGGATAAAAGCTCCAGCGCCCTGCCTGTCATTCTCTGACACCCAGTGGGAGTATCGGAGGCCTTTTTACAGCCGGTGAGGATGTTAGTCCAGACTTCCCAGTGGGTTCTTGCTTGTATGGGTGGGAGGCAGCATGGTTTTGCACTGTGATGTTTAGCTGGAGTAGTTATTGTCTAAAAGCCTTTTGTCTTTCTTGGCTGTCCTTTCCTTGTCCTTTGGCCAGAGAGAGGAGCTTTTGTTGTGCCTTATTTTCAGGATTGCCAGCTTCTTCAGCTCCAAGTCTGAGATATATATGAGGCACAAAGAAAACCTTAGGAGCTCACCACCATGTTGTGCCTCATTTCCTGAGGTCCATGGCTGGTCTGTCTTCTTCTCTCCACCTTTCAGAGCTTTCTAATGTTTATTTTTTTATGTCCTAGGTCTTTAGTTGTATGAATGAAAGGAATAGGGAAAAATATGTCTACTCCATCTTTCTGGAAGCATATGCCTAACCAGTCCATTGTTGACTAAGCAATAAATTATCGAGGCAAACAATGGAATATTGTTTCCTTCTTTTTCATGTCAATAGGTTCTAAATTGTCTAAAATAGACATAATTTTTCAATAACCCTCTACTCAATTTTTAAATTATTTAAGTTCAAAACTCTATTATACCTTTCCTATCATCTACTCTTTCCACAAGGTTAGTAGAGGAAGTGACCACAGCACATTACACTAACAGTGTCAGACTGTGTTCTCCAAGAAGCAGATTCGAGATGTAGTTTTGTGAGAAGGGTGTTTGTGAAGGCCTGCCCTTAGGACTAGCACCTGTGCGAGGGACGGAAGCAGGCGCGCACGGAGGGAGAAGTCGAGCTGCAATGCTGGTCATGGGGAGCTCTTAAACTAGAACGGATTATGAGAGTTGTTCTGCCTTGGGCTAAGGTGGCCAGACCTCCGCACTCCACATCAGTCTTACTGTTTGCTCTGCCAAGGGCATACCTTGAGCCAGGGAGTTCTCTGAAGCCAAAGCAATTTCCAAACTCACTGTCAGCTGAAGGCTGACACTCCCCACAGCTGGGGCCAAGTCCTTCCTAGAAGGAATGTCTGCCCTACATAGATATTTCAAATGGAAATGTGTCTTTCAAAACATCCTCTCCAATCTCCTCATTTTATAGAGCCTGTGGCAAAAGGCAAGAAGTGACATCAGGTCACGTATGAACAACGCTCTCCCTAAATATTCTTTTTACAGCAACCCTGATGCCCTTCATATTATGCAAATTTGATCAAGCCACTTGCCTTATTTAAAGCATTTCAGCAACCTTCCATCGCTCTTAAGGTCTGAAGTCAAAATCCTTTACATGGACCTCAAAGTCTTGCATGGCCTGTCCCCTGCTGCATTTCCCAGCTTCACTCCCCCTGTCAGTCATGACTCTGCCTTCAGTATTTTGAAGTACTCTGCTTCTTCTCACCACAACACATCTTTCCCGTGCCTGAAAGACCCCACTCAATCACTACAAGATAAGATTGGTCTTATTTTGCCATTGATGAAAGGTCCCTGTGTCATCTTTTGTGCATATTTGTGTGCGCCAGACTTTAAGACACTGGTTAGCGATCCACCATGCACTGCCTCGGTGCTCTTGCAGCAGCAGAAATGCTACTATGGTGATGAATATTACTGTCAAAATACTGGGCTTTATCTGGTAGGGTGTATTGACTTGATGCCCCAATTAATATCTCCCTCTGGAGGAAGAGGCCTATTGCTTTGAAATGAGCAGGTACTTAATGTGTATGTCTCTTGATGAACTGTCTAGATAGAAACGGAAACGCAGAGAAAGTGCCTGACAGAGCACGTTGCAGTATGCAAGGACCCACTTCCGCTCTACGTCGGCGGCATGTATATAATCTGTGGGTCTGCCCAGCTAACCCCCTGCTCGACGGACAATCTAGATTCATGATAAAGAAGCTCTATGGGGTGTGGGAGTGGGGATGCCTAAGACAAGACTAAGAGAGGGACAAAAGATAAAGCCGTAGTCTACAGAATCATGAGTGTAAGCCATTTGTAGCTAGAAAAATTCAGACTCCAGCATACTGTAAATTTGGTGCTTTGAATCAAAGTCTTTGGAAAGTGTTCCCCTTTATTTTTCTCTTCTACCCCATAATCTCTCATTCCCAGGAGGCTTCCCCAAACTCCCTCTGAGGTCTTTGAGAACATGCCTCTTTCTCTCCTTCTACCTGTACCCACTGCTTTAAGAGCTCCAAGCACACCCTGATCCCCAGCCTCTGTTGGTCTCCCTTATGTCAGAAATCACAAGCTGTGAGTTTCCAGCTGCCCACCAGAGCAGTGGGGAAGGGCTACCCCTGGCACTTGCAAGCCACCAGTCCTCCCACAGCACCTGGCTTTTCACCCTCTCTGCCTCTGCCACACACATTTGCTCTAAGGAGATAGTCCCTGAGTTTTACTGGAAACCCATCTTCCATCCTAGCAGACACTATGATCACAGAAAGAGTCGCAAGGAAAAGGAAGACGACCCCAGGCTCACACAAACATGTGCAGTTTTCAGAATCATTTTCTCAAATCCAACTGTCATCATCTGTTGTTAACAACTTAATGTTTTTCATAGACTTGTGAGATTTATTGACTTTTTAAAATTGAAAAGACAATGTAATTTCTTTTTTACAATGTGCATTTTTTAAGTTTATAATCTCATTTCCAAAGTAGCATGATTTTTAATTTTGGAATTACTTTCCACATGCATACATAATTTGCATAGTTCATTAACACACCACATTTTAGATTATTCTATCATTTCTTCACGATATATCTAAGCCTTTCCTATGTTTCTGAATCCTTAATTTTTACATCACTTAGAATTTTAATTTCATGCTTACTGAAACATATCTTTCAAACTTAGACATTTTGGCATCTGTTATTGCATATATTAATAGGGAAACGTAAATTAAATAAATTGGTTAAGCTATTTCTAAGGTGGTGACTGCCAGCGGGCCAACAGCAATTTAAAAACTGTCCTGACTTCAGAGATGTTAAAATTTAAAAGACAAAAAATGAATTACTACAGACACACCCTTTTGCTTAATAGATCAATCCCCCTCTTTGGAAGCTCTCTGCACACCTCTCCAGTCGTCCCCCCCCCGCTCACCCTCTAGATGTCCACTACCCTGAATTTTGTGTTCTTTCCTTGCCTTTTTCCACACTTTTAGCAAGTACGTACCTCCAAACATACCGTTTGATCTTGTTGAACTATACAAATGGGACTATATCATATGTATTTTTCTGATTTCCTTTTATTATTCAACATTCTGTGAGATTCACCCACACTAACATGTATTGCTGGCTGTTCATTTTCACTCTTGTATAATATGTGCTGTAGGCATATACCACAATTTAGCAGTTCTCCTTTTTAATGAGCATTTGGGCTGTTTGCAGCGTTTTGCCACTACAAATCATTTTACTATAAACATTCTCCTAGTTGTCTCCTGGCAAGCATACGTGAGAGTTTCTCCAGAGGATATCCCCAGGAGGAAGAATCGTTAAGATTAGATTGCAGTGGGCAAAACCCTTTCTGCAAAGCGCCAGATAGTAAATATTTTAGACTTTGCAGGCCATACGGTCTCTGTGGCAACTACTCAATTCTGTCATTTTAATGTGAAAGCAGCCATAGGCAATGTATAAATGAATGGCTGTGGCTACATTCCAATAAAACTTTATTCACAAAACCATGCAGTTGGCAAGATTTGGCCCTCATGTTGCCAATTCCTGATCTGGATGATAAAATTCTCTATTCTGATTGCCTACAAATGCTGCTCTACCACCTTTCCTCCCCTAATTATTCCCTGAGGAGACGTGAGTCCTGTCTTCACTTAGTCTACGGAATGGACTGGATGTTCATAGTCAGGGACCTTCAGGGAGAAGTGGAAGGAGGGCATGGGACATGGCAGTGGTGATTCTTCCCAGCTTATAGTCTGGGACTTGCAGCCATAGTCTTGGGGAAACAAAAGGAAGAAGGGGGTTGAGGCAAGGCAGGGTGCTCATATTATCTCTGCCAGGCATGGGAGGGAGGCAGGGTCCTGCTTGACTGAAGGCTGGGCTCTCAGGCTACAGCATGCTTCATGTCACAGAAGCCACTATGAGGTCATTTTCAGACTAGGGGACATAAAAAGTCAGACAGAAGATAGCATCTCTTGTGGAGTTGCATGGTTCCCTTTATTAAAGAAAGCTGGAATTGACTGTCTTGGGATACTTCCCTGAGGAGGGGTCTCTTGCTGCATCTTGCCCTGGCTCCTATTCAAAGGGACTTGGCTTCCATGACTGTCGTCTCCATCATCTCAGAGGCCACGGTACCGCAGATGCCCAGATCCTGGCTGCCTGGGGCTTTCTCCACCTTGGCCTCCACATGGTGCTTCTCAACCGTCTTAGCCACAAAGTCAACATCTCTGCTCTGGGTGGTGACCATTGTTTTTGAACCCACAATGACTCTGAAGCTCCTGAAGAAAGAGCCAAACCTACAGCATTTCTTACTTAAGGAATCTGAGCTGGTTGCAGATTTGCTCTTCCCCAGTTTGTGAGCTGTCCTGGGCTCTTTTGTGGCGGAGCTGTGGCTAGAACTCTTGTGAGAGCTGTGTCCTCTGCCCCTGACACTGTCCTGCCCTTTCTCTTTCTTGTCATCTTTTGTGTTTCCATGGCCAGGAGAGGACCGGTGGGAGGATGATTTCCGGGTTGACTTGTGCCCTCTTCTCCTGTGGTGACTTTCACCTGTCATGCGGTGACAAGAACTTTTCCTACTGGAAGGTCTGTCCATCTTTTCTCGTCTTTTCTTTTTTCCCGTCCGGATTTTGGTAGTGGGCTGGCTGACCTTCTGGCTTCCATCCTGCTCACACATGTAGCCTTCACTCTGCAAGGTCGAGACGAGGGGTCCTGTCCCTGGGCATTCGGGTCTTCCTGCAGCAGGCTTGCTGGATGCCACTGCACCTGCAAACACCACATCCATGCTGCTCCCTGGGGAGACACTCGTGGCCACGGGCATGATCACAGAAGTGGCTATGGAGGAGGTGATTACGGCACCCGCCAAGACCACTTTGGTACATTCTGAGGAGAGGTTGACAGCACCTGCAATGGGCTTGTTGGATCCACTGTCTTCCAGACACTTGCTGGTGGCTCCTGCCAGAGTTGCACTCGGCTGGCCGGCACCTGCAGTCTCACTGGAGGCAAGGCTTATGGCGCCTGCCTCAGCGCTCGCTGCTGTTCCTGCAGCTGCCACGCAGGCAGCTGCTCCACCTGCCAGGCCTTTGGCAGCGCCTGCCGTTTTCATGGCTACAGGTTCACTGGTTTTTTTGTGGCAGGCATGATGCAATCCCTCTCTCATAGCATAAGCGGAAGAGGTGGCTCCGGACACCTTATGGGACTTGTGGCACCCAATCACATCTTGACATATTTCTCCATGGAGCTCCACAGTCTATGCCAAGGGGAGGAGAAACAGTTGAGATGAAAACAGGTAAGATAAACATGAGACCAAACTGTCTGCTCCCCTCTCCTGATGGAGCTGAGCAACTCAAGGGCTTGTAATTAGAAGAATCTTTGAAATCATCAAGTCTAAGCTCCTATTTGTTGCAATGTTCCATCTACAGCACCCCTGTCAAATGGTCACTCAGTTTTGCATGAACAGTCCCAGCACCAGGGAAAGCACTGATACAATTCCCCATCCTTGTATACTTTTATTTTACTGGTGGCTGCCAAAACAAATTGTACATGGCAGACACACACAAGGGCTGTACTGATTTTCATCAGCACATGATCACCACAGGGAAACAGAAGGAAGGAAGGACTTCCCCATGTTGACATGTTCCATGACTGATGAAACAGCCTGGGATGGGGAAAATGTTCAAGAGGAGATTGGGCGAGCAGAATGCTGCAGAAGGGAACACAGCCCTGCCAGAGGAGCTGCTACCTAAATGCCCTTTGATATTAGGCCTTGGGGGAAAATTTGGAGAAGTATTTGGAACCTCTCAGTATATTAAGTCCCATTGTGGTGGCTCATTTGGCCCTGAGCCTTTTCAAATGGGATGTATTTGCAGGTGAGCCTCCGAGAACACCAAAGGGTTTGTAGGACTAGCTGAGCTGCTCTCCCCAAGCACCCTGCCCCATTTTCCTGAGTCTCAGGAGATGCTTACCATTAGGCTTTTGTCATTCTCTATTGTTGTTGCATCCACAGATTGTAGTATTGGGGTACTGCTGTGACTCTCCAGGGATGGCCTCAGGAGGTAAACAAGTTTTTCCCAGTAGCCAAACAGGTCTTTTCGTGCATCCAAAGAGGGATACAGCTGCAGATAAAAAGTACGGCCAGTGGCAAGCTTTAGCCGCAGCTGCTGTTTCTCACGATCATGGGTAGAGATCTTGACAAACGTCAAGGGAAGCAGTCTGGTGAGCTCTAGGGTCTTCTCGGACTTGAGACCTCTCCCCTTGGCGGGCAGGGCATGTCTGGCACAATCTTCACAGACTTTGGTTGGTCGGGCAAGCAGCATAACGTCAGGTAAGGGGAGGACAGGGCTGGTGGACACGATGCCTACAGTCACCATTTGGACATGGTTGTGTACATCAATCATCTCTCCTTTTTTGCTGATTTGTATAAAGTTACTCTCAAACATTGGTGTGTACCTAAAAATGTCATACTCTCCTCCCTTGTACAGCTGTCTTTGCAGGTCCCCCATGGAGATATTGAACATGTCCATTGAATGGTAGCTGTGGGCCGTGTAACAAGGTAAATATTCACTCTTCATGGCTCTCTTCATTCAAGACAGCTCCTGCAGCCACAAATTGCATCCCTGAGAGAGAGAGAGAATGAAAGCAACTGCCCACCTCCCTGCAGGGCTCTGCTGAAATCTCCTCTCACCACCACCTTATCCTCCACAGTCCTTTGTGACCTGTCACCATCACATAGCCCTTTATCCCAGCCTCCATGCTGTCACCCCAGGGTGGGGCCACCAGCCCCCCTCAAAACAAACCACCACCTTCCAAGGGAACAGAATGACCCTGCCACCCTGTAGGCTGGATGTTCTTTCTAATCAAAATGTTGGGACGCATCATTTATAAAACCAGTCTGCTTTTGTAGATATATGGATTGTGTCCATTTTTTTTGTCATTGTTACAGATGTTCCTGCAATGATCATATCCCTAAAAATATATTTCTGCTTCTGCTGAATTATATCCTGGGGATAAAGTCCTGGAAGTGGATTGTGTGCTTGTTGTCAGGGTTGTAGCCCATGTCCTCAGTGGGTAGCACAGTGCTGGCAGGACCTCAGAAGTAGTGTTGAATGAATGGCCGAAGGGGGTCAGCTGTCAGAATCAGAGTCCCATTTATTTAGTGGTTTCTAAGGTATTGAGGACTTTCTCACCCATTGCCTCATTTGAAAGATGCTAGTTTTTAAAACCATTTAATTTCAAGGTAAGAAACTGAGGCTCAGGATGATCTTTCTCAGAGTCAGAATGCAGACCCGGATTCTATCCCAGGTTTGTGACTCAGGTCAGGGCTTTCCTCTGCCTCAAGCTTCATGGCTCACCACTAGACTCTCATTCCGCACCAAATACGGAACTGTTTGTGCTTAGCCATATGCATGGGGACTTAGTGGGGACCACAGGAATTCATAGAGGTCTTGAATCACCATAGGATTTCCCACAAGGGTGTATGCCTGCTGCCTCACTCTTGATGTCTACCTGATAAACCACTGACGTTTCCTTTCTTTGAAAGGCTCTTCAGAGAAATTATGGCAAAGATATCTTTTGGGAGTTTTTTTTCTTTGCACATGGTGTTGAATCCAAATTCCCCCTCCTCCAGTTAGAAGATTACTTCTGAAATAAAAATACATCCCCCAAACTCAATGATTACTATGTGGAGGTCTTGAAATAAACTTCAACCCCAAAACGCTCTTTTTTTTTGTATCCCTAGTGCCTATGCAGTACCTGGCACATTGCAACTTTTTAATAAATATGAACTCACTTGTGCCCAGTGAGATTCAGTCTTCCATTTATTTACTCAAAAAAGTCTATTGAGCAAGTACTATTTTGAAGACCAGTTAGAAAATGGAAGTGCAAAGATGAAGTCTCTACCTCTGAAGAGCTAAAATATTTTTTTCTGAAGATGTTAAATGACTTCTTCAAAAAGCAGAACAAAGTGGCTTACCTTCCATTATAAGGAGATAAGCTCCAAAAGTTAACATTTTGGGTTTAAAAGTAAGAAGTTGGGTTTTTCTATATTATACTCAACTATATATTCATCTTGTAAGTCCTTTTCTGAGGAATTATTAATAATGAGAGAGACTATAATCATATTTTTTATTGAGAACTTACTATATGCCAGGCATGGTGCTAGCCACTTTACATTATTTTAAAAATTTAATCCACATACAACAGTCCTGTAAAATGTAGGTGCAACTACTATCCTTGTTTTATAGAGGAGTCAATCAAGGAAGGCTCAGAGAAGTCAAGCAACTTCATCAAGGTCACAAGAGACTAAATGCATATGGAAGATTGCAAATGTGGCAGTAGTTAAACTACACTAGATGGGATCACACAAATAGAACACAGATATACTTGTACTGTAAAGCACAAATTCATCTGTTCATTTAACTAATACGGCTAAGTGCCTACTTTGTGCCAGGCCCTGTTCTAGGTGGTAGGAATACATCAGTGGACATGCAAACATCTTCATTCTCATGGAGCTTGTAGAGAGACAATAAATGAGTAAAATATGTGGTACGTCCAATGCTCATATGAGCAATGCAGAAAGATAGAGGAGGCTAAGTGGGGTGGGAGTATGTGCGGGGGAGAGGTTGCTGTAGGTGGTGATCAAGGAAGGCTCAGTGAGAAGTGACCTTTGAGCGGAGGCCTGGAGGAGGTCAGGGAGAAAGTCATGCAGACATCTGGGGAAGTTTCTCAAGGTCAGACAGAATAGCAAGGGCCAGATCCTGAGGCAGGAGCATGCCTGGTGTCTTAAAGGAGCACTGAGGGGGCTACAGCAACAATGGCAGAGTGAGGGAGTGTGGATGAGGCCTGGAGGCAACTGTGTAATGGTAGGGGAATAAGATGTAAGATGGACCTTGTATGACATTGTGAGGTCTTTGGCTTGACTCCAAATGGGAGGTGATCTGACCTACGTACACAGAGGCTCAACCCGGCTGCCACATTGAGAGGAGATCGTGGAGATGCAGAGGTCAGAAGTGGAGACCAGATGGTTCCTGCTGGAGATGCTGGTGGGTGCAACATGTGTGGGAGCAGCAAAAGTGGTGATAAGTAATCATATTCTGCCTGAGGCAACTATTATTGATGTTGAACAATTTTCAAAAAATATCAGTAAGTAAATAAAGCAAGTTGCAAAATAGCATACATGATATGCCTGATTTTTTTAATAGAAAAAAAATTTTTTTTTTTTTTTTTTTTGTGTGTGTGTGTGTGTGTGTTTGAAAGGCTGCACAAGGAATTGGTGACAGGGGAAGCTTGTGGCAGCTTGTGGCAAAGGAACATGGTGGGGTGGAGACTTAGCTTCCTAGGGCATTCTCTTTTATATCTTTCAGATTTTGTTCCATTGCATATACAGTATTTACACAAAAATAAAGAATACTTTAAGTTTATAGATTTATAAAAATGTTATGCCAGTAAAATTATACTCTTAGAATATTCATTGATTCAAGCTTTGATATAGAAAAGAAGTAAATAAATAGCTTCATCCAAACAATTCTCTGGCACAGAATTTCAGAATTTGAGAACCAAAATACAAAATATAATTCAAAATTTATTTTCTGATTTTTCTTTAAGACCTCTCAAAAACTTATTCTCTCCTCCCCTAATTTAAAAAATTTGACACACCCCCTATCAGAAAAAACTGGAGATGGTAAGTCAGGATATATTTATTAATTGGCCACTCTGTGCCCATCACTGTGCTAAAAACACTTTCAGGCGGTCAAAATATTTGTTTGAAAAATGTTTAAACATGACTCTCATACAAATATAGAATGAAAACACGTTAAAGATTTAATTCACTCATGAATGAGGGAACTAGCAGGATGGTAAAACCAGTCTGAAGGAGAGTCAGAGGAAGAGTCATTGGCACTGGGGAAAGAACGTTGGGTTAATGTTGCAAGTGAAATACAGAGGTTCAGTGTCTACAGGGCAGTAAAATCATGATCTTTGGGATTATATGTTCTACCAAACAAATCATCTGCAACTCTTCTAAATGAAAATCTCTAAGTTGTTAACAGTATTTCAAAGTCTGAGACTTTAATTGAGACTTCTTGGTGTGCTGAAAATGTCCTACAGGTACATTGTGATAGTGACCCAACTCTGTGAATAAACCAAAAACCATGTGCGCTTTCAATGCATGGACTTGATGGCATGTGAAATGTATCTCAACAAAGTTGTTGAAATAGTAGATAGCAATACTTCAGTTCTAACTTACTGATCCAATCCCATTGTCTTTCTTCCCTTCTCTTAGACACTTAGATAATCCTAAAGTCGGCATGTTAATGCTCCAAGATGATAGTCTGCTTTAAGTTTTTTTTACAAGGAAACTACATGTCTGCTTTACAATTTTTTTATTTGCAAGTTTTGGGTAATTTTTCTTAACAAGGAATATAGCAAGGCATGTGTAATCCATGACCCTAATTTTAGAAAGTTTGCAGTCTACTAGGAGAACACATTGAAACACCAGAGGCCAAAACAGGAGGGCAATGAAATACATGATAAAGTAACAGTGAATGAGTGGAATGAATAGTGGACCTCATAGTACCAATTGCAATATTTAAAAACCAACAACAATTGTTTTGTACAAAGAAAAACTGCCCAAACCACATTCTAAAGATAGTTTTCTATACATTTTTAATTGGCGTAAGATAGAAGAGGTGTGTAAAGTGAAAGCACAAAACAAAGTATATGCTATACTGAGTATATGTAGACAAGCAAGATTATAGATAGTTGAAGTATGCATATTTATCATGGGAAGAGGCTTCAAGTCAATAACTTTTGTTCCTCACCTATTATTTTGACAGGCAAGGCAAGCAGACAGCTATATATAGACTTTTCAATGAATATGCCCCTGCCAGGGCACTGTCAGCTAGGCAGGATGTGAGGGTGGGGAGATTTCCATACTGCACACAGTATGTATCTGCTGGGTAAATCCCCAGGCTTAAAATACAATCCACTGTATTTTTATGTCAATGCTGCGAAACCAGAGAGCGTGGGGTGAGCTGTGGCTGGCCTTAGGCTCCTAGGACTTCAGGAAGGCAACCTGACTTCTGCCCTACCTTCTGGTTGTTAGAGAAAGATACAGCCACCCACCTAGACTCTTCCCCAGAGGGCCAGTATGCAAATCAGTTTGCTTTTGCCTTGGTTTTAAAAAGTGAGCTGATGCACAAAATAAGCCAGACAGGTGTTCTAAATAATTTTATTTCTCAATATTATGATCTGACCAATGTTATCTCTTTTCCCCTTCTACCTTCTTTCTGCATCCTGCTTTTTTCTGTCCTGCTCATCAATACTAAGCCCCACTCCAAATTTTCGCCATGCTTGTGACAGTCTTAATGACTGTTTCCCCTCTTTCAGCTTCCAATTTTGCTGTTTATAAGCCATGAAGTTCCCACCTCAGTTTATATATTTATTTCTGTGGTGTTACACTGAAGAAGCTTGTAATCACATACACACACAAGTAATAAAACAGTTAACATTAAAGATAAAAATAAAGATTAGAAACTGTATAGCAGAAGAGGCAGTTTACTCACTCAGGAGCTGGGATAAGATGATTGCTGCAATTAACAATTGTATTGAACTCTGACAAAATGCTGGAAGAATGTATAAGTAAGTGTTAATTGACACTGATTATCTCTGAGGGGTGAGACTAGAAGTGATTATTATTTTTGTCCATTTGCTCGTCTGCTTTTTTTCTGGAAGAATATATTGCACTTTTGTAACCAGAAATACACATATTTCAAAAAATTAGCTCTAAGTTTCCTGTCTTCTACTAATCTAACCAACGCTTTCTGACAAAGTCCATATTTTGTACATATTTTTCTTTTAAGTTGAAAAGTTAAAAAAAAAACTTCTATAATATAATTTGTTAAATTATGTAAATTAAAAAGTAAAACACTCTACCCTTCCAATTACATTTCCTGGAAGTTCGATGTATAAACTTCCTGACATTGCCCTGTACACATACATACGCATTAACATAAATAGAAAAAGCTTTTATGTAAAAATAGGATTATGCCATACGTATTGGTCTGCATCCTTTCTATCTTAACAATCTATCTTGTAATTTTTTTAAGTGATGCATTATAGATATGCTCTTTTCGTTTTCATGATCTTGCAGTATTCCACTGAATGGATGCACCACCACCCATTATTCAACCAGTTTCTCACTGATGTACATATAGGCTGTTTCCATTACTAATGATGCCGCAGTGAACATTTTGTGCCTCCACCTCTGTGTACTCCTGCTATTTTTTTCTCTTGGATTAATAGTTCTAGGAGAAATAAGGTATTTTTGTTTTTTGTTTTTACTTTTTCATTTTACGTTTTCATTTTTCATTTCTGGGTCTCACTCTTAAACAGGTACAAATTAGTCTGCTGAAGTTTGGATGAGAACCACAGGGAAATAAATGGCTTCAAAGCCACATCCTAAGAGGACAGTTGAAGGAACTCTTTGAACTGGACACAGGAGGGCTCTGAACTTACAGGGGAAGTATCTTCATCTTATTTAAAGGGCTGTCCCCTGGACTAGAATGTAGAGTCTCACATGATAAAGCAACAAAGATGGGCGTTAGGTTAGTATAAGGGTGAGATCATTTATTGATGAATTGGCTTCCATTTCCCTTACTCTGGTGGCAACACTCTGGTGCTCCCCCCCCACTCTCATTCCATGTCATGAAGGGCTAACTTTCCCACCCCCAAATCCAGGAGAGGTTGCAAACCTAGAAACAGAAAACAGAATATCCTCTTGCCTTGACTATAATGACTGAGGTACATGTGAGTATGCCATCCAAGCCAGGCCAGTGATCCAGTTCTGAGACTTCTGCTGGAACTACTAGGAAAAAGAATTCTGTCAACTGGAAAAATGCCAGCCTACAACTCCTGGCACCCATTTTGCTGCCATGGGGGAAAGCCTGCCTAAGCTTGAAGCCAACAGAGAACTAAAGAATGAAAATCAAATTTTCTGATGTCATTGTTAAGTACCTGATTCCAGTAGTACCAGGTTGAATTGTTTTTTTCTTCATAGGATGTTAAATGAAGCTTTTTCAAATCAGTTTCAGTTGAGACCACAAAGGCCTATGATAATATAATGAAAGGAATCAAGTACTTTCCTATTCTAAAATAGAGTACATGCCTGCACAATAAGAAGCAGAACAGGTACTGACAGTAGTAAGGTTCGCCCTCCTCCAGCCTTTAGAAAACAAGGTCTTGAAACATCAATAGAGAGAGATTTAGGTGCACTATGCATTTCCTCCCACAACCCACCCAGGGGGAGGAAGAGCAGCTGTTTGCATCTGCCAGAAGCCAGGTGATAGGGACTTTACAGGACTAGTCAGTGAGCTTAGCATGAGTCTTACAGGGTTTAGGAGACATGAAGACTGGTGTCTAGATCCCACTTGGAGAAATGCAATGGCAAAAGCTGTGGAAGAGTTGCTGATTTTTAGTGTCCAAGGGAAAGGGGGCTGTCCTTGGGCAAGTGGGACATCCATCAGTGGCAGGGCAAGGATGCCTGAGCCTGTCAGCAGAACTGTGGGAGGGTGTAAGTGGCATGCAGTTCATTTTCAAAGAAAATCACCCAAGGGGATAACCAAGAAAGACAAAGGGTTAGGGAAGCAGAGGCCTACCGGAGAGGGACCAGCAGGAACCCAGGAGCTGAGACTCACTGGCATCAGAGTGGCACTTCCCACATCAGGAAAACTGCCCTCGGAGTCCTCAGAAAATAACAACGAAACACAAGACAAAACTTTTCCCTGAAAGAAAATGCAACAATTGTGTGTCCATCACCCACAGAGAGCATCCACCCAAGGTTACAGCTCATGGAATGCTGTGCCCTTTCCCCTTCTCTGCCAAGCCTGAGTCCAAAGGGCTGGGTCAAGAGCCAGACCAGAGGGTGAGGAGGAGTTAGTCTGTGTGGAAAGGTCAACAGGCTTCCAAGCTTGAAGCAGAGCCACACTCAGGCTGAAGAAGAGCATTAAACTGAATACACGCTGGTAGTTTGGGTTATTACACTTACCTGGACAGGCCTTTCTTTTCCTTTTCTTAGCTTTTCACTGTGAAAATTTTCAAACATACAGCATCACAAGGAGACTAGCATAAAGAACCCCACCCACCCAAGCCCAAGCTTCAAGAATCATCAACCCAGGAACATGAGTTTTCATCTCTTCCCTTACCTATTTCTCTCTCTCTCCTGGATTTCAACAAAGCAAATCTTGGGCATTTTAATATTTTATCAATAATTACTTCAATATGTTTCTGGGCAAAATGAGGACTCTTTTCACATAAAAACAGTGCTATTATCACACCTTTAAAAATGGATAATGAATAAATCATCAAATACACAGTGTTCAGATTTCCCAGCTGTTTCATAATGTCTTTACACAATGTATTTGTTTCAATCTAAATCTGAACAATATCATCATACACTTGATGTGTCTCTTACAGTCTCTTTTAAATACAGGTTCTCCCTCTGACTTTTTTCTTACAGACATGGAGTGAAGTGTCTTTAGTGTTTCGTGCATTCTGAACTTACCCAACCACATCTCCTTGTTCCTTTATTTCCTACATTTCCTGCAAACTCAGATTTATATCTAAAGGCTTGATGAGATTCATGTTTAATTTTTGGGGGGTAGGGGGCAAGACTTCTTAGTAGGTGTTGTTCAGTGCTTCCTATTGCATCATGTCAGGAGACATACAAGGTTCTGGTTGTCTCTCTTTCTGTGATGTCAAGAGTGATCAGTGTATTACAGTGTTATCAGTCTTATAAACTATAAATTTTCTGATTGTTTTTTAACATAATGATTTTAGCAGCCATCAATGATTGTTGAGTAGATCCTAAACTAACATCTCTAGTGCAACAACATGGTGATATTCTATCACACTTTCATTTATTAGTTGATACTCTTCCCCAGAGAAGGATTTCCCCTCATTAAGGATTTGATTACACAACTGAGATATAGCTCTTCAGGAAAAAAACAGGAAATATGCTTTATTCTTTTCCTTTGTTTTCCAATTTTCAGAACTATAAATTGGTTCTCTAGCATCCTCCAAAAGTGAATAATGAGTTTGGATTTTTTCAAGGGTCTTATGAACTCATGATTTGAACATTTTGGCTGTTCTCCACTTCATTTCAGCTATTATTCTTTTTGATACTCAAACTGCTCCATCTTTGACAGGTGGGAGCTTCTTGAATTTGGTTCCTGTGAATTGGGTGCTTTTTAAACCAAAACAAAGGGATTATTTATTTTTATGCATGTTTTCCTGAAAACAATGGGGAAGATATTGGGTCTCATAAGGCTACATTTAGATAAGGACAAAGACCAGCCCCAGTGAGTGGGTTTGGAGGTGCCGTGAGATAGAGAATAAAATTGCTTATGATTGCACTCCATGGACACTTGCAAATGAAAGGCTGCTGTTACAACAGCTACTGATGATGTTTTGCTTTCCCAGAGGACACTTTGTGAAGTCTATTAATGTTTTAATCTGAACCAACCAGGTATAAATCCACCTGTCTCAAAAGGAGTTTAGTCTATTTGGGGATGCACACTGCATGAGTTAGAATTAGGTTTGCTATTAGTGACAGAACTTCAAAATAACAGGGGCTTATTTTTTTTAATTAAATTAGAATTTTATTTCTCTTTATGTTAAAAAAGAAAAAAGTGATCCTAGGCTGGCATGGAGGATCCTAGGTCAAAAGGACCCCTGGCTTTTTCTATCTCACCATCTATTTTCCTCAATATGCAATTTCCACCTCATGATCTAAGATAGCTGCTCCAGGTCCAACCGTCATATCTGCATTTCTAGTCCATAAGAAGGAAGTAAAAGAGAAAGAGAAGAAGAGTATGATGACTGCCATGAAGGACATTTCCTGGAAGTTGTGCTCGTCACTTCTGCTATGTGCCATTGGCTGAAAAACTGTCGGTGTTTGAAAAATGTACTCTTTATTCTGGCTGGCCAGATGCCCAGATAACCTTCAGGGAGTCAGTTACCCAGGGAAAAGGGGACAGTAGATATTTAGGGAGATGGCAATCCCAGTCTCAAGCCCATATGCAGAAGAAGAAAGGAAAAATCTTTATGTTTTGGGCAGTGTATTTCCACTCACATGTCTTAAAACCTTTAAACCTATCTTTAAAAAGAATGTGGAGGGGGGAAATCATTTAAAGTATAGCCTTCCCCCACCTTCCTGAGTGTCGTGATCATGCTGAGGCATCCAATATATGAAACAAAATTAAGCTGTAGCCTGGTAATTTACCTTTTAAAAATAACTTTTAGAGGTTCCCGTCTGGGTACGAGCTCCCTTCAGCAGCGCCAATGACGGGGCTGGGGCCAGGGCCAGGGGAAGGAGAAGGAGTCAGCTTCCAGGAATTCTGCAGGTCTGCAGAAGACGATAACCCTTGGTAAAGGGACTAGGGGTTCCGGGAGAAGGACAAGGAGGCCTATGATCGTTTAGAAGTCTGCAGATCTGTCGTCCTTAGCACTACACAAGGCTAGAAGAGGCGAGGAAGAAACTGACCGAATCAGTACCGAAGTAATTGCACTCAAAGGGGAAGAAGCAGAAAAGAAAGGAAGAGAAAAAGGAAAGGAAGGGAGGCAGACGCAAGATGAAACCCTGTCCGAAAATGGAAGGAAAAAACAAAATGAGAATGAGGAAAAAATAGAAGTAACTCTTAGACAAAGGCTGATTCAGTTGCTCCAGGAATTTAAAGAAGATATACACAACAGGCCTTTAAGCAAGGAAGATATGTTTAGAGGAGTGACTGAAATAGATGAGATGAGGCGAGTAAGAAGTAAACTTACAGTGATGCATTGGAAGGTTGATCGAAACCGTCCTTATTCGTATTTAGTGTAGTTTACCTTGAGTTTTTTTTTTATATTAACATTGCCATATAGCTTCCTTCCGATTTGCATTTTCCTGATATACCTTTGTCCAGCTTTCTACTTTTAACTTGCTGCTGTTATTGGTTTTAGATGCATCTCTTGTTAATCTGTTTATTGTATTTTGAATCATTCTACAAGCCTCTGCCTTTTAATAGGAGAGCTTTATTCATTTTTACAAAAAGAGGTTCCTGACAGGATATAAAATTTTTTAAAAGTTGGTAACACATGAATATCATATTTTTGAAAGAAAAGAGTACATTTGTATATTACATATATGGGCAGAAAAACATGTGAAGGCAAAAAGTGTAAATGGTGGTGGGATTATAAGTGATTTTTAAATTCTTATGTGTATTTTTCCTTATTTCTAGAATGCATACATGTTGTTAAAATAAGAAAAGTTTCATAACAAGAAAAATTAAATAAAATAAAAAAATAAGTTTTAGATAATTGCACTCTTCCGCAACAATGAGTGTTTTGTTTCATTATTTATCCCTGTACAGTCTCTGCCATCTCTGCTTACAGTGAGATTTCTCAGGTATTTACTTCATGCTGGAAGTCGGACTCACATACTATGACTAGCAGCCATAATACACAGAGTTTATGGGAATCAGTCCTCAAAAGTACTCCTTACAAGGAGACTAAGGATCAGAGAGAGTAAGCAGCTTACTCAAAGAAAAACATCTTAGTAAGTGACAGAGACGGGACTCCAGTGTAAGTCCGTCGTCAGAACCCATACATGCTTTGTTTATTATGCCATTCTGAAGGATATACTTATTTTCTATTCTCCCACTAAGTTTTAGGATAGAGAAACAATCATATATCTGTAGCATACAAAATCTTCCATGGGCTTTCATTTAAATTTTAAAAAATAATGAACTTCAGTATATGTATTTTCAGGGTTTTATGGTCATTGTCCTCTTTAATTATCCAACCCAGTTTGATGAGTATTCATCCAACACATTTTTCTTAAGCTTCCTTTTTATGCGCCAGGAACTGTGGTGGTTCCTGAGTATATTGTGGTGAGCGAAAGCACACATAGTCCTTACCACCGTGGAGCTTCTAGATTGGTGGGGGAGACAGACATGAATCCAAAAATCACCCTCCAAAATGTATAATGATAACTCTCATGAGGGATATGAAGAGAAAGGTAGAAAGTGCCATCTGTGTACAATTGGTGGGTTTGACTTAGGAAAGCCAGGGAAACTTCTCCCAGGAAGTGACATGTAGGCTGAGACTTACAGTATAATTTAGAGTTAAAGCAAGCAAAGCAGGGGAGAGAAGAGGCTTTCAGGCAGAATGAGCAGATGTTCAAAATGGCATGAGGAGCATGCGTGAGGGCTGGAGTGAGAACATACAAGGGAGGCCTGAGATAAGACCCCAGCAAGGAAGCCGGGGAGCAGCCCGGCAGTGCCTTCTGGAGGGGCCTTGTTATTCCCTTTCACAGATGATAAAACTGAGGCTCAGAACTTTCGAGTAAATTGCCTACAGTATCACTGCTATCTAAGTGGTGGAGCTAGAATTCAAACTGTGGTAGGTGGAATAATGGCTCTCCTAAAGATGTCCATGTCCTAGCCCCTGGAACCTGTGAATATGTTCAGTCACATGGCAAAGGGGAACTAAGGTAGAAGATGAAATTAGGGTTGCTAACAAACTGGTCCCTCCCCCTTAAAGTAGGGGGACTATTTTAGATTATCCAGGCAGGCCCAAGGTATTCACAAGGGTCCTTACATTTGGAAGAGGGAGATGAAGAAGAGCTTACAGCTGCATGAGCAGACTTGACCTGAATGGTCGGCTTTGAAAACAGAGGAAGAGGACCATGAGTCGAGGAATGCAGATGGCCCTGGAAGTTGGAAAGGGCAAGAAAACAGATTCTACACTAGAAATCCTCCAGAAAGGATCACAATCATGGTGAAATCTTTTTTTTAGCACAATGAGGCCCATTTTGGACGTCTGAACTACAGAATTGCAAAATAAATTTGTGAGCCACTAAGTTTGTGAGGATTTGTCACAGCAGCAACAGGAAACTAATAAACAAACTATGCCCTTTGGCTCCAGGGCCCGTATTCCTTCCCCTCCTGCCTTAACTGTTGGATAGACTAAACCAGAAACTATAAAGATTAAATTCATACCATTTTAAGTTTAAGGTTCTTCAATATCATTTCCAAGCCATACAGCAAAGGGTATGTATATTTTTTACACATGCGTTTTAGTTTTGTGAATTTCGAAAGGATGTGGTTATGGCCTTTGACATCAGAGCAGAAGCTCTGCAATGTTGACTGAACATTGATAGAAAGATAACGTTGGAGGCAAGTTGCCTTTGAACAGCTCTCTGAAGATCAACTGCCTCCCCATCTCATTCCTTGCCCTGAAGCTGTTTCCTCTGGTTGTGCTAAGGGGTGAGGCCCAAAGGCACATCACTTTTCAAGAATTAGATCATGAACAACTTTATCCTCCTGGAAGAACAGCTGATCAAGAAATCCCAACAAAAGAGAAGAACTTCTCCATCAAACTTTAAAGTCCGCTTCTTTGTTCTAACCAAAACCAGTCTGGCATACTTTGAGGACCGTCATGGGGTATGTGAGCACTTTGCCTTTTTTTACACAGGATTTTCTTTTTAGACTAGGCTGAAAAATGAAGTTAGGCGTGGAACAAAATAAGGACACAAGAGACACAGACATGCTTGTTATAATGACCCAAAAAGTACAATAAGAGTAATCAAGAGAGAATGTGGAGAAAAGTTAAGAGATGGGGTGGTTGCATTAGGAGACTTCAGTTCTAAAATCTTTAAAAGAGTAAGTTTAATATTCATTAGTTTTATTTCCTCTGCAAGTGCAAATTTAATTTTAAACTGACAGTATTTTATGTGGGAAATGTGATTGGACAGAATTTGAAATTTATTGGAAATATGCTACATTTTATGGGACAGAAAGAAATAAATATTAGCCTTCAATGGGAGCTAAGGGGTGATCTAGCCCATTTTCCTTAATTAGTAGTGGAGGAAACTGGTCCTTGGAATAGCTAAGTGATAGGTCCAGTGTCAACATTTTTATAAATTCAATTCTGTTTGTCTCAATGGTCATTACTCACCAGGCATCTTGGAATAATATTCCCTGTGCATTTAATTGTCTAAAATCTGCAAGGCTCGAAGGTAAGCTTCTTCATCCCGTGGAAAACCTCCCAGGAGACTAAGGTTATCACATACAAAGTGTTATGCAGTACAGACTAGTGATTCTTGCCCAGAAGATTATGGCTGCTTAGCTATGTCAGTGTTTTTATATATCTAAAGATATTTATATATTCCATAACATCAGTAGTAATAACAGCAACGTGAATAATCAGAGCAACATAGGTTGGTACAAAAAGCGCTGGACAGGGGGTGAGGAGACCAAATCTCTGCTCTCTGGGTGAGTGAGCCTAGGTGAATGTCTCCACCTTCTTTGTAAAATGAAAGGTCTGGAAAGACCATCTACAACACTCCTTTCTTCTTTAAAAATCCTTTGTTTCTATGAAGCAGCACCTGTTTAGCCCATCTCAGCAATTTTTCAAAGCATATTTGACTTCTCACTCAGCCATTATATTATTTTTCCATCATAAGGGTAAAAAGGCATAGGTTTTCACCCATATTTTACTGAAGGAGAAATAACATTAGGTGCTAGATGGTCACTTCGAGACAAAGGCACCCAGTTCCCTGTCGGGATCTGCATTAGTAAGTATAAGCATGAGTTTGGGTTTTTTTTAGAGTCAGGTTTTGAAGTACTCAGTGAAGTGGAGTCCTGAAAGGCCATGCTGGGTATGGAGCCCAAGGACGCCCAGTCTTTTAAGGTGCAGATAAAATATTACTGCTTCGTTAGAGCTGAAAGGACCTGCTCATTTTCAGCAAACTTGTACTGATAATAATCAACAACCAATCACGAAGCTTATGGAATTACTTATGTGCAAGGCTCTTTTGGTAGGGACTCAATAAGTACTGTTGATTAAATTAATAATTCAGAGGATTCACCACACAGAGCTGATAATATGACATTGGTCAGGTTTTTCTTACTATGAATGGAATATTAGAAGTTCTTATTTCATTTTTAAGGGCAATCATTTACCTTTCAGTATTTTTTTTCAAAGTCCATTTTACAATTTTCACCTATTTATTTTTCAGGCACCATATCAGTTAGAACTGATCATTTCTGAGCAGCATTGCTGTTTGTGAACCATTTAGTTGTGAATTCAGTGCAATACTATTTGCAAATAATCACACAACCCACTGCTCTTGATTCAGAATTTTGTTGGTTATAATTTCTATGTAGACATGGAGTAAAATCACTCCACTTCTCGTTTGAGTATTATGAAAAATTCCAGGACAATTCACTCATTCTGGGGAGCCCTGAGCTATAGTTTCTAACACTTTCATAAATAACACTTTTTAAAGCTTGTCTTTAAGTATTATAGAAATGTATTGGTCAGAAATTTATCCAGGCTTACTAAGAAAGGAAAGATATATGAGTTATTATTGTTCACACCCAATGCATGTTCCATTGTTTAGGGCCATCGATTTGCACACAAGAGTGCGCTATCATCCCCCAGATATAAGAATAGCATTACACTTGTGGGAAGAAACTTTATATTTTTAAATTAAAGCCTCAGTCTTCCCTTCTGTAAAATGGGTGTGGTAATAGTCCTCACTTGATGGGAAGATAGTGATTAATAGAGATAATGTATTTAGACTGTACTACTTGAAGTAAACATTTTATCAGTCATAAAAGGTAAAATGTTGGCAGTTTCATACAGTTCAACTTCACATATAAAATACTCAGCTCAGTAAAAACTAGCCATTATTTATATCACCATCATATCTCTGAAAGAACTAGCAGGGTGGCATAACATATTCACTTTCAAGTGAGGGGAAACATTAAAGGATTTTTCAAATTCAGGTGAACAGCAGGGTCCTGGATTTCTTTTTTCTGTGACTGAATACAAGTTTGTGAAGAGAGATGTATGTGCATCACCACATGTGTGATGGTGGGCCAACCTTTGCCCATCTTGGGGTCTCAGCTTCTTTTTCTCTTTTCTCATTTGTAAAATTATGTTGCTTTCAGTTCTAAAGTCCTGTAGATTTGACATCATATGAAAAATAATCCTTCTACCTACCCAGGGACAAATTCCATAATTCTGAAAATTATTTTTTCTAACATTTTTAAACATCCATGCTTATTGTCATTATAATAACAATTATGATGACTGAAACTTTTACTTTCATATGGATTTAGTTCTGGTGTCAGATGCCCGTTTGCCCTATTGAGAGAAGTGAGTATGTTCAGTGGAGCCAGAAAGTTCTTTCATCCTCCTGGAGCAGTGGGCCAGAAAGAAGCATAGATGGGCAGGCAGTAGCTCACAGGCGGGCATGATTTCAGACACTCCACTGTGCCTGTCAATTTTTTTTGCAAAGTGGTTGCTGATGTCTCCCACTCTTTATCTGAGGACAATGAGAGATTAGGGCCCAGGGGTATGCTGGTAAATGTTTAACAACCACTGTAGAGGTGAGGGCAGTGGAGAGAGTTGGGGAGCCCTAATTCACAGGGCTTGCTGATTTCGCTGGTGTAAATACTTCCATCGTGGCCAATTTCAAACTACCAGCATGATGTCTACTGGCTCACGGAATTCCTCAAAATTTGGCAATCAGCTCTAATGGGTCAGTACAAGCCAATGCCAACTCACCACTGGCAGCTTAAATTCAAATAGTCTCTAGAGAGGTAGTTGCCAACTGAGCAACACGTTTTATTGCACATGACTAATATCAGATCTTTTTTAGGAGTGAAAGAGAGAAATAGAGAGCCTTGAGCATTTTGAGTAAGCATGGGATGGGAGGGGCTGCATAATGGGGATAAGCATTGCAGATTGTTGAGGCCAGTGTAGCCACCCAGAGCTGGATTCAAGTCCTGGCTCTATCATTTTCTAGATGTGGGATCTCTGGCAAGATATTTAACCTCTTTAAAACCTGTTTTCTAGTTGTCAAGTAAGGACGCCAACATTACCTACCTCTGTTGTTGCATATTTTCATGAGAAAAGCACATTGTAAGCTTGGCACTAATTTACCACCTTGATCTGAAGGGCCCTCAGGAGAACTAGAAAGGTTTCCCCATTTTAATGTCTCTGTACCTTAGAAATCAAGTTTGCTGTGCTCACCGTGGTGTGGAAGCCAGAACATGGGACAGGGCAAACAGCCAAGAGCACCCTTCAAGTCAGTGTCTGGATGAGAGTCCCCACTCCTCATGGACCTTTCCTTTTAGCCTGCAGTCTGATGTGACAGCAGGAATACATCTTAAAGTATGCAACCTTCCTAAATTAAAGATGGCAGGTGGGGAGGCAGTCCTCTATCTTTGCTTTGAAAGAACTGTTGCAGAGTGGTCAAAAACACAGCTTCTAGTGTCCAGAAGATCTGGGTCAAAGTCCAGCCCCACTGCTTGTGAGCTATAAGGCTTTGCATCAGTAACCTGGGCATGTGTGACTTTGTAAAGCTGTATATATTTTTTTAAGTATTAAATATTTCTTCTTGATCTTGTTTCCTCTTGATGAGATGGAGGTTACCATTATTCTAACATAATAGTAACTAATATTTACTTAGTACTTACTATATATCAGTCACTGTGCTAAATGAGGGTTATTTTATCTACTCCTTACAACTACCCTATAAATCAGAACTGTTACTACCTTAATATACAGAGCAGATAATTGAGACATAGAGAATTTTAAAACTTTGCATTGAAAGAACTTAAAAAACTCTCATTTTTCATGAGAACCTACACAGCCTCCCTGATAAATGGTGCTTATTAATATTAGCAATTGGGGCCTCTATTGGTTATTACAAAGTGTTCAATGCCTTCTTGCTCTGAAGTCCTCAATGAAAAGGCAGCCCTAAAATCAGCAGTCTGTGCCACATGGGCCTTCTGCAATGACGTGTGAGCTCTATCATTTCCACATATATTCCCAGACAAATCATTGTCGTCATTCACTGCAGGGAGCCCTACTATGTGTTCAAAGAGTAATATTAGCCTTAGCAAGCTTTGCCTTCTAAAGCTCCCCTAGAATCTATCCTCTTACCCTTATATCTTATGCTTGCCTTCCTCATGAAAGCTGCCAGCATCTCTCACCTGAGACTGCTGCTGTCTCCTAAAGATCTCCCTGCTCCCACTCTACCTCTGGCCATACTGCTCCATTCCCCATGCAGCAGCCAGCGTGAGCTTTTCACATGGCAGCTGTGACTGTGTCCTGATGACCCTCATCAGGAGCTGACATGTCTCTCAGCGGTTCTCCCTTTTGCCCTAGAGTGACCATCAGAATTTATCACATGGTCTCCTCTGTCTCAGCCCCCACCAATCACATAAAATTTTCTTCTACTTTAAGGCCTCGATTTTAAGCTTGCTTGGGAAAGCCTTCCTTGGTTTGCCTAGACTAGGTCATCTCTTCTTGCTGTGCTTTGCTGTAGCAACATCCCCTTTCTTCAGAGCACATGTCAAAGCTGTAGTTACCCATTCATTAATGTGATTATTGTATTAATGTCATCTCTCCACCTCACCCTCCATTAGAACAAAGCTTTATGAGGGCTGGTTCCCAGTTTGCTAAAGATGGCATCACCAGAGGCTGTGCCAGTGCCTGGCACATTCACTCACTGATAACGTGTGTAAGAAGAAACAGGGAGATCAAGGAAGTGATAGAGGAGGGATGTGAAGTATAGATACAGTTGTAGAGGTTAGAGTTCATCGGTGAATGTCTAACAGAACAAGGCTCGATGTCAAAAGCAAGAAATACAAAGCAAGTGATAAAGGACTTCAAAAGGAAAGGTCCTTTTGGTGTCGGAAAAAGTAAATAAGACTCCCTAGAGGTAGGCATTGAGACCTAAATTTGAAATAAGAAGAGGAGGATTCAGGAGGTTAGAATTTTAGGGGTTGGCACAGGTAGGAATTAGCAAGTGGGCCAGACCCCCTGATACCCCAACTCTTTTTAGGAGAACCAAGCAACTGTTTTCCTCTTCCCTCCGCTGTCTTACCCTTCCTTCCCTCCCTTTTACCACTACGCCTTTTGCAGATTGTACTCAGAAGGCTTCCTGAGCATTTTTGCTTTAGACGTTCATCGTTCATCGGTCAGGGCCTCTCTCCACTTCATTCCTATGTGATTGAGTTAGTTGCCCTCTAGTTGGGCTCCTGCTGACGCTGGAGGCTTTATACAATCTGTTCTCCATGCAACACCTAGAATGACCTTTTAAAATGATAAGTTAAATATTACCTGCTACCTTAAAGCCTGCCATGACTGTTTAGAATCTTTAAATAAATTCTCAACTATGACTTACAATACTCTTCATCCCATGGTCCCTACTGCCTTCTGATTTCATTTCATAGCACACTCCCTTTATCCAACATGCTTCTACCTCATCTACCTTCTTTCTGAATCTTGAACACTCTAAGCTCATGCCCCCCTAGGGCCTTTGTACAGGGCCAGAACTAGGGGGAGGCGAGTGAGGGGCACAGATAAGGTGCGCTCGCTCTCAGGGTCCTGAAAGTGCAGGGCCTCTGCATTAGCTGCGGCCACTGGCAGGAACACCCCAGATTTTGAAGGTCTTGTTCTTTATTGCTTCCCATCTTTTCAAATATTTACCTAGGATCCTGTTTCTTTCTTTTTTTAAGCACATACATACTTCAGTACATCAGTATCTACATATATTTATTGGGTTGATTGATGGGTTTCCCTGTTTATTTTCTGTCTGTGCATCCACGGACAGGTCAGTCCCATGACAGCAGGGGTCTTGACTGCCTTGCTCATCACTGTATCACCAACATCTAGAACAGTCCTGGGCACAGAGTAGGTGGTCAGTAAATAACCAGTGAATTAACGGAAATCCCGTAACTCAAACTGAATTCAGAAGAGCTTCTGGAAACTAGAACTGTAGGTCACATCTAACCAGGCAAAGAAGAGTAAGGCTCCAAAGCAAAGCACTTCGCAATTCAGGCCACTCAGGCTAATGCGCAGTTTTGATGTCCACCCTAGTGGAGTTTCTCTGTGAACTGATTTTTGATGTGACGATGTTTCATTGAGAATTTTTGTTTAAAAAAAATACTCCCACATTAAAATTAAATTTTACTCCTACTGCTCGGGGATGGGTGCATTCATTAACCAGTTTCTGCAGTAAAAATAGGCCATAGAGCAATACTCTAAATGTGAGAACTTAGTTTCTGACTCAGTCTGGAAGAAAGGTTTAACTAGAAAGCCTGGGATCTCAGTTTCTTGAGCCATGAGGACCGTCCTGGCTGGACAAGCAAGACATCTTCTTACCAAACTCGGAAATGGCCCCACAGAAACCATTTTAAAGCTCTTCTCAAGTTTCATGGGCCAGATAGTAAATCCTTATCTCCCCATTTCTTTAATCAGCTACTAATAAGTTCTTCCACTTAATGAGCTATTAGGCCTGCTGAAAAAAGTATATCTCCCAGAACCTACTTTTCTTCTATTTGTAATCTGGGGTCATGATCCTGGGAAGACTCACTTAAAGTGATCCAGAGAAGGACAACATATGATTTCACTTATATGTGGAATCTAAAAAAACAAAGCAAAATAAAACATATGAACAAAACAGAAATAGACACAGATGCAGAGAAGATACTGGTGGTTCATGGAGGAGGGGTTGGGGGAGGTAACATAGGTGAAGGGGATGAAGAGGCCCAAAATCTCAATTGTAATATGAATTAGTAACAGAGATGAAAGTACAGCATAGGGAGCATAGTCAGTAATACTGTAATTTCTATATTAACAGATCATAAATACACTAGTTGGGGTGAGCACTTAATAATGTTAAAAAAAAGAAATTAACAAATTTCCTTTGAATTAAAAAAAAAGAAACTAGGCCATGGTTTCTCATACATGGAGAATTCCCTTTTTAAATCAAACATCTGCTCAGTTCCTTGAGATTCCATAAAAGCTTGTCAGTATTTTAATAGAATAGGAACCTGATCCAAAATCTTATGTTGTTTTTCATTATATTTTCATTTCTTAATATTTAAAAAGCCACAGAAATTATACTGTTTGTTATTAAAAATTGAAATATAAGACTTTTTCCCCAAAAATTTCATGTATTTATGCCAAGGCTTTCTTATTATTTAATAATAATAGTGCTATTTAACCTAGCACTATATCAAGGAAATGTTTCTATTTTAGTCATATTAGGATTTATCCATTTATTGAGAAAACATTTCTTGAGGACCTACTATGTGCCAGGCTCTGTGCTAGATGCTAGGAATACAGTGGTAAATAATAGAGACAAGGTGCCTCCCTCATGCCAGTGGAGGAGACAGACAACAAGCAAGTATATAAATACATGGGGCAGATATAGACTGTGGTTGGTTCTATGGGAAAAGTAAGTAGTAGCTGGGGTTGACTTGGGAAGAAAGGTCAGGGAAGGCATTAATATGTAGGCTGAGGTCTGAAGGATAAGAAAGTCAGTGATGTGAAGAGATGAGGAAGGGCATTCCACGCAGAGGAAATGGCCAGTGTAAAGACCCTGAGGTAGGAAAAGGCTTGGCCTGTGTGAGAAACAGGCTTGAGCATACAGAATTCAAGAGAGCAGTTCTTGCTGACATCTTTTAACATCCCACTTCTAGCCAGAATCATCCTACTCTGTGTTTTGGTGGAAAAGTACTTGGTGAGCCAACACTAAGGACCTCAGGGCCAACACAAATCTCAGGCAGCTTTAGCCATAATGCCTGAAAACAAGTGAAAGTCAATTCAAATTCATTTTTATTAATTTCAATAGACAGAGCCCCAAACCCTCATATCTTCATACTATTAAAATAAATTAATGAAACAATTACACCCAAATGTTCTCTGTAACTCTTTTGTCTAAAGATATCAATTTACCGTGTCTGTGTGAATAATCTTATTTCTTGAGGAGACGTAAATTTCATGCAGTTATAATCATTATGCATGACATCATTATATTCTATTTTTTCCATTTATTCTTTTGTAGCTACATTTCCACATATCTACATGGTCTCAAAGCAATCACCTTTTCATATACATGATTTTGTTAATGATCAAGCTGGTTCATTTTAGAGATATACTTATCTATTTTACATACCTGAACAAATTTATGAACTTATGTATCATCTATTGTTCAACATTCAGATGGTTTCCACGTATGGTGAAAACACTGAAAAATAATAGTGTACCTAACATGGGACTGTTTTCTTTTTAAAATTAGCTCCTTAGGATGGAGTAACCACATGTGAGATGAAGTGTCATTGAATAAGAACACTTTATGGCCTCCATCATTGTGCTGCATCATCTTTCAAAAGACTGAAGCAATGCACGGGCCATCAGTGCAACCAGGGCCATTAGCAAGGATTAAGTTTCTGAGAAGGAACTAATAAAAATGAAAGACTTCCATTGTTGTGATGATTTTCAAATACACTATTTTTATAGGCTTTGAATGTCATGATGAGAGAAAGGAAAAAAATATATTTTATACATGGGTAAGATGATTTAAAGTCAGTCTTACAAATGTGTAGATGAACCCCTACCTATACAGTAGATTTTGAGGGGTCCCAAAAACTCTCTACTCTGCAAAACATCAGTGTCCCTAGTTGATCATCTTAGAGGTTCTGAAAAGTTCACATGAATGAGCTCTTTGCATCAAAGCATCATGCTTTGTCTTTATCAAGAAGCAAATTAAATACAGAAAAGCAAGGCATACATCATTTTTTACTGCTCCATAGAGGTCAGTTCTAATTTTAGATGGGGTCTAAAGGACTGAAATTCACAGGCAGACAGTAATTCTGCAATTCTAGAAAAGTGAATCAAGTGAGGGAGCAACCACATGGCAGCTTAACAGAATGGAGACCTTACACTATTTAACCTGGGTGACGTTGGTCAATTCCTCATTCTATCTGGGATTTAGTTTCCTCATCCATAATATCAAGGGATTAGACTAGATCAGTGGTTTTCAAACTTTCTAATGCATGGAACTCTCTTTTACAAAATTATCCATGTCATCCCCATCCCCATACACAAAACCAATGAAGAGGGAGAACCCAGGTTGCAGGGGAAACCCTGAAGCTACTCAGAACCTTATCCTCTCCATCTGCCTCCTGACCTGCAATGGTGTCTTCCAATCCCATAATCTCAGTCTCCCCAGAGTACAAATTGAATAGTGGAAATGAAAAGAGAAGAGCCAATTTAGAAAGTCACTTCACCTTGAGGCCTTGTCTCTAACATGAAAACTTGGTTTGAATGAACTCTAAAGACCCCTCCAGCTCAAGAAAGTGGAAACTACATGATTATATCTCTCAAGCAATGATATATCATCAATTCACAAATAGATCTGGAGATTAGTTAAACATGGAGGCCTTTCCATGGAGTAATACATCTAAGAGATGATTAATAATTGTGGACTCCTAAAACAAGCATGTTGTCAAAATCCAAGCATGACTCCAAGAACGCACCCTAAAAAAGAAGGCAGACATTTCAAATGTAACCAACATAAAATCTAAACTGACAAGAGCCAACATTTAATGGGTTCTTGCTGTGTTTCAGGGTACTGGGTCAAGAGCTTAAAGGTAGCATATCGTAAATAATCACAATAACCACATATAGTAAGTCCTATCATTATCTCCATTTTATTGATGAGAAAGCAGAGGCTTAGAGAAGCTAAGTATCTTTCCTAGGTCACACATCTGGAACAAATATTAAGAGTTGGATTCAATGTTTTTCAATGGGTATTTTAAGATCTAAGCTTCTTGGGTCTAAAAAGTCTTGTAATAGAAGCCATGTTGGCTGATAAAGAGCAGCTGGGGAAAGGATTCATTGGCATTGCTGACACTGTGCAGTGGAGGCCCTGAGTGGGGACTAGCAGGCTTACCTGAATGACAGCACTACATCATCAGTGCAATAACCAGCATCGTGCAAGGAGAGGACTGAATGCAATCCTATGGATTTTCTTGTGTAATCCTCACAGTTCTTTGAAGAATATAAAGGTAAAATTCTGCTTTAGAGAGGAAGCAATTGAGACATGGAGAAGTTAAACAATTTGCTCAGGGTCATACTAGTGGCAATAAGCATATAAACAACACCTTGCCTTGAGATGTAGTGATGCCTTAGAACCCCACAAGCATGTGCTTTTCTGAGATCTCTTTGGTTGCCCCAGTAGAATGTCTTTCTGTGAGAATTCTCTCAAAACCAACATGAGCATCATGGCCATTCTGTTTCTTAGTGAGTTTGTGAATTTGCCAGTCTCTTGTGAATTTGCAAAGTGTGCTTCTGTCCACCTGGACTCCGTGGGGTGACAAAATGAGTTCCTGAACTTATAAACCTGAGGATCTGTTTCTGGAGTGACTTCTGACAAAGAAAGAAACTATATAAACCTCAGCTCTATTTAGTTTACCAGATTAGTTAATCATAATAACAGCTAAACCTCATTAGGCACTTTCTGAGAATAACATTCTGAGAATGCCATATCCAGAGTGGTAACACAGGGAGAGACCATGTAATGGGTATTAGTCAGGCCCAGAGGCCCAGAAAATGAGATTAAGGGCACCAGTAGTATACCTTGCCCTCTCTCACAATCCATACTGCAGCCAATTTCATGCACAGTGATCCAAATAAGAGTTTCCCAAAGTGGGGTACCACTAGGTGCACGTGAGAGTGGAAATTGTAAGGTAGGTTGCAAGCCGAAGCCTGGAGATGCTGAATCCACGGGATAGCAAAGTAAATCACCGTTCCTGATTATTTGCTTTTAAGTAGTTCAGACAGTGAAATATAGTAACCTCTACTGGTCATGTAGGGACACAGGTACATCCACAGAGATTGGGACACTCAGGGAGGTAAACACAGAAGAGACAGGCCCTCGTGCTCTACCTCGACAGCTGCACTCAGGAGCAAGTGAGCCTGTTGCCACAAACTATCTGACTGCAAAATTCCTCTGAATTCAAGAAAAAGCTGTTATAATTCTAAAAACATCCATTATAAATCTCAGTGACATTAGGTTAGTTCTCCTCAGATTGCTTTGTCCTGTGTTGTGAATTAATATAATTGGTTCAGAAAACAGAATTAACCATTGGTGGAGTGAACTCTTGCCCCTTTGCCTCTGTTCATTAATTAGATCTCAGATCTGTGTATTAATACTCACTTTTATTAGGCTACTTTTGTGAAATGTAGATTAATATTTTTTTAAATTCTTGAATAGATGATACATTAACATAATTTTTTTTAAAACAGTTACAAAGTATTATGCAGTGGCAAGTCTCCCGCCCTTGCCCAGTGCCACACTGCTTCCCTGACTAAAAGCAATTGATACAATCAATTTCTTACCAGTTCTTCCAGTGATACTTTATACATGTATTTGTGAATACACATAAACATTCTTCTTTCCCTCTTTTTTATACAATGGTAGCATCCTCTACATGCACTCCTTGGCCTTTCTTTTGGTTAAATAGCAATACTTTTTGAGGATCAGTCCACACTTACAGGCAAGGAGCTTCTCCATTCTTTTATTATGTCTACATAATATTTTGCCTAGATAAAATTTTTTTTATTTTTGTATCATTAATATACACTTACATGAGCAACACCGTGGTTACTATATTCCCCCCATTATCAAGCCCCCACCACAAACCCCTGTCACTGTCCATCAGTGTAGTAAGATGCTATAGAATCACTACTTGTCTTCTCTGTGCTATACTGCCTTCTCCATGACCCCCCCTACATTATGTGTGTTCATCGTAATGCCCCTTTTTCCCCCTTATTCCTCTGTTCCCACCCACCCTCCCCAGTCCCATTCCCTTTGGTAACTGTTAGTCTATTCTTGGGTTCTGTGATTCTGCTGCTGTTTTGTTCCTTCAGTTTTTGCTTTGTTCTTATACTCCACAGATGAGTGAAATCATCTGGTACTTGTCTTTCTCTGCTTGGCTTATTTCACTGAACATAATACCCTCCAGCTCCATCCATGTTGTTGCAAATGGTAGGATTTGTTTTCTTCTTATGGCTGAATAATATTCCATTGTGTATATGCACCACCTCTTCTTTATCCATTCATCTACTGAGGGACACTGAGGTTGCTTCCTTTTCTTGACTATTGTAAATAGTGCTGCGATAAACATAGGGGTGCATATGTCTTTTTCAAACTGGGCTCCTTCATTCTTAGGGTAAATTCCTAGAAGCGGAATTCCTGGGTCAAATGGTATTTCTATTTTTAGTTTTTTGAGGAACCTCCATACTGCTTTCCACAATGGCTGAACTAATTTACATTCTCACCAGCAGTGTAGGAGGATTCCCCTTTCTCCACATCCTTGCCAACATTTGTTGTTGTTTGTCTTTTGGATGTTGCTCATCCTAACTGATGTGAGGTAATATCTCATTGTGGTTTTAATTTGCATTTCTCTGATGATTAGCAATGTGGAGCATCTTTTCATGTGTCTGTTGGCCATCTGAATTTATAGATTAAAAAAATTTATCATAATGATGGACATTTAGTCTGTTTCCAATCTTCTTGTCATTACAAAAACAAGGGATGAATAACCTTGTAGGTAGGTCACTTTCTATACATACAAGTATGTCTGTAAAATGGGCTGTTAACCAAAGGTGGCTTGGTCCATCATCTGCAATGTCTGGATAAATTTTTAACCAGCTGTTCTTTCTAATTGGGCAGAGGGGTACTCCTACCATTTATGGGGAGAGCCTAGGATGCCACCTAAGCATTGGCAAACCCACAATAAAGAATTACCTGGCTTAAAATGTTAATAGCACCATGAGTGAGGAGAATTGGTCTATAAAACACATTTCTAGAAGTGGAATTGCTTTACCAAAGGATATTTGCATCTGTTATTTTATTGAACGTGACTAAATTATTCTCCATAGAAGTCATACCAATGAGCATTTCCCAGGGTCACGTGGGAGATGCCTCTCTCTCAAAACCTCGGCCACCACCATTACTATGTATTTTGATCTTTGTGAGTCTTATAAGTTTTAAAAATGGTGTCTCAGTATAATTTATTTGCATTTCTGTTATTGTAGTGAGTTTGAGCTCCTTTTCATGTGTCAAAAGACATTTATATTCCTTTTGCCCATTTTTTTATAATGCGGCTAGTGTTTGCCTTAATAATTTGTAGTTCTTTATTAGCTAAACCCTTTACGCAGACTAGTTTTAGCCTACCTCTTCATTGTCAAGAGATTTTTTTTATCCACCTGAAAACATGCTGGAAATCTTATTCAAATCATTTATATTAAGAGTTTTGTCGTAGCATCACCAAGTATCACATTCTGCTGCATAGTTGGCCATAACCCGCTAATCAACAAATTAACAACTATTAATTGAACATCACCCTGTGCAATGAGTTATTTCCTCAGATGCAATGAAGTTATTGTTAATTTACATACTTTTGGCTACTGATATCCAGTGCTTGAAAAGTAGACACAAAAATACACTCTTTCAAACTAGCTAAAAATTTCATATCCCCTATTCTGGAAAGGCAAAGGGCTTTGAAAGAGCATCATAAACCAGAAACACTGAAAAACAAAATAGGCAGGACACTTTGAGGATCTACTTCGTACTGGCATATAGCACTTAACTCTTGCTCTTAGTTTCCATGTAAGTCCTTTTCTCTCTACTCACTTTTGAAAGCAAACTTAAACAGGCCTTTTTAATGCTAGGATTACTAATATCTTTATCTAACATGAATGAAGCTAGGAAACCATTCCTGAATTATTATTCACTCTAAGATAAATCTACCCACATAGAAGCAGACAGAGGTGTTTCATCTAGGACCTGTGGAGAAAATGGTTGTCACTCCAGAACAGGAGAGGGCCTGCCATGAACTTGACACTCCATGGATTCCCAAGAGCAGGTGACAGGTGCTGCCTGGCTGCTGCTCACTGCTCACTGGGCCCCCAGGTCACAAGGGCAAAGGGCTGCATCATTTCGCACACCTAATATTTGATGTGTACTCCCCAGCCCTTACCCATAATCACCTACCAAAATTGTATTACAGTGTGGTGTTTTAAAATTTCTGACTGTTTTAAAATAAATTTGCATTTTCTACTCAGTAAATTTAAAAAGCCTGTCAGAGTGCCACCCACAAGGGAGAGCCAGTGTAGCAGTGTTCCTTCTTGTATTATTTCTGAGTGTTGCATATTCTAATATATATTTTATTATCCCTTGTCCCCAGAATGAGATGATGCTCCCTCTAATGCTCTAAACCTGCTTTTTACATTTAATACACTCTTTTGTGCCTCCAAATAGACCAGCTTTCTCTTTCCTTGAGGCTATAGTCACAGAATGGATGAACCATAGCTAATTTAACCACGTATCTATTGATGGATATTTAAGTTTTCTCAAGGTATTTTAGTGTAATAATTAATGCAACCAGGAGCATTCTTTTTCCCACTTTTTTTGAAATTGAAGCATCATTGACATACAATCTTATATTGGTTTCAAATACACAACACAGTGGTACAACAGTTACCTACATTATTAAATCCTCACCCCCCACTGAAGCAGTTACTATCTGTAAACATAGGAAGATGTTATAGTATCATTGATTATATTATCCATGCTGTAATACTATCCCCTTGACCAACTTATATTATGATGGAGAATTTTTGTGCCCCTTTATCCCCCTCACGTACCCATCCCAACCCCTCCCCCATGGTAACCACCTGTCACTTCTCAGTGTCTATTAGTCTGCTGCTATTATGATAATTTTGCTTTGTTTTGTTTTTAGATTCCACAAATAAGTGAAATCATATGGTATTTGTCTTTCTCTAGCTGGCTTATTTCACTTAGCATAATACCCTCTAGATTCACCCATGTAGTTGCAAATGGCAGGATTTCTTTTTTAATGGCTGAATAATAGTCCATTGTGTATATTCCCCATCATCTTTATCCATTCATCCATTGACAGACACTTGGGTTGCTTCCATATCTTGGCTACTATAATAATGTGGCAATAAACATAGGGGTGCATATATCTTTTCGAATCACAGATTTTGTTTTCTTCAGGTAAGTGGTAAATTCCTAGAAGTGGAATTACTGGGTCAAATGGCATTTCTATTTTTAGCTTTCTGAGGAATCTCCATACTGCTTCTCACAGTGGTTGCACCAATTTATGTTCCCACCAACAGTGTAGGAGGGTTCCTATTTCTCCACATCCTCGCCAACACTTGTTTTTTCTTGTCTTTTGGGAAGTGACCAATCTAAGTGGTGTGAGGTGATACCTTACTGTGGTTTTGACTTGCATTTCCCTGATAATTAGCAATGTGAAGCATCTTTTCAAGTGCCTGTTGGCCATCTGTATTTCTTCTTTGGAGAAATGTCTGTTCAGGTCCTACACCTATTTTTATCAGGTTATTTGTTGTTTTGGTATTGAGGCTTATGAGTTCTTTATATTTTGATCATTAACCCCTTATTGGATGAGTCATTTATGAATATATTCTCCCATACTGTAGGTTGTCTTGTTGTTCTGCTGATGGTGTCCTTTGCTGTACAGAAACTTTTTAGCATGATGTAGTCCCACTTGTTCATTTTTTATTTTGTTTCCCTTGCCTGAAGAGATGTGTTCAGGAAAAAGTTGCTCATGTTTATATGAGAGATTTTTGCCTGTTTTCTTCTAAGAGTTTTATGGTTTCATGACTTATATACAGGTCTTTGATCCATTTTGAGTTTATTTTTGTGTATGGAGTTAAACAGTGATCCAGTTTCATTCTCGTGCGTGTAGCTGTCCATTTTTGCCAACACCAGCTGTTGAAGAGGCTCTCATTTCCACACTGCATATTCATGCTTCCTTTACTGTATATTATTGACCATATATTGCATAGGTTTTATACACTTTTAATTATTTTGAATGAATGTTTCTGTAGAATTAATCCTATAAGGGAAATATATTTATTTTAGTTAACTGCTTTTAAATACATTAAAAGAAATACATGTTCGTGGTTAACTAGTGAAACCATACAGAAGGATATGAGGTGAAAAGAAAAGCTCTCTTTTTACTTCCTTCTCCCAAACCCTAGAACCACTCCCATGAGTATCTTCTCTAAATAGTTTTGCAAGAAAATATTTTCTTCAATAGAAGATGCCAAATTGCTCTCTGGAAACCGTATGGGAGTATAGCCTTTCTCTCCCCTTCCCTCCCCTCCCCTCCTCATCCCTTTTCTTTTCTTCTACGTCTTTTTTTGGTAAAATCCTTACGCTTTTCTTTTGGATAGTCAGCATGCAACTACAAGATAGCAGACTTCAAGGGAAACTGGAGTATTTTCCCTGGCACGACCAGTCTCACCAGAAACCACAGTGTGAAAAGCTGAGGCAAGGAAAGTCAGTTGACTGGTTCAGCTATGGTTAAAAGGTCCTGTGGAAAAGAAGAAAGATAAGAAGGCAGTTGTGGGTTGGATCATAGTTTCCCGGCTTCAAGTGGGTCCTTGATGCTCAAAATCTGCTACCTTAGCTCCAGGTCATCCCAGAACTTCAAAGGTAGCGCCAGGTGAAGATGGCCTGAGGGAGTGGAGGAACCAGTACAGCTAATCACAAATTGCACTGTAGTTTTAGACGCTGTTATTTTCCCCATCAACACTGTAACGATCACATCTGTATTGGCTATCAAACAACAGTAACCCTGAGTTGCAGCTGTCAGCATCCCCAGCACTACTAAAGAACTAAAATAAGTCAGAAGAGCTACGAAAATTAAGCTCAGAGAACTGAGACACCTTGCTCAATGTTACCCGTCATTACAGGGATGCAAACCATGGGTTTCTGAGTGTCTGCTGTTCTCCCCTATAGCACCAGGGTTCCCTTTGTCATAAATGAAAGCTAAGTTACAAGACTGGGAGGGAATTATTTGGTTAGTTCTAGCATGTTTGTAGAAGGTATGAAACTAGAATCCAGGAAGACCCCGAAAACAAATCTTAGAACTGATATTCTGCATTCTGCTAGGGATGGGGAAAATAAGCCCCCAATCAATTACTTGTTTCATCTCACATGAAGTCAGCTTTAATTTCAAGTGTGTCATTGTGCGATTTCAGATTGGTACAATGGCTGTACTACATCCCAGGAGAGGCACTAAGCAAAGTATTTGAAATACCTCCTTAAACTCATCATCAGAAAGATTTTCTAATCTTAGAGAAATTCTGGTAAAGGCAGCATGTGACTTACAGTGCGATCCAGGAAAGTCTTAAAGGCATCATTCTCCTTTAACATATACTGGATCCCTTTGAAAAATACTCTCTCAGCTGATGCCTGAAATTCCATTACCAAAGCTCCCTGTTGACTTAAGCCTCTTGTATCCATCCCAACCCAAACTCCTCTGAAACAAGCCAAGCTTTCAGCTATCAGTGAACCAAACCCTTGGTGAATGACTATTTGAGGGAGGTTTTGGCAGGAGAATTGGAGGGGAAGCAGAGAGCAGAAGGCTTGTGAGAGCAAATGTGACACAGCTGGGGACCAGGAAACAGGCCCCTTTCACGGTTTTGCCCTGATTTTACAAATAATTGGCAACATAAACAAATGACACCAGAATGTCAACATCACTGGTATCAGCAGCTAAGAATTAATGTTGTCCTCCCAAATGGTGGCTCCTGGTTACATATTTGCCCAAAAGAAAATCCCCAAAGGAAATGTGGACACAGGAAGACAAAGAGGACAGGACTTATTTTATGGGCAGCATTTGGAGAAAGAAAGGAAAGGAAGCAACACTCAAGTGACTGGTTTATCATTTGATTGACTATTTTGTTAGTGGGTTTATGTAGTTCTTTTAAGGCCTCTGGATTAACCCAATAATTCAAGGACTATTATTCTTCTTACTTTTAAAAAAACAAGGCAACTGAGGAGTTGAGACACTTAGACAGGTTACACAGCTGGTCGGGAACTTTCCACATGAGCTGAAAGTTCCAATTCTCTCCCTCTCTGCCTCACCGGAGTAGAAAGCTAAAATTCTGGTGTTTTTTAAAAGGACGCAGATGCCGTCTTCCATGGGTATCAGACACAGAGCTTCTCACTGATGTATTTATTGCTGGACTAGCCAAGGAGCCAATGTAATAGCGGTGAACAGGAGCTGTGATTCTGAGGAACCAGAGAACATGCTCCCGTTTGAAATTCAGCATAAGCATCGTACCACCAAATGGGGCAGAAATAAGTGTTTGTCGGGTCACAGCTTGGAGAAATCAGTTATGCAATTGATTGTTCAGTGTTTGGTTTGGGGAATGAAAGTCTTCTGTGGAAAGTCAGGGCAGGTGCAAAAGCCATGAGGCATAGTTGCTATGCGCTCAGGCTCTGGAATCGTAGACTTGGGCTTGCATGCTGCCTGTCCACTTAAGAGACTTGGCCCCTGTGAAACTGCTGAGTTTCCTCTCCAGTAAGATGGGGGGTGATTAAATGAGATGGCCTGTTGAGTGCCTGAAGTACAGGAAGTGCTCAAAAACATCATCTTTCATTTTGCCCTTTTTTTTCCTGTCTCTCTTTGAAACTGACAATCCAGAATCCTATTTCACATGATATATTAACATAAAAAGAAAGGGGATATAAAAGCTGCTTCCACAAGCTCGTCTTTGTGCAAATATGTGGGCATCAGCATCTTGCTGGATTGTGTGTGATACACGTCAGGTATCCGGGGTGAAGCTCTGGGACATGAGGACAACGTGGCTTTGGCCACAACCAAGAAGCCGAGTGAGGCCCTGTGGCTTTCACTGCTAGCGAGGCAATCGGAATAACAAGGAAGAATGAGGACAGGTTTTACTTGGTGTCTCTCTCTCCCTCGTTGCTTTTGTGTGGTTTCCTTGGAAGATTTACCCTGGAATTTTTTCAGAAATAGCGCAGTTGTTTGGGATGATTATAGCCATCACCAATCCCCAGAGAGGAACTGTGTTTAGCTTCCTGAGCGGCTGCACCCCAGGCCCAGACCTCTTGTGAGGTCTGAGAAGCAGCCTGGTTGAGGGGGGGAGGCGTTGGAGAGACTGACTGAGCAGGACAGACTGGGAGGGAGGAACGGAGCACTCATTTGGGAATGAGAGTGCATTTTGACAGTAGAACCTGAAATCCATTCCATCAGAAGAGCAAACCTGAGGTTGCAGGCTTGCCTGGCAGACTGTTAAGGCACAAATGTCTCTTAAAATCCATCTGTGTTTGAAGTCAGCGAATATTAAGAGATCAAAGGAAGTCATCTGGGCTTAGAGGAGAAATCTACCTTGGGAATCCTGAACCACAGTACAGGAGCCACCAGCCATGTATGGCTGCTGAGCACTTGAAATGCGGCAAGTCCAAATTAAGATGTGTTGTAAAATATAGGATTTCAAAGAGTACAAAAATAATATTCATTAATTTTTTATGTTGATTACATGTTGAAATTATACTATTTTAGATACATTTAGGTAAATAAAATATATCTTAAAAATTAATCTTTTTGTTTCTTTTTTCCTTTTTATTAGTGTGGCTATTAGAAAATTTTAAATTATGTATATGGATCACATTATGCTTTTAGGAGGCAGTGCTGCTTTAAAACTTCACAGAATTTTTATTCCTCTTCATGGCTCCAGTTAACATTTACCTCTACTTTATTCCTAATTATGATGATGCCAGGCTATTACCAACCAATACTTATCCAGGACTTTTCTACCCCAGGGCTTTTGCTCTTGCTGTGCACTCTACTTAGGATACTCACTCCCCCAGACATTCTTGTGTTCTTTTTCAGCTTTCCAATCTCTTCCCAAATGCCCTCTTTCCAGAGAGGCCTGCCCTGACCACAAGTTGATCAATCAACCCGTCTGGTTCTCTTCATGGCATTTGTTTATATTGTCTGCCTTCCCAACGAGACTGTGAGCTCCATGGGAAAGCCTACTGTGTTCCTCTCTATTATTTGCTTTCAGAACAGGCCTACCAACGCATAGCCTGCCCTCAGTAAATATTTCCTGAATGACTAAATGTATTAGCCTTAAATCTGATTGAGAGTGTTTAAACTGTGTTCTGTTGGGCACCCATCGTTCACATCATCCTGAGTACTTGTTGTGGGCCAGCCACTGTGCCTTGGGGGTACGGTGACAGATGTCCTGGTCTCCACTCTCAGGGACTGCAGAACTGAGTGGGTCCCAAGCACAAACTCGTCGGCAGTCAGAGTTGCCATATTATTGCCCTGAGCATTTGGTTGCATTTCACTCTGTGTGCACTCAAGGAAATAACAGAGGTCAAAAAACAAGGTAACCTCAAAGTTCAGACTCCTTGTGCACCCATAACAGCAGATGGTTGTCAAAAAAGCAGCAACCTTGTTCTTTTCTGGGTTTGAAAAACAGACGAACTGTTTCATAGAACTATGATTATGGGCAGGATCAGGGCGTGTATTTCTAGCTGTGGAAGACTCTAAATGAGAAGATAGTTTGACTCTAAAGGACATATGTTTTCAGAGGTTTTCGAGGGAACCCTGACCTCTTAACGCATCACCAAATTACAAAAGTAAGTTGTAAACCACTGTGTAGAGCAGATGGGAAATTTTGTTTTTACATGTCCTATAAATGTGTGTGGGAAAGACAAAGGCATTCTAAATGGTTAACTCTGGCTGCCTCAGGGTTGTAGAGAAGAGTGAAATAACAGGACACTATAAGTATTTTCTTCACATACCGCCATACTGTTTTATTTGCTACTGTGAACATGGACGGGTTTTGTATTTTCAAATGAATAAAGTACTTTTTAGAAAGAAAATTTTAAAAAAATAAACACCACAAAGCTTCCCTTTGTAAAAGGGATAGGAGATACTTCCCTTTGGATGGTATAGGGAATCCTTCTCACATCCTGAGTTTTTGAATCTTAGTTCTATGCCTCAGCTGCCAGGGTGGGTATCAAAAAATAGGAGGTAAAGACTGAGCTCACTTACGGAGAAGTTGATGATGTCATGGCTCCCTGAATACCAACTAAGAGCTCTCATCTATCACAGCTCTCGTAATCAGGACTTCTTAATCTCTTTCATTGCCGGGGGTACTCATTATTGTGGGCACCTATTATGAGCCAGGTCATTTGTCTACATATTGCCATTTTATTCTCCAATCAACCCTTAGAAAGTAGGCATTATTGTCCTCACTTATCAGATGTGGAAATTGAAGTTCAGGGAGGTTAAATGAATTGCCTGATGTCAGACCTAGTTAGAGGCAGAATCCAACTTTGAAACTAGCCCTTTCCAACCTTTGGCCCAGTTCTCTACCATTTGCTACCTCCTTCTAAAAGATAAGGTGTCATTAAATGTTTTGCAACTGGTTCTATACCTGAATCAAACTCTATTCTCAATGGAAGCCTAATTTCAACATCTATAAAAGGCTTCTGCTCTCCAAAAGCTTTTCCCCAACTAGCCTTCCTTGGAAACTGATTTTCTACAAAAGAATCTGTCCCATTGGATAACAAGCCTTGGGATCCACTCTCCAAGGACAAGGACCCTTAGAAATGGGTAACATATAACATCATTATAATCAGGAAGACTATCATGTGATTAAGTTATCAAGGAAATAAATCTAGCAAACTTCCAAGGGAATTTGACTTGGCCAGTAAGATGATGGGGGTGTGGAGCAGGGATATTTATAAAGCAGGGTCAGAAATGTCCTAAGGGGTGTCACTGTGGGACTGTGAATAACTGTAAAGGACCCAGTTGTAGAACAGAAGGGTGTGGCACAAAAAGTATGTATCACCATCCAGGGGATGAGCTGGATTGAGCTCAATTAAGCCTGAGCTCAATTCCTGTGCTAATAAGGCCATGGACAGGCACACAGCAGAGGAAACTGGCACCTATATGGCTGGTTTCCCATGGACTGCACCACCCAGCCCAGCTACAAGCTCCACAAATGCTGCTATTTGCACAAGGTTACTGGGGCCCAAGGTGCTGTGGCTCCATGAGTGGAAAATGGTCACCCCTTCAAGAGGACGATTCACAGGGCACGTTCTCCCAGGAATCTGCTCAGAATGTCTCTCTCAGGCCCTGAGGGCCAAGAAATAGCTTCTGGATATTTGGGGGGTTTGCTTTACAAAGCTAATGGATCTCTAGGTTTGCTTTACAAAGCTAATAGATCTCTAGGAGCAACCTGGACAAAATATTGCCTTCTTTCTTCTTTAAATGGGATGTGTTTTTCCTCCCCACAGAAAAAGCGCACATTGAAAGGCTCCATTGAACTCTCCCGAATCAAATGTGTCGAGATTGTGAAAAGCGACATTAGCATCCCATGCCACTATAAATACCCATTTCAGGTAAGTCCATCAGGCCTGAGGGACTAGCTCCCATTCCTTGTAGAATGGTTAAACTCCGCTGTTATTGTAAGAGAAGGTGGGAAAGGAATGACTCTGGTCTGAACTAAGTCCGAGAAAAGCTGCTGTGTTTTCCTAATCAAGGATGCATTCATTTATTCATTCATTCACTCAACAAAGATTAAGCACAAAATCTTGAAAAAAGTTTCTCATTCCCCTTTTTCTCATGTCTTCCAAACCTCAAGTAAAAGTCCTCATTACCCTGCTCCTGAGGGGAGGAAAAAGCCCATCAAGTTCCCCAGGCTTGATGTTCTTTTTAAGTGCAGTTTACTCATAATTTGGGGCAAATATTGCAGGCTTTGGTTATAAATTGCTTGGAGGCTCAGGGATAAAAAGACTCAGATTTTATCATCTGAGAGCTATCTGGAGCTGTGCTGTCCAGTACAATAGCCTCAGCACATGTATATATTTAAATTTAAATATAAATTACACAATATTAAAATTTCAGCTCCTGAGACACATTAAGCTACTCTGAATGGGTAAACATTTCACATATTCAATAATCACACATTAGCACAGATTACAGAACATTTTGATCACTGCAGAAAATTCTATTGGACAGAGCTAAGAGAGGGTATCTTAAGTCATCACATCATGACATTGTCTAAAGCTTGTTACCACTTTCGGCATTTGTGGCTCTGAAGGAGTGGCTATTTCCTTGCACGTCTAGGGTACCATTCTTGTTTGCCAATCTGGGGGTAAATATTCCATTTTTAATGTGGCATAGAAAAGGACTTCTTTCCTACTAGAAATGTGACCTCCCTGAGTTGAAACTTTTGGTCCTGAAAGTAGAGGGAATAACATGTATTTCCCATCATTAAAATTCCAGTTACAAATGAGTGCATGAAAAAGCTGGTGTAATTCAAAGATCTGTAGTTTAGTTAACAGTATTGGATTGATGTCAGTTTCCTGGTTTTGAAAACGTACTATGGTTATGTAAGATGGGGAAATGTGGGTGAAAAGAATACAGGAAAGCTGCACTATTTTGGGAACTTCTGGGTATCTTACATTATTTCAAAATGACAAGTTTTAAAAATCCCAGTTATGCATTTATTATCTAATGTCTTACTCTTTCAAATGCCAGAAAGATTTTTTAATCACTGGAACACTAATATGAGAAAAAAATATGCTGTCTAGTGGAGGACTCTCCCTCTCTCTCCAGCTGTTTAAATTTTGCAATGGCTTGCTGGTGACATGGAATCTGAGACAAGTAGCCTCAGCTGTGGAGTTTCACCCTGTGCCTGCACAGCACCCAAACCTCTGGATGAAAAGGACACCAGTCCTTTCATCATCCAGATGTTTGCCTTTATAATGCCAAACACATGATACCCCACCCCAGCCCACTAAACCAGAGGTGCCTGCTATCAGCCATCCATCTCCAGGTGTATTGCTCACCTTGAACTCTGTCTGTGTCTCCAGGTCGTACATGACAACTACCTCCTGTATGTGTTTGCTCCAGACCGCGAAAGCCGACAGCGCTGGGTGCTGGCCCTTAAGGAAGGTAATTAATCTCCTGCGTGACTGAGTCCCTGAGACCCCTTGATCCCCCAGTTAGGCTTGGGTTCCACAATAGAATAAATGGCAGCTGACAGTTAAACATTCTCCAAGTTCGTGTTGGTGGAAGGTCCAAACTTTTCACCCTGGGCCCAAAAGACAACAGCCGGTAGGATGCAGGGTCAGCAAACCCAGCCTACCACCCACTCTCATAAGGCTCTGAGCTAAGTGAGAATGGTTTATTTACTTTTTAATGGTTCCATTTCAAAGGGTTATGTAAGTACCTATATAATATACAGATTTTGCCTGCTGGTGAACAAAACCTAAAATACTGACTATTTGGCCCTTTAAGGAAAAGTTTGCCAACTAATGAGACAAAGAGCAGGCCCCTAGGAGTTAGACAGCCTGAGTTTGAATCCTGGCTCTGCCCCTTACTAGCCATGTGCGCTTGGGCCACTTCGTCAGCTGTGCTGTGCTTCAGTTTCCCCACCTGTTACAGAAAGGGAGGAGGAGGGAATGAGCCTAATAAGAGCTGCCTTCAGCCCTGGTGGGAGCCTTGGGCCTACCTTGGCCCAAGTAAGCACCCCGTTAGCTAGCCTTAAGGTTTGCTGATCCTCAGTAAATGTATTTCCAAAGGTTCGCCTTCCTGACAGCACACTTAGAGCCAGCACAGTGTTTGGCTGCATTAGATGTGAAGCCAGACTGCTAAGGGGAAAATCGCAGCTCTACCAATCATTAGTGGGTGACCTTGGGCAAGTTCCTTGACCTTTTGGTGTCTCAATTTCCTTATCTATAAATTCTGACTAGTAACAGTCAGTCACAGGGCTATTGTGAGGATGACGTGAGTTAGGACATGGGAGACACCTAGGACAATGCTCTAACAGAGTCAATCAGTGTTACTGTTAAATACCCTGAAGCCCTGGGTTTGCAGGAGAATTTGGTTCAAATATTGCTGTATCTTTAAGTAGCTATGGGGACAAGGATAAGCAAGCCATATGAAATCTCAGAAGCCACCATGCCTCTATCTGAAAAATGAGAATAAAAATACAAGACATATCTTCATTAGCAATCATTGTGCCTCAGATAAACCTTACTGGCTACAATACGGCCACCACACGAAGCTACAGGTCATATCTTCTTCCAAGTTTGTTGTGAGTCTCATGTGGGATATGACAGGAAAGCGCTGAGCTAACTGGAAAATGCTCTCGAGTGTCACAGTCATGGGGCACAGAACTAACCTTGCCGCAGAAGTGATCAGTAGGGCCCCAGCTCCGTCCACTGGCTGTTCTGCCTCTTTGAAGGGGGTTTACTCACAGGATGTTAAAGCTGGAGGATTCAAGATGATCCCTCTAGTTCTCCAGTCTATGTACTTTTTTTTCAGCTGGAACACCTCTTTTCTTTTCTTTCCTACCAAAATCTTACTTTGAAGCCAGTTCTAGAAGGGATGAACGCAAAGTTGCTGTGGCTGAAGGTTGGAGAGGCAGAGAGGCAACGGTCCCACCAACCCAGTCTTCCCATTGCCCCTAAGGCACTTTTGTGGGGCCCACCGCCCCGGGCTGACAATCTCACTTTACAGTGAGGAAACTGAGGCTCAGATGAGGGTGCTGCCCAACCTCAGGACACACAACTAACACAGCTCTGCTGATGCCTAAATCCAACACAGGCTCCTCCGTGAATGCATATGCCCAGGAAAAGGCCATTTTTCTGCCTATTCTGGGTACCATTCAGCTCACATAGCAGCATCCAATCTCAAGGAGTTGTAAAGTTGGTGGCCCTTGATAGAATGACATGGAAATAACTCTTCTACTGGTGCCAATCTCTTTCAGAAACGAGGAATAATAACAGTTTAGTGTCCAAGTATCATCCTAATTTCTGGATGGATGGGAGGTGGAGGTGCTGTGCTCAGCTGGAGAAGCTCGCAGTGGGCTGTGCCCAGTATGATCCATCCAAGAACGGTAAGAGCTGGAAATTCCCTTTCTTCTTCTTTTTAAAATGACCTCCCTGCTAGTAGAAAGTAAAAGCTCTCAGTTTCCCGTCATCAGGGGTGTCAGTTATAAATTTCTGTATTTCCAGAATTTTCTGAGCCTCCTACCATGAGTCTGCTGATGTGTTTTCATCTCAAAGGTTATGCGTTTATACTCAAAGTGGCATCAGTGTCACCTGGGACCTAATTAGAAATACAAATTCTCTAGCCCTATCTCTGGTCTACTGGATCAGAATTTGTATTTCACATTTGTATGAAATACAATTTTGCATGTACAATAAAGATTCAGAGGTACTGATATGACCTTCAAGTTAGGAAATTTAAATCTTAAATCTACTTAAATTTTAAGCTGTAGAAACAGCCTTAAAAGGTATGTAAATATTATTTACTTATTACAGTGGATCACACTTACACAAATTGAGCTCTATCCACTTGGAACAGGAAGAAAGAGAAACCAAAAACACTGCTTACTCTGCTCTGTGGCTTCTCCCCAGCTCCCCTTCAAACTTGTGACCTCCACAGTATCAGAGAACAAGAGGCCGCAACCTAAGTGCAAAGTAAAAACAAAAGATGTTGCTTCTTAGCCTTTAAGGGCAATGGCTCAGGTCCTGGGAATTGGAGTGCAACTCGATTTTATCTTGTGTGATGACATTGGAATGGAACCCCCAGGGAAGTGCAAGTCCAGTCTATGCACTTCTGCAAGCATTGTGCACCCATCCCTCACCATGCTCTGGGGTAGGTGGTGTGATGTTAAAGAAACACAAGACCTTGAGCAGTTCTGGGTCCTCAAGGTCACACCGCTAGGAAGTGCTCTGCAAAGCCATTGTTGAATAGAAATGATGGATCGTTTTTTAATTGTTTTGCTTCCATTCCCCTCTCCTCTCAATCTCTCTTACTCTAATTACCTTTTCTCAGCTGTCAGTTTCTTTTTTGCACTAAAACCTAAGACGTCACATTGACAACCAAAGGCGGATGTGCTAACTGCAACCCATGGCTGGGTTTTCCGTGGCTTCCTGAGTCACAGCCCCTCTTAGTACCACTTTCAAAGCCACTACTTCTCACCCCCCTACCTTGGGAGAAAAAGTTAAAGGTTACCGGTCCCTTGGCCCAGAAGGATAATATTTACATAGTTTTAGAAATCAGTGACCCTCTGCATTAGCCCGGTGGACTATACTCAAGAAGGCTAGTATTTAACGAAGTGAAAAGGTGTATATGGGTGGAATCCACCACAATAACAGGATGGCATGGGCTCACCTCAGTGAAGGAAAACCCTTTCCAAAGCCAGAGATCTGGTCTCCAAGTTCCTGCCAGCATCTTGCTGTGGGCCCCCTTGGGTGAGTCACTTGGGTATTAAGGGCACAATGTCCTCATCTCTAAGATGATAGGGGAAATGTTAGGGGGCCTAAAATGAAATCATATCTGAGCCCCCTTCCAATTCTGAAATTCCTTGAGCCTGTGTTCCCACTTTGCATTTTTCACTCCGCAGGTTGCAGCCCTACGTCTTCCGGAAGTGTGGTACTTCTCCCCACTGAGTGGTAGACACACAGTGGAGGTGTGAGGAGCATCTGAGTGACTCACCCAGATGATGCTCAGGGACTGCTGGTCATGCCGAGCACCCCCAACATGAACCCGAGTGCTAACTCCCGTACAGTCAGTTGTAGCAGTGAGGTTGTAGAACGCTCTGAGCACAGCTGTTAGCATTGACTGAGCTCTCAAGAAGTGGTAATTGTATCTGCTCGCCTTTCTTGTTTGTGGACAGAAGAATCTGTGGCTGAGATACAGCCGCACATGTGTGTGTGTCTGGAAGCAGCAGAAGCGGCTGACTAAAGATGAACTTGGCTCTACCCACCCCACAGTGACACTCACCCCTGCAACTAGAACTGGTCCTGATGTCACCACATGCCAACTTCACAGAGGAGGGCAAAGAAGGGAAGAGCAAGGCCAGAGGGAGAAGAGGGACGAGTGGCAGTATTTTCAGAGCTGGAAGAGGCCCAAGGCCACACGGCTCATGTTGGTGGAGCTGGGGTTAGACAGCCAGTCTCCTGGCACTCCAAGCTGAGTGTGAATGGAAACTTACTATTATGCTCGTTTTATTCTGTTAGTTGTGTATCCATTCTGCCTTTGCTTAAGGGCTTAGCACAGGAGCTGAGTTGTGGTGTCAATGTGTGAATCTCCTCTTAACACACCCCTAAGGCAGGCTGTCCCCCTTCAAGTCAACCTCATGGGGAGGTGAGGTTCACCATCTGCTTATGCAGTCCATTTCCTTCTCACCTCACCTCAAATTATTAAACAAGCTTCTGAATGGGGTGGAAGCCTATGCCCTGCCTGCCATACCACGCATGCCCCCAGACACTCAGTTCGATCCATTGATTCCAGCCTGACAGAGGAGAAATACTGAGAGACAGAGAGGAAGAGATGGTAGGAAAGAGAGAAAGGAATAGAGAGAAGGAAAAGGAAAGAAAGAGGAGAGGAGAAAGGAATTGAGAAAGGAGCAACAGAGAGAGGAATATGTGGAGACACAGATAGGCCCACAGAGAGCCAGAGAGCAGGGCACTGAGGGTGTGCCGTTCGCAGGAGGCAGCAAAAACACGTACTCAGGGGAGTTCAGGTAACTAAAGTGGATTCCAGCCCTCTCAAAAAGCAGCACGATGACCTCTCACCTCACCCACTCCCTCCTCAAGCCCACAACAGCATCAGAAAACCAGTGAGTCACTGTCACCCTGAGTCACCAGTTCCCAGTCCTGCGTTTAGCAGGTGGCATGTGCCTACATGGAAATCTTCAGGCCTGCAGGGAAGAACATGAGCCTAAGTCCTCTCCCCAAGACCTCTGGACTAGGCCTTTCCAGGAAGTGCAGAAACAAAGGGGTCAAGACTATTGACTCTAGAAGTTTCTGGTGTCTCCTAGAAAACAAAATTGGGACCCAACAGACTAAAAGAGACAAAACACAGGCTCTGATGAGACTGATTTTCATTTCTCTGTCTCGTCATCTCCTCCTGGACCCTTTTCTTCTGTTGTTCTCCCTGAGGCCCCTTTTCTCTGAAAAGCCCCCTGACTGCTCACCTCCGGTTGGGCACAGTCACTTTCATGCTCATTTTCTTCTTCTGTTTTTCTCATTTCAGCTTCAAAGAAGCCTCTTCCTCCTACTCCTGAAGACAACAGGGTGAGAGCCTAACCTCGGGGTGTGGTAAGCCCCCACCACTGCAGGCTGCTTGACTGGCATGCTCCCACTTGCTTTTTCCCCCATCTGCACAAATTTCTCAAACCCTGGGCAAATGCAGCAGACTATTGTCATTCTGCTGAACTAAACACATTGGGCTTCTCAGGCTTGAACTGTCTCTGTCCCATAAAAGGGCCACTCAGCTGCTAAATCTTCCCCTCGTTTTACGCATTTATTGGTATCAAATTGTGTATTCAGCCACCTGACAACTTTGGGGTATAAAAACAGCTATCCATATAAAATGGTATTTTTATACCTACAACCACTTTAGAAGCATACATTTGATAATACTTTATATTTTTCAAAGCACTTCTATACTTTCACTATCTATTTTGAATATATATATATATTCAATATACACACACACATATATGTATACACACACACACACACACACACACACACACATATACATACATCTATTCTGAAGGCTTCCCTTTCTCACTACCTGTTCTAGCCATTTCAGAGGGTTATAATTTTATCCTCATTTTAAAGCTTGGGAGATCAAGTCCCAGTTAAGGTGTTGAGGCTTTCCCAAGGCCATTCAGCCACTTAGTAGCTGAGCTAGTAGGTTGCAAAGTTTCCCGTGTGGTGGCCTTTAACTCAAGTGGCAGTTCCCAAAGTGTGGTTCCTGGACCAGCAGCACCCACAGCCCCAGGGCACGTGTTAGAAATGCATTGCCAGTCCTCAGGCTCCACCATGACCTACTGAATCCAAAACTCAGCTCTTTTCCCTCCAGCCCACATAGGGCCATCTCATAAACTGGTAGCTTCCCCATTAGAGAAACTCTAAATCCCTTAAAACTTCAAGCTGGGTTTTAGATGTCATCAGCTTACACCCTCACAGGAAACGTATTAAACTATAGCAGAAAATGAGCTCGTTTCTCTTTTCTTTCACTGATGCTCCAAAGAATATTTGGCCGTCTTACCTGAAGATGCGGTTTGGAATCCCCCCTCCCTGGCTTGCACAGGGCCCCCCCACCGTCCCACCTCAAGCCACACCATTGCACTTTAAGCCACTTGGCTTTCGTCTGATCTTCCCGGCCTGGCCATTGTCCCTAGACGCCACCGTTGGCTTCTCAGACTTTCTAGAAGAGCAGCATCCATAACATTTTAACACTCTGACCACAGGGCTTTGGGAATCATGGTCCTAGTTTCAACCAGACGTCTAAATCCATTGCAACATTTTTCTTACTTTGAGCCACTTGAATTCATTTCTCTCTTCACCTTCATATTCTCATCCCTAATGGGTGTTGGCATCTTGAGTTGGCATCTAGAGAAGCTATAGTTATAATTAGGTCTGAGCTAACACGTGTGATGCTTGGGATGAAACAGGATCAGCTGTCCAGAGGGTTGAGGGTTGCTATTTCTGGCCAGAATGGAGGCTATTCATGACTGGAGCCCCAGGCCCCTCTAGCCTGTGGGTGGAAACACCTCGAGTTTCACACTGAAGCTCAAACATCAGCTCCTCTCAGCCCTTGCACATACCAGGAACTCAGCCCTTCCTTCGAGTTTCCTCCCTGTCAACACTAAGGGCTTCCTGAGGGGCCACTCAGGAATGTATCTCTGTGCCTTCTCCCTGGCTCCCTGCTTAGGCACCCTATCCCTGCCACAGCCCCTCTGGGCCCTCTTCGGCCTGGTGGTGCTCTCCCCAGCCAGGACCAGGTGAGCTCTTGGGAGCCGAGGCCATTCTGAGGCCTGCAGCAGACTAGCCAGGAGACAGGGCCCCTCATCCACTCAACTTACCTCAATTTGTCTCAGCTCATCTCCTGGGCCCCCAAGCAGCCCATCTGGAACCCAGTGTCTCATTTTCCCAGTGTTGACCCTTTATGTTCTCACTCTAATCTAGCGGTTCCAGTCCTATCAAACCAAAATTCCTTTTTTATGACAAATATTTTATAAAGCCCCTTTTGTTATCCTAAAAGAAGTTCATAGATAATACAACTTATGTAAGCAGATACTTTTTAGAAGAACCAATAAATGCTTGAAGTAACCTTTAAAAAGGAAAGAAAATAATTTATACAAAATAATATGTTTCTACATATAAATATGGAGTATGACTACCCTAGTTGGGAAGACATAATGGAACAATCCATTGCATGCACCTGTAAGTCAAATCCCATTGAATTCGTCAGCTTAAATGCCACCAAGGCAGAAATGTTGTATTAGTGGCTCAAACCAGTGTTATCATCTGTGATATGATTTTCCAAAATGGCAAACAACTCCTTGGTAGAATTCTGAATTAAACAAATATTCAGCACCATAATCATAATCAAAGGAAAGGCAACTAGAGGAAGGCAAGGGGTCTCAGCAAACACCCCAGCAGCTGGTAGGAACCAGCGTGTTGACCTGGTATAGATTCAGGAGCAAGTTACAGCTTATGGACTCGCTGACGTCGCTCCACAGTTGACCTCCTTTCTTTATCATTGCTTGATTTTGTTGCCTCCCTCCTCCAGCGATCACTTCAGGAACCTGAAGAAACCCTGGTTATTGCCTTGTATGACTACCAAACAAACGATCCACAGGAACTTATGCTGCAACGCAATGAGGAGTACTACCTGCTGGACAGTTCTGAGATCCACTGGTGGAGAGTTCAAGACAGGAATGGGTAAGGCATCTTTGTACTTACTGTCCAAGCAGTTGAGGTGATGTTGGAACAAATAAAATACTGGGGTGATTTGGCCTACCTCTCTCAGCCTGACCACGACACTGAGTTGGGAGAGGAGAGCAGAGGTGGAAGGAAAAAGGTTGAGGAGGCTCTTTCCACTTCTCAGAAATGGCTGGGAGGCCTTCAGTTAACTATGCTTCCTCCCTACACCCCATCAGGCACTTCTGGCCCCCAAACTTATCTAAAAATCCCCTAGGGTTTTCCACTGACATCCACAGTTTGGGAGATTGGCAGCTTGTTTTATAAAGAAGAACTATTGTTCTTGCATTTTTAAGGGAGGCTAAAGGTACATGCCATGGTGAAGTGTTTATTTTTGGCAGAAAGAAAAGGCTGGTAGAGATGGTGCACATTGGTGGTTACATTCAGAAGAACCAGGAAGAAAATACTAAAGATTTAATTACACCAACAATCTTTGAACTAACAATGATTGATGGAGAGAGTTAAGTTGTGCAAATACTGATTGCTTATTAAGGGACTTTTGAATGAAAAAAATCCTATGATCCCTTCTCTGATTTGACATACAACAAAGTTACTGTTATTAACCCTCAGAATTCTCTTGGATGTAGATGATATTTAATAAGTAAAAAGCTCTTGTTTTTTCCTTTAAATATATCAGAGGTATTTACCCATACCCTGGAATATTCTCCAGAATATGATTTCAATGACTACATATATCTAATGCAAAAGTGTACCACAATTAAGCAAATTCCCTTTTTGGGTACTTAGGTTATTTCCAATATTTTGCAAATATAAACAACATTACAATGAACATCATTGTATCTTATTATTAATATTGAGAGCTTAAATTTTAAAATATGAGGTTATTATTAATTTAAAGATTAAAAAAAAGAAAACACTACATCATTGCAACATTTGGATAGCCTATGTCAATGTTTTATTTTTTAAACAAAACAATAGAAATGTCCATGAAAAATAAGCTACCCTCCATTTGTCCCCATATCAGTTCCAAAAACTATCACTGTTAACACTTTCTTGTGTATCCTAGAGAAAAAGTTATATATAAACAAATGCATCCTTTTTTCATTTGCACTAAGGTGGTCCATTCTGCTCTTCACCTTGCTTTTAACTTTAATAATGTATCTTGGAGATCTTTTCATAGTATCAGATACAAATCTATCTCATTTTAAAATAATTGCATAGTTTTGGAATGTATACTTACATTCCAAATATTTAAATAATCTTTAATGGTGGGGCATTTAGTTTCCAAGCTATTTGTTTTCTTGGTTATTTTAAACAAGGCTACGATGAAGATCATGTATTGTGTGTACTTATGTATCTTGGCAATCTTGAAATATATGAATATATAATTTGCAGACACATCTATTTTTCACTATGGAACTTTTAGTCAGAGTATGTGATATTTAATTTTGATAGATAATTCCCTCAGAAAGGTTGCCAAATTTACATTCCCACCAACAGGGTACAGGAGTATCAACACTGGGTATCATTAAACTTAAATAAAATAATCCGATCTAATAAGTAAAAAAAAGAGGAACACAAATATCTTTAGGGGTATAGCTTTGCTTTTTTTATATATACCAAAACTTTCAAAGCATCTTCTCTTTAAGTAGGCTTATCAACTCCACTGTAGAAGGAGTGAGGGAGGAAGTCTAAAATATGATTATATCAAGACACTGGGGGACAGTGTCACTTGCTAGCTGCAAACAGGCCCCAAAGCCCCTTATCCGGAACCTCCATCTTTATTTGACTTATGGAGGCAAACGTGGCTGGTCACATCCCCTTCTCTTTGCTGGGAGGCCATATCAGAAACAGGTTCGAGACTGCCTGGTTCCACAAACACCACAGGAACTCTCAGAAATTCATCCTTTCAATCAACTGACATTTCTTTAGCACATTTAATGGGCCAGGAAATTTCTTCTCCTAAATCTCACTTCCCCAAATGACAGTTTACCCTTTGTTCAGTGGCCTGTGGAAATGCTCACCTCTGCACTTCAAAGGCCATCGAAGAGGACACCCTCAAGGCTCATCAGTGGTTATGGGAATTTCCCCAGTTTGCTTTGTAATAGTGCAATACAGCGGAAAGTACACCAGATGGGGAGACAGAAGACTCGAGCTTTAGTATCAGCTGCTCTTATTGTATATGACTTTGGAAAAATTGCATAACCTCTGTACATCTATTCCTTTATCTGTAAAATGCAGATAATATTGTCTGCCTCACAATTTTGAGAAAAATCAGTAAGATGATGAAAGTGAAAGGCCTTGTAAATTCCACTTCCACATACAATGAAGGGAATTATCATTTATGTACATAATCCATCTTTGGTTGGCATGTTAAAACAGTTATTCAATCTGAAAGCAAAAATAGTATTTGACTTAATAATATAGTTGTAATCATATGGTGTGGCAAAAACAGACATAATTAGGACGAATTCCAAAATAGAGATGTAAGAGAATTAACAAATTTCAGAACAAGTTGATGCCCATTAACTGGCACTGAGTGCCTTGAGCACCACATTAAGGATAATTCTGAAGCTGGAATTTCAATTTACCAAAGAAAGCATGCCATGATTGACTGGCAATGTCAGCCATGGCACAAGATGTGAGATAGTCATCCCAAATTTGTCATCCCCCTATTATATTTTTTTGTGCCTCAAAACAATTCTATGAAATAGATCACACATTCCCCATTAAACATAATGACTAGGTTGGAAAATGGGCTTCTTAGACAAAAATTAAAATACTTTTTGGAGTAAAGAGCAAGAAACTCCCAGGCATCTTTTTATGGATTGGCGGAGTCTGGAGGGATTTTATGTGTAATCTCATTTAGGTCCCTCCTGTAGGTACCGAACCAAAGAGGCCCAGAGAGTGGAAGGGACCTGTCTCACCTTGTAGTATTAAATGCAATAATGAATGTGAGGGCACTTTGAAAAGTACAAAGCTATGCACAGATGTGAACTCTTTTGATATGCTGATTAGTCTCTATCCATACATCTTCATTGGCACACAATTATTTACTCCTGTTTGAAAGAAACTCCCACCCCCAAAACCAGTGTGACTTTATCCTTTTTTCTTCATGTTTCATCATTTATGCCCAAAGAAACTCGATTACCAAAAAATATTAGGGAGGCCTTGAATTAAAAGCTTACAATGCCAACTGGCAGTATCTTTTGGGACCTATAGTTGGAAAGTAATTTATTATATTTTAATGATTTTGGTTTCTTGACTATAAAATGATAGCAGTAAAGGGGAAAAAATACTGATTATCACATACCAAAAAATGTTTCCTTAGAGAAAATAGAGACTGAATGTCAATCTTTTTTTTTCCAATAGAGGAATTATCACAATGGGGAAGGTAGCAAGCAGAGATTTTTAAGTAAAATAGCCTCTTCTTATTTATTATGGTTCATATATTAGTGGTAAAATCTATTGCCTTTAACAGCAGGTTATTGTTATTTTTAGCAACTCTTTTATTCTAAAACTTTAAATGTCTTATCACAAATGCCATATAATGTGAGACCCTCCCATCTTTAAATGGCTTTTAGTAGATTAAACACATAAAATGAAGATGTAGAAAATTACTCCTATATTGGTCTAAACACTAATTTCCCTTTTAACAGGCATGAAGGATATGTACCAAGCAGTTATCTGGTGGAGAAGTCTCCAAATAACCTGGAAACCTATGAGTAAGATGTTTTATTTGTTTTCAAATTATGGTATAATGGAGTCCTCCTTAGATTAGGAGGGACTTATGGTTGATTACAAACATACCAACAATTTTCTCTGCTTAACCCATTTTCTTCTCACCCCTACACTGATCCTTCAGTCAAGAGCAGAGGAACACTTTAAATAGGAGAAGGGGGAGAGTATGGGTACCCATTTCACCTTTTATCAAAGGGATGACTCTCAGATGCCTGCACATATTGTGGCAAAGGAAAATTTCTTCTGAGAACCCCAGGATTATTGGTCTTACCTGAGAAAAGAAGAAAACACTAGGAATACTGACTCAAATGCTAACCACTTTAAAATACTGTTTAATGCAGTAGTACTGATACCAAAATAACAGACAAATAGGTATTAAATACCTACTTAGCTTGCGTTATTTATTTCAAGGTGTTATTTAGAAGAAGAGCTTACATGAATAAAATTTTAATGGAACTAGTTAATGTTATATGCGATCCAGTTGTAGTAGCAGAGTGTACTCACCATGTACACATATTTCCTAGCTCAGCTACTGAAAGCCAGAAACAGTAACACCACAGTAGCGATGTGAACACTTGGACCATCCTTTCTAAATAACACTTCCCACTGAAAAGAAGCAGACTTCTTGGAGAAATAGCTTGGGGATTCAGAGTTGGGGCAGGGAAAGAACAAGATGAACTTGGAACATCTTAACCCAAAAAGTAAACAAAAAATTTGCATCTTACCCCCAAAACTTTTTTCAATGATGTGGGCATGTCAAGTGGACACAGAAGTCAGCTTAAAAATGCTCCTTCTGGCCCAATCTGGAACAACTTGGGTACCAAAATAAATAATGATGGTAATGGACTACATTAATTTGAAAAAAAATAAGAATCCATAATGAACAGTTTTATAGATAGGTAAATAAGTAAGTAAATCAATAAATAAATAAGAAGAGAAAGCTCTTTCTTACAGTAGAATGCCAGCTAATGAATGTAGAAGGAACAATAAAGTTTAAAACTCATCATTTTGTAACTCAAATTGTCAACTGGTTCAGGCAAGATTCATCAATGAATATCACAAATAGGATGTGGAAGTTTGATATTTACACAGTCTCAAAGTATCTTCTCACAAACCACTTATTAACAATAAAGTGGAAATACCTGGTAGGCTCCATCATAACCAGGTGATAAAAGTTCACATCAACATTGGGGCAAATGGACATCATGTGTCTCCTGATGTGTGGCACTGTGGACACATCACTTCTGTGATATTCCTGCCTGAACTTGCATGACCTGAATGTGGTCATGAGGAAATAATAGAAAAATCTAAATTGAGGGATAGTCTACAAGAAAACTGGACTGTGCTCTTCAAAAATGTTTATGTCATGAAAGACACAAAAGGCTAAGAATTGATCCACACTGCAGGAGACTAAAGAGATGTGGTGACTAAATACACAGGTAATTCTGGATTAGATCTTTGGCTATTAAAAAAAAAAGTTACTAATACATTACTGGCACAACTGTTGAAATTAGAATGAAGTCTGAGATCAAATAATAATATTGTACCAATGTTGAATGTTCTGATATTGGTAATTGCAATATATTAACATACTATATATATAGCATGTACATATATATACATATGTGTGTGTCTGTATTCTATTTCTTAGAAATACGTATTGATGTACCTAGGAGTAAAAGTCTATACTCAAATGATTTGGAAAAAATATATCTATGCAGAGGGAATGGTAAAGCAAATGTATAAAATATCAGTAATTTGTTCATCTGGGTAAAGTGTATACAGAGTTCTTTTACAGGATTTTACAACTTTTCTGTACATTTGAAATTACTTAAAAATAGAAAATTTTAAAGTCCGCACCAATTATAAAAATACCAGGGTTGAAGAATACTAGCTAATAAGGACTTTTATTAACTTACTTGGGTTATTGGTTCAAAAGCGGTCAAGTTATTTATTGCTGAAATTCTAATAGCTTCTGTAGTGAAGAACTGTCATTTTCTGAAGAGTCTCACAACCTGAAACTCATTTTGATTAAGTGTATGTGAGTAGCCCCTCCCTCAGCTAACAGAACAGTCATTTCTAAGAATACTTGAGCTACAATAAAACATGTATGAATATGCTTAAATAAAATTGTTTTACTTTTTATAGTCAATGCCTTTGCACGAAAAAAATTTATTTCAAATGATCACTAGGCTGGGAAGTTCTATTTTTGCTTTCAGAGTCTCTTATTTATGATGAGGGAGCAAATTCAGAATTCCAACAGAATATAAATAACAGGGAATGGTGGAGCCTAGGGCAAATAAGACAGCATATTCCCCCTCCTGAAGGTATTTTAAGTTTTTAAAAATAAAAAAAGAAACAAAGGAAAACACTACTCCATACAAACAAAAGAGCTTGTAAGCCTTTTTATTCTGTAAACATTCAATTTATATTTTCCAGATTATGGAATTGCAGCTATAGAACAAAATGACTCACAAGCAAACATCCAGATATTTATAGTATCTATCTAAGTATATGAAAACATCCAATATGATGACTTTTTATCGTTGAACTTTATATTGTCTAGTTGCAGGTGGTATTTGCATAAGAACTCAAAAATGTGGGTTGGTGAACCCACAGCCGTTGACTGGCTTCGGGGCTCCTGGCTTGGTCTGAAGGCATGACTTCGGGCAAATTTCCTTACCAAGTCAGATCTCAGATCCCTTTTTCTTAAAACAAAAGGTCAGGCAAGAAGAAGGAAGGCAACTTATAACACCCTTGCTCTCATTCCCTCCGCATGCCTGAACTCATGGTAGACATCACTCTTAGATGCCCACTGAGCCCAGAGGCCCAGCTCTAGACAGCTATTACTAATTGATCAGAGCTCATCCAGGAGACAAAGCTACTTGCTATCCCGCAGCTAGATAAGTTCCAAAAGGCCACTGAGGTGTAAAGTTACCTTTCTGTTGCATGATGTTCAAAAACTCAGATGAATCCACTAATTCCCATTCTCATGGCTACTGTCAAATAGCCAAACAAATCTGATAAGTGGTGTTTCTTCCCCACCCAGAACTTCTCTCCTCCAGGGTTTATTAATTTCTCAAACTGATTGTTCACTGATGATAGTTCTATCTCCTCTTACCTAGTAAGCAATCAAGGAGGCCAAGATGGGGCTCAAGTGCAGCACCCAAAAATTTCATCCCCAAAAATCACTCATATTCTTCTTTACCACTTTTTAATTGTTTTTCACCAGACACCAAAATTATAAAAATGGTGTAATTACTTTACAGATCATGAAAACCCAATCTTATAGAGAAAAATGCTATAATTGTTTTTTTAAAATGTTGCTAAACTTTCAAATTTATATTAAACTTTGTAGCTGCCATATCATCATCATGCTTAGAACCACCATGGATTTATGAAATAGAGAAAATAAATGTTTTCTAAAATTTTATTATGGAAAATTTCCAACATGAACAAAAGCAAAGAACAATGTAGTGAACCTCTATGAAAAACCAGCTTCAACAGTTATCAATGTTTTACCAAATTGTGATTCATTTGTTTCCTTTCAATTCAACATTTCATTACCTAGAAATGGTTCATGCCTTTGCCTTTGAGCTTGAAAGCACTGGTACAAACAGAATATGAGCAAATCATTTTTTAAATTTGCTTTCTTAAGTAAGTAATCAAGATTTTTTAAAATGTCACTGATATATGACTTCTTGATTTCAGGTGGTACAATAAGAGTATCAGCAGAGACAAAGCTGAAAAACTGCTTTTGGACACAGTAAGTCTCCTTAACCTGTCTTTTGACTTAAAATGAATTTTGCTTTTTTTCCAGCCATTCTATAGTTTATACCAGTTGAATGAGTTGATATACTATATTAACAGTGGTTTTCATGTCTGGGGATTTGAAATATTCTGGAGATTTTTAGGACTAGCTCACAACAGGATAAGAAACCTAGGGAAGGTTGAAGGCCTTGGTCTGGATATGCAGCCATCATCCCGGATGCCGTGGTCTTTCTGGCTGTGATGGCTGCCCCCACAGAGCCATGGGGCTGGTCTTCCTTGCCTTCTTCTCTGGGTAGATCAAGAGTGGCTGTGACTCAGATCTGCCTGTTTGGGCTGAGGGTCCAGAGGAAATACATCACTTGTGTTCATTTATTTTTCATGCAATGGTTCTTCTCAGGAGCCAAACAGTGTGAGTAGCAGGACAGATTTTACACCAGCACGTCATGTTTAAAGGAGAGAGGGATGGGAAGAGAGAAAACATGGTGCAGTGAGAAAAGTAGTGGGTCCTGGTGCCTACTATCACCAACTCAAGGTGTGACTCTGGTGGCATCTCTTCCTCCTTCTGGGCCTCAATTTCTCAATGACCACAAGATGAACGTTGGACTTAATCAGGGTGACAATTACCCAGCACTCCTACTGCCAACTGTCTTCTCTGGTCCAAGGCTGACGCAGTTGATCACAGTTCATGGCTTTGGGACTGTCTTGCCAATGGGTTTCAGCCCCGGGCAAGTTCACTATGGATTCAATGAGATTGAAAAATGACAATGGAATGTTCTTGGGGTGAAAGGGTTTATACCCAACTTTATTCCCATGGTGGCAGGTCAATCACTAGAATCCCATCCACCCAGAGTGAGTCTGCACACAGCAAGCTGGTCTCTGCCTCTGTGCCTCTCTGCCCTGCAGCCATCTCAGTCTCTGTCCTCAGCGCTGCCACCACTTCAGCCTCTGCTCTCCTGCAGCCATGCAGCAGTGCCACCATGCTGCCCAGCTCACTGGGCAGAGCTCTTTATACAGAGTCAATAGCAACATATTGCCCACACGTGTGTAGTGAGCTAGCTGACCCGGGCCAGGTGAGAATCCTGGCCACAGGAACCTTCACTTTATCCACAGGGACCCTTGTCCAGCAGTGCTCCAGGCAGCTGTCATCAACTGGGTGGCTTTCAAGGTGAACCCTCTATTTGGGATCAGAAGCTCATCTGTTATTTTCTAAGGCAGTGCCTCCCAAAATATCTGAGATGGTGGATCATGTTTTGTGATTGGTTTTTAATTTCCAATGTGTCACAGACTTACATTTGCAAAACACATAAAAATGAACTACTAGAAAAAATAAAGAAGTGAAGACAAAAAAACATTATTTTTGGTTAGTATTAGATTCATTAGACATAAAATTACTCTGACTGCTATAAAAAGTTTCTAAATGCTTACTCTCAATTTCTCTTTTCATCTGGTGGTGAATCAGTAATGAACAATTTGCCAACTGACACCCATCTGCAAACCACACTTTGAGTAGCACTGAAAATTGCACATTTATAGCTCTTGCAGAGGAAATCAAATGCATGAAAGTATTGAAAGAAAGTTTTCCACACAGCAATCAATTAATTTAGCAGCATAAATGCCTAAAGCAGTGGTTCTCAGGCCTGTGGGCACATTAAAATCACCAGGGAAACATTTTAAAAAGTACCAGTGCCCAGGCCCCACTCCCAGATTAATTAAATAAGAATATCTAGATGGTAGGATCCAAGTATGGGTAACTTAGAGGAAAATCCTTCCAGGTGAGTCTAATATTCAGACTATGTTAATGACCTGTGCCCAATATTAGCTTTACCAGTGAGACGAGTAAGCAGTAGGTAAGAACTGATAGAGGCATTAGTCTCCCTGTGCCAAAATGTCAGCTCTATCCCTGCCATTTTACCATATACCATTTTCCAATTATGATTTGAAGGTATTTTCTATCTTTAAGGTTCTTAAGCTGCAAATATCCCCTAGAAGGAATGAAGCCAGGGTGGTCAACTCATCCTGGTTTTCCTGGGATGGTGCAAATTTTAAAACTGAGAATCCTATGTCCCAAGAATACCATCCCCCAATCCCAGGCAAACTGGGACAGCCAATCACAGAAATCATTAGCTATATATTGCACACTGGTTAGGAGTGAACCTTAGAGAAGGGGACCTGGGAAGATGTCAGGAAGGGAATGAAAGGCTGTGGGGGAAGGTGAAGAGATGCTGAATATTGTCAACGAATTTAAAGGCATATGTCGTTAATTAGTAATGTGCTAATTTACTTTTGTACAAGAGAAACTGATAACAGATTGACACATTCTATCAGAGGCAAAAATACAATTTCTGTAAGAAAAGGGGAAGGGAGAGGGAAAAACCCCAGTCATATTTGGGAGCTGTGAACATTGCTTCTCTTCTCGGGGGTAAGTTACTGATTGCCAGGCAGCTTGCAAAGAAGACAGGGTGGGAGGTTCTGCCTTTAGGCAGCTTGTGCTCATCAAAGAGAGCAAGGTCAGTTGTTGATGAGCTTTCCAAAAGACCGTTGACCAGTGATGGATGAGCACCAGGCCGGCTGTATTATCACGCAGGCTGCCTCCATCAGTCTCCATCTCAACTATGCCTTGTCTTCACCATTTTTTATTAGGATTCCTCAGTGTAAACTCATATCTTACCATTTTGCTGAATTCAGAACTAAGTACTCAAGGGTGCTTGAAACAGGATCTCTGACCTCAATCAGTGTTAGACTCTATTGGGAAACAAGACAAACTCCGAACAGTTAGAGGATAATCTGAGATAAACTATGAGCATATGAGGCAATCTTTCAGTGGTCTGGGAGTTCAGAGACGAACCTAGAGTTAGAAGGATTTCATGGAGGAAGAGGAATTGAGCTGAGTGATTACCAGACTCTGGTTTCTCCTTGGTTCCACATTGACTTAGCACTTAATCGTTTCCTGTGGTTCCCAAGAGACCACACATTAGAATCACTGGGAAACACATATTCTTTTAAAAATACCTATTCTCAGGTCCCACTCTAGACCTACAGAATCAGAATTAAGTAAGTTCCTGGGAATCTGTATTTTTTCAAGTCAAACTTATCATACATATTGTGGGAAAAATGGAAGTTCCTATGGCCAGGATCCACACCTGACCCTAAACTACATGATGATGTAATTGGCCTACTGCTAGGCTACTGCTTCCACACCCTAGGCAATGAGCTGTTATGGACTGAGTCACTATATAAAGAGCTCCACCCAATGCTCTGGGTGCATGCAGAGACAAAGGAGGATTATAGACCTGTGGACTGTTAGATGCATACGTAATTCTAGTGCTCAACCTACCTCGGTCTCACTGAATCCATAGTGAGCTTGCCCGGGGCTGAAACCCTCAGGCAAGAAACATAGGCAGCCAGCTCAGCACCTAGTTCCCCACCACCTATGCATGCCTAATTGAGAGGAATGCTAAATTAATTTAAAAACTGAATTATACTAAGTTTAAATAAGTGCACTTTTGTTATTTTCAGTCACAGATTGTTTAATGAAGTGTTGCCCATGGAGCACATGGAACAGCCCACATTAATGACCAGCCTAAGATGTTTGCTACTTCACAGCAGGTCTTTGGAGGCACTTGAATACATCTTGGTAGCTGGGGCAGTTGAGACATTCCTCCTTGCTGATAGTTTGAACTACTTTACCAAACTCTTTTTGCCTCCTTCGGTAATACAAGGGCAAACTTCAGTAGGTCCCTGTACTTTATGCTGTTTGAAGTAATAGCAGAATTATTTCATGGATGTATTTAGAACCTCCTTTTCTAACAAGTATAGGACCCTTAAGAAATAGATTGATTCATTTTTATTAACTGAAATGGATTTATTTCTTTTTATTAACTAAAGCTCCCAATGTACTGCCCCATATGTATTTCTCCACTAGAATATAAACACTTTATCTTGTTTCTGCTGTGCCTAGGAACCTAAAACTGTATCTATGACAAAGTAGTTGCTCAAAAAATCTTTGTGGAATGAATATATCAAATGCTTAGTAAGTGTTTTTAAATTAACAACTCTACATAAAGAGAACCTGGCTGATCATGAGCATTATTGGGGGAGATTTTTTTCAAATGCAAATTCCAGGATTCCAGCCCTCACCAAACACAAACTCTGGAAGTGGCACCCGGATGATTCTGAGACTTACACAAGTTTGGGAACTGCAGAAAAGCATCTCCTAAGGTATCTTATCAATTCTTCAGACCATCTCTCCTAAGAAGCCTCTGACACTTTTCTTCTCCCCAGACAGACACATGGTTTCCCCGCCTTTGAACCTTTATGGTGCAGTGGCATTACTTCTCTAGTAACACTGTTCGTACTCAGCCTTGGGCCTCAACAGTTTCCTTTCTGTCTGAATCCAGTTAAGTAGAAGGTAAATTCCTTGAGAACAGTTAATCCATGCTTTACAGCATCACACACATTGGGTGACCTGAATTGCAGGCAGGAGCCTTACCTAAGGCACTGGTTTACCACACTTTTGTGATTCTAAGATATCATTCATTAGAGTTGCAATATTGACTTAATAACAGATTTGTTTCAAAAGAAGAACCACCTCCAGAGTGGCTATGTGGGAGAGACACTCTTAAAGTATAAGGCAGCGCAAGAAGGCTATGAGGTATCAGTTCATCTCTTCTGTAATAACCTACCCTGTGTGTCGAGATTATCTTCTGTAAGATCGTCTTCACATAATACAGATAGAAGAAATATACTCCTAACATAGTCAACATGTGTCAGAAGAAGGCAGGCAACAGAATTAATGCTCCCAACAGGTGGTATACCATGGCATGTGATAAGAATGGCTAATGATAACCCTAATAGTCCTTATTCTGTTATTATAGTCCACGAATTGTTCTATGCACTTTAATTCTCCAGACAATCTTACAATGATCATTTCACAGATGAGGAAACTGAAGTTCATGCATTTAATCAGGAAACATCTGGAATTCACAGAATTATAGACTGGTAGAATGAGAATTCCCTTTAAAGCACATCTGCCCATCCTTTTTGTTACAAGCCAGTAAACTGGGTCACATTCAGAGTGTGAATTAGTGGCATAGTCTGGTCTAGAGCTGGGGCACTTCACACACACACACTTAATGAATATATGACTTCAGTTCTATTCTCCCATCCCTGTACTTCTTATCCATATATTTCATCTCCTTGGCATGATTTTTTTTTCTATTGTTGCCTCTTTACTTTTCTAGATAAAGTAATAAAAGGTAAACTGAGATCCTGAGTATGTCCCGAGGGAGTGAAGGCCGTCCCTCTGGCTTCACTGCACAGACAAGTCCCTTTTGCATGGCTGTGACAGGAGCAAAGAGCACTTAGTCTCCAGGGTTCTTGGTGGCTGTGGCTTCCTCTGAGGCCCTTGCAGGAAGTAGGTGGTGAGGTATAGGCTGGATGCTTCATTTGCCTCAGAACTCTAGGCTGCCTCAGCCCCAAACCAGAGTTTCCTGTTGCCATCACTGAATGCCACCGAGAGCAGCTACAAGTGGGGAGGAGCGCAGAGCCGCCCCTGCTCGGCAGTGCCGACTGCAAGCTTCACCTCTCCTTAGTCTCATGTCTGTGCATTGGTTAACAGTTGGGCCATGCTCTGATTACAGGGTTGTTGTTTTTTTTTTTGAAAAATATAATGGCTTCTTTGAAAGAATAACAACAAAACATTCTTACTTATGTGGAAGAGACGTTCATACTCCCCTTTATAAGTAGTTGATAAACTTTTGGTCTTTTTGGTCTATGTTTCTTCCCCTTTAGAATAAGTTCCACAGGAGATAAAGTCTGCCTCTGCTGCAGTTTTGTTTCTTCCTGCCTTAAATTTAACCCCTCACATTTCAGTGAGGCAAGAGCAAAAGCTTCAATACTTGGCAAAAGGAGAAAAACTCCAAAGGCAAGCCATGCTGCATGTATGCATGGATGAATATCCCAAACATGATGTTGAACCAAAGAAGCTGGACACAGATTCACTATTCACAGTAGCTAAAAGGTGGAAACAGCCCAAATGTTCATCCACTGCTAAATGAATAAACAGAATGTAGCAGATCCATACAATGGAATATTACTCAGCCATAAAGAGGAATGAAATATGGATCCATGTTACAACTTGAAAACAATATGCTAGGTGAAAGAAGCAAGTCACAAAATACCACATATTATATAATTTCATTTATATGAAATATCTAGAATAGGCAAATCCATAGAGACAGAAATCATATTAGTGTGCAGGGGTGCATGAGACTGAGGTATCTTTTGGGAGTGATGGAACTGTTCTAAAACTAGATGTCAGTTGTACAACTCTGTAAATTTACTAAAAATCATGGACTCATACACTTAAAGCCAGAGAATTTTGTGGTATGTAAATTATGCCTCAAAAGCTGTTTTAAAATTGATAAGCTAACCTGGGATTTTTGATGGCATATAGATCATCTTTACTTCAGGAACTGAATTAACTATTGACCCCAAATGGGGGACAAATCTAATTTTTGGAAAATAGGGGTTTTTTAAAGGATGATTTATAAGCAAATGTTAAAATGGTCTTTAATACTTCACTGGGTAAACAGTTTATATTCGTATCTGAGGAAAGGAAAATTAGCATCCAGTGAGCGCTTCTGTATCCTCACCATGTCCAAGATTCTGCACAGAGCACATTGTGGAGGAGGCAGAAGACTAACTATAGGCATAAGATCACTATATTGTTCCAAAAAGATTTACACCTCATTTTCTTGAATTTAAAGAATTTCATGAAATAAAAATTAAAAGTAAACTCTGTGTGAACAAGAACAGACTACTAGAACTGTTCCAGGACATCTTAGAAAAAGAAATGTGGTAGCTTCCTGAATTTTCCTTGATTCCTTCCCTGCTTTCAGGTAGCAGCTTGGGCAGCCCAAGGCCAAGGCCTTGGGGAAGGGAGGATGAGATGGAAGAGCAGAGACCTGAGGGCTCAGCTTGAAATTTACTTCTCCCTTCCTTCCCTCCTTCCCATTTTTCCTTCCCTTTCTTTTTCTTTCTTCCTCCCTTCCACCTTCCTTCCTTTCCTTCATCTCTTTTTAAAAATTATTTATTTATTTATTTTATTAAGGTATTATTGAGATACACTCTTATGAAGGTTTCACATGAAAAAACAATATGGTTACTACATTCACCCCTGTTATCATGTCCCCCCCATACCCTATTGCAGTCACTGCCCACCAGTGTAGTAAGATGCCACAGAGTCACTATTTGCCTTCTCTGTGCTACACTGTCTTCCCCATATCCCCCTAACACCATGTGTGCCAATCATAATACCCCTCAGTCCCCTTCTCCCTCCCTCCCCACCCGCCCTCCCCCACCCCTGCCCTTTGGTAACCGCTAGTCCCTTCTTGGAGTCAGTGAGTCTGTTGCTGTTTTGTCCTTTCAGTTTTCCTTCGTTGTTATACTCCACAAATGAAAGAAATCATTTGGTACTTGTCTTTCTCCACCTGGCTTATTTCACTGAACATAATATCCTCCAGCTCCATCCATGTTGTTGCAAATTGTTGGATTTGTTTTCATCTTATGGCTGAGTAGTATTCCATTGTGTATATGTACCACATCTTCTTTATCCATTCATCTACTGCTGGACACTTAGGTTGTTTCCATATCTTAGCTATTGCAAATAGTGCTGCAAAAAACATAGGGGTGCATATGTCTTTTTGAATCTGAGAAATTATACTCTTTGGGTAAACTCCTAGGAGTAGAATTCCCAGGACAAATGGTATTTCTATTTTTAGTTTTTTGAGGAACCTCCATATTGCTTTCCACAATGGTTAAATTAGCTTACATTCCCACCAGCAGTGTAGGAGGGTTCCCTTTTCTCCACATCCTCTCCAGCATTTGTTGTTCTTACTTCTTTTCGATATTGGCCATCCTAACTGATATGAGGTGATATCTCATTGTGGTTTTTATTTGCATTTCCCTGATAATTAGTGATGTGGAGCATCTTTTCATGTGCCTGTTAGCCATCTGAATTTCTTCTTTGGAGAATTGTCTGTTTATATCCTCCACCCATTTTTTAATTGCTTTATTTGCTTTTTGGGTGTTGAGGCATGTGAGTTCTTTATATATTTTGGATATGTCATTTACAAATATATTCTTCCATACTATAGGATGCCTTTTTCTTCTACTAATGGTGTCCTTTGCTGTACAGAAGCTTTTAAGTTTGATGTACCCCCATGTGTTCATTTTTGCTTTTGTTTCCTTTGCTCAAGGAGATGCATTCAGGAAGAAGTTGTTCATGTTTATATTTCAGAGATTTTTGCCTATGTTATCTTCTAAGAGTTTTGTGGTTTCACGACTTACATTCAGGTCTTTGATCCATTTCGAATTTACTTTTGCATATGGGGATAGACAAAATCCAGTTTCATTCTCTTGCATGTAAATGTCCAGTTTTGCCAACACCAGTTGTTGAAGAGGCTGTCCTTTCCCCATTGTATGTCCATGGCTCCTTTATCATATATTAATTGACCATATATACTTGGGTTTATATCAGGGCTCTCTAGTCTGTTCCATTGGTCTATGGGTCTGTTCTTGTGCCAGTAGCAAATTGTCTAGCTTACTGTGGCTTTGTATTAGAGCTTGAGGTCAGGGAGTGTAAACCCCACACACACTTTATTCTTCCTTCTCAAGATTACTTTGGCTATTTGGGATTTTTTGTGGTTCCATATGAATTTTAGAATTATTTTCTCTAGTTGGTTAATGAACACTGTTGGTATTTTGATAGGGATTGCATTGTATCTGTAGATTGCTTTAGGCAGGATGGCCATTTTGACAATATTAATTCTTCCTATTCATGAGCATGGAATGTGTTTCCATTTATAGGTAACTTCTTTAATTTCTCTCATCAGTGTCTTGTAGTTTTCAGAGTATAGATCTTTCACTTTCTTCATTAGGTTTTTTCCTAGGTATTTTATTCTTTTTGATGCAATTGTGAATGGAATCATTTTCCTGATTTCTCTTTCTGTTAGTTCAACATTAGTGTATAGGAATGCCACAGATTTCTGTGTATTAATTTTATATCCTGCAGTGTTGCTGAATTCAGATATCAGATCTAGTAGTTTGGAGTGGATTCTTTAGGGTTTTTTATGTTCAATATCATGTCATCTGCACACGGTGACAGTTTAACTTCTTCTTTACCAACCTGGATGCCTTTTATTTTTTTGTGTTGTTTGATTGCCATGGCTAGGACCTCCAGTACTATGTTGAAAAGAAATGGGGAGAGTGGGCATCCCTGTCTTGTTCCCGATCTCAGAGGAAAAGCTTTCAGCCTCTCACTGTTCAGTATGATGTTTGCTGTGGATTTGTCATATATGGCCTTAATTATGTTGAGGTACTTGCCCTCTATACCCATTATGTTGAGAGTTTTCATCATGAATGGATGTTGAATTTTGTCAAATGCTCTTTCTTCTCTTTTTTTCTCCCTTTCTCTCTTCCATTTTCTTTCTTTTCTGCAGATTTATTGAGATATAATTTACATATATAGTCTTGTATAAGTTTAAGGTGTACAATGTAATGATTTCTATGTATGTATTGAGAGATTATTTATATGTAGGTATTGAGATTAACACAGTAAGTTTACTTAACATTTATCACCACACATGGTTGTAGATTTTTTTTGTGTGTGTGATGAGAACTTATGATCTACTCTCTTAGTGCAGAGAAAATGAAACTTCCTATGGTCTAGATTCTCACCTGACCCTGGTCAGCTTGCTCACTGCACAGGTTACTGACACTATATAAAGAGCTCTGCCCAGTGCTCTGGGCTGCACGGCTGCAGGAGAGCAGAGGCTGGAGTGGTGGCAGTGCCTGGGGCACTGAGATGGCTGTGGGGCGCAGAGAGGCTCAGAGGCAGAGACTGGCTCGCTGTTGCAGACTTGCCCTGAGACAGATAGGATTCTAGTGCTGGCTGCCACTGTGGGAATAAAGTTGGGTATAAATCCTTTCACCCCAAGAATGTTCCGTTATCATTTTTTGGTCTCACCAAATCAAGAGTGAACTTGTCCAGGGCTGAAACCCTCTGGCAAGACACTCAGCAAGTTTCAAATATACAGTATAGTATTGTTAACTACCGTCACCATGCTGTACATTACATCCCCAGGACTGATTAATCTTGGGAAGTATGTACCTTTTGATCCCCTTTGTCTAACTTCTACCCCCCTGCCCTCCTCAAATTTCAAAATTTATCCTTGAAACTCCCAGCAGAGACAAGAAGAGTATTGGAGATTTCACATGAGTCTATGTGGTAAACCATAGGTTTGGCTAGAATGCACAATGATATAAGGTCCAATCATTGTCCTCCCCAACCACCCCCTACTTCCCCACACACACACCCTTACAGGTTTAGGGCCAAGTTAGAGGAAACAGATCCTGTTTCTGTGCAGAGATGAGCTTTCTAACAATCAGTGCTGTTTCGAGTGGCAGAGAGCAGTTGTTGGGACTGTTATAAGTAAGAGTTATGTGTTCTGTTGAGTCAGTGGAGACCAAACCTGCATGTCCATAAGAGTCACATAAAAAGTCCAGGTACCTGGTCCCAGTTCTGCAGGTTCTAAGTGCTTAAGTACCAGGAGGAGCATGGTCAGCTGTTTGCTGTTTTATGATGTGCTTTAGATTCTTCAGGCAACTGTGATAACCTTATGAACAAAGTCTGGGACACGGATGTTGAGGGATTTAGACCAGATCAGTGATTGCCAACCAGGGGTGATTTCTGTCCCCCAAGGAACACTTGATAATATCTGGCATCCGTGGGTAGAGGCCAGGGATGCAGCAAACACCCTAGAAGGCACCAGGGAGTTCCCACAACAAAGAATCACTAGGCCCCCAGAGTCCATAGTGCTGAGGTTGGGATAGCCTTGGGCTACAGAACCGTTCTCAGGTCCTTCCTAACCCTTAGATTCTAGAAATTGAACAAGTAGCATGCCCCTCTGTGTGTAGAAAACCCACCTTTGGGGCTGGGGGTGGAGGGGCTTGTATTGTTCTAAATCATATATACTTTACCCCATGTACTAGAAGTGTGTGCCCACAGCATGAGGTTCCTGTCTCTCTCTGGCTTGCACTGATGGCCTCACTATGTCTAAGTTAGTTATATCAAAATAATAGGTTTTGCAAATATTACCAGCACAGATTTAGAGCCAGGTAGGAACAGAGCATTAAACAGAGATAAGAGTTTAAAGTTCCTGTCAGATATGAATAAACTGGCATATCCAACTGTTTACATTTTAACAGAGCTGGCAAAACTGTCAGAGGGGTGACATGTACATTCTTGGGGTTTTCCCTTCTCCCTACTTCCCTCATGCAACCGGGAGCTTGATGTTGTTTCTCCTTTTGCCCTGCAGCAAAATCAGCACTCTGGGAAGGGCCTAAGGAGTGTATTTCCATTAAAGAAGTGATGAAGCATCCCAGACAGAAAGACTTGTGCCCCTGTCAGGGAGTGGAGAAGCCACTTCTAACATTTGTTGAATGGCATCTGGGTTAGTAGAATGCACATGAGCTCTACTCACGTACCATGTTCAAGGTTCAAATCCCAGGTCTGCCACTTACTAGTTGTGGGTCGTGAGAAAAGTCACTTGAGCTCTGTGGCACTCAGTATAGTCTTTGGCAAATTGAGGATAATAACATCTAGATTGCAATGTTGTGGTAAGGGTTGGAAATATCTGTAATGAGTCTGTTAGGTAATGAGCCCCAAAAGAGCAGAGTTTCTGTCTGTGTCTTCATTCACTTCTTTTTTTTTTTTTTGATATTTTAAATGTCTTTACTTACATAGAACAAAACAAAACAAACAAAAAACAAAAAAACAGACTAGAAAGCTCACAAAGACAATCCTGCACGATCATAGACCCCTGTATCTCATCAGAGGCAAGTAAACTGGGTACAAATAGTCCAAGGTGAGTTAGCAAACATAAATCTTGAATCTCAAAAAAAGCAAAGATGCATCATTCTGCCCTTGAGGCTGATTTCAGATATATTTTTCAATTACACTCACAGTTGCAGAGTTAAAAATCAAGGCAAAGATTTCTGATCTTTAACCTTCTTGTATTGTCTTAGTCCTTACCTATCTACAAGAGCTTATTGAAAATTAATTGTCCCTTATTCAAGGTTCAGACATTTTTTCATTGCTGCAATCTGGAAAGAGCCCTTTTGAAGTAGAAGCATAAGCTAACGGTTCTGTTTTCAGTTAAGATTAGAATATCAAGCCCTGAACTGTCCTTAAAACACAGAACATATTCCTTGAAATTATGATCCAACTTATACGACCAACATTCTTACTTTGAAATACATATCCTACACCCTAACTTGGTGTAATGACACCCCCTATCCCCCATATATACAGGAGACTGAATTTTCCAGACAGGCAAAATTTGACCTAAAAATTTAAAAATATTTAGGGACTATTTAAGACTAAATAAAGAAATGATGAATAATATATTGAATAACTTCGTGGACATTAAGCTTGACACCATGCCTGGAATTGTAGCACTTTGGTGCCCTCCTCCAATGTCATCAATACCACCCCTAAGGAAGCCACAATCCTGAATTTCATGTTATCCATCCCAGAGACTGCATTTCTTCCATTATATGCTTATTCCTAAATGGAGTATAAAATTGCTTTATGTGATTTAAAAAAATTTATACAAATGGCCTCATACTGCATGTGGTCTATCATAGATCTAGTTCTTTGATTTATCTACTGGTGTATACTTTCCAGTATTTTATTTTCAGATCTATTTGACCATTCTACCATTAGGGGATGAGTTGCCTCCTTGCCTCCACATCTTTGCAATTTTATTCAGACCTACATTCGTGCTATGTACTTGCTTTCCTGGTGCCCATTTGTAAGAGTTTCTTTTTTTTTTTACATGGAGAACAAATTCTTACATAATGAATAAGTTACATAGTGAACAGTACAAGGGCAGTCATCACAGAAACTTTTGGTTTTGCTCATGCATTATGAACTATAAACAGTCAGTTCAAATATGAATACTCATTTGGTTTTTATACTTGATTTATATGTGGATACCACATTTCTCTCTTTATTATTATTATTTTTAATAAAATGCTGAAGTGGTAGGTAGATACAAGATAAAGGTAGAAAACATAGTTTAGTGTTGTAAGAGAGCAAATGTAGATGATCAGGTGTGTGCCTGTAGACTATGTGTTAATCCAAGCTAGACAAGGGCAGTAAAACATCCACGTATGCAGAAGATTTCTCTCAGAACGGGGGGGTGAGGTTCTAAGCCTCACCTCTGTTGATCCCCAATTTCTCACCTGATGGCCCCCCTGCGACTGTGCCTGTCTTAGGTTGTTCCTCCCTTGAGGAATCTTACCCGTCTCTGGCTAACCAGTCATCTTCCGGGGCCATGCAGGGAAATGTAAAGTTGGTAAGTGAGAGAGAAGCCTTATTGTTTGAAATGGTTAGCTTTTTATTTCTTTGCATATTTATGCCCTGTAGCTTCTATGCCCAGCATTTGTCTTGAGGTATCTTTACCACTTGGAAGAATTATGATACTTGGTAAATTTGATATGAGGCACGAATTCTATTTAAGGGTTGTAATTAGGAAGGAAGAAGAAAAGCTATAGAAGTAGCAGGCGGCAGAAAACATGGGAAGATTGATTATTTCTTTGACATATCTTCCTGTAGAGTAACTTCAGCATGTATAGGTTTTAAGCTACTACTTAAATTGCACACACACATTAACATAATAGGAGTATAGTTACATAACCAAAGCATACCTGTAATTACCAGCCATCTCCAGTGAAACCAAGAAAACCAGTTAGGCACCTTAGGCATTTGTGAAAACTAATCTATGATATGGTGGATATTGTCCAACTGAACTTGAACAGTCTGAGAGAAATCAGACAAATTAAAACAACCCATTCCTGGGGAATGTTCACATCCCTTATGTTCTTTTAACAGTAAATAGCCTGTAGTTGTAAGATTTTGGAGCGCTACAATTTGCACTTCTCCTAATTCTTGGTTGAGTTCCAACAGTATAGATCCAGTCAAATTTGTTGTTTTACTGTATGCACAGGCCAGCTTAGATATCTCCTTCATTCCCATGGCAAGTCCAGGAATTGGTGGGATGAGTGCATCTACAGCTGTAGCAGTGCGTGGATCGTTGTTGGGGTTTTTTGATGATCATCTTCTGGCATGAGTCTTCCAGAGAGTGCTGATGTTGGAAGTTCTCTTTCATATCGTATCTTAGTTCATTTTCGGGGTAGCCAAATTAGGCTTTGATCTTCTGTATAAACGCAAACAGACCCTTTGCCTACACTTTTATATGCCCTTTATACCCTTGTGTAGAACTCATTGGAGGTTACCACACAGGAACTGCCCTTTTTGTTTTGTTTTGTTTTGTTTTGTTTTTGGTATCACTAATCTACACTTACATGACGAATATTATGTTTACTAGGCTCTCCCCTATACCAGGTCTCCCCTATAAACCCCTTTACAGTCACTGTCTATCAGCATAGCAAAATGTTGTAGAATCACTACTTGCCTTCTCTGTGTTGTACAGCCCTCCCTTTTCTCCTACCCCCCCATGCATGTTAATCTTAATACCCCCCTACTTCTGCCTCCCCCTTATCCCTCCCTACCCACCCATCCTCCACAGTCCCTTTCCCTTTGGTACCTGTTAGTCCATTCTTGAGTTCTGTGATTCTGGCGCTGTTTTGTTCCTTCAGTTTTTCCTTTGTTCTTATATTCCACAGATAAGTGAAATCATTTGGTATTTCTCTTTCTCCGCTTGGCTTGTTTCACTGAGCATAATACCCTCCAGCTCCATCCATGTTGCTGCAAATGATTGGATTTGCCCTTTTCTTATGGCTGAGTAGTATTCCATTGTGTATATGTACCACCTCTTCTTTATCCATTCATCTATCGAAGGACATTTAGGTTGCTTCCAATTCTTGGCTATTGTAAATAGTGCTGCCATAAACATAGAGGTGCACTGATCTTTCTCATACTTGATTGCTGCATTCTTAGGGTAAATTCCTAGGAGTGCAATTCCTGGGTCAAATGGTAAGTCTGTTTTGAGCATTATGATGTACCTCCATACTGCTTTCCACAATGGTTGAACTAACTTACATTCCCACCAGCAGTGTAGGAGGGTTCCCCTTTCTCCACAGCCTCGCCAACATTTGTTGTTGTTTGTCTTTTGGATGGCAGCCATCCTTACTGGTGTGAGGTGATACCTCATTGTAGTTTTAATTTGCATTTCTCTGATAATTAGCGATGTGGAGCATCTTTTCATGTGTCTGTTGGCCATCTGTATTTCTTTTTTGGAGAACTGTCTGTTCAGTTCCTCTGCCCATTTTTTAATTGGGTTATTTATTTTTTGTTTGTTGAGGTGTGTGAGCTCTTTATATATTCTGGACGTCAAGCCTTTATCGGATGTGTCATTTTCAAATATATTCTCCCATACTGTAGGGATCCTTTTTGTTCTATTGATGGTGTCTTTTGCTGTACAGAAGCTTTTCAGCTTAATATAGTCCCACTTACTCATTTTTGCTGTTGTTTTCCTTGCCCGGGGAGATATGTTCAAGAAGAGGTCACTCATGTTTATGTCTAAGAGGTTTTTGCCTATGTTTTCTTCCAAGAGTTTAATGGTTCCATGGCTTACATTCAGGTCTTTGATCCATTTTGAGTTTACTTTTGTATATGGGGTTAGACAATGGTCCAGTTTCATTCTCCTACATGTAGCTGTCCAGTTTTGCCAGCACCACCTGTTGAAGAGACTGTCATTTCGCCATTGTATGTCCATGGCTCCTTTATCAAATATTAATTGACCATATATGTCTGGGTTAATGTCTGGATTCTCTAGTCTGTTCCATTGGTCTGTGGCTCTGCTCTTGTGCCAGTACCAAATTGTCTTGATTACTATGGCTTTATAGTTGAGCTTGAAGTTGGGGAGTGAGATGCCCCCTACTTTATTCTTCTTTCTCAGGATTGCTTTGGCTATTCGGGGTCTTTGGTGTTTCCATATGAATTTTTGAATTATTTGTTCCAGTTCATTGAAGAATGTTGCTGGTAGTTTCATAGGGATTGCATCAAATCTGTATATTGCTTTGGGCAGGATGGCCATTTTGACGATATTAATTCTTCCTAGCCACGAGCATGGGATGAGTTTCCATCTGTTAGTGTCCCCTTTAATTTCTCTTAAGAGTGACTTGTAGTTTTCAGAGTATAAGTCTTTCACTTCTTTGGTTAGGTTTATTCCTAGGTATTTTATTTTTTTTGATGCAATTGTGAATGGAGTTGTTTTCCTGATTTCTCTCTCTGTTGGTTCATTGTTAGTATATAGGAAAGCCACAGATTTCTGTGTGTTGATTTTGTATCCTGCAACTTTGCTGTATTCCGATATCAGTTCTAGTAGTTTTGGGGTGGAGTCTTTAGGGTTTTTTATGTACAGTATCATGTCATCTGCAAATAGTGACAGTTTAACTTCTTCTTTAGCAATCTGGATTCCTTGTATTTCTTTGTTTTGTCTGATTGCCATGGCTAGGACCTCCAGCACTATGTTAAATAACAGTGGGGAGAGTGGGCATCCCTGTCTAGTTCCCGATCTCAGAGGAAATGCTTTCAGCTTCTCGCTGTTCAATATAATGTTGGCTGTCGGTTTATCATACATGGCCTTTATTATGTTGAGGTACTTGCCCTCTATTACCATTTTGCTGAAAGTTTTTAACATGAATGGATGTTGAACTTTGTCAAATGCTTTTTCAGCATCTATGGAGATGATCATGTGGTTTTTGTCTTTCTTTTTGTTGATGTGGTGGATGATGATGATGGACTTTCGAATGTTGTACCATCCTTGCATCCCTGGGATGAATCCCACTTGGTCATGGTGTATGATCCTTTTGATGTATTTTTGAACTCGGTTTGCTAATATTTTGTTGAGTATTTTTGCATCTACGTTCATCAGGGATATTGGTCTGTAGTTTTCTTTTTTGGTGGGGTCTTTGCCTGGTTTTGGTATTAGGGTGATGTTAGCTTCATAGAATGAGTTTGGGAGTATCCCCTCCTCCTCTATTTTTTGGAAAACTTTAAGGAGAATGGGTATTATGTCTTCCCTGTATGTCTGATAAAATTCCGAGGTAAATCCATCTGGCCCGGGGGTTTTGTTCTTTGGTAGTTTTTTGATTACCGCTTCAATTTCGTTGCTGGTAATTGGTCTGTTTAGATTTTCTGTTTCTTCCTGGGTCAATCTTGGAAGGTTGTATTTTTCTAGGAAGTTGTCCATTTCTCCTAGGTTTCCCAGCTTGTTAGCATATAGGTTTTCATAGTATTCTCTAATAATTCTTTGTATTTCTGTGGGGTCCGTCGTGATTTTTCCTTTCTCGTTTCTGATACTGTTGATTTGTGTTGACTCTCTTTTCTTCTTAATAAGTCTGGCTAGAGGCTTATCTATTTTGTTTATTTTCTCGAAGAGCCAGCTCTTGGTTTCATTGATTTTTGCTATTGTTTTATTCTTCTCAATTTTATTTATTTCTTCTCTGATCTTTATTATGTCCCTCCTTCTGCTGACCTTAGGCCTCATCTGTTCTTCTTTTTCCAATTTCAATAATTGTGACATTAGACCATTCATTTAGGATTGCTCTTCCTTTTTTAAATAGGCTTGGATTGCTATATATTTTCCTCTTAAGACTGCTTTTGCTCTGTCCCACAGAAGTTGGGTCTTAGTGTTGTTGTTGTCATTTGTTTCCATATATTGCTGGATCTCCATTTTGATTTGGTCATTGATCCATTGATTATTTAGGAGCGTGTTGTTAAGCCTCCATGTGTTTGTGAGCCTCTTTGCTTTCTTTGTACAGTTTATTTCTAGTTTTATGCCTTTGTGGTCTGAAAAGTTGGTTGGTAGGATTTCAATCTTTTGGAATTTTCTGAGGCTCTTTTTGTGGCCTAGTATGTGGTCTATTCTGGAGAATGTTCCATGTGCACTTGAGAAGAATGTATATCCTGTTGCTTTTGGATGTAGAGTTCTATAGATGTCTATTAGGTCCATGTGCTCTACTGTGTTGTTCAGTGCTTCCGTGTCCTTACTTATTTTCTGCCCAGTGGATCTATCCTTTGGGGTGAGTGGTGTGTTGAAGTCTCCTAGAATGAATGCATTGCAGTCTATATCCCCCTTTAGTTCTGTTAGTATTTGTTTCACATATGCTGGTGCTCCTGTGTTGAGTGCATATATATTTAGAATGGTTATATCCTCTTGTTTGACTGAGCCCTTTATCATTATGTAGTGTCCTTCTTTATCTCTTGTTACTTTCTTTGTTTTGAAGTCTATTTTGTCTGATAGTAGTACTGCAACCCCTGCTTTCTTCTCACTGTTGTTTGCTTGAAATATGTTTTTCCATCCCTTGACTTTTAGTCTGTACATGTCTTTGGGTTTGAGGTGAGTTTCTTGTAAGCAGCATATAGATGGGTCTTGCTTTTTTATCCATTCTGTTACTCTGTGTCTTTTGATTGGTGCATTCAACCCATTAACATTTAGGGTGACTATTGAAAGATATGTACTTATTGCCATTGCAGGCTTTATATTCGTGGTTACCAAAGGTTCAAGGTTAGCCTCTTTAGTATCTTACTGCCTAACTTAGCTCGCTTATTGAGCTGTTATATACACTGTCTGGAGATTCTTTTCTTCTCTCCCTTCTTGTTCCTCCTCCTCGATTCTTCATATGTTGGGTGTTTTGTGCTGTGCTCTTTCTAGGAGTGCTCCCATCTAGAGCAGTCCCTGTAAGATGTTCTGTAGAGGTGGTTTGTGGGAAGCAAATTCCCTCAGCTTTTGTTTGTCTGGGAATTGTTTAATCCCACCGTCATATTTGAATGATAGTCGTGCTGGATACAGTATCCTTGGTTCAAGGCCCTTCTGTTTCATTGTATTAAATATATCATGCCATTCTCTTCTGGCCTGTAGGGTTTCTGTTGAGAAATCTGATGTTAGCCTGATGGGTTTCCCTTTATAGGTGACCTTTTTCTCTCTAGCTGCCTTTAACACTCTTTCTTTGTCCTTGATCTTTGCCATTTTAATTATTATGTGTCTTGGTGTTGTCCTTCTTGGATCCTTTCTGTTGGGGTTCTGTGTATTTCCGTGGTCTGTTCGATTATTTCCTCCCCCAGTTTGGGGAAGTTTTCAGCAATTATTTCTTCTAAGATACTTTCCATCTCTTTTCTTCTCTCTTCTTCTTCTGGGACCCCTATAATACAGATGTTGTTCCTTTTGGATTGGTCACACAGTTCTCTTAACATTGTTTCATTCCTGGAGATCCTTTTGTCTCTCTCTATGTCAGCTTCTATGCGTTCCTGTTCTCTGGTTTCAATTCCATCAATGGCCTCTTGCATCCTATCCATTCTGCTTATAAACCCTTCCAGAGTTTGTTTCATTTCTGCGATCTCCTTTCTGGCATCTGTGATCTCCCTCCGGACTTCATCCCATTTCTCTTGCGTATTTCTCTGCATCTCTGTCAGCATGTTTATGATTCTTATTTTGAATTCTTTGTCAGGAAGACTGGTTAGGTCTGTCTCCTTCTCTGGTGTTGTCTCTGTGATCTTTGTCTGCCTGTAGCTTTGCCTTTTCATGGTGATAGGAATAGTCTGCAGAACTGGGACAAGTGACGGCTGGAAGGACTTCCTTTCTTGTTGGTTTGTGGCCCTCCTCTCCCCCTTCGCGAGGCACTGGGTTCTCTCAGGTGCGGATGTGGTCTGGATATTGTCCTGTGTCCTCTGGTCTTTATTCTAGGAAGGGTTGTCTTTGTTATATTTTCATAGATATATGTTGTTTTGGGAGGAGATTTCCGCTGCTCTACTCACGCCGCCATCTTCCGCCCCTCCTCTGTCATTCACTTCTTATATCATCACTTAGAATGTTCTCTGACCCAAGCTAGGAGCTCAAAAATATCTGTTAAATGAACAAATGAACATGGTACACATTACTGCTGAAAGTTAGCATCTTGCCTATGGGTTTCAGCCCCAGTCAAGTTCACTCCATATTCAATGAGACTGAAAGGTGACAATGGAATGTTCTTGGGGTGAAAGGGTTTATACTCAACTTTATTCCCATGGTGGCAGGTCAATCACTAGAATCCCCTCCACTCGGAGCAAGTCTGCATGCAGCAAGCCGGTCTCTGCCTCTGAGCCTCTCTGCCCTGCAGCCGTCTCAGTCTCTGTCCTGGGCACTGCCACCACTCCAGTCTCTGCTCTCCTGCAGCCATGCAGCAGCACAGCCATGCCACCATGTGGCCCAGAGCACTGGGCGGAGCTCTTTATACAGAGTCAATAGTAATGTATTGCCCACACGTGTGTAATGAGCTAGATGACCAGGGCCAGGTGAGAATCCTGGCCATAGGAACCTTCACTTTATCCACAGTTGTCTCTATGGCAAACTGGCCAACAGTGTCTCTTCCTTTCACAGGCAAGAATGTGGGACTGGATGCATGAGCTTGGTGTGTGGTGATCACTAACTTTCTGTTCTTTCTAACCATTCCAGGGAAAAGAAGGAGCCTTCATGGTACGAGATTCTAGGACTCCAGGAACATACACAGTCTCTGTTTTCACCAAGGCTATCGTAAGGTACGGTGTTAATTCAGCTCAACCAAGGGGGCAGTGACAGGCCACCTTCAGCAATGTCAGGCAGTGTAAGAGGTAGGGGGGTCACTAGAAATGATGTCTTTTCCTTGTTCCCTCTGAGAAAACCAAGGCCAGGGAGATGAAGTCACTTAGCTGGAAAGTGACAGAGCCGGATGCCAGGTTCCCCTCCCAGTTAGCATCCCTGAGTACAGAGCTCTATGGAAATAAAACACCTGGCCCTGTATCTGGTGAGTTTATAATTTAACCTATAGAAAAACAGAAAAGATACTTTCAGCTGGAAGTGAGAAGTTATTAATTCTAGTTCTGGCTCTAATACAGCTACCTGCCATTTATGGAGTCCTCACTATGTGCCAGAACTTTACAGGCCGTCCCTGATCCTAGGAGGTCCTGAAGCAGCTTCTATGCTCTCTCCCATAAAAGAAGCCAAGGCTGAAGGAGCTGGTGCCGCCTCCCAGAGGCAACGCAGCTCACGTGGCCAAGCCGCCTTCATGCTCCAGCCTGCTGGCGGCAGGGCTCCCGCTGCTCGTCTGCCCCTCTCAGGGACCTCACTTCCCTTCTCTGTGAAATGATGTCTTAGGGCTTCTCTAGGTCTCCAATTCTCTGCTAATTAGAAAATTAGTAAAAACAAAGTAATTTGACAATGACCGAAGTCTAATAAGAATTAAAAGAAGATAAAAAAAATTAATCATCAAGGTGTCCTCTGAGAATACTTCTTGGAGGACAAAGGACATGAGCCAGGCTTGGAGCGCGAGCAGGGTTTAGGCATGTGGGGAAGAGCAAGGGCCCTGTCCATGATGGGACGGAAAGCACCTTGCTCAGCCATGCCGGGGGACAGTGAGGACAGCGACCTACCTTTCTATAAAGGATGGTGGAGAAGGAGTGAAAAAGTCTGTGCTGGGGTCTGCAAGACCACCCCAGTCTGGATGATTCACCCGCAAGACTCACAGAGCTCAGCATATAGTTATACTCGAGGCTGAGATTTATTACAGTGAAAGAATACAAAGCCAGAGCAGCAAAGGGAAAGGCACGTGGAGCAAAATCCAGGGGAAACCCAGTGCAAGCTTCCAAGAGGCCCTCCTCACGGGAGTCACACAGTAGGTGCTTGATTCCTCCAGAAACAATTACAACAATGGGGTGACACAAAGGGGTGAAGTGATGTCTTCCCAGAGAAGCTCGTGAGGGTCCCAGAGCCCAGGGATTTTGTGAGTCACGTAGGTTGTCACATAGGTCCCCTCTCCCTAGAACAGAGCAAAATTCCAGACTCCTAGAAGAAAAACAGGGGTTGAGCATAAACCACACTGTTGGTACAAACAGTTTAGGCCAGGGAGCCATCCTTATCAGTTAGAAAATGATGAGAGGCCTTCTGAAATCCCAATTCACAGATGCCAGCAAAAGCCAGCCTTGCCAGCAGGCCCTGCTAAGGACAGCATTCGGGGCTGTTGTGTTAACTCCCTGGTAAGCAAAGTCCAGTTAGTACGAAGGGGCCCGAGATGCTTCCTTAACACATGCTGACAATTACTTAAATCCACATGGCAGGGAAGGCACACATTTGAGACCATACCCCGTTGTGTGCTTGTGGAAGAAACATCACCAGTCCATCACAGCACTGATTCTGACAGGGTCCAGAGGCAGCCTCAGAGTCCTTTTTAATACAGTGCCCGGGGCCAACCTGTTAACAAGGCACACAGGTTGAACTCTAGCTGCCATCCTTGTGAGAGGTTAAAAACCACAGCTGATGGAAATCTGGTACTAGCAGACATTTTTGTGTCTAAACATTGCTTCTCAATAATCGCTTTGTTTTATTTGTTGAAGTGAGACCAACCCTTGTATAAAGCACTATCACATCAAGGAAACAAATGACAACCCGAAGCGGTATTATGTGGCTGAAAAGTACGTGTTTGATTCTATCCCTCTCCTCATCAATTATCACCAACACAATGGAGGAGGTGAGTTCTACAGGCCAGGCCTGAGGGGGACTCTCACTGTGGAACTTGGAGAAAGGTGACAAATGCCAGCAGGGTTGCTTCACCTCAGACAGCTGGCTGTAAATAATCCATAAATAATACTAAATATACAAATGGAGAAGGATGCCAAACATTTGATTATATCACATATTGGCAAATTCTGCTCTTGGGATCATGGTATCTCACCACCTGCCCACCTGTTTTTATGGCTTTCCTCCAGGAGGGTGTGATAGTGATTGGGCTTTTGAGATTTGTTTTTCACAATAAAGTAGTTTTTGCATTGGATTAAATTTTTCCTAGTGATTTAACTTGCCTCAGTAAAACTCTTAACTACCACCTTTCACTCTTTAATCGACTCAGGACTGGTCACAAGACTCCGGTATCCAGTTTGTTCCTGGAGGCAGAAAGCCCCGGTCACAGCAGGACTGAGATACGGTGAGCAGTACATTCAGGGCTGTTATGTACTTGTACTAACTCGCACCCCTAAAGGTCTGGGAAAATTCTAAAGGGACTTCCCATGAACCTAACTATTCCCCGATTTAACATGACTATTAAAGTAGGTCACTGCATATCTGGAGATCGTGTGCATTTACAATGTGTGTAAGAGAGATGAACATTTACAATGTGTGTAAGAGAGATGTATATATACGAGCACATTTATCTAGACCAAATCAACATCTATTGGCTTTAGGCAAGAGTTCAGCAGTGAAGTGTTCATTGGGCATCTGCTTTGTACAGAGCACTCCCCTATATGGTATAGAAAAAAAGTATTAGAAAACAGTGCCTTAGCACCATGTTCCCACCTGTCTTCCAAAACTTCTGTATCATCTAGCTCATTGGGTATGGATCCATTGCAAGAGCCAGAGATGGGAGCATTGTGAAGTGTTTGTCTGCATAGACGTGTTACATTTTTTTCCCAGGACCTTTAGGCAGGGCATGCATCTATAGGCCCTATGTTCCTTCCTGTCCTATGGAACTGCTTCACTCATCTGCCTGGAACCTGAAGGCATTGGAGTATGCATCCCCTGCTCCAAATTGTGCTGGTTGAGGAGAAGGCTGGTGTAATTCTCATTTTGTATCTCCTAGATTGGTGGTTCTCAAAGTCCAGTGTGCATCATAGTCACTGGGGATCCGTGTTTAAAATGCTGACTCCCAGTGCCTATCTGACAATTACCAAAGTACAACCCCAGACAGAGGAGTCCTGACATCTGCATTTTAGACAGGTGCCCTTGGTGATTTTGATGGGGGATAGAAGGTACTACTTTGAGAAACTCTGCCATGGGCTCTGCATCCCTAACCAGCACCATATCTGGCACACAGTAGGTTCTTGGTAATGTTTTCTGTTGCGTCTCTGCTTCCAAGAGGTAGAAATTGAGCTGTTTATGGTATTTGACCAAACTTCAGGAAAAAATAATGCCTCTTTAGCTGCTTTACAAAGATAAGGTCATTTTTGATAGCTATAGACTCCTAATATATCTGTGCTGGATGGGATCTCAGAGATTGTTTTATGAACCCACTCATTTTGTCAGTGTGAAAACCGAAACTCAGATTCCTTCTTTTCATTTACTGAACATTTATTGAGCACCTACCACATGTTCAGATACCATGCCTGCTTGGACTACTGTACCAGCCCTCTGGGAATCCCCATCCTTATCCCCTGCCCCCACCCCTGCTCAGGTCCAGCAGAGGGCTGTGTACATAGTGGATGCTCTTGATGAATAAATGAATGAATGATCAGCTCAAATGAAATTTGCTCTATGTGAAAAATGATAATAAAAAAATTTTCAAACAGGTATAGATAATGGTTGGGACCTTACCAGAGCCCTTTCATTTACTTTCTTTGATATCCTGATAATGTCATCCCCCTTTCTCTTTCCATGTAATCTTTCCACATACATTTTTCATAGTTTTAAATGCATATCCCATGTTATCATCTGGAAAAAAAAGATAATATCCATCTCTCTATGATAGTTCTAAGTCCAGGGCTTATACTATTTGCCATCTTTTGGTTATGTTAGCAGTAGGCTAACATTCTACATAGGGCTACACAGTCTCCTGGCAGCACTATACATCACGTCTTCTGCTTGCCAACCCTGAGAGCCCTCTCTCTCTCTTCCAGGGAAATGGGTGATCGATCCCTCAGAGCTCACTTTCGTGCAGGAGATTGGCAGCGGGCAGTTTGGGTTGGTACATCTTGGCTACTGGCTGAACAAGGACAAGGTGGCCATCAAAACCATTCAGGAAGGGGCTATGTCAGAAGAGGACTTCATAGAGGAAGCTGAAGTCATGATGTGAGTGGCCTCATGCAAGTATGCAAGGATGCATTGGGGAGGATATTCTGTGCTGTGTTCTGTAAATGCCATTCTGATGTCATGCCATGCCACTTCCCTGCTGAAATCCAGTGATGGCTTCCTGTGACAGGGAGAATAAAATCAAACTCCTCATCATGGTCTACAAGCCTGTCATGGTCTGGCCCTGTCTGATCCCCATTCTCATCTCCTATCCATCTCTCCTCTGGCCTATGATAGGTTAGCCACACTGGCCTCTGTCAGTCCTCACTCACGACGGCTGACTCCCTGCCATCCTTCAGGTCTTAATGACATGTTTTTGTTTTGGTGAGGGAATGCATTTTTGGGAGATGGAGTTTAGACCATCTTTCCCCTTGCCTTTTTCCTCCAGGAAACTCTCTCACCCCAAACTGGTCCAGCTCTATGGGGTATGCCTGGAGCAGGCCCCCATCTGCCTGGTGTTTGAGTTCATGGAGCACGGCTGTCTGTCAGATCACCTGCGCAATCAGCGGGGGCTCTTTGCTGCAGAGACCCTGCTGGGCATGTGCCTGGATGTGTGTGAGGGAATGGCTTACCTGGAAGAGGCATGTGTTATCCACAGAGATCTGGTAAGAGGGTGCCAGGTGAACACCTATAGGTCTAAGGTGAAGGGGTATGTCACACTGAAATGCAGAGCTACCAGTATTGGGAATGCATTAATCAACAAAAAGTCCCAGGGCATCTCCCTTCCCCTCCCAACTTCTTCCTTCCTCCACCCACTTTGGGCTGTCTTGGGGGGCTGTGTTTCATGAGCACTCAGACCTGCTTTGTTTCCAGCCCCACCTCTTTCACCCTCTGCGTCTAAGCCTACATTCTTCCAACGTGAAGCTAACAGCCTCTCCTTAACTGCTCTGTGCCTTAGTTTCTTCCTGATAAAATGAAAGAAATGGACATGTGCAGTTTTGCTCAGTGTTATCCAAAGATCTACCAGAATCACCCTCAGAATCTTGCTCAGGAATGTTCATTTAAACGTGTCCCCCTATGATTGAAATTGGGGACTCACTAGAGTCTTTTACGGCTAAGGACTCTTCCAGTGCAACATTCTGTGATTCTTATTGAGGACTAGGTTCTTCCCTTATTGCGGAACAGTTTTAGGAAGATTAGCAAACTCGAAACATTCTTATTTTAGGCAAATGGGTGGCAGTTTCTCATGCCATTCCTAATGTTAGCATTTCCTACTGCATCAGGTTGCATTAGAGGATATTGTTGGCTAGACAACACCATGGATTTCTAATTAGGATTCTAAGAATGAAAATAAAAGACCAGACTTACTCATCCTGATAAAGGATCTCGCACAGCCAACTTTTTGACAAACGTCCATCAGGCGCTCTTGAAGCTTAATCAACACTTGTAGAGCTCCTCAATACCCTCCTACAACAGTGCCTAGAAAAGCAAAGCGCTATGATTACAGGAGACTCTGTAATTGCTGATTATCCACCAACTGTTTTCCATTCCCTGTTTGCCTGTTTCTCTCCAGGCTGCCCGAAACTGCTTAGTGGGAGAGAACCAAGTCATCAAGGTGTCTGACTTTGGGATGACAAGGTAATGCAGGGATGTGGGGCCCCCAGTGTCTCAGGAATGGGGCACAGGCCCTGAGAGCATTCGAACATATTCCGTCCGCTCTCATCCCAGGTTTGTCCTTGATGATCAATACACCAGTTCCACAGGCACCAAATTCCCCGTGAAGTGGGCCTCCCCAGAAGTCTTCTCCTTCAGTCGCTACAGCAGCAAGTCAGATGTGTGGTCATTTGGTGAGTATCATTCTGGTCCACCCCCATGTGATCTAGAACTGCCAGCCAGCTGTTTTATTTGTCAAATTTAAGCAACTACTTGCCTGGAACTCAGGATGCTGAGGGAGTCCCACTGATAGTTTGGGAGTAGTAACAGCTCTGAAAAGTAAGAAGGCCTCGTTATTGTATTTGTTCTTGGTGATCTATAAAATGGGGGTAAAAATGAGAGAGGAAACAGGATTCTGGTGATACCTTCTGTGAGATTAAAAGCTAGAAGAGTCAGGTGATTAGAATATGCATTCCTTTAGGGGTGGGACCTTATTTTGTCCAACATTATATTCCCACATTTAATCCTCAATACCTGTTTTACTCATTCATTTGACACCGATTCATTGAGCATCCACTACATGCCAGGGGCTAATATAGGTGCTCACAATGCAGTGCTGCTTAGGATAGAAAAGATGCCTCTTCTCTTGGAGTTAAATTTTAGGGGGAGACATAACAATTACATAAACAAGCTAATAGTTACGTATATAAGATAGAGTCAGGCAGTAGTAAGTAAGTGCTATAATCAAACAAAATAGTAAGGGGATAGAGAGTGACTGGAAGGGTCTGTTTTAAATAGCTTGATCTGGGAAGGCATCTCTGGGCAGGTGACTGTTGAGCAGAGGTCTGGAATGATGAGAGGGAGGCTTCCCCGTATGAAGATCCAGGGTACAGTGTCCCTGACAGAGGAACCCACAAGTGAAAAAGCTTGATGTGTCCAAAGAAAAGGGTGGTACTGTCTTAGAGGAAAACTAATAGGCTCTGAAATTGGAAGTCCATAATAATGTAATTCAAATTTCTGATAATCACAAGTGAGCATTAATGAGAGGCAAAATGAATGGTGATGTGAAAGAAAGTACTAAATATCCTTGCTGGATTTGTCATGTCACCCTAAGCCACCGTCTGTGTGTACTAAAGCATGCACAAAAATATACCAGACAATCTCTTTCATTGGATAACAAGAAGGGTTATATCTTGGACTGGAACGGGTGAAGTTCGATCTTGCCATTTTATATGAAGGGAAAGTTTGCCAAGTGTGTTGACCAATAGTAGAGCCAAGGGGAAGCTGACTAATTAAATCTCTTAGGAGAAGAACTAGTTTTAAAGGCTTCAGCATTTTAGAATATCCATTTCCAACAAACAAATGGTTTTTTAATTTTGAGTCCTTTTGAACTGTTCCTTAAAACAGCTTCCCTGTTTGACAGCCTAGGCTTAGCTGTGACTTTGTTGGTCAAATTTAAGTTACAGAAGAAACTTGGGAGAAATAAAATGGCACTAGAGCAATCTCAAAAGATTCTCCCTTCCCCAGGTCATCAAACTAGGAGGGATATAGCTGGAGAGCAGCTGGTCCCTGGCACCGAGCTGGATGTCCCAGAAAGAGATGTTCGCAGTCATGCCACTTTGACACATTCACCTGCTGACTCTGAATGGGGTTTATTCTGCCAGAGGTTGTCAGCCTGGGACTTTTATGCTGCATCTTATAATTACAGGGTTGAACTAAAGTCCACCCTTGCCTAGGCTGTGTCATCTGAAGTGTTCAAAGAGGAGGTTGACTGGTGGCAGTGAGTAGAAAGGGTGAGAAAGCCAGAGTATCAAGCTTGAGAAACAGAAACCTGGATGGACTGAGAGCTTGATGCCAGCCTCAAGGTCACCGGATTGGCATGCAGTTTAAGGGTTTTGCCCTAATTAGCTGTGCTATTTAAAGCAAGTCCAGTAACTTCTTTGGGCCTCACTCAATTTCTCTTCAATATATCGCAACGTTTGCATGAAAGCAATTGTTTTCAAACCAGCTTTGAGCAGCAGACTCGTTTTCCAAAGAAATCTCACTAGAAATCCTAGCATGCTGGGGTGCTAAACAGTCTTAATTACAGTCAGGTTCTAGATTTCTAAAACTCCCAAGGCACCTCTGAAGACCCCTTAGAAATTCTGATCCAGTGGTCTGGACTGAGGCCAAAGATCTTTCATTCGAACAAACTTCTGGAGTGATTTTTATTCAGGCATTTTGGGGTCATCCTTTGGAAAACTCTGCCCTAAGGGCCTATGGAATATGCTTTGAAAACACTGGGTTAGGTGATCTGCAAGCTCTGTTCCCACTCTGACATCTTGTGAAAATATTAACACAAAATCAAAGCTGTGTGTGACATTTCTACTGAGGGCAGAAAAGCAAAAGGGATTAAATCAAAGGTTAAAAATGGACAACCTGATGATGCATTTTGCTTGGTCTACTCGGTATTTTTAAAAATCAAATTGAGTTTATATTTTGAAACTCTCAATTTATGACTTCTTTTTAAAAATCAGAAAATGCGGCAATCCTGAGCCCTCATTCCCACGAACCCTAGCTGGGTGGAGCTAAATCGCATCTGTTTCCTTAAGACAGAACTTTTGCCCTCAAGTTGTCTGCAGTCCCCTTATGAGGTACACCTCATCCACTTACAATATGTGTAGACATTTGAGTTTTATGCCCTCTGCAACTGTTAGTAGTAGCATTTGAGTTAAATATAACAAAGGGCTGAGCTTGAAAATTCTTTACCACTAGGAAGATTGGGAAATCTCTGCTCTTTAGAAATAGTACAGACCTAATGAGCCTCAGATGGCTTGCTGTTGGACTTCCTGAAGGTAGGAACTTCTATCTTAATGTCAAGGAGTCTGTGATTCCGAGATGTAGGTTTGTTTGTTTACTATTTGTGAACTTTATCACTAGCTGTGCTGCACTCACCACTTCTTGTAGGTGTGCTGATGTGGGAAGTCTTCAGCGAAGGCAAAATCCCATATGAAAACCGAAGCAACTCGGAGGTGGTGGAAGACATCACTACTGGATTTCGTTTATACAAGCCACGGCTGGCCTCCTCACATATCTACCAGATCATGAATTATTGCTGGAAAGAGGTCGGTGAAGGAAATGGTTTCCCCCTGCATTATAATCTACAATGTCAGGGTCTGCCCTCTTCCCTACAGAAAGGGACTCTCTTAGGAGGATGGGCAGCAGAGTTGAGTAAAAGATTAACAAGAAAGTGACTTTGAGCATCTATTAACTAAAGAGGCCCCCCAGCCCTAAAAGAGCTGGCTTAAATATTATCTGACTTGCAATATAAGGTCACAAACCATCAAAATACTGTGAGAGAGGAAGAAGGGGGAAGGCCTTTGTCAAGATGTCAATTTTCTGAGGGAAAGGTACATCCGTAACATCATAAAACCATTAGGTATACAGGAAATTAGTTCTGTAAGTTGGTGAATAGGAATCCACTTGTGCTGCGAAAATAGTAAAGTGACTCAAGTTCATTTCATTTGTTCAACAATTCTGAGCGGGAAGCCAATCACTCTGCACGTCTCATGCCTGGGTTGCAGGCTGTGCCTTAAGCAGTATCAGCATGATGAGTCTTAGATGAGCTTTGTTGAAGGGTAACAAGCTGGGACTGAGGAAGTATAGGATACGTGGGCTTTGTCTCAGCTTTACCATTTCTTAGTCATTAATCTTGGACAATTATCTGAATCTCCTTTTTCTTACTGGTAAGAGAATTAAATCATGCTTGATCCGTATGTTCACAGAGCTCTTGTAATCAGGCACAAACAAACAATAAAGACATAAAGAAGGGCCACCAAACAAATTCAGTTCACAGGATTATATACTATAATAATTAGGAGAGCTGACATTATGTAGCACTTTTTTTTAACTTCTTTCATTGTTTTTTAAATTAATAGACATTATTGTTTACAAGTTTTAGATTTATAGAAAAATTGAACAAATAGTAGTACACAGAGTTCCCATATACCCTCCTCCTATTAATGACAAATTGTGTTAGTATGATACATTTGTTATAATAAATCCATACATTATTATTAACTAAAGCCTATAGGTTCATTCTTTGTGTTGTACAGTTGTATAAGTTTTGACAAATGTATAATTTCATGAATCTACCATTAAAATAACATAGGAAATAACTTCACTACCCTAAAATCCACTGTGCTTCACCTATTTATCCCTTCTTCCCTTCTCCTCAAACCCCTGGCAACTATCAGTCTTTTAATTGTCCAAGTTTTGCCTTTTCCAGAATGTCATATTTTGGGATCATGTAGTATGTAGCCTTCTCAGATTGGCTTCTTTCACTTAGCAGTAAGCATTTAAAATTCCCCATGTCTTTTCATGGCTTCATAGCACATTTGTTTTTATTACTGAATAATCCATTGTCTGGGTGTGCCACAGTTTTTCATCCATTCACCTACTGAAGGATACCTTGATTGCTTCCAGTTTGGGGCAATTATGAATAAAACTTCTATTATTATTTGTGTGCAGGTTTTTGTATGGACATAAATTTTCAGCTCAGTTGGGTAAATATCTAGGCGTTTGATTGCTGGATCATAAGATTGCACTGTTTAGCTTTGTAAGAAACTGCCAAGCGGTTTTCCTAAGTGGTTGTTGTACAGTTTTGCACACTCACCAGCAATGAGAGTTCATGTTGCTCCTCCAATATTTGGTGTTATTAGTGCTTTGGATTTTAGCCATTCTAATGAGTATATAGTAGTATCTTCTTGTTTTAATCTGTAATTCCCTAATGACATATGATGTTAAGCATCCTTTAATACGCTTATTTGCCATTTGTGTGCTTTCTTTGATAAGGTGTCTATTTAGATCTGCCCATTTTTAAATTGGGTTCTTTTCTTGCTTTTAAGCTTGAAGAGGTATTTATATATTTTGAATATAAGCTTTTTATCAAATATGTGTTTTGAAAATATTTTCTCCCAGCCTATGGCTTTTTTTCATTCTCTTAACACTGTCTTTTATAGAATAGAGGTTTGTAATTTTAACAAAGTTCAACATCAATTTTTTCTTTCATAAATTGTGCTTTTGTTGTTTTGTCTAAAAGGTCATTCTAAACTCAATTTACCCAGCTTTTCTTCTATGTTATCTTCTAGAAGTTTTATAAGTTTTGCACTTTACATTTAGGTCTATGATCCATTCTCAGTTAATTTTTGTGAAGGATGTAAAGTCTGTTTCTAAAGTCATTGTATTGCGTGTGGATGTCCAATGATGTCCAGCACCATTTGTTAAAAATATTTCCCTTTCTCCATTAAATTGCCTTTGCTCTTTTGTCAAAGATCAGTTGACTGTGTTCATGTGGGTCTATTTCTGAGCTGTCAACTCTGTTCCATTGATCTATTTGTCTATTCTTTCACCAATACCACACTGTCTTGACTACTGTAGCTTTAGTTAAGTCTTAAAGTCAGGTAGTGTCAGTCCTCCAACTTTGTTCTTCTTCAGTATTATTTTGGCTACCCTAAGTCTTTGGCCTTTTCATATAAACTTTAGTCAATTTGTCAATATCTACAAAATAACATGCTGGGATTCTGATTGTGATTGTGTTGAATCTATGGATCAAGTTGAGAAGAAATGACTTCTTAGCAATATAAAGTCTTCCTATCCATGAACATGGAATATTTCTCCATTTACTTAGATCTTTGATTTCTTTCTTTAGAATTTTATGTTTTTCCTAATATTGATCCTGTACATATTTTGTGAGATTTGTACCTAAATATTTTATTTCAGGTGTTATTTAGCACTTATTTTATGATGAATTTTTATATATGATTTTATTTAATTCTTACAGCAGTCTTATTAGATACTATTATTGTCCCCATTTCACAGATGATAAAACTGAGGTTCAAAGAGCTTAAGTAATAAGCTCGAGGTCACACAGGTAATGATGGAAAAGCTGAGGTTCAAAAGTAGACCATGTGATTCCAGAATACCTGCTGTCAACAACTTAGACATAATGTTTAAGATACAATAAGTATGGAAGCATCTTTAATGAACAGCAGAGGGTATTGCTATTAACTCTGGTTTGTTTGGGGTTTAGCTATGACACACAAGTACAAGGAACTCAGAGTTCTTTTCTTCCTTCTCTAGAAACCAGAAGACCGGCCACCTTTCTCCAGACTTTTGAATCAACTGGCTGAAATTGCAGAATCAGGACTTTAGCAGAGACTCAGTGCCAGGCCTCAGGCTGCAGAGCCTGAATGGGGAAAGGAAATCCTCCCTCTACAGAGCATTAAAAGCTGCTATCAGCCCAGGACTCTCCAAAGGCAATGGCCTGTGGAACTAGTCTCTGAGTGCTGTGGAGGCAGCACCATGGCAGAAGCTGGCCCTGGGGCACAGGCAGCAGGCTCTGGCACTGAGCTGGGAGCCAGGCCAGAGCAGCAGTGATGTCTCTACCCTTCCTCCAGCCTCTGTCTTGGGTGCTGCACAGACCGCAATCTGACAGCTTTCAGGCAACATTTCTTGCACTTCTTCTTAGAGAAATGGAGAGACAGGGGAGGACCCTGCAGTGTTATTTTTATTTTTATTTTAAACATGAATCTAAAGTTTGTGGTCAAGGAGCTTTTTATTTGACCCAACAACACAGAACCCAGGATATGGGGCGAGAGGAACAGGGGGAGGGCTGGTGAGTTCATTCCGATCAGAAAGACTCCACTGTGCTGTGGTGATGCTGTGGGCCCCTGCCTCCTGCCCCAGAGGATGGTGGAGCAGCTGCGTTCACATTAGAGGCCGGGTGTTCTGAGAAGCACCTTTATGACGTGTTACTCTCACGGTACCCTGCCACCTCTCTCTTTGAAGGGAGCATGATGGACTGGGGTGAATGGTTCTGATCCCACAGTTGGAGCACTGAGCGTTCAGTATCTGGGCAGAAAGCGGGCAACTGATGATGAGAACCAGCTGGTACAGAGAAAGGCTTCGGGTGGTTATCATTCCGATGTTCACCTTGAGCACCAAGCCAGGCAGATCTCCATGCCTCCCCTTCTACACAGCTCGCTTCTGTAGGCGTCCTAGGAGGAAATGATGGCTTCAGATCACCGACCCTGAGGACTCCATCATCCTTTTTTCTGGCTTCCCGGAATCAGTCCTCTCACTGCACTTTTCACCCTCGTCAACAGAGGGCAGCATTGTGTCAGACAGTGTGGCCTTGCAGAAAAATTGAAGCTTTTTTTGGCCCTAGAAATTTGCAACTTTAAGGTTAAGACTTCGAGTCTCCCCACATTCTATTTGAGGAACAGAGTTCTGTTCTTTCTCAAACCATCTGGATGGAAACTGAGTTAGGCACTGAGTGGGGTACTTTCAAGATGTACACAGTTGCCTACTGATGACTGAGCACTTAAATAAGCAAAGTGACTATGTGCTGTACTATCGGCCTTACCTGCAGAATCTCACTTTATTCACCCTGAGTTCACACCAACCCTGTGAGGTAGTGTTATTGTTCCCATTTTACCAATAATGGAACTGCCCCAAGGAAAGTATAGAGACAGAGTCTATCCTACATCTGACTCCAGGGCATGGTTTCTTTATTCCCATTCAACACTGCCTCCTATTGGGGATGAAAGGGATTGCAGAGAAGATAAATGGGAAAGGGAGGTAAGCGGGAGGCAGAAAGCCAATAAAGAAGTCTACATAGCACCACCAGCAGGTGATGTTTCCCCCTCACAGGCCGCTCTGGCTGGCGGTGTAGCCCTCCAACTTGGACTAGGATCTTCCCTTTCCTCATGTATATTCTCACCTTTTCAGAGTAATCACTTTGGAGTTACTCAGTTAATTAACCCTTTGATTCACCCACTTCACCAGAGTCATGTTGCCCAAAGCCATTTATAGATGAGCTTCAAAGCAGCTTTAAAAAGATTCTCCTTCAGGAGTGTAAACACTTCTTTTAATTATCATTCCAACTGGAGCCAGCTGCCGTCTTCTTGGACACTTTTTGGGGAAGGGTATTCCCTGATGTAACAGAGATTTAATCTTCCTACAGTGCTCAGATAAAACCCTTAGAGATTATTGGATAGTGTTGCAAATTAGCTCTAAATCTTACGATATTTTAACCAACTGGAGAGTCAGATGGGTAACTTTTAACTGTAATTATTGTGACACTGGGATCCTCAAGATAAAACTCTATCACTTAGAAGATAAGCTTACTCAACTTATCCTAATTCACCCCTATTTACTTTTTGGCATTTTGTACATTGTCTTTTGGAACCCTTAATTAGGGATGATTTCTGGAACATCCAGCTGAGAAGGAAAACATTGGAATTGACTGATTTCTATGGTCTGGTTAGAAAATTCCCTCTTGCATAGTATTATTTTGTTCACACTCAGATTCACTGGGGCCTTAACTGAATATGTCAATAATTCACCTCCCACTGTTCTATCCTGTGAAATGGGCTTCCTGCCTTTTTTTTCCTCTCAAATTTTAAAAATAGTGCCATGTGTTCACAGGGAATCTCCTTATACAAGGCTTTGGTTCTAGATGCATTTTATTATCTTGCATTTTGTACTTTTTGAAACTATGTATTTATATTTGGATAGATTGAATATTTATTAGTGTACAGTCATTGCTAAGGTTCACAATAAAAAAGTTACAAATACCTCCTGCCCTTTGTAAAACACACATTGTTAAAGGTCGGATCTAGCAAATAAACCCGTAGGTTTTAGTAAACATGGGTGCAGGGCCTGGGTTCCATATGATACTACCTAAATGTCACACAACCAAAAATTTTCCTTAAATAAAAGTAGTTACATGGGCTCATGTTCTACAGACAAATAAATACTATATATCCTTCAACATTTGTTCAACAAGTAAATATCCAATGCTTTCTGTGTTCCTGTGATACACTGTGCTCAGTGCTGCCAAAACAAAGGTGAAAAAGACAGTCTTACTTTTAAGAAACTCCAAGTATGGTGGGGAAGACAGACATATGAACAAGTAAAATTGTGATACAGCAATTAGAGCAACAATGGAAATATGGTCAAAGAAGAGAAGAGTTCAGAAAAAGTGATGCAGTCTGTGGGGGAAGGGTGACATCAGGGGAAAGTTCCTAGAATCTTGCTACTCAAAGTGGGGGCCCTGGGCAAGTAAGAGTAGCATGACCAACTTGCAAGAAATGCAAGTTCTTCAGCATCATCCTGTGATCGACTCAACAAGAATGTACATTTTAACAAGATCCACTGGTAATCATAAGCATATTAACACTTGGAAAGCACTGTTACAGAGGACATAATGTCTGACTCAGTTTTAAAGATGAATTATGACCATTTTTAGGCAAGGAAGTGGCCAGAAATAAGAGAAATGCTTCCCAGGTGGAGGGATGGAGGAAACAATGCATTAGGGAAGCTATTATCAGCTTACTGTCACTGGAACATAAGTGGTGTGTGTGTGTGCGCGCGCATGTGCGTGTGTGTGTGTGGTCTCATCAAGGGTGAGGATGACGTAAGAGATAAGCAAATTGAAACAGGTTGTAAATCTAGGGAAAGACCATATTTTAAAAGACAAAAACATTGGAACTCTACATGTAGATAGAAAAGATGTCATTGAATGATATTGTACATAAAAAAAACCCTAAAGAATCCACTCCAAAACTACTAGAACTAATATCTGAATTCAGCAACATTGCAGGATACAAAATTAATGCACAGAAATCTATTGCATTCCTATACAGTAACGATGAACTAGCAGAGAAAGAAATCAGGAAAACAGTTACATTCACAATTGCATCAAAAAGAAAAAAATACCTAACAATAAAGCTAACCAAGGAAGTGAAAGACCTGTACTCGGAAAACTATAAGACACTCTTGAGGGAAATTAAAGAGGACACTAATAAATGGAAATATATCCCATGCTCTTGGGTAGGAAGAATTAATACTGTCAAAATAGCTATCCTGCCTAAAGCAATCTACAGATTCAGTGCAATTCCTATCAAAATACTGACAGCATTCTTCAAGGAATTAGAACAAATACTTCTAAAATTCATATAGAACCACAAAAGACCCCAAATAGCCAAAGCAATCCTGAGAAGGAAGAATAAAGCTGGGGGGATTATGCTCCCCGACTTCAAGCTCTACTATAAAGCCACAGTAATCAAGACAATTTGGTACTGGCACAAGAACAGACCCATAGACCAATGGAACAGAATAAAGAGCCCAGATATAGACCCACCCATATATGGCCAATTAATATATGATAAAGGAGCCATGGACATACAATGTGGAAATGACAGCCTCTTCAACAGCTGATGTTAGCAAAACTGGACAGCTACATGTAAGAGAATGAAACTGGATTATTGTCTAACTCTATACATAAAAGTAAACTCGAAATGGATCAAAGACTTGAATGTAAGTCATGAAAACATAAAACTCTAAGAAGAAAACATAGGGAAAACTCTCTTGAATATAAAAATGAGCAACTCTTTCATGAATATATCTCCCCGGGCAAGGGAAACAAAAGCAAAAATGAACAAGTGGGACTATATCAAACTAAAAAGCTTCTGTAGAGCAAAGGGTACCATCAGCAGAACAAAAAGGCATCCTAAAACAGAGACCATAATGGGATATATGGGGGGGACTTGGTGATGAGCAAAGTCTAATAAACATAATGTTCCTCATGTAATTGTAGATTAATGATACCAAAATAAAAACAAATTAAAAATTAAAAAAAGATATTAAAGAAAAGGCATCCTACAGTATTGGTGAATATATTCATAAATGACATATCCAATAAGGGGTTGACATCCAAAATATATAAAAAGCTCACATGCCTCAACAACCAAAAAGCAAATAACCCAATTAAAAAATGGGCAGAGGATCTGAACAGACACTTCTCCAAAGAAGAAATTCAGATGGCCAACAGGCACATGAAAAGATGCTCCACATCACTAATCTTCAGGGAAATGCAAATTAAAACCACAATGAGATATCATCTCACACCAGTAAGGATGTCCAACATCGAAAACACAGGCAACAACAAATGCCAGCGAGGAAGCAAAGTAAGGGGAACCCTCCTACACTGCTGGTGGGAATGTAAATTAGTTCAACCATTGTGGAAAACAGTATGGAGGTTCCTCAAAAAACTCAAAATAGAAATACCATTTGACCCAGGAATTCCACTCCTAGGAATTTACCCTAAGAAAACAGGATCCCAGATTCAAAAAGACACGTGCTCCTGTATGTTTATCACAGCACTATTTACAATAGCCAAGATATGGAAGCAACCTAAGTGTCCATCAGTAGATGAATGGATAAAGAAAAAGTGGTACATATACACAGTGGAATATTATTCAGCCATAAGAAGAAAACAAATCCTACCATTTGCAACAACATGGATGGAACTAGAGGGTTTTATGCTCAGTGAAATATGCCAGGCAGAGAAAGACAAGTACCAAATGATTTCACTCATCTGTGGTGTATAACAACAAAAGAAAAACTGAAGGAACAAAACAGCAGCAGACTCATAGAACCCAAGAATGGACTAGAGGTTACCAAAGGGAAAGGGACTGGGGGTGATGAGTCAGAAGGGAGGGATAAGGGGAATAAGGAAGGGGTATAATGATTAGCACACATAATGGGGGACACGGGGAAGGCAGTATAGCAAAGAGAAGACAAATAGTGACTCTATAGCATCTTACTATGCTGTTGGATAGTAACTGTATGGGGTATGTGATAGGGGCTTGATAATAGGGGGGAATCTAGTAACCACAATGTTGCTCATGTGAAACCTGAGCATAAGATTGTATATCAATGATACAATGATACCTTAATAAAAAAAAAAAAAAGAAAAGAAAAAAAACATGGAATCTGGTAGTAAAAAAAAAAAAAGGAAAGATGTCATTGAGCAATGAGAAAAGATCATATTTGCTTTTAAAAATATTTCTGGCAGCAGAGTGGGGAGTGCATTTGAGAGAGGTGAAGCTGGTGGAAGAGAAACCAATTTGGAGATTATTTTTGTATTGTTCCTAGTACCAGATCCCATCCACTGTCATCTGCTACGTGGGTGACTTGTGGAAATTGTGATTTAGAGTACTTCAGTCACAGTTGGACAGCAATGAATAGCCGTTTCCTTCCTTCTTTGAATACTGGTGAAATAAAAAAGGGATTATTGTAGTTTTGGTATGTTGAGCTCTCCCTCTGCCTTTCAGTTCACCAAATGCCCACATCCACTGCAGGAGCCAGTTTGTGCACCAGAGAAGCCTTAGGCATTGGTGAGAAAGCCTGTGGCTTCCACACAGTTCTTTGTGGGGCTCACCTCTGCGCTTGACTCCCACCAACAAATGATTCAGATAGGAAACTTCTAAAGCAGATCTGCTTCTTGGAGCATTTATCCAGCAGATGCTACCCTCCCTCGAATCACACAAAGCCACCATTCTGAAGAAGAAGAACATACCCCTGTCAGCAAGATGGGTGGTTGTGTGTATCAGCATGTGCAGAAGAAGCTGCAGGTACCCCAGCTGAGGGGCTCAGGAAGGCTATCTGATCAGAGAGAGAGGGTTGAGGTTGAAGCTGCATTCCCATAGAAAGCACATGTGGTTATTTAAAGTAAACAGTTGACCCTTGAACAACATGGATTTGAACTGCATGGGTCCACTTGTACATGGATTTTTTTCAATAAATAAATCAGAAAAGTTTTTGGAGAGTTGAAACAATTTGAAAAAAAAATTAATTTTTCTCTAGTTTATTTAATCATAAGAATACAGTATATAATATATGTAACATATGAATGTAACATACAAAATACCTGCTAACCGACTGTTTTCTGTGAGGCTTCCTGTCAACAGTAGGCTATCAGTAGTTAAATCAGTCCCCCAATCCCCTGTTGTTCAAACGTCAACTGTGTATTTATTTGCAGTGGCCTTGAGGGAGGTGCTGGACATTTGGTATACCAATGCCCCCTTCCCAAAGCCACCCCTTGGTGGCAGCACTGTGTGCATGTGTGTGTGCATGTGTGTGTGTGCGCGCGCGCGCGCGCGCGCGTCCATGCGCGCACACTCATCTTCAATAACTTTGAGAATCTCCCCAAGTCGTGATGTGTAGTTAGCTTGTGGGATTCAGAATCACAAAGACATTGTTAGAAGGGATGTTAGAGACCATTTATCTATTTCATACATAGTCACTATTCACCCGCTATTGCTTGGCACTCTCTCAGGTGCATAAAATATCTTATCAGTTAGGGACCAAACATGTCACACTCAAATTAAGATAATTCAAGAAGGGCTTATTTACAAAAGGATCATTTAAAACAGTGTTGGTCAGGTATAAAAGTGGTTCTGAGGAAAATAACAACCAAGGAGTAGTTGCCACTCCTAGGCCTGAAGAGATGAGGAGGGGAAGTGGTCCCTTAAGTTCAGTAGCTGAGAGTCAATGGGGAAGGTTGCCTTGAAAGGAGAGGACCTTTAGTGAAGGACCGAAGAAGCCCAAGGCAGCATCACAAGAGGAAGCAGAGGAATAAATGTGCCGACTCCACTCTTCGCCCCACCCCCACCCCCATCAAGGGCTGGCCCTTCCTGTTGGCCAAACCCAGCTGGAAGCCAGAGGGTAAGGAGACACTCATAGAGTCGTCCACTGAGGTCAGTGCCCAAGGGAGATGGCTGGGTGAAAGGGCGGAACAGGTCTGGGAGAGCTAGAGAAGACGACCAGTACAAACAAGAAGCCCTCGGGCTAGTAAAAAAGTTCAACACATACACAGATACAGTTGACCCTCATCTGCAGATTCCATACTTGCAAATTTGCCCAGTTGCTGAAATTTATTTGAAACCCCAAATCAGTTCTTGCAGCTCTTTCACAGTCACTATGACATGCTCGTGCACACAGCAGTGAAAAATGTGAATCGCCCTCCGTGCGTGTTCCCAGGTGAGGTCAAACAAGGCCATGCTATGCCTTCTTGCTTCAGCTCTCATGCTGTAAACAAGCATCTTTTTAGAGCTCTACTTAATGCCACATTTTTTGCACTTGTGTACCCTTTGTTGGTGATGTCGCTGCTTAAAATGGCCCCTGAGCAAAAAAGCTGAAGTGCTCTGTAGCGGTCCTAAGCCCAAGAGGCTGTAATGTATCTTACAAAGAAAATATGTGTGTTAGGTAAGTTTCATTCAGACATGAGTTGTAATGTGAATTCAATGTTAGTGAATAGACTACCTATATTAAATAAGGTGTTTTTGAACAGTTTTTTGCCTAAAACAAAGTTATGAATAGATTGGTTGAGGAAAACACTGTGACCAGAGGCTCACAGGAACCTAACCCTTCCCCTAGGAGCCATCCATCATCCAGCATTCACTTATGCAGTGCTCATGGTGACTTTATAGAATGCAACTACCATTGAGAATCACCTGTGAATGCCAGTGGTTTTCTGATGGAGCAGTGGTTACAATTCATTGAGAGTATAGAGAAAGAGTGAAAACACTGAAGGGATCCAGGAGGGCTTCACAAAGGAAGTGATGTTTGATCTTTGCCTTGAAGGACGAATGGGAGCTCCCAAGGAGAGAGGGTTTGGAAGGACATTTCAGGCAGATAAACCAGCATGCATAAAAACACACCTTATTCCTCCCTTTTCCTTTGCATTATTTTTATGTTAGGACTGGGATTGAAGTCCCAAGCCAACAGGTGCTAACCACAATTATGGGAGAATTAGTTGAAGGAACCAAGTGATTCTGATACCTCACCCTCCACAGTGAGAACACCTCTACACCCGTCTAGAGCTACTAAGGAGTTTCTGGTTCATTTTGTAGACTGATTTTGAGTGCAAGTGTCCATAAGTGGAGAAAACTATACAAACATGCATTTGCTTTCCTGTTTTGTATATCTCAAAGCATTTTTCCCATCTAAGATGATGTTTGATCTCTACAGCAGTTTTGGGATGGGAGTGGGGATGAGGGGTCTCACCTGACAGAAAAGGGCAGTGATCCACAGAGAGCATGCCTGAAGTTGTAGAGCTACTTAACATAATGAGATTAGAACTCAGATTTTATTCCAGTTCCTATATTCCTCTAGAGATCACACCAAAATTCAAACTGTTAGTAATAATAATAATGATAGGTCTCACTTTTGAGCACTTTTTAATGACTCTGCTTAGTGTGTTATATTTATTAATTCATTTAATCTTCCAAGAACCCAAGAGATACATACAGTTATGATCATCTCAACTTTACAGATGAGGAGTACAGGTTCAGAAAATTAGGGAAACCATTCATGGTCCCACAATTAGAAAGTGGCAAAATGGGGTCTTGAAGCCAGATCTGTCTGTTCCCGAATTCCATACTCCCAGCCATTCTGTGGGGTAGGGCCACCTAAGCAAGCCTCTTAGAATACAGCCTTACTGACCCCATGTACTTTGGCTAAGATATTGCATTCCAAATGCTGTTTGGAATATGCTCAGACCTCCTTATCAGTTTTTATCCAACATTATTGCAAATAGTATTTGTTTAAATTAAGATGAAATGTTTCTTGCTATTAAGTTAGGTGTAAAAGATCTGACCTTCAAGGGAGGCCAGTTCTGTAGAAGCTGTGGTAAATGATCAGAGAGAAAGCAGAGAAGGAAATGCATTTCAAAATGGCCCAGGAGGTCACTGCAATGTTTCAACAGCAAAATAGCCCTCAATATTTCATCTATAAAATAACACGGCTACTTCTTAGTTAATTTGTGAGGATGGAATGAGCCCGTTTACGCAGAGTATTTGCATAGAGGTTGGCCCTAAACAGACATCCAATACATATTACTTTAAAACATATCCTTTATCAAATTACTTCAGATCCAAAGAAGGAAAAGACAGACCAGTTTCCTGTGGAAAGAGCTGGGTCTGGATTCAGTCAGCCTTGGGCAACCCTTCCCCTTTCCCAGCCCATTATTTCATCTGTAAAATGCAGTAGTTTTGCGCAAGTGCTCAGGGTTTATCTAATGGACAACGTAAATTGCATAACTGAACATTAAGTTTCTCTTTTCCTGCTATTTACACAAATGTCAAATACATGTAGCAAGCCCATAGCATATAAAGATGTTTTTTTGTATTATTCACATTCTCTCTCCATTCCATACCTTTTTCCTTCTTTCTTTTTAAAATTGGTTACTGATTAAAAACATTTTACCTATTATTATTAATATTAGTATTTATGTTTTCTCTCTCCAGAACCAATTATTCCCGTTCCAGATATTGTGCTATTGGTTTCTCTACAGCAGGGTCTGCTGATGGGTTTTAAATGGATACTGAGATGTCCTAAGTGACTTGAAGCTTTTCTAAGAACAAGGCAACAGGGCCACACATTGAACCACAACATGAGGACCACAGCTCTGCAAGTAGCAAAGCCATTCTCTCCTGATGGCTGAGATCCTCTCATTGCTCACAGTGCAGCCTGGCATTGGACATGAAGGATACCTGAAGGCAGTAGACAGACGGCTGCAAATTTCACTGGCAACATGCAAGCTAAGGTTTCATTTTTTATTATTCATTAACCCATTTTTACTGAACTCCTAGTACACACCAGTCTCTGAGGATGCAATGGGGAGCCAGACAGACACATCCTTTCTCTCTTAGATTTTATGCTCTTATGGTGGTGTGTACGAAGTGTGTCAACAATTATAAAACCACATAACAAATGTTATGATGGAGGAGAAAAGATGACTAACCCTAACCTAATCCAGACATGGAGAGATCTTGGATGAAGAAACAACCAAGTGATGCCAGGGTTCTTGTTCACAGAGCCAAATAATGAACTTCGCAAACACTCGAGGTAGGAGAGAGAGGTAAAGGCTTTTATTTAGAGATAAAGTGGGAGGACAGAGCTCTTGGCTCATGCCAGGAGGGGACAAGAGAGCCCATGGAGGTGCATTATCTAGGGGATTTTATGTGCAGTTGAAGATTTTCAGAAATGGGGGTACAGACTTGTAAGACCGCCTGCCCTGCCCCCAAGGTGGGCTGGGTTGTTGTCTATTTGCTTGGGCTGTTTATAGTTGGGATTGCTTACCAAATCAGCCTTTTGCAGATTACTTGATTAGGATTGGAGAAGGGAAAACAGCACATAGGTACAGTTAAAAATAAGCTGGGCCTTTTAGCAGGCTAAGGCAAATTTTACAGTGTCACGATCTATTTGATACAGTGAAGTCACGGGTTATGCTGAGATACTTTTCTTTATCTGCAGAACAGTCAAACATTCCAGGCCAAGTTGCTGCTGGCCTTTTGAGCTTTAACTGATCTAACTGAAGATGTCTATATTCCTAGTCTGGTATCTTTACTCTAGAGAATTAGTGTGACTCTGACTTTGCATAATGCTTAACACAGAGTTTCAATAGGGACTTCTTTGCACATTGTTACATTGTTTTGACTGTAATTATCTTGCTCTGCTTTTTTCCGGGCCTTCACCCTACTCTGCCTAAACCCATGGTCCCTGTCTCATACATAAATACTGGAAGGATGAATAGAAGTTAAGCGTCAAACAGGGAAAGTGTGGAAGGGGGAGGGAAAGGAGGATAGATCATTCCAAGCAAAAAACTCAGCTTGTGCAAAGGCCAAATGCAAGAACGAACACAACAAGTTTGGAAGCTAAAGATTCCTTTTAGCTAAAGCAAAGCAAGCTTTCTCACAGCAGAAGAAACAGGAGAGGTATATGCCAGATCATGAAGATCTTCTTAGACAATGGCTTAGAGTTCAGGCTCCATCCTGAGAACAGTGGGGAGCTGGTGAAGTGCTTTAAGCATGGCAGGAGCATGCCCTTTGTTTTAACTTATGCAATTTTCCATATGCAGAGGGACCTTGGAGTATATCCAGCTTACCTCATTGTATATATGGGGAAACAGGCAAAGTGACTTGCCTAAGAAAACTTAGTTGCAAAACTAGGACCAAACAGCAAGCCTCTGAATTACCAACACAGTGATTTCAACAAGACCATATTGCTTCCCCTTGTAAGCAAATAGAATTCAGAGTTCAGGGGGGCTTTTTTTGCCTAAGATCTAACTAAATATGTATGTAATAGTCTTTTATGTTTTTAAGCAACTCATTCCTAAAAGGTGAAAAGACAGGGAAGGAGCAACATGAAGAAATATGTCTTCCAGAAATCTACAACATCCAAAATAACGTGTCCTTTGGAATGAAAATCCCGTCTCTTATTGTCCCAAACTTGTAATTGCTGACACTCTAAATCCCAAAGATCACAGTAGAAAAAGAAAAATTAAAAGATAGAAACTTCAGTTCCATTTTTAAGGCCATCCTTCACAAACACCCCCACAGCTTTCTCACATGGCATCAGGGACAGAAATGTATGTATATATATTTATATATAAGTCATCATTCCTGAAATAGCAATTTAAATTAGAATGAGTGATGTAACATCAAACCACAGAGGATCGTGAATTCTGAGTGCTTGGGAAATGCTGTGAGATCAGTGAGGGCAAAGGCTTTCACAAGTCCTTTATCCGAGACTTGAGCAATTTGGCCCCTCTACAAATAGCTGCTAACAGGAATAGCAGGGTGATTAAGTATTAATTCGTGAGCCCTTGGCAAACATTTCAGAAAGGTTACCTTTAACAGGACTTTATCCTTTACATACACTTTAAAATGTCTCAAATGTTTTTAAGTATTTATCCAGAGAGGTAGGAAAGGCAATTATTATTCCCCACATTATAGATATGGTGGCTTCTCAGGAAGAGTGGTGAAGCCACTTGATTAGGGGTCTCAGCATTCGGTCTGAACGCCCGGTGGGCTGCATCTCGGTGAGAGCTGTTACTTTGGAGAGCTCTAAATGGCAGATAAGCCTTGAAGAGAAAGGTACCTGTTCTCTCAGTTCCTTCTTGGGCTTTGCCAGAAAAGACTTCCTGACCATATATTTTTCCTTTCTGTCCTTTGGGCATTTCTTCCTGAATGAAGTTGAGGCAGGTCCCTGCTTAATGGCAGCTTCAGGGATTTGGTTCCAAGGAACTGACATGGAGTGCAACAAGGTGTCTTTGAGCAGAAGAGCAATAGCAGGGACCAGACTTAGTTGGTGGAAAGCCCCTTCCCCAACACTAGGTTTGTTTTCTGTATCACTTCATCCTGTTCTTTCCATCACAGAACTACTCTCAGCAGTAACTGGACCTTAGCTAGGTTAATTTATGCCGTCTCTTCCCCTAAATGATTACGCTCATGGCACGGTGCTCGGAACAAAATAGGTGCTCAATAAACATCAGGTAGACAAATGAACACTTGGAAATACTGCGAGATCAACCAGATGTGAACGGAGCACAAAGCTTCCGTCCTCCCAGCGCTGCAGGTGTGGTTCTCAGGCATGAGGCTGGGGGCAAGTTCTCCCTTCTCCATCCCCAGAGCAGGGGAGTTGGATGTCCTGGGGCGGGAGCCCGGGCTGCAGGTCGGGGAGGCGCCAGCAGCGTGGCGGGGCGCCCGGGGCGCCCCTCGCCGTAGCCATTTCCTGCTCTTTGTGTGACAGCCGCGGCAGCCGGGGGCCGGGCACCGGGGCCGGGGCGGAGCCGCGGCGGGGGGCGGGGCGGGGCCGGGGGCGGGGCCGGGCGCGGCGGCCGGCGGCGCGGGGGCCGCCAGAGCATCCTGCGCCCCGGCGCGGGGCCCAGCGGTATCCTCAGGCTGCTCCCCTGGACCTGCCGCCGACCCAGGTAAGCCGCGCTCGCAGGCCTTGGGGCCGGCGCGGGGACCGGGATGCCTCTGGAGACGGCGACGCGGCCGTGGGGGTGCGCGAGGGGCCGGCGCCCCTATTCCTAGCCCGCGGGGGACTCTCGGCGCGGTGTCCTGACTAGCGCGGCCTAGGGCCCCCTAATGCCCCTAAGGCCCCCGGAGGCTGGGCCGGAGGCCCCGCGCGGCCCCCGCCCGCTCCGGCCCACCCTGGTCCCCGCGGCGCGGACCCGCTGCGGGGAGGCGCCGACATTCAGCTGAGCTCCGGCCCCGCGGCCGCAGCAGCAGGTGCGCGGCCTGCGCCGAAGCCGCGGGCCGGAGAGGAAGCGGCGCTAACCCGGAGCATCAGAGACCTGCAGCGGCCGCAAGCCCGGAGGTGGCGTTATCCTGGCGCCCAGGTACTGCAGAGCGCCGGCCTCCGCCGCGGCCTCCATCTCCCCAAGGGCCGGCGAGAGCCGCGTGGGCCCGCCTAGCAGCAGCGTCGGACACCCAGAACCCTGCAGTGAACGTGAGATGGGTGGGGCGAGGGGCGAAGTGGCGATGCTTCGGGGTGGGGGCTCTAATGAGAGGGGAGGCGAGTCCGAGCAGCTTTGAAGCCTTCTGGCCTGCACTAGCGTCGCCCTGCCCCCGGCTGGTAGGAGGAGGGAGAGGGAGAGAAGGGGCTGAGTGGGCAGACTCCCGGGCAGAAGGTTGGGTTTTCTTGAGCTCAGAAGAATCAGGAAGGTGCCTACCTGCTTTTTGTGGCCTCTGCATTTCAGGACAGCCCTCCCCTCGATGGGGATACACCGCCTACGTAAAAAGAACAGGAAGGGGGTGCTCTCTGTTCAGGGTGGGGGTGGGGGCAGGAAGCAAGGTCCCACTGGATATGGCTCTCTTCCCACCTGATGTGAACCAGGTAGGGAAGGACGCTGGGGCTGCCCAAGTGCCCTCCCCAGACCAGAGGATCTGACTTTAACCTCTGCTTGCCTAGTTTCCTCAGCACAGCAGAAGCAGTCTCCAAGGGCTGATGGAGCCAGTCTTCAGGCCAGGCCACGAAGGTGGCACGGATCAGCTCCCTCGTGCTGTGCCCATGGCATGGGCAGGGAGGCTGGGCAATCCTTCTGGCCTGACGGGCAAATCAAGACAGTGCTGGTTTGCATGCTCCCCCCTTTCCGCCTCCTACCTGTGTCCTATTTAAGGCAGTGGATCTTACCTTATACTCTTGGGTACAGGCCTGTTGGAAGCCATGCTGGCAACTCTGAAGATCACATATATTGGAGGGCAAAAATCTAGGTCCATCTCCTGGGGCAGGATTGTGAAGGCCTTGAAGGCTATTTTCTCCACCTTATGCCTTTCTCTATGACTCTCCTGGACACCGCCCACCTCCTCTTCCCTGTAGAGCCCTGTGCTTCTCTCATTCTCCTGTGTCAAACATTGTTTTCAAGAAAAGAGCCAGCGAATGCATTTACCTTCAAGAACTAAATACAAAAGAATTTCTTACTTGATGCAGAGCAGGTGCTTTGGAAGTCATTTGACCAGAAGGGAAACAGAGGCTGTGAGACAATTTAATGGCGAACAAAATATTTGATAATGTCGGCATTTCAGGCAGTGGGCTGAAAGTGGGAGTGGAGAACTAGGTAGCAATTTTAGGGAACAGCTCGCGAAATGACAGTATCTAACAACTGTCAGCTCTGTTTGCCGTAAGGGCTAGCTTTGGCCCTGAGGGCAAAAAAAATTGTGTGTGTGTGTGTGCATGTAACTGGTCAGGGGTTACTGTCCCTAAAAGGCATTTGTGGAGCACCCTGTGTCCACTTGGGGGAGGTGAAACTTTTCCATAGACTTACTGGCACTGGCTGCCCTCTGCCAGGCACTTACTATGCCACCAGAAGAGTGTGCTGGTGCTTGCACAGCCAGTGCTTCTGGCTGGTTCTGTACCCTGAGCCCCTGGCTAGGGCATCAGCTCTCTGCTCACTAAGCTTCTTTATGATGTTTTCTGGTGAGTTCTGACCGATTCTATATGCACCCAAGCCTGCCTCGTAAGTCCCTGCTGGAAATGGAAAAGGAAAAACTTGCTTTAGGCTTTAGGCCAAGAGTAGGGTATACGACCCAGTATCAGAGGCTGACCTAAAGAAGGAAGCGGGGTATGGATTTTAAAACTAGGAAGGAGCCCCAGGAGAACACGACATGTCTCCTCTGGTAAATTGTGACCCCTCAGGCATTCAGTGGGCCTCCACTGCTGTCGCTGACCAGCAAGCCGAACTGGCAACAAGCTAATTAGCGTTGGGAGCCACACTCCTGCAAAACCGGGCCTCAGTCCCCATGTTTGAGGATCAGCCTCTGCCATCAAAGAGATTTCTTTTGGCTGCTTTTGGCCCCAGGGTTCCTCCAAGAGCTTCACAAAATGGCTTTTTGTAGCCTCCATGTGTCCGCCATAACAATGAGTCTGTTTCTTTACTGGCAAGTATTAATTATTCACTTTTCGTTAATGAAACCAGATATCAGTCACCTCCCTGTAGTCTTTATAAAAGGCCTTTGGTCTTGTTCTGAGGAGCAGAGCCATGTATAGGGTTCAGAGGATGAGCCCTACTTTAGTAGTGGAGGTGGGGCAAGGGAGGGGAACAGGCTGCTGGGCAGGGGCAGGGGAGGCCAGCACAGGTTGGGGAGGACCTGGTTCTTCATGGATGCACTTACTAAATGAGGGATACATGAAAGTGCTAAGTATAGTGTTTAGCTCATAGCAGGTACTATACTATTGTATGTGTATTGTTATAATGTGTTAATTACATAGTGATTAAGAATGTGGCTCATGTAGTCAACCTATAGCTCTTATCAACCCCTCTACTGCTAGAGCCTTCCTGGATTTTGTTTTTCGCAGGGGAAGTGGTCTCTATGACCAAGAAACCCAGCCCTAGCTTTACCTGCAAAAGGTAGCCAGAAGAAAGAGCAGTAAAATGAGGTATCAGTAAGGGCCTCAGGTAGGAAGTGCTGCTGAGTAGCTCACTGAAGTTGGGTAGAACTTGAGTAGGCAGAAAAGGGGGAGGGAATACACTGAGCAAAAACCCAGAGATGGGTCTTATATTTCAACACATAAACAGAGGTCAGGAAGGACCTCTTCCTCTGTGTGCATTCAGCGTTTTGCAACCAACCAAAAAAATGTCAAGGGCACACTTCACTTCCTGGGCAGACAGAGCAGTGCAGTGGACTTAGGACACAGGACATGTCCCTGACTTGCGGTGTGCCTTTAAATCAGACACTACCTTTCTGACTTGAAAAACTGGGCAAAGGAAAGCAGCTTGCCTAGCTTGTTACCTACCTGTCACTACAGGAGCCCATGGATGAGATAATGTCTGTAAATCCCAGTCTGAGAAGAAAAGGCCATGGAAACAAGAGAAGGAGGTTCCTGAATGTGTGGCTCTTTTGGATAGCTACCTTCCATTCTTAAAGGGACAATTTATTAATTACATATTGTGTGTCAATTTAAGAAGACAAATCTGTGGCCTCTCTGTACCGCCGAGCCAAGGGGAAACTGAAAGGCACTTTGTGATTCACAGATTCTGTAAGGCCCCTGGTTGTCCTTGTCTGTACAAAGACATTTCAGAATTCAGTCAGTGGGTGTGGGACGCCTCCCAAGACACAGAGTTTGGGTACTGACTGCCTAGCCATGGCCATTATGCCAAGGGCTGTGTGTGATATGTCTCAAAGCATGACCATTCAGGCCATACTTCTTGGGCCCTGGCAACAGAGGAGAAAATGATTTGGGTACAAATTCTCTAAAGAAATTATCTTGAGACGGCAGCACTTGGGGTTCAGGCAGAATTTCTTGGAGGGATCATTCTAACTGAGTGGCATTTTGATAGACTTAGAGTGCAAGGAGAGAGGAAAGTAAACATGACCTTCTGGAGAGATGCCTGAGAAAGACCCACTGATGACTTCATCAATAGGCCTTTTGATTTTGTGTTTACAGCATCATTAGGTCATCTTAGAGCAGTGGTTCTCGGACTTCAATCTCTTCATGGAACGGACGGATGTTTAGTATGTCCATGTTGTGTGGTCTCTATCTTCTAAATAAGGCAGGGAATGAGGTCCTCTGCAGCAAGTAAAGTTGGTGGACGGGCTAGGAAAGTTCAGGAGACTTCCGGAGGTTTGCAACAGCTGCCTCTGTGGGTGGAATAAGAAATCAGTTGGGGATGAATGAGAGGATTGTCCAACTTGACTGAAGGCCCAGCTGAGATCAAAGAGAATGCGTAGGGCTGATCCTCATAGAAAACACTCAATATCTCAGTGTTAAGGTTAGGGATGCCTGAGAATGAGTTTTGATTTGTGCTTTTAAAATGTGATTACTTTTAAGACCAATTTTAGCAAGATATGAATGATGAGAAAAAATTCTGAAGTAGGGATCAGCCATCAACCTGCAAGCATGGTATACCTTCATATGGGAAAGAGAAATGGGACCTGCTTCTTATGAGTTGAGGTGGAAACTGTCTGACAAAGGAATCTTCTAAATAAGTCTCCTCAGACTCATATAGCAGTAAGGCTGGTTTAGATATGGTGCCTTAGAAGACCATGATGTTGTAAATTTAAAAAAATGTATTTTTACCTAGAAGATAGGAACTTTGGCCATTGGCTCATGCACTTAGCAAATTGTTCATGAAGTGTCCCTTAAGCAAGTAATGCCAAGTATAGTCCCAGCTCTGTACTACTTTTTATGTGTCAACTCAAAACAAAGATGACTATTCCTGTCATTTTTGGTGATCCAAAGAATTGGTGAAATATTAAGTAGCTTATAATGTAGTAGGAATTATGGACCCCAGACTGGGAGTGCTAATAGAATCCAGAGAAAAGAAGCTTCTGGTGGCATTTGACTGGTCCAACCTTCATGGAGGAAGCCTCTCTTGAACTGGGCCATGACTATGGTCAAGGATAGGTTTTGAGAAGCGAACAGAACAGTTCACTAGGGAGTGCAGATGGTTTGAGCAAAGGCAGGAATGCCTGTGAGCAGGGTTGCAGCACCCTGAACAGCCTGGCCACAGTAATAGGTAGTGCATGTTGGGATCTTTCAGGAAGTCCATTGGGTGGAGTGTCCCATCCATAGTCATAGTCATTTGCTTTCCTATTGGAAGGGCCCTGAGAGAGATTCAAGTCAATGATCTTTTAACTAGCTGTTTTTGGTTTTGCTTTTTTTTTTTTTAGTACATATAATGGATAGTATTGACATGCTCAACACATCACACCCACAGGCAATCCCGTCACCAGCTCTGCCCCATTTGCTCCCCCCCAAGCAACATGCAATGATTCCATGGCAGGACTTGAACGCTTCCTCACACACAATAAATTCCTTATTTGCAAACCTCACTGCTTGAACCATCATTACTACATGTTGCCTGTAATAGTCTTCACAACAGAAGCTTTGATGTTGGGGTTGAGAGCCACTGCCCAGGTCAACCTCCCTATCTTACAGACCAGGAAATTGCTTTTTTAGAGTGAGTAAAAATGTGATGCTGGGGCATAAGTCATTCTGCAGACTGAACCATATTTAGGTTGCAATTTCACATCAGTGAAGCATTCTCTGTTCTGGTGGTCTGAAGTCTTGCCCTTTGTTTCCACAGCAGATGCAGTGGCTTCCCTTTGTGTGTGAGCAGGTGCCTCTGAGAGGCAGTTCCTCTCCCTAGATGTAAGTCATGATGGTGCCCCTCATGGGGCAGCCTGTCACAGGCCCCAGGGGAGTGAACTGGCAAGCCTGCCCCTCTCAAGAGAAGGGATCTGTCTGGTTGAGTTGTCAGCGGAAAGGCCCCCTCAACCCTGACAACACAGGAAGCAACTGAGTAAAACGGCTCTGCAGGGACAAGCTGCACCAGAGAAGGCCCACCAGGATCCTCTTTGCTGTAAGCAAAGAGGAGGATACACCCTCTCTACAGACGCAAGTCGAGGCTGACTTGGACTTCTTTGCTCTGACCACATGATCCCTGTGTGGAGAGAAGGTGCAGATGACTCGGCCTCTGGTCCCAGAAGACCCACAGTGAGGGACTTAACCACAGAGACTGCCTAGAGACAGTGCTTTGCCCTGGCCAGGTGTCTGAACTGCTAGCAAGGTGGCCTTGGGCTGTCTCTTGAAGTAAATTATAAAATTTTGATCAAAGCAATACATGCTTTAAAAAATCAAGTACTATTGAAAGCTCGTAAGGAAGAATATCCATGCAGTTCCCACATCCCTACAGAGGATGCTGCTTTTAACTCCTGGTTCCTTCCAGTAGTTGCCCCCATATCTCTATATGATATGCTTACACTGCTGTTTCTTGGTATATCTATTCTACACATTGTCTATTTACTTCCTGCTGTGACGGATGAAGATTCTGTTTTCTTAAAACATCCCCTCCCTCCCCCGCCCTCACCTCCCAATATAGTAAGAGCTCTGTTTTAACTTAAATCATGTTTAAAGCATCTACAGTATTAAGATGTATAAATGATGATCACAGAGAGCCAAGAAATACCGTTTGATTATATTTCCATTCCTACATGGTTTTTCATTTTATTACAGAATGAGAATTCTCTTTCTCTCTCTCCCTTCCTTCCTGTCTAATTTTCTTTTCCAGCTCTTTCGTATCTGTTATTGTATCCTCTCCTTTGTCTTCCCAGGTCAGTGTGTGCTAGCCCCAGCTCTGGCCCTAATTGGCCATGTGACCTTGCACAGTCCTCCTCTTATCTCGGCCTCAGTGTCCTCATAGTAGAGGGAGAGCTGAAGCAGGAGGAGGAGAACTCGACAGCTGTCTTGTTCTCATTCTAAACCTCAAAGCCCATCGCCCCACCTCAGTGGTTTCTGTCATCCGAGCAATCTCGCCTACAGGGTGGGGCAGCCCCAGGACCTGACAGTTGGCAGTACAGCAAAAACAGGCAGGGGTGAGGCCTGGTTTGGACCCTGCCCCATGGTGGTCCGGCCCACCCTGCATTTTAGAACTGCCCCAAAGGGTGGTGTGGGAGTGCCTGTTGCTCTCTTTTTCTCTCCCATCATCCCCTGTTGATTTTCATGCTACGTGGTCCCTGCTGGTAGGGGCAGCTTCATAGTCCCCAGCTCCCCAAGCTGCTGCCCCACCTCTCTTTGTACCACCCCTGCTTATGTTGCACCCAGAATTTCCCAAATGTAGTCATACAAATACTAACATTTTTAATAACAGCTCTATTGAGATATAGTTCACATCCAGTTCTCCTATTTAAAGCATACAATTCAGTAATTTTTAGTATGTTCACGAAATTGTGCAACCTTCATCACCTTCAATTTTAATAACATTTTCATCACCCCAGAAGGAACCCTTGTGCCTGTTAGCAGCAAAACCTATTTCCCCCACTCTCCACCCCAGCCTAGGGAACCACTAATCAATGTCTCTGTAGATTTGCCTATCCTGGACATTCCCTTAGCATATTGTGCTGCTTTCATCTGGCATAATATTTTTAAAGTTCATCCATGTTGTAGCATGCATCCACACTTCATTCCTTTCTGTGGCTGAATAATATTCTGTTGTATGGCCCTATCATATTTTATTTACCCATTCATCAGCTGATGGACATTAGAGTTCCTACTTTATAACTATTACAAATAATTGGTCTTTTATTTCATTGCTTATGCTTTGGTGTCATTACATATTCCAAAGTCACAAAGATTTACTCCTGTATTTTTTTCTAAGAGCTTTATATTTTAGCAGTTATATTTAGGTATTTGATCCATTTTGAGTTAGTTCATTATATGGTATGAAGTAGAGATCCAACTTTATGCTTTTGCATGTGGATATCCAGTTGTCCCAGGACCATTTGTTGAAAAGAGTATTCTTCCCCCATTTAACTGTCTTGGTACCCTTGTCAAGAATCAATTGACTATAAATATGGCAGTTTATTTCTTGCATCTCAGTTCTGTTGCATTGATCTGTATGCCTTATCTTTATGCCAACACCAGACTATTTGATTATTTTAGCTTTACAGTAAGTTTTAAAATTAGAAAGTGCATCTTATAGTTTTGTTCTTTTTCAGGATTGTTTTGGTTATGCTGGGTAGGTTCCTTGAATTTCCATATGAATTTTAGGATGAGCTTGTCAATTTCTGCAGCAGCCAGCTGGGATTTTGATAGCGATTGCCTTGGATTGGTATCAGTTTGAAAGTATTGCCATCTTAACAATTTTAAGTCTTCCAATTGATAAAAATGGGATATCTTTTCACTTACTTGAGACTTCTTTAAATTTTCAACAAAGTTTTATAGTTTTCAGAGGATACATTTTTCACTTCTTTTGCTACCTTTATTCTTAATTGTATTATTTTTGATGCTATTGTAAACAGAATTGTTTTCCTAATGTCATTTTGAGATAGTGCATTATGAATGTATAGAGATAAAGTTGATTTTTACATAGTCATCTTACCTTGTACAATCTTTCTGAACACGTTTATCCATTCCAATAATTTTTCAGTAGACTTTTAAAGGATTTTCTACATCCAAGATCATGGCATCTGTGAGCAGAGGTAGTTTTACTTCTTCCTTTCTAACATGGGTACCATTTATTTCATTGTCTTTCCTAATTATCCTGGATAGAACTTGCAGTAGAATGTTGAATGAAAGGGAGCAAGCAGACCTCTTTGTCTTCTTCCTATTCTAGGGGGAACACATCCAGTCCATCACCATTAAGTCTGATGTTGGCTGTGGCATTTTTTTATAGTTGCACTTAGTCACGTTGAGGGTTTCCTTCTATTCCTAGTTTGTTGAGTCTTCTTATTATGAAGGAGTGTGAGATTTTGATACATACTTTTTCTGCATGTGTTGAGATGATCCTGTGAGATTTATTTTTTGTTTATTTATTCCCTTGACACGGCTTATCACATTGATTTTCGGCTGTTAATGTTAAACCAGTCTCACATTCCTGGGATAACTCTAACTTACTCATGGTGTATAATCTTTTTTTTTATATTGCTGGATTTGGTTTTGTTGAGGAACTAACTTTGAGCAGTTTCTACTTACCAAGCTATTTAGATGGATTAACTCATTTAATTTTCAAAGCCTATGAAGTAGGAGCTATCAGAGGTGAGGAAGGTGATGCCTAGAAGCATCATGTCCCAAGGCCATGCAGCCGGGCGTTGGGAGACTCCAGCCCACCACCACACTGAACTGCCTCTCATGAACATGTCAGTGGTGGATGCGAGAGATTTTTTCAGATGACACCAGACCTGTTTTTATTTTTATAGTTTCCCTCTGTTTATGGCAAGTGATACTGGTTCTCTATTAGTGATTGTGATGTAAAACCTCCTTCCAAAATATATTTATAAGGTACAAACAAAAAGTCTATTTGAAAAAAGATTACATAAATAATTGTATAGGCAGTTTATGGATGTGACTGCATTTTCCATGTTGATTTAGACCGTCTGTGTTATTAATAGTGAAGGAGGAGTGGGAAAACAAGACATGAAGACACGGCCGACCGCAGGCCATCTCATTCCTCCTGGGTTGTCAGGGGCTTCAGGTGGGTTCATGCGTTCTTCCATCCTGTCCTTCCTCACTGCCTAATCTGTCCTCAGCCCTCTGCTGAGGCGCCCAAGTTTGAAATGATGGGTAAGAATTAGTCTCTGTCCTCCCGGAGCTTGTACATGCATGCATCTTGCTGCCCTAGGGAGGGCATGTGTTTTATTTCATGGGCAAACTCGGGCTGATTGTAGTGGCTGCCTGGAGTTCCATATCACTGGAAGGATTCTGAGGCTGCCTGTGGACTCACTGAGAAATAGAGACATTATCTACTAGAAATGTTTGCCCTGGCATGGGAAGAGGTAGCAGGACTTGGGAACCCTCTGAGGCAGAAAGGGTCAGAAGAGGGCTACTGCTAACACACGTAGGAATGGAATTGCAGGGTCATATGGTGACTGTGTGTTTTAAAATCTGAGGAACTGCCAACAGTTTCCCAAAGCTGCTGCACTATTTTACATCCTTACCAGCAATGAATGACGGTTCCGATTTCACATCCTCACCAACACTCCTAATAAGTCCTGGGAGTTCCAAGGAAGCAGCAGTCACGTCACAGAGGGGAGACACTTGAAGGATGAGTGAGATCAGGACATGCATTCACATAGCGATGGGGGAAAGAAATTTTATTTCACAGATACTTGCTTTCAAGATATTGAAGGTTTTCACTCTAAGTGCTCAAATATTAAATATTTGAACCATTTTGATAGAGTTCTTTCTAAAATAGAGATAGCTTCTTTGCTGTTTATATTCCTCTTCCTCCTTTTCCCCTACATAAAAACCTGGTATTTTGGATCCAGCAATGCCTTTCTTGATGTTTTGGGCTCCCTGGTCATCCATTCATTGAACAAATCTGTTTAGCTACAAATGTGTGCTTACCACTGTGCTAGGAGCTGGGTGTGGATTAGATGGAGTTCCTGCCCTTGGAACTTGTCATTTAGGGCAGGAGAGAAAACATGATGAGTTGTATAACACAGTATTATAGATGCCATGAAAGAAGGTGCTCACTGGGTTCCGTGAGTACCAGAGGAGAGGTGGGTTCAGGTGGTGGTGGGGTGTCAGAGAGGCCTCTTGAGGAGGTAACCAGCTCCCTAGGTCTCATCCAGCTGTGGGGTCATTCTGCAGCGTATTGAGTTCTGTTGTACACCATGATATTGTGATACCACTGCAGGCTATCAAAACGTGCAGAGTTCTTATTCCTGCACGCCGTGGCTCAGACCCCTATGCCTGCATGGGTCTTCTCTCCATCTTGTGCCGCTCTCAGCTTCAGGCCTGCTCCTAACCTGCAGTTTTATTTTATAGATCGGCATGGGTAAGGCCCTAAAGGTGATGCCAAGTGGCTACTGTAGGGTGTGAAGCCACAAGGTCTGACCACCGATAAGTGGAACATCTCTGTAAAACTCCTCACTCCCAGCTTGCTCAGTCCCAGCTATGGTTCCTTTCGGTGCAATTTATGGAAGTCCTGTGAGATGACACAAGTGACTGTGTGCCTGCTTCGCCCTCCTGCCTGTGCAGAAGCTGACTCTGATGTGTGAAAGGGTCTCAGCTGTAGGGGGAATACAACGACCTGTGGAGCCATGTGCTGTCACAGCAAACAATCTCTGAACACACCCAACTCACACCCATGATGGATAAGCAGGCTATCTCCAGATTCCTTCTTTGGCTTTTTCCTTGCTCAGTCAAATGCTACTCAAAAACATTTTTAAAGAGGGACAGTCGACACCTCCCTTTTATTGATTTTTTAAATATTTATATATTTATTTACATGTTTACTTACATTTTACATATATAAATATACATGTATATATATTTTTAGATTTATTTTTATTTCTTTCTTTTAGTGGCTTTCTAGCTGGAGAGATTTATAGACAGGGAAAATCTTTCCCAGCCCCTTGATATTCATGGCACCCAATGGTGACAGTTACCTAATCTTTCTAGCCTGGCAGAGTCTTGTTCTAATGGAGGAAGGGAAAGGCAGTCAGACTGGAGGGGGGGAGTGGGGAGTAAAATGCTTTGTACCTTTCCAAAAAGTACAAAAGTAGGTGTGGTCTAGAAGAAAGAGCAGAGAACTGGGAGTCAAGATATCCCCTTTCTGGTTTAGCTCAGCTGCTAGCCACCCATGTGACCTTAGATGAAAGTTTTCTCTTCTCAGTAACACCCTGTCCTCCTTAGAAAACAGCAAAAATAACACCTGCCCTCTTGAGCCTGCAGGATAGTTGTGATTGAGGAGAAAGATCAATATGAAAGATCTAAAGAGTTGAAATATTAGTATAATGATAATAATGCCTTCCTTTTCTGTAGGAGAATTGTTGCAATGTTTAATTCATCCATTCACTTCAAAAAGAGGCCACCTGACTTAACTAACATTCCCCTGGTGCTTGTTCTGTGCTTGCTACCTGCGTAAGCATTCTGTGTGCCATAGCATTGTATTAGCCCTTAGGATAAATCACTAAGGGAGGGACTATTATTCATTAATTGTTAATTGTCCTTTTGCAGTTAGGGAAACTGCAGCTCAGGGGGGTTAAGTAGCATGCAGGATGGTTATATAGCTAGTAAGTCGCAGATAATAGATTTGAACCCATAGCTCAAGCTTAACCACTATACTTAGCTTGGTATTCCACTTTAAGGAGAAATACCTTACTTTTTTTCATTTGCCTTCCAAAAAGTCAAACAGAAAATGACAGTGCAAATCTTTTGCTTATATAGTAGCAGGGTTTAGGGTGTGGGTGCATTCCCAAAGCCAAGCCCTCCCAGCACCCACCCTACATTGGTGGGACCCACCCGCTCTTGCTCGGATCTGTCAGTCATCTCAGCCAGTGGTCTCCTAAAACCCTTCTCAGAAGCAAATTGCCTGTGAGCCCAATGTTATTACTTCTCTGTGAAACCAGGCCACTAAGTTTGAGTTTTTTAGGAAGACACTGAGTTTAAATCTTCCATGAAAGCCCCACGCTGAGAGGTTGCAGTTGTTTCTGGTAAATTTTGCTCCCTGAACACTGGTAACTTTTAAATATTTTACTCATCTCTCTTCCAAAGCTTCAAAATGGCCACATGTTCATAGACTTAAAAGACATAAAGAATTATTCTCATTTGGGAGATTGCATAGCAGGCAGGATGCTTGGGCAGGAGAGGAAGTACTTATTTTCATCAAATACCTCTGTTAAAATTTCCAGAATGTTTTTTTCTTTCTGATTGATGTGGAGTTGGCAGTGATTTACAGCACTTGGGTTAAAAATGTCTGATCTCCTTCTCCTTTAGGCAGTGAATGATCTACAAAACACACACAGGTATCCATTAGAGAAGCTGTATTTACAAGGAGAAAAGAAAGGTTGCCTTAATGGAAATAAAGATTCCTAATTTATTGGCTTTGTAGGCTGTTCCTTTATTGATTCTCTCCAAGGAAAGTACAGGGGTTTTATTGTGTTAAAGGGAAAAACCATAGGGGTTATTCTGGTAAATGAGTTATTTTGAAGTCTGAAATTCAGAAGAAACTCAGGTTATAGAAGAAAGGAGAAGGCAAAGATCATGGCAAGTAGAACTCAGGAAAGATGAAGGAAGGAAGGTAGTTAAGAACTGGTAATGTCTACACTGAGCTGGGGGGTTTTATGGAAAATTTGAAACATATAATACTGGATAGAGAGAAATATAATACACTTCTATGTAAGCATCACACAGCATTAACATTTATTAACTCATGGCCAATTTTCTTTCATCTGTTACTCACTTTATCCCCATCTAGTATTTGGAAGCAAATCCCTGCATCATTTTATTCATATTTTAGTAGCTATTTCTAGAAGATAAGGACTCTTAAAACAAAACCTCAACATAATCATCATATCTAAAAAATAATATTTCCTTAGTATTCAAATATGCGGTTACTATTAAGTTTTCTAATTTTCACAAATATTGTCATTTTATTATGGTGGTTTGTTTGAAATAGGACCAGAATAAAGCTGACACATTGCCCTAGTCTGCGTGAAGTCTCTCATCATCTATAGCTTCCTCCTCTATCTTTTTTTCCTGATGCCATTTATTTGTTGAAGGTGTTGAGTCATTTGTCCAGCAGAGTTTCCCATAGATTGTATTTTACTAATTATATATCACTGTGGTGTACTTTACTGTTTTCTTCTGTCCTCTGTTTCCTGTGAATTGGTATCAAAGGCTTCATCCAATTCAAGTGTTTTACTTAGGGTCTGACATTCTTCAAAAGGTGATGGTGTGTTTTTCCATCAGGAGTTGTGTGATGTCCAACCGACTTTCTTTTAGTGATGTTAGCAGCAGTTGATCAGGGCCTACATCCATTTGTTCATTATCGGTTGGAAAATAGGGACATTTTAATTGTCAGTATTCCTGAAAAATAATTCTATGGAGAGAAACACCCTGTTCTTCTACCCAGTCTGGTTCCCCAGTGCACAGTAAAGGCAGGTTCAACTTTTGCTTCTTTTCTTTCATTTACTGATTTTCAACATAAAATTTGTATCCTCCAGCAGTAATAAAACCAAGTTTTTGTTGGGTGTCTTTATGATCTCATGGATTTAAACATATTTGATATTGCTTCAAGTCCATTAAGTTTTGCCATCAGCGTTCACATCGCCCCATCTTGGGCCAGTGGAAGCTGCCTCAGGTTGGCTCCTGGGTCCCTTGGCTATGACCCAGTCATAGGTAGATAGCTGCTTCCTTCCTAAACATGCTGTTCTAGACCATTCTAATACGTTTTCTGTTCCAAACCTGGGCTCAGCTCTTTCTTCAAGGAGCACTGACCCTTTCAGCAGAGTCCATGGTGTGTGCATACCTGGCCTGGGCACCAGCAGGCTTGCTGCCTATGGGCTGGTTATTGTTTCTTGATCTTTTCAGTTGACAGAGTTGAGAAATAAACACACATATACATACAAACACGTGTATGTGTGTATACATATATTTATCTTTTAAGTTAAAACACACTATGAGTTTCTACTGATATCTGAAATCCACATTCAGGATTAAGTTTTTATGTGGTCCTGTACCTCCTTTCTCCCATGTCAGGAATACCAGTTCTCATCACCAGGAATGAAAAGAATTAGAGCATTCCAAAATCACTAATTTTTTTTACCTTGCATCGCATTCAAACATTCTCACCACAACAGTGCACCAGTATAATTAGGAAAAAAGCTTGAGAGATTTTCTTGCAACTCTTTTTGTTGTTTTTAGAGTATGTCCCACCAGGCATGTAGGACCAGATTTCCAAATTTTAAAATCACTGGGACTAGGTTCCTTCTGTAGTTATACCAACAACTAATACACATATGCATTCATTTGTTTAATATTACTTATTGTTTAGGGAGTTGCTGTTTAAATTTAAATTTTATTTTATAATTATGTAAATTATGTGATTTCAAAGTTCAGGCTATACAACACAAGATATAGTCAAAGAATTCTGGCTTCTATCCCTACCCCCTTAACCATACTCCCTGCTTTTCCCCCTTCTCCATAGGTAGCCAATTTTTTAAATTATATGGCTAATCCTTCCATTATTTGTTTTTTAATATAAGAAGTGTGCATGTATGTGCATCACCCTTAGACAGATGAGAGCATACTATACACAGCATATGGAGATCACCCCATAGTTGCAAATGTAGAAAGATTCCTCATTGCTTTTTTTTTTTTTTTTAATAATTATTTTTTATTGAAGGGTAGTTGACACACAGTATTACATTACATGAGTTTCAAGTGTACAACACAGTGGTAGAACATTTATATACATAATTCTAGGTTCCAGCTATCACCCTACCAGGCTGTTACAATATCTTGACTATATTCCTTATGCTATATATTACATCCCGGTTACTAATTTATTTTACCATTGGAAGTCTGTCCTTTTTTTTTTTTTTTTTGTGAGGGCATCTCTCATATTTATTGATCAAATGGTTGTTAACGACAATAAAATTCTGTATAGGGGAGTCAATGCTCAATGCACAATCATTATTCCACCCCAAGCCTAATTTTTGTCAGTCTCCAATCTTCTGAGGCATAACAAACAAGTTTTTACATGTAGAACAAATTCTTACATAATGAATAAGTTACATAGTGAACAGTACAAGGGCAGTCATCACAGAAACTTTCGGTTTTGCTCATGCATTATGAACTCTAAACAGTCAGTTCAAATATGAATACTCATTTGGTTTTTATACTTGATTTATATGTGGATACCACATTTCTCTCTTTATTATTATTATTTTTAATAAAATGCTGAAGTGGTAGGTAGATACAAGATAAAGGTAGAAAACATAGTTTAGTGTTGTAAGAGAGCACATGTAGATGATCAGGTGTGTGCCTGTAGACTATGTGTTAATCCAAGCTAGACAAGGGCAATAAAACATCCACGTATGCAGAAGATTTCTCTCAGAACGGGGGGGTGAGGTTCTAAGCCTCACCTCTGTTGATCCCCAATTTCTCACCTGATGGCCCCCCTGCGACTGTGCCTGTCTTAGGTTGTTCCTCCCTTGAGGAATCTTACCCGTCTCTGGCTAACCAGTCATCTTCCGGGGCCATACAGGGAAATGTGAAGTTGGTAAGTGAGAGAGAAGCCTTATTGTTTGAAAAAGTTAGCTTTTTACTTCTTTGCATACTTATGCCCTGTGGCTTCTATGCCCAGCATTTGTCTTGAGGTATCTTTACCACTTGGAAGAATTATGATACTCGGTAAATTTGATATGAGGCACGAATTCTATTTAAGGGTTGTAATTAGGAAGGAAGAAGAAAAGCTATAGAAGTAGCAGGCGGAAGAAAACATGGGAAGATTGATTATTTCTTTGATATATCTTCTTGTAGAGTAACTTCAGCATGTATAGGTTTTAAGCTACTACTTAAATTGCACACACACATTAACATAATAGGAGTATAGTTACATAACCAAAGCATATCTGTAATTACCAGCCATCTGCAGTGAAACCAAGAAAACCAGTTAGGCACCTTAGGCATTTGTGAAAACTTATCTATGATATGGTGGATATTGTCCAAATGAACTTGAACAGTCTGAGAGAAATCAGACAAATTAAAACAACCCATTCCTGGGGACTGTTCACATGCCATATGTTCTTTTAACAATAAATAGTTTGTAGTTGTAAGACTTTGGAGCGCTACAATTTGCACTTCTCCAAATTCTTGGTTGAGTTCCAACAGTATAGATCCAGTCCAATTTTGTTGTTTTACTGTATGCACAGGCCAGCTTAGATATCTCCTTCCTCATTCCCATGGCAAGTCCAGGAACTGGTGGGATGAGTGCATCTACAGCTGTAGCAGTGCGTGGATCTTTGTTGGGGTTTTTTGATGATCATCTTCTGGCATGAGTCTTCCAGAGGGTGCAGATGTTGGAAGTTCTTTTTCATATCGTATCTTAGTTCATTTTCGGGGTAGCCCAATTAGGCTTTGATCCTCTGTATAAACACAAACAGACCCTTTGCCTACACTTTTATATGCCCTTTATACCCTTGTGTAGAACTCGTTGGAGGTTACCACACAGGAACTGCCCTTTTTTTTTTTTTTTTTTTTTTTGCTATCACTAATCTACACTTACATGACGAATATTATGTTTACTAGGCTCTCCCCTATACCAGGTCTCCCCTATAAACCCCTTTACAGTCACTGTCCATCAGCATAGCAAAATGTTGTAGAATCACTACTTGCCTTCTCTGTGTTGTACAGCCCTCCCTTTTCTCCTACCCCCCATGCATGTTAATCTTAATACCCCCCTACTTCTCCCCCCCTTATCCCTCCCTACCCACCCATCCTCCCCAGTCCCTTTCCCTTTGGTACCTGTTAGTCCATTCTTGAGTTCTGTGATTCTGCTGCTGTTTTGTTCCTTCAGTTTTTCCTTTGTTCTTATATTCCACAGATAAGTGAAATCATTTGGTATTTCTCTTTCTCCGCTTGGCTTGTTTCACTGAGCATAATACCCTCCAGCTCCATCCATGTTGCTGCAAATGATTGGATTTGCCCTTTTCTTATAGCTGAGTAGTATTCCATTGTGTATATGTACCACATCTTCTTTATCCATTCATCTATTGATGGACATTTAGGTTGCTTCCAATTCTTGGCTATTGTAAATAGTGCTGCAATAAACATAGGGGTGCATCTGTCTTTCTCAAACTTGATTGCTGCATTCTTAGGGTAAATTCCTAGGAGTGGAATTCCTGGGTCAAATGGTAAGTCTGTTTTGAGCATTTTGATGTACCTCCATACTGCTTTCCACAATGGTTGAACTAACTTACATTCCCACCAGCAGTGTAGGAGGGTTCCCCTTTCTCCACAGCCTCGCCAACATTTGTTGTTGTTTGTCTTTTGGATGGCAGCCATCCTTACTGGTGTGAGGTGATACCTCATTGTAGTTTTAATTTGCTTTTCTCTGATAATTAGCGATGTGGAGCATCTTTTCATGTGTCTGTTGGCCATCTGTATTTCTTTTTTGGAGAACTGTCTGTTCAGTTCCTCTGCCCATTTTTTAATTGGGTTATTTGTTTTTTGTTTGTTGAGGCGTGAGAGCTCCTTATATATTCTGGACGTCAAGCCTTTATCGGATGTGTCATTTTCAAATATATTCTCCCATACTGTAGGGATCCTTCTTGTTCTATTGATGGTGTCTTTTGCTGTACAGAAGCTTTTCAGCTTAATATAGTCCCACTTACTCATTTTTGCTGTTGTTTTCCTTGCCCGGGGAGATATGTTCAAGAAGAGGTCACTCATGTTTGTGTCTAAGAGGTTTTCGCCTATGTTTTCTTCCAGGAGTTTAATGGTTTCATGGCTTACATTCAGGTATTTGATCCATTTTGAGTTTACTTTTGTATATGGGGTTAGACGATGGTCCAGTTTCATTCTCCTACATGTAGCTGTCCAGTTTTGCCAGCACCACCTGTTGGAGAGACTGTCATTTCGCCATTGTATGTCCATGGCTCCTTTATCAAATATTAATTGACCATATATGTCTGGGTTAATGTCTGGATTCTCTAGTCTGTTCCATTGGTCTGTGGCTCTGTTCTTGTGCCAGTACCAAATTATCTTGATTACTATGGCTTTATAGTAGAGCTTGAAGTTGGGGAGTGAGATCCCCCCTACTTTATTCTTCTTTCTCAGGATTGCTTTGGCTATTCGGGGTCTTTGGTGTTTCCATATGAATTTTTGAATTATTTGTTCCAGTTCATTGAAGAATGTTGCTGGTAGTTTCATAGGGATTGCATCAAATCTGTATATTGCTTTGGGCAGGATGGCCATTTTAACGATATTAATTCTTCCTAGCCACGAGCATGGGATGAGTTTCCATCTGTTAGTGTCCCCTTTAATTTCTCTTAAGAGTGACTTGTAGTTTTCAGAGTATAAGTCTTTCACTTCTTTGGTTAGGTTTATTCCTAGGTATTTTATTTTTTTTGATGCAATTGTGAATGGAGTTGTTTTCCTGATTTCTCTCTCTGTTGGTTCATTGTTAGTATATAGGAAAGCCACAGATTTCTGTGTGTTGATTTTGTATCCTGCAACTTTGCTGTATTCCGATATCAGTTCTAGTAGTTTTGGGGTGGAGTCTTTAGGGTTTTTTATGTACAGTATCATGTCATCTGCAAATAGTGACAGTTTAACTTCTTCTTTACCAATCTGGATTCCTTGTATTTCTTTATTTTGTCTGATTGCCGTGGCTAGGACCTCCAGTACTATGTTAAATAACAGTGGAGAGAGTGGGCATCCCTGTCTAGTTCCCGATCTCAGAGGAAATGCTTTCAGCTTCTCGCTGTTCAATATAATGTTGGCTGTGGGTTTATCATAGATGGCCTTTATTATGTTGAGGTACTTGCCCTCTATTCCCATTTTGCTCAGAGTTTTTAACATGAATGGATGTTGAACTTTGTCAAATGCTTTTTCAGCATCTATGGAGATGATCATGTGGTTTTTGTCTTTCTTTTTGTTGATGTGGTGGATGATGTTGATGGACTTTCGAATGTTGTACCATCCTTGCATCCCTGGAATGAATCCCACTTGGTCATGGTGTATGATCCTTTTGATGTATTTTTGAATTCGGTTTGCTAATATTTTGTTGAGTATTTTTGCATCTACGTTCATCAGGGATATTGGTCTGTAGTTTTCTTTTTTGGTGGGGTCTTTGCCTGGTTTTGGTATTAGGGTGATGTTAGCTTCATAGAATGAGTTTGGGAGTATCCCCTCCTCCTCTATTTTTTGGAAGACTTTAAGGAGAATGGGTATTATGTCTTCCCTGTATGTCTGATAAAATTCCGAGGTAAATCCATCTGGCCCGGGGGTTTTGTTCTTTGGTAGTTTTTTGATTACCTCTTCAATTTCGTTGCTGGTAATTGGTCTGTTTAGATTTTCTGTTTCTTCCTGGGTCAATCTTGGAAGGTTATATTTTTCTAGGAAGTTGTCCATTTCTCCTAGGTTTCCCAGCTTGTTAGCATATAGGTTTTCATAGTATTCTCCAATAATTCTTTGCATTTCCGTGGGGTCCGTCGTGATTTTTCCTTTCTCGTTTCTGATACTGTTGATTTGTGTTGACTCTCTTTTCTTCTTAATAAGTCTGGCTAGAGGCTTATCTATTTTGTTTATTTTCTCGAAGAACCAGCTCTTGGTTTCATTGATTTTTGCTATTGTTTTATTCTTCTTAATTTTATTTATTTCTTCTCTGATCTTTATTATGTCCCTCCTTCTGCTGACCTTAGGCCTCATCTGTTCTTCTTTTTCCAATTTCGATAATTGTGACATTAGACCATTTATTTGGGATTGCTCTTCCTTTTTTAAATATGCTTGGATTGCTATATACTTTCCTCTTAAGACTGCTTTTGCTGTGTCCCACAGAAGTTGGGGCTTAGTGTTGTTGTTGTCATTTGTTTCCATATATTGCTGGATCTCCATTTTGATTTGGTCATTGATCCATTGATTATTTAGGAGCGTGTTGTTAAGCCTCCATGTGTTCATGAGCCTCTTTGCTTTCTTTGTACAGTTTATTTCTAGTTTTATGCCTTTGTGGTCTGAAAAGTTGGTTGGTAGGATTTCAATCTTTTGGAATTTTCTGAGGCTCTTTTTGTGGCCTAGTATGTGGTCTATTCTGGAGAATGTTCCATGTGCACTTGAGAAGAATGTATATCCCGCTGCTTTTGGATGTAGAGTTCTATAGATGTCTATTAGGTCCATCTGCTCTACTGTGTTGTTCAGTGCTTCCGTGTCCTTACTTATTTTCTGCCCAGTGGATCTATCCTTTGGGGTGAGTGGTGTGTTGAAGTCTCCTAGAATGAATGCATTGCAGTCTATATCCCCCTTTAGTTCTGTTAGTATTTGTTTCACATATGCTGGTGCTCCTGTGTTGGGTGCATATATATTTAGAATGGTTATATCCTCTTGTTTGACTGAGCCCTTTATCATTATGTAGTGTCCTTCTTTATCTCTTGTTACTTTCTTTGTTTTGAAGTCTATTTTGTCTGATATTAGTACTGCAACCCCTGCTTTCTTCTCACTGTTGTTTGCTTGAAATATGTTTTTCCATCCCTTGACTTTTAGTCTGTACATGTCTTTGGGTTTGAGGTGAGTTTCTTGTAAGCAGCATATAGATGGGTCTTGCTTTTTTATCCATTCTGTTACTCTGTGTCTTTTGATTGGTGCATTCAACCCATTAACATTTAGGGTGACTATTGAAAGATATGTACTTATTGCCATTGCAGGCTTTAAATTCGTGGTTACCAAAGGTTCAAGGTTAGCCTCTTTAGTATCTTACTGCCTAACTTAGCTCGCTTATTGAGCTGTTATATACACTGTCTGGAGATTCTTTTCTTCTCTCCCTTCTTGTTCCTCCTCCTCGATTCTTCATATGTTGGGTGTTTTGTGCTGTGCTCTTTCTAGGAGTGCTCCCATCTAGAGCAGTCCCTGTAAGATGTTCTGTAGAGGTGGTTTGTGGAAAGCAAATTCCCTCAGCTTTTGTTTGTCTGGGAATTGTTTAATCCCACCGTCATATTTGAATGATAGTCGTGCTGGATACAGTATCCTTGGTTCAAGGCCCTTCTGTTTCATTGTATTAAATATATCATGCCATTCTCTTCTGGCCTGTAGGGTTTCTGTTGAGAAATCTGACGTTAGCCTGATGGGTTTCCCTTTATAGGTGACCTTTTTCTCTCTAGCTGCCTTTAACACTCTTTCCTTGTCCTTGATCTTTGCCATTTTAATTATTATGTGTCTTGGTGTTGCCCTTCTTGGATCCTTTCTGTTGGGGGTTCTGTGTATTTCCGTGGTCTGTTTGATTACTTCCTCCCCCAGTGTGGGGAAGTTTTCAGCAATTATTTCTTCTAAGATACTTTCCATCTCTTTGCCTCTCTCTTCTTCTTCTGGGACCCCTATAATACGGATATTGCTCCTTTTAGATTGGTCACACAGTTCTCTTAATATTGTTTCATTCCTGGAGATCCTTTTGTCTCTCTCTATGTCAGCTTCCATGCGTTCCTGTTCTCTGATTTCAATTCCATCAATGGCCTCTTGCATTCTATCCATTCTGCTTATAAACCCTTCCAGAGTTTGTTTCATTTCTGCGATCTCCTTTCTGGCATCTGTGATCTCTTTCCGGACTTCATCCCATTTTTCTTGCGTGTTTCTCTGCATCTCTGTCAGCATGTTTATGATTCTTATTTTGAATTCTTTGTCAGGAAGACTGGTTAGGTCTGTCTCCTTCTCTGGTGTTGTCTCTGTGATCTTTGTCTGCCTGTAGCTTTGCCTTTTCATGGTGATAGGAATAGTCTGCAGAACTGGGACGAGTGACGGCTGGAAGGACTTCCTTTCTTGTTGGTTTGTGGCCCTCCTCTCCTGGGAGAACAGCGGCCTCTAGTGGCTTGTGCTGCGCAGCTGCGCGCAGACAGGGTTTCTGCTTCCTGCCCGGCTGCTGTGGAGTTAATCTCCGCTGTTGCTGTGGGCGTGGCCTGGCTCAGGCAGCTACTCCAAAATGGTGGAGTCGCGTTGGAGCAGGAGCTGCTGGGAGGCTATTTATCTCCGTAAGGGGCCTCCCTGCTCCCTGCAGCCCAGGGGTTAGGGTGCCCAGAGGTCCCGGATTCCCTACCTCTGGATTAAGTGGCCCGCCCTGCCCCTTTAAGACTTCCAAAAAGCACCCGCCAAAACAAAACAACGACCACAAAAAAAAACAAGAAAAAAAATTTTTTTAATTAAAAAAAAAAAAATTTTTTAATTAAAAAAAAAAAGGTGGTCGTTCGTTTTTCTTTATTCTCCGGTGCCAGCCTCAGGCCTCTGCTCACCGGTCTTTCTGCCCTGTTTCCCTAATATTGGGGTCCCTGTCCCTTTAAGACTTCCAAACAGCGCTCGCCAAAACAAAGCAGCAAAAAAGCAAAAAAAAAAAAATGGTCGCGCGCTTTTCTTATGTCCTCTGTCGCCCAGCCTCCAGTGCCTGCTCACTGTTCTTGCTGCCCTGTTTTCTAGTATCGAGCGCCCTGCACTCTGGCCCGGATGGCTGGGGCTGGGTGTTCGGCAGCCCTGGGCTCCGTCTCCCTCCCGCTCTGCCTGCTCTTCTCCCACCGGGAGCTGGGGGGAGGGGCGCTCGGCTCCCGCGGGGCCGGGGCTTGTATCTTACCCCCTTCGCGAGGCGCTGGGTTCTCTCAGGTGTGGATGTGGTCTGGATATTGTCCTGTGTCCTCTGGTCTTTATTCTAGGAAGGGTTGTCTTTGTTATATTTTCATAGATATATGTTGTTTTCGGAGGAGATTTCCGCTGCTCTACTCACGCCGCCATCTTCCGCCCCACCCTCCCTCATTGCTTTTTATTGCTGCCCAGTTTTTCATAGTAAAAAACTGTATAGCTGCACTATGGTTTATTCAGATGGTCCTCTGCTGATTAGACATTTGCAATTTCCAGTCTTTTGCTATTACAGGTAGTGCTGAAGTGAAGAGCCTTGCACACAAATTAAATATCTTCTTGCATTTTCGTCACTGTGTCTTTGGCTAGATTCCTACAAGTGGCATTGCTGGTCACAGGATAAAATGCTTATAGGAGTTTATTCGATATTGCCAGATTTCCTTCCATAGGGGTTGTGGCATTTCACATCCCCACGAACAGTGTTTGAGAGGACCTGTTTCTCTGTAGTCTTTCCAACAAGTATGTGTTGTTCAACATATGGCTTTTTTGCCAATCTATCATGAGAAATGGCATCTCCATGTAATTTTAATCTGGATTTGTCTTGTTATAAATGAGGTGTAGTGATTTTTTTTAAATGCAGTCTTCCAGGTACTGTGGATGGAATCCAGACCTTTTATTATTAAGAAGCTGTGTGTGTGCCTGGTGTGAAGGGTCACGGGGAAGACAGTGTAGCACAGAGAAGGCAAATAGTGAATCTGTGGTATCTTACTACACTGATGGACAGTGACTGCAATGGAGTATGGGTGGGGACTTGATAATATGGGTAAATATAGTAACCACACTGTTTTTTCATGTGAAACCTTCATAAGAGTGTATATCAATAATACCTTAATAAAAAAAAAAAAAAGAAGCTGTGTGTGTGATTCTTTGGCACAAGCAGGACGAAGGACCACTAATGCACCGTGTTTGAAAAGACCTCGCCCGGAGCCCAGCCTGGGCTAGCCCTCCAGCCACTATGCGTGGTCTCGCAGTGTGAGTCTGAGCACTTGGGAGGAAGTACAGACTCTGGGGCTGGAGAGACCTGGGTTCCAGTCCTGACTCCACACTTACTAGCACTTGGCCTTGCAAAATTACTTAAATTCTTAACTTCTGTTTGCTCATTTGTAAAATGGAAATAAGCAGAGCACCTACCTTTATAGGGGTGATGTAAAATTAAAATAGTTGAGTGCTTGGCAGAGTGTCTGACACAGAGTAAAGGCTAAAGAAATATTTGTTTCATTGTTATTATCATTATTATTATTTGAATTTATAAAGGGAACTCTTAGGACTTTGGTGGTTGTAGATCATTAGCCCCTCCTGTAAAATGAACTTAATATTCATTAAGAAAGAAGACAGTCTTTTTTGTGGATTGGCAAATGGTTTTGCTGTAGAACTGGATGCCACATTTTCCGTTCAGGGGAGAGAAGAGGAAGCAGCATAGGTGTGGAGAGAAACGACCCCCGTGAAGCCAGGCACCTGCCAGGGACAGAGGCGGAAGTCCCTTCGGAGCTCCCTGTGTACTCACTATACGTGACCTTCGCTGCTGCCAGAGCGCAGCAGGAAGGTGTGCAGAGAACTCTGTGAAGTGTGAAGCACCCTCCGCTGCTCCGCCCCATCGGCCCTTCCAGCCACGGGCCTAAAGGAGATGCTAGTTTAGGGCAGCTCACCGTTGGGTAGCTCTGCCGCTGTTTCAGGCCTTTGCGGCTGCCAGACCCACTATTCCTGTCAGCGGCCCTTTTCTGCCCTGGCCTCTGGCAACACATCCTGATGAGTGAGAGAAACTCCAGCCCTTGAACCTGTCTCACACCTCCCTGGGTCTGGGACGGGGAGTGAGGGGCGCTCCAGCTTTCAGGGCAGTGGGCCTTCTCTTTGTTTCCTTATTCAAATGTGCTCAAGGGTGAGCTTAGTAGTAGTAGTAGTATTTTTATAAAACTGTCTTTTAAGATTTTTGTTCACCTAGTCTACTCTTTGTTCTGCTTTGCTGTGTTTGTTTGCTTCATTTATTTCTGCTTTTTGTAATTAGAATCCATGAATTCTCATTTCTTTGGGTTGATTTCTATTTTTTCTTTAGATTTTTAAGTGGGAAATTAGAGCCAGTAAGTTTCACCTATTTTCTACTAAATGCATTTATAACATTCATCTTCTCTTAGTTCTAAATATTTTATCATTTCTATTTGAATACTTTTTTAGCTATGAAAAACCTTGAAGTATGTTTTGACAAATTTTCTTAGGTATGGGGGGGTTGGCTATAATTTGCATCCTTGATTTCTAATTTTATTGTACTACATAATCAGTAAATGTGACCTGTAGGAGGTCATATTTGGGAGAATTTATGAGAACCTGTTTTATGACCTAAATCATGGTAATTTTTTATCAGTGTTTCATATGTGCTTAAAAAATGAGTATTCTGTTTGCTGGGTGCTGAGTTCTTAAAATAGTAAGTAGCTTGATTTGGGTGCCTGTGTTGTTCAGATCGTCTTCATCTTCACTGCCTGGCAAAGTTCTCATCCAAGCCACTGCACTCTACCAGGGTCCAGACACAAAAATGTCCATTTAGGGCTGATTTGTTTGGTGTGTTTTATAAAATATAGCCAACCCAAGGAAGACAATTGCAAATATTTTTATTCTCTTTTTGTTAATAAGATTAATTATGCTGGAGTCAATTCTTTTAATCCCAATTTAATTAGTCATAAAGCCTAGGCTTTGGTTTCAGGTTGATAATCTTGGCTGTCTTGATCATGGATATTTGTGCTGTGCAATAATTTAAGAGAAGAACTGATAAATATCCACCTGAAGAACAAAGACTGGGAGGTGACCGTGGCCTGTGTCCTAGCATCAGGCATCATCTGAGGCCCTTGGCCCGTCGTCACTGGTTGCATGGACTTCACATGACCTCTCTGAGCCGTCTTCCTTCAGTAGTTATGTGGATAAAACACCACCTACCATGATAATCACAGAGGGTTGTGGTGAAGCTTAGCTGAGACAATATACATCAAAAAGCAAACTGTAAGAGATTCTCAAATATCAGGTGCAGGTGGTTACAATGCATGTTAATTCCGTCTATTCTCTGGAAGGAGCCTGGACTGGGTGAGATTGGAGTGGTGTCTGCAGACCCCTGAAATGCTTCTCTTCCTTTCCCTAGGTGCGGAATACAGAACCTGCAGCCATGGCCGCCCACGTCACCCTGGAAGATGCCCTATCCAATGTGGACCTGCTGGAGGAGCTGCCCCTCCCCGACCAGCAGCCGTGCATCGAGCCTCCCCCTTCCTCCATCATGTACCAGGTAATTCCCCTAGAGCCTTGGGGGCTTCTGAAGCTCTGGGGACCTCCTAGGAGGGTTTGCCCTGAAGGCAGAGGGAAGGGGGGTACCTGCATCTGAAAGGTGAAAGGCCACAATCTGATGGAGTCCCTTGTGCACTGTTGAGCTGAGTGTAAGGAGTAGATAAGCTAGTACAAGTACACCAGGGCTGTTTCTCTTCCCCAGAGAAGGCTTGTTCATCTGCTCTGACCCCAGATACCTTCCCTGTTCTTGCTATGGTATCAACCAAGGTTTTGGCAGCTCTGACCTCATGAATTAAACATAGCAATTTAGAAACCCCAAGAGCCTGCCTGGGTAATTACTTTTCCTTCATGTATGTGCAAAGAGTTTTCCACTCCCCAGAGCAGCTAATGGCTCAGGAAAGCTGGTCACAGTCCCTTGCTTTTGCCTAAGAGAGGTGAACTTGCGATAAACTAGGATCACCTTGCTCAAAGCCCTGACTCCCCCCAGGGCGTGGTGGGCAAGCATCAGCGCAGCCAGATCAGCCTTGCCAACAGCCCCTCGTCTGGGTGTGCCGGGCAAGTTGGCCACGTTAAGAAAGATAGGTTAATTTGGAATTTCTAGTTGTATTTGACCTTTTTAAAGTTCTTGGACTGCTAAATGAGACTAAATATAAATGCATAATATATTTTTAATTTCATTTAATGGTTAGATTGATTAAGCACATGCCTGAATGTTTACCTCATAAACTTAGTTTAGGTATATTTTTCTAACCCAGATTAAATTTTTAATTATTTAAGTGTCTGTTTTATTACAAGCAATACAGAAGGGTATAGCAAAAATTTCCCTGTAACCATGTCTAGACACACATACCTTTTTACCATATATATGATAATAAAACATATACTTATAAAATATATAGATAAGATATATTTTATAAATATACACAAAAATAAATATATATTACCCAAAGTGAATTACTCTCTCTATATATATATTGTTCTATGATTTGGCTTTCTTAGCTTAAAATTTATTATGTGTTTCTTTTCCATGACAGTACTATACTGCTACCACATTATTTTTAGCCATCATATAGTAGTACTTATAAGTACATTGTACAGATATACTATTATTTAATGTAGTGTTTTCCTGTTAATGGATAGTTAGGTGGTTTCCAGTTTTTCCCATCACAAAAGCCATAGTTATGGCTTGTAAATCTGTATCTGTATCCTCAGGTGAGTATTTTTGCAACTGCTGGGTGAAAGCAGTGCACATCTTACCTTTTAACAGCTATTGAGGCTTGTACACCTTTAGCATTTACTACTGAGCAGATGCGTCCCTGTCTGTAGCCGGCTTCTGCCCATTGTGACTCAGAGTGGGATCCCTGGGGGAAGGTGAGAGGATGATGTGGACAAAGGTTTCCAAGAACTTGTGGCATATGTTGGCAGAGATTTATTTCCTGGATGCCCAGCCACCTTGGACCTGTTTTCCAACCAATAATTGTTCCTGTCCTTAAATTCCTACAGGCTAACTTTGACACGAACTTTGAGGACAGGAATGCATTTGTCACGGGCATCGCAAGGTACATTGAGCAGGCTACGGTGCACTCCAGCATGGTGAGTCTCCACAACCCTGGTGGCATGGGAGGTGCCCTGGGTGGCATTGCACAGGGCCATATGCTCGGCTGTGCCAGGAACACCTGCCTCAGTCAGACCCCACTCTCTGAACCCATTCTCAGCCCGGCACATCCCCTCAATGCCTGGGGCACACATGCCCTCTATTGTCCAGCTTTGCAAGTCCTACTCACCTTTAGAGCACAGCTGAATCCCCACTGTTTACTTCCCTGAGCTTCCACAGCTTTTTTGGTTGACATGTGATAGATCCTGCCTTGTCTTACATGCTGTAGACTACTGTCTGTGTGGGATTTTGTCTCTTGACCGAAGTAAAATTTTTCTCCAAAAAATGAAAGTGGCTTTAGAATAACACATTATTTACTTGAGGAAGCTCGTAGCTTCAGTCATTCACAAGTGGGGTCAGTCATCTGAATGAATGACTTGGAATACTCATGCCTACTAGTGGGCAATTCGGCACTAATAAGTAGACACACATTCGCTATGTTACTGTCACTTCCCTTTTCTGACATGTGTTCTGAAGCTACGGCAGCAGGAGACTCGCAGACTTGATCTTGGTTCTCTCTGGTCTCAAGAACAGCATGTTACTGATTTACAAAGTTCTCTAAATTAAGAATTGAAAGGTGTGAGTCAGTGACATTTACTGCTGTAAACAAAACTATAAAAATTAATAAACTCCACATTAAATCCAATCTTGTGTTAGGATATTGTACTACGATTTATGAAATAGTTGTATAGAATAAAAAAATAATCAGTAAGGGTTCATTTTTATATCAATACATTTATAAAAGAGATGGTCTAGTAATACTCTTTTTTATTATATTTTTTGGGATATACTTCATTTAACAAAATTCACCATGTAAAGTGTATGATTCCAAAATTTAAAAATATATTCTCAATGTTAAACAACTATCACCATTATCTAATTTCCATCACCAAAAAGAAACCTCAAACCCAGTTCCTCTCTCTACCCACCACCTGACAAATGCTGGTTTACTTTCTGCTTCTATGGATTTGTCTATTCTGAACATTTCATCTAATTGGATCATATAAAATGTGGCCTTTTGGGTCTGGAATCTTTCACTGAACATAATGTTTTCAAAGTTCATCCATGTTGTATGAGTATGCCATTCTTTTTTATAGGTGAATACTATTCCATGGGGTGGCTTTACCACATTGTGTTTATCTGCTTATCAGTTGATGGACATTTGGTTTTTTTTTTCCACTTTCTGACTATTAGAACAATACTGCTGTAAACAAGCATGCAAGTTTCTGTGTGGACATGTGTTAGCACTTCTCTTGGATATACACCTGGGAGTGGAATTGCTGGTCATATGATAACTGTGTTTAAATTTTGAGAAACTGCCAAGCTATCTTTTTCCTCATAATACTCTTAACTCCCTTTACAGATTAATTAGCATGTGGTGTGTGTGTGTGTGTTCTGTTTAATTCTCATAATATTCTCAGGGGTTGTTACTGTCATCACTTTTAAACAGATGACTAAATTAAGAATTATAGGTTAAGTGATTTCCTGAATGCCAAAGGGCTAAGAAATGATGATGATCTGGGGTTGAAGCCCAGCTATTTGGACCCTGAGATTAGGGCTCTTTCCGCGGTAACACTTACTAGGTGAGGTGAGTCATCACTGTATTTCTCGGATTGATTCTTCAAGCTGTTGTTGGTTTTGCCATCTGTTCTGTACTATTTTAAAAAATTGATCTTAATCATTTTCCTGCTTGTGAAATAGTAACATGAGTGCTTATAAAAGTACAAACATTATAGTCCTATGTGATATGGAAAGTGAAAGTCCCTGTTTATACAACCCCACAGGGAAACTGCTTTTCATAGCGTGGTGTGTATTCCACCACAATACCTTTCAATGCACAATAACACAGTCTCAGAATTATTCCTCTTCATTTGGTTTAACCTGCTGGTTTACATGCTGTGTTGTTACTTGCTATTTTCTCACCAACAGCATATCTGGGACAGATTTATATTGGAACAGATAGGTCTGCCTCCTACTTTCTAAGGCGGCCATCCATCTGCTTGCAGAGCCCTTGGGTTCTGAGGAGGATAATTTAGGCCAGTGCTTCTCAAACTCATTGTGCACTGGGAGTGTGAGTCGCCTGGGAATTTTATTGAAATGCAGATTCTGATTCCATAGGCCCAGGGAGGGGCCTGAGAGTCTTCATTTCTAATACCACTTGCCGCTTCCCCTGTGATGGCCTTGCTGTTGGTCCACAGACCACACTGAACATTAAGGGTTTGGAGAGCTGTTGAGAAGCCTTCCGGAACCAGCGTCTGGAATACTTTCTCCTCGCTGAGTGGGTTTTGCTTTTCAGAATGAAATGCTGGAAGAAGGGCACGAGTATGCAGTCATGCTGTACACCTGGCGCAGCTGTTCCCGGGCCATCCCCCAGGTGAGACTGTCCTTGCCGGGTGGCTCTCCTGTCCCTCCACCCCCACCAGAGAGCTGAGCTTCTCCAGGGAGCAGGGAGTGAAGCAGAGCCTCTTATCCAAGGGAGTGCCCTGAAGACGTTTGGAGAGCTTCCCATGCAACTGATACCTTAAAAAATTTGTTGAATTTTTTATTTCAAAAGCACTATGTATGCCACCCGTATGACACCCAAGCCCTTGCAGAAAGGTGAAAGTAAAACGCAACACAGCCCCACGCCCTCACTGCCACCCCCAAACCAGAATCACAGTGGGCACATGGCTGCATGTTCGTCTGAATCTTTTCCCTTGAATATTATGACTATTTCTCTGAATATTATTCTATAAATTCTTACCATTTACAAAAGTGTTCTTTCTCATTTTGTTCTGCCACTTACTTTTTCCATGTAATTCTCTACTACTGACTTTTTCTCCTGTTGCTACAGATACTTTATTTACCATCATCATCATCATATAATTAGTGGGTCTCGGTGTAACAAAACAACAAACCACAGGTGTGCAAAGTATGCAGCAACTGTTCCTCTCCCTTCTAGTCCTCGCCCCTGGAGTAATTACCTATTAAGAGCTTGGTTAGCACCCTTTCAGATTTCCTGGGCTTGTATTGTGTAGGGACACACAACATACACACTGTTTTGTTTTGTGCTTTAGCAAAAATGGGATTAATTATACTTACTGTCCTGAAGCTCTTGTCACCTGTCAAGTTTTTGGTAGCAATCTTTCCATGTCAGTTCACATAGATCTAGCCCATTCCTTCCAACAGTTGCATAATGATGCTGTATGAATGCATCCTATTTTATCCATTTAATCATTGACTGGTGGATATGTATCTTGTTGCTACCATTTTGTGAGTTTCTAAGCAACAGTGTGAAGAATGGCCTTGTGTTTGTCCTTGGCTTGCTCCTCAGCTTCAGTCGACCTGCTGGCAGCCTTGGGTATGCATGCTGTGAGAACATCTGTGCTGCCACGTGATTCTCATGTGTAGAGAACCACTGCCCAGAGAAAATGAGTTTCTTGATGGGCCCGAGTTTGGCCAAGGGCTTTGCCACAGGTGCATCTGGACAAATATATTTTCTCTGCTTATAACATTTTTCTCTGCTTAGAATCTGGCAGGGACCTTACTGGGGCTGGAGCAGGAAACGCTGAAGAAGGGTGACTTTGCAGATCGGGGCAGACGTGTGCTCGGCTCATGATCGGGCACAGAACAGACTGAAGGGGAGGAAGGTTCCGTCCCTGAAACCGGCTGGTCTCTTTCCTATAGCCAATGTCCCTGGAGAGGTTGTGCCCCTGTCAGACCATACAGATAGGGCTATGCCTGCCTCCTCTCACTGCAGGCCCATGTCATTTATCATCCTAAATGAGGTGTATTCAAGAGTAAAAAAGGGCCCTGCTGATAAGACAGCAGGTATGAACCAGGACTGCCTGGGGCAAACCAGGTGTGCGCTCTCCCCACAGGTGAAATGCAATGAGCAGCCCAACCGAGTGGAGATCTATGAGAAGACAGTGGAAGTGCTGGAGCCTGAGGTCACCAAGCTCATGAAGTTCATGTACTTTCAGGTGAGGGGTGTGGGCTGGGTCAGGATTAGGAGACCTGAGAAGGTCCCCACACTCCTAGATGCTGGAGTTTTATGCCATGTTTTCATTTGGCAAATACTGTTTGAGTGCCCCACTACACCCCCAGGTGGGCAGGACAGACAAGCCTCCCTCCCTCCATGTGCTTACATCCTAGTGAGCATCTGCGTGTGTCTGCAGCAGGAGAGACTGGCAATAAACGATACACAAACATTTTCACGGCACGATGAGTGCTGCAAATAAAATAAAACTTTAAAAAAACCTCTGGGGCCAGGGGTGTCTGGGTGCAGCTTTAGGGGTGGCCTCTCAGGAGGTGGTGTTTGAACTGAGGTCTGTATGATGAGGAGGAGCCTGGCGTGTGATGACCTGGGGAAGAGGGTTTTGGGGCTCTGGGGCATGCCAGAGCACGGCATGGAGGAAATAGAATGACACCGCAGAGGGTGTGCAGTGAGAGGGGAAGTGATGAAAGGTGAGGTTGGAGATGTACACAGAGAGCTGAGCATTTGGGGCCCTGTGAGCCAGGAAGTGGGGCAGGAGAAGAGTATGTGGCTTTTGTTGAAGCACTGTAGATGCCACTGGCTGTTTCTAGTGGCTCAGTGTGATTGAGGTGGATGCTCTGGCTGCTGTGGAAATGGAGGGGAGGTGGTGGTAGAGAGCTGTGGAAGGTGGGAGGGGAGAAGAGTGACAGCAGGGAGACCCATTGGGAAGCCAGGAAAAGGGATCATTTAAAGAAAGAAGAGAGAAAAGAGAGCCAAGGGCTTCCATGAATGAACGGTGAACAGAAATGACAAAGGGAAAATAATGCAAACAGGTTGATTATTATGGTTATAAGGGAAGTTGTTCAGGAATGCAGGATAAACAGTTGAAAACCAGTCTGTACCCCAAGGTGGGGGTCATGCCGCACGATGCCCTCCACATGTTCCACTCAAGAGCTGGGCTCCATAAATAGTCTCTCAAGCACTGGTTGAATATCCACCCTGGGCCCAGCTCCCTGCTGGCCTCCTGGGGGCGGGAGGTAAGAATGTCTGGGGAAGCTGCAAGCACAGGGCCGGAAGACTGGCTTCAGGGGCAGGAAGGCTGGCTTCAGGGGCAGGAAACCCACCCTCCTGCCCATTGTAACTATTGCCTGTGAGGTATTCCGGCACCTGTTTTCTCCCCTTGGAAATAATACCTGTTTCACAGGTTTGTGGTGAGGATAAATGAGGTCTCTCTGCAAAGAGCCAAGTAGAGCCCTAGTTACTGAGGAGGCTTAACAAATCCCAGCTGCTATTATTAGCATCATGAATCTGCCTTCAGGGAGCCTAAAATTTCTTTGGAAGCAGATCCAAGAGACAAAAACTAACCAGAACCTGAGTAAGTGCTAGACTGAGGGCCTTCTGAAAGGAAGTGTTTAGAGAAGGGAGGCTCTGGAAGAATCTAGAACTCCTCTGTCTAATACAATAGCCATTAGCCACATGTGGCTATCTACATGAATTAATATTAAATAAAATTAAAAATTCAGTTCCTCCATTGTACCAGCCATTTCAGTGTTCAGGAGCCACATGTGATGAGTGGTTATCACATTGGACTTTTATCACATTGGAACATTTCCCTCACTGCAGAAAGTCGTACTGGATTTAGACTCTGGAAAGAGAAAGTGTGGTTTGGTCTAATCTCTGAAGGAGAGGACTGGCTGGCTGGCAGGGATCCGGGCCCCCAGAGTGGAGCCCACACCTGAGGAGCAAGCCCCTCGCCGTCCTGCTTCTGCTGTCCTCTTCCTCCTCCTCCACCTCCCCTCTCCCCATATCTCGCCCTGGGTTACTGCTTTGGCCTCTTTTTGGTGATTGTTTGGCTGCTTTCTTTGGTAACAGATTTATTGAGGTACAGAATTCACATATGAGTTCATCCATTTAAAGTGGAAAATTCAACGAGTTTTATTAGTATATTCACAGAGTTGTGCGTCCACCACCACAGCCGGTTTTAGAACATCTTCATCACCCCACAAAGAAATCCCGTACCCTTTAGCTGTCACCCCATTATACCTGCCATCTCCCCGCCAACCAGCTCTAAGCAGCCACTAATCTACCTTTGGTCTGTGTGGATTTGCCCCTTCTGGACACTTCACGTGAGTGGGGTCGTACAGCCTGTGGTCGTTTGTGGTGGGCTAGTTAACCTACAGAGTGTTTTCAAGGTTTTATCTATGCTGCAGCATATGTCCGTACTTCATGCCTTTTATGACTGAATACTAAGTCATTGTATGGATCTACTACGCATTATTTATTTGTTAGTGGATACTTAGGTTATATCCACTTTTTTACTATTATGAACAATGCTGCTTATGAATATGTATGTGCAAGTTTTTGTGTGGACCTATTCCATTTCTCTTAACTATTCTCCCTGTGTCTACCTCTGCCTCCTACAGTCTGTTCTCACATAGCAGCCACCAGGACCGTTTTGAAATATAATTCAGACTGTTGTCCTGTTTCATTTCTTCCCGCCTGTCCTCGTCTCATTCAGTGGGGAAGCCTGTGCTCTCACAAAAGCCTGCGAGAGCCAGTGGCCCCGGTCCCTCTCTGTCCCAAGCTCCTTGCCCGTGCTCACTGCACTAAAACCACTCTTGCTTCTTTCCTACCCTGCAGCGTGCCAGGCACACTCCTGCCTCAGGGCCTTTGCACTGGCGGTTCACACTGTCCAGAATGCACTTCTCTTAGTTACCCCCTGTCTTTCTCTTTCTCTTCTATCAAAATCTTTTCCTGTAAGTTAACTTTTTGATGATTTCCTACTAAACTGTATCCCTGTCTCATTCCCTGCTTTATTTTTCTACATAGCATATATAACATACTAATAGAATTTGTTTTCTGTCTTCCTTTACTTAGTGGGTAAAGATTATTTTTTTCTGTTTTGTTTCCTGCTTTACTCCAGTGCCTAGAATGATACCTGGCACATGGTAGATGCTCAATAATGCTATTTATTGGCTGAATGAACCTCTTTCTCTGAATGTCTCTCTCATTCGCTACCCCTTGTCTGATGCCTGACACTGTCCTAGGAGCTGGGATACAAATATGAACATGACATAGTGTTTCGCAGCAGAGGCATGGCGAATGGGTTAATTAAGCCTGACTCATTTGTGGGCAGGTTCCAGTCTTACCTCTACAAATCAGCTTTTGATTTAGAGACTCCTCTGGGAAAGGCCTCCTGGCAGATTTGCCTTTCTCCAAGTGCCCAGGCTCTGACCTTGGCCCCTGCTCCCCACTACAGAGCACAGCGAGCCACCCCACCAGGCTGCCCGCCCTCAGTCGCTCTCTCTCTGCCTGCAGCGCAAGGCCATCGAGCGGTTCTGCAGTGAGGTGAAGCGGCTGTGCCATGCCGAGCGGAGGAAGGACTTTGTCTCTGAGGCCTACCTCTTGACCCTGGGCAAGTTCATCAATATGTTTGCTGTCCTGGATGAGCTGAAGAATATGAAGTGCAGCGTCAAGAATGATCACTCAGCCTACAAGAGGTCAGGACCCCCTACCCCCTCGTCCCTGTCCCTGGGTAGCCGGCCACAGGGAGGAAGAGGATGGAGCCCTTCGAACAGGCTCCTCCTCCAGAACCAAACTAGCCATTCCCCAGACACAGCAGGGTTGGACCTGTATCTATTTCTGTAGTTTGAGGAATAAGGTACAGAGCTGAGTCTTTGGAGAACTGGGTCTTTGTAGGATTTTCTGACTCGAAATGAAATCAAATCCTCATTTCCCCCGCCTGTGGAAATGGACATTTTCTGTTGCCCCATGCAGTATGAGACTAGTAAAAGAATCATAAAATGGTCACATTAGTCATTTCCTGCAAGAATCAGAAAGCCAGTTCAAACTGCTTATGTAAGAGAAGAAACGAGGTTGTTTGGTTCCTGGATTGGTATGTAGATTTGTGCCTGGATCCAGGTACTCAGATGATGGTGGTCTGGTTCTCTCCACCTCTCAGCTCAATTTTCCTTAACATGCGCTTCATTCTCAGGCAGGCTCACACCGTGTGATGGCCTCCAGCCACCGTAAGCTTCCCTGTGGCCAGTGTAGCAACCCCAGATGAAGGGAGAGAAGATTGCTCCTCCTTGCAGATACTTTTGCAAAGGTCCCAAGGAGTCCCAAGGAGTTTTGTCATTGCTCTAGCCCGGAGTGTGTGCTAACCCCTCCGTCACTGGTGGTGGGAATGGCTTTGATTGTACAGGTGCCGCCCTTGGGATCAGTTGGGGGTCACAGTCCGATCACAAGAAAGAAGGACTGATAATCGGGAAGGGCTCCTCTCCAGCAATTAGGATACAACCATCCAGAAGGGGAGCAGGGCAGTTGAAAGCAACAGACACCCTCTCTGTTGTTGAGGCATAGATGAGCTCCAGAGTGTCTGGACACATCTCTTAGGAAGGATTTTCTGTCACTGATGGAGAGGGCCCTCCTCCTCGAACCACATCCTCCTGGGCCCCACAAAGGAGGTAGCAAGCAGCAGACTGAGTCTCAAAATTTTATCCTCCGTAGTAAATTGTGAAACCTGGTGTACCCAGCAGAGAGAGCTTCATCTCCACCCTGATTCAGAAGTGGCACCTCCACACAGATTCCGCAGACAGCTCCTAGTATATCTTCCTCCAATTTCCCCCAGTTTGGGCCAGCTCCTTCCATTATAGCGACAATCAGCATGCTCTTTGGACCAGCGAGGGCCATGAGCACGGCAGGTGTCTTGCCTGTGTTCTGTCTGTCATGACACAGGCTGCATCCCCACCACCTTAGGCTGGGAGGTCCAGGGCCCTGTGATTTTCTCCCTTAAGTTCTGTGTGTTCCCTGCACCCATCATCCCTTCACCTATAACCTGTTAGGTTAAAAAGGGTTTTGTTTTCCATGCAATGCTTTGCTATAGAAGCTTTGAGGTTTTCTTATAAATAACATAATAACACAAACAGAACATTTTGCCTTTGATTCTTCTCTAAGACAACCAGGTAGTCTCACTGGAGGGCACTTCGAGGCACAAGGATGCCCCTTTCTCCCTGTCTTACCATCTCTGGCTGGTGGATAGGGTGCTAGCTGCCCTGAAATTCCCTGAGCCTGAGCTTCAGTGCATTCTTACCTTGTAATTTCAGGTACTCTTGTCCCTAGGGTGTGGACAGTCCCAAAGCCAGTGACTCCGGAACATACTGTCCTTTGCCATTAGAACCCCTGTGCTATTCAGAGCTTGGTTAACCTGGAGGGACTGTAACCATGGGCCCCTGGCCTGATTTAGGCTGGCTGTTCTTGAACATTCCTGTCTGTAACACCTGTATTCCAGGGCAGCGCAGTTTCTGAGGAAGATGGCGGATCCACAGTCTATCCAGGAGTCACAGAACCTTTCCATGTTCCTGGCCAACCACAATAGGATCACCCAGGTGACGGCAAACTCCTGCTGGTCCTGGGCTGGCATCCCAGTGGGTGGGTGGACCGTGAGCCGAGGAGCTCAGTCCATATCCAGCATCCCTACTGCCCCTCTCAAGGGTTAAGCTGCAGATTTAAGTCTCTTCCCAACCCCAGATGACTCTCACCCTCTGCAGATTCTGTTCTCTGAAAGCGTTCTCAGCTAGTGTACTGCCCCTGCATCAGAATACATTGGAGAGCATCAGTTCTGGAGTTACACAGCCTTATTTTCTAATCCTGGACCCTCCACTGACCCATTGTGAGACCTCAGGCAAGGTCTAAGCTCAGTTTCCTCAGCTATAAAACAGGGCTGGTATTTTGAGAATATGAGCCTGCATCTCATTGGACTGTGGCGAGAAATAATGAGCTGCTATATAGAAGTTCTTAGTATGCAGAGCCTGGCAGATAGTAAGGGCATAAGAAGGGGTAGCTGTTCTTACTGCCACCACTTTGCCGGGGTCCCCCACTTGGCTCTGGCTCTCACAGTCTGCCTGATGGGTCCATCTGCCAGTTCAGCCTTCACAGGCATCAGTAAGAAGGTGAGCAGCACCCGGGCCAGACCTGAGGGGCCCTCCCTCGCCAAAGGGTTTTCAGGCTCAGATCTCTCAGGGACGCTGCTGGCTTTTCTGGACCCTTCCTGATCTTGGTTAACCACAGAAGGCTGTCAGTATTGAGGCTCGGGTTTCCTTCCTGTGCCTTAGCCCCATGTTGTCTGTGGAAAGCACCAGTGGTGCTTTCCACTGGATACCCCACAGGGTCCCCAATTTGTCCCTTCGGAGAGAAAGGGCCTAAGACCTTCTCTTGTGAGAAATGTCCTGCACTGCTTTGTCCTGCCAGGAGGGGCCTGCCTGGCAGCCCAGATTCCCTCCACTGGGCCGGGTCTTCTGCCATCCCCTGAGATGATGTCATGGCTAAATCCACACCTTCAAAACTAAGCCAAGATTGGTACCAGCCTGTTGCTGAAAGCTGAGTGTCTCTTCAGCTCAGACCAAGAAAGCACTTTCTAGCCATCAGTACTTCGAGGAAATAAAACAGAGGGCCCCAAAGGAGAGGTCTGCCACAGGAGACATGCAGGAGCCCTGACCAACACTGGGGATATGAGGAGAGGATGCAGGCTGCCCTCCTCCTGGGGTTCAGCGGCACCTGCACTGGCCCCTCCACCTGGCTGGGCGCTTTCTGCAGTGGTGGGTGTGAGGCGGCTGCAGGGGTGGGGCTAACCAGAGGGGGGCTGCTGTTTAGTGTCTCCATCAGCAACTGGAAGTGATCCCTGGCTACGAGGAGCTGCTGGCGGACATCGTCAACATCTGCGTGGATTACTACGAGAACAAGATGTATCTGACCCCCAGTGAGAAGCACATGCTCCTCAAGGTACAATTCCTGAGGTCACACACCCTCAGCCTGGGCTTACCCTCTCACCTCCTCCTCATTTAAAATCATTTTTGGAAAATAGTATTTATTTTTTCTTTCTTAAACATTGATGCAGATCTTACGGCACATCATATTTTGTAACCTAGTCTTTTTCCTTTAAGATGTCATATATACCTTTCCAGACATCATGAAAGGTATTTCTGCAGTGTGATTTTTTTAATGGCTGCCAAGTATTCCATTGTAGGGGGACATCACTATTTAATAAATCCCCTATCACTGGATGCTTGTTTGCCAGACTCACGGAGTACTCTTGTAGCACAGCTTTTGTGTTCATGCTGTGGTCAAGTCAGATTACGTAGGGAAGGCAAAAATCTTCAAGCTTTCACTATTTTGCCAAAATGGTCAGATTTGTTTCATCAGTGTATGAGTTTTGTTTTAAATTATCAAGTAATATTTTTTACTGTAGAAAATTGGGAATATACAGATAAGCAAGAAAAGGTTTAATCCCTCACAATCTTTCCACTCATAGATAACTCTTTGAGCATTTTGATGTATTTCATTCTTTTTTTTTCTATGTTTATAATTTTCAACATATGCAATATACCTAACTTATGTGTGGGTATACTTTTTTATCCCATTTCGTTAAGTGTGTGTAGAGTATTATACAGCCCTTAGGTGATGTCATATTGATGAGCTCTCATTTCTTTAGCCATTATTATATTGTTAGCTGCTTAGGCGGTTTCTAATTTCTCTCGTCAGCAATAGCACCAAAACAACCAACCTTCTCCATATTCTTTATACATACTGCATAGCCCCTTTTGATTATTTCTTTCCCAGAACCCAACTTTTCAGAGTTCTCTGGCAATTTCCTTTTCTTCCTCTCCCCCATGTCTTAGCATGACTCTTGCTACTCTTAAGAATGCCAGCCCTGCTGGTGTTCCCGTCATTATGTTTCCATAGCACCTTGAGGAAGTTTACAGGACAGTGTGGCTCTGTGATGTGTTCACTGGCTTCCTCTGCACAGTCAGAAACCCGAGAAGTTATCAAAAGCCCAGCATTTGAACATATGCAGAGACCTCCTTTTTTTTAGGTGTTTATGAAATTTTTCTAGTGGATGTGACTGGCTTCTATACTCTGCCCCTTCTCACTCTAGGTAATGGGTTTTGGTCTCTACCTGATGGATGGAAATGTCAGTAACATTTACAAACTGGATGCCAAGAAGAGAATCAACCTCAGCAAAATCGATAAGTTCTTTAAGGTCAGCCCCTGGGGCTGGGGCTGGGCAGGGAGCCACAGGTAGTCTATCTGGGGAGAGGGATGAAATTAGCCAGCAAGTAGTGGGGCTTGTTCTTTGAGCTGTAGCTCTAAAGACCCAAAGAGGAAAAGGAGAATTAAGTGAGAGGATCCCCAGCATCCCTCGGTAGAGGAATCTACACTTTAGAAGGCTGCCCCATGGAAGTCACACATACTCCCAAGTCTGAGGACTCAGCTGGGATCTGGCTGGGAAGCCTTATAATTTTTTTTTGCAAACTGCTTCTTCCCTTTCCTGAAATCTTGCCTTTTAAAGAAATAGGTACATCTCAGAAGAATCTGCTTTAATTTTCAGTATGAATCAAGTCACAGAAGCAAGAGGAATTAGAGACTAGATTTTAAAATAATTCACATTTGCAAAATCACACCCTCTCCTGGCCCATCGGAGGCCACCTCAGCTTGCCCCTGCCTCTGGGCAGACGTCCTCATCAGCATCGATCATATACTCAGTCCATTTCGGTGCCTCAGAGATTTGATCTTCTGGCCCCAAATCTTTAAAAATAAAACCCTGCGGTTAAATTAAACCCTTGAGGTTTTCACAAAGGGATTTCCTACTTTGGAATTGAATTCTGTGTGCAAGTTTATTCTAGCATTGGGTACTTCAGAGTGGGAGTGGAGCCTCAGAGGTCAGATAGGAAAAAGCCAGGCTTAGCACTAAAAGTGGAATCCCTTGAAGGTATGGGGTGGGGGACACACACCAGGCTAGGCCAGGATCCCACCAACTCTTCAAAGTGAAGGGGGAAACAAGCCACTAAAAGGCATCGTCAGACTTTGCTTTGCTTCTTTTCAAGGCTGGCATGTTCACTTTTCTCTCTAGCTGCCCCAGATGAAAACAGCTCATCTAGGGAGACCCTTGCAAAATCTGCCTCTGCACATAGTCAGCGTGAGTGAGATGGGGGTGGAGTAGAACATAACCTCACCCTACACAGGCCTGGGTTTTAGTCTGGCTCTGCCACTTAAAAGCTGGGTGACTTTGGGAAGGTCACAAACCTCTCTGAAACTGAGTTCTCCAGCCTGAAAAATTTGAACTAACGATAAGGGTATTTACTTCACAGTGTTCCCTTGAGGACTCAGTGGGATCACATAATCAGTTGAGTCAGAGCCTTGGGTTATAATCCTGGCTCCTTCACTTCTAGTAGGTCTGACTGTAAAAACATCACATCAACTCTCTGGGCTTCATTTTCTTCGTCTGTGGAATGGGAATAACAGCACTGACCTCACAGTAGTGACTTCACAGGGTTATTGTATGGATTGAGATACTGTTTTTTGTTTTGTTTAATAGGCTGTTTTTAGAGCCGTTTCAAGTTCATAGCAAAATTGAACCACATACAGATATTTCCCTTGTCCCCTCTGCCCCCCTCATAGTCTCCCACATTATCAAAGTCCTCCCGAGTGGTACATGTGTTACAGTCAGTGAACCTGCAGTGACACATCACGGTCACCAAGTCCGTAGTTTACATTAGGGATCACTTGGTGATGCAAGTTCTGTGTGTCTTGACAAATGCAGAATGACATCCATCCACCATTATGGCATCATACAGAATATTTTCACTGCCCTAAAAATCCTCTGGTTTTGAAGTAATTGGCACGGTACCTCGTGCACCAGAAGCAGACAGTAAAATGCCAGCCTTCGTTTCTTCGTCCTCGTTTTCAGTTAGGACTTGTCGGCCCGCTCATGTTAGGCGCCCTCTGGTGTTCGGTGTTAGGGCTTCAGTTGTTCCACGCGGTGGAGTTTCTCAAGAAGGCACGTCCAGCCAGCATCCGGGTACCCACACCTAGCCCAGAATTAAAAGCAGCAAACATCCTCCAATCTGAGGACAGTTAGAGCAGAAAGGACCCTGCCCTGTGAGGCAAGCCATCTGGCCCGCATCCTTTCATCCTTTCTGCCTGCTAGATGATGTTGGACAAGTCATTTTGCCCCTCTGGGTTCAGTTGCTGCAACATAGGGTCTCTTTGAGACAGGGGATGACCTGTATGCTAGCAGAGGCTCCTTCCGGGTCCAAGGTCCCAGGCAGCATCGTCAGAAGCAGAAGCTAGAGGTCGGCCCAGAGGCACATGGCGGCTGCTTCCCCGGTGCGAGGCAGCCGCCCAGCCCTTCCCCCAGCATCTCACACTCTGTGTTTGCTTTCTTTGCAGCAGCTGCAGGTGGTGCCCCTTTTCGGCGACATGCAGATAGAGCTGGCCAGATACATTAAGACCAGTGCTCACTATGAAGAGAACAAGTCCAAGTGAGTGCCTGCCGTAATGTCTCTCGGCTCCCGCGAGGACGCTCAGCCCGGGCAGGGGGCCGAGGGGCCACTTCAGCCCCTCCCCCCTCCCCAGAGCCCTGGGCAGGTGGATTCCGTCAGAACACTGCGCCTGGCTGCAGGGGAGCGGCGGAGGGTGCTCTGAGCCCGTTTGCATCCGCCCTTTGCTGCCAGGGTTCAAAAGGGCTCAGAGCACAGCCACGCCCCTTCTCTGTCCCAGCGGTGACCCGCGCTGTCCACGGGGGCAGCAGGAGTGCCCCTTCCCTTGAGAAGGGGGAGGAATGGTCGGCCCTCAGCAGTGGCATCATTCATCCTCACCCTGATTCTCTCCCCAGGCTTTGTGTCCATGCCGTAAGTATGTCATCGAGTGTATGGTGTGGACAGTCCCACCTGTGAAGTGGATTCATGGCCTCACCTTAGGTCATTTTATAAACCACCATGTTCACTGATCTGTGTTAAGATCTGGGTGTCAGTGCCTCATGGCAGCCGGGGACATCTGCTAGCCATGGCCACCCCTTTGGTCTCTAGGGTTTTTAAGGAAGTTTCTTTATTGTATCTGTCCCAACACTGAGTGAATATGACTCTTCTATACTGAGGGGAAACTGTCTTTTAGCAAATAGTGAGGGTGGTTTGCTTTAAAAATATCTGGAGTGTCCTTGAATTCCACCAGCCTTGAGCCCCTGCAAATGAGTCTGACCAAGGAAAGCTGGGTTAGTGTCTTCAGAGCCCACTGGCTACCAGCATGTGAAGAGGTTTCCTAGGAAAAGCATGGAGTTAAGAATGCTGAACTCACTTCCTGCCTAAATTCTCAACACCCAGAGGCCTGGGTGATCCTATCCCCATCCCTACTCAAGTAACACCGATAAAAGTCATGCCAGAGCGTAAGCATGAGGAAGTCACCATTCTGAGCATTCGTGTGAGGGCCACTTCCAGGGCTCCTTTTCAGGTATGGCATTCTTTCCAAAGTGTTAATCTGCCTTATTTGGTGCCCATGCTTAGTCTGTCTACTAGATGGCAGGAGAGGGTAGAGGGGGGCTGCCTCTTCTCTCTTGGGGAAGGAGAGAACCAGTTTTGTTCACTGATTTCCTCTCAAATTTAGGTTGGCTTTCCCAATGACATCTTTCAAGGAATTTGGGGAGAAAGAAGAGAGGAAGGGGTAAGAAAAAGAGAAAGGGGGAGAGAGAGAGAGAGATGGTGTGCCAGCAATGCCTCTCAGCATGAGCTTGGTATCCCGCACCGTGGAGTGCTTCCACATTGAAGGTCACTGTTGAAAAAGAGGCACAATGCCTTCAGGTTTCCATAGGCCCCCTCCAAAGCCAGCTTCAACCACAGTATGTCAGTGCCGACAGGGTCAGTAGGCAGGTTTCGGAAGGTCGCCCATCTTGCTTTTTCTTTGCTCGGGATCCAGCCCTTTGTAGCCCTAGAGAGGCTGCAAGTCCCTCCTTGCTCACATAACTGGTAAGTACCGTGGACACCAGGTATCTGGAAAAGCCTGTGCTTGGGACTCAGAGAAGGAGAAAGGGCTCTTCCACTCAGCCCTCGGTCCCCACAGCAGGCTGTCTTGCTGGTGGCTGGGATACCTCTTGGTTCCACCCAGGGGAGCTGACCACATTGGCTGAGCACCAGGAGCAACTAGTGAGTGGAAGGAGCCTGTCCCACCCTGGCATCTAAGGCCAGGACCCACACCGATCCCATGATTTTCTGCCCAGGTGGACATGCACACAGAGCAGCATCAGCCCCCAGTACAACATCTGTGAGCAGATGGTTCAGATCCGGGATGACCACATCCGCTTCATCTCCGAACTTGCTCGCTACAGCAACAGCGAGGTGAGCTTGCTCTGGCTGCTGGGATGGAGGTCCGTGTGGGCCCAGGGTGGTAAGGGGTAAGGACCAGCCAGGAAAGAAATGATCACTGGGAATGAGGAGACTAGGAATGAGGGAATACACGTTGGAGGCGGGAGGGCAAAATGGCCAAGAGCATGGAATTCCGAGCTAGGCAGAACTGGATTTGATTCTGGTTCTGCCACTGACCTTCACAATCTATTCAACATCTCTGTGCCTCAGTTTTCTCCTGCAAAATGGGAGTAATAGTGTCCACAGGGTTTCATTGAGAAGATTAAATGATATGATGCATGGAAAACACATTATGTCTAACAAGGTAATGGCCCAGTAATTGTTTTATACATGACTCAAACCATCTCAATCCTGGACGGCAAGAGAAACAAACAGTTCTGAACTCTCATGCTCATAACACCATCTAATATTTTTAAACTACACAATAGTAAATGATCCTTGTAACAAGTCAGAAAATATAGTTAGAGACAGAAGGCCATAAAAATCTCTTGTAATCCCACTAATTACATTTTTACTGGCATTGAATTCTTCTTCTTTTTTTAATATGGAAACATGATCAGTGCATAAACCTCAGAAAAATATAGATATGCAAAAGAAGAAGGATCAGTCACGTAAAATCCTACCACCCAGAACCAACTGAGATTAGTATTTGAGTTTATATATCCTTTTGGATCTCTTCCTATATAAACCCTTCTAGTAAGTCTATATGTTGATCAATGAACACAGGTCCCTAATTTGAATTCCTTTATTACCTGGCAGGTCTCCTGGATGACTCTGCATATCCCATGTTTGGTCACTGGTTCCACCAGTGTCTGGAAGCCCTAGTGCTCAGGCTTTCCAAACCCAAATGCAGAATATAACTTTGACCACAGGGCAATGTATTTGAAATGAGGACAGTCGGACAAATGAAGGTGGTGCGGCCATTACATGAGTGGCCCACACTTTTATGAGACCCGGTCTTGGAAGGCACGGACCAGGGTCACACCCACACCTTTGGCTTTCTTACCCATGTACCATCAGCTGAACTGAAGCTATGGGAATTATTTAAGTGCTGGGGCCTCCTCCACACCTTGTCAAGCTGTAGTATATCTAAGAATGAGTCTGGCTCAAAGTTAGTTTTTAAACTATACACTCTATATGTGGGTCAGTACAGATGCTTGTCATTGTTCACAGAGGTTACGTTCTGTAACGTGGCCACAAGCACTGACTGAGTGAATACTGAACCTGGGCTCTCAGACAAAGTGCAGGGTTAGGTTCCTGTGAGCCTCTGCTCATGACGTTGTCATCAGCCAATCAGTATATAAGCTTGTTTTATGTGTGTTTCTGTTTAAAGACACCTCAATAATACATATTTTGATTCATTAGCATTCACTCACAGCCAACAGTGTTATATCTCACACCAGAACGGTGCTTATTTTTAGCACGTGCTTTCTCCCTAAGGCACGTGAGCACCTTCCTGCTCTCAGGAACACTAGGTGCACTTCAGCTCTCTGGTTGGGGCCATTTTCAACAGCAGAAACCCCAACAAGTAGAGAAATGAGAAAATGTGACTCTGCACAGACTGAGAAGACTGGATGAGCGCTGACATTAGAAGGCAGAGCGTTACCTCGTTCCACCTCACCTGGGGCCACTCTGCACAGGTCTGCACATGACCGTTAAAGTCCTAAGGATTAACTTTGAGATTATAAATAAATTTCAGTGAGTAAACACATTCACAAATACAGGATCCACAAATAATGAGGACCGGCTCTCTGTTTATGTGCACACTTATGTACATACTTATATACAAATGCCTGCGCATATGCACACACATGTACACACTATATTTCATTATGGACTATTACACAAATAGATGTCTTCATCGGTGCTTTTCAATCAGTGAGTCATGCCTAATTAATGAGTTGTGAAATCCATTTAGTAGTTTGTGGTTAGCATTTTTGTGTAAAATAGAACAGAAAACCAGGGGTTCCTATGTGTTAGGAGTAAAGATGTATCATGAAAAATGTTTTCTATTTATTTAATATCACTATGTGGGTATGTGTTATGAGTCACTACATGGTGCACACTTCCTCCTGTAAATTGTAGTCAAGAATGTTCGAAAGCTGCTGCTCCGCGATATACCAGGTGGTTGTGAGTGGAGCTCTGGCATTGCACCACCTGAGCCTGAACCCTCGGCCATCTACCAAGCACATGGCCTCCACAGGCACTTGTCTGAGCCTCAGCTTATCTATAAGGGGGTGTAACGCGAGAACCTCACTTGTACTGTTCTGGGGAGTCAGCGACATAATGTATGAAGGTGTCAGGCTCACAGGCAGCGGGGTGACAGCCGATGTTCCCAGGTGGTGACGGGCTCCGGGCTGGACAGCCAGAAGTCAGATGAGGAGTACCGCGAGCTCTTCGACCTGGCCCTGCGGGGCCTGCAGCTCTTATCCAAGTGGAGTGCCCACGTCATGGAAGTGGTAGGTGTCCTGAAGGCAGAGGGTCTGCCCTCCACTGCCCCCTCCACGCTGACCTCTGTTTACTGGGAATCTGCCTGCCTCTGCCTCTTCCCAGCACTCTTTTTTTTTTTAATTTTTTTATTTTGGTATCATTAATCTACAGTTACATGAAGAACATTATGTTTACTAGGTTCCCCCCTTCACCAAGTCCCCCCCACATACCCCTTCACTGTCACTGTCCCTCAGCGTAGTAAGGTGTTGTAAAATCACTACTTGTCTGCTCTGCCAGCACTCTTTTTAAACAGCTTTATTGAGCTATAGTTCACATCCCATACTATTCACCCATTTAACATGTAGATTCGCTGTTAGTGTATTCACAGAGTTGTGCAACCACAGTCGAATTCAGAATGTTTTCATCACTTCAGAAGAAGCCCTGTACTGTCACCCCCTGTTTCTCTATAAATTGCCCTATTCTGGATGCTTCCTGGAAGTAGAATCATCTAACATGCAGGTGTTTATGTGTGGCTCCTTTTACTTCATGTTTCCAAGGTCCATCCATGTTGTAGCATGGTTCAGGACATCTTTCCCCTTTATGGCTGCACACCACTCCCTCGCATGGGCACTACCACGTTTTGTTCATCCATTCATCTGATGGTGGGCGTTTGGGTTTTCCCACTCTCCCCAGTACTCTTGGAAGCTGGTCCACCCTACAGACAAGTTCTGCAACAAGGACTGCCCTGGCACAGCGGAGGAGTACGAGAGAGCCACACGCTACAACTACACCAGCGAGGAGAAGTTCGCCTTCGTGGAGGTGGGCGCTGACTCCCCAAGGCTGCTCTGCCCACCCCCCACCCAAGGCTGCTGCCCAGGGCCGATTGTGGGGGGTCCAGGAGCGGTTCCGAGCAAGGAGACAGCCTTGGGCCTTCTCGTGCGCGTGCCCTTCCTAGTCCTCCCCTGCCCCAGCTCCATCTCTGTCAAAATTTGTTACTGAGAAATGATAAGAAACTCATTCTGTTCTGAAAAGTCCAAAGGACAGTGTTCACTCCACTAAAAAAAAAAAAAAATGGGCAAAAGGAAACCAGCAGAAGAAATAAAGAAAATTGGCTGAAAGAGATAAGGAAAACACCCAAAGAGTGGTCAAAGAAGTACCAGTTGAAACTGTGATGAGATACTTTTAGTTTAACAGTCAGGATGAGAAAGACTGAGAAGATTGCTGATGCCTATTGCTGGTTGAGAGTGGGAAATAGCCTTAGATACTTTGGAGGCCAGTCTATATCTTACAGGCTTTCTACAAGGGCAATCTCATCATACGTATTCAGATTTTTTAGTGAATGTGCCCTTTAGCCCAGGAGTTCTGGAAATATATTCTAGGGAACTAAGCTAACTGCAGAGACAGCTGTACCCAGATATTTATCACAATATTGTTTATAATACCAGAATATGTAAGACAATTTAAATGTCCTTTACTGTGGGACCAGGTGAAATAATGAAGGCACATCAATATCATTGAATACTATGCACCCATGAAAATGGATGGACTGCCGTGAAAATATATGCATGGTATATTGTTAAGGTAAAAAGAAAAAAAGTTAAAGAACAGCATATAAAATGATCCCATTTATACTAAAATTAATATACTTCTGCATGTTTACTGAAAACTAAAATATCTAAGTATTGACATTTCATATACCAAACCATTAATGGTACTAGGGAAATGGTACTAGGGTCTGCAGGGAAAACTTAGTTCTTCTTTATAACCTTCTGAATTTGTTTGTGTGATTACAAAAAGATATCTGTTTTGGAGGGAAAAACTCATTCACTCTAGGTTGTGAGTGACAGCTACCTGTTTCATGACCATCTGAAGCCTACAGTCAGAGTCCTGGATGCTAGCCCTGGGCCCAAGGCCAGTTCATCTCAGCCTCAGCTTCCTTACCTGTCAAATGGAGCTGATAATCTTTACCCACTTCCATCCCAGGGTTATTGAGAATCAGACAGTCGTTGTCAAAGGAGATCCTAATGTAGATGAGCTGGGAAAGTGGCAGAGGGTCATACACATAAAGGGGGTAGAGTTGTTCTTAGCATCTCTCTCAGCTGCACTTCAAAGGACTGAGGCTCAGTGGTACAATTCCAGGAGGAGACAGGTTGTGATTACGCTTGGCCTTGCGCCAAGTGTCCCCTGATCCTCCTGGCATTTCCAGTGCTAATAGCCTGGAAGACAATCTCCCAGTCATAATTACTGGAAGAGAAAGTCATCCACAAGCCTATTAAAAAATGAGACTGATAGACAGGGAGGACATGCAACTTTGTAAAACTTTTCACCTTTCTTTCCTTAACGAAAGGAATACATATGCACTGGAGATAACTTAGAAAATGCTCCTCCTGACCCCATTCTGACCTTCACCTTCCCACAGCCTCATAAAATCATCTAGAGACAAATGACCAGTAACATTTTGTTGCATCTCTTTCTAGTCCTTAATTTACTGTACATAGAGAAGTTTTTTAATTTTCATTAGTAAAATGTAAAAAAATTTTTAAAAAGAAATAGAATTCTTTATAGCATTTAACAAAAATAAAACAAGTCAAAAGTAGTAACCTGCACCCAGATTCCCAAAATAGGAAATCATCTTTCACCTTGTTAAGCTTTTTCTTCTGGTATTTATCTCTATATATTTCTAAGTAACAGGCTTATGGGGCTATTTCTTGGTTTTCAATTTATGGCATTTTCTATTGATTTCTTAACTTTGGGAGAGAATGATTTAGCTCACTCATCTCTAGCCCATCACATATATGCCCAGTTCTCTTCCCACATCTACCCAATGTGGTAATTGCACACTTTTTGATTAAACCAGTAGTTTCTTTGTACTGCTGTAAGCAAGTGATTGCTGTTCATCGAGTCATGTGGTCTAACATGAAGACATTTCTTTTCTTGTACAACTTTTGTTTTTCCTAGAGTTAACAATGACTTATTGTTTTGTTTGTTCAGTTTTCTATGAACCTATCCAAAAGGAGTACACCAACCAAAGTAAACTTCTAATGAAATAGTCGATCACAATCATTATTTCAGGATTTTTTTTTTCCTGGATCCATTCCTGCTAAAGTCCTTTTTCCTTCCTTCCAATCTGCATTGTTTGCCTCTAGACCTGCTGCCCAGCCTCTGATCTGAGATGCTTTCTCATCATTATCCTGGGAATTCCCTTTCTCTCTCTCCTGGGTTGGATACCAGGGCTTCCTGCTCCCAGGCTGATGGACCACATCCTCTAATAGGTCTCTAAGAAGGGGACTATGCGCCAGAATTTGTTTGAGATCTTGAATATCTAAAAACATTTTACCTTTAACTTCACTTATACTTTGGCTATATGTAGAATTCTGAACTATTTTTTTTTCCAGGATTTTGAAGGTATTATTCCATTGTTTCCTGGTTTCTACTGTTGCCATTGAAAATTTGGATTCTGTTTTAATCCCTTATTCTTTGTGTTCTTTCTCTGTGTATTTTTTTAATAATAGCTTTATTAAGATATTATTCAGGTACCATGAAATTCACCCTTTTAAAGTGTACAATTAAGTTATTTTTAGTGTACTCGGTTATGCATCCTGTACCACTACCTAATTTTATGACATTTTTGTTACCCCAAAAAGAAACCTATACCCATTAGCAGTCATTTCATATTCCTTTCTTTACTCCTGGCCTCTCGCCACTAATCTCCTTTCTGTTTCCATAGACTTGCCTATTCTGGAGATTTCGTATAAATGGAATCATATACTGTGTGGTTCCTTGTGCTGGCTTCTATCACTTAGTGTGATGTTTCAGGGTTCGTCTATGCTGTAGCATGTACCAGTACTTCATTCCTTTTTAGATGAATAATATTTCATTGTGTGGATATGTCACATTTGTTTGTATATATTCATAAGTTGGTGATATTTGGATTGTTTTGACTTTTTGGCTATTATGAATAATGCCAGTATGTGTATTCATGTACAAGTATTTGTATACAAATATGTTTTCATTTCTCTTGGGTATATATCTAGGATCGGAATTGCTGGATCATGGTAACTCTATGTTAAAAATTTGAGGAATTGCCATATTGTTTTTCAAAGCAGCTACGCCATTTTACAGTTACACCAGCAATTTATGATGGTTGCTTAGTTTCTTCATATCCTTGCTGTAACTTAATGTCTTTTTTATTTTGGCCTTCTTAGTGGATGTGAAGTAGTTTTCCATTGTGATTTTGGTTTGCATTTCTCTAGTGACTAATGATATCGAGCATATTTTCATGTGCTTGTTGGCCATCTGCATATCTTCTTTGGAAAAATACCTATTCAAATCCTGTGTTTATTTTTTATTTGGAATATTTGTCTGCTGTTGAGTTGCAAGAGTTTTATATATTATGGATGCAAGTCCCTTCTCAGATATATAATTTGCAAAAATTTTCTCCATTCCACGGGTTGTCTTTTTACTTTCTAGGTGGTATCCTTTGAAACACAGAAATTTTTCAATTTTGATGAAGTCCAGTCTAGTTTTTCTTTTGTTGCTTATACTTTCAGTGTCATATTGAAGAAACCATTGCCTAATCTAGGATCTCAAATATTTACTCCTATTTTCTTCTAAGATTTTTATAATTTCAGCTCTTACATTTAGATCTGATCCATTTTGAGTTAATTTTTGTATATGATGTCAGAAAGGATCCAACTTCATGCTTCTGCATGTGGATATCCAGCTATCCCAGCATCAGTTGTTGGAAAGAGTGTCCTTTCCCCACTGAATTGTCTTCATACCCTTGTGAATCAATTGACTATAAATGTAAGGGTTTACTTCTGAACTTCCAATTGTCTTTCATTGATAAATGTCTATCTGTATGCAAGTAGTAGTAAGCTTTGTAGTAAGTTTTGTAATTAGGAATGTGAGTCTCCAACTTTATTCAGCTTTTTTCTCTGTAGAATTTTATAATCTCCCCTCTTTATCCTTATTTTTCTGAAATTTCACAGTGAGGCCTCATGATAAAGGCCCTTTGGCCTTTATTGCTTTGGATACTAAATAGGTCATTTCAGTGTGGAAATACATGTCCTTCTGGTCTGGGAATTTCCTTGTATTTTAATTTTGGTAATTCCCTCCTATTTTCTCTGTTCTCTCTGGGTTTCCTATTTGTTAGCTCTTGGACACCCAGGATTTAGTGCCTAATTTTCTTACCTTTTCTATCTTATGTCACTTGTCTTTGTTCTCTTATTATATGTCACTTGTCTTTGTCTATGAGATCCTTCATTAAATTCAACTTCCAACTCTATTGCTATTTTTAATATTGTGTATCACGTTTTTAATGTCCAAAAGCCCCATCTTGTTCTCTGATTATTCCTTTTTTTAAAGTACTCTGCTCTTGTGTTGTTGTGTTGTGAATATGATTATCTCCATGAGGATAGTATAGTGTTTCTGTAATCAGCTTTATTGAGGTATAATTTATATTCAATAAACTGCTTCCATTTAAGGTGTAAAATTCAGAGTTTTTACAATTGAATATACACCTGTGAAACCAGGACTAGAGAATGTGACTTCCAGCCAAAGCCACACCAGACTCCTATTCCATCCCATTAACCTTACCCACTGGGAAAGAGGTAAAGCAGTTGCAGAAAAACATGCCCTGCTCCCTTGGGATGGGGAGGGGATGATTACTGCAAGGAGAAGATGGGAACTCTGAAGAGAGGGCACACACCACACAGGCAGACAAAGCCCAGAGGGAGCACCAAGGTGAGGCAGGCCGCACTCATCACAGACACCTGTCTCCCCGTCTCTGCAGCCATGTAAGGGGCCAGGGAGGAGGTAGATAAAAGGACGAGGCTTCCCCCTACCTGAGACTTTGATGGGAATCCTATTTCCATAGGAAGAAGTCCTACAGACTCAAGCAGCAACTGGTCAAATTATTTCAAAAGCAAAGATTGTAAAAATTTTATAGAAAATTTTATGGTGAAAAAAAGTTCTATTTGACATGGTTTGGGGGTGCCTGGTATGTGAAGAGACTTCCAGAAGTCAGAGTGATACTCAAAATGTGGTCCATGGGCTGGCTGCCATTTGTCACCAGTCAGCAACAAGCTGGGGAGCTGGCGCCAGAGTGAAATCAGCTGCTTCGTGAAGCACACTGTTAGTTCAGCTGACATCTCTGTTTAGCAGGACTTGCTTGATGAAGAAGTAGTGTGGTCGTTTCTGTTCTGGCTCATGGTTCTTACGTAGCTATGAATTGGCACCTTGAGTAGCTCTGGCCTCGTGCTTCTAGGTGTGTCACACAGCACCTTCCCTGCAATGTTGTGAAGGGCGCTGGACAGACAGGTGTGCCGAGGCACAGTGCCTGACCTTGATCTGTACCTGGCCAGGTGATCGCCATGATCAAAGGCCTGCAGGTCCTCATGGGCAGGATGGAGAGTGTCTTCAACCAGGCCATCAGGAACACCATCTACGCAGCCCTGCAGGACTTTGCCCAGGTGACGCTGCGCGAGCCCCTGAGGCAGGCCGTGCGGAAGAAGAAGAATGTCCTCATCAGGTGAGCCTGCAGATGGCCCTTTGCAGGGGCACCTCAAAAACCAGGGCTGCTAGGTGCAGGCCACAGAGGAAGGTCCTGCTTCAGTCAGCTTGCAGATCCTTCCAGTAAGTTCCAGCAAGCTCTGTAAGAGGGTTTCTTAGGAGATTGGTGATTTGAAATGAACTGAGCCTCAGTCTCTGGGTCTGAGGCCCATATCCACCACTGCCTAGCCAGGGGCACTTAGTGAAGTTCCTGACCTTCTCTGAACCTCAGTTTCCCTCATTTGTAAAATATGGATGATAATGATACTTACTTCTTGGGCTATTGGAATGATAAAATGAGATAATCCATGTGTAGACCTAAAAACAAAGCAGCATGGAATAAGTATGCAACATAAAAACTGTTATTAAACTTTAAATATAGAGATTTAATTGGATTAATGAGACATCCCTGTAGACAGAGTTAAAATAGCTATCCTGCCTCATTCAAGTTCTCTCCCACTGTGTGAGCTCAGAGCTGAGTTCTCAGACAGCCAGTATTAGAATCCCTGGGGTACTGTTAAAATGCAGACTTATAGACTGAACCTCCTATCAACCTCCTATCTGTTAAGTAGCATGCCTAGAGGTGGGGCCCAGGAATGAGCACATTTCACAAGCACCTGGGATTCTCAGACAAGTGGTCCTGAGCTCCACAGACTCTAGAATCAGGCTTGCAGTGCCTCCTTCCAATGGTAAAGTCTAGTCTGAGTATCGGTTCTTCTTTTCCCAGTGTCTTGCAGGCAATTCGGAAAACCATCTGTGACTGGGAGGGGGGCCGAGAGCCCCCCAATGACCCGTGTTTGAGAGGGGAGAAGGATCCCAAAGGGGGATTTGAAATCAAAGTGCCCCGGCGTGCCGTGGGGCCCTCCAGCACACAGGTAAGGAGCTCTAGGCGCAGGCCCGCTCCGTTCGCTCAGGCCACTCAGGCCTTAGTGGGTCATCCTGGCTGGACCGTGGGGCAGCGGGGCAGGGGGTCCTCAGGCAAGAGAGGCAGGCACAGGCAGCTGCTCTAGTCGTATTCTGCCATCTGGTTTTGATAACAGGAGGGAGGATCACTGGCTTAAGATTCTGGAGACCTGGATTCTAGTCCTGAATACCTGTGTGACCTCGGGCATGTGACACAATCTCTTTGTGCCTCAGTTGTCTAATCTGGCAAATGGAGGTAATACCAGGATTGGCTATCTCCTACAGGTTCCAAAGTGTAGGAGGCCTTTAAAGTGGCATCGACATGCAGCTATCCTGTCCTTCAGTGAACCCTGGCCCCTTTCCCTGCAGTGGCATCCTAGCTTGGGAATTCACAAGTTCTTCCTCTGACTTGCTGTGTGATCTTGAGCAAACACCTTAACCTTCTGCGCTGTGATTATTTTCTCCGTTAAATGAAAACTCTGGATGATATCATGTTACTGATAAAACACCCCTTTAATCATCCATAACATCCAAAAAAGCATTAAGTATTGAAAGCCCTTGTCCCTTTAGAGAAAGTCTAATAATCAGAGATAATTCAGAGTTGCCACCAGCGCTTCTAAACAGCAAGAGGTTGCCTGTGGTTTATCCAAAGGAATAGTAAAATTACAGAAAAAAAGTATAAAATTTGAGTATCTTAAATCCTTGCCACTTGCTTAAAAATAAATAGTTTCTGGTAGGTTTTTTGAGGTTGGGATAAAGCATGTGGGTCCACTGCAGCTTTTCAAGGGTTTTACAAGCCCCAGAAGGCCCACACTGGGAACTCCCACTTGTTCACACCCCATGAGCCCCAGACTGGGAACTTCCACTTCACATGACCTGTAAGCTCTGCAGTCCTGAATCTGGGACTCACCTGAGGTGAGCTGCCTGAGGCCCACCCTGACCCTCCTTTGTGTGTGTGTCTGTGTCTGGGCACGGGGGTGGGGAGGAGGGACAGAGGTAAGGTGGGTTCTCAGCTCTGTCACTGTCACTTCCCTTGGCTTCACAGCCCAGTTTGCACTAAACTTGCCTGCTGGTTGTGGAACATCCTGAAGAAGCTTCTGCAAACAGTTCTGTGTAATGTTAAGGACCAGGGATCTTTCCAGCCTAGAATGCCCCGAAGGGGCTGAGCAGGACATTTAGGTGTTTCTATAAGAAAGGAAGGAAGAGGAAGAGACAGACAAGGCAAAAGAGAAACTGGAAAAGAGGAGGATAAGAGAGGGGGGCCAACAGGCAAAGAGAATGAGGGAAAGAGAGAAGTGTTCAGAGGGGAATGTGAGCGGCAGTTAAAGCCCCACCCTCAACAGCACCAAGTCAGGCCAAGTGGCCCAGACACATTTAATAGTCTCCTAGAAAGTCAGAGCCAAAAGAGCTCTTAGAGACAAACCAGTCCAGACCCCCCGCCCCATATTTTACAGATGGGGAAACTGAGGTCCAGAGAGAGGAAGTGACTTGTCCAAGTCACAAGGTGAGTCACAAGTGGAGGTGGGACAAGAACCCAGGTCTCCTGACTCCCACCCCAGGACTACTCCGTTAGGGCCTTCAGAGCATGGTAGACATGGGCATCTAGCATAGCTGGGATGTTGACCATTCTGGTGAGTTTAATGCTCTGTTCAATAAAAGTAGGTGGGAAAAGAGTTCCCCCTCTCATGGTTGAAACAGATTTTCAAATAGTTAGAATTTGATGCAAATAAGTCAACAGCACACAGATTGGACTTGATGGATCCCTTCTCTGAGGACTCCAAAGAATAGTGCTTCTTGATTCTTAGGGATGATCAGACATGTCCACGATGGGGTAACAGAGGGTAGACCTCTAATACACAGGCCACCATGCTAGTTCCTTCGCCGTAAAGGGAGCACTGGGGTAGGGGTGATGGACCACTCCTTTCTGTGGCCGCACTCCAGCCCCTTGCCTTGCGCGTGGTGGGTAAGGCCTAGAGAAGATGCAGACAGCAAGGACAGACGTGGTGGCAGAGGGAGGTTGGAGCATCTCAGAGGTGGTCGGCAAGTGGCCCCTAGCAGTCGCGGCGGCTTTCCCACCGTATACAATACCTCTTGCTTTTCTCTCTCTCTCTCTCTCTTCTCTCTCTCCCTCCTCCCTGTCTCTCCTGCCCTCCCATTCCCTCCTCCTCTCTCCTATCTATGTCTTAGGCCTGCCAGTGGTCCCCGCGGGCTTTGTTTCACCCCACTGGTGGCACACAGGGCCGAAGAGGCTGCCGATCCCTGGTATAACACCGCCTGGCTGGGTTGGTTGGGGTACCTTCTCCAGGAGGCAGCAGGAATGGACTAGCCTGGTTCCTCAAGGCCCCTTCCAGCCCTAAGATTCAAAGACAAATGGTGTGGAAAGATCTAGATTAGAACTTGCGCCCTTTGCATTTAAGGCCCTCTGTAAGTGGGAGTTAATTGTCTAGTGGGCCTGTGTAAGTACCACTCTTCACCCACCTTTCCACCCAGAATTTTGGCAGGCTGTGCAATGCAGCAGGCGCCACCAGATGGCGCCATCCCTCAGTAATGGATTGAAAATGCTGAGGGTCAGAAACTTGAGATGGTGGGGGGCTTGTTCTGACTATATCCCGTTTCACAGTTCCTCGAAGTGTTAGAGTTGAAAGGGACTGGTTTGAGAAAGCATCTGGTGCAACTTCCTCATATTAGCAGATAAGAAAACTGAGGCCCAGAGTGGGACTTTGTTGCCCAAGGTCACACAGCAAGTCAGCAGCAGTGCCTGGCCTTGAGCCTGTCTTTTGACTCTCGGGCCAGGGCTCCACCCACGGTGCCACTGTAGCCATTCAGTGAAGCAGGCAGTGACTCCAGAGTGACGGGGACTGAGGTTCTCCAACACCCACGCCCCTGCCCAAGCAGAGCAGGCAGGAACCTGGGCCTTGAACACCCCAGTATTCCTGGTCCACCTTCCCAGGGACGCTGTGGGCCCCAGGTAGAACTTCCTTCCTGGGCTGGCCAGTCTCCCTCTTGAAAGTTTACATGTTCCAAATTCACTTCTCCAACCCTAAACTGGTGCTTCTTGAGACAGTGCTTTTTAAGGGCAGACATCTGCAGGAAAAAAAAAGAAAAAGATAAACACAGCACAAAGCAACCTTCTCCCCAGGACGGAGGACCAGTCGCTGACCTCATCTCACTTTCTTTTTCAAGCTGTACATGGTGCGGACCATGCTCGAATCGCTCATCGCAGACAAAAGTGGCTCCAAGAAGACCCTGAGGAGCAGCCTCGATGGGCCCATCGTCCTCGCCATAGAGGATTTCCACAAACAGTCCTTCTTCTTCACACACCTGCTCAACATCAGTGGTGAGCTGCAGGGCCTGGGCGGTGGGGAGAGGGTGAGGGTCTTGGGTCCCAGAGCAACCGAGGTTGGTGGGCAACTAGGAAGTTGTACAGAGACATGGTAGTTGACCCAAAGGGGCACATTTTGCCACCAAGGAAAAAAACACACTTTCTGGTGGTCTCAAGGCCAGGGTCCTTCCAGCTTCCCTGATTCAGCTGCATTTGGCAGACGTTTTTCACTAATGTGCCACGAAGTCCCTTGGAGAGGGGGATCAAAAGCAGCAGTATACACAGACACGGGCAGGCCTAAGGCGGCCTTTTGCTCTGAAGTAGCAGTCCTTAGTCGGTCAGTGCTCCCTGCTCCCAGCAAAGGAAGCTCCCAGGCTGGACCCTGACCCCATGTCCCCATTCCTCTTGTTAGCAGGAACCCAGGGCAGGGTGGAGGGAGAATGCATCAGGGACATGGGAGCAGTACGCATCTGTTGGTACTGAAAAGAGTGGTCTTAACAAACAGTCCAAACTTCTCCACTGGAGAGCAGGCTAGGAAGGGCCTTTGAGGCTTCCCAGGGGTAAGGAATCCAGAATTACCACATAAATGGGGTCAGCAAGCCACAGTCCAGTAAAAGCAGGCGCTTGGGAACCTGTCTTGACACTGTTTCTACAGCAAGCACACCTTTCACGCTAAGACTGTGTGTTCTCAGGATGGCCTTGTAGAGGGATCGTGGAACTGTGGAGGCATCTGCAGCTGTGAAACCTCCCTGCCCTCCTCCCACCATGCACTGCCAGTCACTGAAGCTTAAGAAATGCTGTGTTCTCAAGAGATATTAGGCCTGCCTTCATGTACAAGAAAGTAGGATCTACTGTTCAACTCATAATTATGAGTACCTGTTATTTTTAGGTGGCTAGCTCAGTGATAAGAATAACACTAAAAGCAGTAAGTTAATAAAAACAGTAAGAACAAAGATGTTATGGTGCTTCGTCTGTGTAACACAAGGCTCTTCCCTTATGCTTTCAGAAGCCCTGCAGCAGTGTTGTGATCTGTCCCAGCTCTGGTTCCGAGAATTCTTCCTGGAGTTAACCATGGGTCGGCGAATCCAGTTCCCTATTGAGATGTCCATGCCCTGGATTCTGACAGACCATATCCTGGAAACCAAAGAACCTTCCATGATGGAGTAAGAGGCAGGACTGGGTCGGCAAGGAGGTTTCCAGAGTTCAGGGTAGTTGGCCAGCATGCTCTGTTCTTCCCAGAACTTCCCAGCTGGGGGGGAGTGCCCACCAGGGGGAGCACTCACGCCAAGGACCAGGCCACCCCGGGCCTGACTCAGCCTTGACTGCCCTTCCAAAGTTTTGTCAGTCTCCTAACAGCCGTGCTTGGAAAACAGTCGTCTCTGAGGGGCAGGAAGCTAATATCCTAACTGCCACCTGATTTTGTTTGTCCTGGACTAATTTTTTCAGGCCTTGGATTTATTAACATCATGGACTTTGTCCAGGCAGATTATAAAGTCAGCATTCCTACATGGAAGCTGGACACCTCGTAGAGCGCTGAAGGGGTCTCTTCCCCTAACTCTGACCTTGTTCATCTTTCCCCCCGACCCTTCGTATTTCCCAAGCAAGTATAAGTCTGCCCGAGTTAAGCGAGATCATCAGTAAGCTGCTGGCGCTGTTTCTCCTTCTTCAGGTACGTCCTCTACCCTTTGGATCTGTACAACGACAGCGCCTACTATGCTCTGACCAAGTTCAAGAAGCAGTTCCTGTACGATGAGATCGAGGCCGAGGCAAGTGATGTGCTTCTCCTTTTGTTCTCGTCGTTTTGTTCCCAGAGTCTGCACTTTTCGGATCTTTAGTTGTCGGCCCAAAGTGTGGTACCTTAGTCCGTTTGGGCTGCTGTAACAAAACACCACAGATGGGGCGGCTTATAAACAATAGAAATTCATTTCTCGCTGTTGTGGAGGCTTCAAGTCTGCGATGAGGGTGGGCGGGATCTCGCTCTTCTGGCTCACAGACTTCCCGATGGCCCCTCGATGGTGGGAGGGGTGCGGGGGCTCTCTGGGGTCCCCTTTATAAGAGCGCTGATCCCATTGGTGAGGGCTCCACCCTCATGGCCTAACCACATCCCAAAGGCCCGCCTCACCTGTGGGTATTCGGCTCTCATACTGATTTGGGGGGCCACAAGCATCCAGACCGTAGCATGGGAGATCGACGACTTACTCTGGAGCAGGATCTTTATGAGCCATGGTCATCAGAAATGACCGAGACCGGGGTGATGGTGCTTCTTTTTCAGATGTATTAAGGATGGCAAATGGTAGAGCCACATGGGTAAAATTAACTTTGTAATGGGTCTTTTGTGGTTGAATTACTTGGATAATAAGAAAAAGAATAGTAATATCACCTATCAATTATTATATATTTATCATTTTCCAGTCACAGTGCTAAGCACTGTATAAAGAGACATTTTAAATAATCTTTATAGCAGTTTAAAGTACATGCTACTATTTTACAGATGATATATCTGACAGAGTGGGCAAATATCATTACCTCAAGGTCACACAGCTTGCAGAGTCTCATTCTAATACTGGTAGGACCAAAGTAGCCATCCTCTCAGCTATTAAGCTGGTTATTAAGAGAACCACACAATAGCTTTATTTCTGTAATGGTCAGGATAAGCTAGGTTATGCTGCAGTAACAAATAACTGCAAAGTCTTAGTAGCTTGAAACCAAAGGTTTATTTCTCCATTATGGGTGCACTGGGGGCTCCTGTCGCCTTCACTCTGGGACCCAGCTGGACCATCGACTAGTTGCCACGGCAGGGGGAAGGTTAGGTGAATCACACTCTGGTACTTCAGGCTTCCACTTGGAAGTGAAATATGTGCTTGGTCAAAGCGAGTCACACAGCTATGCCTCCTTTCAAAGCAGAGCAAGGAGGTGTGATCCTTCCACGAGCAAGGACCGGAAACAGGAGACCAACAGCTCTATTGACTACTGACATAGCTCAGGTTTGCCTTTTGGAAACTGAAATGATAGTCTCTGCTCTACTTAACTGAACGTGGTTATATAAACACAGAGTGAGGCCAATAGGTAAAACTGCCATGCATAAGGCATTCTTGCTTAGAAAAGAGAGGCATGAATGTTAAGGATAAGCATCACCACCAAATTAGTTTGAAAGTTTATAAATTTCAAAGAAAATCTAGTAAAGACCCTGCTTTCTTTCTCAACCCTTCGATTTCGGTGGGAGTTGAAAACCTTGATGGACCCCAATGCAAAGCTACCCTCCTGAGCAGTACACAGAGTTGGGAAGAGAGATCCCAGAGGCAGGCTAATTGGTTCCATCTTGGCTTTAACAAGTCCATTTTCTGACACAATTTTAGTCATGGTTTCCAACAGGTTCAGTGCAAAAAAAAAAAGAAAGAAAAATAGCAGAGTATCATGTGTCCAAGTGAAATTTTTAATATAAATGAAAAGAAAAGCTACAGCCTGGGTCACACTTGATGGCATGGGGCAAAAGTATAAATTGAGATTCCCCCAGTTCATGGCCTTCTCCTTTCTCTTCCCATCTCCCAAATTCTGTTCTGCAAAGTGAAGGGCCTCACGTGCCTGTGTGTGAATACTCTGGCTTTGGCTACCACCCCTGCCCACAAGCAGTGATGCTTGGCCGACCATAGGCTCTAGGGGTGCACATACCCTCAGTGCAGTCTACTCTCAGGGATGAGTCCAGAGCAAAGACCACGCAGGCCCTGGGAGGGGCTTGGACCATTTGGGCAAAGATACACAAAGCTGGTTCTAGAAAAAGGAGCATGGGGTCTGAGTGGACACCCCACCTGGACCCTGCAGGTTCTTTGGAGGATGGCCACTAGGGACCCTGAAGCTCCAGACCCAAGATACGAAAGCTCTTTGAGTAAAGAGTTCACCTTATGGAGCTTGAAATTTGGTGAGAGAAGAATTGAAGAGGAATTACCTCCTTACGATCCGTGTCCTTCGATGTTATCCTGGCCCCCTTCTCCAGCTGTCGTCGGAGGGTTTGATCCTCTGTGTGTGATGTGAACTTCCCACCTGAGCATCACAATCTGCCACTGCTGTGATGAAGCCGTGAAATGGCAAGATGGTCCCATGTTCTTTCAGAAACTAAGATTTTTAAGCAAAGTTTGAAAAAGGTTTCTAAGTTTCTAACAACCATCACCTTTCTCATTTGCAAAGCAAGGTAAAATAGAATGAAAAGAAAAGACGAGAAAGCCTTTTTATTACAAGAGGTAACAGAGAGGCTGATAGGAGCAGTTACAGGGTACGAACAAAGGCCTACCTACTGTGCTCCCCTTGGACAGGCCACCTTGTAACTGAGGCAGGGGCCAGTGGGGGTGGGGCGGTTCCCTCAACAACTTTTTGAACTTTGCCTTCTCTGTGCCTAACTGAGGACCTTGAGAGCAAGGGACAAAACGTCCCAGACTTAGTTGGCCACAGAGTCTTTTTTTTTTCTCCTTCACAGCATTTTGCCCCACAACACTCATTACTGCTCAGCTGCCCTCTTTCTACTGCCTAAGTTTCTGTGATAAAGCTGGACAGACACCACTGACATTTCCTGCTTCCTCTTCCCCAGGTGAACCTGTGTTTTGATCAGTTTGTCTACAAGCTGGCAGACCAGATCTTTGCTTACTACAAAGCCATGGCTGGCAGGTATGAGAGCCCCAGGACTATGAGCCGTAAAGTTTCTAGATTGCCACCCAGAAGATAACGGTTTTCTGTTGCAAAACCTCCCTTTTTCTCTAGCACCTGAGAAATTTGGAGTGATTCCATGGGCCAGACTAGTTGCTAGAATATAGTGGAAAGGAAAATAGGCAGATAAGGTACTAGATCTCATGGAACTTACATCTAGTGGGGAAGACAGATACTAATAAAAAGGAATGCATGCACAGTGACAAGGGAGGTTACGTGCTCCCTATGAAGGGAAAAAGCTCATGGGAATTTGGGAATAGTAAACTGGAACTACTCTTTGGAGTGGGGAATTAGAAAGGCTCTCCTAAGAGTACTATTTTCAGCTCATATCTGAAGTTGATAGGAGTTGAGGAAACTAGGCGAAGGATGAAACAGGAAATAACAGGCAAAAGCAGCTACTTAAGCAAAGTCCCTGTGACAGAACAGTATTAATAGCATGCCTACATGGGAGGGCTGCCGAGAAGATCAGGATGAATCAGTGCATGTAAATGCCTCTTCACATATCACAAGGGGGACGGGTTGGATGCTAAAGCTGGAGAGGTAGGCAGGGCCCAGAACATGCACACCTTGTAGGCATTTATCCTAGGAGGAATGAATGGATGGTTTAAAAAGTTCAATAATGACCTAATTCAATTTTTATTTTTAAAAATTTGCTCTATTAAAAACATAAAAATGTGGATAATGGATTGGAAGTTAGCAAGAACCAAATATATGAATGCCAGATAGGAAGCCAGTGAAGAAGTCGGGGTAAGAGAGGTATCCAGTTTTAGAGGCTTACAGGCATTCCCCATCTGTGATGACTTGGAATTCCGGGGTTTCCAGAACCCATAACAGTACACTGGTCAGGCAAAACCAGTGTTCACCTTACTGGAAATCCAAATGTATAAACCCGTAACTTCAAATGTAGTTACTTATTTAAATTAATTTTCTTTCTGCAGAAAGGATTTGCTTCATTTTGCTTTTGACAGCTTTGATACATTTCAGATGGGAATTGATATGCAGAAGACATGAGATTCTATTAACACGGGCTGTCTATTAAATGAAGCAAAGGGCTCTTAATGATGGAAAGCATAGAAAGTATGTATTTAGAATTTGAGGGAAAGCAGAGAGAACATAGCCTTTCACAACCAGTCATTTAATAAGCATCTGGATTGAATACAATATGCTTAGCCTGGGCTTCCAGCTTCTCTAAGACAATTCTCATTTCAAATATGCTGTATAAACTAACTCAGCCTTGTCAAACCCTGGGTCCTCTGTGTGTTTAGTTTATCTGAAATATGTCCCTTAATCTATATCCATCCCTATATCAGTGGTTTCCAAAAATATGGGAAGTTGGGGGAAATTGAGAAAGGTTGGGAAAGTCAGGGAAAGCACAGGAAGGAAAGAATGATTTAGATCAGTGTTGCCCATTAGAAATGTAATACAGCCACAAATGTAAATGGAAAATTTGTAGTAGCCATATTTAAGGAAAAATAAGCAGGTGAAATTAATTTTAATAATATATTTTATTATACTTAACACTTATAAAATATAACTTCAATATGTGGTCAATATAAAATTACTAAAGAAACGATCTTCTTTTTTTCCCTAAGTTTTCAAAATCTAATGTGTATTTTACACATTTAACATATCTGAACTTGAACTGGCCACATTTCAGGTTCTTATAGGCTGATGTGGCTGGCAACTGCTCTCTGTATTGGAGAGGATAGATTTAGATGTGATTTTCCTGCTTAAACCTTTCAGTAGCTTCCAATTACATCTAGAAAACATCTAACCTCCTTAGTGTGGCTTACGTAGTTCCACATGGCCGCTGGATGACCTCCATAAATTCATTTTTGCACCATGATCTCCAGCATGCCCTGCCCTTTTTCCACAGTGGCCATTTTTCCTTTTCTCCAACATACCAAGCTAACTGTGCTTGAAAGGTTCTTCCCCCACATTTTTCCACTTTTAGCATTTAGGTCTCTGTCCAACAAAACCACTTCAGAGAGGCTTTTCCCTGACCTCCAAACAACAAATGATCCTGTTTTATTATTTTCAGAGAGGTTATTACTCTGCAATTCATGCCTTAGTATGAAAGACAGTCATAATACATCTAACTCAGAGAAATTGTTGTGAGATTAAAAATGACTATGTGTATGTGTATGCGTGTTGGAGCACATGTGCAGGCCTGATAAGTAATAAATACCATGCAAATGTTTGCTATTGTCTGGGGTTCCTCTATCCCTCCTCCTCTTCTTTATTTAGTATCAGTCTCTCCTCACTAAAAAGTCAGCTCTATGAGGACAAGAACTTTGTATTTCCATACCTGGAATGTTTCCAGGGGTATATGGAGCGCATCCGCAGTTGCTTTTTTGATAAATGAATAAAAAAGGACAGTGGCTAACTTCTGTGTTCCCTGTCTTTAATTTGGAAATTCTGTTTCACGTTGAGCTTTCATGGCTGAGAAGAGATTTGAAGAACTTTGCTCTAGAGCAGAAAAAATAATGTTTAAATACATGAGAGCACTGCATAAGTAGACCCTCTACTCTGAAAAACATGTGGCTGGGTGATGGAAAACCATTCACTGTCATGTTTAATGAATTTTTTTTAACTTTTCTCCCTTCTAGTGTCCTGTTGGATAAACGTTTTAGGGCTGAGTGTAAGAATTATGGAGTCATCATTCCGTACCCGCCGTCTAACCGCTATGAAACGCTGCTGAAGCAGAGACATGTCCAGGTATGGTGATGAAATCCACCGGGCAGGTGGTAGGCAAGTGAGAGTAGCTGCGGAGTTACCTTAGAGACCAGGAATCAGGCTGTGCACTGTGTGCCCTACATGTCGCCTGTGTGGCATAGGTGCAATACCACCTCACAATCTTACAAACAATAGAGGCATTGACCTCCTTTGGCTCAAGTTCTAGGCTTCTCAGCCCATCTGCAACTCACCTCTGGCGGGTAGTGGCCCCCAAAGCCTTTGTCTTCCCATTGCAAGCTGCAGCCCACATCCTTCAGTTGGGACTGTGGCTCAGAAATGGGTAAATCTCTCCCTGAACAGGGCCCAGTGCAGGTCTAAGTGAAGGTGGGCTGTGGGGCCTTTGCAATGAAGCACATCAGTCTAACCCCAGGGTAGAAATTACAGTTTGTTTTTGTGGAGTTGGTTTCTGTAAACATTTGGCCCCAGAAATAGAGGAAATGCTACCCAGAGAAACAGATTCCTGCTTGAAATTGTTAACATGGGCCCGGCAGACAAAATAAGAGATGCTCCAGCAGACTTGGTGCTCTACCCCTACGCCCTGCTGTCAGCCAAGCGGTGGCGAGGTGGCCTTTATGCTGTGTTCTTGGCGTGCTTATTCTGTGGTCCAGTGTTTGTGGAGGAGAATCAGCTGAAGGGGCAGGGCCACAGCGGAGAAGATTCCCTCGATGAAAAGGAAAGGATCACACTGGAAACCCTGGACATTCCCATTGCTGTGAGAAACCCAAGGGAAATGAATGGGGAATCAAAAGAGAAAAACATTTTCACCTCTGCCGGCAGCAGGGGATCAATGAAAGCTTTCCTCCAGCCCCTCAGAAAATGAACAGCTATCATTGCCAATGCAGCGAGAATTAGCCACGGGATGTTAAATACTGAGGGGCTTATGTGTGCTTGAGATCACTGTAAGGGGCCCTGTCAGCTGGTAGCAAATCTCTCCCCAAAGGGAAGTAGGAAAAGATAAAACTGTTAAGAATAATCCTAGAGCATGTAGCAAAGTGCAGCACACACAGCAAGTGCTCAATAACTGTTCGTTGCTCTCCGCACAGCATCTGGGATAATGCCCATGTGCACCCCTGTGGAAATTATGTTAGCTGTATTTTCCATCCTATAATCAGCCCTTCATCATGTTTTAAAATCATCCCCATAAAGGGATACGAGGCCCTTGCTGGAGGGGGCTGTTGTTCCCTGGTGACTGAATTAGGGCACAGGGCAGATGCAGGAAGGACTTCAGGGCTAAATTTAGGGGGTTCCAGAGCCCATCCTGAGCCTCTGCTACAGTCTGAATGAATTGTATTTTTCCTCAACTTTTTGTATTTCAGACCTACAGGAAAGCTGAAAGAATAACACAGCACATAACATACTATGTAAAGAGATTCATGATGATTGTTGTACCACATTTGCTTCACTTTCTCTTGTTTATGTTTTTTCTCTCACACACACACAGTAAATGTACAGTAAATGTATATATTTACAGTACATATAAATCATTTACATATATATATGAAATTAACATTAAAAATTTGTTGACATATATATACTTTTTTTTCTTTGCCTTTTGAGAGTAAGTTGCAGTCATCATGACACTCTGCTCCTGAATAGCTCAGCACATCCCTCCTAAGAACAAGGACGTTCTCTCCTAATCAAAACAAAATTATCATACTCAGGAAATTTATTGATGCTGTTTTCTGCATGGAGTTCCCATTTATGTCTTTTATACTTTTAAATCAATTTCCTATCATTCATTGTATCTAGCTGTCACATGCCTTCATGAACCGTTCTTAAGTAACTTTTCTCTTTCTCTCCCCCTTCCAGCTCTTGGGTAGATCAATTGACCTGAACAGACTCATTACCCAGCGCATCTCTGCCGCCATGTATAAATCCTTGGACCAGGCCATCAGCCGCTTTGAGAGTGAGGACCTGACCTCCATTGTGGTAAGGGACTGGGGGCCTGTGGGAGTTCTGGGGTTCCTCAGACCAGAAGCTTATTTGGAGATGTTATTAATGTAGTCCTGAGCTAGTAAAGAGAAGCAGTGAGTCTCTTTCCCATCTGAATGGAACCAGAAAAATAAAGACTTTAAGAGAACAAGAGTAATTTTACCCTCATGATTGTCTGGGGAGTGGGAGTAATGGGGGATCTTGAAATCTCTAGAGATGGCCAACCTTGGGGCACAACTGCTTGTCCTTGAGAACTCTGCAGATCCTAGCAAGTTGGTGGGTGGTCCCTAAGAAGCTAGGGAAGGTTACACAACAGGGTCAGTTTCATGGGTGTGCGGTAGTATAGGGCCTGTAGTTGCTTTAATGCTCTGCTATGGCCATCTTGAAATTCTTAATAATTTTTTAACAGGGGTCCTTACATATTCGTTTTGCACTGGGACCTGCAAATTACATAGTTGATCATGATGCACAAGCATGGAAGAGGCCTATTCCTATCCCTTATTGATAATCAACACTTTGAGTCACTCTCTGCTAATCCTCTCCAAGAATTAGAATAAACTTGACTGATCAGTCTTTTTAAGTGAATTAGCAAAAGATTCAATGCTTTCAAAAGCAGATGTAATGAGAGAAACAGAAAATCACCATTAGAACACCACAGTAATAATGGCTGTTGGCAAAGATCCAGCAATGGATGCTAAAATCAGTGGACAAAACTTTGAGAAAATATCTTATGATTCTTTTTATGATGATGTTCCTAGAGCAGTCATATTCATAGACAGAGGATGGAAGGGTAGTTGCCCAATAATGGAGAGTTAGTGTTTACTGGGGACAGCGTTTCAGTGGAGGAAGATCAGGAAATTCTGGTGATGGATGGTGGTGATGATTGCACAACAGTGCGAATGTACTTAATCCCATAGGACAGTACATTTAAATGTGGTTAAAATGGTAAACATTATATATATCTCAACCACAATTTAAAAATCACTACAAAATTTTTTTTAATTTTGAGAATAAACAGGATATTTGCATAATCTCAAACTATCTCCTTCAAGATATTTATTAGTAGCTTTACAGTGGGGAAACCTGGCAGAATCATCTTAACCAAGAATCAGAGATTGCTCTCACTAGTAATAAGATATCTTCATGTATCCCCTGATATGTATTTTTTGTTGTATCCTTGCCAAAATATATCATCTCTATCTAATCATGAGAACCAAATCGAATAGCATTCAAAAAAAAAAGTAAACAATACTTTTCAAAAGCATCCAGATCATAAAAACAAAGACTGAAAACTGTTAGAGATTGGAAAAGACTAAGGTCACACAACAACCAAATGCAGTGTGGGATTCTGGGTTGAATCCTAGAACAGAAAAAAGAGCCTTTGTAGAAAAACTGGTGGAATTTGAGTAAGGTCAGTCCTGTAGTTAATAGAATTGTACCCCTGTTCATTTCCTACTTTTGATAATGGTTGTGTTAAATGTTAACGTTGGGGAAACTGGACGTTATGGATATGTAGGAACTCTGCCATTTTCATTTTTCTGTAAGCCTAAAATTATTTCAAAATAAAGGGCTTTTGTCTTAATGTTCAAAGTGGTCAAAAGGAATTTTTTTAAGTGACTGAGAGCTAGGAGCTCTAGAGTCGCAAAGAACTGGGGTACTGTCCTGTCCTGGCCCTGCCACTTACTAGTTGGACATTCTTGGGCCAGATCTTCCACAAGCCTGTTTCCCCATTCACACAACAGAGGAAACACTAGAATCTACATCATAGTGTGGTTGTAAGGATGACATGAGATACTACTTGGAAAGAGCTTTGCATATCTCCTTGCACTTAATAAATAATAGCTTTTTTTTTTTTTTTTGTGAGGGCATCTCATATTTATTGATCAAATGGTTGTTAACAACAATAAAATTCTGTATAGGGGAGTCAATGCTCAATGCACAATCATCAATCCACTCCAAGCCTAATTTTCGTCAGTCTCCAATCTTCTGAAGCATAACGAACAAGTTCTTACATGGAGAACAAATTCTTACATAGTGAATAAGTTACATGGTGAACAGTACAAGGGCAGTCATCACAGAAACTTTCGGTTTTGCTCATGCATTATGAACTATAAACAGTCAGTTCAAATATGAATACTCATTTGATTTTTATACTTGATTTATATGTGGATACCACATTTCTCTCTTTATTATTATTATTTTTAATAAAATGCTAAAGTGGTAGGTAGATACAAGATAAAGGTAGAAAACATAGTTTAGTGTTGTAAGAGAGCAAATGTAGATGATCAGGTGTGTGCCTGTAGACTATGTGTTAATCCAAGCTAGACAAGGACAATAAAACATCCACGTATGCAGAAGATTTCTCTCAGAACAGGGGGTGTGAGGTTCTAAGCCTCATCTCTGTTGATCCCCAATTTCTCACCTGATGGCCCCCCTGCGACTGTGCCTGTCTTAGGTTGTTCCTCCCTTGAGGAATCTTACCCGTCTCTGGCTAACCAGTCATCTTCCGGGGCCATACAGGGAAATGTAAAGTTGGTAAGTGAGAGAGAAGCCTTATTGTTTGAAAAGGTTAGCTTTTTACTTCTTTGCATATTTATGCCCTGTGGCTTCTATGCCCAGCATTTGTCTTGAGGTATCTTTACCACTTGGAAGAATTATGATACTCGGTAAATTTGATATGAGGCACGAATTCTATTTAAGGGTTGCAATTAGGAAGGAAGAAGAAAAGCTATAGAAGTAGCAGGTGGAAGAAAACATGGGAAGATTGATTATTTCTTTGACATATCTTCTTGTAGAGTAACTTCAGCATGTATAGGTTTTAAGCTACTACTTAAATTGCACACACACATTAACATAATAGGAGTATAGTTACATAACCAAAGCATACCTGTAATTACCTTCCATCTCCAGTGAAACCAAGAAAACCAGTTAGGCACCTTAGGCCTTTGTGAAAACTTATCTATGATATGGTGGATATTGTCCAACTGAACTTGAACAGTCTGAGAGAAATCAGACAAATTAAAACAACCCATTCCTGGGGACTGTTCACATGCCATATGTTCTTTTAACAGTAAATAGTCTGTAGTTGTAAGAGTTTGGAGCGCTACAATTTGCACTTCTCCAAATTCTTGGTTGAGTTCCAACAGTATAGATCCAGTCAAATTTGTTGTTTTACTGTATGCACAGGCCAGCTTAGATATCTCCTTCCTCATTCCCATGGCAAGTCCAGGAACTGGTGGGATGAGTGCATCTACAGCTGTAGCAGTGCGTGGATCTTTGTTGGGGTTTTTTGATGATCATCTTCTGGCATGAGTCTTCCAGAGAGTGCTGATATTGGAAGTTCTTTTTCATATCGTATCTTAGTTCATTTTCGGGGTAGCCCAATTAGGCTTTGATCCTCTGTATAAACACAAACAGACCCTTTGCCTACACTTTTATATGCCCTTTATACCCTTGTGTAGAACTCGTTGGAGGATACCACACAGGAACTGCCCTTTTTTTTTTTTTTTTTTGCTTTGTTTTTGGTATCACTAATCTACACTTACATGACGAATATTATGTTTACTAGGCTCTCCCCTATACCAGGTCCCCCCTATAAACCCCTTTACAGTCACTGTCCATCAGCATAGCAAAATGTTGTAGAATCCCTACTTGCCTTCTCTGTGTTGTACAGCCCTCCCTTTTCTCCTACCCCCCCATGCATGTTAATCTTAATACCCCCCTACTTCTCCCCCCCTTATCCCTCCCTACCCACCCATCCTCCCCAGTCCCTTTCCCTTTGGTACCTGTTAGTCCATTGTTGAGTTCTGTGATTCTGTTGCTGTTTTGTTCCTTCAGTTTTTCCTTTGTAGTTATATTCCACAGATGAGTGAAATCATTTGGTATTTCTCTTTCTCCACTTGGCTTGTTTCACTGAGCATAATACCCTCCAGCTCCATCCATGTTGCTGCAAATGGTAGGATTTGCCCTTTTCTTATGGCTGAGTAGTATTCCATTGTGTATATGTACCACATCTTCTTTATCCATTCATCTATCGATGGACATTTAGGTTGCTTCCAGTTCCTGGCAATTGTAAATAGTGCTGCGATAAACATAGGGGTGCATTGGTCTTTCTCAAACTTGATTGCTGCATTCTTAGGGTAAATTCCTAGGAGTGCAATTCCTGGGTCAAATGGTAAGTCTGTTTTGAGCGTTTTGATGAACCTCCATACTGCTTTCCACAATGGTTGAACTAATTTACGTTCCCACCAGCAGTGTAGGAGGGTTCCCCTTTCTCCACAGCCTTGCCAACATTTGTTGTTGTTTGTCTTTTGGATGGCAGCCATCCTTACTGGTGTGAGGTGATACCTCATTGTAGTTTTAATTTGCATTTCTCTGATAATAATAGCTTATTTTTTAAAAAGATGAGAGGATCATAGGATATGTGCACTGCAATGAAATGTTCTTGGGATGAATTTTCAGCAACATGTTGTGGAGGACTTGACCCAGCTGCTCACCTAAGTCCTGGGTCACTTGCTTTAAGAGACTATAATATAGCACACATTCTTCTGGGAGATGTATTATAAGAAATAGATTGGTCTTTGTTTATGCCAAATGTTAGCATGATTATCTGCAAGTGTTGTTTATCTGTATCCTCAAGTTTCCCAGTAACGAATGAGTGTATCTCATGGAAAAACTGGTTTGGGTGCAGGTGGGTGTCCATGGCCTTTTCCTCCCCTTGAAAGGCACTGAATGTTCTTTTAGCTGGGAACAAGACCAAAACAAGCGGTGAAAGCTTGTGTTTATCAGGTGAGGACCATGGCCCCAGGAGAGTAAAGCCTTCCTGGGGAGCCTACGTGGAGGAGCCGCAGGGGTCAGATGGCCCCTACTTGCCTTGGCTGAGAAGCTTCTGCCTCTTCTGAGAAACAAACTGAAGAATGTGCTCCCCTCTGCTCTTCCCTCCACCTTAGAAAACTCCATTCTGAGACAGGGCGGCTCGATGCCAAGCTGGGAGGAGCGTTACAGAGACTTCCTAAGTCAGTCACCCTCATCCTGCACAGCTGAGCAAAAAGATTCTCAGACGGATCAGATGTGAAGTTGAGAGCTGGCAGCCTGCAGGCTGTGTTTTGTTTCAGCTGCAGAGCATATTTGAAATTTTGAACCAACATTTAACATTTAGGAGAATTCGAATAAAACTGCAGAAGCTCTGGCAACATCAGATCGGCCTTCCCAGAAGGCAGCAGTTCTCTAGAAGTGACCAGATGTTCCCATTAGCTGGGTGTGCCCACAGGCTCATTCATGTGTGTGACCTACCAGGCCTTTGCGTGCCCAAGGTCAAGACCCCTGTTCTTCTCTACCTGGGGCCACTGAGCTGCTAAGGTTTTCTGGTTCCCTGAAGAGCTCTTCCCACTACTTCACAGAAGTTGCCCAGTTAGGTGTTTTATTTTCCCAGTTCTGCTACTTTCTGTTGCCCCTCACCGAACTGACTTTATTAAAGAAAGATACTGTCGCAGAAGGCATCCGAACCACTCACGTGGCCTTCTAAACCTGAGCCTTGATGCACTGAGCCTGGCACCCCACACACAAGTACCTTCTTCTGATTTAAAGGCTAGAGGGACCCAGCTGATGCAAAAACACGGTTTGGATTATGTAACAAACATTCTATACTGTAGCATGATGGAAAAGTGGGCCTACACGTCCAGGAGCCCCACATCAGCAGAGTTGAGTGTTCTCTCCTTCAGTCTCCCTCATAAACACTGACGTGCATTTGTGAGACTGTTAAAATCCCAGAACACTAGAACAGAAATTGTTCCCCAGTTTCTCATCTGCAGGCATCTTCCCAGTGACAGGCCACTGCAGTGTGCCAGGGCACTCAGTGACTTTAGAAATAAACTCATTAGCATTTATCCCATTTATTATTTTATTTATTTAAAAAATTTTTTTGCCCTTTCTAAATGAATGAGAACAAAGAGACAGTCCAGCTAGCTAGGCCCCAGAAGACAGAAGTGGAGAGCTGATTCTGTATTTCTGCTCTTCAGTTTCTTCATGGTGCACAATGACTGGGAGTCCAGCTGCTATTCCAGAATTAAAATAGAGTTTTCGACCTTCTGTTGAAATATGGCAGACTCTGCCATCACTAAGTCCCATTGCAACATGGCGACAGTTGGCGTGGCAGCCATTGGATGGGGCTCAGTAGCAGCTCCCCCCTGAACAGCAAGGGCTCTCCAGTGCACAGACAGCCCAGCCCCAGGCCCCCTCCCACCCCAGCTTGTCTCACATATCTGACCTGTCTGATCACTGCAGCATCCAAGTTTGCAAGCTTTGATCTAGTTCTGTAGCCCTAACGGAGAGCCACAGATTTTGAGTTTCAGACCAACAAAGCTCCAAGATTGGAAGCGTGGTCTGGGGTCTCTGCTTGAGCACACCAGTTTTGGCTGGGAACGAAACCAAGCTTGTGTTTATCAGGTGAGGACCGTGGGCCCCAGGAGAGTAGGCCCTTCCTGGGGAGCCCACGTGAGGAGCCCCCAAGGATGTTCTCTCCTGTGGGCTCGGATGGTCCCTACTTGCTTTGGCTGAGAAGCCCTACCTGGGACCCCAAACAGTATTAGGGGGGTCTTGTGACTGATAAGAATAAAATTGAAGCCCTGGTGTGGGGCTGCCTCCTGTGACCATAAACCACTTAGCATCGTGTCCCGGCCATTAAAGCTGGCCCTTTCACTCCTGGGTGTGTCTTTTTAGCTTTTATGTTGTAAAACCATCTTTACTTTTCAAAGGGCTTTCTGAGCAGTTGCTTCTTTATTCCAGGCAGCTGGGTCAAGGAGGTCAAACATGTGACTTGGAATCAGGAGACCTGGGGTCACTTCTTAAACCCTGTGTTCCCTGGGTGATCTCGGGCAAGTTTCTTCAGCTGCTGGGCCTCGGTTTTCCCCTCCATGAAATGGGGGCAGTAGCCACCTCGACAGGTGGCTTACCCACCATAGAGGAGTGTCCTTGAGCATCACAAGAGAATGCCTTCTCTCTCTACACAAGATTATGCTTTGGGTCTTTTTGACAGCAGTGCAACAGGGACTAAAGTGAGCCCAGAGGGTTTCACTGTCCTTTTACCTTCTCACAAATGCAGTGACGTGTAATGTCCACATATTCCCCACTCTGCTGCCGCTCTCTGCCTGAAGGTGGGATTCTAAACGGTCAGGGCCTGCGCCTCACACAGGTCCTTGGCGCCTTTCTCATAGCTGCCCCTTTGCCAGCGTGTGTACCCAACCCCTGTGTGACTGAGGCACATGGGAGGAGTCCCCAGAGGGGGTGTACTGCCCCAGCTCTTCTAAAAATTTCTGTAGTATATAGTGGTTTGTAGACTCTGGGGGCCAACTTCCTGCTTTTGAAGCCAAGTTACTTCTCAAAGCCCTAGTTCCTTTATGTGTAGAGAAAGGACATTGGGATGCTGACCTCACAGCAGTTTCTGAGCATTGAATGAAGTACACATGTAAAGTGTTTAGGATACTGCTTGGCACATGTTAGATTGAACCATATGAAATTACTTAATACTTAGTGGCATTTGACCTGAAGAGCTAGTAGTTTCATATGATCCAACCTAATAGTAAGTAAGTAGTACTCCAAGTATGCAGACCGGGCATTTGCTATGATCTGTGGTCCCCTTCTCAGAGCAGCCATGCAGCCTCCCTCAGCATAGTTTGGCAATATTGCCACTCCTCAGAAGAAGTGTCACATGTCACTCTGGGGGCCCTAGTCTTCACATCAGCAGTTAGGAGGTCATCTGAGGGGCTCTCACCTGCCTGAAAGGAATCTGCACAATAGAGCAGCACATGTGTGTAAGGTGTGTGGAAGCCCGAAGCAGCCACGCTTCTCTCCCTGGGCAGGAGCTGGAGTGGCTGCTGGAGATCAACCGGCTCACACACCGGCTGCTGTGTAAGCACATGACCTTGGACAGCTTTGATGCCATGTTCCGGGAGGCCAATCACAACGTGTCCGCGCCCTATGGCCGCATCACCCTGCATGTCTTCTGGGAGCTGAACTTTGACTTCCTCCCCAACTACTGCTACAATGGGTCTACCAACCGGTAAGGGAGTCCTTGTGCAAAGGGGGCTGGGCAGGGTGGGGGCAGAAGAGCAGCCCGCTGCCTCCTCCAAGCTAGGCCCGGCACAGACGGTCAGTTCATTCATGCAGCAAATGCCTCCTGGAGCCCGTCCCAGGTGCAGGCTCTGTGCCGGAGGCGGGGTGACATGGGGAGCAAGCAGACCTGGTCCTGCCTCTTGGAGCCTTCAGCCTAGAGGAGGACAGGTGATCAAACAGCTGCACAACAAATGTGTTGTTATAACCAGTGAACCTGGAGGTGGAAGAAAGCCTGCCACCAGGAGAGAGAGAGTGGTACCACGTGATCCAGTCCCGGCAGCTGCAGACCTCAGACAGGCTTCCTCCTCCAAGGAAGTAATGCTTGAGTTGAGATGTGAAGAATGAGTAGGAGTAAATAAGGCAGAAGGGCAAGAGAAGAGTACTTGGCTGGTGAGCGGGGAGCAGACGGGATAGGGAATGGCACCACAAGAGACAAGGCAGGATGCAGGAGGTAGCAGGAGCCAGACTGTGCGCTGCTCCGCCAGCCACCTGAGGCTCAAGCATTCATGAGCCTTGGAAGAGCTTGAGCAAGGAGAGTGACCTGACCAGGTTGTACTTTTATGAGGACATCCACACATGTGAACACATTCATGCAAAATAGGCATACATTTGCAGAGCACACGTGCTCATGACCCAGCAGAACATGTCTCCTGCGAGGTGCACACAGCCCTGGGTCAGGCACTGAGGTAGAGACAAGACTTAATGCCTTATCCCCGCAGAGCTTCAAAGTCTGATAGAAGAGGTAAAACGTATATTCGTGTATAAAACAAGAACATAAGAATATGCAAAAATGCATGTGTGGACTGGTCCTCTCACTATCCTCAGGTCCTGGCTCATGGCCAGTATTAAATAATTATGTTGAATGAATGGAATGCTCTGGGAGGTACCCACATATGAGCCTGAATCCACACACTTAGCACAACAGACTTCCTGTTCTCTAAAGATTTGAGACTTAGTCCTCTTGATCAGACATCCCTAAACTATGGCCCACAAGCTGTGTCTAGTTGCCAACTGTTTTTGTGTAGCCCATGAGCTAAGAGTATACTGACTTTTTAAATGGTTGGGAAAAAAATCCAAAGAACTGTTATTTGGTAGTAAGTGGAAGATATTTGAAATTCACAAAGTTTTATTGGCACTCAGCCATGTTTACTCATTCACATTTAGGGGTGCTTTCACACCACCAGCAGAGTGATTGCAATAGAGACCATCTGGCTTGCAGAAAGAGTCTGCAGAATCCTGCTCTTAAGAAACCAGGCTGGGGGTAAAGGGATAGAGCCCTGGAGAAGGCTGTTTTCAGGCCCAGTCCATTCTCACTTTCTTGCCTGCTGTCCTTCTGAGCAGCCACAAGTCCAGAGTCCAGCCTGTGAATCTGGACTGCTGTTTGCCCATCTCTGGAAAGGAGACAATAATTGAATGGGTTTGTCAGAGGGTTTAGTACCCTTACAGGCAGCCACCTAAGAAACCGTGTGATTGTACCTGGTCAAGAAAGGCTCCCACTCCAACGTGTCCCGTGAAGAAGAATATTAGGACCCGGTTAATTCTTGCCCCTTCTTTTGTCTCCTACTAGTTTTGTCCGAACTGCCATTCCTTTCACCCAAGAACCACAAAGAGATAAACCTGCCAACGTCCAGCCTTATTACCTCTATGGGTCCAAGGTACGTAGTCTTCTTGCCCCTGTCCTACTTCCAAGAGGTGCTAGTGGGAAAGAACAAATGGCATAGTGTCCCCTGCATCAGAAAAGCAAGAAGGTGCCAACACAGAGGCAGCAATGAGATCCAAGCAGAAACAACTGCGAGTATATTCATCTTTATTTGTTGCTGCTAGCAGGGGTACGGGTGCACACAGACCTGGGGGGCTGGATCTTGGGCAGGAACTACCAGAAAGGACTTCACTGAGGTGAGTGGGGAGATAGGCGTGTAGGGCTTCTCATCCTGGCATCCACTTCCTCCAGTTGCTCGACTGATTCATTGCAGTATCATCCTGTGATTCTGGAATTTTGTGCCCCATAAATATAAGGGATTGGCAGACAGGACATGGTTGGGAAGGCAGAGGCTGAAGGAAATCCCAGAAGGCGGGAGCGGGAGCTAGAGCTGGAGCTGGAGCTAGGAGACAGGCCTTCTTCTTGTTGCTGCCTTGTTCACAGCACACATCCCGACTGAACATCCCAGATGGTGCCCTAATCTAGACCTTCAGTCCTTTGCCAGTCATTAAGCAGACGTTTATTAAGTACCCCACTATAGATCCAACTGGGCTAGATTCTATATGCTGGGATGCATCAGAGATTAAAACAGGTGTTATCTCTACTCCCCTTAAGTTCCATTTCCACACCAGGGTGGGAAAAGGGGAACAACGTTCACAAAGTGTCACCAACGCTGTGAATATGTACTGTGTGTATGCGTGAACCCACTGTAAGGTGACACATCAACAACAGCAAAGCCAACAATTTTCTTTGTAATGGAATAAAAATGGCCACCTTTGACCTCCTTTTCAAAAAGTAAGCACAGATGGCCTTAGAAGAGGAACTAACCTGGTAAATAAACGGTGTTAGAAAAGGTCCTCCTTGAGGTCAGGAGCCCAAGACTTGGAAGTGGGATGAACCAAGACATATAGTCTAGAAGCACATTTTACAGAAGACTACTGTGTGGAGCTGCCCCCTTCCCACCTGTTACTCCCCAAAACGAGGCAGTATGGCCGGACGGTCACCACCCTCCCTCTGTAAGGCACGCATGTCAGGGGCATCCCGGGTGGCAGCGGCACCGACTTGGGCTCCAGCTCCTGGTTCCGCTTCGGCTCCAGAGTTCTTGCGTGGCATTTCCTCCAGGGGGAGCCCCTGCACATCTTCCTCCCTCTGGCCCAGAGCTGGGACCTCCTCTGGCCATCTCACCAACCCATTGGCCTCCTCCATGTGGCCGGCTCGGTAAGACCAGCGAGGCTCGTGGCAGCGGATGCACCAGAACTGCAGGCAGATGAAAGCCAAGACGGCTGTGAAGCAGGCCAGCAGAATGGCCATCAGCACCCAAAGGGAGATTTGGGGGTCCACCAGGGAGCTTCCCGCAGCCAGCGGACTCTTATCCAGGGTGTGGAACATGGTGCAGTAGTGCCTGTAGGGGAAGGCAATCTTCTTGCAGCTGATGCACAGGAAGTAGAGGGTGGAAGGGGCGAGGTGTTCCAGCACCACAGAGCTGATGGTGCGAGGCACCTTCTCCTCGTGGTGGAAGCTGTAGCGAAGGTAGCCGGAGAAGATGCTGTTCCAGTTGGGCCTGTACATAATATGGTAATAGTCCTCCAGGCAGGGCTCCGAGGACGACCAGGAAATGATGGCTCCCGTATAAGACACGTTCCCAACTTCGATGTTCATCCTGATCCTGAAACCAGAATCAAAGAGCGTGACAGCCCCTTACGTAGTAATCAGTTAGGATAATCACAGTCACCTTTACTGGACATTCAAGGTGGGGACTAATGTTGCCCTCATTTTACAGACATAGGAATGGAAGCCAAGAGATCATGTTACTCAGCTAGGCATAAATGAGAAACGCAAGAACAAAAGTGCAGATCAGGGGTGTCTCAGGCCGAAGCTGGAGGACTTCAGGCCCACATCCCTCAGCCTCACCCTGCCTGGCTCAGCCTTCAAGTACAACATTGTTCACAACCCTTAAAAAAAGAAAAAAAGGCAATCAAAGGAGTAATCAGGACAACTCAGAATCCCCTTTAGTCACCGAAGGTCTGTGAGCTCTAAGACAAGCAGTTGTTTCACCTACAATAGCCCCCCTGGACCTCCCGCTTCTGCTCCAGGTGCTGCAAGCTCAGTCATCTAGAACATTCTGCCCGCTGCTTTTTTTAGCCTTCCAGTTCTGTTGCCCATAGAGAAGATTTGCGTCATCACTCGTTGGCAGCTGATTTCTTCCCAAAGCCTCTGCTCATGTTTTGTTTGTTCAAAGCCCAAGATACCCAGGAAATTAGTTTCACAGGTCAAGACAGTCAGCTGCTAATACCAGCATAACTGCTACTATTTAACAATACTACTGGTATATGAATGTTGGTAATGGTAATAACCAAACATGAGTGAGTAGTTGCGGTGTCACAGGTTATGCTAGATGCTTAACATACAATAAATCTCCTTTGTTCTCCATCACACCCTCTGATCTAGATCCCCATTTTGCAGATGAGCAATCTGATATCACTCAGCTAATAGGTAAGAGGAAGACTCAAAGCCACTTAACCACTGGATTTCCAAATGCAAGGCTGCTGGGTTTTGAAAGTGATTGTGAAATGAGATGCTGGTACTAAGACCCAATTGCTGTTTTTCCAGATAAATCAAATGAACCCTCTTCAGATTGCCAGCCCTCTTGCTTTGGTAGGAGAGAGCCTTCTTCAAGCCTTTTTAGTCTCTCCTGAATTCTATCTCTTTGAGAGATACAGTTGCCCTCCACTGAATTTCCCCGGATCTAAAATTCAGGGACAGCCATTTTCAGCCTGTGTATGTTCACATATGGGTCTCACGCAGCTCTAGTCTCTGCACCTCTTCTCCCACGTGAAATACAGATGGTTTTGTTTTAGATTACAATGATTAGGAAAAAAATCAGTCGATCTGATTTTAACCTGAATTAGATAGTAGGCCAAACTGTATTCCATTACGAGCTGCTTTCTCTCCTCCCTCCAACCTTTTGTTTTCATGCCAATATTCCTAGAGAAGGTGAGTTGCAGGAAAATGCATAGCATTGCGTGATTTTTCAGTCCTTGTTTTTCTTCTCTAAAGGTGACAGTGAACTGAAGTGCTCAGGTACAGTTCCCTTCTATTTGGCTGGAAATTTCTTCCCAGAAGCATAGGTAATGATGAAGGACAAGAGAGGTGTGCTCAGATCCCTCCAGGGAAGGTCATTGCAAAGGAGACTGCATATTCGCACTCCCTCTGTCCGGATCCTTCTCATACACATCCATCCACCCCACCCCACACATCCCCATAAACACACTTCCCACCACAGTGAAAAGAGCTTAATTCATTACTTAAGGTGCAGAGGCAATGGCCTTCGTAAAACCCTTCCATCGGAGGTGATCAGAAATCCTGTTTCTTTTCATTAATCTTTTCTCCTATTTGCCTTGCATCTGCTCCTGGCTGTCTGCAGACTGAGTTCCCAACAACAGACATTTTTAAGGACTTTCTGTCAAAACACCAGCATCGTCGTCAGTTTTGGGAACCAAGTCAGTCACCCTTACTTATTTTTCTTCCTTTGCTTCTGTTTCTAAATCCCCCCTATTTTTAGATATTCATATTACCATTGCCCAGCCTTCTTCCAAACAGAGTGTAAAAGGAAAAGCCACTTCCATCTCCAAGAAGAGCCGTTTATGTCCCTTACCTGATGCTTGTGGTGGGTCTGGTTAGAGCACAGCGCTCAGAGGCAGAGCAGACCAAAGCTGATAGTGGCTTCTCCCCTCCTCTGCTCTGGGCTCTCCTTGATGTCTCTCCAGCCGGTCTGAGTAATCCCACTGTCGCCCCCAGTGCTCACATTATTCATTTCTTCAGATCAGCATCATTCACCATGGCAACCAGCAGGCATCTGTATGCACGATGCTTTCAGGGACCAGTCTGGAAAGGCTTTTGCCCAGTGAGAGGAGCTCTTTCCTTTGGCCAAAAAAGGGAAAATAGTCCCCTGCAAACCAGTCCTTGGAATGGTACTATTTCTTCCAAGACTGCTGTATTTTCTCTCTAATTGGCTAGTTGTTTTTTGACCCATCTAGACCCTCTTTAAACAATGATTTCAAATGCAAAGACGCCTGTCTCAGTTATCCCACCACTGAACTTCATCCTCATCTCCCACCCCCTCAGCCCTGCACCTCCTATGTATATCCCCTGCACCTCACCTCTGTATTGTTGTCTGCTGTGGAATTACTTGGTTGTATGATGCTGGGCAAGACCCTTTTATTCTCTGGGCCTCAGGTCCATCATCTGTAAAGCTTGGATTTGGGTTGATCAGGATAGTAGGTAGAAAACATGAGTACAACCCCTACCAGTCCTGAACCTCTGTCAGGCTTGCTAAGCCATCATGGTACTGATACTGGTTTGGTTTGAGTGTCCCCCCAAAAGTCAGGTCCACAAAGAATCTCAGAATATGACCTTATTTGGAAATGGGCTCTTTGCAGATTTAATTAATTCAGGATCTTGAAATGCTATCATTCGGGATTTAGGAGGAACCCTAAATCCAGTGACCAGTATCTTTAAAAGAGAAAGGAAAGGGGAGATTTTTTAAATTAAGGTATCATTGAAATACAGTCTTATAAAGGATTCACATGAGCAACACTGTGGTTATTACATTTATTCATATTATCAAGTCTCCCCCACACACCCCATTGCAGTCACTGTCCATAAACATAGTAAGCTGCTATAGAGTCACTACTTGTCTTCTCTGTGCTACGCTGCCTTCCCCATGCCCCCCACTACATTATGTGTCCTAAACGTAATGCCCCTTAATCCCTTTCTCCCTCCCTCCCCACCACCTTCCCTTTCATAACCACTAGTCCCTTCTTGGAGTCTGTGAGTCTGCTGTTGTTTTGTTCCTTCAGTTTTGCTTGTTGTTACACCCCACAGATGAGTGAAATCATTTGGTACTTTTCTTTCTCCGCCTGGCTTATTTCACTGAGCATAATACCCTCTAGCTCCATCCATGTTGTTGCAAATGGTAGGATTTGTTTTCTTCTTATGGCTGAATAATATTCCATTGTGTATATGTACCACATCTTCTTTATCCATTCACCTACTGATGGCCACTTAGGTTGCTTCCATATCTTGGCTATTGTGAATAGTGCTGCGATAAACAAAGGGGTGCATATGTCTTTTTGAATCTGGGATCTTGTTTTTTTTGGGTAAATTCCTAGGAGTGGAATTCCTGGGTCAAAAGGTATTTCTATTTTTAGTTTTTTGAGGAACCTCCATATTGCTTTCCACAATGGTTGAACTAATTTACATTCCCACCAACAGTGTAGGAGGGTTCCCCTTTCTCCACATCCTCACCAGCATTTGTTCCTTGTCTTTTGGATGTTGGCCATACTAACTGGCGTGAGGTGATACCTCATTGTGGTTTTAATTTGCATTTCCCTGATAATTAGCGATGTGGAGCATCTTTTCATGTGCCTGTTGGCCATCTGAATTTCTTCTTTGGAGAAGTGTCTGTTCATATCCTGGGCCCATTTTTTGATTGGGTTATTTGCTTTTTGGGTGTCGAGGCATGAGTTCTTTACATATTTTGGGTGTTAACCCCTTATCAGATATGTCATTTACCAATATATTCTCCCATACTGGGATGATGCCATAAAGGATGCCTTTTTGTTCTACTGATGGTGTCCTTTGCTGTACAGAAACTTTTTTGTTTGATGTAGTCCCGCTTGTTCATTTTTGCTTTTGTTTGCTTTACCTGAGGAGATGTGCTCAGGAAAACATTGCTCATGTTTATATTCATGAGATTTTTCCCTCTGTTTTCTTCTAAGAGTTTTATGTTTTCATGACTTAACATTCAGGTCTTTGATCAATTTCAAGTTTACTTTTGTATATGGAGTTAGACAGTAATCCAGTTTCATTCTCTTACATGTAGCTGTCCAGCTTTGCCAACACCAGTTGTTGAAGAGGCTGTCATTTCCCCATTGTATGTTCATGGCTCCTTTATCATATATTAATTGGTCGCATATGTGTGGGTCTGTATCTGGGCTCTCCAGTCTGTTCCATTGATCTATGAGTCTGTTCTTGTGCCAGTACCAAATTGTCTTGATTACTGTGGCTTTGTAGCAGAGCTGGAAATTGGGGAGCATAATCGTCCTGCTTTAATCTTCCTTCTCAGGATTGCTTTGGCTATTTGGGGTCTTTTGCAGTTCCATATGAATTTTAGAACTCTTTGTTCTAGTTCTTTGAAGAATGCTGTTGTTATTTTGATAGTAGATTGCTTTAGGCAGGATGGCCATTTTGACAATATTAATTCTGCCTACCCATGAGCACGGGATGTATTTCCGTTTATTGGTGTCTTCTTTAATTTCTCTCATGGGTGTCTAGTAGTTCTCAGGGTATAGGTCTTTTGCCTCCTTGGTTAGGTTTATTCCTACGTATTTTATTCTTTTTGATGCAATTGTAAATGGAATTGTTTTTCTGACTTTTCTTCTAGTTCTTTGTTAGTATATAGGAATGCCATAGATTTCTGTGTATTAATTGTGTTATCCTGCAACTTTGCTGAATTCAGTTATTAGCTCTAGTAGTTTTGGGGTGGATCCTTTAGAAGAGAGGAATCTATACATGGCCTTGGAGTCCTTCTCCACACAAGCATTCCCAGAAACTGCTTACTAGTCTGTCAGTCAGAGTTCCCACCAGAAGTGGAAGCTGTTTATTACCCCCAATTGGTTGATCCCAAAGTTCCTTTTCTTTCAAGAATCCTACTTTGCTTCCTTGCCCTTTTCCATTTCCCACAAAGGTTCATCTGTCTCTGAGAGTCCGCACCTCCCTGTTCCCCTCAACCTAGAAATGTGGCTACCATTCCATTGGGGAGATCACAGAGCACGTCTGAAAAAGAGAATGAAGTTCTGTCATCTTACGCCACCAAGTTTGTGGTAATTTGTTGCAGCAGCCCTTGCTCATATAGATTTAGACCTGAAATATTTTACACATACTACGTTTTTAAAAGTCAGCCTTTTCTTCTTGGTCCTTAGTCAGAGTATCGCAGAGAACGCACGAGAGTCTCCTTGTGACTCACGTCAGTGATCCAGAAAGTTGTGACGCATTGCCTGGTGCGTCGCAGACTCTCTCCTGGCCAAGGGGCTCTGAGGTCTGGAGTGTCAGGGAGCCCAGGGTCCCCTGAGTACACGCTTACTCTGTGGCTTACCCATGGCATTCGGTCTTCCCAGGGGCTTGTCTAAAATCTGCTGTAATGTGTGCTAATGGTGACTCCCTGCCGAGCGTAAAAGCGTCCCCTCCACTGAAAGGCCAACATGGTAGTTTGCAGGTGCCTTTTGTGAGAGGGTTATTTTGAGCGGAATACACCCAAGTTAGGGGCCTGTGGAGTGGCGAGGTGGAATTCAAGCCTTTGACGCAGAAAATGGGAATTTATTTTGAGTGCTCCTGGATGCCATTTTTAACACTGAGCTTTTTATTTGAGAAGTTAAGGCACAGAGGCCTAGAAGTCCTGTTTTTCACAGATCCCTAGAGAAGGACGGGCATTCCTCAGGCCATGTAATGATTAGCAGCAGAGCCTGGAGGGGAAACCGGGTCCCTGGCTCTGAGGCCAGGGCTGGCCCTGCTCCTTTGGGCTGTCACCAGTCACCAGCAGCCCCCAGAGAAGTCAGTGCAGCCTTTGGTGAATGAGACAAGTCATCTGGGGACGCTTGCCTCAGGGGATCGCACCCCAGCCACACTCACTCTTTCTCCACCTTTAGGGAGGCCCCTTCTGCAGCATATCTGAATTGTATGTAGCCTCTTCAGCTGTGGGGCCAGGAGAGCCCTGGTTGTTTACAATAGTAAATTACTGCCCGGGGACATCCGCCAAGGTCTGAGTCCCTGTGCCCTTCCAGAAGGTGGCAGTAAAGGGATGATGTGAGGGCATACCTCGGCCCCAAAGCTGACTGGCACCCAGGAGAAGGTAGTGGTGCAGAGTACAGGCCCTGAAATCCCAGGTAGGTTCAAATGCTGCCAGTGTGGGCTTGGACAAATTCCCTCACTTTTATATACCTGCATAACTCCTCTGTAAATGCAAATATCAAAATTACTGCCTTAGTGTGTTAATGTGGAAGTGAGCTGACCCCATCTCTGTAAAGTGCTGGGCTCAGGAATAGCTACGTTATTAAAAAGAAAAGGTCAGTGGGACAGAGCCATTTCCTGAGGTGGCTGTAACTTCATCCAGAAGCTGTGGGCAAGGTGTGCACCCTGCGTGACACTTCCTCATTTTTTCTGAAAACAGTTTTATTATTATTTTAATTAAGGTATCATAGATACACAATCTTATGAAGGTTTCACATGAGCAATGTTATGGTTCTAACACTCACCCATATTATCAAGTCCTGTCCACCCCATTGCAGTCACTGTCCATCAGCACAGTATAAAACAGCTTTATCATTTTTAAATATATATATAACCATGCATACATTAATATTTTAAAAGTCAAAGACAGCAAACTCATACAATTCAGAAATAACCACTGAGAACATTTTGGTGCATTATACCTGTGTTTTCTTGTTTTGTCCATGCAGCAACTTTGAGGAAGGTCCCCCATTGTACAAAGGGGGAGATCAAGGCTCTGAGAGGTTAATTAACTTGACCATCATCACAAAGCAGGGTTGTAGCAGAGGAATGCTCTGAGCCTGGCTCCGTCGGTCCCTGGAGCTGGAGCTCCTGGCCAGCCTCTGCGGTGCTCTGCTCTTCTGCTTATGCTGTTCTTCAGTCAGCAAAAGCCCAGAACAACTCTTTGCCTTGTGGTCAGCTTCTCTTGAGGAGTAGGGACAGGAACCAGCAGTATAGTAGATTCCAGAATGATGGGAACAGGCAAGGAAGTAAAAGACTTCAGAGGGACATCCAACTACCTCAGTGTAGCCGACAGAAGTAGGGAAAACACCGAATACATTTGGAAAAATACTGTCAGCAAGTGTCCTTTTCTGAAGTCTCCTGCTCTGGAGTCTGGGGTCAGGTACCCCTGACTCAGAGCTCTCAGAGCTCTTCATTTAGAGTTAGGGATGATATTAAATATAAAAAACATTTAACAAGTAGTCTAATAACTGAAATTAGTTTATGAGTCAACCCTTTAAACATATTCTCTGAGTAAATGAGAGTCTATCCTAAAACTACCTTCCAGGTGATAGAGATTGTGGCACAAATCAGTCCTTAAATTGCACCAGTAATTTCCCAATGACTTTTCAGTCTTTAGAAATTGTTGATGTGATCTTTTGTTTGGTATAGTTGTCTCTAGCTAAACATTGCCCTTGTCTGAGCCGTGATTTGACCTCAGGGAAATGGGTCATCCTCTCGCAGTGTCCTCTCCACTAGGTCAGAGTCCTCAGACCCCGGGACCTAGTGCTTTGCCACATCCTGCTGGGCTCATCCCAGCCGGGTCCGTGCCCTGCTGCCAGCACGCCCCCCACAGCCTGAGCAGGGGAGCCTGCATTGGCCCCGCTGTTCTCATGTCCACATGGCACTCCCAGGCTGCACAGCAGTATGAATCCCCCACTCCAGAAGAGCTTTGTCATATGGCCACAGTTGATATATACGGTGTAATATCCTGTATTCTACCTTGGGCGAGTTATTTAACTTTGCTTAGATTCCTCCTGTACAGCATAGGGGTGATTGGACCTGCCTTACCTGGTGTAGTAGCCGACAGTGGGGGCTAGATAGCAGGTCCTCATCCTGCAAACTGGAGAAAAGGGCTTTACGGACGTGATTAAGTGAAGGATCTTGAGATGGGAGGATTATCCTGGGTTATCAAGATGGGTCCAAAATCCATCATGTGTCCTTAACAGAGGGAGACACACAGAAGTTACACACATACAGAGGAGAAGCCCAAATCTCAAGAGAGATTTGAAAATTGGAGTGAGGCTGCCACAACTCAGGGCATCGCTGGTGCCCCAGAAGCTGGTAGAGGCAAGAAATGGTCCCCCAGTGAGTCTCTGGAGGGAGTGTGGCCCTGCTGACATCTTGAATTTGGCCCAGTGATTCCGATCTTGGATCAGGGATTCCAAAACTATGAGAGAATAAATTTCTGTTGTTTTACCAGGTTTATGGTAATTTGTTACAACAGCCACAGAAAACTAGTACAGATGGATAGTGATAAAGGAATTACTGTGTGGAACTATTCATACACAGAGAAGCGTTATACACTTGCCTATCATATGGGTATAGGTTATTTAAAAAGTGATAACATCGGTTTCCTTCAAAAATGTTAGCATCTCTAAGTATTAAAGCTTCAGTCTGACATCTACAAACAGGAAGATGGGTCCCTGTTCTCCCTCTTACCTTCTCCAAAAGACTTTATTCATGACACAAGAAAAGAGGAGCATCATCTTTAGAGGTCTCTACAGCAACTCCCTTGAATTTTCCCTCCCCTGAGCCAAGAAGACCAAGAAGGAACCCAGATGGAGACTCAGCCTTTCTTCTCACTGAATGCCAAGAAGAGACAGACAGAAACATCAGCAGTTTTACCCAACCCTAGCAATGGATTTGAACCTGTAACTCAGAATCTATCAGTTGGTTAACCCCTCTTAACCTGTGATCTTTCCCGACAGTGCTGTTGCCATGGCATTCATTTACTGAGCCATCGTTATCTGGAGGGCTTTGACAGAGTTGAGCTGCAGCTCTCCACCCTGATTTAGAGAGCCCTGTTTGTGTTTCTGGGCTGATGGTATTCAGATTGTTCAAGGAACATTAGAGAAATTTTAACTAAAACAGGAAATTAGAAACACTTTTAATTCCTCTTGGGATCTCTGAAAACAGCAATTGTGATTCCAGAAAGTGAGATGCAAATTAGTTGCAAATTAAGTTCACCGAATAAATAGACCTCATTGTTTGCAGTGCCTGGCTGTGTTTACCATCTGATGAGAGACCTTAGGACTAAAAGTCTGCAGCACTTTAAAAATGGTGAAAATGATAACTTCTATGCCTATTTTACAATCTTTTTAAAGTCTGTATACAGATAATATTACAGTACTCAGATCTGCCAGATCAAACTCCCCATTCTTTCTCTCTCCTTAAAGTACTATTTTGCCTTTTTTTTTTAAATGCGCATCTATGTCACATATTAGTAATGTGGCTTAAATTCCTGAATCAGGATTGTTTATTTATTGAGATCTCATAAAGTTATCTATTTTGTGCAGTATGGATTTAAGCACTGATTGTGAGTGAGGATTCTAAACAGGATGCATAATTAGCTTCTAAGGCAGGCCCATTGGCTGTAACCTGAGTCCGCAGGCTCAGCTCAGTGTCAGAGATTAGTAGTGAGTTTTCAACACCTCACATCATATTGCCTTCCTGTTTTTCTTTGCCCAACCTCAGAAAATGCCCAGGCTCCCCTACTCCCACATATTCTCAATAGGGCCCAGCCTCCTGTTGAGCCAGCAGGTCAGACGGGTGCCCTGCGGGGGTGTGTGCATGCCCTCTCCAGCATGTGAGTGTGTTTCCTCTTGCATGGATGTGGTGTCCTGGGAGGGGTGGGGGAGTGTGGGGAGCTGTCCACTCAGAAGGAGGAGTTGAATTCTGCTGTTTCAGGCCATCCTTCCTGACCTCTGGCCATCAAGGAGGCCTAAACTTCTGGTCTAGACCAGAATCCAAGACTGATGTAGGAACCTTAACAAGAGGCCTCCTGTGTGCATTGAATGGGTCTGTATGGGGAACTTCTTAAACCCTTTTAAACAATTGTAAAATTATTCTCCTCCCCTGCCCAGGACTGAGGAGGGCTGCTGAAGAGTTTCCATCCATCTGAATGTATTTTCACCTGTGCTTCCCAGGAAGCTTGTACTGGAAGCTCCTTGGGTGGGAGTGAGGGTTAGGAAGACTGCTAATCAGCATGAGCACCCAGCAGACAGCATTGGGGCTTGAACCTCTGAGGGGAGAGTACGCATATGTACAGGGCTCCCTTCCAGCCACCTCTGCCGTGTTTCTCAACCTCCGTGTGGACACTTGCAGCTGTGAGGGCTGCTACTCGGCAGTCTGCTGTTAGCTTCCATCTTAATAATACTGTAATTATCGAATAAAAATTGCATATTTGGTGCATTCCCTCAGCTGTGCTATCTTGGTTTAAGGCCAAGGATAACAAAAATACCATAGACTAGGTGATTTAAACAACATGTATTTATTACCCAGAGGCTGGCAAGTCCAAGATGATGGCACTGGCAGATCAGGTCTGGCGAGGCCCCACCTCCTGGTTTACAGATAGCCTTCCCACTGCATCCCCCATGAAGGAGAACAGAGTGAGCGAGCAAGCTCTAGCTGTCTTCTTACAAGGGCATTAATCCCATTCATGAAGACTCCACCCTCATGACTTAATTACCTCCCAGAGGTTCCACCTCCTAATACCATCACATTTGGAGTTAGGATTTCAGCATATGAATTTTAGGAGGATACAGCCATTCAGTGCATAACATGCACAGGTCATAAGTGTACATACAGTTTCATGAGTTTTGACAAATGTATACTTCTGTTTAGTCAACAACCCAAGCAACATGTAAGGCATTTCCATCAACTGCAAGGTTCTTTTGTGCCCCTTCTAGTCAGTGTCCTTCCCCTGCCAGAGGTAAGCCCTGATTTGTTTGGTGTTTGCTTTATACTCCTCAATCCTAGAATGGGAAACAGGAGAATACAGAATGGGAGCTTCAATAATAGGACCAGAACTAAGATATGCTCGCTTAGGAGAGTACGCATGTCCTAACCTTTAGGGCCCCAGGGACCTCACTCCCCTCACCCTAATCCCAGCCCTTTACGATAGGGTGGCCTGTTACGGAGACAGTAAAATGGGAAAATGGTATGGCCTGGCCCTGTGATCTGCTAAATCAAGCTTGGTGATTCATATGCTTCCAGGATTTGCTGTACTTTGACCTCAGTGAACACCAGGCTCTTAAGTCAGTTATATCCCCCTCCCTACACAAACTATTCCTGCCCCATCACATTTAGAAATCACTAGTAACTATATAAAAGATTTCCTCCCCCAGGTTCAGACAGGCTTTGCTGTGACAGTGCATCAGTGTTCACTGCAGAAGGCTGCTCTTGTTCACATTCCAACCTATATGTGGGCACTAGCTTACGAACTATTATTCAACCTGCTGGATGAGTGGGTGTTCTGACTCCTCCCGTATTGTTGTTATTAGTGGGTACTCTAATTGTGCTTTTCATGTATCCTTGTTATTAGTGGGTACTCTAATTGTGTTCTTCATGTATCCTTGTTATTAGAGGGTACTCTAATTGTGATGGTTGTTTTGTAAAGTTTAGAATAATTTGTATATAGTAGAACATACTTAATGTAAAACCTAGACTGAGCATAATTAAGTTGTCCTCTGATGGCTCCAAAGGTAGTTGAGAATCTTGCATTCCTCCAAAAGCATCATTACAATTCCTGTTGAATTCCTATAGAATTTCTAACTAGCCAACACATAGAGAATTTCAGCTACCAGAATATCAGCTATGGTCTTCCCATATTTGCATTTGCCATTTGCAAATTTTTATAATTCCAGGTAGGAAAACTACACTCAGAACCAAGTTTTAAAGTGAAGCCTTACCTAAAAGACCAGATATGGTTATAATAGAATCCAGCTTCCAAAGGCCACCATTGTAAGTAGAGGTGAAGAACGCAGACTTCGGAATCAAGCCTACCTGGGTTCAGATCAGGGCTCAGTTTACCTATGAATTGTGTGACCGGACCAAACTACCTTGAGCCTCAGTCCCCTCCTCTGTAAAATGGGGCTAAAAATTATGTGTATCCATACATTTGTTGTGTAGATTAAATGAGATGCACCCGGAGGTCTTCACAATGCCTGGCATAAGGCGCTCCCCTAAGTAGCAGCATTTCAAAAGCAAAGGCAATGATAACTTTAGAGTCTTATAAGCCATGTGAGAACAACTGATGGCCTTATGTTTTGGTCATATATTCTCAGACAGAAAGAGATCTTAAAGAGAGTCCACTAATTAAGTGAAGGTGTCTCACGGAGTCCAGAGCATGACAGAAGGGGCCGGGGCTCTAGTCCCCCGGTCGGCACCCAAGCAGAACAACTGTTTTGTCTCACACACTGGGTTCCATCTTTCCTGTGGACTGCTACTTGAAAAGTTATGAAACACCTGATTTAACCCAATCCCCTTATTTCACAGATGAAGAAACTGAGGCTTAAAAAGCCTAGGTGATTTCCCATGCACTTAGCAGAGGCTTCTGACTGCCAGGCCAGTTCATTCCCAAGACCCCATCTGTTAGAGATGGAGACAATTAAAAATAGAAGAAAATGTTGAATCAGCTATCGAGTCTTCATATGGTTCTTCTAGTGCCAAACATGTCTCTAGAGAAAGGAAGTTATCTGTCTTACCCTCACCCCATGGCTCAGTTTGTAGAAGTCCTGGTTTGCATGTAGACAGTCAGTCATACGTGGCGGGAGTCCCTGTAAAAATGATATTTGCCCGGAAGTCCTTTCTCCTCTTTGGCCAGGCAACTCCTCTCCATCTAGTGATCTGTACTCCATCCTGTGGTTATTGATCATATCTCTCTCCATGGCCAGAATCTTACAAACCCATTCACAGGGTTCCCCGTGAGAGAGAGTGGATGACGTCAGGTTTGTATCAGCAAAACATCTCCCACCAGCACTCATGCCACATCTATTCAGTTCTCAGCTGCTTACTTTGCTACAACCTCTGTTTTCCAGCCTCTCAACATTGCCTACAGCCACATCTACAGCTCCTACAGGAACTTTGTGGGGCCCCCTCATTTTAAGACCATCTGCAGACTCCTGGGTTACCAGGGCATCGCTGTGGTCATGGAGGAACTGCTGAAGATCGTCAAGAGCTTGGTAAGGACGGACCTCAGTAAGGCCTGGGACCTGCCTTCAGCTCTGTGTATAGGTATCACCACGGGAATCCTTTGTCCTTATCCCTTGGTTTCTCTTAACATTTCTGTGCACCTTCTGATGTGTGGCTTTGCTTCTCATTTTTCTGACCCAGAGCTCGCCGCTTATATTTATGACTGAACTCAACAATCCTGATTTTGACTGACTTTGAGGCCTACCACTGACTGCTCACACTCCCCTCCTGTGCTGTGTTTTCTCATTTGAGTGTGGCAAATCTGTGACACATGTGCTGTGCTCTTCCCCTCGTGTGCTCATGGCAGACATCTCTAATCAATCACCATGCTTTTTCCCCCTGGGATTTCTTGCTAAACACTGGTACCAATACTGTACTGGCCTCAAGGGAACCCTGTATCTGCCCAGATATGATCATCTGAACCTCATTTAGTTCCCCACAACACTGCTAAAACAAAGCTGAAATATTTATACAAGATTTTCCTGAAATTTTGAGGTGACAAAAGAGTAATAACTGAAGTACCATATAACCATGTCAGGAATAGCAAATGGGATTCACCTGCTAACTCCTCCTGTGGCAGCTGTGTATGGGCCATGGGTAGGTAGAGATGGTGAAGTTGAATCCAGAGTTATATAGGAAAATGTGGAAATTGATTAAAGATGTCCGCCTTGGATACAGGAGGGATAAATGTGCTGTGTAGTTTCCATGCTTTAATTAGATGATGTGTCTCCTCCAAACTTCCTGGCCTCATTTCATTTTAGCTCTTAGTCTGGAGCTCATGTAAGTACCCCAGCCCTAGGAAGGATCCCATACCTAGAAATTCCCCTTCTGGAAGTCTGTGAGCCCAAGGAAGTAAGAGAGAGCTCCTTGTTCTATATTATAAAGGCCCATTTCCCTTCTCTAGGGCAGATGTCCCCCACCTTTGGGCAAGAACCTGCTCCCACCTCCCAGGGAGAGACACCTCACTGTCAGGCAGCTTGGGCTAATATGAAAACATACTGCAGACTGGGTGGCTTACACAACAAATGTTTATTCCTCACAGTTCTGGATAATAGAAGTCCAGGACCAGGGTGCAAGCATCGGTGGGCTCTAGTGAGGCCACGCCTCCTGGTTCACAGCTGCCTTCTCACTGTGTCCTCCCACGGTAGAGATCATCCCTCTCTCGTCTCTTCTTAGAGGGGCATTAATCCCATCATGAGGGCCCCACCTCCCAATATCACTGCGTTGGTGATCAGGGTCTCAACATATGAATTTTAGGGGGATACAAACATTGAGTCCACAGCAACTACCCACAGTCCGCACAGAACCCCCTCACGCTCCAGGAGGCCCACATTCAGCCCAGAGGGGCACATGGGCAGCAGCGATGGCCTGTTTCACTCATCTTGTGCTCCTCTTTTGTCAGCTCCAAGGGACCATTCTCCAGTATGTGAAAACACTGATTGAGGTGATGCCCAAGATCTGCCGCCTGCCCCGGCATGAGTATGGCTCCCCAGGTTGGTGATGGGCAACAGGGCAGGGTGGTGATAGGGAAATACTCCGGGCCCAGCCACGGTGGGAGGGCTCCAGCCGTCCACCTTGGAGTATGTGCTCCTCTCATATGCAGGCCTGCAGAGCGCTGGGCTTGCATCCTACCGCTGCCACCAGCTTGAGGGCCTTGAACAATTCTTAATCCCTCTGGGCAGTAGTATCGTCCTCCATCAGTGAAGGTGAATGTCGCCTGTTGGGCCTGCCTCACAGGACTGCTGGGAGCTAGCAGAGGGCAGCAAATGTGCGACGTTTAAATACTGAACAGCAAAAGGGACAGAAGTCAGACAAAGACAAATACCGTACGATTTCACTTAGGTGTAGAATCTAACCCACAAAACAAGTGAACAAACAAAATGGAAATGGACTCATAGACCCAAAGAACAGACTGGTGGTTGCCATAGGGGAGGGGTTGGGAGATAGGGAGAATAGGTAAAAACAGGAAAAATCCATGAAAATGTTTGATATCGCAACCTGGGTGATGGTTACGTGAGTATAGACATATGTCAGAATTCTTCAAGCTGTACATTAAGATTTGTGCATTTTATTGTATGTACCTCAATATAAAAAATTTTTTAATAATAAACAATGAACAGTAAGGTTTACTTGCAGAAGTCTTCATTAGCTCAGCACCTCTAGGATTCCTTTCTCTGTCCATTTTTGGGAGACTGTGTCCCAGGCGGTGGTACAAAGTGACATTTCTAAGGTGAACCAAGGAACAGGAGTTTTTGCCACTCAGCTTCTGGGCCGAGAAATAATTCTTTCTTTTCCTACCAGTGAATGGAGCAGGGACTGGATTTGGGACCTGGAGATTAGAGATAGATGGAGACTATGAGTTTGGCACTTGGTATCTTTTCAAAAAGCCAAGATGTCAGGTGCTGGGTCTGTATGATTCACAACAGGAAAGGCCTGGGACCCTAAAGCTCTGGTTTTCAATCCCAGCAGCCACACTTACTGGCTGCGTGACTATGGGCATGCTGCTTGCCCCTCTCCGAGCCTCTGGAAAAGGGAGTAACAGTGCCTACCTAGTTCATCGTATTGTTACAAGTATCCAGTGAGATACTGCAGATAAAGTGCTTAGCATGATATCTAACACCTATAAATAAACATTAATTCCTGTCATTATTAGGAATTCAGGCAACTTTTTAAAGAGACTGGACAGATCCAGAGCTGTGTGTGTGTTTTGTTTTGTTCCAAAAAGGTTTGAGCCAGCCTCCTAGCTTTCTCTAGTGCTGAGCCCTGAAGGCAGGCTCGCCCATGGGCCACGGGTGCAGGTTTGGCTCTTTGCTGTCCCATTGGGTCCTGGGCTGCTGCTCATAAGCCTGGCTGCTAGTCTCAGTTTCCTGCTAACCATGCCCCTTCACCTGCCAGGGATCCTGGAGTTCTTCCATCACCAGCTGAAGGACATCATTGAGTATGCTGAGCTCAAAACAGATGTGTTCCAGAGCCTGAGGGAGGTGGGCAATGCCATCCTGTTCTGCCTGCTCATAGAGCAAGCCCTGGTGAGTTCCGAGCCCCAAGGAAGGGAGTGTCTCCAGGCTGGAAGGGGCCCCCAACCCAACCAGGTACTTTAGGCCCCACTACTGCTGCCTGCCTGGGAGGCCCTGAGGCACAGACTCACGCCCTCGGTGTGGCGTAGGCACTACATTTCTATTCCATTTGCGGACAGCTCCAAACATTTGAACAGTGGGAGGTTCACAGTCCCTGGAGTTAGCTGCAGGACCTTGGCAACCTCTTGGAGTTTTAGTTTTCCATCCACTCATAAAACAAAAGAATTCATTGTCCGGCACTGCACTGGGGGTGTAGCAGCAGCCGGGCCCTGCCTCGTGTCCTGGGGAGCAGCAGGGAAACTGCACTGAGCAGGTCTACACAGAAATGATGTGATTACAATTACAGCAGGTGCTACAGGGGACGCGTACGGGGTCCAGCGGGAACATAAAACCAAGAACTTGGTGTGTCTTATGGGAGAGGGAGGACCTCCCTGAGGAGGTGACCTGAGAGTGAGCAGGAGTTTGCCTGGTGAACAGCTGGGGACAACTACTCCAGGCTGAGGGACGGGCAGGTCGTGTTATCTTCATTTGTTGTGAGAGGAGGCAGTGATTCTGCACTGAAGGGTAGTTTAAAGGCTGAAAGGAGACGACACATGTAAAGTGCATACAGAGTGTAATGAGCAAAAGCATGTCTCCCTGCTGCCACCCCTCAGGACCATGCAGGAGCAGTGCACTTTCTCTGCCACATTGTCCCTCCCCAGCCGCCAGCCCTCCTGGCTGATTCAGGGGCCCACTCAGCCATCACTGTCCCTCCCCACCTGTGCTGGCCCCAGCCCTGCAGGCCAGGGGTCGCGTGCAGCCCAGCAGTGGAAGGAAGCAAAGGGTTGTTATCACCAGGGCCGCTGGGCTGGGCGGGGACCCCTGGGCATCTGGTCCTGCATCTTCCTAGCCATACGCTCATTCAGCAAAGGGGCATCGCAAGCTCTACCAGGCGCCTTTCTGGGTTGTGGCTAAATGGCATGAGTAAGAGAGACCAAATTACTGCCATTTTTATTCTGGAGAAGGAGGTGATTGAAGAAGTCAGCAACCAGAGTGTGAATTCAGGTGGTGGGGTGAGCTGTGAAGGACTGAACAGGGGAGGAGGCCAGAGAGAGACGCGTGTTGGGAGACAGGTGCTGTTTTGGAGATGGGAGAACGCAGGAGCGAGCTGGTGAAAAGGCAAAGGGCGCGGGGTGGGACCTGGCTGGGGAGGCAGGCTGGGGCCTCGTGAGCCCTGTGGAAGCTCCGGTGGGTCGGGAGATGGAGAGGAGGAGTCTGGCTGACTCTTTTAAAGGCCCTTTGGCCTCAGGGAGAAGAACTGACTGTGAACCGAGTGAAGGACAAGGCTGTGTCAGGTGTCCTGCCCAGGGATCCCCTCTGAGGCGGAAGGCCCTGGAGAGGGGAGGGAAAGGAGGGAATCAGGAAGGCGATGGAAGAAAGGGAGAGAGAGATGAGGAGGTGACAATGGCCGGAGCTGCGGGCAGAGCCCAGGGGGATTCTTGCCTCTGACTTTGGGACCTGGAGGGAGCCGGTCCACTCCAGCCCTCAGGGTCCCATCTTGGCAAGGAGGGACGCCTCCCAGCTGCCCCCCAGACCCTTCCCACCAGAGAGGCTGAGATGCGCGCTGTTTTGTTCTTCCTCTGTAAGGAATAATTGCCTCGCTGTTCCCCTTTAAATGGGCTCTCGAGACAACTAACTGCTCTTCTTGATGGTAACGGGTTTTTAGCATGGCTCAGTGGGCCTAGGTTGCTATGGCAACTTAGCCTTTGGAAGTCACGGGGTTAAGATTAAGGAGGGAACACTGCTCTGCTCAAGGCCTCACGGAGACATGTAGGGGCAGCAGGAGGAGGGAGGCGGGGGAGGGCTGGGCCCCGATGCGCAGTCCTTGTTAGCACCTCCTTTCACCAGGCGCTGTGACCTGAGAGCATCAGTTAAGCTCCCCACGACAGACCCCAACAGGCAGACTGGACAGGGCTACAAGGAAAGGAAAACTTTTCCCAGGCATCCCTGCCTGGTGGTCACCTGCGTATATCACTGAGGATAGCAAGATACTCAGGGTCAGAGACCTTCAGAGGTGAGAGAGACCCCCGCAGTATCTGTGCTCCCACCCCTCTATTCATAAGTGAGGACACGGAGAGCAGAGCACAGAGGGGAGCAACCCCCCCGTAGCACATCAGCAGCAGAGGTGGAAGAATGAAAGCATAGGTTTCCAGTACTGATCCCAGTGCTGGGGCGCATCAGGGCACAGAGCAAGGTCAGGGTGCCCCAAAACTGGGCACTGTGCTTTCTACTTAGGCAGCCGGGGAAATCCATTAGCTAAGACATTTTTTGAGAATATGAGTCATGTCCTGTTTTCCTCATTAAAGACGGGTACTAATTACTAACAGCAAAGAAAAAGGAAACAAGGAAGGAAGAGGCTTTAAGGGCCACCCGTCGCGGAGAGGCTGTTTAAACTGCAGGGCTCCTCCTCTTGTGGAGGACACTGAAGCAGTGAAAAAGCATAAAGTACTGAAGTCGCTTTGCACATACCAACGTAGAGAATGGTGAAAGCCGTAATATTGAGCAAAAAAAAGCAAGTCTCAGGACAAGACACACATTACGATTCCATACATATAAAATAAACAAGAAAGTAAAACACACAAAATAACACTGCACTGAAACAAAAATCTAGAAAAAAATGCATGCCAAATAGTTGTCATTTTCTCTAGGTGTCAGGGAGGAGACTGGAATTAGAGATAAACATAACACTAGCTTTACAGAATGTCTCCTATTTTACAAGGAAAGTACCTTCATATATTATTACTGAACTAAAAATTAATTTCAAAGATGGGAGAAGTATGTAATAGTCTTAGAAAAACTGGACTGATACTGAAAATACAAAGTGAGAAGTCTTTTGCCTGTCTTTCCCTTGAGTTATTTTTTTCCTAATAGATTTGCAGTTCTCTCTGGTTTGGGGTCCCATATTGGCATATATGCTACAAACACCTTCCTCATTCTGTAGCTTGCCCTTTTTGCTTTTTAACAGAGATTATTAATATATCATTAATATGTAGGTGGAGAGAGTATAAACTGAAAAGGCTGATTACTTGGACAAAGTTATATTCTTTAAAGTATGTGCTTGCAAATGTTTCTCAAAGTTCAGGGTGCAGTATTAGTACAGAAACCCCTGTATCTGTGGAGTGGGGTTGTTTTGTTCACCTGGCATTATTAATTACGGTCTAACATGCATACAGTAATGTATGGAATATTCAGTATTCTCATAGCATATAGACTAATTGAATCATCCATTTTACTGTGGATGGACAGTTGGGTGTTTACAGAGTTAAACTGTTATGAACAAAGATGTCATGAGTACCCTTGTACATTTCTTTTCAGGGATATATGCTCTCACTTTTATTAGGTGAATTTACCTACTGTTAGAATGGCTGGGCCAATGTGTAGGCATATGTTTAGCTTCAATAGATACTGCCAAATAGCTTTACAAAGGGATGCTACCAATTTACTCTCCCATCCAGCAATGTATGAGAGTCTTAATTTCTTCACATCCTCCTGAGCACCTGGATTGCCTGACTTTTCAGCCATCGCCATTCTGGGAGATGTGTCGTGACGTCTCCTTCTGGTTTTGATTCCCCTGAAAATCGGTGATGCTGAGCCTCTTTCCATGTGGTATTGCCACTTGGGCAGCCTTTTTTGTGGAATGCTGTTCACTATTTTTGCCTTTTAATTGACTTCTCTTTTTCTTATTGATTAGTGGGCAGTATTGATATATTGTGGGTACATGTATTGCAAATATTTTCTGTGGCTTTTCTTTTGATAAACAGAAGTTCTTGAGCCTTAGTGTAGTTGTCATTTTTTCCCCTACATGGTTGATGCTTTTGTGACTTGTTTAAGAAATATCTTCCCTACTCTGAAGTCATGAAGATATGTCCTAAAGGTTTTAGAGGTTAGCTTTTTTCAAGGCTTAACAGAACTTTGAGTCTGTTCTTCACCTGGAATTGATGTTTGTGTTCAGTGGGAGGTAGAAATCCAATTCCATTTCTTTTCAAGTTGTCCCAGCACCACTGATTGAAAAGACCTTCTCCCCGCTCTACAGCGACAGTGCTGTGTGTCTGTCACTCACCTAGTGTCGGCTAAGTGTCTTGTTATGGGAGGTTCTTAAATATGTAAATGTAATCTGAAATGAATCAGCATTTAAGTATCTATTTAGAATTCTGTTATGTTTTTAAAGGGAATTCTGTTGTTAACAGCTTTTGTTTCCTGTAGTATCACCTACCCTGGGAAATCACCAGGTGGTCATTGGGGAAAGATTACATAGTTGCCAAGTTTTCTTTTGCAAATTTGTGTGGTGTTGAAGCTATCAGCCCAGTGTTCATTATGCTGATACACACCAGAAGAAGGCCCTAGTTGTTGACTTGAGCAAGCGAGGCCCTGAGTCGCTGGGAGGAGTCAGCCCTTCTGGGGACCTTTTGCTGCAGTGCCTCCCCCCAAGGACTTGAGAGTGTTCCCTGCCTTTGGCCCTGCTGTTTATTTCCCCTCTCCTCCTTCTAGTTGAATGGGCCACAGTCCACCTGCTGTCATGAGAGCATTACTTCTGTTACAGGAGGCAGCAGCAGTCCGGGCCTGAACTTGCAGAATCTAACGCTGGTCAGATCTGGGTCAGAGGCCACCCAGGGCGGGTTTCTCAAGCTCTACAGTGCTGACCTTCTGCACCAGGAACCCTTTGTTGCAGGGGCCTCTCCACCACTGGGTAGGATGCTGAGCAGCCTCTTTGGGCTTTACCCACTAGCTCCTAGGGTGACAACCAAAAGTGCCTCCAGATGCTGCCTGACGCTCCTCTGGGGGACAAAACCTCCCCTTGTGGACAGCCACTGATTTAGTGCAATCCCACACTTCGCAGATAGGAAACTGAGGCCCTGAGAGGGAGATGGCTCCCCCAGGGCCACAGCCAGTGCAGGAGTGGGGCCGAGAACCGCAGCTCCTCAGTCAGCCCACCTGGGGAAGAGGGCGTTCTGCCGACCTTGGCAGATTGCCTTGTGGGTTTTGTTTTAGTTCCCTTGCCCATCGGATTCTTCTATCCTCTGCTTCTACTTTATAGTCCCTTTTCTTTAACTTTGTTTTTCTTACTGAATAACTGAAGTCAGTTAATTGCTAGATGCCCCAGAGAAGCAGAAAGAAAACAAAAACCACATTGCTACACTAAAACTAACCACTGTTCACATTGCCAAGGATATCCTTCCAGGTGGTTTTATGTCCTGGCATATTAATATTCATTTTTTCATATATTTATTTTTTTACTTTGTTTAGTTATAAAAGTTAAAAAGTCAAAAAGAACATAGAACATTCACCATGCTGATAAAAGTGGTTACCTCTAATGAGGTGCGGTGGGCAGGGGCTAGAGGTCTTCTAGTTTCCACTTTTCACTCCAAATTTTTTTTTGAGGTGAGTGCAGTAAACATTTACTACTACCTTTTTCCCATAGGAGGAAGTACTCTCACACTTAGCCAATGTACCCAATCCTGATGCATGGGAGGTAAAACACACAAGCCCACCCTCCCACCCATCTCTGACCCTTACTCTGTATTTCTGCCTGTACTTCATCCAGGGTTATTTGTGCATAAGCCTAAGAAAGACTTCTCCAGCTGTCTAGGTGGCACATTCTGTCCCTGCACCTAGGCACCTTCAAACAGCACCCCTCGGCCCACCCCTATGTGTTTCCTCTGGCCCAGACCCAGAGCCAGATGGTGGTCTTCCTTGAAAATGAGCCAGGCTTTGTGGCAGGAAGGAATCCTGAATCCCAATAACACCTTCCCTCTCCATAGCTTGACTTACTTTTTTTTAAGAACTTTTACATCCTTTCAGACCTGTCCTAATCTGGAAAGGAAGCTGGAGAGGCTCATCAGCATATCAGGTACCTGCAAAAACGGTCTGACAGCTCTGAGTCGCTGGTTCTGGCGCCATGACCGAGAGCCCTCCACGGGCCAGGCAGTGTGTGAGACTCCAGGGCTCGGGGATGGTCGGGCCTGATCCCTTCTCTGATAGCCCTGTTTACCGTCTGTGCCCTGGCCTTCAGCTTGGAGACTTAGCCCTCTGGGGGCTGGACAGGATGATCAGAGCCTTCAACTGTGTACTTACTAAAAAAAATTAAGAAAGTGAGCCTTCCTATTTATTAACACCCTGTTGGACAGTGACAGCTTTCCAGAGTTGATGACACAAATATGTGTCGGCTGAGGTGTTTGCTCAGAATTTTAATGATGAATGTGTGTGATCCAAAAAGTTTGGAGACCATCAGCCTAGATGAAAAACAACAGAGAGAAGAGTGGTGTAAAACAAGAAGGGATCTGTGGAAACTGAAAGGGAAGATAGGAAAGATTTCCCACGTGAGGCTCATTTTGGAATCCTCAGCACCCTGTGTGATTAACTATGGCCTGATTGATGAGGGAGGACGTTTCAGCTCAGTCCTAGATGATGACTAGAAACGTCCCTGCTTTTTGTCTAAAGTCGTATTCCACTTGAGACAGAAGCAGTCACCTGAGTCCAGAGCCAACCGTAGTTATTTGAAACATATGCTTATTTCGTTAGCCTTACCAGTAATTGCCAGGAAATCAGAACCTTGGTTATTCATTTCTGTATTGATGACCTTTCTATCAGGAGACCTCAGTGGGCAGAATGCCTAGAAGCAGAGGGTTCAGGGGTCATAATGCAGTTTGCTCTGCTGATGTTGTCATACAGTGGGCATCTCAGACACCCAGGAGGCAGCAGAGCGGTCTCAGCTGTAGCTGCTCATTAAAATCACTCAAAAAGCTCCTTAAATAGCCTGTGTCTGCAGGCCACCCCACTCCAAGGGAAACAAAAATTTGTAAGTGAGGCCCCGGCTAAATTACCTGGCTAAAAGCTCCACACTTGATTCTGTGTGTAGCCAGGGTGTAGAACCTCTGATCTAGAAGGAATCTTCTTAATTAGTGTTTTCAAAGGTTAGTCACTGATGTGTCAAAGTACTATAATTCCAGCTGCTGCCTGCCCAGGCCTCTGAACCTGAAACCTGCTCTCTCAGTTAAAAATGGAGATTAGCAAATGTTAAGACACGCTGAATCCAAATGGAGACTTTCTCATTAAAACTGTGAGAAATATTGATAGGAAACTGAAAAGGAAACCCTTTCTCCTTGTGACTTACTATTACTAAATACCATTTCCCTGTACCCCCAATTCCTTCACTTTGGGAAATTCCAACCTTGGGAGACATTGACATGCACTTGAAGGAAAGGAAAAGTTACCTTCTAGGCCAGTTTCTTTCCCAGGTGACCAGACATGATTCAGATCCAGAATAAGAATTCTTTTTTCCCCTTTACAGTTCAGGGGGTGGGTGACAGGGTGGAGGTGAGACACAGTAACATTTAGCATTAATAAAGTGAGGCTTGGGTTGGTGGGGAAAGACCCCACACACACACACACAGAATCCAATGAGATTAAGTTCCTGATTTATTCAGCCAGGGCCACAAAGAGCTCTGGAATGAGGGGCCCGCAAAGCAGGAGGAGATGGAGCATATCTCAGTTGAGCGGTCCACTGTACCTGGAATCCTAAATGAGGTGCTGGAAGCTGTAGTTTGTCACCTCTGTACAAAGGAGGGTTGTGATGGTTGTGGGAGGCCTATAACCCCCATCCCTGGGACTGAATACCAGTATGCTGGAAACATACTAGCCATCTATGTGTATCCATATAAGGGGAAGTTTAGAATCCCGGCTGTCTGATTAGGCCCTATCTCTCTGTCCCTGCCAGCCAGAAAAGCAGAGCAGGGATCCCTGTGGGGTCCTCGAGCCCCGATTTTCCAGCCCACTTGACAGACAAAAACATATTAATGTTACTGTCTTTTTTTTTCTCAAAACTCAGGATGTTATTTAAGAAAGTATTGTTTTGAGATTGGTCTGATGATATCCTTTAGGAAATCAGCTAAAACGAGTACATAGTTTTTCACCCAGAAACAGAGCCTAGAGGTAGACTCTAGTGCTGTTCTACACGAATCTGACACGCACAGGGTCACATTGACCCTGTTTTTTTGAAATATGTATCCTGAATCTTTATGGCATCCTTGAGCCAAGAGAAATCAAGTCTCCAGTTAGCTTCATAGGGTGAGTGAGTTGGAAGCAACTGGGTGAGAGTTCAAGTTATTTAATGAAAATCCCTAATGGTCCATCAGTTTTAAATTAAGTAAAATAGAAAAGGAAAATTTTAAGACTGAAAGCAATACAAAAATAAATACTCATCCCTTGAAGAATTTTTATGTGGGTTCCGTAAAGTAAAATATTTTTGCATCCGGTCTCCAAAAACCTCTTCACTTTCACATGCTCTGTTGACTGAGAGCAGTTTTATAGTAGTTTGTGGTTCTTGTTAATCTTCAGTGATTACTTTTCTCATAACTATAATATGTCAGTGGTTGTCCTAAGCAGTAGGAATAATATGCATTAGATGACACTTGGTGAGGGCAAACACTACCAAATAGCAGTTATCGCTCGTTAGCTCCTCCCAGAGAGGACCCTCTGCAGAAGCAGGAACACACGGCAGTTCCCAAGCGAGGATATCACTGAAGAAGCAATCTCTTTTTTGTACAGATTGCTTCTTCTTTACACTTTAAAAAAAACCCTGGTTTGACTGTGGTTCCAAAAAAAAAGCTGTAGAAAAAATGTTTTAGGAACAACTGAGGAAATTTAGTGCTGAGTGCATTTACATGCTATCAAGAGTTTTTTTTTAACATAGGTGATCACAATACTGTTTACACAGGAGTATGTCCTTGTTTTTAGGAGTTGCATGCTGAAGTATTTAAGGCTAAGTAATACAGTGGCTTTAGCTTTCTTTCAAATGATTCAGTAAAACAGTCAAAGCAGATTTGGTAGAAGAGGTTCATTGTGACTCTACGTTGAGAGTATAGGATATGAATTGTTCTTTCAAACTTTTTTTATGTTTAATATTTTTCATAACACACATTTGAGCAGGGGAAGGAAACTTCATCATGGAATCTGGAAAACAGAAGAAAAAGGGTCACTAAGCAGACAAGGTCACGAGGTATAAGGAGGAAGAAGTCATGAGGGTTCTTGGTTTTTTTCCAGCTACTTCCACTAGTTGGTGAGATTTACTTTTGGTAACATGCTCAGGAGCTACTCCTGACCTCATCTTTCAAATGTATATAGGCGTCTGCTAATGCCAGACTCAGCTGCGACTCTCATGCTGCCCTCTGTTTATTCGGTTTACCATGGGAGGTATCAGTACAGGATCATGGAAAGGCCAGGGAAGCTGGGAAAGGTACGGAAGCCGGAGCGGCTGGCCAGTCCTGATGAGGAAGAGGCCACGCAGGGTTTGTGGTGGCCCCGAGAGAACACCCTGCTGGCTGCCTCTCCTCACGGGCCACGGCAGGGAGACTCTCCCTCTACTTCAGGGTCTTTTAGAGAAAGGAAAGCAATAGTGCCTTCTCCCTGTGCTCAGTGTAAGAGAAATGCCTCAAACCCAGCGCTTGGAGGACCACTACCTTTCCATTCTTGCTAGGGTGGGACTCACTAGAGGGTAAAGCATGGGGGGGTAAAACAATAGCATTGACTTTCCCACAGAGCAGCAAAAAGATCTTCATAAAATTTAAATCAGCTCATGTTACCCTCCTGCTTAAAAGTGACTGGTGGTCTCTCATTGTACTTAAAATTCTCACTCCCAATTTTACGCATAAGGCCGGGAGATTTCAGCCATGCCTACTCCACCAGCCTCATCTCTTATTACAGCTCTTTCCCTGGCTGCACAACTGAACCACCCAGCAGACTTTGAAGGTCAAGTCACAGATAAGGAAACCGAGGCACACTGAAGATCTGCATTGAGGGTCAAAGCCAATCCTTCATTTCCTGTGTGGTATTATAATTCAAGGGGCACCAAGAGGACCCCCACCCCACCCATAACAAAAGCATCTCCTCCATTTTCTAGTTCAGTGTCTGAAATTCTTTTAGAGACTCACTCTGCTGATTTGCAATGTTACCTGATCTTTAAAAGCCCCACTAAAATACAAAAGCTACTGGGACAGGTTGGGAGAAAGATCATGCTGTGAGATTGAATAATTATTCAAATAATTATGAGAAGTAGGGTGGTCACCCAGGAGAGGGTGTGAGGGAACCTAAAGATTCCTCCAGGCCAAAAACACCCAAAAGCAAACCAAAGGAAAACATTAAAATAGAAACTCTGTATATACATGGCTAAGATGTTGATAGCATATGCTGAGTGACAAAAGTAGATTCCAGAAGACTAGGTATTTTATACCCCATTCCTATGTTAAAACATATGCTTAAATATTATATGCATAGAAGAACCTGGCAGGGTAAACCCCAAAAAATTATCAACAATGACCCCAAGTGGCAGGATGATAATTTTTCTTCCATTAAAAAAAAAAAAAAGTTACCCTCATTTTCTATTTTTTCAAAAATGAACATAAATACTAAGCCAACAAAAAGAAAGGGGCCAAAGTAACAATTTAAAAAACACCTGTTGGGATCTACTGTACAGCTCAGTGACTGTAGTTAACAATACTGTATTGTATACTTGAAAGCTGCTTAGAGAGTAGATCTTCGATGTTCTCACCACCACCACCAACACAACAAAAAAGGGTAATGGAGTTGGCAGATGTGTTACGTGACCTTATTGTGGCAGTCATTTTGTAATGTATGTGTGTCAGATCATCACGCTGTACATCTTTAATTTACACAACCTTATATGTCAATTATATTTTACAGCTGGGGGGAAACCCATATCTGCCAAATCAGTTTTTCAGAGAACATCCTTTGTCTAGAGGCTGAATTAAGTACTGGTTGCATTTCCAGAAGAAAATTAATAAATGTCAAGTCAGTTAACACATGTGAAGTAACTGAAATGTTGATGGTTCTTAGAAATCAAGGTAACACATTTTTTACTTGAGTGCCATTACCCCAATTCTAGCCCAAGGCAGGCATTCATAATCAATCCTGCTGATCCTGACAGTGGTGTCAGAATCCTCTCCATAAGTGATCACTGCCTCTCAATCATGGGTGGTACATGAAATGACCCCAGGACCACCACTAGCACATGTTGCCTTCAGACAAATCATGAAAGGGTATCCTGCATTAAGATGTTTCACTTCTTTCCTTTGAAAGATTATTGTGACATACTGGTTTTTAAAGAACAAAATGTATCTGCTAGAAAATGTTCATTATAAACAATCTGATGTCTACAATCCGTTTGGCACCCCTAGGATGGAATCCCCCTTGGGCAGTATTCTGGTCATATAAACTATTCCTGGCAGCCCTGGGGACACTTTTTGTCATCTCTGCTGGAGATCAAACCCCACTCCCCCACCTTCCCTCACTCCCACCAAAAGTAGAAGCATAGACACAAACATAAAGACAAGGTGACATTATCTCCAAATGAAAGCAACTGGGGTCTGAGATCCCTGGAGACTGACATTCTAGATACTGGAGTTTGCTCTGCTTTGATATCTGGAGGCAAATGAAATGCCTACTTCCTCTTAGGCAGATGCACAGTCCAGTATAACAAGACAATATAGCAAGGCATGGACACTAACTGGATATTATTAACCAGCCAGCTGTTTCCATTTCAAGGGAGCATGATGGAAGGAAGACCATGGGTCTTTTTCCAATTAAAACTCAGATTTAATTCCTTTTTTTTTTCCAGTCCATGAATTTGCTGATTTCACATCCCAGTGATTTGCAATGAACATCATTCCCTAGGGCTTTTGCTCTTGCATGGACCACACTGCAGGCCCAGCCTCTCCCTCCCAACACCCAGCATTTTGGGTCTGCAAAATGGTTCTCAAGGAAATGTCTTCTGGGGGCAGGGTCTGCTGGACCTAATGATGAATAAAGGAAACTCTCAGATGGTGAGGATATTTACCACCCAGTGGTTCTAATTGGCTGCTTGGGGTTTTTAAATCAGCATTCCCAACTTGAGACTCGCTTCAGGCATAGGGGAATCTTCATGTCTTTGTCCCTCTGAAGAAAAATCTGTGTCCCTTCAAAGCTGTAAAACTCAGCAAGTGGAGCAGAATAAAAGAGCAGAGTAAGGCTAGTTTTAGGAAAGATGATTGTCCTGCAGGCCCAGTGACCACGTGCAGATCAGGCCAGGCCTGGGGCAGCAAGAGAAACCTGAGAGGTCTCAGCTACGGTTTATCACCCATTTCTTCTTTTAATAAGAAGTATTATTGTATTTATTTACATACTGCCTATTCCCAAAAAAACACAAAGTGCCTTATGATTAAAGAAATAGTGTCACTAAATCTAGAGACCATTACACAGAATAAGACTAAAAATACATCAAAAGGCAAAGGGGAAGACAAGGGTGAATCACATCAGGCTGTCTCAGCCTGATTTCGGGCTTATATCCAGGTGCTGTACTGGAAAGGGCATATCTTTAGACCTAGAAATCCTGGGTTCAAGTCTTGCCTCTATTTAATATCTGTGAGGCTCTAAAAAATGATTAAATTCTCTGAGCCTTTGTTTTAACACCCCAAAATGCTGAGGCTAAGTACAGGTATCCCCTGTGTTCAGAAGTTCACATCACACCATCTTTTTAATGAAAGACCTACATTAATACCTTTTTTGGCTAACCGAAGGAAATCCTTAGATGTTCATTTTTATGGAAAAAGGCAAAATGCGAGAATAGTGTTCAGTGTTTGGCAGCAGCCATCTAGGGGCAGGTGCACCCTGAGCAACGGGAGGGGCGCCGCCAAGCCCCTTCCCTGGAAACCACGCTCAACATCTCAGCGTTGGGCCTCCAGAGCTTTGCACAGTGTCTGAGCATCTGTGCCTATCTCGATTTTATTTTGTGCATCTGTTAGCGAGATGTGTCCTAAAGTATCAGAAAAGCCTATGAGAGGTTATTTTTGGGGTCTGGGAATGCTCAAAATGTTCCATATAAATTAATGGTAATTGCTTCTTCACTTACATGATTTCAGCTCACAGAAGGGTAGGGTTCACAGGAACACTTGTACCTACTTCCTAGAGTCTGCATTAAATGAGGTGATGAACACAGTCACCAGAGCTTAATAAGCAGGCCATCAGTTACCATGATTGCCATGAGTCCCCTTCTCTCCTGCTCCCACAGCAAGAAGGCTTTGGCTCAGCCTTTCCTGTAAGTCCCCTCAAGCCCCAGGGCCTGGCTCCTGGCTGCCTGCAGCCCTGTCAGCCCACCCTCCCTCACAGGCCCTCACTGATGATTTTGTGCTCTCCTCACATCAGCGATTCTAGTTTTGATCTCATCTCCCCTCTGTCTGTAATTGCATCTTTCCTGCCTGCTGTTCAAAACCCTGCCCACCTCTCGGGCCTGTCTGAAAGCCATCATGATCTCATTCCCTGCAGTTCTGCTCTTCAGGTCACATTTCAGCAAGTGCCTACTCTGCAAGGAATTTGGTGTCATTTCTGTGGAAGGATCTGGTCGGCTTGAGAAGCGCACCCAACACCACCCTTCTCCTGGAGTCAGCTTCCATCCTCATGCTGACGATTCCCAAGTTCGGATCCACTCTCCAGACTCTGGGGCCCCAGACCTTCCATCTGCCTGCCTTTTCAACATCTTCTCTTAGAAGTCCACAGACATCCAAAATTCATGTTGCCCAGATCCAGTCTCGGCTTCCTCCTGCCCGCCAACCCACTCTGTCCTCTGACCGTGCAAAGGCTCAGCATCGGGGTCCTCTCCCTCTCTCTACCCTCATATACAGGCTGTCATCAGGTCTCTGATGTCTGCTTCCTCTCCATATCCACCGCCACTACCCCAGGCCCTCCTTTCTCTCCTGAGAACAGAGAGAGAGAACACCCCTCTGTTCCCCCCAATCCTTCATCTCTCTTGCAGCCAGAAAGTTGAAACTGGGCCATATCCCTGCAAGAAACCATCAAGATAGTGTCAGAACGCCTAAGCAAGACTTGCAAGGTCCTTCCTGATCTGCCTCCTGCTAACCCCTCCTTATTCATCTCAGATCACCTTCCCCAGTCCTGAAAGCTTCCATCTTACTCAGCTGTCAGCCCCTCACCTGTCCAATGCTCACCTCTGGTTCAGGTCTCACCTTAGTCCTTTCTTCTCCAGAAAGCCTTCCCTATCATCCTCCCTGGCGTCTGGGTTGGGTGCACCACTTACGTATCTCCATGGCCTGATGCATGCCCCAAATTGTAGCTCTTCCTAGAATTGCCCATTTACTCGTTTTTCTCATCATCTTGGTGAGGGCCATATATCAGGTCTGCTTCAATTACTAGTGTTTCTCCAAAACTTTGCAGAGACTTGTGTGTAGTGGAAGCCTACCATTTGTTGTATGAATAAATGAATGAGCAAGCGACTTAATTTCTGCCAGGCCATATCCTATGCACAATGAAAGTGCAGAATTGGGCACTCCTTGTTTGGTCTCTAGATAATATTATACCCATGTTCTCTATGTTCTTGTTGGCCTCTTGTGTCACACCAAATGCAGGTCCTGAGTAAGGCTGGTGCCTCCGAGAAGACTTTTTTAATCAGTGTTTGCATGGGAAATGAAACACTGCTCTGATTCTCCATCTGAAATAGACTTTGAGATTCTGGGCTGGGGCAAGATTAGACAGCTCAACCTGCAGACAGTGTGGTTGGGCTCCAGAATGAGCACAGGGCTCTGGCAAGTCTTTAAGAAGAAAACCACGATAGGCTGCAGAGGATCAGAAGACTCCTAGAAGGTAGAGCCTGAATGGGGCTTTGGCGACTGGGTGAGAATGGGTGGAGAACTTTGATTTGGGAGGGTTGGGAAAGAAGGATTTATAGGTACAAGCTGGCACATGAGTGGTCCAGTTATTTACCTTGGAATCACATCAGCAGATCTTCGAAAATTAGTTGTCTGGAAAACAATTATTTACACAAATTCAGGCTAAAGGTTACATCTGGGGGTTGGGGCACAGAGGTTTCAGTAATTATCTGTTTCTTTGCCTAGGAGATGATTCAAAACTCTTCATTCTTCTTTAGAATGCATATGTATGTCGCTGCTTTTTAAGTTTAAGAAATGTTAGTAGATATGACCAAAAACCCAGTAAATAAAGCAAAAAGATGTCATCTTATCAGATATGAGTGAAGCTCAGAAGTTTCTCAGGTGGTGAGATTTTAAGTAATTTTCTCCTGTTTCAACTTTTGATAATTTCATATTTTTTTCATCATGTTGTGTGTATGAAGGGGAAAATACTTCAAGCTTGTTGAGGCTTTGGCTGCATGGGCTGTCATGAAAAAGCAATGGGTGTTGAAGTGAGGTGACCCTGGGCCCCTCCCGCCTGTCAGCCCTGCTGCTCTCTTATCATAGTGCGGGCCTGGTTAGGCAGCATGGCCTCTAAGACTCAGTGGTCTGGCACAGAGGACGGGGACTGGAAGAGCTACCTCACAGGATGTCCTGGGGCAAAGCCGACCAAAGGTGTAAAGCACCTGACACACAGTTAGTGCTCAGGAAATGCTTGTTGCCTCTCCTTCCCTGAAGAACAGTGCAATTATATTGTTACAGATTTTCAGTTGTAGGGAAGGACCCTTAGAGACCATTTAATCCACGCTCTTCATTTGTTCGATTTAAATTGTTGATTGCATATGATAGCAATTCAAATAATAGAGATGAGCTTATGACTTATGATGAAAAACACCATTCTTGACTCCACCGAGCCTCTCCCCACCTGTATCGCAGCCCCCAAGGCAACCTGTTCTAATCATTTATGTTTCTAGTTCTAGTTGTTACCTCGTAATGCTTAATAACATGAAGATAACCTCTCTTTCTTAATTAGCAACTTTAGGCAATACTTGTTGACTCCCGGTTGGGGAGAGATTTTAGCTCATTTGCACCTCTCCCCTCTCATCCTCTCAATATTTGATTATATCACTACTGCTTCTGTTTTTCCCTCTAGTCAGAGATAATACACTTACACCTCTGTTGCTTCTTTTGGTAGCATTATTTAGTATTTTACTCCTTTCCATGAAAGACAAGGACTGACTTCTGACTTCTAACACTCCTGACTTCAACTCCTGACACTTCCACCTCCTCCCTCCTGTCACTACACTTTTACTTTTATATGATCACAGCTGCATTTTGTGACACTTTTATTTTCTTCTGTATCTGTGATTTGGCTTTAAGGGTAGCCTAAAACAAAACTGTTAAAATTATTAAACCGATGCAAATATTGTTCCTTGTTGGACCAAGAGGCATGCTAGGATTTCATTTCCTTCCCGCTGGTCCCAGCATCAATAATCCAAAAAGCTCCTTAAAGTTAAGAATTGGTTACTTTCAGAGTTTTTTTCAAATTAATTAAAGAAATACATGTTCAATGTAGAATTTTAAATACAAGTAGGGAAAAAACTGGGAGGAAGGGAGAGAGGGGTGGGAAAAGAAGACACCTGAAAATCCCACTACGTGGAGCATTTCTTAAAAATGATTCACATACTTCATACAGAGTAATCAGTAAAGTTGAAGAGAAAATACTTCCCTTAGTAATAAGGGGAAACATCTAGGCCTATAAAAGAAAACCCAAAGTAGTACAGATTCTCAACTCCCTTATAATAATAATAATGTATCAATTCCCTATATGCCATAGACATTCAGCTTTTTTTCCACATACTTAATGAATATCTACTAAATGCCAGGCACTGTGCTCACTGTTGAGGCTGAAATGTGGTCAAAAATGGACATTGTCCCTCCTTCATGGAGGTCACATTCCAGTAGGGGGAGGTAGATATTAATCCAATAGTCACATGCAGGCATATCTAAAACAGATTTGAGTTCAAATATTGTAAAGGGAAAAAGGACTTGGTTCTTTCAGGACACACACAGAGGTGTTGGGGTGGGTCAGGGAAGTTTTCCTGGAAGGAAGGATGCTTGCATTGAGATCTGAAAGTATCCCCTTACACAAAGGGAGTGGTAGAAAGGGATGGATTAGAGGCACTCCCAGGAGAAAGCAAATGTTCTCTGATGGCGCATGGAGAGTGCGTTCCTATCACAAAAGGCGCCACAGCTGGAGCAGAAAGAGGCAGGGCTGTGAGTGGGGAAAATGCGCTCCGGGTGCCCTTCACAGGCCAGGAGCTGGAGAGTTCCTGGGCAGAGTGGAAGGCCAAGGGCGGATCCTTTAAGATAGACATTAGACAAGAGGTTGCTCAGCCGTTAGCACTGGCACCACAGTGGAAGCTTGTTTCCATTCCGTACGCAGGCCTTTACGTGCTCTCAACTTGATCTTTCTGTCCGTTGCAATGGCCTCAGCTATTGAATGCCGAATAAATACCTTCAACAAAATGTGTTGCCGAGTATGTAGCCACCTCATAATGGAAATGGCCACGTAGCTCACTCTTTGGGGGATTCCAGTCAAGTGCTTCGCCACTTCTATTAGGACATCACTCCCTTTTCTCTTTCCTCACCCTCACTGACAAGTGGCATTAAAGGTAGAGAACACACAGGAAGCATGCCAGCAGGAAGCACTGCCAAAGAGCCTCTGGTCCTGCAGTTTGCAAACTCAGGGTGGGGGGTCGGGTGCAGAGAGGGTAAATGGAATACTCCGATCTCCCCCAAAGAAATCTGAAGGGGAAGCTCGTTGTGTAAAGTGAACAAAGCAGCCGCATTGCCCTGTAGAGGGCACAGAGCCCTCATCCCCTAAGTGGCTCCCAAGATTGATTTTATTCACATTAACAAAATAGGAAGTGATAGTTCATGCAATGGGCAACTTTTCTAGTAAGAAAATATTTCTAGGAGCAACTGAAATTTTTGGAAGAAAAAAGAAACATAACAAAACTTGGCAGTGAGGCTATTGAACTAATCTTCTTCTTAGAATAGTTTCATAGTTCTCCCTTGCATTTAAAATAAAATACAAACTTCATACAAGCCTGTGAAGCCTCACATGATCTGGCCCTCCCTACTATTAGGGCCTTGGGCTATCCTGTGATTCCCAGCATAGAATCACTATGCTCCAGCTTACTGTCTGCCCCAGGACCTTTGCACTGGAATGTTCTTCACATCTATAAGGCTAGCTCCCTCACTGCATTCCACTCTTCTTTCAGAGATACCTCCCCTCAAAAAGATTTTCCCTAACTACCCTCTCTCAAGTAGTCCTTTCCTCACTCTCAGATATTCTCTAGCTTATTACCCTCTTGTGTTTTTTACTATCTGAAATTTCTGATTTGTTTACTTGTTTTTAATCTGTCTCTATCAACTGGAATGTAAATTTCATGAGGGCAAAGATCTAGTGTAACTTGTTCAACATCCTATCTGCAAAGCCTAGAACAATGCCTGGTACTCAGTAAATATTTTTTGGATGAATGGATGTAACAGTATCCTAGTACTTGGAGGATACTCGTGGATATATGAGTTCATTTATTTATCTCAGAAACATATGAAATAACAAATATTCATTCATTAATAAATAAATACCAAGAAGCTATTATGTCATAGGCTCTGGGGATAGTAGGCAAAAATAGAGACAGCATCCCCACCCTTAAGGAGCGTATGGTGTCGTGGTGGTCAGTGCGGAGAAATGCAGAGAGAAGCAAGAGATGGGGGACTTACTGGGCATGGGAAGGGAAGAAAGAGAAAATGAGCCCAGGTTTTAGGCTTGGGGAGATGAGATGATTGTACCCTCTGTGAGCATGGGAACCCCAGCTGAGAAGGGGAGAAGAGGTCAGCTTTCAAAATGTGGTGCTGTAGAATGTCGACATAGAGATACCCAGCAAGGAGTTGAATATCCAAGTCCAGAGCCTGGGAGAGATGAGGAGCCAAATCCTTGAGAAACACGAACTCTCAAAACTCACACAAGGAAAAAATCAATTACCTGAAGAGCCCTATACCTATTAAAGAGATTTTATTTTGAGTTTTTTAAAAAAATTCCAATGATTCCAATGAAGAACACTGCAGGTGCACATTGTTTCACTTGTGAGTTCTATCAGACTTTTCAGGAAGAAATACCAATTCTGCACTATCTCTTCCCCGAAACAAAAAAGGGGGTAACTCTTCCCAATTTATGTTCCCTAATACAAAATCCAAAGACACTTGAAAAGAAAGCTACAAGTCAATGCCTCCCATGAATATAGAGTGAAATCCTCAACAAAATATTAGCAAACAAAACCCAGCACTAAATAAAGGAATAATTCATCACAACCACATGAGGTTTATCCCAAGAATGTAAAGGTTCTTCACTCAAAAGTCAATCAATGTAATTAAACATTAATAAATTAAGGATTAGCCTGAATGATAAGTTGAATTTTCAGATCATATGATGAATCCAAAGATCTAAGATTAGGTATAGCTTAGACCGCAAAGACCAGGTTATTTGATTCATGGGTCAGGGGAAAAACAGCTTAAGAAAGGGGAAAGCTTCCCCCTGGCTAAGAGACTAGGAATTACATTCAGTTACATCAGGCAAGTCCTTCTGAAGGGTTCCTGTGTCCTCCCTTCCTCCTCCTGCAGTCCTCATTTCAAGGACTGATAGGTAGTAAGAAGGAGTTTGGGGTTCCCCTCCTGAGCAGCTGGCCTTCTAGCTTTCCAGGATGGCCATGACCCACGCATGCCTGGGTAGAGAAAGCCAAGGGCACTGCACAATCCTGAGTTTCTCAGATGCTTAGGAACCAAAAGTGTCAGAGTTGAATGAAGCCTGGATCTCCCCTAATCCAAATCCCTGCAATTTAAAGAAGAGAAGCCAAGCCCCATGGAGGCCCTCCCCTGCCCCTTTATTCTGAAATCCAATGATCATGAGCTGGTTCTGGGACAGTAAACCTATTACACCATATCTTCTAGTCTGTCCTCCCCCAAGCTTTTCCCTCTTTTTAAGTTTTTTAAAGCTAACTTTTTAGTCTAACAAGTCAACATTAAAACCTGTCTATCCTGGGTCCTGGTCTCTCTTCACTCACTAGTTGGTGCCTGGTGTGGAGAAAACCAACCAGACACGGACCTTTACACAGTCGTCATCTGGAGTAATGGACTGGAAGATTGGCCCAGCCACCTGCTTTGAGCCTACACAGGCCTCACATCAACCAGAGAAACAGAGAGTCTGGGGCCCATCATTCTTATTTGATTTCTCTGTTGCTCATTCAAAATCTTCAACAAATTCCTTCTAAGATTATAATGAAAATGTATTGTGTGCTCATTATGTGCAAGGGATTGTGCTATCATGTCATGCGTTCTCTCACTGAATCCTCACAACAAGCCATTAAAATAGGTACTATTCTCATCCTCATTTTGCAGATAATAAATAGGCTCAGAGAAGTTAAGCAACTTGCCAAAGATCACACAGCTAGTAAATAGAAGACTCAGGATTTGAACTGAGGTCTTGCTGACTCTAATGCTCAAGTTTTTAGGGATGAAAATTCTTCCTGGTTTAAAACGAATATTGTTTTCTCTTTCTTTTCCTGGCTCTGATTGCAGTCTCAAGAAGAAGTCTGTGATTTGCTGCATGCTGCACCCTTCCAAAACATCTTGCCTAGAGTCTACATCAAAGGTAAGAAACCACTAACAGCAGCTAAATGGTCAACTTCCTTTTGAACTTCATGCTCACTTAATCCTAGTAAACTCAGATCTGCAGTCAGAAAAGGAGAAGGTTAAAGCTTTGGATAGCTATTGACTACAGAATCGTGACATGGAAATGACACTCCAGGCCTTCTAGAACATCCTTAATGTGTTGCTGGCTAGCCTTGGTTTAAGTCTTTGTAGTGATGGGGAACTCACCACCCCACAAGGTAGGTGTTTCCATGGCTGGACAGAGAAAACAACATTTTTCCTGGTAGTGAGTCTTGATCACACTTCCCAGAACCAAGGAGAACAATTCTGCCTGCCCCATCAAGTTTTGGAACACGTACATCACCAGGTTCTCTGAGAATTTTGCCTTCCCCAGTTGCCCCGGTGTTTCATTTTCTGCTTTACTGCTTCTTTTGCAGAGGGGGAGCGTCTGGAGGTCCGGATGAAACGCCTGGAAGCCAAGTATGCCCCGCTTCACCTGGTCCCTCTGATAGAGCGGCTGGGGACCCCTCAGGTATGACCCTCATGTTGGGGACTCTTGAGAAGCAAAAGGAACTTCAGAGGGAGAACATTTGGTCCAACCCCCTCATTTTACAGGTCGGGAAACTGAGGCCTAGAGAGAAGAAGAGAATATCTTACACCACAAAGCCCATTTAGCAGCAGAAACAGGTCTAGAATGAGATTTGCTGACACTCAGGCCCGAGTTCCTTCTTCTATACCCTGTATCATCTATCCTGCCAAGAACGAAGGAAGTCAGACAAGCATCTGTTATGCTCCTAGTAGGTATCAGGAATTCTGCCAAGTTATCTCTCAGAATTAAAACTCCACACACCCTGAGAGCCAGCCAGTTCACTTCTGGGTATCTTTGCTAGAAAGACGTTTATAGAAACTCAAGGCATTTACTGTAACATTGTTTGTTAAAGCAAATGCTGGAACAAGCAGTAAAGAGTTGACTAAATAAAATGTGGTCAAGTCACCTATAAGCTGAATCCTTGCTATATAATAATGAAAAGGAAAACTGAGATCTAGATGCATCAGTGTGGATAGATCATAAGCACATGGGTAGGTGAATAAAACAAGTTGCACTTGATTCATAATAGTATCATGCCATTCCTGTTTTTTAATGCATAAAACAAGACCAGGTAAGTAAGATTTTTTCCCCCCAAAATGATTTGCTCCTAGTTCATAATGATGACAACCTCTGAAGAGAGATGAAAGAGACAGATGGGGGCTGGATATCAAAGAAGACTTCACTTTTACCTGAAATGTTCCAATATTTTCAAAAGTGAATGAGCTCATGTGTTAATTCTGTAATTAGAACTGGTTTTTACAAACCTGTACCAGTTGCTGTGAACATGGAGATGAGTAAGACAGGACCCCCACCTTCAGAGAACTCACAGACCACAGAGGAAAGCAGGAAAGAGGAGAAATGGGGAGAGCAACAGAAAGCACATGCTGTCTCCTTTCAAGCTGATGTGAGCTATCTGCCCACTTTGAGGGGGCCCAGGGAGGAGCACAGGAGGAAGGAAAGCAGAGCACCCCAGTGAGACACACCAGGGTGGTTTGTTCTGTTCACCAAAGCCCACTGTTGCAAAGGTTTAAGACTCAAATCTGCTCTTTGATTTGCATTCCTGTGGTCCCCTCTCCTATTATCACAAAAGCCTATGGGTCTGAAGGACTCATCCTCAGCAGAGGGCTGAAGGCAGCCTCTTCTCTCAAAAAACATGGCAAGTATTTGGAGCACGCTGCAGAGCCTGCTGTGCCCCTGTGTCATGATGAACAACCCCGGCCAGACCCCCTGCATGCCACCCTCCTCCTGTCAACGGTCGCAAAACCTTCAGGGGCATTTGGGTCCTTTGAGTCACCCCAGAGAGAATTCAGATGCTGTGGAGTACCGACATTTTCCTTTTTGGCCTGCAGGGGCTGAACAGAGGAGATCCTCCAAAGATTTCCTTTTAGGGAGAAATCCCCCAAGCCAGCGATACACAAATGTGTCTGCTCCCCTGCTGGTGTCATCCTACAAGAATCCAGCCTCTCGCACCCAGCGTTTGGCATGTGTTTCTACTTAGAAGACTGTGAATTCCTTCCCTGTTCTGGTGAACACCATTTCCATGGGACTGATAGAAATCTCAATTTGTCAAATGCTGTGTATTTAACAAACGAAAGTCTAGACATTCTGCTGGAGAAGAAGTGCCAGTTTTCTAAGTCTCCCAGCCCTCAAGGAATAGTCCAAAACTTAGTCATCCCACAGACCAAAGAAAAGTTAACAGAATTGCAAGATCGCTGGGGTTCAGGAAACTCACATAGTATCTAGTTCAGTGACAGAATCTGCTACAAATTTAAAGTCAGGAGGTTTTAGCAGTATTACATTGTTTTCATTTGTTTCTAGAACACATTGAGGGGACCTGACTTGTTGCCCAGCATTATCATGGAAAGGACACTCTGGCAGGGGAGGTCAAAAGACAGGGACCTTGTCTCAGCTTCACCCATGAATTGTCACCAGTACTAGGTACTTAATATCTCAGTTTTATTTTCCCATCTATAAAATGGGCCAACAGCTGTTTGCTACTAAGAAGTTGAGCTGCCTTTCATGATCGTTATGACGAACAAATAAAAAGGACTTCCAGAAAACAGAGGTTTATGTAATGAAGGAGTATTGAGAGATTATTCTCCTCCAAAGGATACTACATGTCATCAGAGTACTACCTGCAGAAATTTATTTTCATATGGTTTCCCAGATGCTTTTTGTGTTCCTTTATTAACTCAGAAAAGAATGGCAGAAAGGGAGAACAATCCCCCACTCAGTGGAATAGAAAAGAAATGGATAAAATTTTTGTTAGACAACATACACACATAATACATATAACACCAAGTCACCATATTGGGGATGTTTGCGGCAGATGATCTTTAATGTCCATTTTCAAAGCAAAAAGAAAATGATAGAACTTTCCGTGCCAATAATGCTCTCTTAAACATGGTGAATGTTCCTAAAACCCACAAGACTTTCTGTAAGAGGTGTGGCAAGCACCAACCCCATAAAGTGACACAGTAAGAGAAAGGCAAGGATTCTCCGTATGCCGAGGGAAAGCGGCGTTATGATGGGAGGCAAGTGGCTGCGGCAGGCTGACTAAGCCACATTTCCAGAAAAAGGCTAAAAACTATGAAGAAGTTTGGGCTGAGGCTTGAATGTGTTAAGCCCAACTGCACATCTAAGAAAGTGCTGGCTGTTAAAGAGATGCAAACATTTTCAACTGGGAGGACATAAGAAGAGAAAGGGCCAAGTGATCCAGTTCCAAGCTTCATATTTTGTTTTATTAAGAAGACAATAAAATCTTGAGGTTATGTTCTTTCACTTGAAAAAAAAAAAAGTGACAGACGTACCCAAAGAAGAGAGGACATGAGAGAAAACCCACAAATAAAAAATACAGATGCCAACAAACAAAGTGTTTAGCCTTACCAGTGATCAATGAAATGTAAATTAGGAGAATGGGGTGCAATTTTCATCTCCCAAACTGGCAAAGGACTTTTCTTCATGACTGTAGAGGGCTGGTGAGGCTACCGGGAGCTCCCCTCCCACAGGCAGGAATGCAGTAGCTCAGCTTTTTCTTGAAGCCAGTTTGCCGCCATGTAGCAAAAGCCTTTTAAAATATTTATACTCTTCAATGGAATAGTTATAGGATTTTATCTTAAGAAAATGACCAGAGATAAGCTTAAAGTGTATTAATGCATAAAGGTGGTTGTTTAAGAATTGTCTGTAATGGTGAAAATTTATAAACTATTTAAAATAACCAGTAAGAGTAGAAGACTCAATAAATGATGGTATATCAATGGCCATTTTAGGTGTCCTTTAAAAAGTTGTGTGCCTAAAAGTATTGAAGGAAATGGTTTTTTAGGTTGCCGATAACTTAAGAGAATATAGCAATATAGAAAATATGGTCCAAATTTTGTTAAATATAGATGCATACACACAACTCACATACCTCAACATAAACAAACAAATCATCAGTATTTTAAAAAGCTCACCTCTGGGTAATGGAGTTAGTGGAAGCTTTTTATTTTCTTACTTACAACTTTTTGAAAAGTTTTATTCCAGATTTTGCCCAGCAACCATGTATTCCTTTTATAGTTCACAGGAAAAAACTGCAAGGGTAAACACTTTTTTGAGAAAAGAGACAGACACTCTTAAATCATTTTAGTCAAGGGCCCTTTGGTTGGCTGTAGTAGGCAGGGGGTGGTCACCGGAATTCCGAGTCTGTCTGCAGATTTATAAACCCCATTGCTGATTTTTTAGTTTCTGCCATAATTGTCAGGCCCTGAGAATTAATTCAGACTGACTAAAGGCACAGAAGATTAATTATAATTAGTAAGCCAGAGCTCTCTGTGTTCATTCATGAAGAACGTTCCTGACTTGAGAACGAACCTGGGTCCTTTGTACTCCCTGAGCATCTTCCTTGCACCAGGGCCCTGAAGTGGAAGCCTCTCCAGCCTCCACGTGCCAGCGCAGAGCGTTGCCTGGTGAGAAGAGGCTCACGCAGTCAGTTCAGGACTTTTTAAAAGAGATGGATGGTTCTCGTTGACTGTGGCCACCTGAGTGGTCTCCTTTCTGCTCAGGAGCTGTCTGTCTCTGCCTACAGAATCAACTAAGTCAGTGAATCAGGGTCCCCTCTCTTTCATATTTGAAATACACATTGTCGAACTCCTCTTCTCCACTTCACTTTTTTATCCTAGACTTCTTGCAGTTGACAGTTGTCAGTTGTCATATGACAACTGCACTCATGGCCCCTATTCTGACAGGCTCTGGCATTGCTGTTTCCTGACTCATTTCTCTCCGTGGATTAATTTAGAGGTTGCCCTCTTTCTGCGGTTCCAAGGTGGGAGCTTACAGGGAGAAGTCAGGCAGGCTTCCCGCAGGAACCCTGTAAAATGAGTTCTGTGGGGAAGCTTCCCTCTGGGGCGCTGACCCCTGAGTGCCCTGTGGACCTCTCCGTCTCAGAAGTCAGCCCTCTTTAGCTGTGCCCCTGGATTTGGAGGCATTGCTTTGACCTTAAACTTTAAAATGTATCTATCTTACTTTGCAGATGACTTCTGAGACCTTGACCCCTAGATGTTTATACTGATAATGCAACAGTACAATGTTTTGGGTTGCTTGTCAAGCCGGCTGATTATAGAGATGCAGTAACCAGGACCCAGATGAGAAGCCAGTTTAAATTATTAATGGAGGTTGTTTACAGTGGTCAGGGGACTTCTAATTAGAGGAAGTAATTTTATGAAATTACTGGCAAATTTAGAAGAGTAGCATAGGTTCAATTGTAGTGCATTGAACTGTACAGGGTATTTAAAGTAAGAAGTGAAAATCCCTCCCCACTTCTCCAAGCCCATCTGCTCCCACTACTGCTGTGTCCTTTTAAAGTGTTTAACACACACACACAGTTTTGTTTGTCTGTGGGATTATTTGTTGATATTTTTAATAGGATTGTAGTATATGTCCTTTTCTGCAACTTGCTCTATGTTCCCAGCTTTCCACTCACTGGCTGCCTCTCTGAACCTCAGTTTCTTCATCTGTTAAAACGGGGATAATAATGACGCCTATTTCATGGGGCAGATGGGAGGTATACATAGCTTAGACCAGGGCCTGGCACACTGCCCACACTCCAGGGGTAGGAACTAGTGGCAGTGTCATCTCAGTCTTTTCAGTGACTACCTAGCATTTCATTAGATGGTCAATCAAAAATTTTTTAATTCAAGTATTCCTCTTTGATGGCTTCTAAGTTTTGCTTAACCATAAGTAAGACCACAAAATGTCCCTGCTATTGCACTAAGGTTTATAAAGTTAGTGACCTGCTCCGGTCAGGGTATCAGTTCTAGTGAATGAATTCCAGGCGTGGCCAGGCCTGGGGTTTGGGACTCTCTGGTGAGAGGTGGAAGAAGGGGTCCAGTGTGGAGAGGTTCATATTCTTCTGTTCCCAGCAAATCGCCATTGCTCGGGAGGGTGACCTGCTGACCAAGGAGCGGCTGTGCTGTGGTCTGTCCATGTTTGAGGTCATCCTGACCCGCATTCGGAGCTACCTGCAGGACCCCATCTGGCGAGGCCCACCACCCACCAACGGCGTCATGCACGTGGATGAGTGCGTAGAATTCCACCGGCTCTGGAGTGCCATGCAGTTTGTCTACTGCATCCCCGTGGGGACCAATGAGTTCACAGCTGAGTGAGTACCTCAGGGAAGACAGTCCCCCCACCTGTGAATCACCAGGCTGCCAGAGCTCAGTCCAAACGGTGGGCAGGGATGGGGTTTTCCACCCCATTTATCAGGTGACATAGACTAACACCAATGCTGGACCGGAGTGGATGGCGCCCATCTCATGGGTTCATGGGCCTGAGAGGACACAGGATGAATGGACATCAGACACAGTATTGAGGTTGCTTGGTAACAAGGGCAGGAAGGATGACAGGTGTCCGAAAAGGGAGACAAGTGGGTTACTGGCATTTAATTCACAGACATTGCCTGGGATTCAGCTTTTAGAGGAGAGAAGGGGACATTCCAGGAAAGGCAACAAGTGGCTGGAGGCAGAGGTGGAGTGTGGTCATGAGTGTGGGCTTCAGGGCTCAGTACTTCTCTGGGACTGGGGGCTGGGCTGATGGAATGGGCAGGAGGGAGTCTTGGTGGGGTTTGGCATTAAGAACCTCACTGCCCACTTCACCCCCAACAAAACTCCAGGGTTCATGGAATAGAGACAGGCTTCCCTGGCTGAGGTTAGGCCCTGACTTTCTCATGGTGGCCTGTCTCATAGGCCTGTACTCCTGAAAAACGGGGTCTTTAAGAGTGATCCAGTCCTGTCCTCAGAGAAGGCAGAAGCAGAGGCCAGTTCTTCTTCACTCACCCAGCCACCTCAGGACCAGCGGTGAGGAAGCAGACCAGGCCTGCCCTCAGAGCCAGGGGCTCCAGAGAAAACGCAGGACGGCCAGAGGCTTCCAGAGGACGCAGTGTTGGGCCTGGGCTGGGAAGGCTGTTTTCAGATTAGTCACTGGGCCTTGGCTACTGCTAAAAGACCAGGAAGACAGCAGAGAAATGACCCACCGCCTCCCAAATTGGCCAAGTTGCTGTTGAGGGCTAGGGGCATGTAGGCTGTGCCCACGAGGACTCACGGCGTGTCCCCCAGCCCTCCACACACCCTTGTCCACTCCCCGTGCCCCTCCCCCGCCCTCTCAGCCTGCGCTGGCCAGGTGGACTCCTGGCTTGAAATGGCCATGCCCCTCACAGGAGTTCCTCTGGCTCCTTTATAGAGCCAAGACATATTCGCAGCAGAATTTTAATCAGCCACATAAATCATAAGGGCTAGTTGGATTTTTTTCTGCAAACTTGTTTTCTTCAAAGGTTCTGTTTCTGACATCAGGGGGGTAACAGACTGATTCCTCTTTGTGATTAGAAGGACTTAGAACTACAATCCCTGGGAGAATGAACCCATGCTCACCTCCCCTTGTACGCATCTCACAGATGAAGAGAACTGACGGAGACTGGCCTGCTCACTGGCTGTACTCCTGGCCCGAGGTGAGGGCCCCTCCCTCCCCGCCTCTCACCCCAGCCGCTTCCTCTCCCCCATCCCAGGCAGTGCTTCGGGGACGGCTTGAACTGGGCTGGCTGCTCCATCATCGTCTTGCTGGGCCAGCAGCGCCGCTTTGACCTGTTTGACTTCTGTTACCACTTGCTAAAAGTCCAGAGGCAGGACGGGAAGGATGAAATCATTAAGAATGTGGTAAGCAGCTCGTGGCTGGGGCCTGGGAGATGGGGCCAGGCCTGGCGAGCAGGCTTTCACCTGAGGAGGGTGAGCTGCTTATGGAGCCGACCCCACACACCGCCAGTGGGCAGGGACACTCGGCGGCTGGGGACCTTCTTGTAGGAAACCAGGACTCACTTGCTCACAACCCACGGGGATGAGTCAGGTCAGCCCACAGGGCAGGGCTGGGCCCCAGTCCTGAAATACTCCTTCTCTGAGCCAGTCTGGTGCTGCTAATGCTGGTCCCTCATCACACGAACTAATACTGCCCACGGAAGTGGTGCAGGGACGGGACAGGTGCTGTTGCAGGTCAGCAGGGCTGCTGTGGGAGCATGGACAAGGCTGTCTAAGCCAGCCAGGGGGCCAGGGAGCGGGCACAGAGAAGGCTCCCAGTGGAGACGAGGTTTGGGCTAAATCCAGAATGACCAGCAGCAAATAGCCAGGCAGAAAATGGGGTGCAGGGTCGGGAGGTGTTCCAGACAGAGTAACAGCTAGAGCAAAAGTGCAGAGGCATGAAGACATGTGGCTGGAAGGAAAGGGGGTCTCCAGGACCAGCTGAAAGGAAAAAGAGGCAGGATTCACCTCATAAAGGGTTTTTTTTTTGCCAGTGTGGTAGAATATCCATACATAAAATTTACCATTTTAGCCATCTGATGTGTAGAGTGACATTAGGTACACTCACATTGTGTGGCCATCACCACCATCCATCTCTAGAACTTTTCAGCTTCCCAAATTGAAACTCTACCCATTAAACACTAAGTCCCCGTTCTCCCCTCCCTAGGCCTCAGGTAACCCCCCTTCCACTTTCTGTCTTTATGAATTTGACTGCTCTAGGTAATTCATATAAATGGAATAGTATAGTATTTGTCCTTTTGTGGCTGCCTAATTTCACTTAGTATAATGTGTTCAGGTTTCCCATGTAGCATGTGTCATAACTTCCTTCCTTTTTAAGGTTGAATAATATGCTATTGCATGTATATCCCATATTTTGTTCTATCCATTCACCCACTAATGAGCACTCACCTTTTGGCTGTTGTGAATATTACTGCTATGATTGTGTGTGTGTACAAAATGTGTGTTGAAACCCCTGCTGTCATTTCTTTTGGGTATATGCCTAGAAATGAAATTGCTGGATCACCTGGGAATTCTATTTTTAAGTTTTGAGGAACTGCCATACTGTTTTCCACAGTGGCTGCACCGTTTTACATGCCCTCCTGCAATACGTAAGAGTTCCAACATCTCCATCTCCTTCCCAGCACTTGTTATTTTCTGGGGGGATTGTTTTGGCAATAGCCGTCCTAACAGATATGAAGGGTCTCATTTTGGTTTTGATTCCCATTTCCCTAGTAATTAGTGATGTTGAGCATCTTTTCATTTGCTCATTGTTTATTTGTTTATCTTCTTTGAAGAAATGTCTATTCAAGTCCTTTGCTCATTCTTTATTTGGGCTGTTTCTTTTTGTTGTTGAATTATGGAAATTCTTTATATATTTTGGATAATAATAATCTCTTATCAGATACATGATTTGCAAACATTTTCTCCCATCCCAGAGGTTGCCGTTTCACTCTGTTGAGAGTGTCCTTTGCTGTATACAAGTTTTTAATTTCGATACAGTCCAATGTTATTTTTCTTTTCTTACCTGTGCTTTTGGTGTCACATCCAAGAAATCATTGTCAAATTCAATGTCATGAAGCTCTTGATCTATATTTTCTTTTAAGAGTTCTATAGATTTAGCTCTTATGTTTAGGTCTTTGATCCATTTTAAGATAATTTTTTGTATGTGGCATAAGGTAAAGATGCAGCTTCTTTCTTTTGCATGTGAATATCCAGTTGCCCTGGTACCATTGATGAAGAGACCATCCTTTCTCCTCCACTGAATGGTCTTGGCACCCTTGTTGAAAATCATTTGACCACATATGGAAGAGTTTCTTTTTGGGCCCTCAATTCCATTGGTCTGTATTGCTATCTTCATGCCAGTACCACACTGCTTTGATTACTGTAATTTTGTAGTAAGTTTTGAAACTCACAAAGGATTTTATGGCCAGAGTTTTGATTGCCAAGCTCTGGGAACCCATAGAAGGTCTCTAAGGAAGAAAGTGACGAAGCATCGGGACCCTGGACCCTGACCTCACTGAATTCTTCTCTGCTTGTTTTATCCCTCTATCGCCCTTTCCTGCCCCTAACCTGCACAACCCTGTCTCCTTCTGCAGCCCCTGAAGAAGATGGCGGATAGAATTAGGAAGTACCAGATCTTGAACAATGAGGTTTTTGCCATCCTGAACAAGTACATGAAGTCTGTGGAAACAGACAGCTCCACCGTGGAACATGTGCGCTGCTTCCAGCCGCCCATCCACCAGTCCCTGGCCACCACCTGCTAGGCCGAGGTCCTGCAGACCCTCGACTGGGAGAAGCAGCAGCAGGAGAGGAAACCATGGCCAGCCTGCACCAGGGCTGACGATCGCGTGCGGGATGGACCTAGAAGCGGACAAGAACCTCCCCAAACACATCTCCACCTCCCAAGGGCTGGGCCGGTGCATGCTCTTCCCTGACATCTCCATGGTGGTTTTCCCATAGTGTAAATGAAAAACGAAACAAAACAAAAAAAGAAACAGGGCACTATGTGCTTTTTTCCCTTTTTTCCCTGAGCCGTGTGAAGAGCCCTAGTTCCACTCTTTTCCATCTCACAGTCCCACCCTACATCCATGGTTGCTTCCCAAGACCTCCTCCCAAGATGACAACACCCTACCCAGTGCTCACATGTGACCTCAGGACTGAAGTCTCAAGAGATCAAGAAAAAGAGCGTGGCCACGCCCTGAGACAGCAGTCTGGCCTGACAGGCGTGCCTCCACTTACTGGCTTCTTCACCTCCTCTGGCTCCCTCCCCCCATTTTCCCAGGTGGCAGGCATCTCCTCCTGCTCTGGACACCAGGGAGGCTACCACCAAGAGTGCTCCTGAACCAGGCGCAGGGGCCGGGGTGAACAGGGGGCAAGGTTCCCAATATTGGAGCCGTGGTCGATGGTATTGGGCCTGGCCTTCTGCAGATTCCCCAGACCACACCCTAACTCCCCTCTCAGGGCACTCCCAGGGAGAACTCAGAAATGTACTCACAACCATGTCCCACTGAGTGGAATTGGGGCAGGAAGATGGTCAGGCGCCCTGTGTGGAGGCAGTATTTATGAACACAGCCAGGAATCTCAGAGCCCCAAACAGAAGGCAGTTAGACCATGGTGAGATGGCCCCTTTATTCATTAAACAGACACATGGTGAGCTCCAAGCCTCCCAGGGCAGTGGGCACCAGGAACACAGTCTTGACCAAGTCAGGCATGTGCCGCCCACAGGCACTGGCAGCCAAGTTAGGCACCATTTCTTTGCTCAGACTCATCAGGGGAAACTCCCACCAGAAGGAAAATACTAAAAAGGTACTTCAGCAAAAGCCAAAAGCATATATATTAGGGTCAGGGAGGTGAGGTGTACAAATAACCCTCATAAGTTAGCCTTTAATCCCAACATGCGCCCCCAAAAAAGAGTCCTGTTTTAGTGAGCCAGGACTTTCATTGTCTCGGAAGCTGAAAGATGCTTGGGACATTTTGTCTTTTGCTGTCAACTTCATTAATGTTTCTTAACTTAGATTTGGAGGTACGGAGCATATCCACAAGGGCAGATCTACTTCCTTTTCCCAGGCTGAACCAGACTTCCTTGCAGAATCTCCTTCCATGCATGGGGAACCTGTTCAGAAGGATGGAAGCCTTGGGGAAGTGAATGTTGATTACAGAGCACCTCTTCAAAGGGAGACTGTGACCTGGAGTTCGTAAGAAAATATAAAGTGAGGCATTTGATATTTCTCTCCCAGCCCAGAGAGGAAAAGAAAAGAGAGAAAATAGAATAATAAGGATCCTGTCCCTCAGGGTGGATGAGTGGGAAGGGTCACCATTAATCAGATGCCCATTCTAACCCCACGGGAAGGGCAACGACGTGTCTGTAGGAAGAGGTTTGTGTGATACACTCTGCTCACCAGGGAGGAGAAAGGTAGGGCTCGCCAAGTGTGGCCCAAAGGCCGCCTCCATTAGGGCCGCTGAGGTCAGCACACTAGGTGCAGTCTCCCGGACCCCGCCTCACACCCACTAACTCGGCATCTCTGGGAGTAAGGTCAAGAAATGAGCACTTTCCACAGTCTCTGAGTTGTTCTCTTGCTCATGCAAGCCTGTGGACCACTGCGGTGGAATCCTCTCTCCTGCTGACCTTGGGCTTTGAGCTCCCACTGAGCCATGAAAGAAAACATTAGTAGGGAAGGAAAGTGGGTTAAAGTGGAAGCTCCTGTCTGGAGCTGCCCCTTCCTATTTTGATGCCTAATTTTTTTCTCTTGATGACAACTGATGTGTCCCGAAGGCAAAGAGAGGTGAAACAACATGGTAGAACACGCCTTCAGACTGACATGACACCTGTAAGCTCCAAGCCTTCCAAATCTTCAGCCCTACCTGGGAACAGCAGCTCTTTCAGACGTGATGAGCTATGAAGTCTTAGAGTTCATTCCAAGTCCCTGACCGTTGCTTTTGTGGGGATTTGAATCATCGATACGGTGAGATTGCTTTTGCAACAACCCTCCCTTCCCACCCTGCATTCATAACCCTGAGTTTGACCCTCTGGGCAGAATCCCATTATTGTCAAGAGACTTGATCCCAGTAAATTGAGGTCTTCACCTTCAGCACAGACATTTCATATCCCTGGCTTGCCAGCAGCCTTTATTTATGAATACCAAACAGGCTTAATATTCTTTCCTCCTTGATATTACTGCCGCCTCTTTTTTTGTGTGTGTTTAAGAACCATAAAAAGAAAAATCTTAGGTTTTAAAAAGTTTTAAAAAAATTGTTTCAGAAATTGTCAAATGTACCATATTTGTATTAAGAGTTGTTGGGGATTTTTGTACAATGAATTTACATTTATTTATGGTGACATATTTACGCTTGTGATCAAAGAACAATGTTAAATTCTTAAATCATATTTGCTATGCAGCTGAAGACGATATTTTGCTTTGTATTTTGGGTACCTGTGTTAAGTTGATAAACATTTCCATCTCCATTAAAACTGCTTCCAACTAGTGAAACCAGCATCCTGGTCTCGATTCCTTGTCCTGCTCCAGTGCTTACTGATTTGGGGAAGGCCACATCAAATCCAGTGACTGAGGAAACAACCTGCGAGAGGGGGGAGTCTCCTCTTTACAAACTGATTCACACTAGGCAGGGTAGAGGTGATAGTTCCTGCTCTTAGGAATTTCATAGTCCCATTGAATGTAAGTCTGTTCCCAAGATCCCTTGTTTTAAGAAGAATGGGAACTAATACATCAGGCCTGAAGTGCATGGGCACCGCAGTAAATCTTGTTCAGCTATTCCTTTGACTCAACCACAATCAATTTTAAAAAATAGGTGTTACATCCTACTTTTGACAGAGAGGCTATGCAACGTGTTTATTTTCACAGTTACTAAGTGACAGCTCTGATCTGAACCGTCTCCAAGACTGGGCTTTTGCTGTCACACTACAATGAACTAATCAGCCAGGCCAGACCCCAAAACTAGACTTAAGGATTTGGTCACCCGACTTTTTTGGACTTTGGGTCATAAGGTTAAGCACAGTCTGACAAGGAGAGGGGCCAGCGCAGTGGCAGGAAAGTTCCCAGGCCAAAGGTCCCTGGAAACCTCTCATACTTATCAGAAAGGATGACGCTAGAACTACACTAGGAGGATGTGTTTAAGCAGTGCGCAGAACCTCACATTTTACACACCACCACATTTCCTTAACACTGTCCACAAAGATGAGTCCTAGGGCATACGTGTCACTCCCACTGCTGTGGCCTTAAGCTGCCCTCTAATATCTCAATGCCTCAGATTCCAAATCTTCATGTTGGACACAATAATCTGAGGTCCTTTCCAGCTCTGATATCCTGGTTTTAGGTAATGTCGCAATGGGGTACTTTGAGGGGCCTGACTACTTCCCAAACTCAAAATCACCCTCAGTCATGTGTCACCAGCTCCAAGGAGTCTCATCATTAGTGGTTCAAGCTAGTGCCCTTGGAGGACTGTTAATCCCAAGGCTCGGTGAGAAGAGGATGCCATGGTCAAATGAATTGGGGAATGCTTCATACTCTCCGTCCTTGAAGATCCTTGGTGCTCTGAGTCTGGCAGAACCTAATCAGCCTGGATTAACACTGCATCCCCTCGTGGCCATGACCTTAGAGTCTTTTTCTCTGTGACCCTAATGATCCTCTCATGGAACATGCTTTGAAGAACACTGGGCTAAGGACATGGAAGTCCATGTTAAGATGTAAAGAAAACTCCCAACAGGAGAGGGACCCTGACACACAGGCAATCATGACACTCGGCCACAGTTAGGGAAGCAGGGACCTAGCAAAGGACTGAGGGATTCCAGGTGAAAAGGTGAGGTGTTTCATGATGGGGGAGAGAGGGGTAGTGGAGTATATTCATTTTCTCAGGCTACCATAACAAAATGCCACAGACCAGCTGGCTTAAATAAGAGAAACTTATTTTCTTACAATTCTAGAGGCTAGAAATCCATGATCAAGGTGTGACGGGGCTGGTTTCTTCTGCGACCTCGCTCCTTGGTTTTTAGATAGCCGTCCTCTCTGTGTGTCTTCACAGGGTCTTCTGTTTGGGTGTGTCTGTGTCCCAGTTTCCTCTTCTTACAAGGCCACCAGTCATATTTGATTAGGAACAATTCATATGACTTCATTTCACCTAAATTACCTCATTAAAAACCCAATCTCCAAATATAGTCCCATTCTGAGGTACTGGGGGTGAGAACTTCAACATAGGAGCAGGGGGCACAGATCAGCTCCTAACTCTGGGGAAGAGGAGAGAGAGATCTGGGAAAGAAGCTGTCCCAGGGGGCCCTGGGTGTTGAAGTCTGGGACACCATTGCTTTGAAAAACTCTTCTTGAATACTATTTGCAACATTATGTAAGATTAAAAATTGGTCATGGCCACAGACCTAAAGGAAGGAATGGGGTGGCAGGAGAGGAAAAAATGCATACCGCGTGTTGAGTGTGAAGATGGGGAGTCTAATAATCACTAGCAGTTACTGAATTTTCTCCATGCCAGGCCTCAGAAAAAGCAGTTTTATTAAATGCTTTACTTACTTAAACCTCACAGCTTATAGAAGGTAGGTACTATTATTTACTCCCATCTTACAGCTGGAGATAACTGAGGCACAGGTCTCCAAGATGGTAAGGGATGGAGCTAAGAGTCAAAACAATAAGTCGGAATCCGGATCCAAGCTCTTACCACTAAGCATGTCACAGTATGCTATGTGGCACCTCTATCCCAAGGGTTCCCAGGGGAATTTGGCAAGATCAGAAGAAAATGTTCTTTCAGCTGGAGTAAGATGGAGAGGATGGGAGCAGTAGCAGAGAGGACTTCATGGAAGAGGTTCTATTTCTGCCTAACTTGAGAAATGAGAATTTGGATGTATGAAGGTGGAGGCACCAAGAGATTGAAGGGAAGTAATCTACCAACATCAAGGGCTGGCCAAGAGATAGCCCTGACTTTCTGCAGTTTTGATTAGGTTAAACATGCTCTTGCCCCAGCACACTTTACCAGGCCCTAAAGGTCACACTCATGTACAATGATTTATTTCCTTAAAAACACTACGCATATCAGACAAGTAGTGATGCTATAGCATCTTACTACAATGATGGACAGTGACTGCAGTGGGCTGGGTGGGGGGACCTGATAATATGGGTGAATGTAGTAACCACAATGTTGCTCACGTGAAAGCTTCATAAGATTGTGTATCAATGATACCTTAATAATAAAAAACATATCTCTGTCACCTGAAATCTGAAATCTGAAGCTCAGTCCTGTCTCAGTGCAACCTGTAATCCCAAAACATCCAGTCTGTCACTGACACTGTTCCTGCCCCAATGGAACCTTTTTCCTTTTCTGTTGCTCTCATCCTTGAAACAAAAGGCTTTCGCTTCCAAGTGCCATGAAGATCTCTGCAGGCCGTGGACGCACCCGCTTGGAACTGCCGGGCAACTTGAGCTGCACAGGCATGTAGGCAATGAAAGGAGGGCAAGCCTGTGATAATGACATGTGAGAACTCTTTCAGCCAGAAATCCAGGAGTATTTTTGTGCCATATCCAGCACATGGTTTGAATTTATTACGAGGAAACATGATTACAACTGTGCTTTCTTTTGGAACAAAAAAAATTTACATACAGTATTTTATGGAACCGTTTATTAAAGATAGAACATCTAATGAAACATCAGATTTCACATTATAGCGACTTTAAGACAGTGGCTAACAAAATGCTGGCAAAGTGAATAGATTTAGTTTAGACAAGGTAAAAGATGCACTAAAAGAGTTAATGAAAATCACAGAAGATCATCAATGAGTGAATTGTGGTCTTGGGGGAATATAAATTTTGAATTTACATAACCATAGTTATTTGGTATAAACTATTGCTATTATTTACATTATAAAAATTACAAGGCTTTTAAGAGAATTAAAACATATTTCTACCAATTTTAGAGAAACTGGCTTTCCTAAATGAAAATGTATATGAAATAGGCAACAAAAGTGGCATTCTGATGAAATATAAAGAAATTGAAACTGAAATAGAAATGTTTTGCATGACTAAGAAAAAGAAGATTCATATACAGATAATCCCAAATTAACTTGTTAACCAACTATTTTTTTGGCCATTATCACAGGTACAAAACACAGTCTTGATTGAAGGAAGTCAGAACAATGAATCACATACTGCTTTTAGGAAGGTTTCCTTGTAATATACCAGAACTGAAAAATTTGAAAGAACAGTTCAAGAATTACTGTATGCTCTAGATATTGCTTAAGAGACAGTGAAAATTGTGATAAAAGGGATATTTATGTAATATAATTTACATAGCAAAATGAAAATATAATCTTTTCTGTAATAGCAATAATTATATGGGACCTCATTACAGTAGTTGAATGCAATATGTAAAATGCATGGTTTCATTTCTGAATCTAAGTTTTGCTTTAAAAATCTTATTGATGGTGCTACCCCTTATCAGAGCAGAATTTCTTCAAACTGAAATTAAGAAACTAAGTGTTACAATGACTCAAGAAAGGTTGTCTAATTTGGCATTACTGATAATAGGACACAAATTCTATGAAAACCTTGATCATAGAGAGTAGATCTTAAGTGTTCTCACCAGACCAAAAAAAAAAGGTTATTATATGATAGATGTATTAGTTAATTTGCTTGTGATGATCATGTCACCATGTATATGTACATCAAAACATCACATTGTACACGTTAAATATGTAGTTATTTGTCAATTACATCTCAGTAATGCAGGGAGGATGGATCTTGATTATAAAACATAATGATGCTACGGCAAGGAAAAATGAAATTCATAATGTAAATACAGATTTATGAATTACCTATGTCTTTATTTTATCCATCCAAACCCTCTGGCCTTGCAACAGAACACCCAGAAACATGCAATGGTAAATTCAAGTCATTTTCAGTGTTTTTGCCAACTTTCAGTCATATATGACCCATGACTTCACATATACCTTCTTTTGTGTTATAAAGGATTATATTTTGTTGTCAGGGAGACACAGCATATTACCTAACAGTTTAATTGCATGAATTAGAACTTTTAATTACTTAGAGACATGTGATCTGTGGCACTTTTGTCCCAGACCCTGCAGAGGGTGGAGGGGCGCTGGCTCTGATGCTGCCTTCAGTTCCCCTAAAGAAAATAAAGCCAGGGAGGTGGGGGGAGAAAGGGACAAAGACATGTTTGCTTCCCTCTAGGGGAGGAGGAGACTAACTAGCCCCCAAAGCCAGCCCCCACGTCCCCATCTGGTTTGATTTACTCTGATTTCCTCAGTCTGCTCTTTCTCAGCCTGTTCCCGGGGTCCCCAGATACTGCACTGTCTGGCTAGGCCAGGCTTCCGGCAGAACGGGGAAGGCGGAGGGTTTCCCTGGGAAAATATGCTGTGAGATGCTATCAGAGCTAAAAATATGCAGCCCCTAAACTCCACCTTCATTAGTCAGAATAAAATGCAGGGATTTCTGCCTTCTGGCGTTTCAGACCAGCAGGAAAAGGAGGTCGCAAAGAGCCCCTGGCTAGGACTTTCTTAAACACTCACTGGCAAGGAGCCCGGCTCTAAAACTCATTAGACTCATTAGCAGCTGCAGTGGGCACGGGCCTGGCTCTCAGCAGGACAGCCTCCTCGGGGCAACGTATCCATGGCTGCCACACATTCTCGTTTAATTCACTCCTCCTGTCATCAGCATCCCCATTTTATACTTGGAGAACCTAGACTCAGGAAACAATAGAAGTTAAACACCACACCACTGGCCTTTTTCAGTTCATCCTGGGGCCCCAGGCTCCCCCATGTCCCCCCAGATGCTCACACCTGCCCCTACCTGACAGGATTGCTCACCCCCACCCCCAACATCCCCTCCCTGTCTTCACAGACATGTGTCACTTAAAATGCCCCTTCCTACTCCTAGAGGCCAAGGTCTCAGTTGCTCTGTTAAATGCTCTCCACCCATTCTGTACTTGGCCTTCTTACCACTCATCAGTTACAGTTTCATGTTGGTGCTCTGACCATTGAATGACTACAGTGTGTGAGTGTAGGTGTTGCCTCTGTCTTACTCCCCCTCCTAGTGCCTGTGCCTTCACAGCAGGTGACACATCAACCATGTTCCATCTGGGTCTGTCGAATCAGCCCTCCCCGGCGCCTCAAAAGAGCTTGCCATGTCATTGATGTAAGCAAGTTAGCTGGCCTTCAAATAGCAGCTGTTCATCAAAATGAAGAAAACGAAGACTTACTTAGTTGTTAGGCACCCACTGTAGATTTAAAGCTGTACCGCACAGGGTGGCAGGACAGAGGAGGAGGTGAGGTGGAGGCAGGTGGGTCGGGGACCACACAGGAGAGGCACAGAGTGAGGGATGGCGGTGAGCTCTGGGGGACAGCCTGCTGGTAAATTTCCCTCCCTGGGGACCCTTCTCAGCCAAGAACGGGGGCAAATGAAAGAGAGGAACTGCTTAAATGCTGGGTTATTGAAAACCCAGCTCTGCCAGGGACTAGCAAGTTCTTAATCTCCCTGAACGGCAGGTTCCTTATGGATAAGAACAGCAACAGTGCTAGGCCTACTTCTGCCATTGCTGCAAGGACAGAATGACAGTACAACAGTCCCCACTTACCTGCGGTTCCGTTTCAGCTACCTGCTGTAAACCGTGGTCTGGAAGCTCGCGACTCTCCTGACGAGTCACCAGAAGGTCAATAGTAGGCTAGCAACATCACAACGCCCGAGCCATCACGTGGGCATTTGTCATTTCACATCACCGCCAGAAAAAGGGTGAGTACAGCACAACAAGATATTTTGAGAGAGAGACCACATTCACGTTAACTTTCTTTACAGTCTAATGTTATAATTATTCTTGCATTATTGTTGTTAACCTCTTACTGTGCCTAATTTACAAATTAAGCTTTATCATAGGTGTAGGTGAAAGAGTATGTGCATGGTCAGTACTACCTGAAGTTTCAGGCGTCCACTGGGGGTCTTGGAACGTACCGCCCACAGATAACGGGGACTGCTGTGTGCAGGGATCACCTTAGCGCCGCACCTGGCGCACTGTCTGTGCTTGATAACTGGAACTGACTCAGGAAGAGGGTTTGGCAGCCAGAGTCACTCATTTCTCCCTCTGCAGCCAAATGCCCATTTCCTTCTTTCCAGCCTGGATTTCCACTCAGGACTCCCCAGAGGGGGTCAGACTGTACCTGGAAGATCTCAACACCCCACCCCTCATTCAGTCCAAAGACATTTTTCAACAGATTCAAGAACCCAAATGCCAAGATGAGGAAGAAGGCACCAGTTAGAGTGGACTGGCACAGAACCCAGGAAGCCATGAGGTCAGATTGGGTTGTTCCTATAAACCAGAGGGGAGAAGGCAAAGCCTCTTTCCCCCTCCCAGCCCCACCTTGGCAGGCCGTTTAGCTCCTAAGAGGAAACCATAATTAATTCACAAGACCTGGAGTCTGAAGCCAGGTGTCTCTGGATGGGAAAGATTTGGGGAATCAAGCACCTTCCCACTCTCTTGGTGCAAATGAGAGGATGCAGCCCTGTATTAGTCTCCTATTTCTGCTTTAACTAATTATCATCGAATTAATGGTTTAAAGCAACACAAATTTATTATCTTACAACTATGGACATCAAAAGACCAAAGTCTTCTGACTTAGTCACTAGACTAAAATTAAGATGTTGGAAGAGCTGGTCGCTTCTGGAGGCTGCAGGGAGCAATTTGCTCCTTGCCTCTTGCTGCTTCTAGAGGCTGCAGGTTGTGGCCGAATCACTTCAGTTGCTGCTTCCATGCTTAGTGGCCTTCTCCTCTGACTGACAACCCTGCCCCCTCTTATAAGGACCCTTATGATTACATCAGGCCCATCTGGGTAACCCAGGATAATCTCCCCACCTCAAGACTCTTAATTTAATCGCATCTACAAAGTCCCTTTTATGATGTAAGATAACAAATTCACAGATTCCAGGGATTGGGATGTGAATATTTGGGGAGAGGGAGTTAATATTCAGCCTACCACAAACCTTTTGGGAGGAATCAACATTTTAAATAATCATACGCTTTAACCCAGCAATTCCACTTCTAGAATTTCTCTGACAGGTACAACTGTATACATGTATAAAGGTTTATGCTAAGAAATGTCCATTGTAGCAGAGTTTACAATACTGAAACCTGAAAATAACTTATTCTACTGATAATCATTAGAAGCATAATTAAGTTATGAACTATTCATAAGTTAGAATATTCCAAAAAGACACAGTGTTCTAAAAATAATGAAGTCTGTTCATATGAATTAATATGAAAAAATCTATATGACACATTTAGCTTGATGAAGAGCAACTTGAAACATATCTATGTAACATGATCCCATTTTTTAGAGGAATATATTTTATTGGATGGGGGTGTAATTTCTGGATAGACACCAAGAATCTGTTAGCAGTGGTTGCTGCCTCTTGATTGTGGGGTAGCTAGTGAACTTTTTTATCCTTCATTGTATGCCCTTCTGAACTATAAATTCTTTTTTGTGTGTATAATAGAAGTGTATATGACTCTTATAATTTAAAATCCTTATGTTCCAGCTGAAATTGAACTTTCTGAGCATAAAAGGGATGGGGGTATCACAGCTGCGAGGTCATCTTTAGAAGCTAGGATCAGGATGCCTGAGGGAGAGAATGAATCTCCTTTTCCTGTAACTTCAGCTCCCAGCCCCTCCTGCCTCCAAAGCCCCTCTTACAGGAGCTAAGAAAACAGGACAGTTAGTATAAATTGTGGCACTTCGGTGTCACACAGGCCTGGGTTTGTGCCCTGGTGCTACCCCTGACAAGCTTTGCGGGCTTAGGCAAGACTCTCACAATAAGCCTCGATGTGTAATGAGGGTAATACCACTCACCTCACGGGGTCCACGTGAAGATTACAGTTAGGTGTGCCAACTCCAGCACAGGGATTAGCACTCAACAACTTACTGTTATTGTTATTAATAAGAGCTACTTGATCAGAGAAGGCAGTCGGATCCAGAGAAGGGGCTTCAGTTTGGTTCAACTCACACATCTCAAGTGTCTTGGCGTTGAGGGTAACAGGATAAACGAATCAAGATTGCTGGCGTGTGGTGTGACAGACAGTGGCCTAAATGGACAGCTCCTGTTCAAAGCAGTAACTGTAACAGTTTTGTGTATGGGAGGGCAGTGATACTGAGAACAGTCATCCCTCAGCTAGGAGTAGCTATTGGGAAGAACTCAAAAAAGTCTTGGCAAAATGTCCATGTGCCATTGTGAGGGCTGGAAACACTCTGTACCTTATCTGCACCGCAGTTTGAAGGGTGTGTACTTAGGTAGAAATCCATTGATCTTCACACTTGGCATTTTGAAATTCAGGCATTATTCTTTATGAAGTGCTGTCTCAATAAAAAATGTACATTCAAAATTTTAGGATTTTTTTCCCTTTGGCCGAAAGCCAAGGCTTATTAACCCGAATCTCCCCAGAATTCAGTGCAAAGTAGTGTGTGTGGGTAGGTGTGTGCACCATTCTAGGACAAGTGTTCACAACTTTTTGTCAGACTCTTAAGGGAAGGTGGGGGCTAAAAAGTTAAAAATTTCCAGTCAGGCCCTTCTCTAAAAAAGGATCACTCACTGGTGGCTCTGCTGAGAGTCCCTAAAGGTCAGATCTCTCTGTACAAACCAGGCTTTCTGGCAATGTAGGACACGAGATGGAGACGCACCGACATATTTATTGGACTGGTCGCAAAACAAACAACTATATTTTTCTTTGGGGAGCATAACGCAGGTAATTATCACGAGTTGATCTTCAGCGCAACTAAAAAAAGGCGTGGCTTTCTATTGGCCCAGAGCCTTGGTCTGCAGCCAATCCCTAGGCGGCAGCTCTACCCGCACCCCCGGCGCCCCGCATCCCATCTGCATCCCGGTGGAAGTTCCCCACCCGCGGAGGGCAGGGCTTAGGCCCCGGCTCCACCTGACACGCCATGAAGAAACCTTAACCTACGCTCCAGATGCTTTTGGGGCTCCTCATCCTGGCCCAGTTCATCAACCAGAATTTCCTGTGTGACTGTGTTGGCAGAAAATTAATGAGCAGCCAGGGAGGTCAGGGCACCGGCTGCGGTGGATCTGCCCAAGGAGCAGGGCAAGGCGCCTGGCCATTGGTCTCTCTCTGTGGAACAAGGCAGATGGGAGGGATGCCGGTCAGAGAGTGGAGGCCAGCAATGAGAATGGAAGCCCTGGGGATGGGAATCCAGAAATTGAAACTACAAACCCTATCTATCCTTCACTTGCACGTAATGAGTGCTTGTTGGATGTATATCCAACTATATATTTATATAAAAAGCTTTACATCAAAGAATGGGATCTCACCCAAAGAGAGTAAATGTGAATCCAAGCTTGGCTACTTTGTAGCTGTGTGGCCCTGGGCCGGTTGCTTACTCTTTCTGTGTTAGGACCCTCCTCCGTAGTAATGAACCTAACAGTGAACCAGCCCTAAACTCTTAAGAATAGTTACTAAGCTGGCCCCTGCCTGATTTTTTAAAAATTGAGATACAAACCATTTACCATAAAGTTTATTATTTTTAAATGTACAATTCAGTGGTCTTTTATATATTTACAAAGTTGTGCAGATATCATCACTATCTAATTCCAGAACATTTTTACCACCCCAGAAAGAAACCCCATGTCCATTAGCAATCATTCCACATTTCCCCCACCTTCTAGCCCCTGGGAGCCATTAATCTACTTTTTGTTTCTATGCATTTACCTATTTTATACTTTTCATATAAATGGAATCATACATAGACTATGTGACTTTCATGTCTGACCTCTTTCACTCAGCACAATGTTTTCAAGGTCATGCATGTTGCACCATGTATCAAGTCCTCATTCCTCTTTATGGCCAAATAATGTTCTTTTGAATGGATGTACCACCCTTTGTTTATCCACGAATCAGTCAATGGACATTTGTGGTGTTTCCATTTTTGGCCATTGTGAATAATGCTGCTATGAACATTTGTGTACAGGTTTTTGTGTGGACATATGTTCTTACTTCTCTTGGGTATATCCTAGGAGTGGATGGTCTTATCTTGTTCCACTCTCCCCCTCCATTGTTCTACCCTGCATCTCAGTAGTGAGTTTGAGAATAAGGCTTTCTTTACAAAGGAACCCCATCACTGGGTAATTCTCTGATCTTGGACAACTCACATAAGTTGTCTGGCCTTTAGTTGACTTATCTTCATAAACAAACAAGAGTCAACTTCCCTCCCAAGTGTATTCTTTAGGACAGGGTGTTAATTGATATTATGTGGTGGGATGGAGGGGGAGGGGGAGGGAATTCCATGGTCAATAGGGTTTGGAATACTCTGGGTTAAACTAAACTAAGCAGGATTACAATTACATTGTAAATGCCTTTAATATGCTAATGTGCAATGAGCATCTCTAAGAGGAGAGTTAAGAATGTAGCGTTTCCCAAACATAGAACAACAGGAGGTGGTGTTTCATGCAACACAGTTTGGGAAACACTCATTAAAGAAGGTCATTTGCAGGAAAAAGGCAATTTTTTCTGAGATCAGACAATTTTTTTCCCTTTCCCTACTTTCATGTTCTGTGAAGACAGGGACATGCAGACAGCCTTCATCATCCCTTTCCAGTGTGTATGGGACCTTTGGAGCACTTAGCATGAAGAAGAGGAAAGGAAACCCATTAACTGAGCCTCTACTACATGCCAGCTCTGTGAATATGACTTAAGTTGTCTTTCATTATTCTCAAAACAGCCCTAAGAGGTAGGTTTCATTTAAGAAGGTGGTATAATGTTACAGGTGAAAATGTTAACTTTAGAGTCAGATAAGCATCTTAGCTCTACCACTTGATAGATGCAGCTATGTGAATTTGTGCAAGCCACCTAACTTCTCTGTGTCTCAGTCTCCACATCTGTAAAATGGATAATATGACACCTACCTCATAAGGTTATTGTGAGGGTTTGCTAATATAATATGAGAAGTGTTTATAAGTATTCACATAAGTACTGCACATGGCAAGTATTCAGGAAGAGGAAGAGGGAACTTCATCATCATCATGATTCTCCCTGTTTTACAAATAAGACAGCTGAGGTTCAGGAAAGGTGAGTCACTTGCCTAAGGCCATACAGCTTTTCTGTGTGGCTGAGGTGAGACCCATACACCACCCAAACCTGCTCTTCCTAGCCAGAGCCCTGAAGGAGGCTGAGCTAGTCATGGGCTTGCAAATCTCACACCTCACATGGAAAGCCACAGAGGGAGTGTGGGAATTTCCCTCTGGAACTCAGACAACCCCCCCATGCAAGAGTGCTCAGAACTCCTTGGCAACAACGTGCCTGTGTCCTGGAGCCCTGATGAATGGGCCTGGAGAACTGAGGAGGTCCTGAGCCCACAGGCATCCCTTCAGGAGCCTCCTCCTGTCTGTGGGAGCATTGCCCACAAACTGTGTGCACAGGAGGCCACAAGGCCCCCCCCTATCCACCTGGGATCTTCCAAGCCCTTAGCTTCAGTGGGGGATGTCTCAGCAGTTGCTGCAGGAGCGGGCAGCAGGGAGACAACATGGAGAGGGAGGGGACAAGGTTCAGGCTCCCGCCCTGAATTAAAGAAAGAAGCACCTTTTAGAAGAGGTTTGTATATTTTCCTTCCATATAACTTTCTCCTTGGAAAATAAGTTTTGGTAGCTATGCCCATCTCTCCCTCTCTCTCTCTCCTTCTCTTTCTCTGTCAATCTCTCTCTCTCTCTCTCTCACACACACACACACACACATATACACACACACAGCTTTAAAAGCCATTGCTTTAGTCTTTCATTTTCATTACACAAACTGGCAACTGGGACCCAGATGGGAAGGACCTGCCTCAGATCCCAGCACGTTAGTGGCAGAATGGGGACTAAAATTCTCATCACTTAACTCTTCCTAATACCAGCCTTCCGGGCATCAGTCTTTCCTCTGGCCACAAAGCTCACCATGCCCCGCCCTCCATGTTCTCACTTACCAAGTACTGTAGATCCAAACAGGCACAGGGTTGAGTGTCACTACCGTCCTTTGGGTCCCCCACCCTGAGGGTGCTGGCCTGACTAGTGACTTAGTGCCTAAGGGAATGAGGGAAAGTCTGCAGTAGGAGCTTTGAGGACTGCTCAGATCCTGGCTGAGCCACTTACTACCTGTGTGACCTTGAGCAAGTCACCAGACCTCCCAGAGTCTCACTGTCATCAGCTGTAAAACCAGGATACCTTCATGTGCCACGGAGGACTGCTGTAAGGATTAGAGTTTCTACACATGAAGAACGTGCAACGTTAAATTTGTGCACCAAGCAATAGTTCACCTCAGCATTATTATGTTAACTACAGCTGGTTCTCCACAAGATCCGAAGTTCTTTTCCACAAATTAAGTGCATAGGCTCTCTTAACACCCACAGCAAGGCCAAGCCATGCTGCGCTTCCATGTATATTCCTCACAGTGAGCCCTCCCCTCCTTAGGAGTCTGAAACTTCTTCCACCTGTAGGCAGATGTTGGGATGGGGCATCCCATAAACACAGACTGAGCAGCCTGAGAAGAGCAGTTGAGAAACAGCTCTCAATCAGTCTGCTAGGTCGCCGTTTGCTCTGCTGTTTAATTGCAGACAAGTCACTTAACCTTCCTAAGCCTAGGTTTCTCATCTGCAAAACAGGAATCATAGCAGCCCCAAATTCATGGGCTTATTGTTAGGAGTGAATGGCACAACACGTGTGAAATCAGTGCACTGGCTCATCCTTAAAAAGTGGCCAATAAATAATAATAATAATTATTTTCCCTAAGGGCCACCCTTTCTGCCCTGAAAGAAAATGTAGTGAGAGATAAAAGTACTGGATCAGGATTCAAATGACCTTGAGTGAAATACTGATTCTGCCACAATTTAGCAGAGTAATGTTGGGCATGACCTTGCCCCTCTCCAAGCCTCAATTTCCCCATCTGCAATTTAAGAGGACTGAATTAATTGAGCCCTTCCAGCTCTAACTCTGAAGGAGGGCTGATGAGAAGGTTGCAGGGCTACCTGCATACTTTCTGGATGGCCCCAGTGGTCCCAGCTACTCTGTACAGAGCTGGACCAGAAAAGGTCTGGGAAGAAGGCTCTGGCCTCCTCAAACCAGTGCCTTGGTTAAGAGGGCTGCTTTGGGGACGCACAAATACAGCTTGAAGTTCTGGCTGTATCATTGTGTGTGACCTTGGAAAAGTCCTTTCACCTCTTTGAGCCTCAATTCCTTCATCTGTAAAATGGGACCTAGAGTAAGAGATTATAATGCCTATGTGAGCCAGTGCCCACAAAGTGCTTAGCATACAGAGGAAGAAGTCCATGATGTGTGCCATTTTAATAATCATTATGATGCCATTTACATGTGGAACCCATTGCTGGGCATGGCGCTCTCCTTAGAGCCAGTCTGAGTGCACCTATGCCCATTCCAAGCATTATTTCTGATGACCATAAAGCTCTTTATGAGGAGAGCAGCCACCCTGGGATCCCATCTGGAGAAGAGTGGCTGACCGTCTAGATTCCCATGATTCCAGGTCAGCCTGAAGGAGGTGACAGCCATCTGCCCTCCTCTACCCTACTCAGAAGACCAGCACTGCAGGACTGGAAAGGACCAAGAGCTACATCTTTCCCAGACCTTTTGCCTGGGGCAGGATGCTAGGAGGAGAAGTGACCAACCCAGGTCTCATGGCATGTGACTTGACATAGGAGAAGGCAGTATGTGTAGTATTTGAAAAGTGTATCTGGGTTTGAGTCTTGGCCTCTCAACTGACAAGCTGAGTGTTCTCACTGGACCTCAGTTTCCTTGGCTGGAAAATGGGAATAATAATAATAAAATAATTTAAAAATAAAATAATAATAAAACCTGCTTCCCAGGTTTGTTGCAAAGATTAAATGAGCATGCAAATAACATATAGGAAGCCCTCAATAAATATCACTACTATGATTCATGTCTCTGCTCTCTGCCCCCTCCAGGGCCCTGTGACCATCGCACCCTGGAAACACCCAGTGAATTGATTTTGTAGTTTCCTCTCAGCCGGGAAGCTATGTGAAGTGATAGAATTAGTCAGCTGTGCCAGTCGGGAATGCTGATTGGAGCCCTGACTGTGCTCTGTCGCTCTGGAACCTCTGTGGGTCACTTTCCCTCTCTGGCCCTTAGTTTCTTCCTCCATAACCGGACTGCCCTGTAAAAATATAACATAAACCACAGATGCAATTTTAAATTGTTTAGTAGCCACTTTATAGAAAGTAAAAATAGAGAAAATTAATTTTGATAATGTATTTTACTTAATCCAATGTATCTGAAATATTATCATTTCAACATGTAATCAATACTTCAAAATTATTAATGGGATACTTGACGCTTGTTTTTTTCTTACTAAGTCTTTGAATCTGGATGGTTCTCAACCTGGCACGATTTTGGCAATGGTCTGGGATAGTTTTGGTTCTCACAAGCGGTGGCACTGGAGGATGGGGGGTGGAGGTGTGTGTGTGCTATTGGCATCTAGAGGCTAGAGACCAGGAATGCTGCTAAACACGGTGCCGTGCACACAACAGCCCACATAACAAATAATTATCTGGCCCCAAATGTTAACAGTGCTGTTTTCCATGTGTAGTGCAGTTCAGATTAACCACTTGCCAGATACTCAGTAGCCACATGCAGCTGGTGATTACTATATTGGCAGTGCAGCCCTATAAGCAAACATGCACTTAGAAAAGCCAACTTTTTAGGAATTTGGGTTTTGGTAAATTTAGTTTCTCTGCTCATCCCAAAATAACTGGCCACATGCAGTGCGGCTGGCTCACCAGCGCCTGTCTGGTCAGACCCTGAGGACGGAGCCCATCTGTCCCTGGCTGGTCAGAGCCTTCCAGAGCCACCCCCCCTCCCCTGGAAGACTGAGCCTGGGATGGACAGTGAGCTCGGTTGTTCTTCTCCGAGGAGACAATGCTGCAGGCCCTGCTACCTGCCTGGCAGTGCTATTGTAGCTCAGGGAGAAAAGGGCTTTGTGAGGACAGCAGCCTGGAGCCTGCAGTTCAATGGGGCCCTTTATGTCTGTGCTCCTGGGATGCTCCATGTCAGCCAGGATTGCGGGGTGGGCAGGAGAGGTGGGGGCTGCTCCCTTCTAGAACAAATGAAGAGCCTGAAGCCCAGAGAGGGTGTGGAAGGCCCTCCAGTAGATGCCAGCTCTCTCTACCTCAGCCCACTACCTGAAAACATGAAATTGGCCCAGTCTGAAAAATCCTGTCTCAAAGCACAAGGTGAACTCTAAGTATTGCCCTTAACCCAAGGCAAGAGGGCCCCTGCCTTGTGCCTTGAAATTTAGTGGCTCCACAAAATCACAAACATGTATAAAAATCAATGTATTAAAGAACACATGTGTGCATCGTTCTCTCAAAACCTGGGCTTAACTCTGGCACAATGCAACATAATGTAACATCCTCTCTTGTGATCCCAAGGCCAGAAGGAAACAGTCCACATTTCTTGTCCTACGTCCTTGGAACAAAAATGGCCAGAATTTGAATTCAGTAAAAGTTTGAGGGTCGTACCTCAGTCAGCCTCAGAGATGGACACGGTTTTGTAGTACAGGTTGGTTCTAAGCAGCAGAAATGGTTAGGTAAGAGAAAAGACAAATTAAATTCCCTTGTCCAATCTTCCCCTCAGTATGGATGCATATTTTTATATAATGAAGTAACATTTCCCAGTAGAGCCGATCATCCAATTTCTGGCTTCTCTGTGTTCCAACTGCTACTGGTCTTGCAGGTACTCATCTCCATTTGAACTCTGGTGTCACAGCCCTCCAAAGTTAGGGGCAGGCCTGGGTGCACGGAAAGGTCTGTGAACTCAGATGTGTACTGTTGGCAATATCTGTGCCTTCTTTTTTCCTTCTAACCTCCGCCCTACCCACCTTGCCCCCAACTCTGTGGTGGTACACACACACACACACACACACACACACACACACGTACAGAAAGGAGCAGGAAGGGGTATCTTATCTGACAGATGAAGAAAAGGCTCCTTCTGGAGAGTAAATGTCTTGTTTAGAGTTACCCAGCAAGTTAGAGGAAGCCACATACTGGGAGACCCATCATTGGAGATTCAGCAAGAGGGCCACAAGCAATGCGTGGAGGGTGGTGGCTGGGAGGACAGGCATGCGGGCAGAGCAGCTCTCTTTACTCAAGGTGCCCTCACTCATTAGCTGCAGGACCTTGGGGAAAGTTTCTCTGAGCATTTAAAACATGGTGTTTTCTATTCCTCTACAAAATGTTAGCATGAAGGGAAACTGGTGACAGGCATATGCAAACTCTCTCTGTTTCATAACTTTTCTATAAATCTAAAATAATTTCATAATCAAAAGTTGTTTTAAATAGAGTTTTCCTTCTCTGTACCATGGAGATAGTAATGGTACATGCCTCATAGAAGATTTAAGTGAAATAATGCATATTTCACTTAAGGGTCTAGTACAGTGTCTGTAGTGAAAACCCAATAAATATTTTTTAAAAGCTACTGGTCCAGGAAGCCAGTGGTCAGCACTGTCAGAAGTCACCACTGCTTCCCTGGCAATCCCACAGCCTCCTTGCTGGGGACCAGGAGTTTCTTTCAGTCTACAATACAAAGCAGCTTAGTGTGGCCTCTGGGAGCATACACTGATCATGGCTGTTGCACTTCAGAGCGGGATTCCAGGCAAGCGACTTGATTGTTCGGTGCTTCAGTTTCCTTTCTGTGGATAATAAAAGTGTGTACTGCGTATGGCCACCCAGGAGGATTGAATGAACAAGGATTTTTCAGCGCTAACTGTGCCTGGCCTATCGCAGGCACTGCACAGGTTTTTATGGTCCAGGTCAGTGTTTCTCTCAACTTTTTTTTTTTTTTACTATTTCCCCACAATAACAAATATACTTTCCATTACCCTTATTATATTTTTAATGGTGGTTTGAAAAAAACCAGTCTCTAGATAGTTGATCCCATTTTGTTTCTCCCATTAAAATATAAGGTTCTTGGGGGACAGGGAATATGTCTGACTCATTTTGGTCTCCAGTCACTCCATTTCCTTCTTTCACTCAATTTACCGAGCTTCCATCATCCATTCATTCCTCATACATGTATGGACCATTTGGGAGGCATTACCTACTAGTGCCCAGGACAGATCAGACCTATGCTGAATGAATGAATGAGGCACGGAAGCAGGGAGGTGGGAAACGAGGAGGGACAACAGGTAGGGAAAAAAACAGGTTCCTAAACCGCCCCCTCCTCCACCCCGACTTGAGAGGGCCCCAACAGTCAGCAGCGCCCCCTTTCAATCCTCACGTTCCCCCTCTGCCACCACCCTGGGGCCCGTCAGCTTGGCCAGCGGGGGCGCGGCTGGGTGCTCTCCCGCGTCGCCGACGGGCGGTGCCGTAGGGGGACCCGGCCCCTCGCCTCCCGCTGGGGGTGCAGCGCGGTGACTCGCTCCCGGGGCGCCGGGCAGCTCCGCACCCCGGGAAGGCGCGCGCCCCTCTGCGAGTAGCTCGAGCGCTGGGCCCCCGGCCCGGCGAGTTGCCCAAGACGCTGATGACTCCTCCCCGGGGACCCTCCCCTCAGGGGCGCGTCACTCTCCCCACCCCTGGGTCCCGACCCCGCGGCTTCTCGCACTCGGGACGCGCCGGGGACGAGTGTCGGGCACCCGCTCGGGAGCCAGGGAGCCCGGGGCGCCATCCCCAGCGCGTCGGTGCGTGCGCCCAGCGCCCCATGGAGCCGCCGGCCGGCAACGCCAGCTGCGAGAACGGTGCGTGCGGGCCGCCGCCGGGGGCGCCGCGCCCGCCCCTCCCCGCCCCGTCCCTTCGCGTCTCCCCTGGCCGGGGGGCCCCAGACTGGGGAGGGGGCGGCCCGCGGGGGTCGGTCGCCACCCGGTTCTCAGGCCCGTGTTGGCGAGGAGCAGGGTCCGGCCGACTTCTCGCGTCGTCGGAGCTGGGCAGGGAGCTGGGCAGGGAGCTGGGACGGAAGGGGCCGTACCGGGAGGCAGGAGGCGGCGGCGGACTTTGCTGACGGGAGCTGGTCGGCGGGAAAGTGGGGGCTTTGGACTTTTTTGAATATTTAGTTGCTTCAGATTTTAGTACCTTCCCAGGTATGGCTGTCCCCCTGGGGCGCACGAAAGACAGGAGAGGGGCGCAGAGGTACTGCCCCCACCCCCACAAGCATCTTTTATAAAAAGAAGCAAAGAAAGACCTAGGAAAGACCCTTGGCTTTATGTTGTGTTCCTGCCGGTGGGCCAGGCCCTAAGTGCACTTTCTCATTTAATCCTTCATTCCCCAGGGCAGGTAGATACTCCTGGCTCCATTCTAGAGAGAGAAACTGAGACCCTGAAAAGTCTGATAATTTGCTCAAGGTTTACAGTGGGGAAATGGAATATGAACCTAGGGCTCTTAGATTCTGAAACCTTCCTCATAGTGCTGTGCTCAAATCCTTTCTGTTCTGTTCCCATTGTCCTCCCTCCCCTTGGAATGTCAGCCTGAGAGACACCCCTGTTTCTCTGACTTCTCTTCCCCAGTGACCAAAACCTGCCTGTTGGGTGTCGTCTGGTTTTGGATTCCTGACGAAGGACGCAGTCCATTTTCAGCCTCTCCTTCCCCTGGGGAAGAATGTGTTCCCCAGTCCTGGCATATTCTGAAAGAGAAGCCTTTTGTCAGAGAGGCATTCTCCTCAGAATTGGGTTTCCTCTGGCCTTCAACCTCCACTTTTTTCTTCTTACCCCTAGGGGAGGACTTAACTCAGTGGAAGGTGCTGGGCCCCCTGGGTGTTTCAGGCCTACCCCAAAGGCCAAAGCCCATCCTTTAGCTCTACCTGCTAGAGACACACCTTCAGGGGGGCAGGTGATGGGCATGGAAATGGGCTAGATCTTCCTTTTGGGAGTGACTCTCCTTGGCCCACATCCTCCCAGGCTCTGTCTCATTTCCTGATCTCAGGGAACTCCCTCCCCAGACTCGATTCTTGCCCAAGCTGAGGAACAGGAGTGTGCTGTCAGAACAGTTTTACTAGGGGCTGAGTTGGCTTCTTGCGTCATCTTCTTTTGATTGTGACACAGGCGTCAGAGATCTCTCAGCGCAAAAGACACAGGGATGTCCCCTGTTGGGTTCCAGGCCAAGCTCTACACCAGGTTTTTGTGAGACTCAACCAAGTCCTTCCCTTCCTCCGGGCACTGAAGAGGCCTGAGAGCTTGGGGGACCCTGCTTAGTGTGTGTGTGTGGGTTATGTGCTGGAGGGCTGGAGTCAGACAGTCTGTGTTTATAGGCCAGGTACCTGACCTCACACAGTCTCCAGTTCCACATCTATGAAATGGAAATGAAAGACAACAGTTTTCTGACAGGTTGTTGTAGGAATTTGATGAGTTTAGAAATAAGGGCCCTTGTCCACAGTTACCACTCAGTGAACATTAAACTGTTATTTGTTGGTTGGGGCCCAGTGTGTGGATGGAGCCCCACAATAGCTGAAGCATGGGGTCTAAAATAGTGGCCAATTCCCAAGTTTTTAATGCGTGTAAACGTCTCCAGCATGACTCTCTCACCATGGTCTTCCAATCCAGGTTCCCTGATCAGCCTGTACTGCTCCTCCCAACAAGTCCTGTGCCAGATCGTCGGGGGCCTCAGCCCTGAGGTGCCGGGCAATGTCACCTCTAGCAGCTGGCAGGAGAGGTTCAGGCAGAACTACAGCTTCTATGTCGGCCTAGGCCTGGCCTTCTTGTCGAGCCTCCTCATCGGCAGCAGTGTCATCCTCAAGAAGAAAGGCCTTCTGCGACTGGTGGCCTCAGGGGCCACACGGGCTGGTAGGCTCCTGGGGGGTGGCGGGGAGTGGGTGCCGGGAGCCGAGCCCTCAGCCACCCTGGGAACCGCCCTTCACTGGGGCTGCTGCTGCAGTGTGGGAGCCTGGCCGTCATGGGCACAAAAGGTTCCTTGTCACCCTCCCTGGAACTCCAATCCACCAACAGGAGCCTATCCTTTATGATCCAGTATTAACCGAGAACTTCAAGATAAGTTAGCTGGGGTGAAGACTGAGAAAAGTCTCAGCATCAAGAATCAGAAACCCCAGGTCTAGTCCTGACTTTATTTCTTACCAGTTGTGTCATCATAGGCAAGTCACAACTTCCCTGCAAAATGGGGACACAGATACCTCTGCCCTGGACAGTGTCAGAAACTAGTGCACCCTCATTGACTATCAGAATGAGCTCCCTTAAGGGGTTACAAAAGAATTACTGAGTCTCTGTCCGCAAGGGATTTATGTGTTTGAAAAATAAGGTATATATACATGAAACCGTTCTTGAGAAAAGGAATCATGTGCAAAAGAATTCATTCATCTAATCGGCAGTCATTGAATACCTCTGTGTGCCGAGTACCATGCTAGACATGGAGGCACAGTGCCCTGCGCACCGAGTCAGTGGGAGACACAGGCACGTCATTGGCAGTTTGTTCCAGTGCGTTAAGGGCTACCGTGGGGAAAATGCAGAATGCTATGGGAATATGTTGGAGGGGGATATAAAGCCCAGGCTAGGGGGCTTAGGAGAGGTTTTCTGTAAGAGGTAACCTGGAGGCTGGGACCTAAATGATGTGGAGATAGCAAGGGGAAGGGGAAAAAGGAAGATGTCATCTTCCAGGCAGAGAGAACAGCACACACAAAGGCTCAGAGATGAGTGAGCATGAGTAGCATGAACTCCTGAGAGCAGTTCAGGATGGCCGGGGCATGGAAGGGTAAGAGAAGGGGGAAGGGCCAGATCGTGAAGGGTCTTATACACTGGGCTGCAGTTTGAATGCAATTACAAATGATGTGGGTATTATTAGGCAGGGGAGTTACATAGTTCGATTTATAATTGGACAAGATCCTTGGTGGCTGGGTGGGGAATGGGTTAGGAGACAAGCCTGGAGGCTGGGACACCAACTAGGGGACAGACAACAGAAGTTGGCCTGGGAAATTGCAGTAGATGTGGAGACTAGCGATGGGGTCCAGAGATAGTTTTTGAAGGTGGGTGTTTCACAGGTACATGGGTTTGATGTTGACTGGCTCCAAGAGGAGGGTAAAAAACAGAGTCAAGCATGACTCAGCTTTCTGACTTGAGCAACTAGGGAGATGGGGTGCTGTTTTCTGAGGTGAAGAATGTTGGAGGAGCAGGTTTATGGGCTGATGCTGTGTTCAGGTTTGGACATGTTAAATGTAATGTTCTGTGAGACGCTGAGCTTTGGAAACAGACTATTGGGGTTGCAATTCCAGCTCTTCACTTCCCGCTGATGTGCTCCTGGGCATGAAAAGTACTTTTTCTGTGTCTCAGTTTCCTCATCTAAAAGTAGAGGTAAGAACAGTTCCAGCCTCTCTGACTGTTGTGACTATTAGTAGCATGTTTAGAAGCTGCTTGGCACCAGATACTAGCCCTGGTCTCCGTGCTGTCTCAGTGAAGGGCCCGGCACACAGTTGGATCCCCAGCTCCAGGTGCTCTCTGCAAGGAGAGCTCTGAGGTGCAGGAATAGAGTCAGGAGCAAGGGTCTTACTGTTCTACCCCTCACTTCTGGACAGGTATTCAAAAGGCCGGAGACCTCCTGAAGTGTCAGAAAAAGATCTGCTTGCACTGAGGAGAGAGCAGGACAAGTAGTAGTGATCATTCAGAAAGGCAACTTCCCTGGAATCAATTTTTTCCTCCCAATCTGCTCTTTCAGTATCTTCTGAAAGTCAGCCTTTCATCCATGAAGCATTTATCCTTAGAGTAAAATGCTCTCAGAGCTCTTAACTTTTGTGGGAGATTCTGACTTCTTTAGAAACCTGATGTCTATTTAGGAAAATAGACATTCACAATCTTTGGAACTGTCTAAAACCCATCTATTATCCTCATCGTCAGAGCTAGTATTGAGTATAACTATGTGCCAGTCTCTGAGTTCACCATGTGAACAAAGCAGAGACAATTCTTGGCTTCACGGAGCTTCCATTTTAGTGGGAGAAATGCCAGAAAGTAAATAGATCAATTTACATTATAAATGATAAGTTATCATGAAAGAGAGCTGGTTGTGATAAAGGAGAATCCCAAGTGGAAATAATATCAATAAGGAGGTTGGGGGGAGCATCTCAGGGAAGCAACATCCAAGCAGAGACCTGTAGAGTGAGTGTAGATTTAGGCACATGTTGTTGGAAGACTTTCCAGACCTGGAAAAGCAGATGCAAAGGCATTAAGGCCAACAGGAGCTCAGCATTTCTGAAGAATTAGGAGAAAGGCTGACCAGCTAGGTTATAGTAAGTAGAGCATCAGAAGATACCTCTAGAGATGTAAGCAGGGTCACAACTATGAACAGGCTCGTTAAGGATTCTGGTTTTTACCGTAAGAGTATTTAGAAGCCATTGGCCAGCTATGAACTAAAGAGTAACATAACCTGATTTACATTCTTTAAAGAGCACTGGCTGCTCCGAAAGAAATGGATTGTAAAGGGATGACTAGAGTAGAACCACGGGAACCCTAGGTGACTGTTGCCAAAACCCAGGCCAGAGGCATAATGCCTGGCGTTGGGTGGTGGCCAGTGGAGTGGACACGTGTGAGATGGTTTTTGGAGATGGAACCACCAGGATGGACTGAATGCAGACGGTAGAGGAGTGGGAGGGTCAGGGGTGATTTCTGGCTTCTAGCTTAAGCAACCAGGTACGTAGAGGTGCCATTCACTGAGTTTCATTCGGTGAGTAGGTGGAGAGCATTTAAAATCAAGAGTTCCATTTAGGACAGAGTTTGGGAGAGATCCAAGAGATGTCAGTGAGCAGCTGGATCTACATCTGGGCTCTGTAGAAAGAATCAGAGTATGTATGTGAACTAAGGACACCAGCATATAAATGCAGTCTAAAACTTTGGGAATGATGAACTCACCTAGGAAAGGGCTCAGAAGCAAGCCTGGAGGGCTAACCACAGCTCACATATACTGAACCCTGAGATACTGGGGCTTGAAGGTAGAGATGGGAAAGGTGCCTGAGAAAGTGTGGCCCAACTCTAACTTTGTGTCTATTCCTTTTTCCAGTAGAGGGAGGATATGGCTACCTGAAGGATGCAATGTGGTGGGCTGGATTTCTCACCAGTAAGTGGGTTCTTTGCTACTAACCATGACCTACTGATGGCAGAGGCAGAGACGAAAGGAGGGGTGGGTGGGGCATTTCTATCTCTGTTGTATAAAGTATGGATCAGAGGGCTAGATTCCTGAGGGGAAAAGCTTGACAGTCTTTTCAGATAGAATATCTTACCTGTATCTCAGATCACTTCCTAAACCCAAAGTCAGCCTTTCATCCATGAAGCATCTATCCTCAGAGAGGTTTGTACAGAGCTGGTAATGATAAGTGTGTAATTTCTCAACCGCCTTGGAAACACAGGGAGATGATCACAACCTGTTGGAGTCTCTTGAACATCTACATGGTAGAGGCTGGGACTCTTAAGCCAGTTTTGCCATTCTTCAGGCAATTTGTTGTCTCACTCGCACATTGACACATTTCCCCCACTTTCCACTCACCCTCTCTGGCTTTCAAACCCTAATTCTTTTGGACGGAAAATTAGCCAGCTTTCCATTTATAGTCCCCTAAGTCAGGTTTTGATCCCAGTCTTAGCTAGAGTGATCACATTCAGCATCTGCTTTCAAAGGGCAGATCCAGGTCATTCTCTACCAGCAAAGAGACAGCGAAGGCACTCGCAGGAGCTTGCAAACTGGAAATGCAAATGGAGAGAATTAGGCCCTTTGGAAATGTCAGACTTTCTAACCACCTGCCTGTCAGACTATGCTATCCACAGTTGCCTGGGAAAGATGACTCCAGGGACCAGTTGTACCTGGAGCATCCATAACTGTAACTGTTCCTTATTTGTAATTAATACTTTCTTAAGAATACAGAGCAAACAGGGGCAGTCCCTGAGATACACTTAACCATGCCTGGGCTAGAAGGGAAGCCGAGACCAGGGACAACAGGGTGTCTACCCAAAATATGTCAGGTAACCTCGGGCTCTGGGATGAGCTTCCCCATCTTTCAAATGGAAGGATTTGATCTGGAGAGCCTGGGCCTGACCTTCTGGTCAGGTTCTCCAGGGAGAGAGCATTAGAATCAGGGTTTTAAGGAATGCGGGTCTGGGATTCTGTGAATGGCTGAACACTGAATGAAGCCGTCCCTACCTGGATTCATTTGGGCTGAAAAGGTGCACTGGAGCAACACAAGCCTTTTGTCTCCCTTAATTTCCTAGTGGCTGCTGGAGAAGTTGCCAACTTCGGGGCCTACGCATTTGCTCCTGCGACAGTCGTCACACCCCTGGGAGCACTGAGCATCCTCATCAGGTAGCTGTCACCTCTCACTGCCTCTGGCTCTTGCCCATTTTCAGGTTGTTGGGGTCTGGACCTGCCAAGTGGGGCCAACTGCCACTTGGATTCAGGGACCTGAGTCATTCCCAGCTTCCAGAAGGAGGCAGTGTGCTCTGGACACTTGGGTTGTTTGCTGCTGGTCGCTGTAGCATCTGCTCGATTGACCCAGCAATGGAGAGGCAGGCCAAGCCCAGACTAGTTGGAAGGACTTCCAGTGCCACCAGGCTGCATGTCTCAAGTCAGTGTTCTGGCCCCTGATAAGGGAAGCAGAGAAGTTAAAAAAGCATGCGCCCTAAACTAATGCTACCTTTGCAAAGAAACAGAAGCATGCTCCAGTGACCACGCCTGTTTTGCCCACTTTCCCTCCCTTTGTCCCTCACCTCGGCTGGTTCATCTAGAGGACATGAGGGGAATGAAAAGCACCTCACCAAGGCCCAGCAAGGCTCTGGAGCTGTTTGGCCCAGAAAAGAGAAGGCTCAGGGAAGTCACGGGAATTCTCTTCAGTGACGTATAGAGGAAAACCCACTGGCTTTGTAATTAGACAGACGTGAGCTCAAATCCTGGCTCTGCTACTTACTAGTCTTATGACCTTGCCATGTCATTTTAATGTCTGTGACACTCAGTTTTCCCATTAGTAAATTAAGATAATAGGTCATCTCAGAGTTGTGAGATGTTAGTGAGATAATAAATGGAAAGTTCCTAATGTAAGACCTAGTATGTAATATTGCCCAAGAAAGACATAGGGCCTATAATTGTCATTGTGGCTGTTTATATTGGCATATACAAATGGAAGAAGGAATAGATTTGTTCTGTAGGGCTCAAAGGATAGAAATGGGACAATGAGTAGAAATTACCATATTTTTGGTGAATAATTAGTATGAACCTTATAATGTATTCATTTGCCATATGAAGGGGTGAGCTGCTTGCCACCATAGGTATACAAGCCAAGGCTAAAAGCCGTATGTTTGCAGTGTGAATAGAAGATGTCCTCATTGGGTAGAACATTAGACCAGAGTGCCTTGAAGGGCTCTTCCAACTCTTCTGTTTCGGGAAACTTTCAGTGTCTAAAATGAAAAAAATCCACATGTAGGTCTATTCCTCCAGCACATACTGTAACACCCCCATAAATAAGTTATTTCAGAGGTTTTGGGGGTCTAGAAAAGCTTCCATGTGAGAGAGTAGTGGGTCCTGACCTGCCCTTCATGAGCTCTTGCTCAGAAGCCATTTCCCTGAAGGACGCGGGCATAGGCGTGGCCGCTAATCCTCCTCTCCCACGTCCATGCGCAGTGCCGTCCTCTCCTCGTACTTCCTGGGAGAGACTCTGAATCTGCTGGGAAAGCTGGGCTGTATCATCTGTGTGGCCGGCAGCACCGTGATGGTGATACATGCCCCCGAGGAAGAGAAGGTCACCACTGTCACTGAGATGGCCGCCAAGATGAAAGACACAGGTGGGTCCCAAGCCCGGTGCAGCAGGAGCGCCCACGGGCTGGCCCTGGGGGAGGGCTGCCTGGGTGCTGTCTCAGGTGCGGCGCCCCGCAGGGCAAGGCAGGCTGAAGAAAGTCTGTGGGCTGATCCCAAGGTTAGTTACAGGCTTCCCTGCCCCATGTACATTGATGCCATTTATTAAGCGTTTATGTGCCAGGCACTGTTCTAAATACTTTATATGCATTATATAGTATGTTCAGGCTACTATAACAGAATATATAGACTGGCTGGCTTATAAACAACAGAAACTTATTCTGGAGGCAGGGAAGTCCATGCAGGGCTCCCCAGCAGGTCTGGTTCACAGACAACCGTCTTCTTGCTGTGTCTTCACATGGGGGAAGAGGCGAGGGGGCCTCTTTTATTAGAGCACCAACTCCACTTGTGGGGGCTCCACTCTTGTGACTGATCACCTCCCAAAGGCCCTGCCTCCTACTACCATCACACTGGGGGTTAGGTTTCAGTATTTGAACTTGAGGGGACACATTCAGCCTAATAGCATGTATTATCTCATTTAATTCCACCAAAAAAAGCTCTAGGAGGCAGGTCCTCTTATTATCCCCATTTTATAAATGAGCAAACGGAGATCTGAGGATTTAGTGAATAACTTACCCAAATTATTAGAAAGTTGTGACAATGGGACTGGAACCCATGTTTGCCTGACTCTGGAGCCCAAGTTCTTAAAGCTGCATCTCATTGCTGTGGGCAAGGGCCTCTAGGTGTTAACTGCATCCTCTGCAGCTCAGGTTATCTATCTCCTTCCCCTCCAAAGGGTACATCGTGTTTTCTGTGCTTCTGCTGGTGCTCTGCCTCATCCTCATCTTCGTCATCGCCCCACGTTATGGACAGAGGAATATCCTCGTTTACATCACCATCTGCTCAGTGATTGGGTCCTTCTCTGTGTCTGCTGTCAAGGGTATGGGCATCACTATTAAGAACTTCTTCCAGGGGATGCCCGTTGTGAGGCACCCCCTCCCCTACATCCTGTCCCTCATCCTGGCACTTTCACTCAGCACCCAGGTCAACTTCCTCAACAGGGCACTGGACATTTTTAACACCTCCCTGGTGTTCCCCATCTACTACGTGTTCTTCACCACCACGGTGGTTACTTCCTCTGTCATCCTCTTCAAGGAGTGGTACAGCATGTCTGCCATGGACATTTTGGGCACCCTTTCTGGCTTTGTCACTGTCATCCTGGGTGTGTTCATGCTTCATGCTTTCAAAGACCTGGACATCAGTCAGACCAGCTTGCCCCCCATGCACAAAAACACAGCCCCATCTCCCACCCCCGAGCCCACTGTCATTCGACTAGAAGACAAGAATGTCCTTGTGGACAACATAGAACTCTCCAGCACCCCATCACCAGAAGAGAAGCCCAGAGTATTTATTATCCATTCTTAAAGCTTGGACTACCTAAGTGAGAAGATGAGTTCTGTGGTACAGCCTGACTTTTCAATTTCAGTCACTTATCATTTTCAGCACAATTATTACCAGGGGGCTCTCTTTTCTCAAGACGTTCACTTATACCTCATCCGTGTTTCCAGGAGAAAGATCGCTACCCAGAGAGCGGTGGTGGCAGAACTTTCTGTAAACACAGCCTCAGTGACCAAATACCCTACTTCACGTTGGTGCCAGCAGGTCCCCTGGGCCTCCTTCCCACTTGTTTCCTCTGTGCCCTCTCCATGTGGTTGGGAAGAGGAAAGAATTTGACTTGTTGAATGTAGCACAGGCCAAGAACTTCCCTGAGATGCTGGTTACCAGGAAATCCTTAGAACTAGTTCTCTTTCAGAGACTGAATGGCAGTTCTTAGCCAGAGGGGCCCTGCAGCTGGCCCCCAGAGACCCAGAGAGCAATCTGTCTTGCCTCCTCACCCAGAGCTGACCACGGCAACTGATGTAAAATGCCCTGCTGCCTTTGCCGCTGGCCCTCCGGAGACAAAGCGAGACGTCCGCTGACCATTCCGGGAGAGCCACCTGATGTCTCAGGGAAACGTTTCCACCGGCCCCGTTCCCGGAGCACTGTGGCCGGGAGGGCAGCATCTTTGTCTCCATCTACTGCACCCCCGTGCCCACCCCTTCCCGCTATAATCCTGAGGGGTCCGTCACGGAGGCACTCAGGCACCTGTCTTAGAATGCCAAACAGAACCAACAGCAACAGCACAAGGTGCTTCACAGCCAAGCTCGGCTGGCCAGAAGCAGTCATTTTGCCTCACTCTTGGAAGAGAACAGCAGTTGTTTTGCTCTTAAAAGCAGCCTGGCTGTTGAGCTAGAATTTGGCAAAATGCACTTTTCCTCAAGGAGTAAACCAATATTTGATTTGGGGAGAGTGAGGAGCAAAGCCAGGATTTGGCGGAAGCAGCCACAGGCTCTCTGGGAACCAGGGGCTACCTTTTGGGTTTGCTCTGGTGCTCAACCAAAGATTCAGGCAAAAGGGGCTCTGGGTAGTTTCTGAGCTGCAGGCACAGAGGCTTGGCCAGTAGGATCAGCTTTGAATTTCAGTGACCAAGTGGGGTGCAGGCCTAGCCCGAGGTGCATTTGGCTCTGTTGATCAGATTGCCAGCAAGTCCCCAGCTCCTCTGCTGAGCTGTCCAGCTTGGGCAGCAGTGTGTCATGGCACCACCTGCTTTGGGGACTGCCTTTGGTCCCCTCACATTTGGCCAGAGGCATTCAAAACACAAGAGCAGCTGGAGAGAGAGATAACTGATATCCCTTCCCTTCCTGTCTTTCTGGCTCCAAGAGTGTGAGTGGGTACAAGGATCATTTAAAGGGAAGCGAGAGAGTCAGTATTTCTATAAAGAGGGAAGGCTTGATCCTCAGCGTCCAAGTTGGTACAGAGCCTCCCCTGTGTAACTCCATACTTATGCTCTGTGTTTATATCCCATGCTCCGCTCATGTTGGTCTTGTGTCTCCAAAGGCCAACTGATGAACAGACTGGCTTCCTGCACCTCCAGCCCTCAAATCCCCAGTGTTTAATGAATGTGGGTGTGTGTCTGTCTATAACCCAAATCAGTGCAACACATTGAATCTTGAGAATGGCAGTAATCTGAGGCCCCTGAGAGTACTATCTGCAGGGTCAAGAATAAAGAGCTATGAGTATGTTTACTTGATACTTGTGTCTTGGCCTTCCTTGGGCATGGAGCAGGGACACTAGTGGGGCTGATCCCTGACCTCCGGAGGGTTGTGGCTGCCAGGGAAGTGGTGGCAGTAGCCACATAGCCTTCCAGAGCCACATCCTCCATAGAGTGGGAAGGCTCTTTGGGGAATACTACTCCATCTAGAATAACAGTCTAGATTACTATAGACTCTAATAGAGTCATTAAAAGGCACTGATCCCTTGTTAACGCTTGAGTCCTTACTAGGAGCCAGGCACAGTGTAAAGAGCTTCATGTGAATTCTCTCTTTAAGTCCTCACAATTCCTAAGGTAGACTTATTTTTATCCCCATTTTGTGTATGAGAAGAAGGTCTCAGGGAGGTTAGTAATTGCCCAAGGTCACACAGCCGGGAAGAAAGTTGGTATCTGACTCTGAGCCTCTAGTCTTAACGTCCAGGCACAGTGTCTCTCCAAAAGACTAAACTGGCCGCCGACTGCATGCTGATACTACTCTGTTCATTTCTCTTCTTGTTTTATATTGCTTCCTCTGTCTGGATATAAGTCCCAGGAGGGTCCCATGGTCTTTATTTACTGCTTTTTTCTCAAGACTTAGCACATAGTTGGCACTCCTAAAAATATTTATTGAATGCAGGAAAGATACCATTCCAAATAGTCCTTTCCCCAGACTCTTGGAGTCCAGATCTCAACCCAGAGCAGACTTTAATAGAACCCAGCATGTAGTCAGATGGCAATTTCTGAGCACTCAGCCTGTGCCAGGCGTGGCTGGGTGCTTTTACGTAGAGCACTTCACTGATGATCATGATGCTTTTAAGGAAGTTAGTATTCCCCCTGTACAGCAAAAAGTGACTCCGAGTTCTAGAGTTTATCTACTCTCATACATCTAGTAAGCAGCAGAGCTGGGATCTGAACCCACGTGTGTCCAACCAGGCTCAGTGCATTATGCTACTCACCAGTCTAGGACTACCAACCCAGAGACTGACTGGCAGAGTGGACACAGCGGCTACTTTAGAACATGGTGTTAAGCAAGCAGGGGTGTTTGGGTGGGGGCTAATTTCAGGAGCAGGCATTTTAGTACTCAAAGCATTTCTTTGATGTCTTTGATATCCTTAGGCAATCTTAAAACCCTGAGACATTAGAAACATATAATCAGATATCAAGGTTCTCCTCCTAGGGCTTTTGTGAAAATTAAATGAGATAATCCACCCAAAGAGAGCAGTGTGCAATGCCTAGCATAAACCTTAACTCATGTAAGGGTTATTTTGATTCTGTCTCTTTTAGAGAACCTCCAGATTGGGGTGGGGATCAGCTGAGAGAATAAGGGTGGGATCCTTCTGTGGACTGGGAGGCAGTAATGGGTGTGAGCTCTTACCACACATCCAGCTCTGGGGTCAGATAGCATACCCACCCTAGCCCTGCCTTTGCGCCTGCTACACCCAAGTCCCATTCCCCCACTCCCCCATGCCCACCAGACCTTGGGCAAGGCTGTCCCCTCTTTGAAGTACATGATCCCTAGGAATAAGATGAGGTAGCAAAGAGAGTTAGAGCTGTCTCCTAAAGGCAGTAGTGTAGCAAAAGAAGACAGGTATCAGAGAATCCCAGGATCATTCATGCCTTCAGTGACCCAAGACCTAATTAAGCTTAACCAACTTCTGGCCAGGTGCAAAGACAAACAGCTCCCTGGACTGGTCATGGGAAATCCCAGGGCTTTTCCATGGCTTGTAGGTCTTTCATTTCAGCCCCTCAGGCTGGACTGATGGTGTTTGTGGGAACTCTTCTGAGGAGTCCTCATGTGGTGGATCCCATCTGGGCTGAGTACTGGGGCATTAAAACAAAATAAGTTGCCAAACCAGACAACATTTCAAATGACGCTTTATTTTAATTAAATACAAACAAAGAAAAAAGGCACCATGGCCCATTCAAGTATTTTGCATAGATGTACAAATATTGTAAACAATTAATAGGTGGATGAGAGAGAAGAGGATCTGTTTTCTGTGAGCAATCTCCCAAATAATAAGAAAATTCACATTGCCCTGGATCCCAGACTCATACGTACACACAGTGGATGGTATGAGAGGATGCCTGGAAAGGGGACTTTGGGGGCACAAGGCTTGGATTCTGCAGAACCCCTCTAGATGAGCTTCCCTAGGGATGAGGCACCTTTCCAGTCAGCATTCCCTTGACTTTCTTGGGTGTCCAGCAGAGCTGTTATACACACATTTAACAGAATCATTGACTTCAGAACTGGTCCCCAATTTAAAATACACAAGTGGTCCATACCCTCTGCCAAATAAGGATGAATTTGGACATAGGTAGAGTGAGGCTTTACTCAAAAGGATTCTTGTGAGATGGCAAGGAGCTATTGCAATACCGTAAGACCTGCAATGAGATACTCTAGGATCTGCAAGCATCTCAGAGCTGGAGCAGAAAGGGGCAGGGTTTTTTTTTTATATAGGGAGAAGTAAACAAGGCTAAAAAGAACCTGTGGCAAGCAAGTAGTTACATTACTTAGAGGTGGGTGCCTGAACTCCCACTCCCACTGAGACAAGGAGACAGGGGTGCTAGCTCCCTTGAGGTCCCTTAAGGTTTGCATTTCAGAGATGGTTCCCAGGCTCTTAAGAAAAATATTTCCAGGGTTGTAAAACTGGCAAGAGGCTAATTCGCTCTTTAAAAAGATTTCTGTGTCTCCATCTGAACAAAGGTTGTCTAACTCACTCCCCCAAGCTCTGGTTAAGCTCCTCTCCTCCCCACCACTCTGAACTGGGGCCCACCCTTTGCAAGAGCTGCATATAGCTGCTCCGTAGGAGACCCCTGCCCCAACCAATGACTGAGCACAAAGACAGTCCCTGAAAGTGGTTCTTTCTAGTCAAGCTCACATCTTCCTAGAACAGGAAAGCCCTCATTTTTCTGAGCTGTGAGAGGCTCACAGATACTGCAGTGTTCTCCCTATTACAAATCGCCCACTGCCCCATTGCAGTACATCCGTTCCCCATCTTGCAGTAATCCTTTTGAATAAAGTCCCTCCTTCCTTAAGTCTGTATGTGTTTTTGTCACCTCAAAGCAGCACATGGGCACAGGAGGGTAAAGGGGGCACGTGCTGGCCGGTCCTGCTCCTGGGCAGCCTCTAGGGCCTCTGAAATGGCGACTCCCGGCCCCCTGACCACAGCCAGGAGTGAAACAGTAAATAGAACCGGCTGCCCAAAGTCTCTATCAAATTTAAAAAACCCGACCATCTTCCAGTTCACAGTACAGTTTTATGGGATAGAGGTGGTATTAAAATAATGGAAAACAAAAACAGAAACAGAAAAATAAAGCAAACACACAGGTCTCTTTCCGGAGTGGGAGGGTGGATTTCAGGTTCAAAAGGCTCATGCAGCCACAGCAGCTGTGACATTTTCACTTCAGAGCCTTCTACCTCCTGATCTAGGCGAGAAAAGCTGCACAGGCCACAGGAATGTCTGTGAGGCACAGGACGGGGTTTACAGGTCTGGTTTTTGGGTTTTTTTTTCAGGGGTGTTTTCACCTTTGCTTTTCTGGGGCCCAGCCTGGAGGCATGGGGCATTTGGAGTAGCACGCTTAAGTGGGAGGCTGTCTCTTGACTTAATCAGTTAGCAAGGAAGATGGAGACTGGCTATGGGGGGCGACCAGGCCCTTGACAGGGAGATGCGTGTGAATATCACAGCTACCTGAGTGAAGAGAGCCTCCTTTTCCTGAGATCTTTCCTAAATCCAGCCCATGCATATCCCCAGGTGCATATCCCACATCTCCCACTTGTGTGCAAGCCCAAGAATATGAAGCACCTATTGTGTGCAGAGAACTCTAAGGGGCCCTCCGCTCGCACTGAGGTTTTCAGGAGCAAACAATGGCTCCCTGCAGGTAGGGAGACCCCGCTGCACAGCACCCTTCTGGGGGTGAGGACAGTCACCAGAGCAGCTCTCCAGGGACATGTCATCCAATTTAGCAGAGCATCACACAGCCCTCCTTTCCTGCTCAAGGGAGGGCAGGCCTAATTGGAGTAGCCTCCAACTTCTTTCTGTAAGAGTCAGGAGGGAAGGGCAGCTACCAGAGGGCGGAACACAAGGGGGCAGATGAGTGAAAGCCTGGTGGCCCCACAGACTCTGTTCCACTGAGGCTCCTGACAGCCGCTTCTCTGGGGTCTGGAGACAGCGCCTGCTCTCTGCTCAGAGGGTCCCGATCCTGCCTCAGTCAGCAACTGGACCTAAGGACAGGCTGGGGTTCCCAGGATGTCTGCTCCCTTCACTGCGCCTGTATTTAGAATTAGGGCAGGGACTAGGGTGGAAAACCCTCACCCTGCTGAGGTCACAAAACACAATGGAAAATAAAGCTTTGCCCTCCACAGCCATGGCCCAAGTCCACTCTGGTCAACACTCTTGAGAACCAACTAGGAAATCCAGTGGCTGACCCTTGAGGCAGGATCCTGACTTGCAGGTCACAGGCACCAGGTCCCTGGACTGCAGAGGATCCACTCACCACAGCACCACACACTTGGTGGGTCTGGGTCTGAGTGAGGAAGGAGAAATCAAATGCATTGGACACTTGGAAGATGCAGCAGAGAAAAGAAAGGGCAACCAAGAACTATCGCCAGTCACGTGGTGACCTTTGGCCTTGGCTCAGAGGAGGCCCAAGCCTGGTGCTCCCCCTGCTGTCTACACTGCCCACAAATAGTACCTGTCTGAGTCAGAGTGACCCATGTGAATAAAGGCATGCAGAGGCTTTGGGAGGATGAGGAGGAGATTGACTTGTTCACAAGTGGCCACAGAACTAGGACCTGTGACCTCAACCAATCCCCGGGCAGGGCCACAGCCACAGCTGGTTTGACCCCTCACAATCTAAGAGCTAAAAGGGATGGGGAAGTGCCCGGCCTCTGTCTAACCTGGGACCTTCAAAGAGAAAGAAGCAATGGAAAGCTCTCATGCATCCACCCCAGGATGTGCATGGATGGCTCCTCCAAGTTAAGTCTTGTCCTGAAGGGCTAAATGGGATGTTTCCCAGGTCAGGCTCACCAGCTCAGACCGCCTGGCACATCTCCACTGGCAGCTCTGAGGTGACAGGCCAGCTAAGGGAGGATGGGGGACTAGCTGTCATTCATCCTCTTCCACACTCTCCCCTCCCCACCCGGAGCTGTATATTGCACAAAACAACACTTCGATGCCATTGGATATTGTCCCTCTGGGCATCTGAGGAAGCCAAGGAGACTTTCAGAGATGTGGTGGTTACGGGAGCGGACGAGGCGGGCAGGAGGAGGTCGGACATGCTTCTTCCACATTCTGTGGCCACGGGTCCTCTGTGGTACCCAGAGTCCTCAAGGAAAGGGAGAAGCCTTTTGGATGAGTTCAGATTTTTGAGCTAGTCATCCCCTCAGCCCTCTGTGATCTGTATTCAGGAAACTGAAAAGAAAGAGATGAGAAGGAGAGAGACATCAGCTAAATTGTGACCAGTGGGATCAATGGAGAGCTGGCCTCTTGCGTTTGACCAGTCCGAAGGATAGACCTGTCTGTCTTTGAAAAAGAATGGTTTCCCATAGAAGTCTGTGGACATGTCTGCTTGTCCAGACCATCAACCCTACACGGCGGTGCCCCCACCCCGAGCTGATGAGCCATCCTCTCTCCTCTCTCCTCTCTCCTCCCGGAAGCTGCAGCTCAGTCCACGGATAACCCAGGGCCTTGCGGGACGATGTGGCCATCAGCCTCCCTCCTTCACCCTGGGAATGCCCCAACACCCAGGACCGGCAGCCTGGGAATACATCAGCCCAGGGGAGAGGCAATAAGAGGAGCCATTTGTGCACAGCCTACCACCGGCCAGCAGTTTATATAAATTAATTGCCTTGACCTTGATGGCAGCCTTATGGTTGGCCACTCCTGCTTCTTATTACCTCTTTGCAGAGAAGGAAACTTTGAGACTCAAGAGAATGACTTGCCCTGGGCCATTTAGCTGGTGGGTTTCAGGTGCAAGTTTGAAGGCTCCTCCTAAACATTGCCTTTCACATGAAACAGAAAACCCCTATCACCACTTTAAGGAATTGTCAAGCAGGCACCAAGAAATGCTAAGCTTTTGTCCTTGGCTTTTGAAGTTCAGCCCTACAATCAGAAGCATGAACTGGTTTGTTTGCTCAACCACATTCTTGTTCCCTGGGGCCTTCAGGCCCCAGCTTCTACTTTGAGGGCTTCTTCAGACTCACCTTTGGGGCAGATGATACCAGAGGCCGGGACTCCTGAGCACCAGCAGCAGGGGGCCACAGTATGGGGGGGGCCCCTGGCCTGGGGAGGCTCTTGCGGCCTGGCACTGGGTTGGCTGGGAGTGCTTTCTGGGGTGGCCGAGGCCTGGAGAAGTCCTGGGGAGAAAGCCACAAGCCTCACTCAAAGGCCAGAGGGGGCCCGTTAGAAAGAAAGTGTTCTCAATATATTACAGATCAAAATCAGGTGAGAGAAGGGATATACCATGTGGTTCCATCTGAAAAGAAATTTTGTGCGTGTGTTCACATGCTCAGGAAGAAGCCTTTTTAGAGAGCAAGCTGGCAGCATGTGTTGAAATGAGAAGTAGCCATTCTCTGATCTAATAATTCTACTTCCTATTGCTCACGTTAGAGAACTATTTGCACAGGTGCACAGAAATGAAATTACGAGGGTGCTCCTTGCAGCACTATTTGGGACAGCAAAAGAAACTATCAACACCCAAAATTTCCACAAGAGACAAACAGTAAAACTATACAGTGATATGTGACACAGCATTTAAAAAGAATGAACTAGGTTGATATACGCTGAGATGGAAAGATGATCAAGAGTCCTTGCAAGCTGAAATACAAGTTGTAGAGGACAGTTTATATAAAATAGGTCACCATGACCAGCCTGGCCCCTGCCCAGATGCACATGTACAGAAGAAAGTCAGGAAGGATGCAGACCAAACCTCTAACAGAGGCTGGGGTGGGGGTGGGGGTGAGGGGAGGGGCTGTCCAGGTGAACATTCAACTTGTTTTTAACAAGAGCATATGTGTATAGTATCTACGTAAATAAAAATAAAATTAAAAAAGAAACTTGTATTTTTCATATTGCTTGTCTATGGATGGCACAATTAATAAAGATTCTTTCCTTTGTGTTTTTAAATTGTACCTTCATGTTTTGTCACTTTCTCTATAAAGCCTTCCCAGACACCTTATTTAAAATGATAACACCCCCCGCTGCCTGGCACTCAGCATTCCCACTCTTTTATCCTAATCCACTTCTCTTTTTTTGTTTGGTATATATCACTTATCCCCCTCCAACATACTATACAATTTACTTATTTCTTACTTCCTGTCTTTCCACCTGCCACTAGACCAGAAGCAAGGGTAAGGTTTCTTGTCTGTTCGGTTCATGATAAAGCTCAAACTTCCAGAACACTGTCTAGTGCACAGGAAGCCCTCAACACATATTAGTTGAATAAATAAATTTCTGTGCTAGTCAAAATTCTTAAAATAACCATGTATTCCTTCTGTGATCAAAACAAATTGTTTTAAGGAGCAAAGAATAGACTGTGCCACCACCCACAAATCCCCAAGCCGGTGGGGTGTAGGAGAGAAGCCAGTTCCACAGGCGGGAGCTCCAGTGCCTGCTGCCCTGATTATTCCCCTTCTTGAGAAGGTCACCAACAAGCAGAAAAATGTCCAAAAGGCCAGCATGCAAAGAGGCAAGAGCAAATCAGGGAACTGAGATTTTCTCACAGAAGCTTCTCAACAAGCAGAAAACAGAGCAGAAAATAAGGTTCAGAGAATGAAAGAGCAGCAGATTCTTGTGACCAAAAAGCCATGTTTTCCAGATCCATCCCTTCCCTGAAGGTCAATGTGATTCCTTACCCTTCCAGCCCAGACAGCTGCTCAATTGCAGAGGCTGTTGGAGGCCAGGACAGAGACCTTCTGGGGGAGGCAACAGCTGGGAGCAGATGCCAGGCTGGCGTGGGGAAATGCTCTGCTCCCTTGGCTGCTTGCTGCGCACAATGAGTGACCCAGCAGGGGACGGGAAGGGTGTTATTCTGGGAAGGAGAGTTATCTGCATGCAACTCCGGGTCTCCCAGAGCAGCACCCTGCCTCAGGCCACATCTGCTATGACCCAGCTCAGGTCTACTGGAGGCCCACCCAGACTGTTTTCCAGGGCAGAAACAGTCCCTGAACCACTCTGGCCACCGCTCCCTCCCTCAAGGAGTGGCATTTCCATCAGTCAGGCTGCACACACCAGACACTGGTAGGTGGTCATTCCCTGCCACCTGCCAAATCCCGTCTGTTACCTCTTCTACACATTTCTTACCAGCTTCACTCTATCACCCCACCACCCCCTGCTCCCAGCCTCCATCATCTCTCTTTTAGAGACCACTTAAACCTTCTAACCAGTGTGTGCCCAGTCTCATCCCCCTCCCATCACACTGCTAGAGGAGCATTTCTTTTTTTTAAAACAAATTTATTTTACATATAATCATAAATATACAACTAGACGAATTATCACAAAGTGAACATACCTGTGTAACCCTTACCCTGGTCAAAAAATAGAAGATTAACAGCCGAGAAGCATCTATGGTTCCCCCACTGGGCTCTGCACCTCCCTTCTGTCTAAAGGAGGCCCAAAGAGCGATCCTTGTAAATGGCAAACTGGATCATACCACTCATGCCCCACCACTGCCCCTTCCCATGGAATGCAGACCATAGTCCTGACCAAGGCCTGTGGCATAATCCAGCCCCTCCTGGCTCTCCAGCCTCATCTCATAGCTCCTTGGCACCCTGGCACACAAGCCTTTAAGTTCCTTCCACAAAACCTCTCTATCAGGATATCCTTGGACCAAAGAAACTTGTTCTTCTCCTGCCCCTCCCAGCCTGCTAACTCCTGTTCATGCCTCATGTCTCAACTCAAATATCACCTCCTCAGGGAAGCCTTCCCAGATTTCTCAGACTAGGGCAAGTGCCCCTATAATTCTCTTTCTGGGCACCATGAACCTCTCCTTCATAGCACTGATTACCATTGTAAGTACATGCATTTGAGTGTCTCCCGAGAAGAATCTGAGCTCTGTGAGGCAAAGACAGCATCTGTTTTGCTCCACACTGCCTAGTACAGAGTAGAAGCTTCTATAAATTTTCAGAGAGAACAGAAGAGGTTACAAAACTTCACCCACCACCTCTCCGGGGTGGGCCACATCACCCAGCAAGAAGATAGTGGAGCTGAGATCTGGAGAGTGTGATTGTTCCCAGGACAGGGTGGTGTCTTACTCAGCTAGGGACCTCAGGGCCTCAGCCACCAGGTGGTGAAGGATTTGGAGTCAGATCTGAGTTCAAATCCTGGCTCCTTCACTTATAAACTGGGATCTCAGGTTAGTCTTTTCAACTCTGTGAGACTTGGCTACTCCCCAGGAGAAACAGATAGTAGCAATAACTCACCTCCTGGAATGGTTCTTAGCATGGAAGTGACGAGTCTCTCCAGACTTGTCCTGCAACTGCCTCCCACTGCCTGACCTTGGAGAAACCTGTCTGGGCCCAGAGGCCCAGCAGAAGCCATGCTTGAGATTTCTGTCTCAGGATACCCGCTACTGGCTGGGCAGCCTTCTGTGCTCTGGACTCCTGCCAGTAGCCACCAGGGAAAGGAAGAATCCGGGCAGGATATGAAGCCTCCCAGGTTTTTCCCCCAAGCTGAATTCTACTGTCCCTGGTGCTCCCCAGTGTACTGCTCAGGACCTTGGGGGTGAGACTGGCCCCATCTCCACTGAACAAGCCTCCGTGTGGACTTCTAGGAACAATGGCCTGCATGGCCTGCTCCCCCCACCGTCCTCTGTTCTCCCTTTACCCACCTGTCTCCATGCAGTTGCTTTATCCCTCTTGTCCCCTATCCCTCCACTCCCTCCACTGTAGGCCAAACTGTGTACCCCAAAATCATATATTGCAGCCCTAATGCCCAGTACCTCAGAATGTGACTATATTTGGAGATGGGGCCTTTAAAGAATTAATTAAGTTAAAATGAGGCTGTTAGGGTGGGCCCTGACCCACTGGTGGCTGGTGCCCTTACTCAAAGAGTAAATTTGGACACACAGAGAGGCATCAGGGCACAAGCACAAAGGAAGGCCACGTGGGACATGGGAGATGGTGGCCATCTGCAAGCCAAGGAGGTAGGCCTCAGAAGAAAACATCCCTACTGACAAGTTCACCTTGGACTCCCAGTCTCCAGAACTGTGAGAAAACAAATTTCTGTTGTTTGAGCCCCCCACCTGCAGTCCTTTGTTATGGCCGCCTGAGCAGGCCAATGCCCCCTCCCTAGTTCTTCTCTCGGCTCCTCTTGCTCTCTTCTCTCTTCTCTTCTCCCTCCCTCTCCCCTCTCCATCAGGCTTTTCCTTTCTGCATGGATCTCCTCCATGCCACCCCTGCCCCAGAAGAGGAAAACAGGAGAGTAATAGCTGCAAACCTTCAGGAGACCAGGAGACTGCCCCTGTCTTGGGGGCCCTGCAAGATCTCTGCCAGCCCCACAGTCCTAGGGGCAGCCTGGGCCCCACTGGCCCTCTGGATGGTGCCCAAGAAAAGTGGCCCCAGGAAGAAAACAGTCCTCTGCCCCCCTTGAGGAGTCACACCCAAAGCACACAGGCCAGCCCTGGCAGGCACCATGCCCGGCCACTGCCCTGGAAACATCTGTGCCCATATTGTGGGAACGTCTGCCAGGAAGAACAGTTGGAGCCGTCAGAGCATGGACACATGGAGTGCTTGGGCTGCTGGCGGGGTGGCTCCACTTCCAAGGGATGCCAGTGCTGGGGCTTGGAGCCCAGACCCGCTCCCATCTCCCAGGGGCCCTGCCCCTTGACCTGCCCTTGTAGGGAGCAAGACATCATGGCAGCCCCCCAGGAAGACCTCCCACCTAGTGGAAGACACTGACAAGTACAGCTGGGAGGAGGGGGAAGTACTATGATGAGAGATGTGCAGGGGCACCAAACTCAGGCTTGGGGGTCAGAGAAGATTTGTTGGGGACAGTGGCATTCAGAGATGTGAGGCTGAACAGGAGCTGGCTATGCAAGGGGGAGAAGAGAGTATTAGCAGAAGACATAGCATTTGCAAAGACCTAGAGGAGGGAGAAGGAGCATGTGGTACTGAAAGAAGGTGATTTGGGGTGGAAGGTGGGCAGTGGCTTGTCACAGCCTAGGCCAAGCCAGGGAGGAAACCCTCCATAGTTGAGGGGCTGCCTGGGGAGTGTACTTCCCTCTGCGCAGCACTCTCACCCCTGACATGCCCCTGTGTTTACCAGAATGGAGGAAAGGCAGGCAGCTCATGACTCTGCAAGTTTCATCTTCATAGCCCCTCTCATTCCCCACTGTCAGTGGCCTTAAAAGCAATGCCCCTAGTCCAGGGTTGCCGAGAATCCACTTACCTGGGAAAGGATGCAATTTGGTGCGGGGGGCACTGGCCGGCTTGGGGGAGGCCTCCTGGATGACTCCTTCCTCTCTACTTGGGACTCGTTCCCTGGGGAGTTCCTAGCAGCCCTGCTGAGGTGAACTGGCAATGGTGCAGGTGGGGACCCAGCATGCAGGTAGTCTGGAGGGGGCCGGGGAGGAGGCTGGGAGGGCTTCCGTAGGGTTTCAGGAGTGTTGGTCACCTGCATGCAAAAGACAAGGAATGCCTGAGACACAGGAACCCTCAGTGTACTTAAAGACTACGGGATGCCTTTGTGGGCCTCCCTGAGATGACCAGAGGCCAACGGGAGGGCATGCTGACCAGCTGAATCCCTAGGATCCCAGAGGTCAGATGCAACCTTTGAAGTCATGAGGGCATGTCAGAACCAAATGAACATCTCTTAAACCAAGAAAGCAGCTTTTATTACCAATCCCACAGGCCCACAGAGATTCTTAGGACAATCCAGCAGTCCTGAGGGATAAGGAACAGTAGCAAAGCGCAGTGGTGCAAACCCCTTACCTTTCGCTTGCCCTGGGGCGTCTGCAACTTGAACGTTGGGTTGGCATGGCCAGTTCCACTATTCTGGGACACCCTGAAGGGACAACTGGTAACAAGGAATGGGGCAGGAGAAGGAAGGGAGGGTGTTCATTGAGGGTCAGTGCCCGAGTTCCCTCTGACCCAAGCATGGCCAGCAAGCAGCCAAACCTTCCCCAAGCCTGCTCTGAGGGTGGCACCGGTTCTCCTGAACATGGCTCGCTAGGTGAGGAGACCCTTGCCGATGGAGAACTCTCAAGCAAAGGGAGCTGGCCTTCACAAAGCAGTTTCCTCAGTACTTTTTCTTTGGCCTTTTAAGAACTTTCTCCCCCAGAGACATAGGATGTTACCAGCCATCAACTAGGCCCCCTCAGCTATAGATCCAGAAAGACTTGGGATTTAAAATCCCCTCCAGAACAATTGTAGTTTAATAGGGAACTCGGAGACTACTCATACGAAATATCCAGAAGAATCAATCGCTTGAAAAAAAGTTAACTTTGTCTTGATGTCCAGTCACCCCTGTGATTGACTTGGACTAGTCAATCCCGCTCTGTTGCCTGTCTCCTGCTCTTTAAAATGGAAAGGAAATCAAACAAGTAAAGATTTCATTTCACAGTCCAGCTTAAACTGGTCCAGGGTCAGTCTACTGAGGATTCTGAAAGCAATGGCCAGGCTTAGTAGAGAGTACTTCCATAGTAAGGCCAACTAGTAATTGTCTGCCATGGTCTTGGAGCACTGCAGAAGGGAAGAGGGCGGCAAGTGCCTCAAATGCGCCCTCCCTGAATTAGACCCATCACCACCAACTTTTTCACCAGGAACTGCTTTATGATCCATAAGCAGACCCCAAGTCCTTCATGGCACCCCATCATACCTGAGCTGTTGCCTCAGCTTGGAAGGGAGGGCAAAGGGCTTCAGCTGGCCTAGTTTGCTGTTCTGTCTGCAGCAATAGTACATCATTGTGAGGACCACCAGCACAAAGACGGCCGTGAACACTCCAGCTATCACAGGGCCAGCACCTTCCAGAAACAGAGCCCAAGGGAGAGGCTGAGACACTATTTTAGCTAATAGCAGTGGATTTCAAACAATGTTTTCCTGATTCTTCTTCAGAATATTTGAGCTGCATTTAGCTTATATTACTTATTTTAACTCAAAAAGTGTAGTAAAAAACACACATCGTATACCACTGGGAAATTACTAATATTAACTTAAGCAGCCCGGTCAACTTGCTTTGCACAGATCTTGTAATAAAGCTTCTCCAACCACTTATGTTTAATTAAGAGAGTCTCTTTGGAGGCAAGTAGCTCCACTTCTATTATTTACCACTAGTTTTCAGCCTGAATCATGGTTTTCCTGGACACAAAGCAACCAACACAAAACGCTAGGAACCTTAGACTGATGTAAGACTAGAACTCACATGCATAATCCACGATTCCATGCTTGGTTTCATCAAAGCTGCCTCTCATGAATTATACACTTACATGTACAAAATATATAGACACCAGTGACACACTACTTTTATCTTTGAAAGATATTGCTAAACAAAAGTGCTTTGCTACTATTGAAAAAAACAAAAGCTTGGAAATCAAAAGGCTAGAATCACTGAGATGTGTTTAGTTTCCATTTTAAGCTTTGTGCATCCCAGGGAATCTGAACTACTTATAAAGTGCTCCACGTTCATGATTATGTTAGTTACTGAGAAAGACTGGTCGCCATCCCACCCCCCAGAAAGGATGGGATTCTTCAGTAACCTCACGTCTACCTTAATCTCCCTTGACCAGGCAGTTTAACCCTGCGCAGTGGAAAGGACAGAGGAAGCGCACCGAGCTGCGCCCCGCGCCAGGCTGCTAGCCTCTGCCGCTCTCCCGCGCCGCCCTGCTTTTACTTGTCTCCTCATCTACAGAATCAGGAGGATGCAGCTGACGCATTACCCCTCTGCAGCAGGCCACCTGCCCCAGGCGCCCACCCCTCTGACCGCGCAGGCGGCACTCACTCTCGGCGGGCATGGGCCCACTGTCGATGCTGCCCCCCAGGCCGGGCGTGCTGCAGAAGGGCGGGGCCCAGCCCCGGAAGCAGTGGCAGTTCTGGTTGTTATTGCAGACCTGGAGGGAGAGGCAGGAGGGGTCAGCTTCCAGGGGTCTCCAGCTCCACCGCCAGCGGTGCGCAGGAGCCCAGAACCCCCGGCACTTACCCCATGGCCATTGCACTTCTTCCTGCAGCCTTCCGTTTCAAAGAAGGAGGTGTTCCGGCAGTGACCCTCGAAGCAAATCTGTCGTGAAGAGGACACTGAGCCATCAGCAAAGCGGAAGAGACATTGGTTGGCCATCAGGGTACTAGGGTTTGGCACTTAGAACATATGGGACTCAAAAAGGCAGTACACTTCAGGTTATTTATGACAGTAAAAAATTTAAAACAACCTAAAATGCCAAGGACAGGATGGTGTTAACTAAATTCTGTTACTACTTTTGTAATTAAGGAGAAAACAAATAATTATATTGTTAAAATATTATATTTACTAGTATAATAAATATGTTATTACATACTATATACTATATTTTGATTATATGTTAATCACTTAAGTGTATATTAATGGGCACTAATTTTAACATTAGACATTAAAATAATGACAATGGTGACAGCAGGCTACTCTGTGCCAAGTACTACACCAAGTATTTCATATGTTTTTATAATTTCATTCCTAGTTAACTGAGATAAGTGCCATTATTTTCCCTGGGCTTCTCCAACTCCTAGTCTACTCCATTTCTCATTCATATAATAATATTGATTATTAATGATGAGGACAAAAGTAATAATACCTAGCCCATCTCCATGGTCTACAGGGATTATCTTATTTAATCGTTATACCAATTTTAGGGGGTGCTATTACTAACATGCTTAATAAGGAAGCCACTGAGGCTCAGAGGGGTTGTAGGAGCTGGGATCTGAGGCTGGGCATCTCTCTCCAGAGCTCACACTTCTCAATCACTCCTTCCCCTCTGCAGCCCAGCCCATGAGTGAGATGGGAGGAAGGGACTCACATGGTTGTAGCCACACTTGGTCCCAGTCATCACCAGGCCTGGGTCCAGCATGTCACCCTCGTCCTCAGGACCTCGGTAGACATGGGTGCCCCGGCACTGGATCTGCCTCCCGTTCATGTTGATGATGGTGTCGATGGGTACCGCATTCGACTCCAGGGGCCGCGCCTCAGAACTCTGACACTGGATCTTCCCACACTTGGCATCTCTATGCCCCAGAGAAGGAGGGAAGGAGGTGGAATCAGAGGAAGGGTAAGAGCTGGGGCGTAGAGAGCTTCCATCTTTCTTGACCAAGACAGCAGGCTTAGGCTGGGGAGAGGCAAGGGGCAATGAGTGTGTTCCAGGGACCCAGCAGGAGAGACCCCATGTGGACTTAGACCAAGGACAGGAAACAAGGTCCTTGTCCCTGAGCAGATCTAGGCCAGAGAGCTGGCCTTGGCACGTCCTCTTTACTGCAAGGACAACTGCCTGATCTGGGCAGCCTGCCCCCTCTGCCCCTCTCCTGTGCACCCAGGTGCTACACCCAGAAGCCTGGCACCATTCCTGAATCCCCATTCCCCCTCAGTCCTGGGTTCAAGCAGTTTTAAAGCTCTGTCAATCCTGCCTTCTAGGTACTTACTGAAGTTCACACCACCATCCTCTTACCTAGACACCAGGAAACTGATTTCCCTGCCTCCAGACTTGCCGCATTGGAGCCTAATTTCCAAACTGCTCTCAAGCCTGGCCAGACTCCCTTAGCCATGCATTCAAGGCTTTCCTTCAAGGTCCTTATCCAGGCTCATTTCTCAGCATTGCACCCTAGCATTATACTTTAACTGTATCAAACTGTTATCAGTTCTTCCTGCTGCCAGCTTTACTCCTCTATCTACTCTCCTGTGTACCAGCACCCCATTCTGTTCAACTAGATCATTTCTCCAGATCTTAGCTTAGGCATAACTTCTTTTGGAAAACCACCTCAACCCACTGAGATTGGGTTGGGTATCTCTCTCCGTATTTCCATTATCACACTATACTGCTAACTAAAAGTTCCATGTACTCAGGATAGTATCTGGCACATGGTAAACCCTTAATAGATGGTGGATGGGTGGATGGGTGGATGGACGGATAGATGAATAGATGGACAGATGGATGGATGGGTGGATGTTGGGTTGAAATGAATGAATGAGTGAATGAATGACAGGCTATTTAGACGAGGTATAATTAGTGCCCTGAAGAAATGACCCAAAAGGGCTGATTCCTGCCGTTCTGTAAGAAGGTCCCAAGAGGAAGTCTGACCAGCTTTTTAGGAAGCATTGCCACCCACACCCGCCCTCTGACTTCCTTGTCGCTGAATGGTGCATTGTCCAGCAATGGGCCTGGAACAGAGACTGACTCTAGCCGATTTATCTAAAGGCCCAGTTCTGAGGCCACCACACTACTGAGCTGGGCAGGAGTGAGGACAGAGCAGAAATTGCTGTCACCCCGCATCTCATGGGGTCTGCCTGTGGGTCATCACCTCATGTTGCACTTCTTGTGCTCCCCATTCATGTCCTTCCCACAGTTTCCAAAGGTGTCCCCAGCCACATTCACTTTCTCGAAGCAGAGATCAGGAGCGGGCCGGGCTCCTAGGTGGGCAAGAAACATTTATCAGTACACTAGCCAACTTTAGTAGAAATCAGAAGCTCCCTTGGTAAAATCATGAGGTTAAAGTTCTTAGGGAGGGAATATTCAGGCCTTCACTATTCTGCATCTTGCATTCTTCACTTTATTTATTGTGAGAGACGACTTTATTCAGCACATGCAGAGCTGCCTCTTCCTTTTATTTAGCTGCAATGTTCCACTGTATGGATATACCAGATTAATTTAATCAGTCACTATTGAAAGATACATAGGTTGTTACTGCTATCACTAACAGTGAATATCCTTGCAAAGCTAGCTCCACATATGTGTGCAAATACAAGTGTAGGATACATTCCTAAGCAGTAGAATGGATGAGGCCAGTGATAAATGCACTTAAAATTCCGTTATCTCCAAATTGCTTTCCATAAGGTTGTACCTACCTGTTTCCCCAAACTCCACACTATTGTTGTTCTTGTTGTTATGCTATTATTATTATTATTATTATTATTATTACATTATTATGGTAACTCTTTTGTCTTTGCCAATCTGATATATGAATGAGCAGTTACTATTTCCTTTCACTCAGTATGAGTGAGGTTGAACATCTTTTCAGAGCTTAAGGGCCATTTGCACTTCCTCTGCTGTCTCCATCCTCTGCCCATTTTTCTGGTAGATTATTCTTATCCATTATCCACTTAGAATTTAAAGCATCAAGGAACTGGGAAGAACACTGTCCACTGATTCTCCCTGAAGGTCTACGCTGAGCCAAGGGGATGAGAAAGGAAGCACCCAGAGATGCTATTTTGATTCTAAGCTACCCCTGTGCCTGAAGCAGGAGGCTGGCCTGGGGGCGGGGGCAGGAGGAGGGCCCTTACCAGGACCCCAGAGCTGCTGACACTGCTCCTGGTAGGTGAGGCACATGCCGTTGTAGCAGTAGGCCTGGCCACTCTCGCAGGGGGTGCCGTCCATCTGGTAGAAGTTGGTGGGGCAATGGGGAGACTTGCCTGTGCAGAACTCCGGGAGGTCGCACTGCCGTGCCTGCTCACGGCACAGGGTGCCAGGGGCCAGCAGCTGAGCCGAGGAATGAGAGGGAGAGTACAATTAATCTCCCACCTGTCCTCAACTCTACCAGCAAAGGGCTCATGCACGTCACTCTGTGGAACAGAATTTCCATTACCATAATTTCAGAGGCCTTTATTTTACATGGCCTCATTAGCTCAAACCATGATTAACCTCCTAATGTGAATAGTCACTTTGAGTTTTCACCACTGCTAACTCCCTCTCCATAGCAGTCATAAGGAGGAGTTAAGAAATAACATCTGTGCAACAGTATTCAGTGTACCAAGTACTTCAGCAATAATGGCTACTGTTACAGAGCTCCCACTTTCATGCCCAGTACCACTATTACTTAATCTACTTTTCATGATAGTCCTATGTAATACAATTATCCCTATTTTACAGATGATGAAACCTGAGGCAGAAGAAGTTAAGCAATGGGTCCAAAGTCTCATGGTTAGTAATGGCTGAAGAGCCAGGCCACATACATATGTATGTAGACACACGGATACATACACACATACAAACTCCCATATGCAAACACATAGATCCATGCACACTTATGGATTTACAAATGCAATACAAATATAAATACACATTTACTCCTGAACCTATACATGTACTCCTGAACACCACATGTACATCTGGGTGACACACACACACAAACACACTAAGCTGGTATTCACACAGTATCTTTGACTTTACAAAGCACTTCAACAAAAATATATCCCCATCATTGAGCCAAGCACTGGACTAAGTTACACATGCTCATCTCATGTGATCCTCACAATATCCATGAGACAGATACTACTACTTGCCTCATTCTGCAAGTAAAAAAACTTGATCAATAGCAAACCTTTGGACAAATGGTAAAGACTGAGTTTCCACTTGAGTTTTCCAGCTTCCCTTGGGGTCAGTGTTATTACTACTCTTCCCATTTTACAGATAAGGAGCCTAGACTCAAGATGGTTAGTAGGCTATCCCAAATTACATAATCAGGGCTTGAACTGAAGACTCAGACTCCAAGCCTCATCTTTCCCCACATACTTTTCTCTAAGGAATACTTTCTGAGACACTTTTCTCTATGGAATCCTTTCTGAGACTTTCAGGATTTCTGAAATCCTGGGAGTGAATGAGATGAACATTCTCTCTCCATGCTTGTTCTTGGGCTGCGGTCCAAGACCCTTAGGGACAGAACCCAGCACCTTCCTAGGTGAATGCTGGGTCCACCCTACAGTCAAATGAGATGACAAGTTTCCCTAGGCCAGGCAAGGAAAGCTACGTCTGAGAACAGCGCCCTCCCTGCTCCCAGGTATGTTACTTCACACCACCCATAAGGCCCTCCCTCCAAAGAGGGAAGCAGAGAATGGACCAGCTGAGCAGCTTGCTGAAGAGCATAGAGCTCAGCTGCAAGGGTGCACATGGGCCATGTGTTGAGGAGGAGGCTGTAGGATGCATCTCTACCACCCAGGAGCAGGATGGAAGTAGAGAAGACCCACCCCGGAGCCAGCACGTGAGGGTTCAAACCCCAGGTGCTTAACCAGCAGTGGGACCTGGGGCAGCTACTTAACCTCTATGTTCATGCAAAGTAAATGGGGATAATAACCCTCTTGTAGGGTTGTTAGAAGGAATGAGTTCAAATAAAGCACTTGAACAGTATCAGACAGAACACTCAGAGGTGCTAGGTGGAAGCATAGATCCACAGTCCCTATCCAAAACTGTGGGGCTGGATGGGCTTCACACTTCTCAGATTTTAGAAAGAAGACCCTGTACATATTCACACACATATATATGTATATACATGCACACAGTCCATATGTATATTATATAACCTCCCAGCAAGGCTTGGGATTATGCCTGATAATCAAACATATTACTAATTCTGCAAAAAAATACAAATTATTGACTTTAAGTGTACTTGTTTTTAGAGACTATAATTAGTCTCATGTCAATTCAGGTCAAATTTCGCCACCAAACGAGTTTAAAAAATGTTTTTGGTCACCCTTTAGAACTTTTTGAATTTCAGAGTTGTAGATAAGAGATTGTAAACACATAGTAATATTAGTAGCAATGTCTTCCACATCAATATTAAGAGGGTGGGCTCCAGGGTCAGGGAAACCTGGCTTGCCCCACCCTGGCTGTGTGATCCTAGATAAGCCACTTATCACATCTGAGCCCCAGTTTCCTCATCTAATTTGAGGGTATTAATATACATCTCATGGGGCTTTTGTGAGGTCTGAATGAGATAAGATATACAAAATTCTCTAGTGAAGAATTCCCTAATAAGAGATCTATTAATGTTAATCAAAATTATGGTTATTATTAATCAAACCCACTCTCCCTGGACACTTCTTTAAAAAAAAAAAAATCTTCCATCTTCCAGGAGGCACAGCCCTCTGAGATGATCTGAATGCAGTGAGGCCCAGTATAGGAAATAGTCAACTTTGTTCAATGGGCCTGCCCAGCTCCATGTTTCTGAAACTTTGATGCCGTCACTACCCGAGGATAGAGGTCTGAATCCCAGCCACCGGCCCCAGCAGAGCATGGGGCTGTCAGGTCAGGACGCGGGGCAGGGGGCCAGGGCCGCTTACCTTACACTGGTGGCAGCAGGAGCCATGGGCGCACTCCGCGCCTTCTCTCAGGGTGCAGTTGGAGGCATTGCAGCAGCGGCTACTGCATTCCTGCGGAGGCGGTGGGAGTGGGTGTGAGCCTCTGGGGCGGCAGGGCAGGGAGACAGAAGTCTGGGCAGGGCGAGAGCCTCCACCAGCCTCCTGTGTTTCCCCACCCGCCCCACATGCCCCTGAAGTCCAAGCTCCCTAGGAAGTCTTAACAAAAAAAAAAAACACTTTATAGCTTTATCACTAAGCTGTATTTATTGTTAGGATATATACAAATGCACAATGATTAATAACACCACAGCTTAGACACAACTACATTTTGAGAGTGAATATTTTTACAGGCGTTTTCCTATACATATATAGACATATGCTTATTTTACAAAGTCATAGTATCCACACTGCTTTTTAACTTAATAAAATATGTGCATTTCCCCCTGTAATCATGTATCTTTTAAAACATGATGTTTAGAATGGTATTACTCTGTATGGAAATCCAGAGACCCTGTCTTGTACTGCTACCCTGCTTGCCTCCTATATGCCTTAGAATCCATAAAAAGAGGCCATCGGGAGTAAGGCATGCCGGAACACCTCCGCGCACAGTTCACGGCGGTTCCTGGGGCCTGTTTCCTCAGCCTTCTCTCGCCATCTGCTGCTCTATTCTCACTGGCCCGAATGTTTCTGGAACAGAAGGTCTCTAGGAGTTCCAAACTCTCCTCTCTTCCTTCCTGACCTATGAGTCCTGATTTCCTGACATACAGCATGAGATATAAAAAGATGCTGAGACACCCCAGTGACTGAGTGTCCTTATCACACTGCCACTACATTCCTAGGTGGATCCACTTTGTTGACAGTGTGCCAGGCTCCACGCACAGGTCCTCCACAGCCTGTGGAGCAGGACTATTCTGTCTCACAAATGGGAAAACTGCAGGTCAGACATATCTAGTGGCTGACTGGTGCACACATGACTCGAGGCAAGTGTTGGAGCTGAATTCAAGCAGTGTCTGCCTGTGGCCCACCCCATGGTTACTGAGCACACCGGAGCCAGAATTGTCTAGGTCTAGCATGTTGGACAGACATCCTGCCACCTGACTACACGTACCCAGCCACCTGCTTCCCCAAAAAGAAGAAATAAAGACACTTAAGACACCTTCAGCCTCCATAAAGCGTCCTGGTGTGTGGTATGTTGGAGAGACGCATCTCACCACCTGCCTGCAGATACCTTCCATTAATCTCTCACCAGCTCGGGCTCCAGGCAGACCCATGTTCCTTCTCTTCTAACATAACCATGTTTCTTCCCACCTCAAGGCACGGTTCCTCCTCTAGCTGAAACGTGCCTTCTCTCCTTATGCTCCTTACTAACTCCTAACTTAGCCTTTGGTTTTGGGGTCAGAGGTCATACTCCCATCTACTACATACTACATATTCTCATAGGACAATGTCATTGGCTCTCCCAGCATTTACCATGGCTTGTATTTTTATACTTTTGCAATTATTTGGTCAATGTGTATTTCCCCGACTAGACTGTATGTTCCACAAGGACAGGAACCACATGTATTTTTACTATCTGTCTAGTCTCTAGCCCCCAACATAGTACTCCACACTCAGTAAATATTTGTTGAATAAGCAGCTATTCTGAATATAAGCCAATTGGCTGAACCCGTTGGTGGGTTGCTCCTCACCCACACTGATTCTCCCATTACAATACAACTCTCTCCTTTCAGAAGGGTCTGGGTTGATCTCTCTCGACTCACGGTGGTGGGGGTGATGGGGTTTTTAATAACTAGTTCTTGTTTTCTTATGAAAGTTACATGCTGACATATAAAAAAAATCAAACCATAGAGAAGGTCATAAAATCAAATAATCTTTTCGCATACATATGAACTCTCAGTCTCCACCCCAGAGTTTCCTGTTAACTCATGTATTCTCTCCCAAATTGTTTTTCATGTTAACATACATATTTTTACTCTTCAAAAAGCAGAGATGAAACTACCCAGTTCTGCTTTTTGCAGAACAACACTCATCTGCTAAAAATGACAGCTATATTAGAAGCCCACCACACTCATTTTGAAGATCAAAAGGAAGGAAGCAGCTCATCCACAAACAGTTCTGCTCCTTCTTCCTCCTAGCAGCCCTTTTCAGGCCGGACAGTACTTCCTACATCCCCTTTCAACCATCTCTTCTCCAGGCTAACCAGCACAAGCTTGCTATTTTGCGCATCCTCATAAGGCCCAGGTTCAAGTTCCTATGTCCAGCTACATGGCCCCCAGTATGAACTCCGGGCAGCTGGAGGGCCAACGAGGCTCCCTGTAGCTCCATGGGGAGGAGACTGAGGCTTTCGGTGGGACCAATCCCAAGAACTCCATCCTGACTTGGACACAAAGAGTACCATCCTCAAACTGGGAGAATCTGTGAAAACGGTCCATACTGAAGGCTTACTTTCCACATCTTATTTGTGGGGGTCTCTGACAGCCATGCAGGCAGGAAATGTTGAGACTGAGACATTTCCGACTGCACTGTCTCCAACTTTGTGATTTGAAACCAGGGCACATTCTTCCATTCCCACATCCCTTCCCTACCACGACACCTTACCTCTTCCTCCCCACAGTCACATTCTTCCCCATCCTCCAGGTACCCGTTCCCACACCTCCGGCCTCCATAAAGTGTCCTGGTGTCTGGCATGTTGGAGAGACACATCCCACCACCTGACTGCAGATACCTATCCAGCTCCTTCCTGTTGCATCCGTTGAACACTCTGGGAAAGGGGTGCCTGGCAGAGAATAAGGTTGGAGTTAGCTGGGAGTCTGAGCACCAAGCAGCCAGAACAGCATCAATCCTGCTGCCCATGGGGCTGATTGTGATTCCACCTGGACGCAGAGCCACGTCGCCCTTTGCGCATACATTCCCCCTTAGAACATCACCAAGGCATATTACATTCTGCGCCCTTGGAAGATCCCAATACATTTACTTACAAATCTTACTAAGAATTAAAAAATATTAACCATCCATAATGTTTTTTCCCCTCACTCGGCATGGAGGAAGTATTTAAGAATGAGAAACAGCAATTTCTGCCCTTTGCAGGAAGGGGTTGTGATAAGTAAGGATTATGAATGTGTTATACTAAATCTCTTGAGCCTGACAGATGAATAAAATACCAGCCAACCCAAACTTTTCCTGAAGCTGATGTTAGTGGAGATTTTCTTGGGATAGAAAACCAGGCCAAAAATGGCCAAGATTTTTGGTTTCATTTCTTTGTTGAGTCAATGATCCGATCTCTGTTCTATGGATACAGGAAGTGCTCCAAATTCAAACCAGCCAATTCACAAACGTGTGGTTTTTATTGCAAGAGTATGAAAGGTCCTGGGGTCCTGCGATTGGGAGATGCAATCAAATGTCATGTATTCTCAGATGGCAGATCACTACCACCATTTGCGTCTATAAAGAGTTATTCTGATTGCAACTCACTAAACCAATTAAAGTTTAATCTGGAGGTTTCCTTCAGTTGACAGGTATGTCACAGGGAATTTATTACTAATAAAACTTTGTTACTAGTTTAAAAACACATATAAGCAGTAATTAATATAACTCTCAATTATTTGTCTACAAAAATGCTTTTGACGTTGGGAAAGGGGCGAGTGTGACCATGAGCTCTCAGGGAACAAGCAGGGCCCACGGAGTCGTATCCTGCATGCCAACATCATCCTTTGTGCATCACCAACAAGAAGTGGTAGAAAAACACTGGACACTGGGGCTCTGAAACAGCCACACTTCCTCCTGGAGACGCTGAAACACCATTCTCTAAGGAGCATAAGCAGGCCCTACAGTGGTTTGGGTTGGGGGAATGCAATGTCCTTTACCATCATGCCTCCCAAAGAGTGGCTCGGGTCCTGGAAGAACCCAGTGCTCTCTGCATTCTGAGCCCAGACACCGAATAGGAAAGGTTGTGACTAAAGGCTGAGGCTGTTACCAGACTTCTCTTTCCAAAGCTCTGGTTTAAAAACCTTTCAAAATGACAGGGAGACAGCTGCCTTGTCCTCATTCCTCGTGGTAAACCCAGCCTGAAAATGCCCTGTATGGACGCGAGCATCCCCTCCTTTCACTTGTTCTGGAGGCTACATCGCACTTTCAGTCAAGCCTGGGTATAGCAGCACTGACCGAACTCCCTTGGGGTGGAGGGAGAAGGAAGGCTCGTGCTGTTATCAGAATGGGTTTTCTTCAAAAACTCATGAAGGGAAAAAGGCACAGGCTGTCAGGCCAGTTTCACAGCTGACGGCCCTAAGACAGGAGTTAAGTATACCTAGGATCCCACCAGCACCAAACTGCCTGCTTGAAACCTACTGCTCCTTCCACAGATTTACTTTCTTGGCCCTCTTCCAGCTTCTCTGTTGTCAACCGAATTTCTTTCCCTGGGCTCCACCAGAGGTACGGGAGAGGCTCCCTGGAGGCAGCTGGGAGGAACGCTTGGGTCGCACTGGCCTCACACGCTCCGCCCTCCTTCCCATCCTCACCTTCCCGCATGACTCACCCCGTGGCAGCTGCCATGATGCACCCGCCATCGGCCGCACTGGCTGAGCAGCAATCTGCAGAATCGTGGCTCATGCCGAAGTTGTGGCCCATCTCATGGGCCATGGTGGCAGCCACGCCGATGGCATTCTCAGAGTGGTCCTGCTCAGGGAGACAGTTCAGGTGAAGACAGCTCGCCCGCCAAACCCTACCTTTTCTTTAGGCAAGCCTCACAGCCCTCTGCTGCTCCACAATCACTGTGCACACGGGCACAGGGATAAAAGCCCGGGTTTTCAGCTACCATGTCATATCTACTGATAAATACAGGATGGGGTGGACACCCTAAAAGGATGGACAAGTAGATGGAGGGCAAGCTTCGTTGACATATACTTCACAGGTTAGAAATGAACAGTCAAATGCCCTCACAGAGTCAGGCAGTTTCAAAAGAAGGCAGTAATTTCCTAACCAAGACTTTGAGATAGGCTCTCGTGTCACAGTGATATGCATAACAATACAAGACCTAGAATAAAAATGTTGTTTTTGATCTCTATTATCTTGCTAATCCCCAGCACCTTGTATGTTTGGAATATATAAGAGATCTAGTGATGTACTGATGTAATTGCTTCAGGGTTCTCTTGAGCTTTTGACAATTGGGGGTAAACTACAATAAATGAAAATTCATCCCTGGATACCTCTACCTCTTAGAATGTAATGATTTCATTCTAAACAATTGCCCTTCTTGGGATTAAGCTTTTTTTTCTGGCAATAATAAATATAAAATTATTTTTTACAAGATAACTGCCTGTTTTGTGTGGCATTTTCCCACCTTCTGCAGCATCAGTGTAATGGCTGAGACTCACCATGTTGACCCCTCCAGACTGGTACACAGAGCACATGGCCATGAGCGGGGCCAGGCCGATGGTGGTGCCGTGGAAGGACATCCCCCTGCGGGAAGGAGAGGGGGTGACTCGCATGGGCGCTGAGAGGGCCGTTCCTATGTGCCCAGGAGCAAGTGGCCTTCTTCGTAGACCTTGGCCCCACTGAAATTCCCAGATCATTCCCAAGGAAAGAGGACCTGGCATTCTAGGCCAATTGGACAACTTCCAGGTCACCACACCTCTCAATTCCTGTCACCTACTCCCTCTCTGCCCCAGAAAAACAAAAAGTCACTTTTTCCCACAATATGCCCATAGCCCCCTTCCCTGGAAGGAAATGGGCAGGACTTGCAAAGCTGCATCCCATTCCTGCTGCAGAGGAAGAGGTCAGAGGGAGGGCTTGAGGGCAGAGTGGCAAGGTTCTCACACTGAAGTGAATCAAGCCCACTTCCGCCAGCCGCCGGGGTCCCATGCCACATCGCTGGCTCTGTGGTATGTGTGTGTGGCAGGAGGTGGGGAATCGGGTAGCAGCTGGGAGCTGATGCTTCACTCTCACATCACTCTGAGGCCAAGGAAACAGATGTGTCCCATCAGGAGACTCACAAAGTGCAGCTGGGTGCCAGGATGAGCTGTTTCTGACATTGTTTTGCAATTGTGAACCTAATCTGCCAACAGCCAGCTGCATTCCCCCAGTTTAATACATCCCTCTGTTAGCTGCATACAGGTGGGGCTGGGGACAAGGAATGAATACAGTACCAGTGTTTTTGTGCATGCCACAAACATGTAATATATCTAAAGGATCTGCATGGAAATTCATTATTTGATACTTTTATATCTCTGTGTTTGTCTTCTTATCTAGACAAAGATATAGTTCAGAGCTGAGACTGTCTTATTTATTCTGGGGTCACTAGAACTTAGCTTGGAATCTGACACATGTGGGTGCTAAATAAATGTTTGCTGAGTTCAGGGAGACTCTTCTTCACATAAACCATTTGCAAAGGAGTGGGAAAGATATTCAAATCAATACGAAGCCCTACATATTATTTTAGGAACTTAGATGAGGCTCTGAAGAAGTCCTTTTAGAAACCTATATTCAAGCAGAACACCAGCCTTCCCAAATTCAGGCCAAAATTTTGGTCACCAAAAACTCTTGCTAGGTGAATGTACCATCATGAAGTAACCACTCATAGCCCAGATTTTTAGAATAACTATTTCCCTTTGTTTCTTTTAGAGTAAACAAAGGTTTAACTGATTGTTGCTTCAGAGAGACATTTAGGAAACAGGAGGAAAATGGTTTTATTAGCATGTGCTCTTAGTCATAAATGCCTCAGAATACCTTTGAAGTCAGCACCAATAAATACCAGACAATCCCCCGACCCCCACATGCCACCATGACTCCAACAGTGTCTATTCTTTTCTCTCTGGGACTGAGAAACTTCAACACAACTCCCCCACCCCAAGGGCCCCCAAGTCTCCCTCCCAGCAAATACAGTTCCTGCACGATCTGCCACCTAGGCCATCTCAGGCTGTCAGCCCAGAGTCCCTGGAAACCAAGTGAAGGACAACCCGAGGAAGCCTCCCTCCTGCACCTGTTTTGGGAGATCAGCTCATATACTAGAACAAAGCACCAAGATCAAGATGAGCCCCTTAGGAACTTTGTTTCAAAGTGCCCCATGACCAACGGTCAGTCACTTCCCAGTCACATGCCCAACTGTTTGAGCTGAATGTGTATAAGCCTGGTTTTCTTATCTAGGTTGTAAACACCTAGATTCTTGGGATTGTTATGACTCAGGCTTTAAAATGTTTTCCAGGGTGTGCTGGGGGTACAGAGCACATGCCTGAGAAATACTTGATTACCGGGAGTCAGGATAGCCTGGTGCAACCATCGCTGGGCGCTGTGGAAAGAAGGGGGCAAACGGCACAGCACTGCGGGCAGCAGCTTTGCAGCCAGGGCCAAGGCAGAGTATACAGAGAAAGGCTACTTACGTGATTAACTGTGCATTGTCATGGTTCTTTTGGGCAAGCAGCTTGCGCCTCCAACTAAGAAATGACCAGAGGGTAGAGTACGGGTTCTCCGAGACTTCACACATATTCCCATGAGTCCACACTTCCAAGCCCACGAGGGCAATCCGGATGTTCAAGGATCGGTAAAACTGCAGGCACACACAGAGAAGCCACAGCGTCCTCAGTCTACGCCACCTGGGATAATTAAGCCCCTTCCTAGCCTAAGGGCTCAGAGCAGATACCAGAGTTCCCCTCTGCATGCGCCTCCCAGGGTAGGAGGAAACAGGTGTTACTATCCACGTTTTTCAGGAGGAGGAAATGAGATCCTGAGAGAAAGGCACAACATTCTGGTGGCAGAGCTGGGGTGACCTATCTTCTCGGGACTGGGATAGGACACAGTTGCTCTCAAATATCTTCAGGGCTCTCATAAGGATCAGCACTGTTCCCCCTGAACATGGGGCTCAGTCAATAGGTAAAACAGACTAGAAAACATATTTCATTTAAAAATAGGGAGAAAGATTCCAAATAAAGCTGGTCATAAGTAAGCTCAGAGCTAAGCCTTGCTGTTGTAATTAGTACCCTGAGCCTGGCTGTCTGGTACAATTATCCCTTTACATGGTCCTCAGCTCTTGTATATGACTTTTTTAAAAACAACTTTATTGAGGTAAAATAAATTTTTGAAGACAATTTTATGGAGCTATGACTTACCATAAATCCACCCATTAGGTATACAGCTTAATGTTTTTTGGTAAATTTACCAAGTTGTAAAGTGATCACCACAATCCAATTTTATAATATTTTCATCACACCAGTAAGATCTCTTGTGTCCATGTAAAGTCATTTCCCATTTGCATCCTCAGACCCAGATAACCACTAATCTGCTCTCTGTCTCTATGTATTTGTCTTTTCTGGACATTTTCTATGAACAGAATTATGCAATATGTGGTCTTTTGTCTCCAGCTTCTTTTGCATAGCATGTTTTTGAACTTGATCTGTCTCGGAGCGCCTATCAGCTTGTCATTCCCTTTTATTGCTGAACAGTGTTCCATTGTGTGGATATACATTACTGTAAGAGGTCTCCCACTCATTTTGGAAGTAAATGGGTAAAAATGACATCCAAATAGATATGTTACTCTCAAAAGTTTCCTTTCCCATCACTGGATGTGTTCAGGCTTCATCAAGGATACCATAAAGAGGTTGCAAGCATGAGAGTACAAAAGTCCCACATAAGCTTCAGGGTTCAGTCCATCCCAGAGATCCTGAAATTCTGTAAATGAGACCTGGTTTTCAGGGACCTTAAGGCTAGAGCAACACCTGATCTTCATGATATGGTATCTTTCATCTCATACACATGTAAGCAGGAAAAGGGTTTTCTTTAGAGCTAAGTACTAGAAGGTGTGTAGGTTCAAGGAATTCTTTGACCTCTCCTAGAGATTACTGAGGTAATGACTTTGAAAAAAAAAAAAGGCTCATGTAAACATAGGTCACCTGAGCAAGAGATACCATCTTAATCCAAAATTGGCAGGTATTACCCCAGCTAAAAATAACAATCTCAACACTAATGTTTATCAAGCATTTAGTATATATTAAGCACCAAGGCATAGAGAAAATCAGTAACTTGCCCAAACTTTAGCAGGAAAATGGCGGAGCCAGGATTAAGATCAGATCTCAGATTATCAGACCTCAGAGCCCACTCATGACCTCACATTGCATAAGAGCTGTTACTTACATTCAGAGAATCAACGTGCCCCCAAGAAATCGTGGTGTAAAACGGGCTCCAGACTGAGACAAATATCAGTTGATTTCAGTGGAAACTTTTATTTTCTTGTCTGGTGCCAGGTCAGTCATTACAGAAAATAAAGGGTTTGGATTCCAATTTAAAGTTGCTTCACTAGGGAGCTTTTTAAGGACTTAGACTTGGCTTTTTCACAGTTAAGGAAAAACAATTTGGACTGGGTTCATCATTCAGCAAATCAGTGCAGTTCATTCCAGTTTTAGTTCAACAACAGTTCAGTGCAAGTAGCTGGGTCAGCAAGCCTCAGAGAAGCGGTTTGCCTTCCTTCACCGCAGCCGGGAGGGACTAACGTCAGGAGAGACCCGAGACTGCTGCACAGAACGGGCCGTGAGCAAGGCGAGGGCTTCAAGAAAGGAAGGGTTTGCTGGTGTCTGTCTTCCATTTCTCATCAGCACCTTAGGTTCTTTCACCCAGACCAGCTGGGGAGTCCACAAAGGGGAGCCCCGGCCAAGTCTCCCACCTGCCAGGCCTCTGGAACAGATGTCAGGTGGGTGATTACAGGGCCTGCATCCTGTATGCCCTCAGGGAAACAGGCGGTCCTTGTTTTCTCAGACGGTGAGTGTTTGGGATGTAGGATCGTTTAGATGTTATCGGTGAGTGGGTTGTGAGCTAGAAAGAGGATTGAACCGCATCCCTGGATTCCTTTCTTCCAGGAAATGCCCGCCTTTCACCTGTTACTGACCACTGCCTGGTGTTTCCAGAGCCATCCAGGGCAGAACAAAAACAAGGGGCATAGACTCTCCCACCTGATGACTTCAGAACACTACTAAATGTGCTTGTAAATCCCTAAAAACATTTATATTCTCTTCTTTATCCTCTAGTGTTTAGAAAGAAAAAATAAATTTTCCTTGAGACCTGGGATCCATGAATCCCTCTAAAGCCCAGTGTTAAGCTTCAGACATTCTGTGAATGACCTGAAATTGTACAATAAATGTTTTCAGATTCTCAGAGACCTGTGACCCCAAACATATTAAAATCTAGTTTTAAAAGCTATATATTACCAGCCTGTCAAGAGGCTATTGTCATTCTAGGCTGCCCATTCTACTGCATTTTGCACTCTAACAAATACCCTCTTTCATATAAACAAAGTACTTCTAAGTACCAGACCAGCCTGTCCGTGTAGAACTCAAGAACTTGGGTATTTCTGAAAAGCATGTTTAAAAGGGCCTGATCTGGAAAGTTAACCATCCGTACGGTCGTTCTAAAAGACAAGCCATAATTTTAGAACGGTTCTGCAGATAGCAACCATGCAGATCGGCCCAAACAACCCACTCCTCAACTTACGTTCTGCAACCTTCCCATGCTGACCTACCTCAGTTCTCTTCTAAGTCAGAGAATTTCTAGGCTTTATACCTGGAAGGAATCTTGAAGAAACCTCAAAGTGTTCTTAAGCTGGGTTCCTCCGTGTCCTGGGTTCCACAGGGGCCACCACAGGGATGAGGGGCAGGGATCAAGGACAGCATTCAGGGTCCTCACCTCTGCTTCAGCTTGGAGCAGTCTACTTTCACCTGACTTTTATACTAGACATTGGCATGACATTTCATTTAAAAGAAGGATTCCACAGAAATAGGAAAAACAAAAATAATTGAAAGCGATTGATTTAGGCCAACCCATTAATTTGAACATTCAAAACAAAACAAAACTGCAACCTAAAGAAGGTAAGTTATTTGACTCGGGTCACATAGCTGAGGGCCTTGTTATGACCACCCTGAACCTCTGTGGTCCTGCTACGGCCTCGCAGAAACTGGCTGAGGTGGCCAATCCACCAAGTGGCAGCTCAGGCGCCACATGGTCTCCTGTCCTGTGGACCCTCTAAGGTGTTGGCACTTTCCCCACAAAGTACACACCTGGTCTCACCTTATCAACGTAATTGGCGATTTCCATGAGCTTGTGTTTGGTGGCATCTGGGTCTCGTCGATTCTTCTGAAACTAAACGGAACAAGCAGAACTAGATGAGACTGACCCCGGAACCGCTTCCAGGACCCCTTCTGTGCCCCATTATTTGTCTTTGAATTAATGTTTATTTTCTTCTGTGTTCTATAATCAGTCATTTTTAGAACTCTCTCCCCCCAACGCACAGTGTCACCTCAGGGAGGGCAGAACCTGGATGACAGACATCTTGGTGTCCCCAACTACTGGTTCAGTGCCGGGCACAGTGAGGCATGTAATAGGTGGGCAGTGAACTGAGTTCTTTCTCTGACCCTTGAGGTCAACCTTGTTTTCCTGTCTTCCACATTACAAAGCCTCCCACAAATTCCCACTGGGGCTTAGAAGAGAGACCGATTCCATCCTTGCCTCAGTCATCACCCCAACATGATGACACCATCCTGGGGCTCTCACAAGTCCTCCCTACACGTGACACCAGTCAACATCAGTCAAATGGTTGCTGAACCCGTACAAGGCATTGTGCTTGGCACTAAGTAGAACACAAAGTATAAAACCTGTTGGTAGTGTAGAGAAGCTTCCATTGAAGAGAGAGGGCCAGAAATAACAATAGCAGATTCCGTATTGAAGGAGTGCACAATTAAAGTGGGCTGAGAAAACTTGCACAGAAATAACCCCAATGGGAGGGCCGAGTGAACGACACAATATGGGTGCTGGCAAAGAGGACCCAAGAGACTTTAGCAATATAGGCCTCATCTGGCACAACAATCAGAGGGACCGGCAGTGCATTCTACAGCGAGAAGAATTCTGAGACTGCACAGAGCTCAGCAGGAAAGAGTGCTGTGCTTGATTAGAAATGTCTTCCCCAGGACCAGGAGGAGAACATTTCAGTATACAGCTTCATATTTATCATTCCTGCTTCAAAAGGTTAGATCTCTTTCAGCTGCAATGATGAAGAAAAGCTTCATGTAGTGTGAAGATAAAATCTGCTACATCTGCAACCTAAATTTTGCAAAGGATGGGCATTTCCTGTACACAGCCATTGTTACATAGAATCTGGGTACCTATCAGATCACCCTGGGCACACACTACATGTTACTCCAAGTCCAGATCTCACATTCTTCCAAGAGTGCCCACGCAAGAAATAAACAGAACAGCCAACTAAAACACCTTGGCATATTTATTGGGATTAGGGTGTGTCCCAATCACGACACAGGGGAGAAACCCACCATTTCCTATTCGCCCACTGCTTTTAGACTTTCCTGGGCTCCTCAGAACTGTCAATCATCTCACTTTCACCATTACTTTCTACAGAGTTAAATTCAATGTTAAGACCCTGTGACTTAGATCTTTCCAAGGTGTTAAGCCTGAAGTTATTCATTCTGGCTGTTTGTCAGTGGATAGGAAGTGTTGCATTACTTAGTGAATATTTATTAGAACATCAGAGTCTGCTTTCATTGTCTTTCAAACATATTAAACCTATCATCAAACAACTTCCTGAAAATACCACTACAGTTTAAGGAATGTATCATGTTGTCTAGAAGAGTCTTACGCAGGAGTCAGCAAATGTTATCTGTAAATGGCCAGACTGTAAATATTTTAGGCTTTGTGGCCACAATGTCTCTATCAGAACTATTCAACTCTGCCATTGTAGCTCAAAAGCAGCCATGGACAATACATACAGCATTAGCATGGATGTGTTCCAGTAAAACTTTATTTAAAACATGTGGTGGGCTAGATTTGGCCAAGGGCAGACCCCTGATCTAATGAAAGGAATATCTCAACCTTATACTTCCTAGGGTAACCCAGGAAGTAAAACATGGTGCATCCTCTGGCCTTTTCCAACTCCTCCCATTCTGTTTTATCATGAGTCCCTTGCACACCTTTTTTATAGCTGTCTTGCTCTTCCTGACTGGACTTCCTGTTTCACCTGAGGAATAAATAAGCTGAGAACCACCCCAGGCGCTCTGTCCTGGGGGGCCCAGTGAGTGAGCAGCTGCTCTGTTGTTTTGACTGCTGACAACTCTCTTTAGGCACAACACTCCCAGGGTCTCTGTTCCCTGTTCTGAGTTCCAAGCCCGGGGGAGGAGCCTGGCCTGTCTCAGCAGCAGGTTGTAAATCACAGATAAGGCAGGCATCCCCTTCCAGGCTTCCCATCCTCTCAGATTAATTAATTGTCAGGAATACATTTCTGCCTGCAGACAATGAGAGGCCCTTTGAAGAGGGAGTGGGGTACAGCTGGGGGTGGGGTTGTGGGCCTGCAATGCAGCCTGGCCTATTACAGGTCCCACCCCACATCCCACCATGAATCACTCAAAGCCCAGGACCCCAAGAAATGAGCACATTCCCCTACCCACCTCCACATGCATGCCCTGTAGGGCAGGCCTGTGAGGCTGGTGCTAAAGGCCTCCTCCTCGGGAACAGGGGGATGGCTTAGGCGACACCACAGTCCTGGAGGCATCTTGGGCAGACACTGTTCCTCTTGGCAGTTCACTGTGACCCTGGAGGTCAGGAATACTGAGGCTGCCCAGCTTCCATACCCCATGGGTTTTAAAACCTTGATCCCAGGTTCCACTGGGGAGAGTACAGGGCCTAAGAGCAGGGTCATCTCTGTAGAGTCACATCAGAGCAGCTGGGTTTCTATATGTTTAACTCTCAGGGCCCCAGGGGCTTTTCCTCTGAAAAGGATTCTGTGGGTCAAAAAGCGGTTCAAGACCTCTGTATTAAATGATCTTCCATGCAAAACTTAAATGGAAAAATGTCCCAGAGTCAGAGGAGCTCAGCTGTTCCCAGCAGCCCTCCCACCAGGGCAGTGCGAGGGGCAGGGGCAGCTTCCGTTACCTCCTCCTGTGATCGGGGAGCTGCAGCTTTTTAAACAGCCTTGGAGTTTGCTCCCACCACTCCCCCATCCTACACACACAGCAGTCTTTGGAAAGGAAAGCAACAGAAAGAAAAGAAAAAGCTGCTGGAAAAACCAATACTGACATCAATTAAAAAGCAAAACTCTTGTCAGAGCAGCACACGATGTCCCCTCAGCCTGGCATGCCCTTCACCTCCATTTCTCTGCCCAGTTAACAACTCTTTGTCCTTTAAGACAACGCAAGGGCCTCCTCCTCCTGCCACCAACATTTGAAGGCAGCTCTTCCAGCCTAGTGTTCTTCCCTCTGCTGCCGCCAAGATCTGTGCTCCAGGATGTGGATGAGGCAGAGCTGCCCGAGGATGACGCTTTTCAGGGCAGCTGGTCACTGACCCGTCCATCCGGATGAGGAAGGAGATGGATGGGAGGTGTGGTGACTGTCCTAAGGGGAGCCCCAGTGAGCCTGCAGCCTCGGAACAAGGCGAGTGCTTGGCTCATCATGACCTTCCATACCCTGAAGATGTGCTTGGTTATGTGGTTTCCTTGCTACATAAAGTGAGAATTGCAGGTGAAATATGACTCATTTAGGCAAATACAGACTCCGTAGCCTGAACCCATTCTTCAGGTACAGCTTCAATATCACTGCCTCAGGGAAGCTTTCCCCAGATCCCCAAACCATGTTGTATTCCCCATGATCTGCAATCCAGTCCTCTGTAATGAACCATTATTAGCAGTTCTCACACTTGGGAACTGTGGAGTTTTTGCACTGCTGTTGGAAACTCTGAGATGCTGAGCGGGTCTGTCTTTATCTCCTGGGGATCAGCCAGTGTGCTTGGCACATAACAGTGAATCAAGAAATTGCTGATGATTAAATGAAACGGAAGAGTGAGAGAGATGAGTGTTCATCAGCTCTTACGGCCTGCGAAAACCTAATCTGAGGAATATGGAATTAAAGGTCAAACAGCTATTCCTTTAGGTTGGTACTTCTCAAACTTGCCTGTGTATATCAGAGTCACCCAGAGGGCTTGTTAAAACATGGATTGCTGGACTCCGGCCCCACAGTGTAGGATTCAGTAGGTCTCAGGTTCAGGCTAAGAATTTGCATTTTCACAAGTTTTCAGGTGCCCCTGATGCTGCTGGTCTGGGGACCACATTTTGGGGACCATGGTGTTAGGTTCTCATTTGGCACCAGTGTGATTATTAAAATGGACCCATATTTGGGCAAGAAAATTGTGTTCAATCAGATGATTGAGAATACACTTACTCTCTTTGTAAAAAAAACTTTTTAATTTCTATAGTGAATTCAAGGATTCCCTAAGAATAAGCACTTTGACCCAGTTCAAGAAATATTAATCCAAATAACATGAATAGTCCTAATTTTCTATCTGATTAATATATTGAGCTAAAAGATACTTTTCCTTGTTTTCTCCCCAGCAATGTTTAAAATAGCAGAAAGAGGTGTTGGTCAGATTTAAGGTCAAAATCACATGACAAACTAGCAGAAGACGAAGGCTTTCAGCCTTTCCCGGAAGCAGTTCCAAGCCTGGGATGGAAACTGTCCAGGGAGCAGTTTTTCTGCCAAAACCCCCTGCCTCCCTCTTACCTCTGCATAATCAGCCACGAGGTAAAGCTCCACGTACTTCATGGAGTGTAAATCTTCCCTTTTCATCTAAGAAAGAGATACAAGCAGGTCAGAGCTGTAGAAATGGTAGACTTGGTCTCATTTCAAAAACTTGCTGAGAAATGGTGCTAGTTAATAAGCGATGACCCTTCTTGCTAGTTTTGTCCCTGGGCACTAAGGACCATCCCGGCTGTGGCTGCCATCACCCTCACCACACCTTCTGCCCACCAGCTTGGTTATGGCTGGAGGCTGCTCTGGGACACTGGGGTCAGGCCTTTATCCTCAAAAATAATGAGCTGCCCTGGCCAGCACAGGCAGAACAAAGGTCACCATACTGTGAGGGAACACACTGACAATCAAGTTCCTAAAAGCCATTTAAACTACATACCTCTATTTTTGGTATAAATAAATACAAGCATTTTGTGCATATGGCTAAGTGGCTTTTCCCAAAGGGGAGGCATATTTTTTTTCTCTCACATTTTGAAGTTTCTGAAATCAGCATCTCAGAGTATTTTAAATGTAGTAGTGTTTTCCCAAATGTAGAAATGGTAGAAAAGTAGTTATTCCATCAAATACAAGGGTATCTCCCACTCAACAATCACTTAGAGTAAGAGAAAAAAGCTATTTCCTTCCTTCTGACCCATCTCCCTTTCTTTTAGAAATACTCCTGGATCCAAAGTAAGGGCTCTCGGAAGAGACAAGTCCACCCCAAAGTTGACTCCTGCACTGAGAAACTCACCCTGCGAGGTCGTTTCTTGGATTGGTTCGTAAACTGAAGGACCCAGTCCCTGGTGGTGGGCTTGGAGTGCTCAAACCCACAGTTTCCTGGGGGCAGCTTGAGATGTTCAGATCTGTAGAGAAGGTGGTGGCCCTCGCTGTCAGGGAGGGGCTCGATGATGTAGCTGAGGTTACTGTTCACCATAATCAGTCCTCTGTCGATAGGAGAAATAGAATCTCTGGTCAAAGATTATGGTTCTGGAAAGGTTCCTTGCTCAGGCCTCAGTTTCCCCCTACACAAAATGATACCGTTGGTTTTGATCATTGGTTCCTGACCTTACTATGGGGTCATGCGCCCCTTGGTGAGAATCTGACGCAAACTCAGCCTTCCTCTCCAGAGAAATGCACATGTACTACATGAAATGCACTGCACAATTTCGGGATACAAAATGCTTATCACAAAGAAGCTCAAAAGGTTCTAGAAAGGCTTGATTTGGGACAGTTAATACTTATAAAAGATGGTAGGACCAGGGTTCCCAAAAGCCTCCCAAATCCAAACTTGGCATATGACAAATCATAAGCTGAAACTTTATAGACTCAGGCTATGGTGACTAGGGAAAAACCGCTGGCCTGGTGGGAGGAGCCCTGGTCTTAGCTGCAACATTAAATTGTCCAGTGCTCTTCACCAAACCTCTTGAATCACTCCAAGCCTCAATTTCCCCATGTGTGAATGCAAATGATAATTTACTAACTTAACTGGATTCTTGGGATGATTAAATGGAAGGACAAATGTCTTTGTACTTGGAAACCAAAGCTAGAGGTGTCACTGATGGCATTCCAGCTAGCCCCAGCTCCCCCATGTCAGCAAGGCAGCTCTTTGGTAAAGTGGCCTCCACAATCAAGCGTGTGTGAGTACTCTTCCTCTTCTCTTGGTTATAGATACTAGCGTTGAACTAAGAATAAGGATAGGTGTTTTTTCATCATATTCTTTCATTCACTGAGCACTTACACTATACTAGATGTAGTCTAGACTAATCCTTGTCCTCAAGAATTCACAGCCCATTGGAGGACAGACAGCCATTCATTCTACAAATGGTTCCTGAGCTGAAGCTATGTGCCAGCTGCTGAGGATGGAGTAGTGAACAGGACAGACAACAAACGTGCCTGCCCCCATGAAGCTTAGCGTCCGAACACAGGACTAAATCACTATGGCATGTAACAGAGACAGCAACAAGGTTTCCTGCCTGCTAATCCTGAGGGACTGGATGCAGCTGCCTGGAGTGCAACATCAGTGAGGCCTCTGGGAATGGTACCTGGACTCAGTGGGAAACAGCACCGACTCATGGTCAATGGAAGGGTGAGAAGAGGCCCATGAGAAGGGATCTGCCATCCCAGACACAGGGAGACACAGGGAGAAGAAGCAAGGGAACACACCCAGGGCTCCAGGGGAGGAAGAAGCCCAGCAATAGGTCCCAGGGGCCTTGTTTCATGTTCTCCAAAGCCTCTGGCCTTTGTGCATCCAGAAAATTAAAGTATCTCCAAGTCAGCCTCTGCCACTCCAAACTGGCAGGACTTCTCTGTTTGGCTGTCTCGGCTTCCATCCTCACCCCTGTTCCCTCAGGTCCCCATCCAGATGTTGCCCTTTGGGAAGGGCCTGTGATGCTCCCAGGACAGACAGCGCCAGGCTCTGAACAGCAGCAGCCCTTCCTGGAATCCATCGCTGGCTGACCTCATTCCGGTGCCAGGGATCCTGCCTGACGACTTCCTGGCTGCCTCGCCCGGGCTGACGCAGCCATCCCGGGCCAGCCCCTCAGCGGGACACCCAAGGTGCTCCCTGAACAGCTGGGGGTGGGGGTGGGGCAATAGCAAGGGTCATATCCACTCCTGAGCCCAGACAGGAAAGGGGAGAGGGCACAGCTGCTGCGGGCATCCTGTTCCCAGGCTGACCAAGGCCCCTCCTGTCACCTCAGTTTCCCCTAATGGATACAAACATTGGATACTCAGAGGGCTTGACCACAAACCAGCTGATGGCTTTGTGTGCATCAAGCTGTGGTTGTGGAGATAACATCCAGTGACTGGAAAGTTCCACAGTGGGACTGGTGAAAGTTCCAGTATTCTTGACCAGGCATCATTTGAATAAGCCTCTGCACCAAACAGGACTGAGAGCAAGCCAAAGGTTGGTGCATGGTGCATACTGATCGTGGTGGTTATAAATTATCAAGCTACTGCTGTGGACCAGATACTGTGCTGAATATTTTATTATTCACAACAATTTCTATGATTCTTGCAAATAGTATCCCCATTGTATAAGTGAGAAAACTAAGGCTCAACAGGATTAGTTAACTGACCAAAAGCCACACAGAACCTAAGCAGTCTGGTTCCAGGTCCCAAAACCTGAACCATGACCTCACACTGCCTCTGTCAGAATAGCCGTTAAGAATGGTTCAGAAAGATATCCCCAGCTTAAGGATGGTTACAAGAAACAGGTGCCAGCAACTCTCCTCTGAGGTGTGATTGGCAGTTACCCAACTGGCCTCTCTAAAGTAAGACATGAACTGGGAGATAAGACGACAAAGGAGGCATTCAGCCTACTTTTCACTTTTAGATACCACTTTTTGAAAGTCAACCATATACATCAGGTACCATGCTTACGCTTACAATAATCATGCCTATTTCATTTCCACATCAATGCTATAAAGCACCATCATGGGTCCCATTTTAGAGATAAGGAAACAGCCCCAGAGAGAGGAAATAACAAGCTCTCATGGGTTATCTGAAGCCAAAGATGCAACATCTGGCAGGTTCTGGACCCCATGCCCTTAACCTATTTATGCTACCTACCTCCATCAGTGAGTTCCAGCCTAGGGGTCGGAGATCCTAGGGTCACAGCTCTTGGAACTAGCTATTAGAATATTCTACAGATTGTATTAAGAGTGCCGATGTGGGGGACTCAGATTCTGTAGGCCTGAGTCTATATCGCTAATGAGTCCCACAGTAATTCCCTATATGGCCACAGGCCTCAGGAGCTTTGGCCTGGAGCCCAGGCTCTGCAGCAGGAGCCTGTCTCTTCACAAAGCCCCAGACAATTCTGCTTCAGGGAGTGGGCAGGTTGTACTTTGAGAAACACAAGCTCAGAAGGCCACTGAAGGTCCTTCCAGCATCGGACTCGTGGCCACTCCTCTCCCTTCCCCTACTGGGATGCCTGGCGACTTGCTCCAGGTCACAGCTGCAATCCTCTCGGACTGCCTGGAGACGAGGGAAAGGCTGGCACAAGCCCCAGCTCTTCGCAGTGAACCCCAGCTTTGATGGAGGAGATTTCTGAGAATTTAGCTTCTGGGGCCCTCCCCTGTGACCCCCACCCCCAATGTCCTGCTAGGTGGCCTCCCCTGAGCACCCACCCAACATTTATCCTTCTAGGAGTACCAGTTGATCTAACTTGCTAAATGTTAAGCGCTGGCAAAGCTTAGCCGGGGACGTGGAAGGGGGATCCAAGGAGGCTGGGTGGCCAGGACCTCACACACTAGGCAGGCCAGGCAGGCAGCTGGCGATTCTTGTTTAACCCCTAAATGACTGCAGCACAGACCCAAACGCATCCTTCACGGAATCAGGCAAGAACCTCTTCCTGGGAATGTGTTGGGGCAGAGCTAAAGCCGAGGGGAAACGCCCCCCACCCTACATCCAGAACCTCCTTAGCAGGCGACCACCCTGTTACTCTTCCTTGCTTCCCTCCCATTCACATCCACTGAGAAGGAGTTCCAGGGAACTTTGAACGCAGCACGGAAGGGAGAAAAGGAGGCACACAGGTGACGTGCCTCCACTGGGTTAGGGCAGCAGTGAAGGGGAGAGCTCGGGCTCCGGAGTGAGACACACTCTGGCTCCGCTGTCAACCAGCTTTGTGGTAAGCTGCTCAGTAATGCTGCACACCTCACAGCATTGCTACAATAATTGACTGGATAGGCAGTGTTTATTAAGAGTTGAAGGAACACTTAAAAACGACAGGGAATAGTCACTGAACATGTATCATACGTCGAGCAGCGTGCAAAGCATTTTATTTGATAGCCATTCGACACCTATGTATTGAGAAGCTTCTATGTGCCAGGAATTATTCCAGGCATGGGGAAGCAGTATGTCCAAGCAATCAAGTCTCTGACCTTACAAAGGTTGCTCTCGTCACCTAATGTACATCCACCAATGGTGTCACCATTGTTTCCATTCTACAGGTGAGACAACTGATGTGAAAAAACGAAAGTAATCTGTTAGGTTTTAAGTCAGGAGTTTGTCTGACTCCAGAATCTACACTTGCCACAACTTAACAGTACTGCCCTGTGAGGATGAACTCTGTGCCTGACACAGAGGCAGCATTTGTTATCTGTTCTGCAGAAGGAAGGCCAGGTATTCAAAGGGGAAAGGGCCATGCCACTCCTGGGCAAGGGAGCAGACAGACATGGACTGGCTGCATGTATGTGAGCCAGCTCCTCTTGCCCAGGCACCCACTTTCCTGAGGCTCTGCCCACTCTGCAGTGTGGAACTTCACAGTCTTTCATGGTCTGATCTGCCTTCCTTTTTCAGATGAGGAACCAAAGTCCACAAGAGAAGGAACTTGCCTCAGGTCACCCAGTGAATTGCTCTTAGAACCAGGGGCAGACCCAGGCCTCCTGGCGTGTGGCTTATTACTCCGGAGTGGGGCATGCTCGTGGACTCAGCAGCCTCCCGCACCAGGAGCCCCGGCTGTGGGACTGCCCAAGGCCCACGGGAAGCACTAACCCAGCCAAAGCAAAGACAAGGAGAAACTGGAATAGGGAGAAGAAAGTTCAGAGATCATATAGCCAGGAGGTATGGGGCTGGACCTCAAACTCCAGTCCCTCGACTCTAAATTCTGAGGTCCTTCCTGGTCATTGTGCCCACATTCACACACATTCTCTTGCAATCATTCTCAGCCTCGTGTCCTCTTTCTCCTTCCCTCTTCCACAGAGTCTGAGTCCTGGGACCACGGGTAAGTCATAACCACAGTGAGTGTGGCCCAGAGTTTTGAGGACAGAGCTGCTGTAAGAGTGATGCATCACAAAAAAAAAATCATTATGGATGATTTATTGTATGCCTTTCAAAGACTTTTAATGCAATTAAACTTGCCAGACATTAGTATATAAGGTACTATGCAGCCATTCAGAGGAGATAGATCTGTATGTATAGCTAAGATATAACCTTAGGTTGGGAAAAAATATAGACCATTATGTATAGAGTAATCTCTTTTGGATTAAAAAAAAACCACCTATACACACAATATTATATTTCAATTATGTATTCCCCCAACAGTGATTGGAAAGGGGGAACGGGTTTGGTTGGAAGGGTGGGACAGGATAAAGAACCTTCACTTTTTTTGGTTTTACACTCCTGTTATTATTTGATTGTTAATATGCTAATTAGTTACATAATGACAATTTTTAATGAGCATTTTCTTTAAAAATAAATGACCTACCAATCAGGTGAAAAAATGTTTTTACTGCAATCTATACCTCTCTTGCTCTTAGACAATGTGCTAGGGACACATAAACACACACACACACAGGTTCAGGCCAGAACACATCATCCCAGAACAGTCTAGATTTCTTCACAAAGAACCACTGCTCCTTACAGTTATACTCCATGTTAGTTTGCAAGCACTGGTGCATGAGAGAAATCGTGCAGACATTTAAAGGATGTATCCTTATCCAGAGTCAGTCTTGGGGGACATGGAAACTCAATATCCATAATGAAATGGCACGACACGTCTTTTTATTGGTGTATTTAATAAGTATCTATAGCTTCCACTCAATTCTTAAAGGAGTCAGTGGCCTAAATATGATTACAAAATACAATATTACATATTTTTGTTCTTTTTTTTGGCAAGGAATACTTCTAAAGGGATAAACAAGACACCCGAAACAATCTGGACATTTGGGGTGAGAAAGAGACCTATTTTTCATCATATGCTCTCTTGTACTATTTGAATTTGTTTCTACTACAATCACGTACTTCCTCAATTAAAGTAGCCTAAAGTACGGCTCTGGAGAGAAGAGGGGGCCCAGCAACCATTAGAAACTCAGGTGTATTCCTCTGTATTTGTTCCACCAGCCTGAAGATCCCATTTGGTATAAATCCTACCTATTTTCTCCAATCACAAGGACCATGTTTCCAGGAGAGAAGCACAATCACTATGGAGATTTTCCATCACAGTGAGGCTTTATGAGCCTTGGGGCGACTGGAGCATTAGTTAGAATTGAGCCCTCCCACTGGCATGTGCCTCGAGCTCTTAAATCAGTCAGGCCCACAGACACCCTTGGTTTCTGAAGGTGTGTAGTGAGACAGCTGGGAAAGTGAGGCTGGTGGACCCCACCAGAGGGAAGCATGCAAAACAGAAACACGTGGGCGGCTCCTCCGGTTCCCTGTCAGCATGGCTGCAGTAATGATTTACAAGAGGCTAAGCTAAGTTCCCACTGCTCTAGAGTAAGAGGACAGAGGAAAAGCAGAGAGAAGCAAGTCGCACCTGCATGTTCCCTTTCCTCTTCCTTGGAACAGGCGATGTTTACTTGTAGGCTGCAGGTGGCGGCAGCTGGGCCTGTAAACATCACTGGGTGGCCAGTTGGCTGGGCTCAACCAGGTCACTTGAAACAGGCGATTTGGAGCCAACACTGTTAAGGCCTCCCTGCCAAAGCTTGTTTCCGTCCTAATTCCCTCCAGTCAACTAACCATGAAGCTTTACAGAAACATGGCCTGATTTGTAAACAAACACGTGGGTTCTGCAGCATGAGGGGCCTTCCATTTGCATGTGAGCTTGGGTAAGTCTTAGCATGGCTTCACTCTTATCAAATGATAATCATCCTATATGTTTGTAGAGTTAATACAGTACTTATCATTCTCTACCGAGCCTATCACTGACGCCCATTTGCACATGAGGAAACTCAGGGCCCAGAAATTACTTTTCAATGCCTGTCTTTCCTCTGCCTATGTAGGGCATGGGCATACAGCAGGCACCAAATATTAATTTGTTGAATGAAAGAAACAATTATTGAGTGAATCAATCAACAGAGAGGAAGGGTATAGAGTGGAAGCACCTCCTACTGACTCATGAGAACAAGACATGGGCAAATCTTCCCAACTCTGCCTTCAGGAACATCATGTCAACAGCTTTAGGTTGGTCACAGTGGGAGTACTTTTACCAGCATATAAGCAGATGCTACAAATCAGGGTTTTTACTCCCCTTGAGCCAGTTTATCAACACACTGGGTATAGGTACCACACAGTATAGTCAATTAAAACCCAGAAAATTAGTATAAGTAATTAGAATACAGGTTTTTCAGATCATCATCTTTATTCCAAAAGGAGGGGAAAGTCTGAAGAGTCTAAATAACTAATATTACTTCAACATACATGTATAGATATCACTATATGCAAAGTACAAGGGTAGGCTGGAGAAGAGAAACAGATAGTTGAGATATAATTCATATTCTCAAGGAACACATATTCTGAGGTACAAACTCTAATGAGTATATGCCCTGGGGATCCTGGTAAAATGCAGACTAGGATACAGAAGGTCTGGGTGTGACTGAGAAAGTGCATTTTGAAACCGCTCCCCTCGGCAGACCCCATGTAGGAAGCAAGGGCCTGGAAGGTTACTGAGCGCTCTCCTACATGCCAGCCAGTTCAAAACCGTGGATGTCTATTAACACAGCCCCTCCTTGCAACAGTAGTGATATATTCCTCTGATCCACATTTTACAAATGAGGCCATCGAGGCCCAAGGTCACCCAGCTGATAAACTGCTGCTGCCTCAAACCTGGGGAGTCTGGCTCAGGGAATGAACAGTCACTCTCTTTTCTACATGCCACCAAGTTGGAACTTTTCAGTTAATTATCTGTCTTGAAGATTATCCTTGCTTCTCCTTTTCCCTCCAGCCCTCTCTCTTCACTTGCTGCCCATTTCCTTTTTCACCACCTACAAGTACTTCAACCAGAGAACAGCAAAGGGCAAGTGGGACTAAATGCTCAAACTTGTCAGTTTCGAGTATGAACCATGTCTTTTATTTTCTATATTCTGGTGCTTTGGCATCTGAGGCCTTGCCCCTCCAGGGTCAGCCCATTCCTAGAGATACTAAACAACTTCCCAGAGAGAGTGCCTATCAAATGTGGGCTCTCACTGCCTGGGCCACTACCGAGGGCCACTGTCTCACCCTATTCATCCTAAGCCTGAGTACCAAACATCTATGGAAAGCCCCTGGGCCCCAGATCTCACTGAAATCATTCAAATGAGCCAGCCCTAAGCCTGCTCACCCTGCCTTGCCTGTTCCTTCCTGCAGAAACCACAATAAAGACTCTTTCCCACGCTCCTCCCTCCCCCTGCCTCCTGCCTGACCTCCACACTTCCCTGTGTGCCCCCTCACCCCCAGCATGGCACACTCCTGCCTCTTGGGATGTTGAGTCTAACAAATTGTCTTTTCAATGGTAGTCATCTCCTGATCTGTTGGCTTCACCATACCTAAGAAATAATAGTTGACACATAATAGTATAATAGTAATAATAAAATCTCAAATTCCCCAGGAAAGAGAAAGCTCAATCCCAGTGAACCTATGATTTATCCAGGTTCCCCTTGTCCCTCTGAAGCTCAGCCCTTCTCAGAACTGGCTTGCAGACATTCTCAGTGGACAGCTTCTCAAGGTCCCCGCCCGAGGCCAGCTCTGCTTGTCCTAAAAATTCCATTCCTGGAGAGAGTGCCAGGTGCCCCCCAGCACTGTCAGGACCTCTTACCTCATTCCCCGGCAGGTGCTGAGCGTGACACTGGACCGTTCTGCCTTCCTCACTGTCCCGTGGTAAAAACAGTGATCCTGACAAGGAGAAAGGGGGTGGTCAGACTAGAGAACACCGATAAGCAATGTTAATGCCTCATGGAGGTCAGGGAGGAGTACCTACCAACCCTGACTTTACACTCTGCAAAGAGCTTTCCAAGCCACCATTTTATTTCATCCTCAGAATAGTCCTGGGGAGACATAGGCAGGACAGGGCAGATATGTCATCATCCCCACTGAACAGATGTAAAAGCTGAGGCTCAAAGGAACAGAGAGGTTTGCCAAAGGTCTCTCCGCTAGTTGGAGAGCCCACGATTTCAAATCTAGTTTAGAGCTCTCTCTGTGACATGATATTGGCCATGGGAAACACTGGTGTCTGAAGAGCCCTTGAGCCCTGTAGAGCTCAGTAATGTTCCCCCCAAAACTCAGGTCTACCCAGAACCTCAGAAAGTGATCTTATTTGGAATCAGGTCTTTGCCAATGCAATTAAATTAAGAGCAAGAGACACTGGACTGGTGTCTTGATAGGAAGAGGAGAGGACACGGAGAGCCCCACACAGAGCGGAGGGCAGAGCAGGCAGAGATCAGGGACGAAGCTCCCGGGAGAGGAGCACCAGGGTGGCCAAGCACCACGAGGAGCCAGGAAGAGGCGAGCAAGGATTCTTCCCTGGAGACTACCGAGGGAGCCTGGCCCTGCTGACACCTTAGTTTTGGACTTCTAGCCTCCAGAACTGTGAGAATACATTTCCATTGTTTTAAACCAAGTTCAGGGTCCTTTGTCACGACAGCCCTAGGAAACTGGTGGACACCCATCTTCCACAGCTCATGACGGCCTTCCTTCCCTGAACCCCTGGGTGCCTGGGTCAGACTTGACTTGGCACCAGCGTCCACAGATGCAGGGGATCTGACGCTGCTCCAGCCAGTGTGTCTCACGGCCGCCTGGTCTTGCCAGCCGGGCTGGATTCCTCCGTGACTGCAAGCGGCTGTGGAGCACCGCTGTGTGCCAGGCCCAGGGCTGGGCCCCAGAGACACACGATGAGCAAACCCAGACACAGCTCTAGCCTTTGTGGGACTCGCTGTCTTATGAGAGCCAATCTTAATTAAAAAGCCGTAAAAGATTTAATTACAAACTGTGAACAGTGGCTTGAAATGCAAGTTGCAGGTGCCAGCAGAGTGTTGTGTAAGCAGGGTAACCGGAGCATTTGTGCGGCAGACCAGGACCCCGCTGAGCACACGAGAGTGCCAACCCAGCCAGGCGGGCACAAACCAGGGCTGTCCCCGCACACGTCAGGGTCATGACAAGGGACTCATTCCTACAAGCTTAGTCCCAAACAGGTCAGAAGAGGGAGAAGGTACAATCCCCAGGGCAGAACCAGGTTCTGAAAAGGTCTTTAGAAGGATATAAACTATGTAGCTGCAGACACAGAAGCTTTCCTTTCCCCCCACCAACACCTTGAGCCTGAGGAGGGCCGATCAGAAATCTCGGGCATTCACCTCCATTACAGTCCCAGTGACCCATCGGCGGGACCACGCCGTCCTAGCTGTTCCTTAGTCCCCAGCTGGCAGGGATGTGACCCAGGAAGCGGCTAGCCCAAATGTCTGTATCACCTGGTTCCACTTCCCACCCGAATCTAGGCTGGAGTACAGCCTAATAACTAAATTCTGGCATATCCAGGCCAGGTTTAAATTCAAATTCCCACTCCTTCCAGCTACATAAACAGTTCCACAACCTCCCTCTGACCTCTAGCGTCTTTAGTCTCCACTTCACGAGGTGGTTGTCAGAATGCCACACGTCAGAGCTAATGCAGGTTACCTGGCCAAGAGCAGCTGGCCAGAAGCATTAATGATCATATCATCAGCATTAATTTCTCCTCTCTCAAAGGCAGAACATGACCTTGAAGGAGCTAGAAGCCCTCCCAAGGGGCTACCCCCTCAGCCTTAGCTGCACCAGTTCTAGGTGCTACCCAGCTGAGCCATGCAACCAGATCCCAGAAACAGACTAGGTTGGCACTCACCTCTGTGTCAGTCTCCAGACCACTGGTGCCCTTTCACCAGCTAATAATGCTCAGCCGGCAGAGTGGTACCTCTGCCCATTCAAGCTCAGGTATTCAGGAGGAGGGACAGAGACCAGCCTCCTTGGCACCAAACTCTCCTGGACTTTAAACTAGTCAGACCCTGACCTTGAAAGGAGCACGAAGGAAAGCCACCATGTCAGTGGACATCCCCCCGCACCAGGAAGAGAAGGTGAGGCAGGCAACGCTCGGTCCAGCCAGGATTCCACCTGCTTTCAAACAGCAGCCTGTCACACAGCTCCTCCACCTGCCCTTGGACTCTGGGACCTGGCGCCGCATCATCTAGCTCTCAAGTTCTAAACCTGATCCTTAGAATTCAGCAAAGGGGCTTTGAACTCCACAGCCCAGGATCATTCACAGGTGAAAGAGGGGGCTGGCCCTGTACAGGATAAACAGCACTCATAGATGAAATGACGGGAAGCCAAGAAGTTCGGAAATGTGGGTTAGCTATAGTTTCAAAATCTGGTAACCTCTACAAATAAAGAGAATTCAAATGTAGGGATGGATGGATGTAAAGAAATGCTTCTCTGGACTGATGCTAACAGTATTCACTGCCTTGGTGCTTTTTGAAATGGCCTAGCAACTGCTTTCTGTAACATGCCTTATACTTACAAAGGGCTTTCACACATGTCATCACATGTGATAATAACACCTGCCATTTACTGTTATTAACACTATGAGCGAACATCATAGATTTTTCTCCTTTAATTCTGACTACAGCCTTATGAGGTAGATATTATCATTCTCATTTTTTAAAAGGGGAAACTAAAGGCTGGAAAGGTTTTAAGTCATTCACAAGGTCACACAACAAAGTGGAGACTCAAACCCCAGCAGTCTGAGTCTAGACCCCATGCTCTGCCTCTCCTAGCAAAAGCAGCCCCAGGAAAGGGCATAGGACTTAATTTGTCAAAGCTCTGTTATCATCTAGCACCAACAGGGGCTTAAGTTCTAGTCTAAGCCTTGCCTCTCACTGGTTATCTGAACTTCAGCTTGTTACTTTTTCTCTTCTCCTCTTAATTTCCTCATCTGTAAAATGCGGCATCGGAAGAGATACTTATAAATTCCCATAAAATCAGTGATTCATCTTACCCATCCATAGTCCTGCGAGTCAGATCTTAGCATATCCAATTTTCAGATGAAGAAATTCAACACTAGTGTGGTCAAAAGGGTTGTTCAAGGTCACATAAGCTACTTAAAGCCAAGGCTACAATCCTGGCTTCAGACCCCAAACTCTGTAACTCTTTCTACTGGAACATATTCCCAAACCCATTTCCCCAGTGACCTGACCTAGATTAGGGCTGTAACCTACAGATCCAGCCGATGGGTCTGAGAAGGTTCCCAGAACTCCCGCTACCCCAGGCCAGGTTTGGTGGCAGAGGATGGCCCTCAACATCTGGGTCAAGCACAACTACATGATTTATTCCATTCCCATTTGTTTTTGAGTCCTCAGCTACCAATAAGAAAGCAAACTAGGAGCCCCATGATGCTGGGTGGGGGCTTTGCAAGAGCCTAGTAGCAGAGGACATAGGAAAACAATGAGTTGTCTCCTACTTCAGCTAGGATATGCTTCAGCCAGCAAGAGCTTTAGGAAGGAGGGCCATTTGGGAGTGAGGGGAAGTTCTCTTCCATGCCTCTGTTTCTGGAAGGCCCTTAACAACATATCTGCCCGATTCTGAGAGCACAAAGAACAAGTAAATGAACAGCCATGAAGTCATGGCATTCCTCTCAGCTCCTTGGCCTGAGGGGCCACCCCGAGGGGGCTTTCATGCAGGAAGTATGGGCTCATGGCAGTGTGTACACTGGGACCCACTCTGGAGCTGTGGGTACAGAAGTGTAGGAGCCAGCCCAGAGGGGGACACTTTATGAGGTTGTAACGGCTAGGGGCTTTCAAGGCAGACCTGTCCCCCCACCCCCCATCACCTCCCAGAGGCAGAGGCAGAAGTCTCAGCACAGGAAGAAGTTCCACCACAGAGCACTGAAGGTGTGGAGCTGCATCTGGACAGCCTCCCCAGAGAGGAGAAGATACAGCCTGCTTGCCAGCTGCAGGCACTGGGCACCACGCCAACTCCTGCCCCATCTGGGAAGGTCTTGATAAAGAAGGCAGCGTTGATCCTCACATCCAGCAAAAACCAACATAGCCCCTCAGCTACAAGTCACATATAGTTACTATGAGATACACAGAGTTCTATGCTCTAGACTTCTTAGATCTATGAAAATTTAGCTGTCCTGCATCCCTTTCCTCATTCAAGGGATTGTGCTAAATGAATCTAAGCTGGTAATGACTGACAGTCATTTTCTTTTAGACATTTGTACCCTGGCTGAGATATGTATGCTCATGATGATTTATACCAACTTTAATCAGATGCAATTACCCTGAAATATGCTGTTTCTTTGACCACTTTAGCCAGCAAAGGAGAGGGTGTGCTTATGAAACAACAAATTCACATCCTTCTTCTCCTGCTCATTCCCTTGGTCCCCAATGAGGGGAAACAGTCCCTTCAGATAAGGGACTGTCTCCCTACATCTCCTCACCTCCCAGACGTGGGAGAGGGCAGCAGCTCGTAGATAACTGTTGACCTGAACTTACCTCCGATTTCAGTGTGGTGGTTTGAGGACTGCCACTTGGAGTATAATGGGTTTCTGTATAGGTTGGAGCAAAAAGGTGCCTGCAAAGAATAAAAACAGACATTTGTCTCTTTTGCTGATGGACTCCACCCTCTTGCAAACAGTGGCCAGTCATCCTAACTGAACTGGGTGTATCACCATGTGGGAGACACTGGGCAGCCATAAGGGTCTAAAGAACAAAAAGAAGACCAGGAGGAAGTTTCTTACTAACTTTGTCTTCATTGGGATCATGCACACAACCAGATGGAGCTAACAGAACTGCAGCAGTGGTTTTAACTTTTTCTGGGTCCTGGTTACACATATGCGCAAACACATACTCAGAACGTCCCAGGGTCTATGGACCCTATTATGTACTTGGGTTGATTTTTCCAGCATCGAATCTACCAACTTTTAGTATAGCACAGAAATCTTCCTTTAAGGGAATACCTCCTCCCTGTTGCACGTTTTAGAGAGATTGTCAGTCAAGCGTCCTACCTGACCCTAGCCAAGGGTGACCTGTGATCCCAGCTAAGCCAATAGAATAATACTGCAAGAACTGAGCAGGTGTAATTCATCTGTTCCTTTGTTCCTACTGCCTGGCCTCTGCTTGCCCTTTCTAAGACCTAGTGGGTCCTATTTCCTGAGACCCAGCAGTTTGTGCATTATACTTCCAAAAAATTCCCAGTCTTTTTTCTGAAATTGGACATTGGTTTCTCTCTTGCCACAGACGCTGTGAGGCTGAGTAAGGCATGGTGACACCAAACAAGGCTCCTAGAATTTCTCTAAGAGTTAAAAGAAAAATAAAAAGCCTAGTGGACGTTTCAAGCAGCTCAGCCATATGAGGAGCAGAAAGCATCCACAGAAAGTCAAGGTGAGGGGGCAAAAACAATTTCTAATGGAAGAGAAACTGAAGTTAACAAAATAAGAATTAAGTAGATCTAAATATGTTAATATGGAAAGGTTTAAAATGGAGTTTGATAAAAACAAAAAAATTTCAAGGAAGGGTGTATTTTAAAAACCCATTTAAAATGAAAAACTAATAGCAATAGACACTACTGTTCGCATTAAATACAACAGGAGAAGCGCACATGCCCATTGTTAATAGTGGTTATCTCAGGGGACTGCTGATGTTCACAACATGTAAGTCACTTATTTCTGAAAATTGGTTGATTTAAAAAAATAATTATCATGTATTTATTTTGAAAACTGGAAATCTAATTAGAAAGGGCTTTAAAAAAGAAGAAAACACAGGCTGAGACCAGCACAGAAAGCCAAAAGAATCTGCAGGGCACACGCTGGTTTTGGAAGAGGGGACATCTCCCAGCAAGACAGGGTCATTGGAGAGGATCTCCACTGTCACTTCGGCTCCAAGCTCTGAGACTCCTGACTTTCAAATCCACGCCGCCCCCACCCCCTCCCGAGTACAGTCAGAAGGCAAATGCTGCAAGAATTCTCTCTCTTACGCTATGTCAAGCCCTTCAACATACAGTCTTGGACAAGGAGAAAAGAAACCCAGTGGGGAACGTAAAAATAAAGCAAAGCACAAAACCCCACTTGTGTAGAGAAACTCTCAATCACGTGGAAACTTTGGGTCAGGGGCTAACTTGCCAGGTTAGGTCTCCCAGCCCTTTGTCTTCCTCCTTAGGATCTAACCAGCCAAGGATCAGAGGGAAGAGTGACCCATTTGTCTGAAGGAGGTTAGCTATAAGCCCCATGAGGACAAAGGCCAAGCTGTTTTGCTCACCAGTATGTATCAGTGCTTAATATTTATTCAATGAAAGAATGACTTAACTAATTACTGAATGAATGAATGAATGAATGAATGGATGAGTCATCAGCATACTAGGAGCTTAAACACCGTCTGGAGTCTGACAGACTGAAGTTTCAATTCCAGCTCTGACTTTGACTGTCTCTTTGGCCATGAGTGAATTCCTCACCTCTCTGAACTTTTGTTTTTTCTTCTGCAAAAAAGAGGGTAATATACTACTTGATAGGGCTGTCAGATGAGTCAAATGACAAAATGTATGAAAAGGGCTCAACCCCAGGCCTGGCACAGAATAGAGCCCAGTAAAGGTCAGTGAATATCGTTTTTGCTCTCGGTAGGGACTGTGTGACAGAAAAACTGACGGAATCCACCTAACTCGCTCTAACTCTCTCCAGCCATTAAGTCTCCAGCATAACACTTGAGAGAAATGAAAAAGCAATTATCTTGCCCCTGCAGCCTTATTTCCTGGCTCTGCTTTCATAGTCAGCATGATGCACGGCTGGTCAGGGGTCCAGATTTTAATGGTCCACCCAGGTGCTGGTGGGAGATATGAAATTTCCCGTAGGAGATGCACTCCTGGTAGATACATCGTCAGCCTCTTCTGAGTCTTAGGAGGAAAAATCATTTACCCCATGACATTAAGATGCTCCAGTGAGAGCAATCCAGGTTGAACCTCAGAGGTGTCCACATTCCTGTGTGTCCTCAGAAGGGTAAGCATCTTTCTGCAGCTTCTTATTCTGAGGACCTGCCCCCGTCACAGCCTCAGTGTCACCAGGCACCTTAGGAATCATTTAGCCCCAATCACTAGACTGCTGGCTCCCTAAGAGCAGGGCCACAGCTGCCTTGTTCCAGGTTTCTCCCCAGCTCCCAGCATCTACCAGGCAGGCAGTACATGGTTATTCTGTGAATAAGTGGATGAATAAATAAATGAAAGAACCAATGAGGCTTCTACCTTGTGCAGGAATCTGCCAGAGACTGTTTGGCAGGAGACACCTCCAGCGATAGGGAGCCCCTAAGACCACCCACTCCATTTCTGATCACACAGAATAGTAGAGGCAGTTCTCACAGAGAACAAACACTACCTCTCTATAACCAACACTCACTGGCCTCATTCTGTCTCCTGAATCTGCAAGCAATAACCTGCTTCTACCTAACTGCTCTCTTGGGACCAGCAGCATCAGTGTCACCCAGGAATTTGTTTAAAACAAATGCTGACTATGAAAGCAGATCCAAGAAATAAGGTAGTTTTACATTTTAAATTAGTTTAAATGTTGGGCTCCACCCCAGATGTACTGAAGCAGAGAGAAACTCTGGGGTTGGGGCCCACCCATCTATTGTAATAACTATTGTAAGTGATTGTGATGCAGAACCACCGCCCTAGCCCACAAGTCCTTCTCAATATACTTTTAAGGTTGGCAAACTTCAGAGGAAGGTGCCTCATACCCAAGCCCCCATCCCCTTCCTGCCTCCACCACATCCTGGATCATTCTGAGCTTGAGAAACCCAGAAAAACTGCATCAAAGTAGTTCACAGTCTTTAAGCATTACCATTTCACCTTTACAGCACACCTGCAAGGTAGGCACTGCCCCTCTCCCACTGTGCAATTGAGGACACTGGGAACTTGGCCTTAGAGTCTAAGTTCTCACAGCACACTGTCAGAGCCAGGTTTCCAACCCAGGTCTGTTGGCCCAGACCACACTTTTAAGGCAGTTTTCAGCTCTGTCTCTCTTAGAAGGTGGAAGCATAAAACTAAAGCACTGCCAGGAACCAGGAGTCCAAACCACAATTTGATGGTGATGACAGTAGCCTTGAGGACATATGTGATATCTCAAAAGGAAGGCCATTGGCTCTTACGTGTGAATATATGCAGAGAAGAGCCATGGGGGAAGCAAAGCACAGGGCAGGAAAAAGAGGATGGATGCGTAAGAACTTCAGGGTCAGTTATTTTCGAATAACAACCCTTTCCCCAAATGGGGACGCAGATGATTGCCAGGAAGGTCCTTCCTTCTAGAAGCAAAAGGAAGGGTTGTGTTTCATCACCACCATCTGTGCAATTTTACTGACAGACCAAACTCTGCTTTCAAATGCTCCCCACTGCCCAGCGCTAGGCCCAGCTATGGTCAAGTGCCTGAGGGCGCCCTGGCGCTGCCCTCAGGACCAAAGGTACTACTGTCCCTTCAGAGAGAAGGTCCCAGGGCTACTGAGCAGCCCCGCTCCTCCACCCACCCCTCCTCTGGCCACATCTTGTTCTCATCTCCTCCCTGACAAGGGGCTGGCTCAGCAGATCGGCAGGAAGCCATTTCTCACCACTGGAGTGGATTAGGATTTTCAGGAAACAAGTTGTGAGTGATGTGCGTCCAGGAAGAGAGAACGGCTGTCCAAGATTTCCCACCCCACCCCCTCCTTTTTCTGGCTTTGAGGGGAAAGCAGTTTCTGCGGAAGTGCTTCCACCGCGCCCTCCAGGCTCAAAGAGGCAGAGACCCTCAGTCACTCTCCCAGTGCTAGTAGCAGCCAGCGAGGGACTGCTCACTTTGGGCCCAACCCAAGGGGCTCAGACCCCAAAGACCCCAAGCAAAACCTGCATCTTCTGAATCCCACCTGGGAAAACAAGCTGCCTCCCAAATACCGTGCTTAAAACATAAGGTCACCTGCCAGGGGGACAACAGAATTGCCCATAGCAACCTGGAAACTGTTTGTGCAAACAGCCAGACCCCAACAGCACACTGCAGTCTGAAACGGCCCTGACCCTCCTTGCCTAAGGCTCGGGGCTTTCAAAAACAGCACAATCGCTTTAAGGCCAATTTACTGTCAGACAAATTTCAAATGCCTCTCTAATGGTGAGGTCTTTGCAACTCCCTCTAGGGAGCAAGAAGCAGCAGGACTAAAACAAATTTGCAAAACATCTTCGCTGTTCTCAACTCCCCCTTCTTCTGCATTAGATAAGCAAACCCAGTGAAGACAAAGGGATAACAATTTCCAAACTACCATGAAAAACAACCTAGGCAGACATGCTCAGCACAAGCAAACCTGATAGTCCGGTGGCTAGTTAATCCCAGTGACACCCCTCGGCCCCACGTCTTGCTCCCTCCAGCTTTTTCAAGGGTATCCCGCCACTTAGGTGCTGGTGATACCTGGGGAGGTACATACAGCCTTGTTAGTCCCTCTTTTTCTCCCTGGAGGGTCTTCACTCTGCCCATTCGTGTTGGTGAGCAAGCCTCCCTCGCTTCTCGCTCACACTCTTAATGCTGTCGTCATGGGACTTAGCCCAGTTACGGCTCAACCCGGAAATGCTGTGGAAAAATAGAAAATCCCAGGCCCAATCCCGGACCCCATCTTAGCCCTGCTGAGAATTCTATTCTCTAGAGAAGGACTCAGAAGTTTGTATTTTTAATAGTTTTTCCAGGTGATGCTTTTTTAGGTTCTGGGAATTCTCCGACTCCACTGGATCAATTTTACCATTTTAAATTCTTTTCCCCATTTCTATCCTCCTAATCACCCTCCCCAAACCTAAAGATGATACCAGAGCAGCATAGAAGGAAAGTCCAGGGCTCAGAAAGCTTAGTTTTGAGTACCAGATGCACTACCCTCTAGATGACTGCCCTTTCAAGCCCTGGAGGAAATGAGGCAAAAATGACTGTGCTTCCTTTCAAAGTCGTGCATGAGCACTGTCAAGGCGTGGGCGCTGAGGCCAGTCAAAGGTTCTTTGGACTCTGTGGGGGAAAACGAGCTTGGAAAGACTATTCACAATTCATTAGGGCAGCTCTGTGTGCAGCCCTGTAAAATTAGATGTTAACTTTTAAAAACCTCATAACGGTACAACAGAGATGCAAATTATTTCCTCCCAGTACAAAAGATAACTCCAATTTTATTGCTCCCAAGATATTAACCAGTTCTGTACCTACTTGAGCAGTTTTATCTCAGCATTTCTTTTCTTCACTATTCAAAAAAATACATATATATGTTATTCCCTTATCCAATTTTAAACCAGTTTTATCATCTTTCTGGTTCCCCCAATAATTAGATAAATAAAACTTTGACAAGTGCTCACCAGTCGCATGAGAACTGTTTCGCTTGAGCCACATAAACCCCCTCCATTTCCTCGACTGCAAACAACAGAGTAATAATTACTATCTCACAGCATTGTTGAGAGAATCAAATGAGAAAATACACTGAAATACTAGCTCTGACAGTAAGTTCTGTGAACTTGGGCAAGTGGGTTAACCTCTCTGGGCTCAAGTTTTCTCATCTATAAAATAGAAAGAATTTTAGATTCTACTTCCTAGGGTTAATGTAGAATGTTAGAATAGTGCCTATGAATATTTAAGTTAAAAAATGTGTAAAGTACAAGGTATTTGTGGTCTATAAATATTATTTTCTCCAGGAATAGCTATGTGCACATATGGCAAAATCTTACTAATCGTTAAATCCAGACAACTGGGTATCTGAGGGTGCATTAGACTAGTCTTTCACCTTTTGGGTATGTTTGAAAATTTTGATATTTTTATTTTTTAAGTAGCTAGGTGATACTATGCAAGTTGCAAGCTACTCAGCCTCTCCCTTTCTTTCAAATGGAAATGCAATGCCCAGGCTGCGAAGGGGTTTCGGAAAGCACAGTGCAATTCTAACGCCATAGCCAGTCCCCACAAGACCTGGCTCGGCCATATTTAGGACAAAATAAAAAATTCAGTAAGTATTGCTTTGTTTTCTTTTGTTTTCGAAGAGAGAGAAAGTAAGGGGGAGGAGAGACAGCTGTTTCAGAACCAAGATTTCCAAACAGGTGTTCCTTCCACCTCTGACTCCAAAGGAATGAAGCACACGGATGGGCCAAAGGCAAGGCGCTCAGACCAGATCAGGGACGGCCTGGCCCGGGGGCCACAGGGGCCCACTTCCTTTTGGAAGGAACAGAAAGGCCACGGAAGGAGGACCTTTAAACATTGCTCCTAACGTGAAGAGTGGCGCCCTCCGACACCAAAGTCCCCGGAAGACACACCATCACCGCCGCAGGACCAGCTCCAGAAGCAGCACTGCAAAGCAAGATGGTGCCACCCACATGCCTGGCAACAAGCCGAGGCTCGGCATGTTTTCCTTAACCTTCTATTAAGGAAGTTTCCAAACAATGCCTTAAATCAACACTCCTTTTCACCAACTGCTTCCCATTCCATCTTCTCCCAGTCCCCACAAGACCTGGCTCCCTTCCCACTAGCTCCTGGTCCTGTGTTTTTCTTTTATGTTACATACCAAAGGATGTTTGGATGAGCACTGTTTACTCTTTGGGCCAGCAAGGTCTTTATTTAATCCTCTTAGTGCCTCCCTCTTGGCTGCTTCCACAAAAATGAGTGACCTCTCTGTGCAAATAGGGCCACCGTTTTGGGATCAGGGCGCTTACTGGCAGTGACCTGGGGGGCACTGAAAACAGCTCACCCAAGCAGGGTTCACAGATCTGTTTTACATATCTTGAATAGCCCTTATGGGTATTTACTGGAATTGGCAGTTAAGGGAAATGGAGTACTATCTCTACTACTTCTAAGAAAAATAAGAAACTGAAAACATTGCCTGACAGCTGCCTCTAGAGCAACCAGATTTTGGTAACAGGTTTATCAGATTAACCTGAAGGAAGGGGCTGATGCAGAGGTAACAGCCCCAGTGCAGAGCTAAACTGTTGCTAAGACTCAGGGGAAGTGAAGAAAAGAAACCTTCAGGATTGCTGGACCTCTGAGAATATGCTAACAAAGAGGGGTCTAGGTGGGCCACCTCATGAAAATAGAGCAAACAAAAGCAGGTGGGTGGAGACCACAAACCAACCTGTCCTGTGAGCGCTTGGTCCCTTTTAGGCTCTGATTAAACATCCCAGTGACTTTGATAAACGCCGCCCAATGTCTCCTAGCATCCTAAAGCAAAAAGCACAAGCCAAGAAGGTTAGAAGTTGGAGAGCCCTCCTAGATCATAGTGGACATCTGTTATCCCTGCCTCTGGCATTCCTGCCACCTTCTTGGGATAACAGTGTCCCAGTTTGCATTTAGCCAAATGTTCCCTCCTTGCTGCATGCTGCCTGGGGGCATCTGGAGTCAGTTCCGACAGCCAGGACAATCAGATCACATTTCACTGAATTTCAAGGTGAGTGACACCTGGTGAGAATGGCTGGAGCAGAGTCACACCAGTGGTGGCACCTGAAAACTGTCTGTGAATTCCTAGATCTTGTTCTTTCAAGCCCCGGTTCTTCAGCTCTTCCCTCATTCTATGCATTGCCCCATATCCTCCCCATAAAGTTTTTTTGGGGAAGGGAGGTTAGCATATAAATTGCAGAACTGACTTCAACAGAAGAATATTTACATGCCACCCTCTCTTCTCCCAGTGCTTCTCCCCCCTCCACTGTTACTGATGAAGAATTCCAAAAATAGCAAATGCAACTTACCCAACACCACACAGTCATATTTTGTTTCTAAACCCATCAATCTAAATAAACTAGAGTAAGCTAAATGTCAGTGGTAGATAATCCAGAGTTAGGTGGTCTGGACTCTCCCAGAAGACAGAGAGGAAGGATGTTTGTGCATCCTCATGAATAACTGCTCATTATGCAGCATAATACGGTACAAGCAGTGGGGCACAGGGCCTCAGGAAGACCAGGTTCCTCCTGGCTTGAACTCATCACATGTTTGCTTGCTTTGTGTCTTTGGCCATGCTGCAGTACCTCTTCTGTGCCTTGGACTCTGAATCTGCAGGCCCACTTACTAATTCCACACATATTTACTGAGGCCAGTTGTGTGCCAGGCCTGCACTATGGTGCTAGGGATGTGAATGAGGCAAGCACAGTCCTCCTGCCCTCCACCAGCACCAGCATCTCCCGTCATGAAGATCAGAGGCTGCTGAAGGGTGGCAGAATATGCCACTTTAGCACAGGATTATTCTGAGCTGAGGGCAATAGAGAAGAAGCAGATACAAGAAAAGCTCCCGGGTCACTCTCTACTTGCCTAAAAGAAGGACGAAAACTTTCAAAAGCAACCGTCCTCCCCTCTCTACCAGGAAAGATAAAAGCCCAGAGGCAACTTTAGACCCTGTTAGCCTGGAGAAGGCACCAGAGGAATCTCCACAACAAATCTTACTGACAAGCCTTTATCTGCTATTCACTGCTCATATATTACCTGTACACAGTTTACCATCTTTGGAAGGTTAACCACTTTCCTCTCTCTTGTCACTTCTCTATAAACGTGTTATTCTTTGTGGAGGATGCCTGAATTCTCACTCTTTGAGTTATTCATTTTTTCCTGAGTATCTCCCATGTATACATGTTACTAAACTTCTACTTTTTACCTTGTTAATCTGTCTTTTGTCAGAGGGTTGGTTCCCAGCTGAAAAATGTAGAAATGTAGAGGGATATTATTTTTCCTCTCCTATAGGGTCATCTGTAAAAGAATTTTAGAAACATGAACAGGCCACACAGAAGGTGGGTATTACCCTCTGGTCTCTGAAAGCCAGACCCTTCACATCCCTTCTTCCTTCCTACCTAGAACTGCTGCAAACCAGTGCAGCAACTGACTTCCAAGTTCCCCTAACAAGCTGCCTGCACAGCTACAGAGGAGGGATGCATGTGCACCAGTGTGTGTCTGTGTGTCTGTGCACGTGTGAGTGCTGAGGGCAGAGAGGAAGGGTGGCCCAGGGGTCAGGAACTAAAGATCTCCACTCAGTACTGCTGATCTCCTTTTCCACAGCCACATGCCCCTCGCCACATGCCAGTTTAATCTGTGCATTCTTACCCAAGCCCCAAGTCAAGCATCAAAAAGTCAAGAGATTAAAAAGCTTCTAGAATACAAGGAGCCTGACATCTTTCCTGACACTTAGATCACCTCCTTGCCTAGCACTCCAGTCTCCATCCAAAGGAATCCCATTTCCATGACTTGTCCTTCCTTTCCTGGGTTGGAGGGCCTTGGAAAAAAGGAACCATGCCAGATAAAATGTAGTCATTATAGCCCCTTGGCCCATCTGGACTCTCTCCAGGGAGCCTGATGTAAAAGGAGAAAATGTAGAGGCTGCAGTTTTTCTGCAAACCCGTAACCTTAGGGGAGAAAGGCAGAGGAAGGGGGGGCAGCGGGGCACATGGGAGCTATGGAAGGGGCTGGAAAAGATCTGTAAGCACAGAAGTCATAAAGACCCCATTTCTCCTTAAGTTGGCTGAGGACAGCCTGGCCCAGCTCCACTCACTCAATGATATCATTGTATTCAATGATAAAAAGCTGCCTTGAGAACCCCCAGAGAGGCCCCCAGTTCCTGGGAGAGCAAGTGCTTAGAATTGCAGATAAGGAGTGAAGAGTATGTAAGAGCCCAGATTACAGAGAGAACCCCAAGGACAGACTCTGCTTTTGCTGAGCCTTGCAGTGTCCTGGGAAGAGCACAGAACGCTACTTTTCACACAGATTTTTATCAGTGGATCTCCACCACGACCCTGCAAAGTTGATGACTGGGGGTTATTACCTTCATCTAATGAGAAAACTAAAGATCTGAGAAAAGAAGTGGCGTGTGGGAGGTCCCACCATAAGCTAGGGAACAACCCAGGGATTGGACCATGGCCCTGCTACTTCCTCAGGCAGGAACCTCAGACTGTCCCTTGAAGCCAACCTCTCCCTCAGACCATATTCAACCCATCTCCCCATCCCTGTGATTCCACCTAAAATATCTTTGTAATTCATCCCCTTCCCTCCTTATCAGCCACACCTCCCTAGATCAGATCACTACGATGCCTCACTACGATCATGATACAGCTTTCGAATGGGTCTCATTACTATTGTTTCTCTTGCCCCTTCCAGTCCACCCTCCGCACATCAGTTGGCGTAGTCCTTCTCAAATGCACCTTGGATGCTGTCACTATCTGGCTTTCAAAATATTCTGCATCAGCTTCCCACTGCCTGCAAGATAAAACACCCGCCCCCTCTAAGAAGTCTACAAGGCCTTTCAAGGGTTCACCCCTGCCTACCTGGCCAACCTCTTCTCTCACCACTTCCTTCTTTCCTCTCACTCTCTGCTGTGCCCATTAAGAACTTCTTTTCATCTTCAAATGTCACTCTTGGCTTTCAGCCTTTGTTCCCGTTACTCATTCCTGCTCCTGGAACCCACCACTGCCTGTATAAGCCAACCCTAGTACCCCTCCACCACCACCATACTCCTTCCTGACTTCACTTCTTTCTAGAGCCTTCCCTTCCCTGGTCTAGGGTAGGTTCCCCTTCCCCGTGCTCCCACGATAGTCTCAACTTCCCCCATCACGTTCAGTCCTCTGTGTCCTCCACTGAACTCTAAACCCCATGACGGAAGAGACCGCTTGCCATCTCCCTCCACAAACACCCAGGACTTAGCCCAACATCTGCCACCTAGTTGGCACGCACACTGTTTGAATGAAGGAGGAAAAGGAAGGAAAACCAGCAAGTTATGAATTCCCAGTGAATAGTCCAGAGCTCAAGCCTAGCACCATATAGACTCTCATCAGAAAAGCCAGGGATTCTCTGACGCAATTCGCACCCCTGTTGAGTCTGAGCAAGACCTATAACCCCAGGAGCCCAGGAGCCTATTCATTTAGTGGTCAAGGTGTCAGGCAAAGGTCTGTGTATGTCACTGCATTTTAAATAGAGAAAGAGTAAGCTTATTTTCTTAAAATCAAAATATTTCCTGGGTGAAATGTTAATGTATACAAAACCAGATCCGAGGTCCAGTATAAGTCTCCTCCTCCCATAGATTTTTCTCCATGGTAGTCATGCTCCATTACCCAAGCACAAAGGCTGGAGAGCAAAAACATCCCCCACCTTTCAGGGAGTCTGGATGAAGAGCAGAGGCACATCCTTGGAACTAGGGAGAAAACAGAGGTTCTTAAAGCACATCTCCTAGACACCCATATGTGTATTCATCCATCACCTGCATGCCCACACCATACCCTGCTTCTCAGCAGGCACCTCTGCCTCCCCAGGCTGGGAAGCAGCCATCCCTGCCTTGTGCTCTGCCCCTTGCCATCCACGGTTCCACCTCCGTCCCCTCAGCTCAGCCCAAATTTCCCTTCAGTCAGGATGGGTGGGAAAAGGGCTTCTTCTCATCAAAAGTGTAGAAAACTGCTTACCTTTAAAGTACACAGGAAGCATCTTGCCCAGCAGTATCCTGCCTACCTCCCTGACCACATGGTTTCACCTGAGGCAAGACTGAGTCTGACTCAAAGCCAAAAACAGGAGAATAAAAAGTTGAGTTCTCAGCCACTCAAATCCTCGGGTAGCCTGGGTGTAGAGGGAAAAAAAAACCCCATCCCTCCTTCCCACACACCACTTTTATGATTTAAAATGATTTAGCTAGTTGGAATACTGAATTCCTAAGACATTATTAGCACTAAAGCTTTGGTTCCCCCTGATTCAGACCAAATATTTATCTGTTAATTTCTCAGTCTGAATTTCTTTCTCATTATTCCTCTTACTTCTCCTGCCTCCCTCATTCAAAACCTCCTCTCCTTCAGATGGACCTAGAAGGTATTATGCTAAGTGAAATAAGTCAGACAGATAAAGACAAATACTATATGATTTCACTTCTCAAAACAAAACAGAAACAGACTTACAGAGGTGTGGAGATGTTGGGGATGGGTGAAATAGGTGAAGGGGATCAAGAAAGAGGTATAAAATTTCAATTATAAAATACTTAAGTCATAGGGATATAATGTAAAACATAGGATGTTCAATAACACTAATAATTTTGTATGGTGACAGACGGTAACTAGATTTATTGTGGGGGTCATGTCATAATGTATTAAAATATAGAATCACTATGATATGCACCTGAAACTAATAGGATATTGTATGTCAATCATACTTCAATAAAAAATAAATAATAATATATTTTTTAAAAAGCCTCCCTGTCTTGCTCCTGCAAGACAGAGTGCCAAGTAATCCTACTTAGGGAAGCTTTCTCTGTCCCCCACTCAGAAATTCTCCCTTCCTTCCTGCCTCCTCAGCACTGTACTTTCAACTCTGTTATTAAAGTTGTAATCTGCCTTGGATTATTGCTGTTTGCATGTTTTCTCTCCCACAGAGTGTAAACTGCCAGAGGGCAAGGATAGTATGTTTGCATGCACTTCCTACAGCAGCTAGCACAGGACTTTACACATAGGTACTCGATCAATATTTGCTGAAATCCACCTTGTAGAAGAGTAAAGACCATATTACAGAATTGTAGAATAGAGACAAGTTAGCTCTGGCTTAAGATGCATTGACTGATGAATGGATAAATAAAAGGTGGTATATCCATAAAATGGAACACTATATAGCAATAAAAAGGAATAAAGTACTGATACATGCTATTTAACATGGATAAAACTCATAAACATCCTGATAAGTGAAAAGAGCTAGTCACAAAAGACCACATACTGTATAATCCTTTTTATATGAAATATCCCAAATAGATATCTGTAGTGACAGAAAGCAGATGAGCGGTTGCCTAGAGCAGGTAGGGGTGGGGAGAATGAAGAGTGACTGCTTGTTTTAGTTTTCTAGGGCTGCCTTAACAAAATACCACAAACTGAAGGGTTTAAACAAACAAACATAATCTCACAGTTTTGGAGGCTAGAGGTCTAAGGTCAAGGTGCTGGAGGGACAGTACTGCCTCTGGAGACTCTAGGGGAGAATCTGCTCCAGGCTTCTCTCCTTGCTTCTGGCAGTTGCTTGGCAGTAACCATCACACCATGTTCTCCCTGTGTGTATGTCTACATCCAAATTTCCCCTTTTTATAAGGACACCATCATATTGGATTAAGGCGCCACCCTACTGTAATACGATCTTAACTAATTATATCTACAATGAGTCTATTTCCAAATAAGGTCACTCTGAGGTACTGTGGATTAGGTCTCTGACGTGTGAATTTGGGAGGACACATTTAATCCACAACAGTGTTAAATGGCTTCTTTTTTAAATGATGAAAATGCTAAAAATGAGAATGTTGGTGGGGTTACAAACTCCGTAAATATACTAAAAAACATTGAATCATATACTTTAAATGGATGAACCATAAGGTATGTAAGTTATAGCTCAATAAAGTTATTTTTTTAAAGGCAGGAGAGATTTGACAGTATTTGAAAATAAGTTCAATAAGTGTTTGAAAAGAGTGTAACTTGCAGAGAAGCCAAAGGCAATGTGCCTTTATCTATTCACACGTTCCATGTAAATTCCCTCTGACCCAGTGATACACATATAGGAGATGATCCTCTAGAAGTACCTTCCAAAGAATACCAGGGGGTTCACTCCTGCACCATTTGTAAAATGAAAAAACAAAGGAAACAACTTAAATGCCCATCAATATGGAGTAATTAAATTAATCAGGACATCTTGATTATTAACTGAATCGGGATAATGGATATAGGATTCATTGTATTTTTCTCTCTACTCCTGTGTGTATTTGATAATTTTTCATTACAAGAAATTTTAAAAGTTAATTATGGCATAAACATAAAATGGAATATCATACAGCCATTAAAAGTGACCCAATAAATTTACATGGAAATGTGTCCATAATATACTCTCATACTCTGCTGTATGAATGTAAAATAGTACAGACTTTGGGGAGGAATCTGTGGAGTGAGAGGTACAATTTTCCAAAATTAAAACATTTTATACATATATGCTAAATATATACAACTCTACTTCTAGGTATCAATCCTATCGAAATACTTGAAAATATGCTTAAAGATTATATATAAGCCTATTATGCAGCATTATTTGTAATAGTAAGAAACTAAAAAGCTAACTGTCCATTAATAGGGAAATTAATAAATTTTGGCTCATTCATTTAATGGAATCCTATTTCACCATTAACAAAAATGAAATAGGTCTATAAATGTGCTAATGTGGAAGTGTATTTATTTAGATAAATAATAAAAAAGTAAATTACAAAATAGCATATAAAATATTATCTCACTGATTTTAAAACTCCATTACTTGTGTAATTTTTTCTAGAATTTTATTACCAAAGTTTACAAACACTGCAAAAAACTCTTATATAAATGATTTGATGATTACCCATGCTATATTTCCAAGTGAAAAAAAATAGGTTATACAATGAAGCAAAACTGAAGGAACAAAACAGCAGCAGACTCAGAGACTCTAAGAAGTAACTAGTGGTTACCAAAAGGGAGGATGTGGGAGGGTGGTTGGGGAGGGAGGGAGAAGGGGATTGAGGGGTATTATGTTTAGTACACATGGTGTGGGGGACCACAGGGAGAACACAGAGAAGGCACATAGTGGATCTGTGTCAACTTGCTGCACTGATGGACACTGTCTGCATTGGGGTATGGGTGGGGACTTGATAATATGGGTAAATGTAGTAACCACATTGTTTTTCATGTGAAACCTTCATAAGAGTGTATATCAATCACATCTTAATAAAAAATTTAAGAAAAATAGGTTATAAACCTGAGGATACAGTATGACCCCATTTGTATAAGCTTACATGGGGTTAAAGAAAACTATGCAAAATACTATGTTCAGGATAAACGCTCACTCATGGATGCCAGCTATCGCTGTTATCTTAAGGTAAATAGCCTGTTGGTAAAGGGATCTTCAAACTCAAGAATCAACCTCTGGCTTCCTGCAAGTGCATGGCTTCCCTTCATGCTGACAAGGGTCCATCTAAGGCCAATAGGGCAGCTGACAGCTTCCTCCCATTCATGTTACCCTGTGCTCCTGCTGAAGGGCCGCCAGGAGAAAAAAGCTAAAGACAAAAGAAAACCATGGATATCCTTCCTGGCTGCACAGGCAGCCCTGGCTGTGGGTCCCTGGAAGGAGACAGAGCCGGAACCAGCGAACAAATCCTGACCTCCTTATCGGACAGTGGGGAGCCTTGCCAAGGGAAGGGCCGGGCACTGATTCTGCAGGCACAGAAAAGACGTGCAGTTTGGCGGACTGGAGAACCCTGCAAAGCCGTGTTCTTGAGATACAGTTAGGTCAAACTGGGCATGGCTGAGAGTAGAACTGAATTTCCTCCCAGGGCAACAGGTTTTAAGGTCAACTCCTCTTAATGACATTTGGAAACAACACAGGGGAATTCCCTCTTACTTCATTCTTAAATGTTTTTCCAAACCTGCAAAACACAAATAATAGCAACTATTTATTGCACTCTCACAGTACACCAGGCATCGTGTAAGTCCTGTATGGGCATTACATTATCCGATTCAGTCGACATCCAGCAAGGCGGCCACTATTACTAGCCTTATGAAGGTGGATGAGGAAACAGACTTGCAAACTTGCAAAGTTGTAACGACTGGCCAAAGCACACTTTGGAGGGGGTCGGGGGAGGTGGTGGGGGGTGCAAGGAACCAGGCTGTGAATCCATACCTGCCTGGATTACACACACTGTACAGTACACTGAAATCCAAATTCTAACCAGGGCCTAGGGAAGGCAGAAGGAAAGGGAAGAGGGAGGGCAGAAAAACAGAGAAGTAATACCAATGTCAACCAAAGAAGAGCATAGTGAGCAAGGGCAAGGCCTTCAAGAAGCAATACAGCACCATGGCTAAGAGCCTGGGCTCTGGAGTTAAACAGACCTAGCTTCACATCCTGGGTCTGTCCTTCCCAGCCAGGCGAGCTTGAGCAAGTTGCTGCTCCATGCTTCAGGTCCCCAATTGCCAAATAGAGCTAATACAGGTATCCACACCTCCTTGTTGTAATGATTCACTTGGATGAACCATGCAAAAACATCAGAACATCAGTGTCTGTTATACAGGTTATCTTGTACTGTGTAGCTATTACCATAATTGTTGACATCAGTATTAATATCTGGCCATCATTCCTTAACCAGAAGTTACGTGAAGACAGACTGAGCATCACAGAACATGACCCAGAAATTAGGAAATGCTTAAGTGATAACTACACACACTGTTTCTCAATATGTTTTTCTCTTATCACTTTCATACTTGAAGTCAGTCAGAGGAGCCACATGCAACATTTTGCATTACCAAAATTTAGAAAATATTTATTCGTTGACTTTGCATTAATGGAAGTTAACAGATATTGAAACTTGCTTGTTATGTGCTGGGCATTGTACTAAGCACATCATAATTTATTATCTCTAAACTTCATAAATACTGTCTATTCATTTCCTGTGGTTGCTGTGTAACAAATTACACAAACCTGGTGGCTTAAAATAACAGGAAGTTATTCTCAGACAGTTCTGGAGGCCAGAAGAACAAACGAGTTAATCCTGAGCTGAAATCAAGGTGTCAGCAGGACCGTACTCCCTCTGAGAGTTTCCATTCGTTGCCCCTTCCAGCTTCTAGTGGCTGCCTACACTCCTTGGCTTATGGCTGCGTCACACTAGTCTCTGCCTCTGTGGTCACACTGCCTTCTGCTCTTCTGTCTATGACCAAATCTCCCTCTACCTCCCTCTTATCAATTTATGTGCGCTTTCATTAAGGCCCATCCAGGCAATCCAGGATAATCTCCCCTCCTCAACATCCTTGACTTAATCACACTTACAAAGACTCTTGTTTGCCATGTAAGGTAATATCGTCCCATGTTCCAGGGATTCGAATGTGGACTCTCTGGTGAGTGGAGGCATTTTTCAGCCTACCGCATCCTGCAATGAGGTATTGATGTCTATTTTATATGCAGGCAGTAGAATATATAAGAGGCAGGTACACCTGAGTTTGAGTCTCGGGTCTGTTCGATATTGAGTAAATTACTAGAACTCTCTCATTGTGAATATAACAAGAATATCTCCTTCAAAGGACTGCCCTGAAGATTAAACAAGACAGTCTATGAAATGCCTTTGCACTATGAGTGGCTCTCAGGAAATACTCAGGAATACTCTCCATTGTATAGCTGCAACCCTTCAGATCACTTCTCCTAATTACTAAAGCTGATTTTATGCAATGTACCCTAAGAAAGCAATATCATGTTCCCAGTGATTTAGAAATAATGGAGACCCTGTCCAAAGATCACATCAGATTGGCTGGCAATCCATTTGATCTGCAACTCCAGGAGTTCTGGACAACCATGGGAACTCAATCTCAGTCTACAAAGCTACAGTTGAAAACTACAATTCAAACAGGACCAGGAGGTCTCTCTGGAGCAAGATGTGTCTAGTTCAGCACTTGCAATTTAAATCCACTTATGCATTCGCTGCCTCAGAGCCCATGCAGCAGGGTTAATTCAGCTCCTGATATTTCAAAAAAATGTTTGAAGAAAATTTCAAACACTCACAGGCAGCTCTCATCAAATCCTGGTGTGTCCCCACCCATCCATTCAACAGTTTCCTTGGCACCAGGCTCCTTGGGTGTTACACTGTCAGCTGTGGGGAATGGGGAGCCCAGCTGTGTGCTGAGTTTGGAAAAACATTTTGAATACTTTAGACCTGCCAAATACTTGGTTAAAGAATGATATCCTCTAATTTCTTAAGCCATGTGTATTTTAAGTGAAATGTAATCCATATGTCTGTGACTCATTTAAATACAGCTCAGGAAAGCCCGGTTTACCAAGAACACTGGGATATCATGTAAGCCTCTCTTTAGCTTCTCTTTCATCCAGGAAGTTGAATTTTGCCAACAACAAATGATGCTCCTGACAAGAGAGGGTCAAAGAGAGCTATCCTTTATCCTAGATAAGGTGTGAAAGTCTACCCCTGAGCTAAGACTGGGACAGATGGGGGATAGCTCCATGGCCTGGAAGTATTCAGAGTTTTTATCCAGATCATTTACATATTTCTACAAGGCCTCCTTGGAAGAGAAGTGCAGCTACTACCAGAGGTGGTAACAAATCCATCCTGTCTATTGCTGAAAAATTCCTTTCCTGCCTGCTAATTTCCCCCTCTCAAGTCCTCCAGTTATACAGTTCAAATAGGTTGAGAGAAAAAGAAGAAACTGTCTTGACAGTTAATGTTCCGCATGAGGTTTGGAGGTTGACACAGACACAAAAGAAAACAAATATCCATTAATAGCTAGACTTGTGCAAACAGGATCTCTCTTTAGCTAACCAGGCCAGTGCACAATGAATGGGGTAAAACCAAAGGACATCTCTCCTTTTCTCAAGCCAAAACGAATCTTAGCATCATCTGGACTCAAGGAAGGACATATACTGAAGAGATGAGTATTCCAGAATGTGCTTAAGAGACTAGTATAAAGAAGTATATGGCCAAAGGTCCTCTGGGCAAAGTGCCTGCTAGTTGAGCTGCTCATTTGTTTTTGAAGGTGACCTTGTAATAATCCTGACCTCTGGTAATGCAGGCCAATGAGCTTCCTACAAGCTGGTTCACCAGTTCCACATGCCCTCCTCTTGGGGAAAAGTGGAAAAAAGAGACAAGAGAGAGTCAGGGCCTACCTCCCCACAGAGGTGTCATCTCCCCAGATGCCTGTGGTTAAGGAAGATTCCGCTTGATTTCAGCAAGCAAGTTTTTGTGCAATATGGTTTCTGGGTTGATGAGGCAGTCCACAGAGCATGAAGGAAATCACATGGAGAAAAAGGATTATGGATTTATGTCTCAAAATTGTGGGCTGAGGAAATAGTAGCCTATCATTTCTTCCCTATAATTTCCTTTCTAGTGTTTATGCTGCTTAAACAGTGGGTCCTGAGCTAGCAGTTCATCCTCAACTTCAAGGTTCATGGTTTTGGGGGTACACACCTTTATCATGCTGCCCCCCAGGAATGTCTCCACAACTGGAGAGCAAACTCCCTGAGGCAGGGACTCCTTTTCCATTTTTCCACTTAACACACATCCTCTAAATAGACGGTGAAGGAAAAGCTCCTAGAGCCCACTGGGATAAAATCCCCACTTTACAGATGGGAAGGCTGAGGCCTAGAAGGGCCAAGCTGGCTTGTTGACCAGTACGTTGTCTGTCTCTGAACTCAATACTCTCTCCACTGTACTATACTGCCTCAATCACAAGTCAGGTTCTCCTCATAACAGCTAGGCACCAACATTTGCAGATGATATGTACATGAGTGAGTAAATGCAAAGCAATGTAATATATACCTTATGAGGGCAGTGCATTACTTTCATGACATATAGCTGAGTCTAAAAAACAAGGTAGAACCCTCTGCATAGTATAATTTCATTTCTGCTCCTCCCTCCCCTGACAAAAATAGCCTGTGCATGTGCTTCTATGTGATTGTATCTATGAATCTCTATGTATGTGTTCTCACATGCACAGAAAGGTCCAAGGTATGCCCACCAAACTGTTAACAGTGGATTCTCCTTGTGGGTGGGAGACTGTCATTCTTTTGCTTATTATATTTTGGTACTACTACATGGTTTACAATGAGTATATATTGCTTTTGCAATTAAAAAAACATGAAGCAAGAAATAACAGTAGCCACCATTTACTGACCAGGCACTATGCTGGACCCTTTACACTCACCAGCTCATTTCATCCTCCCCATGACTCTGTGGCATGGTACTATCATTATACCTCTGCCATTATAGGGAAACTGAGGCTAAAAGAGGACAGACAGCTAGTAAATGGCAGAGTCAGAATCTGAACCCAGGACTGTGTGGCATGAAAGCCATAATCAGATATTCCAATGATGTCACTCTATTTTATTTGTACTCAATGAGAGAAAAGGGTGTGTGTCTCCCATGGAATGTCATCCATATTTCCTGAGTTGCTTCACAGCAGAAAAAGGCTGCCAGCTGCTGTGCTATTGAACTAAGGCACCCTGGGTGTCTGCTGCCTGAGCTGAAGGCCTGTTTGCTACAGCCCAATCTCCTGGCCCAACCCCTGTGCTCCTCCGTCCTCACCATTCTTGGCGATCTCTCCATGTGTGAATTCCATTAAAGGCTTGCTCACTGCTATTTTGGGCTGTGCATTAGCTCGTGGGCTTTGATTTAATGGGATCAGGCCAGACACCTCAGGATGATGAAAAAGAAATTAGAAATGTCCTCTCCCTCCCCTCAGACTCCCAGAAGCCCTTGCCCTCAGCTCCTGGGAGGCCTGAGAATCTAATACATGGGGAAGTGTATCAGGGGTGGGGGGTGAGGATGGGAAATGGAAACCTTCATGGTCTATCAGGGACTTGGAGCTTGGCTGTGCCTTCTCCCTGAAACTGTCATCTCCTAGCCATCCACAGGGCTCACTTCCTCGCCTCGTTCAGGTCTCAACTCAAATATTAATTTACTGCCAAGGCCTTCTCTGACCACCATTCTGAACCAGCATGTCCCTCCCCAGTCCCTGTGCTCCTGAGTCCTTCTGCTGTTTTGTTTCCTCCACAGCACTTGTCATTGGATGCACTACACATTCACTTATTTATTTACTATTCCTGCCCCCAGAATATAAGCTCTATTCCGGCAGAAATTTTTATTCACAGCTGTGTCTGCAGTACCGACACCAGTGCCTGGAAGGGTGCATAGTAGATGATAAAAATGAATGAATCAGTTATGGAAGTTAAGAATTAGTGCCTCAGGAGTCAGCACAGGGCCTAGTTTCCCCTCAAGTATCAAGGGATCACGAGGACTTTAATGCATCGATTTGGAAAGCCAATAACAACTTCATCCGCCTTAAAGCTGTTTTGAATCTGGACTTGCAAGCAGCATGAATGAAGAGACTTTGGGAAGTAAACACACTAGGAAGTCATGTGCAGTTGAAGTTCCTCTTGCTAACACATGTTCAAAAACAAAAAGCCCAATTTAGACGAAAATAGCAGGAAGCCATTCCCGAGGGATACCTGGTGAGGTCATATTGCTTGGCTCTGCTGCTTCCATTTTTGTCAAATCTCTTGCCTTTTGCCAACTCAAGGAGTCCAGGAACCACATCCAGCCCCCCACTGCTCACTGGGAAACCAGATAGCTGCTTAGAGCAGCAGACAATAGAACCACATCCACGGGCTCTCCTCCGGAACCCAGTGTGGGACAGTAAGATGCACAACAGCCGTCACTCGCTGTGTGCTCTGTAAGCACTTTGTGCACATCACCTCATTTTAGTCCTCATAACCACCCTATGAGATCAGCATTACTCTTCCCATTTTATAGATAAGGACACTGAGTTTCCAAAAGATGCAGCAGTTTGCCCCAAGTAACACAGTTGGTAAGTTGAATCTGGGTTTCTGTGACTCCAGACCCAACTCAACAACACAAATGATCCTCGTCTCACTTGATAACTTGCTGTGTGACCTTAGACAAGAGCTTCTCCCTCTCTGAGTCAAAGTCACTACACCTACACAGAAGACTCCTGCAGTCAACGTTTTCTAAGACATCTTGCTGCTCTAACATCCTATGATCTCTTGCAAAGATTCCAAAACATGAGGGAAGCATGAGTCTTGGGTTCCCTGCTTGGCCAGTCCAACTCTGAAGGATTTGCCCATGGCACAATTCCATCTCTTGGACTTCCAGAGGAAACTGAAAGGTCAAGTGCTCCACCTGGGCAGACTAGGACAGATCAGGCTCAGGTGGCAGTAGGGAACTTTCAGACTAGACCTGAAAGTCTGGGCCATGAGAAACGAAAGAAGGTGCCTGAGAGACTGTCAAGAACAGAGCCTCTGAGGGCCTTTCCCTATGCGACCAATGGAAGATGATGCAAGGAGAAACCCTGGTAGCAGAGCCTGCACCATCTGGGATGCAGCCTGTCAGGTCTTTTCCAGGAAAATGGGTCAATAGGAACACGTTCTTGGGCAGGTTTTACTCTCAGGAAGAAAGTAGCAAAAATGTGTGAGATGCCACCTTTCTGGCTTCCTGAAGGCCACCATCCACTGGAGGCAGAGGAGAGACATGCATGAAGCCCATTACTGCTCATGCTGCAGGAGTCATGCTTTTACCACAACCCCAACTCCTTTGCAAGTGTCCAAATGCCCAAATTTGGAATAATTTATATTCTTGCTTTTCTTCCAAGCTTAGCAGCCATTCCCATCCTTCTAGACAGGGGAAGGTCCCTATCCATCCCTTTCTTGGCAGTGATGTGTTTGATTACTCATCTGCTTCCAGGCAATTCTGGAGTTTGCCCAAAGGAGACAGGCAGTTCTCTGAACCACTCAGCCTTATCTGCAAGTCTGTGCAGCAGAATGAAAGTGGGACCATTGGTGGGAAAATACCAAAGCCTTCAGAGTCCCCTGGCCAAGTAAGCAGAGCTCTCCAATGTCCACGCAGATTGGGAAGGGCAGAACAATGGGCAACAGCCATGCATTATGTCTACTCACCTGCTCGATAACATAAATCAAGATACAACTGCACTTGACGGCAAATCAATGTGGAAATATTTCTGAGCCAGGAAGCCACCCAAGATGAATGAAATGAGGAAGATGGAAGAACCAGCCTAGTGAAGCCACGAGACTGCTGACCTTGCCCGTATTGGCAGAATCTCAGATTCAGCTGACCCAGAACAGATGGAGCAGCCTGGGTGCCTCTCTCCTCTCTCCTCTCTGCTGTTTTCCTCCAGTGCCCTTCTCTTCCTGACACACACACACACACACACACACACACACCCTGGGTGCCTCTCCACACACACACACACACACACACACACACACACACACACACACACACACACACACACACACCTGGGTGCCTCTCTCCTCTCTTTTTTCCTCACACACACACACACACACACACACACACACACACCCTGGGTGCCTCTCTCCTCTCTTTTTTCCTCCAGTGTCCTTCTCTTCCTGACACACACACACAGCCTTTTGTGCCTGCAATGAACTCTAAGAGGCCCCTCAGGGAAGACGTTACAACTTCCAGTAACTTCACAGCAACTCCAGAGATTATGGAGGCGTTGTCTTTGCAAGACGCTCCCGACAAAGGAACCGCGGATTGAGAGCCTGGGTCACTTGACCTGCAAACTGCTTCCGTGCAACAGAGCAGCACCTGCGTCCGGTGCTGATGTGGAAATGAACTGTTTCATTTTAGACAAAGGAGAAGTCCACTTACTCATTCTTCTCCAGGTCCAGGATCAGTTCTCGCCCCTCAGCCATCACCCTGAGCTCAGCTTTGAGTGGATGCTAAAAGCAACAACAGGACAATGTCAGTCCCTGAAAGCAGACACGAGGCCCCCAGGAATGGGTGCAGGACCTGGCACCATGCACTGACACTAACCCACAGGATGGGAACATGAAAGGGCCAACTGTATGTCCAGTCCAAATATGAAATAACTTCAGTCCCAGGATGACCCAGTTCCCCTCCCCATCTGCCTTCTCCAGAAGACAATGGAAAGAAACTCCAAGCTGAAACATGGCTGCAGTGTTGCATGCAGGTCTGGTAGGGCCAACACCTGAGAACACAGTCTTCAACAAGGAAGTCTGTGTGGAGTCGTATCTGGATTCAAGCGCAGGCTCAGACACTGTACATATGAATGTGGGCATGTTACTGAGCCTCCCTACAGTTCAGTTTCCTCATTTATAAAATAGAGATCATAATAGTCAACCTTATGGGCATCTTGTAAGGATTAAGTGACATAGTGCATGTAAAGGATTTATAACAGTGTGTGGCACACAGGAAGCCCCCAGTACATCTTGGCCATAATCTAAAATACCCAGGGAAGCCTCTTCACAGTGAGCTCTAATTTTATTTCACTTTTTTATTTTATTTTATTTTATTTTATTTTATTTCAGTCCTTGGTTTGGATACTCCTCAACCATCTCAGAGTTGATAACTAGGAGAACCTCCAATAAGGTTTCATAGGTCCAAAAGAAGATACATTTTATATATAAGAGAAAATTTGCTGATGGCCAAAGTAGCTACACACACAGAAAAGACTATTAAAATATCACACAAATGGCCAGTGAGCATGAAAAACATGTCTAACATTACTCGTAACTGCCCACCCCCTGACCAAAAAAAAAAAAGAAAAATTTTAAGATGCCTTTAAAAAAATCAAAGTGACAAAGTTTTTTTCAAACATAAACCACAATGCAGTGGAGCATACTGTAAAACAGGCACTCTCACACTCTACGAGCAAGCATTTAAACTGATACCAACTCACTGGAAAATAATTTGACAGTGTGGACCAAGAGTTTTCAAATGTTTAGACCCTCTGATCCAGCAATGTAAGATTCCAGAGAACAAATGGATAGACAGGCAAAGGTTCATACACGTGGATGCTCATGACTTGGAATAATGACCAATGACACATGACCTAAATGTCCCAACGTAGGAGAATGGTTAAATAAATGGTGATCCGTTCATGACAAAACACATTAAAAATGATGACTTCACAACTTTTAAATTATCAAGAAAGCATACATTATAGTTATTAAACACAAAGTTTCAAAACATAACACTATGTTTTCTTGTAAAAGGAGAAAAGTAGAGAAATAAACCAAAGTTGCCATAATTATCTCTTGGCAGTAGGCTCATGGGTTAATTTTATTTTCTTTTGTGCATCTTTCCATGTTTTTATAGTTGCTTTTATATTTAAGAAACAGACTTGTTATCTTTTTACCTTATTATTGTGGGAAATTTCAAAGTAATTAAAAATCCAAATCAAACTAAAATTCCACATTTCAATAATTCAACTGAAGGCAGCTGAAGTTTCTTTGAGGGAAGAAATTATTTATTTAAAACAGGATATTTACATATTTAAACACAATAAAAACAGGATTCATTCTTTACTGTTTTACATGCATCCTCTCTAACTTGGGACCTGATAAACTCTGAAAGTCTCTTCCAATCCACAAAAGCTCTTGTTCAAGTGGAGCTCCTGTTCCTTACAGGTTGACATCAAAGCTCAGTTTTCGCATCTGGTAATGTGAATCTCCTGCTTGCTAACCTCTGGTTGTATCTGCCTCTTCCAAGCACATTCCTCTTCTTTTTGCCTCAAGCGTCACTTCCCATTAGGGTCCTGGGCATCCCTAAGACTTTTCGCCACCTAGGGCTCTGATGAGATCTGAACGTTCAGATCCAGGATGCTTGAGCAACGCTGTCCTTTGCTTTTTTTTTTTTCTGCTAATTTGTCCAATTGACTTCTCTGAAGAAGGGACATTTCAAAACCATGGGGAGAGGAAGCTGGGTGGATGTTTGCCTAATAACTTTCACTAAGGAATTTACTTCTCTGTTTCTGATGCCCTCATTCAGCTCTGCCAGCATGTATTCTGGTCACTGGTCCTTTGCCACTTCACTCTGCGGAGTTCTGGACTTGGGACCTGCCCAGTCACATTAAACATCAGGGACACAGTCCCAAGTGAGCATTTGAGGTACAGCACATAGCAACAGAGCTGTAGCAACTCCCTTCTCTAAGAGAAAGGTGGCCATGTGACAGCCCACACAAAAAAATGAAAGTTGACACAATTCAAAGTACTGTCACCTCTCCCTCAAAGAGATACAAGCTGCAACATAAATATTTATTTTTAAGTGGGTAATCCAAAAATATTTCTCTGTGATATGGAAGACACTTGGACACTGATATTTAAAATAGGATGCTCCTTCTTGCCAGGACACATTTCAAGCAAAACAATAAAACAGCATTGCAAGGATCTATGCTGCCTCCCTGTACAGCTATACTTAGCTTTTCTCCTGCAACTGCCTTCTGTGCTAGGAAGGGGCAATGTTACTTCTAGGAAGTATAGGGAGCTGATCCACTGTTTATGCTTCCTTAAGGTTAAAATTCCTTTCTCTTTAGGATTAGGTTAAATAGATCCTCAAGTTCCAGAGAGCACTGGAAACTTGTCCTACATATATGCATCCCCCTTAAGATCTAGTACAATATTTAGCATACAGAGAGTGTTCAATTAATGGATTAATTACATAAGTGAGAATAAGAGACCAGAATGAGACTTACCATCTACCCTCTCTCTCTGTCTCTGACATTCATTCATTTGTTCATTCAACAAATACTTACAGCCCCGGCACTCTGCTAACTGTCCCTACAAAGTACAATGACCCAGATTCTGGGCAGACAATGACTGGGAACAAAGGCAGGATCTGGGGCTCCACTTTGTTTCTCAGGCTCTTCCTGAGGATGCCCGGCATCCCACATCTGGAAGGAACAGAAAGACCTCCACAGAAAGTATCAGATCCATTCTTTGGGCAATAATGGACAGGCTGGACCATCCAAGATCTTAATTTTTAAAAATAACCTGCTGTACGATGGCCACCCATTAATTTGTCTCGGCATTTCCTGAAGCTATTTTCAGCCTCTCCTATTTTCTGATGAAATGAATTCCATGCATCTATCATCTTTAGGATAAAATGTTACAGGATAAAAAGCGACTCTCATTTGTCCTAAAACTTACTCTAAGTTCCCTTTAAAAATCCAAATTGGAACCTTTTTGGACATTTGTTCATTACTCTAGCCATAACTTCAAGGACTCCAGGCATTTCTCCTTTCTGCTTACCTTTCCAGACTCAAGAGCCACAGAGTCTAAAATCTTTCCTGACCCAGCTCTCTCTCTCTCTCCTACTATCATCTGTTACATGTTGCCCAATAAATCACTGATACTCTGAATCCAAAGGCATCTTATTAATTACTCCTCTCCCCAGCTCTCTTTCTTTTTTATTCCCTCTCAGCCCTATTTTATAAATGAGGAAACTAAGGTTCAGAAAGTGGAAGGTCCCGGAGTTGGTTACTGACACACAGCAACCACACCTCCCTTTCTAAATCTCTCATGAATCACTTGAGCTGTAAAAAACCAGAATCATAACGAATATCCTGATGCACAGGTCCTCTCAGCAAGATCAGAATGTTTTCTGTCTTGTTCCCAATTTACTTGATAAAGCTTGTGCATTTGCCTGGTGCCAGTACTAGATCACTTCCCTGCTTCTTATTTTAAAAAACTAGTTTGGATTATCATTATTATTTTTCTCTCCAAGAACATTACCTTATCAATAAAATAAAGTATGTATTATGCAGAGCAAAAATAACAATGACACTATTTAATTAACTCCCATTGAAAGTTGGTGATTTTTGTGGCACGTATTTGCACTTACCTTGTGTCAGCATTAATGTGGTTAACTATTGCTCAACTAATAGCATTGGGAAGTTCACTAGAAGTTTGTCACACGGTGAAGGGAAGTCCCAGATGGGACTTCCAAACCCATACACAGAAAGGACGGTGAATTAACGGTGATAACTGGGCCTACAGGGAAGCTGAGTAGGTGCCCAAGAATGGAGCTGTCAACTCCGGCCTCTAAAAATGAGATCTTCTGAAGTTTTACCTTTTCTTTCATGGGGCCTTCAGCAGTCTTCCACTGAGGTATTATTAGTTCATGCTGTAGCTGGGGGCTGCCTTCCCCACTTCCTCCTGCCAATACAGAATGCACACCATTGGAATCCCAGACCCCTGCCCCTGGCTAAGCCAAGCATGCACTGCCACCTGGGAGAAACCCCATATTGGGTCATTAGACAACCTGTTGGATTCCAGGCTCTTGGCACTTACTATGGGTCAGGCACTCTGCTAGGTGTCGGCCATACAGTGGTAAACGGAGCTAATGAGGTGTCTGTACTCCTCAACGTTTACCTTCTAGAGGTGGGATGGACAGTACATAAATATTCTCAAATTTTATAATAAGGTCATGGAATAAGGGGTACTGAAGAGGGAGTGCCTATTTTAGACAGCATGATGAGCAAAGATGGCATTTAAAAGAGACCAGAGGGACCAGAAGACAGCCATGCAAAGATTTGGGGGCAGAGTGCCCCAGGTATGAAGTGCCCAGCAAACGCAGTGGCTCCGCCTGAGCAGAAGCAGACTTGCCTTGTTTAAGGAACAAGCAGAAGGTAGATGTGGCTAGAGACTAGTAAATGAGGGGCCAAGGTGCTAGGAGATGTGGTCGGCAAGACAGCCATGGGTCTGATATTACAGAGGCCATGGTAAGTGTCTGGAGTTTATTATAAATAGACTTGGAAGGCATTAGAGGATTTAGACACAGAGCAATATGATCTGTATGCAGTTTTTAAAAGATCACTCTGCCTGCTGGGTGGAGATGGGGATGGGGGAGGGGAGGCAGGCGGGAGTGAGAGCAGAAACAGGAAGGCAAGGCTGGAGACTTGCAGGAGCCCTGGTGAGAGATGATGGTGGCTCAGACTAAAATGACATCAGTGGAGAGGAATGAAGTGGTCAGAACTGGGTAACTCTGAGGTCAAGCCTGTGGGTACTACTCCCATTGAGCTTCAGTTTTCTTAACTGTGACATGAAGACAATGATACCTGCCTGCCCATCTCACAGCATTGCTGGGGAGAGTCACTGAAAGTGCTTCCTGACCCACAAAGCACGCATTAACTCGAGCTTCCTAATGGCAAGTGTGCATTTGTATATCATTTCCTATTTTCCAAACCACTCTCACAACCCAGTTCTCCTTCATCCTCAAGACAACAACCCTGGAAGGGAGGTAGCAGAATTCCTATTTTGCAAGAAAAGTGAATTGAACCTTATTAGAGGAGAGAGTTGTTCCCAGCAGAGCAGACCTCAAACAGTTTGCAGATCATTTTAATAAAAGGGTAATTTCCCAAGACCTAGGCAAATTAGTCTCCACAATGACAGGCCAGTTCCATAAGACTCCTGGGTATGGGGTGAGAACTCCAAAATCTATTCTTTCTAAAGCAACCACATCAGTCACATAGACTGTAATGTGTGATATAAAAGATGGCCATAGTTGTTTTGTTAGAGTGGTGAGATTATGAGAGATTAACTTCTCTTTCAGATTACTGATATACGATATCCTCTATCAAAATATATCCTAAAAAATAATCTCATTAGACAAGCATTGTTTTCATCATATTGGTAAAAATCAGAAGCAATGCATTCAGTTATTCATTACATGTTTTCTGAGTACTTAACTATGTACCACGTACTATGCCAGATGCTTGATATTCATGGATGAACCAGAGAAGCAGAGTACCTACTCTGGTACCTCTAATAAGTCTAGATTCTTTGCATCAAAAAGGAATTATACCATATTTAAGAAAGTATTTAAAGGAATGGAATGAACTTCATGACTGCAAAAAATGCTGAAAGCAAGGTTCAATAATAAAGGAACACAGTACATTTTAAGAAAAAGTGTTCAAAAATTTGCAAATAAGGCTAAGAGCTAAAGCAGGACCTTTCAATGTCACATTGGAGCATTGTTTAACAGGCCCTGCCAGAGATCACTGAATAATCTAGGGAAATGTACCTTTGTTTGACTTTTAAAATTCACTAGTAATTAAAAGACTATACTCTGTGAAGTTATATCTTAACAATAGATTTCTGTCTGGTACACATGCAAATGACTTCAATCCAGTAGAAAGATAACTAAGAATTATGGTTGTTTGACCCTATGGGGGCACTGAGCACTTTTGTATCCGTCCCAGTACATGACTTCAACATGATTTCTTCAATGTCTGTATCAGCCCTGTTCCTCCAATGCTTTGAACCAGCTTCCCTGATCTATTCACTGCCTCATTAATGAATTGAATAAATCCTTGCCACCCATTCATCCTATATTTGTGAGAGTCATATTTTAACTTTTCAAAAATTATACTTCTCTAATTTCTTGATGCCATTTATAGTCATTAAAATCAGTTTTGAAGAATGTAATGATGTGGGAAATGCTCATAATGTGAAGTGGAAAATGCAAGACACAAAGCTATACATATGGTATGGTTCCAATCTTATCAATATACATTTATAGGAACACACACACAAAGACTGGAGGCAAAAAGGAGAGACTGGGAAAGCAGTGGAAAGAGAAGCCCAAAGCCGAAAAACAGGGGAAAAAGAGAAACAGAGAAAGGGTCGCAAGCCTGGGAGGGGACCTGCTGTTTTCGCCTGCTCTGGATCCCCCGGATCTCCACCACCTCCTGGGGCGCACGACGTGGGAACAAAGCCAGGCTCCTGGGCTGGGGAACGACGGGGGTGCACACGCCCCGCGGAGTTGCCAGGGGTGATCCCAGGTCCCCGTGCCACCCAGCTCACCCGCCTCCATCCCCCCGTGTCTCGCCCGCGCCTGGTCACTTACTTCTGGTCCATCCCGGCAGGGCGAGGGCCAGCAGGCAGAACCGGGCGGCGCCCACGCCCCCGGGCATGGTGGCAGCGGCCCCTCGCGCGCTCGGCGCTCACAAGCACGCGGCCATGCCAGCCCCCCGGCCAGGCGGCGGCGCGTCTGGAACCCACTGCTCGCCCAGCGCCTCCCAGCCCGGCTCCCAGCCATCGGCCGCGAAGCTCCGCCCTCGGCTCCGCAGGGCTCCACCACCAAGTGGAGGAGGGGACGCGCCCGCCTGGAGGCGGCGAGAGGGACCTCTAGGGGAGGAGCCCGCGGGACCCCAGGGGATCCGAGCGGGCTCAGGTGATGGCTAGCGGCAGAGAAGTCCGCGCCCGCGGAGGGACTGGGAATCGCGGTGGGCGCGGCCTGGGAACGGTGGGCTCGGGCTTCTAGGAGTTAAACCGGACCCTTCTCTGCACAGCTGTCCATTTCCTCTGTCCCGCGCTGTGCTAGATGCCTTGGGTGACACTCAGAGGCTACCTACCACAGTCCCCAAGAGGCCACTACGCCTAGGGACAGGCTCTGAAACAGTTAATGGAACAACCAGGTGCAAAGAATTAAGCTCTATAGGAAGCTGTTTTCTTAGCAGGACCCAAATCAGGGAGCCATTCCTTCTGACTGGGAAGAGAGGGGCGGGGAAGAGAGGATTCCCACAGGAGAAGACATCTGAGCTTGGAAGGAGGAGAAGTGGAGCACCAGGCGAAGAAAACGGCCTAGACCAATGTACTGGGAGAGGGGAAGCCCATGAGCTGTATTAGGGAAACACTGGAATTAAGGATGATTAAGATCTAGGCCTTTAGGAGGGAAATGGAGATGAGCACTGAAAATAATGACCATTTCTTACTGAGAGCTTACTATGTGCTAGAATAAGAATGTAATAACTAAGAAACCAACTGAGTGCAGCCACTGCTCAGCACTTTACATGCATTAATTTAATAGTTAATCTAGGGAAAACCTATCTTTTATTTGTCTGTTAATATGTGCCAGGGACTCTGCATACATCATCTCTTAATTAGCCCAGTGATTCCCTGCAGTAGGTACTATTACACTGTTTCAGAGTTGAGAAAACCAAATTTAAGAGGTCAGGTAATTTGCCCAAGATCGCACAGTTAATGTCAATCTGTATTCAAGCCCACATCTGTATAACTCCAAAGCCTGATGCAGCACACCTTAGTTTACAGATGGATAAAATAAAAATCAGAGAAATGGCTTGCCTAAGAGATCACACCAAATTTTGGTAGAGCCTGGCTCTAGAAACTGAGCCTCAGACAGAACTCGTAGTATCTATTCCTTTCATTGAGCCTCTTTTTTCAAACTCAGGTTTGCACAACTAAACAAGAGGCTGTGTGTTGGGAAGATAAGGCACTCCTGAAGATGATGGTAGGTCTGTCAAAACCACTGGATACCCATGGGATAAATAAAAGATATTGTTCTCACCATCGATGCATTTAGAGGCTATATTAATCGGCTCAAGCTGCCATAACAAAACACCACAGACTGGGTGGCTTGAACAACAGAAATGCAATCTTCGCGGTTCCGGAGGCTAGGAGTCCAGGATCAAGGTGTTGGCTGGATTGGTTTCTGGTAAGTCCTCTCCTTCTGGCTTGTCCTTACGTGGCCTCTTCTCTGCTTGTGTGGAAAGAGCAGGATCTGCTATCTTCCTCTTCTTACAGGGACACTAATCCTATTAGGTCAGAGCCCCATCCTTATGACCATAATTAATCCTGATTACCTGTTTAGACTCTGTCTCCAAATACAGTCATGCTGGGGATTAGGGCCTCAACATATTAATTAGGAGGGGACACAGTTCAGTCCATAACATTCTGTCCTCTAGCCCTCAAAATTCATGTCTTCCTCACATGCAAAATACAGTCACCTCATCCCAACAGCCCCAAAAGTCTTAACCCAATCCAGTACCAGTTCCAAGTCCAAAGTCTCACCTAAATATCTAAGTGATATATAGTGTGATTCATCCTGAGGCAAAATTCCTCTTCAGCTGTGAACCTGTGAAACCAGACAAGTTATGTGCTTCCGAAATAGAGGTATAGGATACCATTCCCATTCTGAAAGAGAGAAATCAGAAAGAAGAAAGGGGTGATGAGTCCCAGGCAGGTCCAAAACCTAGCAAGACAAATTCCATGAAATGTTAAAGTTCTAGAGTAATCCTCTGGCTGAACACTTTGCCTCCTGGGCCCACTGGGGCAGTAGGGTTAGTTCCCACAGCCCCAGGCAGTGGCCATGCCTGCTCAGCAGCCCCACCAAACTTGTGGCCCTACTTTGCTGCAGCTCTACTCGTGAAGCACTGGGTGGGGGCAGCCTGGCGGCTCCCTGACACCAAGAGGGGACCCACCTTCTGAAACCCAGAAAGAAATGGGCTTGTCCCCTGTATCTGTATGCTCTGGGCATAAGGTGAAAATGGCAGCTCTGACGCTGAATCACTGACAGGGTCATTCTTCCCTGTTCTTAAAGGATAGAGCATATTCACAGCCAAATACCTCTGTTGTCCTATCCTGGAATTCCAGAAATTCAAAAGCCTGTCTTTATTTCATCCTGTCTCTATTCCCTTTGGTGGAAACGGGCAGTGTCTCTGCTGATATGATCCCATCGCTCTTCCCGGCTTCTGCTGAAATGGCTGATTAACTGCATGGGAGACCTCCTTACAGAGCACTTGTCCATCCACACTCTTGGAACATGCGTTCTCATTTTTTGCAAGTTAGGTGGGCTGAGAATTTCCAAATCTTCAAGACCATTTCCTTTTTTTGCTTAGGAATTCCTTCAATTTATCTCTCTCCTCTTGTATTTTATTATAAGCAACAAGGAGAAACCAGGCCACACCTTCAGTAGTTTGCTTAGAAATCTCCTCAGCTAAACATCCAAATTCATCACTTATAATTTCCATTTTCTATCAGTCACTGGAACACAATTCAGCCAAGTTCTTTGCCTCTTTGTAACAAGGATCTCCTTTCTTCCAGTTTCCAATAACATGTTCTGCATTTCTATTTGAGACCTCACCAGAATCACCTTTAATATTCATAGTTCTACCAACTGTTCATTATGGCGTGTGTCTTCTCTAAAGTGATACATGCTTTCTTTATAGCGCCTCTCATTTCTTCCTGAGCCCTCACCAGAATCACCTTTAATATCATATTTCTAATGACAGTCCCTTCAAGCCAACCAAGAAGTCTTTTCTAGCATGCACCTCAAAGCTTATCCAGCCTCTCTACTACCCAGTTCCAAAGCCTCTTCCACATTTTTAGGCAGTTATTACAGAAGCACCCACTTGGGTACCAAAATTTCTATTAGTCTGCTAGGGCTGCTATAACAGAATACCATAGACTGTATGGCCTTAAACAATAAAAATCCATTTTGTTACTAGTCTGGAGGCTGGAAGTCCAAGATCAAGGTGTTAGCAGGGTTGATTTCTGGTGAAGTCTCTCTTCCTGGCTTGTAGATGACCACTTTATTGCTGTATTCTCACATGGCCTCTTCTCTGTGTATGTGGGCAGGGAAAGAAAGAGTTCTGGGCTTTCTCTTCTTATAAGGAAGGGCTCTATTGGATTAAAGCCCCATTCTTATGACCTCCTTTACTCTTACTACCTCCTTCTAGGCCATATCCCAAATACAGTCACACTAAAGGTTAGGACTTCATCGAATGAATGGGCATGAGGGGAAGGGGCAGCAAGATATCACTCAGGCACCAACAGGAGTCTAGCTGACCAGCCATAAGACTAGAATTCTAGTCCCAGCAATCCCCAGCCAGCTCTATGACTCTGGGTAAGTCACTTCTATTTTCTGACCAATGACCTGAGAACAGTGAAAGCTGCCTCAATCCCTTTCACACAGAAGCTGTGAGAAACTGTTGAGATAATGGCAGTGGAAGTGCTCTGCCAAGTAAAAAATGCTGAAGTACCAACTCCAGCTGATTCTGTGGACAATCTATTTGCAAGAGACATACAACCTCCACACTTGAAATTTGTTTCCATTTGCTGGCACTCAGCTAATCAATATTTAATCAACATGAATCCCTGAAAACTGAAAAGTAGCTCACAAGCAAAAAAGTTCAGTGATTATTGCCCTGACTGAGGAGAAAGTCTCAATTCTGTCTGTCAACCCTCCTCCACATCATACACAGAAGCATATTTTGACCCCCCCCAAAGCCTTTCCACTTATTTGTAAAGAATGTATTTGTTATTTATAAAAAATACTACATCTTACATAATCTTTAAAATATTCATGACATTTAGCCTAGAAATTACATTTCTGGGAAACTATCCTTAAAAAAAATTTGCAATGCACATAAAGATTTATGGACTGGAATGTTCATAGTACTGTTATTTATAATAATGAAAATATTGGAAACAACCTAAATATCCAACTGTGAAGGAACAGTTAATAAATCATAGAATATCTATATGATGGGTTATTATCCAGCCATTTAAAATAATGTTTACAGACATTTTATCTCTCATGTTAGGTAACAAAAAGCAGGGTCTAAAACTGCAGTGAAGAATGATCTCAGCAATGTAAATAACAGACATTTTTTAAAAAGACTAGAAGGAAACATACCAAAATGTTAGCAGTTGTCACCTCTGGATGGTGAATCGATGGCTAGATGAAGGTTTTTTTGTTTAGTTTGGTTCCTTCTTGTCTTTTTTTTCGTACCTCTTCCATTTTCTGTAATAATTATGTATTATTTTAGTAATGCAGGTGGGTGGGTAAGTGGTAAACAAAGGAAAAGAATACAAAAGGAATAACAGTTTATCCTGAGTTTTATGCAAAGATTTTTGCATACTTGACCTCTCTACACAAGCTTGACTCCATCCTCTGATGTTAGGGAAATTGAAGCAGAGCTAGAGCCACCAGCTCCAAATGTGGGGAATCCAGATGACCCAGGTCACTTCTTCTCTAGTGATAGTATACTCTCGTGGTTAGGAGGTGGCCATCCTGCCAGGCTTTCAATCCCTTTGCTGTTCTTTGCCAGCTATGTGACCGTGGGCAAATAAACTTTTCTGTAACTTTGTTGCCTCATATATAAACTATGCTGATAATGACAGTTCCTAGCTCATTGAGTTTTTATGAAGCTTAAATGGGTGCTTAGAATAGCACCTTTCACACAGTAAACAGTCAATAAATGATAGCTTTTATCCTGCTCTACTGATAATAAGTACAGGGGTGGGGAACTTATTCATAATGCTTTTCTCGTATAGTTGTGAAGCATCTAATTATGTACTTATTCTTTGATTATTATGAAAGAAAATGGCCCAGTTGTATTATAATTATCTTTTTCTTACCCTACCCCCACTACAGTGTGATGAGCCCTTTGTGAATAAGGGCTACACCTTGTTTTTCTCTCAATCCCTCAGCATTTGGAAGGCACAGTAAATGTTTAATTAAATCATAAAATAAATAATTAATAATAATTACTTCATTCTGGCTCAGCACAAATTTCCATATTGCTTGTGGAAGAATTGTCTTCTTTGTCCTATGGAAATAATGTTGGCCCTGGGAGAACTTTGCTTTGCAACTATTTTCCCAGTCACCAGCTTTTTAAAAAAATCCTGGTTTATTCAAGTATAATTTACATACATTAATGTTCTCCATTTTTTTCATTGACATGGCCATGAGTTTTGATTAACATATACCATCAAATTACCACTTCCACAAATCAAGATAATCTCCAAAACTTCTCTCTTGTCTCCCGTAACTCCCAGCCCCTGGCAATCACTGACCTGCTTCATGTCCCTATAGAGTTGCCTCTTGTAGAATGTCATATAAATGGAACCATACGGAATGTAGCCTTTTGAGTCTGACTTCTTTCATTCAGAGTAATGCATTTAAGATTCATCCACGTTGTCACATGTATCAGTTGTTCCTTCCTTCATATTGTTCAGTAGTATTCCATTATGTGGCTGTACCATTGTTTATCCATTCACCAGTTGAAGGACATTGGGTATTTCTAGTTTTTGATAATTATGAATAAAATTATTATAATTTTCAAGTTTTATGTGAACCTAAGCTTTCATTTCCCTAGGGTAAATAATTAGGAGCAGCCTTGCTAGGTCTTGTAGTTAAATATATGTTTTTCTTTGTAAGAAACTGCAAAAAACATATTTTCCAAAGGGATTGTACATTTTTGCATTCCCATCAGGTATGAGAGTTCCAGTTCTGTGCATCCTCATCAGCACTTGGTTTTGCCAGTTATTTTGATTTTAGCCATTCTAATAGTTGTATAGTTTCCCAGCAACACTTTTGCAATTCAAATGCCCCATGAGGGGACCAGTTTGGGATTATTAGATCCATTTTGGTAGAAGGAATTGAAGCCCACAGAGGGTCTCTTACTCAAGTCTCTTGGTTATGTTCAAGAGTTCAGTCTTTAGTTCTTTTCTCCCCCTCAATAATCCTCCCAACCTCTGGGAAACCCATAAAGCTCATGCAAACAGTCATTCGACAACATTGATTAATTATGTGCCTGGCATTTGCTAGAATCTACAAATACAGATATTTCTAAGGCAAGGTCTCTGCTATAACAATTAGGGTAGGGGCAAATTAGGGAAAAGATAAACGGGAATAGGAACTGACAAGTCAATTAAGTAGTAGTTACAAAGGGTAATCAAATTTCTTAATGTGTGACTTGAGTCCTTTGATTTCTCAATGATGGGTACTGTCCCCCAGGGTTGTGGATAATAATAACATTCATGTATTGAGCTCCTCAAATGGTGCCAAGCAGAGAGCCTATATTATTTCATTTAGTGCCCATAACAGTCCAATGAGAGATATTAGGTCAAATCATATGGAATTACTGATTTTGTAGGTGAGGAAGGGTAAAACTTTGGCAGTGTAAAAATGGTTCAGCCTAATAATAATAGTTATAATTAATGTGCCCAGTGCATTATCTGCACTGGGAGTGCAGGATATGCACTCAGGACAACCCTCTGTGGTAGGTACTACTGATTTTTCTACTTTATAGATGCAGCTGAGGCTGGAGTTGGTAGTGGAAGAGTAACTTAAGTATGTCCAGGTTGGAGACAATGCCGGAGCTCACACTGAACTGTGAGGAACTTCAAAGCCTCTGACGCCATAGTGGTCTATAACCACTGTGCTACTCTCACATTACTACAGATGTGCAAACCGAGGCTTGAAGAGGTACAGTTGCCTGAGGTGGCTGTGGAATCTACCATGCCCAAGTTCTCAGAGCATCCCAGCTTCACACTCCTGGCCAAACTGCCCTTTTTCTTATTGCCTCTCTGTCACTCTGGAGATTGGGCTGAATTCAGGCCATCCTCAAGCAGAGGGTGGTGCCTCCACATCTGGCAGAACAGCCAGGAAAGAGGCTTTGATACTTATTTGCTCCCTAATGATACTTGACCATAAAAGAAATATATTTTTTAAATTAACAGACTTTATTTTTAGAGCAGTTTTGGGTTCACAAAATTAAACAGAATGTACAGAGAATTCCCTATTTCCCTATTCTCCTTTCCCACACATGCACAATGTCCCCCACTATTGACAGCCCCCACCAAAGTGGTACATTTGTTATGATTGATAGGCCTGCAATGATATGTAAATATCACCCAAAGTGCATAATTTACATTAGTGTTCCTTCTTGGTATTATACACTCCATAGGTTTTGACAAATGTATAATGACATGTTTCCACTGTTAAAAACATCATATGATTTCACTACTTTCAAAATCCTATGTGCTCTGCATATTCATCACTCCACCCAAGCCCTGCCAATTACTGAAATTTTTACTGTCTCCATAGTTTTTCCTTTCCCAGAGTGTCAAACAGTTGAAATCATATGGTATGTAGCCTTTTTAGACTGACTTCTTTCACTTAACACTATGCATTAAATTTCCTCCATGTCTTTTCAGGGTTTAATAGCTCATTTCTTTTTATCACTGCATAATATTCCACTGTTATGATGTACCACAGTTTATTTATCTTGGTTGCGTCCCAGGTGATTATGAATAAAGCTACTATCTATATGTCATGTGCAGTTTTTTGTGTGGACATAATTTTCAATGCAGTTTAGTAATACCAATGAGCATGATCATTAGATTGTAAGTTAAGATATTTAGTTTTGTAAGAAATTGTCAAACTGTCTTCCAAAGTGACTTTCCCATTGTACATTCCCATCAGCAATGAATGACAGTTCCCATTGCTCTACATTGTTGCCACTATTTGGTGTCATCAGTGTTTTGGATTCTAATACATATGTAGTGGTATCTCATTTTAATTTTCAATTTTTTAAATGAAATATTGTATTGAAAGTCTTTTCATGTGCTTATTTGCCATCTGTATATCTTCTTTGATGAGGCATCTGTTAAGGTCTCTGGCCCACTTTCTAATAAAATGCTGTTTGTTTTCTTACTGTTGCATTTTAAGAGTTCTTTGTGTACAATTTTGGATAACAGTCCTTTATCAAATGTGCCTTTTGCAAATTTTTTCTCCTTATCTATAGCTTATCTTTTGATTCCCTTTACATTGTCTTTCACAGAGCAGAAGCTTTTAACTTTAATGAAATCCAGTGTATCAATTCTTTATTTCATGGATTGTGGCTTTGGTGTTGTATCTAAAAAGTCATCACATACCCAGGGTCATCTAGACTTTTTCTTATATTACCTTCCAGGACCTTTACAGTTTTACATTTTGCATTTAAGTCTGTGATCTATTTTAAGTTAATTTTTTTTGTGAAGAGTGTAAGGTCTTTGTCTAGATTCATTTTTTATTTTATGTGGAGATGTCCAGTTGTTACAGCTCCATTTGTGGAAATGATAGTCTTTGCTCCTTTATCATACTGCCTTTGCTCCTTTGTCAAAGATCTGGTGACTATATTATGTGGGTCTATTTCTGGGAACTCTATCTGCTCCATTTATCTATTTGTCTCTTCTTTTGCCAGTACCACACAGTCTTGGTTACTATAGCTTTATAGTAAGTCTTGAAGTCAGGTAGTATCAGTCCTCCAACTCTCTTCTACCTCTTCAATATTGTGTTGGTTATTCTGGGTCTTTTGCTTCTCCATATAGAAGCAAAACTTTAGAATCACTTTGTTGATATCCATAACATAATTTGCTAAGATTTTGATTGGGATCGCATTGAATCTATAGATCAAGTTAGGAAGAACTGACATCTTGACAACGTGAACATGGAATCTCTCTCCATTTATTTAGTTCTTTGATTTCATTCATCAGGGTTTGTTGTTTTTCTCATATAGATCTTATATATATGCTGTTAGATTTATACCTAACGATTTCATTTTGGAGGGTGCTAATATAAAGGTATTGTGTTTAAAATTTCAAATTCCATTTGTTCATTTCCAGAATATAGGAAAGCACCTGACTTTTGTGTATTACCCTTATATCATGCAGCCTTACTATAATTGCTTATTAGTTTCAGGATTTTTTTTATCAGTTCTTCCAGATTTTTTACATAGATGATCATGTTATCTGTGAACAAAGACAGTTTTATTTCTTCCTTCCCCATCTAAATATCTTTTATTTCCTTTTCTTATCTTGCTGCATTAGCTAGAACTTCCAGTATGATGCTGAAAAGGAGTGGTGAGAGGAGACATCTATGCCTTGTATCTGCTCATAGTGGGAAAGCTTCAAGTTTCTCACCATTATGTACAATGTTAGCTGTAGATTTTTTGTAGATAAAGGTTTCCCTCTATTCAAGTTAAGAGTTTCTATCATGAATGGGTGTTGAATTTTGTCAAATGCTTTTTCTGCATCTGTTGATATGATAATGTGATTTTTCTTTTTTAGCCTGTTGATATGACAGATTATATTAATTGATTTTAAAATTTTGAACCAGTCTTGCATACTTGGGACAAATCCACTTGGTGATGGTGTATAATTCTTTTTACACATTGTTGGATTTGATTTGCTAACATTTTGTTGAGGATTTTTGCATCTGTGTTCATGAGAGATTTTGGTCTGTAGTTTTCTTTTCTTGTAATGTCTTTGCCAGTTTTGGTATTAGAGTAATGCTTGCCTTATATGATTCCCTCTGCTTCTATCCTCAGAAACAGATTATAGAGAATTGCTATAATTTCTTCCTTAAATGTTTGGTAGAATTCACCAATGAAGCCATCTGTGCCTGATGCTTTCTGTTTTGGAAGGTTATTAATATTGATTCAATTTCTTTAATGGGTATGGGCCTATCCAGCTTGTCTATTTGCTCTTATGTCAGTTTTGGCAAATTGGGTCTTTTGAGGAATTGGTCCATTTCCTCTAGGTTTTCAAATTTGTGGGCACAGAGTTTTTCATAGTATTCTTTTATTACCTTTTTAATGTGTACATGATCTCTAGTGATGTCCATGCTTTCATTTATGTTATCAGTAATTCATGTCTTCCCTTCTTATTTAACCTCCTTAGAGGCTTATCAGTTTTACTGATCTTTTCAAAGAAGCAATTTTGGTTTAGTCGATTTTCCTTATTGATTTTTTGTTTTCAATTTCATTGATTTCTGTTCTAATTTTTATTGTTTTCTTCTGCTTAATTTTTTCTTTAATTTGCTCTTCTTTTTCTAGTTTCCTAAAGTGGAAGCTTAGGTTATCAATTTCGGATCTTTCTTCTTTTCTAATACATACATTCAATACTGTAAATTTCCCTCTGAGCACTGCTTTCACTGCCTCAAAAATTTGATTAAGTTATGTTTTCATTTTCATTCAGTTCACATTAGTTTTAAATTTCTCTTGAGTTTTCTTCTTTGACCCATGTGTTATTTAAGAGTATATTGTTTAATCTCCATGTACTTTGAAATTTTCCAGCTATCTTTTGTTATTGATTTCTAGTTTAATTTCACTGTGGTTGGAGAGCTGACATTGTATGATTTCTATTTGTTTAATTTGTTAAGGTATTTTTTATGGCTCTGAATTCAGTCTATAGTGAAGAATGTTCTCTGTGATCTTGAGGGGAGTGTGTACTCTGCTGTCGGTGGATGAAGTAGTCTGTAGATGTCAGTTATATCCAGTTGATGAACGGTGTTGAGTTCGACAATGTCCCTCCTGATTTTCTGCTTGCTGGATCTGTCCATCTGTGATAGAGGGGTGTTGAAGTCCCCAACTATGATAGTGGATTCATCCACTTATTTTTTGCAATTTTATTAGGTTTTGCCTCACATAGCTTGATGCTCTATTGTTAGGCTCAGACCCATTAAGGATTATATGTCTTCTTGGAATATTGACCCCTTTATCGTTACGTAATAGCAAATTAAATAAATAGCAAAAAAATTGTTTACTTTTTATCGCTGACACCTTTCTTTGCTTTAATGTCTGCTCTGACTGAAATTAATATAGCTTTTCCTGCCTTCTTTTGAATAGGTAGCATGGTGTATTTTTCTCCATCTATTTACTTTTAATCCATGTATGTCATTATGTTTAAAGTGGTTTTCTTGTATACAACACATAATTGGGTCTTGTTTTTAGATCCACTCTAACAACCCTTGTTTTGACTATTGACATTCAAAGTGATTATTGATATAGTTGGATTAATATCTATCATATTGCTACTGTAAATAAAGGTAAATGTGCCTTTACATCTGATCCAGGTTCACTTTCAAATAACATATACCACTTCACGGGTAGTGTGAGTACCTTACAATAACAAAATAATCCTAATTCCTCCTCCCGCCCCTTGTATCATTGCTTTCATTCATTCCACTTACAGCTAAGCACACACAAGCATATGCTGATGCTTGGTTCTCAGGTGATACTGATGCTGTTGATTAGGGAGCACATTTTGAGAACCACTGCTCTTGGATGTCATGAATTGCAGTCATCCTTTTGCCTTATTTCCAAATTTTGGATAATTTTTCTCAACAGTGATCAACATTTTTAAAAATCAGGAGATTTATTATTTTTTTAACAAAAAATCTGATGCTTTAGTCAAAAAATTAGAAGATTGTAGAATAGTAATAATAAAATTTCCCTTGGTGACACTTGGCTGGAGAGCAGTATTAGCTGCTCCCTTTAGGTAGACTATTTATTCTCCATTTTGTCATAATAACCTCCATCCCCACCCACATCACTCATTTATTTCATAGGCATTTGATTTTGCTATCCCTGCAAAAGATGGTGGAGCCATAATGCAGAATTTTCAGGAGGGGCATAAGCAGGGCTGGTTAATCCTATCTGATTAATCCAGGCACCCAGGGCTGGCTTCATAGGAGTATGACGGGGAGTTGCATAGGACTCCATTCTTAGAAGATCCCCATACTTGACTACAGCTCTACTGTTGGTATATTAAAATTCTTAATAATTTTTGGACAAGGGACATTAATTTTCATTTTGTATGGGGATCCACAAATCATGTGGCTGATCTTGCAGCCACCCCATCCTTAAAGGTAACCTTTTCATCAGATTGCTTAGGAGAGGGGAAAAGTAATTCCAGGATCAGAGACCCAGGGGGCATTTCAGAAGCCAGACTGTTCAGCAGACAAGGTAATTATTTCATTTTATAGTTAGCGCTACCAAGGTCCAGAAAGAAGGAATTGACTTCCTCAAGGTCATGGGCAAACCCTGAAAAGGGAGCCAAATGGAGGTCTAAAGTGATGAGTCTGCAAGGCGGTGAACACTAAGGCCACAAGTGAGTTTATGTGTCTGATGTCCCTCTGCATACCAATGAGAAATTTCCTGTTTGTCATTTAGCTCAGTCAACTTTGGGCTGATCTGATGGAAGTAAGAGGAGGAGATGGATAAAACAGAAGGGTGAAGGTGTAATCTTTGAATTGATCAAGAAAGTTGTATAAACAGACCCAATTTAGAATAAAGGCTGGGAAGGAGGAAAATGTTAAATAGGAACTCCACCCTTATGACTGTTACAAAGGGCAGACCTCACCTAAACCCCAAATAAACTGCAAAGAGCAAAGGCATTCAGGGAATGCCAACATATTACCTGATTAAAAATGACAATCAAGGTTCAAGGAAGCATTTAATTTCAGCTGGCCCCATTTAACTAGAAAAATAGCTCAATTATTTGTAGGTCTCAGCTGCCTGGTTTTAGTTTAACAGCTGTGTATACCCCATGAGAGAACTGAGGCCTTGCAGCTGGTTTAGTGGTAGGCTGGACTGGGAGTTAGGTAAATAAGGCAGCCCCAGGTGGCTTTGCATCTGTTCATATCTGTGCTTGTGGTTTGGGTGGGGTGCAGCCTCCTCTCCCTTTCATCCACCTTCCCAGAAACAGTCAAGGAACCAAGGCCTGGCTTAGAACTCAATTCCCATGCCCGTTGTGCTTGGCTCAGTGATGGGCATGTAGCTGTAAGCTGGACCAATGAACTTCCTCCTCTGGGCCCTTGGCAGCTCTATCAGAAAGTCGCTTCCTTTTCTTTTGAGATGGTGAGTAAAGCTTGGGGCTGTTTTGTCATTTTTGCTACCACATTAGGAAAATGCCTGTCTAAAAATAGAGTCCAATAGTGGCAAGACATAGAAAAGACAGAGGCCTAATAATATTATTTCAAACTGTGAATCCAGCCATGTCTGAAGTGAACCTACCCCTTGAACTTCTCAATTACATGAACCCAAATTTTTCTTTTTTGCTTAAGCTTATCCGAGTTAGGAGTCTATCCCTTGTAGCTGTTTTACACAGAAGCCCTCTTCATTCTAGATACTGTTCTAGGTGCTAGGATTATAATAGTGGACAAGACACATGCCACTCCTGTCTTCATGGTACTGAGAGTCTAGTGGGAATGTGGCAATAAGAAAACAACTACACAAACCAAATTTAACCATTACACATTGGGATTGCGAACAAGAGAAGCTAAAAAAGAGAATAAGAAAGGAAGACTACTTTAGACAGCATGAGAGAGGTGGCGAAGGCCCTCAGTCGAGTGTCTTTTAACCTGACTGTCAGCAGCATAAAGAACAGGGGGAAGAGAGTTCCACAGAACAAACAGGAACTGCTCTTAGGCTCAAAGGGGGCTGACTCATTCAAGGAACTGACAGGAGGCCTTCATTTATTCATCTGTTCATCTACTCAACAAATATCTATGAGGCAGTGTCATGGAGCTAAGCATGAGACAAAGATAAGTAAAAGCAATCTCCAACAAATTGACAAGATGGATTGAAAGCCGCAAGATGTTCAAACCATTTGATTTAGCAATTCCACTTCTAGGAATTTAGTCAAAAAAAAAAAAAAGAAGAAGCAGCAGGGAGGTCTGCAATGATGCAGTGACAAGGATATTCACTGCAGCATTCTTCATTTTTTCAACTCTGTATTGAAGTACAACACACATACATGAATTGAGTGCACAGCTTAACTATTTTCACAAGCTAAATACATCCTTATGACTGGACCTCAGATCAAGAAAGAGAACATGACCAGCCCCCCAGATAAAAAATATCACTTGAAATCAGGAGATGAGCATAATGGTTTTCAATCTGATTCCAAGGCCTGAGAAGCTCTGCTTAGTTATTTTACTTCTTCTTATCTCCGGTAAGTACCCAACAGGAGCACAAGGCCATTAGTAAAAATTGTGTTGTTTAAAAATAAGATACTTTTACTTTCAACTTATATATCTTATTTTTTCAAATGATTACTAAGTTGTTAGGATATACGTACTTACTAAGTTTGGATCTAACTACTTAATAAACAGAATTGTTATGTATTTCTTTTGGCCAAGAGATGTCTTGAAGAAAATTACTGAGATGTTAAAGGTACCGTGTATCAAGGAAGTGTAGGAAACTCACTGAGGCAGAGTATAGGGCAGTCCCAGTGATTCCTGCCCTGGTGTTTGTGTTCTTACGTGAGCCCCTCCTCGTGGTGCTGGGGGGACCTGTGACTTGCTTCTCACCACCAGAAAATGGCAAAGGGGACAGGATGTATGTGATTATGTGTACATGATAATCACTTAAATCATAACACCCAACTGGGGAGGACTGTCTCCCTCTTTCTCTCTCTCTCTCTCACCCCCCCACCCCTGCCATCCACCGCCCCCCCCCACCCTCTCTGTCTCCCTTGCTTGTTGGCATTCAAGAAGCAAACTGCCATGCTGTGAGCTACTCCTTGGAGAGAGACATGCAGCAAGGGGGTGACGGTGGTCTCTGGCTAACAGTCAGCAAAAAACTGAGGCCCTCAATTTGGCAGCCTATAAAGAATTGAATTCTGCCAATAACCACATTAGTTTGCAGATCCTTCCCCAGTTGAGCCTCCAACATCTTGATAGTAGCTTGGTGAGACTGTGAAGTGGAAGACCCAGTGAAGCTATGTCCAAACCCTTGTCCACGGAAGCTTTAAGATAATGAATGTGCATTGTGTTAAAGTGCAAGTTTGTGGTGATATTGGTACAGAACAATAGATAAACACCCACCATGTGGATATTTCCTTGACCAGCATCATTTAATGAAAGACCATTTTTCCTGTGTTACCTTTGATATAAATTAGACACAGCATTTTTTATTATGAGAAGTAGAAACCACCTAATTTCTAATAGAGTTTTGATATATAGATAATGATACTTTATCCACTTGACAGAATAATAGGTGGCCATTAAAAATCATGTAGAAAAATACTAATTACATGGGAAACTTTTCACTAAGTAAAAAAATGAGTTATAAAATCATATGTTCAATTATATCCTAGTTGTGTAAAATCTGAGTTTTGTGTATATCTACACTGTAGAAAAACTGTTAAAATGTCTTTGGGAGAGGGAGGATTATAAGTGTTTAATAACATTTCTGTGTGTTTTTAAATTTTTCTACAGAGAAATTACCCACAAATTTCCTACCAAGAGATTGCATTGTTTTTACACACACACTTTTTTTTAAAATCAAAGAACAGTAGCTGCCTTGAAGGAACTTAGTGTGGGAAAAGGTGACAGGTTTGGACAAATAAGGGCACTATAAAGTTAGAGATTGTATATGCATGACATTTAGAGACCCAACTAGTACCATCTTAACACAGAAGCTCATGGACTGTGACTGGCCGTGCTTGAGTTATATACCACCCTCAAACCAATTCCAATAGCCAGAATACAGGGTTTCAGGCTAGGATCATGAGCCCGACCTGTCGTCAGCACCGCATGGAGAGTTGCAGGGGATCTTCCCAAAGGAAAGAAGGTGTGACCAGAAAAAGGGGGATGGAAAGGTGAAAGACCAAAACAAGCAGCAGTCAGTTTGCCTGAAGGAGCAGGGCAGAGGCACAGAGGAAGTGACACCTGCAGAGAATGTTCAAAGGTGAGAAGGTGTTTCCAGGCAGCTGGGGTTGGGAGGGCATCTGAGGACCGAGTGAGTGGTAGGAAGTGCGGTACAGGAAGCACGCAGAGAGGGAGAAAGAGACCGGATCATCCAGAAGCGGGCTTCTGAATCAGGCTAAGGTGTCAAGCCTTCATCCTGAGGGTATGAGGAGCCCCAAAAGGATTGAAGGCAAAGACAGGTATGATTGACCACCTTTGCTTCCCCCACAAGGTACAATGCCTGATGAATACTATTACAAGCAGAACAGTAATGTTATTTCCTTTCTCTGGCACTATACTCCAGGAACTCAACAGTGGCTGTGAGGAGAATAGTTTGAGGAACATTTTACAATAATCCCCACTAAACCAGTGTGTCTCCATGTTTTTTACCATAATCCTCAGTGAGAAACAGCTTTTACATCACAAACTGAATTTTGCTGAACTGCATTTGGAAAAAGCAAGATACTGCCCTAGATTACCGACTTTATGATGGTTTATGACCCTTGTGATGATCAGTACAGCCCCTGTGCCTGGCACATGCTTGTCCCATGGTGGGCCCATAATATTACTATTCTACTAAGTATGTTTCCTGAATGAATGGATAGATGGATCGATAAATGATGCAAAATGCCTTGCAAACTGAAAAGAGTTACACAGATGCAAACAGCTATATTTATGAGTCTGTGTTAGACAAATTATCAGAGTATGCAATGTGGGGGAGGCTGAGAGCAGAATAAAATTTGAATTTAATGCCAGCTGTGTGGTATGATTCATACTACTTCCTGGGCCAGGGTCCTTCTCTTCAGACCTACTTCCTCTTTTACACACTGTGAGTAATTTCAGTGGTATATGGGGCCATGATTCAGAGACCAGAGATGAGGGAGTTTTCTTTGATGCCCTAAAGATTCCATCTCAAAGAGGACAAGGGTACAAGGTAGTCTTTTTCTTTGAATAGAGACCTGGTTTAAAAAGTCAGTGCTGTAGATAACTTGAAAATGCATTTGGTTCAGGGAGGGTCACCAGGGGCCACTTAAGTCTGTCATTTCCTCCTGAAACTGATTATTGATCGTATCAGTCACAAAGCCCTGCCCATGTGTTCTCTGCAACCAGAGTTCTCTATGTAAAAAGCCAAGCCAAGGAAACTACTTTAAAAAGAGCTATTTGCCCAAAGATTACCGATGCTAACTGAGGCTGAGCAATGAACTTCCTCTCAGAGTCAATATTCCTGCAAGGTTTAGGATTAAGATCCCATGTGGAGAAGGGTTTGCCAGAAGAAATAATGCTTTTCTGTCTTTTTCAAAGAGCCAGAAACCTTTGTGATGGACGAAGTCCTCATTAAAGATCTTTAGCTTATTACTGCACTAACAGTTTAATAGTTACTTTTAGACGACTGTGGGGGAACTTCCAGTACCGATCACATGGAGCCTTTTCATTCCACAAGCAAGCTGCGAGTTAAGACCATGCTCTGAACAGGCCTGAAGTTTCAAGATTAAGGGACTTTGGGAACAGGCTTGGTTGGATTCCAGTCTCTCCTCTATGCCTTTTAAGTAATCACTTTAGTCAAGTTAAAGAACATACCTCCTTGAGCCTCAAACTCCTCGGCTATAAATTTCAAAGATGCTCTGAAGAATTTTTGAAAAATATTAGAATAAAAATATGGAGGAGAATTTAGCACTGTGCATCACACATCATTAAGTGCAGAAAAAATAGTGTGGTGGTAATAATGATGATGATGATGGTGATGATTCTTCTTATTATTTTGTTCTAAAGCAATATGAAGAAATGAAAGATCACGGTCATATTCAAAAGCCAGTTGGGAAGATGAGTTGGATTCCCAAATAACCAGAGTGCCAGGCAGTATGTGGGATAAAGTAGCTCATTCCTATTTTCTTGGCCCTTATCCAAGCTGGTTCATCTACTGGAAAAGACCTCTCACACCGGATTCACTTGTTCAAATACAACCAGACATGTCAGATGCTCTTGCTGTCCTTGGTCACCGGAGTCAAGCACACTCTCCTGCAAGCTCCCCTGTCCGCCCACCCTTGTTAGTGTGGGATTCTCCCTGCAGCCTTTCAATAAACATTCTTTCTACTTGAGCTGATTTGAGTGAGCTTCTTCTTCTTGCAACCAAAAGAGCTTTGATTCAGATACTGCCGATGAATGTCATTTTAAACATATTGAGTGTGAGGGTGTTGGAAACACGAGGGGGGATTGAAGCAAGCCAGGCAGTGGGTAGGAGACAGGAGTCATGGGTTGCTCATCAAAGCTGGCTCAGAACCTATGAGATCTCTGCCGAGGGAGTAGAGACGAGAGAAAAGACTGGGAACATGACTAATTTCAAGAAGTACTTAGATAAATTCTTGTCCCACGAAATGAAATCACACTACCAGTGAGTATCTAGTATGTGTAGCAGACACTCTCTAGATACTGGGAGAGAATGCAAAGAAAAGCAAACACAGTCTCTACCTTTCAGCAAATTTTACAGTTCCACCTCTAACTTTTTTTTTTTTTTTTTTTGTGAGGGCATCTCTCATATTTATTGATCAAATAGTTGTTAACAACAATAAAATTCTGTATAGGGGGGTCAATACTCAATGCACAATCATTAATCCACCCCAAGCCTAATTTTCGTCAGTCTCCAATCTTCTGAAGCATAACAAACAAGTTCTTACATGGAGAACAAATTCTTACATAATGAATAAGTTACATGGTGAACAGTACAAGGGCAGTCATCACAGAAGCTTTCGGTTTTGTTCATGCATTATGAACTATAAATAGTTCAAATATGAATACTCATTGGATTTTTATACTTGATTTATATGTGGATACCACATTTCTCTCTTTATTATTATTATTTTTAATAAAATGCTGAAGTGGTAGGTAGATACAAGATAAAGGTAGAAAACATAGTTTAGTGTTGTAAGAGAGCAAATGTAGATGATCAGGTGTGTGCCTGTAGACTATGTGTTAATCCAAGCTAGACGAGGGCAATAAAACATCCACGTATGCAGAAGATTTCTCTCAGAACAGGGGGGGTGAGGTTCTAAGCCTCACCTCTGTTGATCCCCAATTTCTCACCTGATGGCCCCCCTGCGACTGTGCCTGTCTTAGGTTGTTCCTCCCTTGAGGAATCTTACCCGTCTCTGGCTAACCAGTCATCTTCCCGGGCCATACAGGGAAATGTAGAATTGGTAAGTGAGAGGGAAGCCTTACTGTTTGAAAAGGTTAGCTTTTTACTTCTTTGCAGATTTATGCCCTGTGGCTTCTATGCCCAGCATTTGTCTTGATCCACCTCTAACTTCTATTGAGTACAAATGAAGTGTAAGCATGACGATCTCACAGTTCTTTCTCTCAGGGGTCTTACAGCCTGAGATGGAAGAAGAGGACAGGCTCATACCAAATAATATACTCAAAATTGCTTTGCAAATGGAAAATAGCTTTGTCAATATAATTGATTTTCATATTCAGACCAGGAATAGTACCAGTCCACAGCTATGGAGGACCTACTTTACCAAAGACACATATCTTTTATACATATTTTTTGAAGGAAAAAAAAGTGCCCTAGAAGTAGGTACTATTATCCTATCTTATAATGGAGCCTCAGAGAGCCTCAGGAGGGAAGGAAAGATGAGAGAAAATCAGTCATGTTTCTATATGCTCCAGCACATATGTTAAGTGTTAATTCCTATTAGCACAGCATCTAACACAATAAGCTCTCAATAAATATTAGCTATTGTTATTATCACCAAAAAAAAGAAAAAGCAGTCATGTTTCTAGTCTTTACTCTTATCTCCCTTCTCTCCAAGGTCATGAAGCTATTGACTATCAGAACCAGAAGTAAACTTTTTACTTTTATGATTAGTAGATTTTTGACAGAAGTATGAGGGGGGTTCAATGAGAAAAATCGATCTTTTCAATAAATGCTACTGCGACAACTGGATATCTGTATATAAAAAAAGGAACCTTGACCTTTACTTCACATTATATGTAAAAATTACCTTGATCACAGAGCTAAAAGTAAAAGCTAAAACTACAAATTTCTGTAACTCTGAGATAGGCAAAGATTTCATGAAGATACAAAAGCATAAACCATAAGAAAAAACTTACAAAGTAGACTTTATAAAAATTTGTAAAACCTGCCTTTCGAAAGACACTATTAAGAAACTGAAACAGCAAGCCACAATCTGAAAGAACATATTTGCAATGCAAATATCAGATAAAGGACTTGTAACCCGAATATATGAAGAACTGACAATTCAAGATAAAGAAGGTAACTCAGTTAAAGAAAACAACCACAAAAGCAGGGGCTAAAGATTTGAACAGACCCTTCAAAAAAGATGATACATGAATGGCCAACAATCACATGAAAAGATGTTCAACAGGATTAGTTATCAGGGAAATGCAAACTAAAACCACTACATGATGCTACTTCACGCCATAGATAATGAGGGAACTTAAAATGACTGCCACTGCCAAGTATTGGTAAGGATGTGAAGCAACTGGAACTCAGAGTTCCACTCTGGATAACAGTATGGCCGTTTCTGATTAAGTTAAGCATACGCTTATTCTATGACCCAGCAATTCCCCTAGGTATTTGTCCAAGAGAAATGAACGCATATGCCCCAAAAAAAGATTTTGACACGAACGAAGTGCACAGCAACTACATGCACAATTGGAAATGAGCAAACTCAACTGGCTAGGCGGACTGTGGTACAGCCAACAATAATATATTACTCAACAGTGAAAAAGAGCTATTAATATATGCAAAAACAACGATGACTCTCAGAAACTTTATGGGGAGTTAAGGAAGGCAGAAACAAAAAATCTCTATAATTCACAGAGTATGAATATACTAAATATACTCTATAATTCAATGTATATGAAATTCTTGAAAAGGCAGTTACATAAGCTGTACTGACAGGAAGTGTATCCGTGGGGTGAAGGATTTGGGGCTGGGCGGGGAGAGGTGGTTGGAAGGGGCAGGGAAGGATGTTTCAAGGTAATGAAAGTGTTCTAAATCTTGATTGTGGTGGTGGTTGTGTGGGTACACACATTTGTCAAAATTTGCCCAGCTGTATGTAAACTTAAAATTGGTCCATATTATTATATTTGAATTATGCATCCAAAAATTATCACTATTTTTTTTTTTAGAAAGTTGCCTTGAAACATGGTGAATCGTCCCACAGGTGCTGCGGCAGGGAGAGGGCCTCCACGGGCACACATGCTGTGGAAGACATGGGAGGAGACAAGGGCAGGAAACCGCCAGGGAGCAAGGAGCAAGTTAGTCTATAAAATCACTGTCCACTTCACCAGCATCTTTCATGCTCTTGGAAGGCGCAGTGCCCCCTCAGGTTCCCTGTCAACAGGGCTGCCCAAAGGACAACAATATGGAGAAGGGGGCCTGGGGCCTAGGGCAGACTTAATTCTGACTTAATTCTGAGTTCTCCGTAAAAGAACCCTCCTGGTCGCTCTCCTCCTCCTGCGTCACACCGCCTCCTCACTTCCTTAGGCTCCCCTCTCTGGCTCCCACTCAGCTGCCAGGGCGCCTCACCAGTTCCCTGGGCAGCACGGAGCCTCTGAGCGGCCGTCCGCTCCTGAGCCCTTCACGTCCTTCAGGGAAGCCGCATGAAACACTGAATGGAACAAATCCTTCTAGTCACAAGCGTTCAGACATGCTCATATGCACTGTTCTTTTAAATAGCTGGAAAGTTGGATTGAGGAGTTTGGGGCTATTATTAGTGCCAAACATTATAAAAAGGAAATGCCACCGATAATCTTAGATGGCTGTATTTTTATATGGGATAATTCGAGTGCCTCCTTAGAGTTCTCAGTCATAAGAAATCCTTAATAAAAATACTACCTCGGGTCATACTCTTAAACCCAGCTTAACGTTGCTGAAATCCACTGGGGCTATTCCAGGAAGGACTGAGGGGGAGAACTAAGAGAGCACTTTCAGCCCATGTTTATGGCTTCTCCCTTCTGGTTGCTCAGGTCTGTCCTACCAAAGGAAAATAATCAATTAATCAACAATGTACAGATATGTATTTGTAGTGACTACATGGTGGCAACAGGGCAAAGGGGCTGGTATGTAGGCTCTTGTCCCACTTACCTGGGATTGGTTCCCTGTGTGTCATCAGGCAAGTTGCTCAACCTTTCTGAGCTTTTCCTACAAAATGGGTTGTTGTGAACCCTATGAGCTAATGCCTGGTATCTGGCACTTAGTAAATGTTCAGTAAATGTTAATTCGTTATTATTATTATCTGTTCAGTCATGCCTCTCACCAAGGGGACTACAAGAGGGTTGTTTTGCCTTTAGGAATTCTACACTCTATCTGGGTACACAAAGTATATGAGAGAATAAAAGAACCACAAATAATGAGAGCTTGTTTTGGTGAAGCTAAAAAACTTGACTTCAGTCTTTCAGAAACTACCAGCCCCCTGCTTTGGGCTCTGCTGGAGAGCAATTTGTCCATGTGTGTCAGAAGCCTTCAAAATTGTTTGCCCTTGAAGAAAACAATTAAACCTGAGAGCAAAGTTTCAGCCTGGATATTACCTAGTGGAGCAAAATTTTGGTAACAGTCTAAATGTTTAACAACAGAAACTCAGTGCATATTTAGACATTACAACTAATGAACATTTACACAAAGCAGATCACAAAACAATATGTATAATATGGGTCCATTTCAAAGGCATGACCTGAAGTAGTGTTTTTATTAAGAATTTCTTGTGATCAGGAACTCTGAAAAGGAAACCTAGTTTACTCCTATATAAAAATTCAGATATGTAGATGTCTGTATACATATATAGAGAAAAGGTGTATAGACCTTGAACACAATGGTTTTATGTGTGGGCAGTGTTTTCAGTGGAGTTTCTTGTTTCACTATTTGTATTTCTATAGAGATGTTTTGCTTTTTAATTGGGAAAAAAAATCGGAAAACATTTGGATCAATCTAGAAGACAGAAAGAAAAAACAAAGCACAAACAATAGATAAGTAAGCAGTGACCCACTATTTGCTTAACATATCTGAGAATTTCAAGCCCTTTATTTAGCTTTCCACAAATACACTGATTCACTGCGTGACTTTGAGCAGGTTCTTCCCCTTCCTGGTCTTCAGTCTTCGGTCTGTGAAATGCATGAGTTTGGCTAGATCAGGGATGGCAAATAATTTTTATCTTAAGTATCAACTCCATATGATCGCTAGAGAGGGCCTGGATCACTGAGATGAGAAGGAAGGTCTTAAAGGTGGCTAGAGCTCGGTAACCAACAATGCCTGTCATGGGCATGAGAATGAGAAATGACAAGGTGGACCATGCAGCTCCTATGCATAGACCAGATGCTGTCAGGTCTCTCAGAAGTCTATGAGTCTGGGTCATTCTCAAGCAAAAATATTAATCTGAATTTGGAAAGCCACAGGGGTTGGGGATACATAACTCCATGTATTCATTTTGGTTAGGTTGTACCAGAGCACTTATTTTCCAATTTATTTCACAAAATCCACACATGACTTGGGATTTATTAAAGGAAAAAAATAGTCATGGCATTTGTGTCTCCATTGTATTTGCACCCATTGCTTCCCATCCCAAGATCAAGGAATAAATCTGCAGCTGTTGTTTCAAGCTCTTCAATCTGAAACAATGTGAAAACCACAGCTGCTAGAGGCATAAACCTGACTCCAACTTTGTCCTTGGTCTTTGTCTCATGTTTCATGGAATTCTCTAAAATCCACACTTCTGGGGGTTGAGTCAGAGAGTCCACGTCTCCTAATCATCATCCTCCCAGAATGCAGAGGTGATGAGTGTTTGTTCCCAAGGACACTTTGCAGTATGAAGTAGAGCCTATTCCTGTCTTGACTCAATGGAACCAGGCCCCCTAGAGGGTTGTTGACGTTCTGAAAGTCACACAACAATTTCAGCTAGCACCCAGTTTTGCCCACTGTCAAGTAGACATGGATACTTCAGCAAACATCAGCATCTGGCCCTCACCAGCTTGGCTATTTGGAGGAAGGAGCAGTCCAGAGGGCTTTAATGCATCTCAAGTTAACCATGCTAATCTACCCTAGCGCCCACAGAGAACAGCAGGCTGTATTCAGGGATCTCAGCAACAGCTGTGCCTTCCAAACCAAGACTCTGTTCAGAAAGATGATTCGAATGTGGGCTGTGTGTTTCAGCAGGATTTGTGGGACTTTCCTACTCAAATGGTCCTTTGTGTGCTTCTAAAAGACAGAGCATTAACCTCACGCATGGCTAAAGCATGATGGATGACTTGGAGACCTCAACTTACATTTGGCTGGTGGTCAGAACTGAACCATCAAAACGCCTCGTTATCTGATGGACAGTGCCAGGCTTGTTCAGACTTGTTTTTGATGGAGTGGGTAGATCCTGGGGCTTTCATTCGTCCAGGATTGATAAGCTAACCAAGGCTGGACTGTTACAAAGGCTGACTCCAGAGTTGCTCAGGGCAGCAGAATTCAGTATTCTGAGTTAGTAACCTCTATTATCATTTTCATTTATATTATGCATCTTTTCCTACTTCCAAATCTTTTTTGACATCTGCCCTTTTCTTGCAAGGTATAGTCCTGCTCAAGACTGGGGCACCGAAAGCATAGGACCTGTGCTCAAGTTGCTTCTACCCGGCTCCATAAAGGCACCTGTTGGGTCACATTGCCTTCCCAGTAAGATAATTTGCAAATGAGAAATGCTTCTGTATTCGTCAGTGCTGTGGACTTTCTTCTCAGGCCAAGGGGAGCCAGGAGTTGATCTGCCTTAGCCTCGCCTGTCACAGGCTTGCATCATTACATGACAGAGTGCAACACCCAGGCTGGAGGTAGGAGAGGTTTCACCTCCTTCCCTCTTCCTTCAAACCAGAGTGGAGAAGGGGCTACTTGAACTTCTAGTGAAGAATTCAGCTTCTAGGGATTTTGGAATGATTCAAACATCTTGATTCCCATCAAAAGTTGTGGAGGAGACTTGGGCCAGCCTGCTATACTGACACCCTGACCAGGCCCAATGGCAGATAAGTAATCATGTGGGAGGAACTAAGCTAAGTATCTGTGGGGTCACAGATAGTCATAGAACTCAGAATCTGGGCATTATATACCTAACAAATGATCCCAAGGAATGAGTCTATAACGGGATCCTCTGCATGCTATGCCTAAGATGTGTGGAACCCTCCCTGCAAAGAAGGAAGCCCTGGCATGGGGGTGAAGGGCAGCTGCATCTGCCATCACGGACCCCTGATTCTATGTGAAGATGTTTCCCTGCTGGCTGGCATAGGACACAGTAAATCAAAGTGAGAGCAATCTCACTAGGGTGAAATATCCTCTCATTAATCCTCAGACCCAACCAGCCTTCATGCTCTGGCCTACCTCAGAGTAACCACGAGAGCCTCTTAGAAAGTTTAACTCCTTGGAATTTTTTCAGAGGTCATACTTTTTGAGCTCTGGCTCTTCATTTACTTATAGTAATCTATTCTAAAAAAAGAATTTGTTTTTTCTATAAACATGTTGTCTAAGTGTTGGTAATCACAATGCATGTCAGAAACAATTTAAATTCCCATAGTAAGGGATTGGATAAAAAGACTTTAGTATCTATCTATACAAGTAAACCATTAAAAGTTGTATTCTAGACTAGCGCTTCCTGGTGGAAGTATAACCTACCACCTAGGAAACGCTCTAATCAAACCTCTACATCTAACTGCCAATTTACAGGAAATTTAGGGGACAGAGGAACATGTTAAATAACATCAACTGGATGCAGTCAGCAAAATTCAGAATGTAAGTACTCTACAAAACAAACCTAATTTCTTCTTTAACAACAAATAATACTAAAAAAAAAGAAAAAAGACCAAATAGGAACATATAGAGAAAGAGACAGGATATGTCTGAACCAAATGTAATGAGTAGATTTTGCTTGAATCCTGATTTGAACATCTTAATTGCAACAACAACAACAAAAAATTATTTGTGAAACAATTGGGAAAGTTGAACACTGGTTATATTTGATGATACTAATGAATGACTGTAATTTTTGGTTACTTTTTAAGAATCCTAATCTTTTAGAGATATATACTGAAATGTTTATGTAGAGATATGTACTAAAGTGATAAAATTTTGCAATTTGCTTTTAAAAATTCCATTGAGTGTAGGAAGTTGGAAGTATAAAATTGGTAAATGTGGGTGATAGGTATAGAAGTTTTATATAGTTTGACATTTTCATAATAAAAAGTTTTTAAAAAATCATGTTATAGAGGAAAACCTAGTGTCATAGAAAAGCGTTTATGACATACTACATAAAAAGAAAGAGTCTAAAGGGGGTTGTATCTTAAGTCCCTTTATGATTTCATTTTTATAACTACGTGAGTATACATGTGGAAAGTCTGCAAAAATTTATGAACCAGAATGATTAATGAACTATGATTAATTCTGAATGACTGAATTACAATTATTTATATTTTTTATGATGTCCACTACTATGAATTTTTACAATAATCATTATTTCTCTTATAAACAGAAAATAACAATAAATCTACTGATAATTAGAACAAGATTATGCAGAACTGTATTTGCACAGAAAAAGTTATAGAAGGATCATGCCTTCAGGTGATAGGCTATGAGGCTTTTCTGTGTTTTTCTAACTCATTACAAAGAGTATAATTTGTTGTGAAAAGAAATTTAGAACCAAGATACTCAGATTTATTTTAAGGCGTTTTAAGAAAATGTTTGAGGGGAGGGGCGGAAGATGGCGGCGTGAGTAGAGCAGCGAATATCTCCTCCCAAAACCACATATATCTATGAAAATATAACAAAGACAACCCTTCCTGGAATAAAGACCAGAGGACACAGGACAATATCCAGACCACATCCGCACCTGAGAGAACCCAGCGCCTCGCGAAGGGGGTAAGATACAAGCCCCGGCCCCGCGGGAGCCGAGCGCCCCTCCCCCCAGCTCCCGGCGGGAGAAGAGCAGGCAGAGCGGGAGGGAGACGGAGCCCAGGGCTGCCGAACACCCAGCCCCCGCCATCCGGGCCAGAGTGCAGGGCCCTCGATACTGGGAAAACAGGGCAGCAAGAACAGTGAGCAGGCACTGGAGGCTGGGCGACAGAGGACATAAGAAAAGCGCGCGACCATTTTTTTTTTTTTTTTGCTTTTTTGCTGTTTTGTTTTGGCGAGTGCTATTTGGAAGTCTTAAAGGGATAGGGACCCCAATACTAGGGAAACAGGGCAGAAAGACCGGTGAGCAGAGGCCTGAGGCTGGCACTGGAGAATAAAGAAAAACGAACAACCACCTTTTTTTTTTTTTTTAAATTAAAAAAATTTTTTTTTTTTTTTTTTTTTTTTTGGTGGTCGTTGTTTTGTTTTGGCGGGTGCTTTTTGGAAGTCTTAAAGGGGCAGGGCGGGTCACTTAATCCAGAGGTAGGGAATCCGGGATCTCTGGGCACCCAAACCCCTGGGCTGCAGGGAGCAGGGAGGCCCCTTGCGGAGATAAATAGCCTCCCAGCAGCTCCTGCTACAACGCGACGCCACCACTTTGGAGTAGCTGCCCGAGCCGGGCCACGCCCACAGCAACAGCGGAGATTAACTCCATAGCAGCCGGGCAGGAAGCAGAAACCCTGTCTGGTGGCAGCTGCGCAGCACAAGCCACTAGAGGCCGCTGTTCTCCCAGGAGAGGAGGGCCACAAACCAACAAGAAGGGAAGTTCTTCCAGCCGTCACTCGTCCCAGTTCTGCAGACTATTCCTATCACCATGAAAAGGCAAAGCTACAGGCAGACAAAGATCACAGAGACAACACCAGAAAAGGAGACAGACCTAACCAGTCTTCCTGACAAAGAATTCAAAATAAGAATCATAAACATGCTGACAGAGATGCAGAGAAATACGCAAGAAAAATGGGATGAAGTCCGGAAAGAGATCACAGATGCCAGAAAGGAGATCGCAGAAATGAAACAAACTCTGGAAGGGTTTATAAGCAGAATGGATAGAATGCAAGAGGCCATTGATGGAATTGAAATCAGAGAACAGGAACGCATAGAAGCTGACATAGAGAGAGACAAAAGGATCTCCAGGAATGAAACAATATTAAGAGAACTGTGTGACCAATCCAAAAGGAACAATATCCGTATTATAGGGGTCCCAGAAGAAGAAGAGAGAGGAAAAGAGATGGAAAGTATCTTAGAAGAAATAATTGCTGAAAACTTCCCCACACTGGGGGAGGAAGTAATCGAACAGACCACGGAAATACACAGAACCCCCAACAGAAAGGATCCAAGAAGGGCAACACCAAGACACATAATAATTAAAATGGCAAAGATCAAGGACAAGGAAAGAGTGTTAAAGGCAGCTAGAGAGAAAAAGGTCACCTATAAAGGGAAACCCATCAGGCTAACGTCAGATTTCTCAACAGAAACCCTACAGGCCAGAAGAGAATGGCATGATATATTTAATACAATGAAACAGAAGGGCCTTGAACCAAGGATACTGTATCCAGCACGACTATCATTCAAAGATGACGGTGGGATTAAACAATTCCCAGACAAACAAAAGCTGAGGGAATTTGCTTCCCACAAACCACCTCTACAGAACATCTTACAGGGACTGCTCTAGATGGGAGCACTCCTAGAAAGAGCACAGCACAAAACACCCAACATATGAAGAATCGAGGAGGAGGAACAAGAAGGGAGAGAAGAAAAGAATCTCCAGACAGTGTATATAACAGCTCAATAAGCGAGCTAAGTTAGGCAGTAAGATACTAAAGAGGCTAACCTTGAACCTTTGGTAACCACGAATTTAAAGCCTGCAATGGCAATAAGTACATATCTTTCAATAGTCACCCTAAATGTTAATGGGTTGAATGCACCAATCAAAAGACACAGAGTAACAGAATGGATAAAAAAGCAAGACCCATCTATATGCTGCTTACAAGAAACTCACCTCAAACCCAAAGACATGTACAGACTAAAAGTCAAGGGATGGAAAAACATATTTCAAGCAAACAACAGTGAGAAGAAAGCAGGGGTTGCAGTACTAATATCAGACAAAATAGACTTCAAAACAAAGAAAGTAACAAGAGATAAAGAAGGACACTACATAATGATAAAGGGCTCAGTCCAACAAGAGGATATCACCATTCTAAATATATATGCACCCAACACAGGAGCACCAGCATATGTGAAACAAATACTAACAGAACTAAAGGGGGAAATAGACTGCAATGCATTCATTCTAGGAGACTTCAACACACCACTCACCCCAAAGGATAGATCCACTGGGCAGAAAATAAGTAAGGACACGGAAGCACTGAACAACACAGTAGAGCAGATGGACCTAATAGACATCTATTGAACTCTACATCCAAAAGCAGCGGGATATACATTCTTCTCAAGTGCACATGGAACATTCTCCAGAATAGACCACATACTAGGCCACAAAAAGAGCCTCAGAAAATTCCAAAAGATTGAAATCCTACCAACCAACTTTTCAGACCACAAAGGCATAAAACTAGAAATAAACTGTACAAAGAAAGCAAAGAGGCTCACAAACACATGGAGGCTTAACAACACGCTCCTAAATAATCAATGGATCAATGACCAAATCAAAATGGAGATCCAGCAATATATGGAAACAAATGACAACAACACTAAGCCCCAACTTCTGTGGGACACAGCAAAAGCAGTCTTAAGAGGAAAGTATATAGAAATCCAAGCATATTTAAAAAAGGAAGAGCAATCCCAAATGAATGGTCTAATGTCACAATTATCAAAATTGGAAAAAGAAGAACAGATGAGGCCTAAGGTCAGCAGAAGGAGGGACATAATAAAGATCAGAGAAGAAATAAATAAAATTGAGAAGAATAAAACAATAGCAAAAATCAATGAAACCAAGAGCTGGTTCTTCGAGAAAATAAACAAAATAGATAAGCCTCCAGCCAGACTTATTAAGAAGAAAAGAGACTCAACACAAATCAACAGTATCAGAAACGAGAAAGGAAAAATCACGACGGACCCCACGGAAATGCAAAGAATTATTGGAGAATACTATGGAAACCTATATGCTAACAAGCTGGGAAACCTAGGAGAAATGGACAACTTCCTAGAAAAATATAACCTTCCAAGATTGACCCAGGAAGAAACAGGAAATCTAAACAGACCAATTACCAGCAACGAAATTGAAGCGGTAATCAAAAAACTACCAAAGAACAAAACCCCCGGGCCAGATGGATTTACCTCGGAATTTTATCAGACATACAGGGAAGACATAATACCCATTCTCCTTAAAGTTTTCCAAAAAATAGAGGAGGAGGGGATACTCCCAAACTCATAATATGAAGCTAACATCACCCTAATACCAAAACCAGGCAAAGACCCCACCAAAAAAGAAAACTACAGACCAATATCCCTGATGAACGTAGATGCAAAAATACTCAACAAAATACTAGCAAACCGAATTCAAAAATACATCAAGAGGATCATACACCATGACCAAGTGGGATTCATCCCAGGGATGCAAGGATGGCACAACATTCGAAAGTCCATCAACATCATCCACCACATCAACAAAAAGAAAGACAAAAACCACATGATCATCTCCATAGATGCTGAAAAAGCATTTGACAAAGTTCAACATCCATTCATGTTAAAAACTCTCAGCAAAATGGGAATAGAGGGCAATTACCTCAACATAATAAAGGCCATCTATGATAAACCCACAGCCAACATTATATTGAACAGCAAGAAGCTGAAAGCATTTCCTCTGAGATCGGGAACTAGACAGGGATGCCCACTCTCCCCACTGTTATTTAACATAGTACTGGAGGTCCTAGCCATGGCAATCAGACAAAATAAAGAAATACAAGGAATCCAGATTGGTAAAGAAGAAGTTAAACTGTCACTATTTGCAGATGACATGATACTGTACATAAAAAACCCTAAAGACTCCACCCCAAAACTACTAGAACTGATATCAGAATACAGCAAAGTTGCAGGATACAAAATCAACACACAGAAATCTGTGGCTTTCCTATATACTAACAATGAACCAACAGAAAGAGAAATCAGGAAAACAACTCCATTCACAATTGCATCAAAAAAAATAAAATACCTAGGAATAAACCTAACCAAAGAAGTGAAAGACTTATACTCTGAAAACTACAAGTCACTCTTAAGAGAAATTAAAGGGGACACTAACAGATGGAAACTCATCCCATGCTCGTGGCTAGGAAGAATTAATATCGTTAAAATGGCCATCCTGCCCAAAGCAATATACAGATTTGATGCAATCCCTATGAAACTACCAGCAACATTCTTCAATGAACTGGAACAAATAATTCAAAAATTCATATGGAAACACCAAAGACCCCGAATAGCCAAAGCAATCCTGAGAAAGAAGAATAAAGTAGGGGGGATGTCACTCCCCAACTTCAAGCTCTACTATGAAGCCATAGTAATCAAGACAATTTGGTACTGGCACAAGAGCAGAGCCACAGACCAATGGAACAGACTAGAGAATCCAGACATTAACCCAGACATATATGGTCAATTAATATTTGATAAAGGAGCCATGGACATACAATGGCAAAATGACAGTCTCTTCAACAGGTGGTGCTGGCAAAACTGGACAGCTACATGTAGGAGAATGAAACTGGACCATTGTCTAACCCCATATACAAAAGTAAACTCAAAATGGATCAAAGATCTGAATGTAAGCCATGAAACCATTAAACTCTTGGAAGAAAACATAGGCAAAAACCTCTTAGACGTAAACATGAGTGACCTCTTCTTGAACATATCTCCCCGGGCAAGGAAAACAACAGCAAAAATGAGTAAGTGGGACTATATTAAGCTGAAAAGCTTCTGCACAGCAAAAGACACCATCAATAGAACAAAAAGGATCCCTACAGTATGGGAGAATATATTTGAAAATGACACATCCGATAAAGGCTTGACGTCCAGAATATATAAGGAGCTCACACGCCTCAACAAACAAAAAACAAATAACCCAATTAAAAAATGGGCAGAGGAACTGAACAGACAGTTCTCCAAAAAAGAAATACAGATGACCAACAGACACATGAAAAGATGCTCCACATCGCTAATTATCAGAGAAATGCAAATTAAAACTACAATGACGTATCACCTCACACCAGTAAGGATGGCTGCCATCCAAAAGACAAACAACAACAAATGTTGACGAGGCTGTGGAGAAAGGGGAACCCTCCTACACTGCTGGTGGGAATGTAAGTTAGTTCAACCATTGTGGAAAGCAGTATGGAGGTACATCAAAATGCTCAAAACAGACTTACCATTTGACCCAGGAATTGCACTCCTAGGAATTTACCCTAAGAATGCAGCAATCAAGTTTGAGAAAGACAGATGCACCCCTATGTTTATTGCAGCACTATTTACAAAAGCCAAGAATTGGAAGCAACCTAAATGTCCATCAATAGATGAATGGATAAAGAAGAGGTGGTACATATACACAATGGAATACTACTCAGCCATAAGAAAAGGGCAAATCCAATCATTTGCAGCAACATGGATGGAGCTGGAGGGTATTATGCTCAGTGAAACAAGCCAAGCAGAGAAAGAGAAATACCAAATGATTTCACTTATCTGTGGAATATAAGAACAAAGGAAAAACTGAAGGAACAAAACAGCACCAGAATCACAGAACTCAACAATGGACTAACAGGTACCAAAGGGAAAGGGACTGGGGAGGATGGGTGGGTAGGGAGGGATAAGGGGGGGAGAAGTAGGGGGGTATTAAGATTAACATGCATGGAGGGATAGGAGAAAAGGGAGGGCTGTACAACACAGAGAAGGCAAGTAGTGATTCTAGAACATTTTGCTATGCTGATGGACGGTGACTGTAAAGGGGTTTATAGGGGAGACCTGGTATAGGGGAGAGCCTAGTAAACATAATATTCGTCATGTAAGTGTAGATTAGTGATACCAAAAACAAAGCAAAAAAAAAAAAAAAAAGGGCAGTTCCTGTGTGGTAACCTCCAACGAGTCCTACACAAGGGTATAAAGGGCATATAAAAGTGTAGGCAAAGGGTCTGTTTGCGTTTATACAGAGGATCAAAGCCTAATTGGGTGCCCTGAAAATGAACTAAGATACGATATGAAAAAGAACTTCCAACATCAGCACTCTCTGGAAGACTCATGCCAGAAGATGATCATCAAAAAACCCCAACAAAGATCCACGCACTGCTACAGCTGTAGATGCACCCATCCCACCAGCTCCTGGACTTGCCATGGGAATGAGGAAGGAGATATCTAAACTGGCCTGTGCATACAGTAAAACAGCAAATTTGACTGGATCTATACTGTTGGAACTCAACCAAGAATTTGGAGAAGTGCAAATTGTAGCGCTCCAAAGTCTTACAACTACAGACTATTTACTGTTAAAAGAACATATGGCATGTGAACAGTCCCCAGGAATGGGTTGTTTTAATTTGTCTGATTTCTCTCAGACTGTTCAAGTTCAGTTGGACAATATCCACCATATCATAGATAAGTTTTCACAATTGCCTAAGGTGCCTAACTGGTTTTCTTGGTTTCACTGGAGATGGCTGGTAATTACAGATATGCTTTGGTTATGTAACTATACTCCTATTATGTTAATGTGTGTGTGCAATTTAAGTAGTAGCTTAAAACCTATACATGCTGAAGTTACTCTACAAGAAGATATATCAAAGAAATAATCAATCTTCCCATGTTTTCTTCCGCCTGCTACTTCTATAGCTTTTCTTCTTCCTTCCTAATTACAACCCTTAAATAGAATTCGTGCCTCATATCAAATTTACCGAGTATCATAATTCTTCCAAGTGGTAAAGATACCTCAAGACAAATGCTGGGCATAGAAGCCACAGGGCATAAATATGCAAAGAAGTAAAAAGCTAACCTTTTCAAACAATAAGGCTTCCCTCTCACTTACCAACTTCACATTTCCCTGTATGGCCCCATAAGATGACTGGTTAGCCAGAGACAGGTAAGATTCCTCAAGGGAGGAACAACCTAAGACAGGCACAGTCGCAGGGGGACCATCAGGTGAGAAATTGGGGATCAACAGAGGTGAGGCTTAGAACCTCCCCCCTCATGTTCTGAGAGAAATCTTCTGCATACGTGGATGTTTTATTGCCCTGGTCTAGCTTGGATTAACACATAGTCTACAGGCACACACCTGATCATCTACATGTGCTCTCTTACAACACTAAACTATGTTTTCTACCTTTATCTTGTATCTACCTACCACTTCAGCATTTTATTAAAAATAATAATAATAAAGAGAGAAATGTGGTATCCACATATAAATCAAGTATAAAAACCAAATGAGTATTCATATTCGAACTGACTGTTTATAGTTCATAATGCATGAGCAAAACCGAAAGTTTCTGTGATGACTGCCCTTGTACTGTTCACTGTGTAACTTATTCATTATGTAAGAATTTGTTCTCCATGTAAGAACTTGTTTGTTATGCCTCAGAAGATTGGAGACTGACGAAAATTAGGCTTGGGATGGATTAATGATTGTGCATTGAGCACTGACTCCCCTATACAGAATTTTATTGTCGTTAACAACCATTTGATCAATAAATATGAGAGATGCCCTCACAAAAAAAAAAAAAAAAAAAAAAAAAAAAAAGGACAGACTTCCAATGGTAAAATAAATAAGTAACCGGGAAGTAATGTATAGCATAAGGAATATAGTCAAGATATTGTAACAGCTTGGTAGGGTGATAGCTGGAACCTAGAATTATGTATATAAATGTTTTACCACTGTGTTGTACACTTGAAACTAATGTAATGTAATACTGTGCGTCAACTACCCTTCAATAAAAAATAATTATTTAAAAAAAAAAAAAAAAAGAAAATGTTTGAATACTTCATAACTACCAGTTTCTGTATTTTATCTCTGCACAAAATCGAACTCTTCCCCTGGCAGACCTTAATTCTGTTCTTCCAACAAGGAGCAGCTGCTTGAGGTGGCATGAGTCAGTGGCTCCTCTCTGGGTCTTTCTTTCTTTCCTTGTCACTTATGTTTTTCATGAAACTCAATAGATAAAGCAAAGTGTTCTGAAAGGTTTTAGACAGATGTGAGGAGGTGACAGTGGCTAGTACCTTCCAAACATTTGTACCATCATATCTTAAGAGAGAAGCCAAACACTATGGCAGGTGGACACCTGAATAAGACAAATTAATTTCCCTCCCAATCATTTTTTCAAGGTTAGCCTTGTTCTAGCAACTAGGAAGATTCTAAATGTGTGTCCCAGAGACATTATAAAAAAGGGTGGGAAGAGAATTTTGTGTGTTGTTGCTAAAAACACAAAAGGGAAATATCAGTACACAACTACTGCTCATAATATGCACCCAACACTATGTATAATCATTAAACCTCTACAACAAGCCTGTGAAGTATGTATAATTATTTTTGTATTGTTCAGAAAGGAGAACTGAGGTTCAGAGAGGTGAATTTACTTGTTTGATATCACGTAGCTCCAAAGTAATGGAGCCAGAACTCTTTCACAGTTATGCCTGATCCCAAAACGGATAGAAATTCTTAAATACTATACTATACAGCATCACTGGAAGTGAAAGATGCGCAAAGTGAAGAGTATTCACTGGGTTCCAAGAAGTTGGCTGGCTCCTTGGACCACATAAAGGGGCTTTCTTATATGTCCCTGTGTTTGTCCAGACTAATTTGCAAGAAATAAAACCTACTACCACAGCAAAATAAAAAAGCTTGAATTAGCTAGGACCAGTGTACGTGTGAAGTTGAGCTCTAGCAAGTGGAATGAAAGACTCATTGTCTGTGTTATCTCTATGTCTTCCTCTCTCTGCTTCTGTGTTGGTGTCATTCGTTCCTACCAATGATGGGCTTTACCCAAAACAAAAAGAGCATGGCCATGGGCAGATCCAAAGTCACATTCCTAGAGAATCATTTTCTATGAGGAAAGCACCGTTGCTCTACCATGTCCACTCAGCAAAGTCCTTGTGAAGGCTCTGGTTGCTGAATAGATCATCCACCCCTTGGGCACATCACTGTGATCACCCACACCAGAATCATGTGGTTACAAAGGATGCCCTAAGATATAGGTGGGCGGTGGTGGTCACAAATAGAGGGAAAATGCAGGCAGCTAGTTATGCTCTGGAAGGTAGTGACAACATTAGGGATGAGTTGATGGCCCATTTAAATTTGCAGCTTCCTGTCATGTTTTCTTCCATCCTAAACCAGCTCAGGTTTCTGTATCTGATGGAAGAAAGTTCCAGTTATGGTGGATTTTACCCTAGCATTGTTTGTCAGTAAGGGCAACATGGTGAAGCAGAAAGGGGTCTGAGTTGGAGGCAGAGAAACTTGAGTGTAACTGTCATCTTTTCTGCTCACTTGCTGGGTGGCCTTGGATAAGTCACTTCACTTCTTTAAGTCTTCAATTTTTTCATTGGTTAAATAAAGATGAGAATACCTATGTACACACTTGTTAGAAGGATTGAGTGAGATAATTACATAAAATACCAGATAGAGTGATACATAGTTGGTGCACAACAAAGCAAAGCTTCTATCAATTAATCCCACAAATATTTACTGAACATGTAATACATTGCAAGCACAGTGCTAGGTATTAGGCATCATGGATCAAGCAAGAAAAACAATGTTTTCGTACTCTTGGACCTTCTAGCAGTGGGCTGGTGGGGAGGAAATAGAAAAGGAAACAAAATAATTTCATGGTGCTAAGTGCTTTGAAAACACAAAATGATTTCTATGCTTGTATTTACTAGTAGTATAAAAACCCTCCTGTTTAACACCCCTTTATCTATTTGTTGGGATTCAATCTCAAAGACAGTTCAGTAATTACATTAATTTGAGTTTGGAAAGACATTGAACTATTGGCTCTTAAAGTGACATGATGATGAAGGAGAGAGGAAAGGAAAGACTTTGGTGGGAGGAAAATCCTGATGCTGTCCTATGGGATATCCAGGTGTCAATTTGTTAATCATTGCCTGGTGGGCTTCAGAATCATGTGGGGAGACTTTAAAAGACATAGACTACTGGTTCCCATCCTGAAATATTCAAATTCTAAAGGTCTGTTTTGTTTTGTTTCGAAGTTCTGTGCTAATGCTTATGGGCAGTCAGACATGGGCTGCTTGTCAGCCAGCCTATAAATTCTGTTAGCCACTGAGGTAGAGAATACAGGGCTGTGCCTGTTATTCTGCTATAGCCACTATGTTTATTTTTCTGGTTTCTAGGATATTGGCCCTGGCTGCCCCTCAAGGAGTTTTCAGTATAGGAAGAGATATAAATGAAGGTCCTGTGGGTATATAAAGCAGGAACTGATTTAGTCTCTGGCAGTCAGGGAAAACTTTCTGGAAGGGAAAAATTCTGGATGAGTTAGAATTTAATGCCATTGCATTAATAGGACACACAAAAGAGAGTGGATTAAAATAAGTAGAAATTAATTTCTCTCATATAAAAGTATTGAAAGTAATCCCATGCTAGTATTAGACTCCTCTCCTGTTTTTCTACAGTCCTCAACATGAGACCTATGTGGTCCAATATGGTTGCTCAGATTCCAGCCATCACATCTATATTCCTGACTGAGAAAGGACAAAGGGGCAAAGAAGGGCATAACTTCTTTCTTTAAGGGTACTTTTCCAGAAGTTCCCCTTAAGTCTTAAGTCTCCCTTTCTAGGCCCTCTTTGGCAAGAAGGGACACACCATGCAGCACTTTTCTCTCCATAACTCTGTTCATTATCTTTCATATTGTGACCCAGACTCCACCTAGAACAAACTACCTGCCCTAGCCATTCAGTGCTCAGATCTAAAAGATCTCTAAAATGACATCAAAACCCATCATGTCACCGGAATAATGGCTGCTCAGAGATACCCTCTTCTTTCTGGTTGGTAAGAGAACTCACTCTGAAATCTCGTCATTGAACTAGGACAAATCACTGAAACCAATTTGGAAAAAACTACAATTCTAACCCTTTCATATGATTAATTATGGCACATCTGCCTGAAGCAATATTGTGCAAAAATGAAAAGTGATCAGTTATGAAGCTGTAGAGTATGAAAAACAGCTCATATAAAATGTTAAGGAAATGCACAGCTATGTATATGCAAAATTGGGCATATGTTATGATTGTAATTATGTGAAAAAGGTGTGTATATATGGAGAACTATTAGAAGATCATAAAATAAAAATAATTACTGGATGGATTAAAGGCTTTTTCTTCTCTGAAGAAATACTATATTGTTATATTGTTTTTATAGCAAATAAAATTTGAAATGTCTTGCAAACTTCACTTGTTGACAAAAGCAGGAAGGAGTGCTTAAGAATCACCTGAGCAGCTTATTAAAAATGCAATTTCCAGACTCTAGTCATAGAGATTGTGATTCTATTAATTTAAGTCTGAAGAATGCTTCAGTTTTAACAAGCACCCCAGGCCATTCTGTTGGAAGTGGTGCACCGACCATATTTTAAAAACACTGCCAATAGCTAGTGTCTCAGAAACACCTAAAACGTATAGAGTTGGGACATTATCTGTGCCAAAAGCTGTCCAGCTTTCAGTTGGGCTAAAGATTATGGCCAGTATTCCTCTACTGTTGTTCAGGAAATGGTAGGAAACTTTAAAACAAAGACTCTATAGTAAAACAAAAATGTTTTCTCTATATAAAGTGAAATACCTCTAAAGGGTACAGCTTTGATTATTTTTCTTTTAGTCTCCCATCTAAAGTTGAGGCTGTCTGATAAAAGCATCTCAGGTATTAAGAGTTGCATATCTCCAATTCTCTTACAGTCCCCACACATCCTGTAACTTCTCTATGCCTTTCTAATAGGCCCAACCCAAGCTCAGCTATAATCTGCCTTTGTGAGTGAAGTGTCATCATTTCAAACGCTACCTGGATAGTACAGTCGGCAATAAGCCAGCCCTCTGGGTGATTCTATACTCATTTTATTCATTGAGGTGACCAGCCTGCCTTGGTTTGCCTAGGAATTTTTCAGTGTCAGCAGTGCAAGTCCTGGGATTCCCTGCCCCTAAGACTGGGCAAAGTGGGACAGTTGGTCACCCTACACCTTTCCATTGCCTATGACCTATGTGATTGCATACAGCTTAAAGACATTCTCTAGGATGGGATTGTCAGCCTCACAGATAATGTCCCAGGGAGCACAGGCAAAAACTTAAGATGCTGTCAGTAATTTTTAGAAATAAAAGATTTCCCTGAAGTGGTTTCAGAGAAGGAGCCAGAGATCTTAGGATGCAGCAAACCCCTACATTCTCACTTTTCCTATAAGCCTTCATCACATGGTAAAAAGTTCACTAGAGATTTGTGTATGTTAAACTCATCAGGAAGGGGACAGGTAAGATTGGGTTAAGCAGAATGCCAAATGTAGAGATAAAGGGTAAATCTGTCTGGAAGATGTGGAATTTGTCAAGTAGAATTAGAAAGTAGCTCTTTCTACTTCTGTTTTCAGAAAAAATAGTTTTGTTCTGAAGCCTTTGGAATTTCTCTAAACTCCTAAGCAGTAAGATGATTCAGAAAGCTAAAAAAAGGAAGTGCTTCAGCAGTCTGTTTCAAAATGTAGGAGAGAAATTTTTCAGAATTACCTTGCCCACATCAAAATTATACTTCAAAATATTGCAAGTAGTGTAAAGAATCCCCAGATTTTTATTTCAAAATCAGTACCAAGCTACAACTTCCAAAAGTAGCTTATACTCTTGGCTGATGAATAATCCTACTGACAGCTGGTTTATACTATGAAAAATAGATTTCTATGGGAATTCAGCAGTTTTGCCCACTTAACTTCTCAGGTGCAATATCAACTTTCATTAAAAAATCCAGTGTAGCAAATAACAGCAACCTACAAAAACTGTAAATTTCAGGTCTTCAATCCTTTAAGGCCATCAGATACTTCATGCAGAAAAAAAACAATTTAGCCACTGCCTTCTCTCAGTAAAGGATTTAAGGTGATTAATTCAGAAAGCCATATGTGAAGTCAACAATTGATAACTGAAGCCACCAGCTGTAACTGTATTAGCATTTTACAAAGTAGATTCTGTGAGATGTTATTACTAAACATTGTCTCAAGTTCAATAAGTTTGGGGGGGACAGAGATAAAAAGAGTTCATGTTTCTCCACTTCCAGGCTTTTGAGAACCTTCAACAGTGATGGTGGGCACTCACTTGCTCCCAGCTGGGGGCATGGCATGTTTCCGAAATTTATTTGACCAAAGGTTGTCAGAATATATAAAGGCTTGGGTTCTAACTAATACACTTAGAGAAACACTGCTTTTGTCTTTCTAAATTTGATAACTCAGCTACTTGAGAGTTGGAACTAAATCTATTTTCAGTCTATTTGCACTGAAAACAGTTTTATTTGCAAGTAACCAATGTAGCTTTGTCCAAAGCAGGTAACAATTGACATGCTAAACATATTGACATTTCAACACACTGTTAAATGTGGCTATTCTCATTATATTATCGTCTCCAATTTATAATAAGAACAAACAAGGCAATGAGACATATTAGAAAGTGTGGTGGCTTCAAGCTTAGAGAATTTCATTTGATGACTTGGAGAGGAAAATGAATTAGTGCCATTTGGGCAGGGCTTTGTTTAGTCAGTAAATCTTTAATCAGAACTAACAGTGGTTTGAAAAGCTATAAATGAGCAGATGTGGACATTTGTGACTAAGCATGCTTATCTGCACTTGGTACTTTGCCACATAAGAGCTACCCATATTTCCCAGCCCAAATTATACTGTAGATCTGGAAACAACCTAACCTCCTGACTTCAGATCCCAGCACTGAGGAAGAGAAAGATGAAAAGAGTTTCCCAGCCTCAAAAGTCATAAGAAGAAGACTGGTGCAGGGCTATTCTCAAGACAGGTAGTTAGGAAACACTAAACTATGCTCTATATCATCCCACTGCGTTACACAGGGATTCCCCAACCAATTTGTCTATAAGAATAAGGTGTATGATCAAAACCTAGTTTAGTAACTAAGATGTTATTAAAACAAAATGGGGTAAAGTGAGTCAAACTGTCACGTATATTTTTCCTTCACGGTGTGGAAATCAAATGTGAAGACAACCGAATGTCATTTTAGTTGCAGTGTGAAGTTACATACCTGCTTTCCACCAAGAAATTCAAATTTTTCTCTTTAACCACATTGAAATGACATTACACAGAGTAATAAAGTACATAAATAATTAAAATAAAGTTTTTATTGGTAAAAGGAAATATTAAGTACAATTGAGTATTGTGTGGATGAAATGTATTACATTAACAACCTTGGCTTAATGAACAAACAGATTTAATACAATAAGCTGGAAGCTTAGAACAGGTTTCCATACACAGTTTTCATGCACTTTTAAGTAATAATATTTCAATTTACATATATTATACAGATCATTGAGGGAAAAGTATATTGGTTTGTGACTATTGCCAATCATCAGTTTATTTTGTGCCTCTTTTACCAAGATTGCAATTCTGGTGGTCCTGATCCTGTTCTAGTAGGTTCTCCCCATCCATTATCCGGTCACTTACTAAGAGGTCATACTATAAATAGGATTTTTTTCTCATTGTGACTTAAAGAAATTCCACGTGCTCTTACATGAACTCCATACTTTTAAAGACAGCAGCCTGTACCAAATCTAGAAGAGTTCTTCCATTTTGGAGAGTGCTTAAGCCACATGTACACATATGTAAAAAGTGTGGAAATGATATCGGAATATATGCACTAACATTTTTGTTGATACAGTTTTAAGTCTCATTTAAGTCTTTTGTTGTAAGTTTTAAGTCTCAATGGTATCTCATCTGTGCAATTCTAGATACCATTAATTAAAAATAAACATCTGCATGTGGTACGGACACCATCCTCATTTAAGTAGTACTCATTTTGCTTATTTCTATTCCCCAAACAGGAAACATCCAACAAGAACAATTTTATCTGTGTTTATTTAATTATGGCAAATGTAGAACAATGCAAACCAAATGGAAAAAGATGATGAAAATATTTAGGAACAGAAATGACTAATTTAGCTGAAGGAGATATCCAGGTGCCATTAAAATGCATCTGCAACTTGTAATCGATTTTTAGTGTAAATTTAGTAACTGAATCCCAATTCACTACTAAAACTTATCAAAGTGTTTTCAAACTGTTACATAAAAACTGACAATATCCATAAGTATTACATAAACACCAAACAAAAATCACATAAGAAAAAAATAATAAATGTATCAAGATGAAATAAAAATCACACTTGTCCTGACAGATATGAACTCCCTTTCCCTTCACATGTAATTGTAGGGATTTGTTATTCTCCACATAATGATAATATATGTTCGTGCACATTTCAGCCATAAAAATAAACTACTTCATTTATCTTAAATATTCCTACAATGAAACATCAGGACTCCAGTTTCACTAATCAAAATTTTATGAAGGTGTAAATTGCATTTGGTTTTGACACCTCAAATCATGGCTGAAAATTTAACAAAGCATTCTAGGCTTTTTTTTCTCACACCAACTGACCCAGATACATTTTAAGAAATGTTTATTTTCTGTGCATATTTGTTTTAAAATTATAGATTCCTGAGCACTTTTTCTTCTTCCTCCTCATCACTGTCAGTGACATTGACTTGCTGGATGCGAGAGGGAGTTGATGTGGGGGCTGTGAAGACGTTCTCAAAAGCTCCAACATCCAGCTGAGGCCTGAGATTTAAGTATTCTTCCCCACCATGGCTGTGACTGTTACAGTAAGAGGTCCCATCCACGCTCTCACAACTCCGAGAATCTTTCCTGTGTGGGCGATCACCTGAGTAGTCTGTAAGACCATACTCTCTCTCTAAAGTTGAAAACGCAACCTCATGTTTTTGGCGTCTGTCTTCATAAGAACCAAGGCATTCTGGCACTGAACTTGGAAAATTTCCATAGCCAAAGGGAGGCCGACTAAAAGGGCACATGCTGTGGCAGAAAGACAAAAAAGGAATTAGATCACACCTTCCCACATGTTGCCTTGCATACAGACTAATTGAGCTAGTTTAATTGCATCCTTTCTGGGGACTGGAAAGTTCCCAAGATAACTTTCTGCAACTGTTTTCATCTGCTCTTTTACTACTGTTTAGTCCCAGCATAAATGGCCAAGTAAGCTTGCAACTAGAATACTCACCAGCTTGACTATCTGTTATCTGCCTTGGGCTTCGTACCTTTTGACAGCCTTAATTTTAAAAAATTGCTTATCTGGGCCTTTCTTTTATGACGTCTTACATCATATGAGATTTGGAAAGACATGTTGTGCTGTCCTAAAACTTGACACTTGGTAAGCAGTACAAAATTGTTCTTACTAGCATTTGAAAGAAAGCTTATGAAGGGAAAATGTATAATTGGGTTGAAATCTAGTGCTCCTCCTTTTTAATTAACACTCAATAATATATTAAATTAGAAACACTCTTACTATTAGAAAGATTTAGAACTGATATTAAACCGTGGCTTTACAGAGAATAAACTGCTGGTTGCCATAGGTGAGGTTGCCATAGGGGGTGGGGAAATAAGTGAAAGGGATAAAGAGGTACAAACATGCAATTATAAAATAAGTAAGTCACAGGGGTGAAAAGTACAGCATAGGGAATGTAGTTGTTGATACTGTAATAACTTTGTATGATGATAGATAGTAATTACACTTATCTTGGTGAGCATTTCGCAATGCATATAATTGTTGAGTCACTATGTTGTATACCTGAAACTAATACAATTTGCATGTCAACTATACTTCTTTTTTTTTTAAAAAATTATAAAAACTGTGGTTTTATAAAGAGCTCCTCCAAAAAAATTTTGGAGGGCAGAAATGTGAACAAGTGAAAAGGTTATTTTGCTGTTTTACAAACTAATTTTTCTTAAAGCAAATCTAAAAATTCTGCCATTCAAACCCATTTGTCTTTTTTTTCTCTTTTAAGTATCATTCTCACTTTCAAAGAACAGAACAGGAATCACAGGAAAAGGTATATAGGAAAGTTCAATCAAAAGTTTCCTGGGCTCACGGACTCCACCTAGTGACATACACCCAATAACCACGCTCGGGCAAAACCCATGGCAAGCTGAGTCTTCACATTCACGCTCTCACACTTAGAAAATAAAAGGTTAACTTTGTTTCCTTCCCTTTAAAACACAGGCATGGAAGGCATACTAGACTAGAATCTCAAACTCTTTGAAAATACAAGGTATGTCCAGTGGTTTTGCTGTCCCATCTCCACATTTCCAAGTGCCTGAGGCCCTGCCCATGTTAAATTTCAGAAATATGAGGCAAAGTTTCTAAAATGTTTCAGGTTTCCATTCCTACTGCCACATCCTCATTCAGGAATTTTTAACTTAATACATATATCCTGAATGCAGTCTCCTTCCAGCTAGTATGACTTTGCTCCTGTAGCTCTTCCACCTTCACATCTCACCACCCAGGGAATTACAGATACTTCAAGGGGGTGCTCAAATCTACCTTCTCCACAAAGCCTTCACTTCAGCTAGAAATAGTTCACCCAACTCTTTTTTTCAGGATTCGATGTAGGCAAAATATTATGCAATGCTTAGTGTAGAATTTAATAATAAAAAAGATCTAAAATTTAGGTACATTCTACACATGTGCTAAAGCCTATAATACAAACATCAAATGGCTATACTGGTGTGGCAAAAACAAGTTAGTGTTAAATACAGAGAACAAAAAGATCAGTTAAGACAAGGATAATTCTAGAAGGTTGCATAGATGAAAATAACTATTAAATATCCCGGTATAGTCGGAAAAGCATCAATCAGAATTATCAGAATAATAATATTAGCCATGAGGCTGTCAAAGATAAGAAGCCCGAGGCAGATAACAGAGTCAACCTGGTGAGTATTCTAGTCCAAGCCAGGAGACAGAAAGAGAAGCTAGACTTCTCAGAATGTACTTCCTATTATGATTTTCACTTTGAAACCATGTAATATTTTACATAATAAAATAAAATTTAATATTTTAAAAGGTAATCCCTAAAAATTGAAAGCTAATGAAAACAACTGAAGTTTATATCAAGTTGCAACTGCCTTAATTACACAAAGAGAAATTATATCAACATAATTTAAATCTGATATTTTTATTATACTTTTGTAGTAAGATATGCCCTAAGGAGAAAAAGAATCACAAATATATATTAATCTGCACTCAGTACTTTTATTGTTTGTGATATTGCTGCTTTGAAACTATTGATATAATTGTTTTGAAACTATACTCTCTTGTGTATTATGTACATATGCACACATGTTTAGCAGAAAAACAGTAGGATAAAGCACATAAGTATGTCATTATCATTAGAAAACAAGATTTTTAGGGGAAAAAGGTACTAGCATATAAAATCAAAGAACTCTATTTGAAACTCTACAATATTACATTCATTTTGGAAATATCAATATAAATTTATGATTATTAAAGAAATACACATTTTCTCATATTTTATACTGAAAAGGCCACTCTGTTAATTCAGTATCCCTATTTCCCAAATTATGATTTCTAAATAACCACATTCAATGAAAGGAACTTGGACTTCTACTTAAAATGGCTGATTCCAAGTCTGGTATAAGTACAAGTTGGGCCTAAGACATATTGTTCCAGAGGACAAAAAAACTATCAAAGATTAAGGACACAGGAGCCAGCCTGTAGCCAACTGGATAAAGAAAGAAAGATAATTTGAGCATCAAAAGATATAATAAATAATGACTGCAATGTAATGAAACATCCCAAATGTATAAAAATCTACTTGTTCATAATGATATTCCCAAAACAAAACAAGACTTATGTGTTTATCAAGAGTTTATTCTGCCCTTCCTGTATTTCAGAGTGACCAAATAGTTGATGAGGGCACATTTTGCTTCATAAAAGAATTCCAACTAATGAATGAAGAACCATAAAACCAGAAAATCACCATTTTGCAATCCCATTGGTCTACAACAATCATGATAGCCACGAAAATCATTACACTGGTATTTCTTAGCCTTAACTGACCATTAGAATCACCTGGGGAAACTTTTAAAGATACTGTTGCCCAGATTCTATCCCCAAGTCCCCCTAAGATTCTGATTTGTTTAGTCTGAGCTCTTCAAGTGATGCTACTGTACAGCCAAGAACTGAGAAATACTGTTTTAGGTTAAGGGCTGAACTTACAGTCACAGACTGACAGTACCTGAACCTACAGATCATTTTTAACAACACTAATAGGAAAGACTTTATATATTTCTTGATGTGATACAATAAAAGTACACCACACTGCCTGTGAGGTATCACTGCCCTCCACCAAAAAAAAACTGAACCTGATCTAATCAAGTTGCATGATCTATCATTTTACAGGAAAAATTGGTGATAGAGTGACATGTAAACTATATCCAAGGATGTGATAAGCCAAATTCAGGATGTGGATAATTTCTTGTTTCTTCAATAAATACATGACATTTAAAAAAAAATAAAAGAAGATAGAGTACAATTGAAGCAAATAAGAGGTTTAAGAGACATAATCACATTTGATGTGCATACCTTGATTACATCCTGTTTAATACAAACCAATTGTGAAGATAGTTTTGAGACAATGAAGGAAAATGAAACAGACTGGTTCTTGGATGATCATAGGAATTAATAACTTTTCAGGTATAAAAACGGGAGGAGGTCAATTTTTCAAGTCCTTAACTACTAAATATACATACCGATGTATTTGCAAATGAAATTTTATGATGTCTGTCTGTGATACACTTTAAAATACTTAAGACACTTCCCTCAAAAAAGTAGGGGAGATAAATGAATCAAGAATAGCTAAAATATTAGTAAGGATTGAAGCTGGGTGATGGGTACATGGAGATTCATTACACCATTCTGTTTTGCGTATGAAAATTTCTATAACAAAATGGCAAATAAGACAAAAATAAATACCACTCATGGTTTCTCTCACTTAGTAATATGCATATAAAATTCCTTCATGTCTTTTCATGGCTTGATATAATAGCTCTGTTCTTTTTAACAGTGAATAATATTCCACTGTTTATATGTACCACAGTTCATTTACTACTCACCTACTAGAGCAGCATCTAAGTTTTGGCAATCATGAGCTGCTAGAAACATCCATGTGGTTTTTGTGTGGACACAGTTTCCAACTCATTTGAGTAAATATCAAGGCATGTGAATGCTGGACCATATGGTAAGAATATTTTTCATTTTATAACCACCAAACTGTCTTCCAAAGTGGTTGTACCATTTTGCATTCCCACCAGCAATAAAAATCTTTGCATATGCGTAATTGCCATCTGTATATGTTCTTTGGTGAGGTGTCCAAGTCTTTCATTCATTTTTAATCAGGTTGTTCATTTGGTTATTATTGAGTTTTAAGAGTTATTTGTGTATTTTTGAATAACAGTCCTTGTTCAGATACATCTTTGCAAATATATTCTCTAAGTCTGTGGCTTGTGTTCTCATTCTTTTGATACTACATTGTTTGATACTGCAGCTTTGTGTTAAGTTTGAAATCAGGAATTGTAAGTCCTCCAAATTTGTTCTCCTTTTTCAAGATTGTTTTAAAACTCTTCCACTTACAATTCTATATAAATATTAGGACCAGGTTTTCTACTTCTGCAAAGAAGCCATTTGTATTTTGAGAGGGATTGAATTTATTCTGTAAATCACTTTGTGAGGTATTGTCATCTTAACAATATTAAGTCTTCCAATGCATGAACACAGATTACTTTCCATTTATTTAAGTCTCCCTTAATTTCTTTCATCAATGTTTTTTAGTTTTCAGTTTACAAGTCTTGCACCTCCTTGATTAGATTTATTCCTAACTACTTGACTCTGTGTTATTGTAAATGGAATTGTTTTCTCAATTTTCTTTTTGGGTTGTTCATTGCTAGTTTATAGAAACACACATGATTTTTTGTATATTGATCTTAAACCCTGCAACTTTAATGACTTCATTCATTGTGCTAATAAATTTTTGTGGAGTCTTAAGGATTTTCTATATATAAGATTTTCCATATGTAAAACCGTGTGCAAATAGAGGTAATTTTGGATTTTGGATATATTTATTTTTCTTGCCTAATTTCCTTGGCTAGAACTTCTACTACAATGTTGAATAGCGTAGTGAAGGTGGATATCCTTGTCTCGTTCTCAGTCGTAAGGGGAAAGCTTTTGGTCCTTCATCATTGAGTATGATATTAACTGTGGGTTTTGATTAAATGCCTTTATCATTGAGAAAGTTCCTTCTATTCCTAGTTTGCCAAGTAAGTTTTAAAATCAGGAGTTGATTTTTATTATGAAAAGGTGTTGGATTTTTATCAAACACTTTTTCTGCATCAGTTGAGATGACAGGTGGTTTTGTTTCTTCATTCGATTGATGAAGTATATTACACCGATTGATTTTCAGATGTTGAAACATATTCACATTCGTAGCATAAACCCACTTGTTCTGGTGTATAATCCTTTTAATATGCTGTTGGATTCAGTATGCTAGTATTTTGTTGAGTATATTTTACATCTATGTTTATAAGATATATTGGTCCATAATTTTCCTTCTTGTGACATATTTTTGTCTGGCTTTGGCAACAGAGAAATGCTGGCCTTAGAAGTGTTCCCTCTCATATTTTTTGGTAGAGTTTGAGAAAGATTGATACTAATTCCTCATTAAATGTTTGGTAGAATTGCATTTAGTCTGGAGCTTTCCTTTGTTGGGAGATTTTTGATACTGATTCAGGTCTGTTCAGATTTTCTAGTTCTTCTGACTCAGCTTTGGTTATTAACCCGTGTGTCCTTTTTCTTTTTTTTGATTGACATGTTATTTAATGAAAAAACATACATTAACAATAACCTAGAACACACTGGAGGGAAAAATTAAGAGTTTAATTTTTCTTTTTACATGAGGAATCAGAGATATAGTACAATAGCATTAAAATCTCTAGATATAATTTGATCTGAAAAAGAGAGATGGGGGAAAAATCAAGGAACCAAAAAACTGAGCTGAGGTAACTATGAGCTATTTTCTCTTCATGATAAATACAAATGGGGTTAACTTTCCTGAATTTTTTTTTGAAGATTAAAAAAAAATTTTTATTATGGTATCACTAATATACAATCATATGACCAACACTGTGTTTACTAGATACTCCCATTATCAAGTCTGTAACACATACCCCATTACAGTCGCTGTCCATTAGCATAGTAAGATGCTACAGAGCCAATACTTGTCTTCTCTGTGCTATACTGCCTTCCCCATGCGCCCCCCTGCCCCCACATTATGTGTGCTGATTATAATGCCACTTAATCCCCTTATCCCTCCCTTCCCACCCACCCTCCCCAGTCCCATTCCCTTTGGTAACTGTTAGTCCATTCTTGGGTTCTGTGTGTCTGCTGCTGTTTTGTTCCTTCAGTTTTTGCTTTGTTGTTATACTCCACAGATGGGTGAAATCATTTGGTACTTGTCTTTCTTCACCTGGCTTATTTCACTGAGCATAATACCCTCTAGCTCCACCCATGTTGTTGCAAATTGTAGGATTTGTTTTCTTCTTATGGCTGAATAATATTTCATTTTGTATATGTACCACCCCTTCTTTATCCATTCATCTACTGATGGACACTTAGGTTGCTTCCATATCTTGGCTGTTGTAAATAGTGCTGCAATAAACATAGGGGTACATATGTCTTTTTGAATCTGGGATTCTGTATTCTTAGGGTAAATTCCTAGGAGTGGAATTCCTGGGTCAAATGGTATTTCTATTTTGACTTTTTTGAGGAACCTCCATATTGCTTTCCACAATGGTTGAACTAATTTACATTTCCACCAGCAGTGTAGGAGGGTTCCCCTTTCTCTGCATCCTCACCAGCATTTGCTGTTGTTTGTCTTTTGCATGTTGGCCATCCTAACTGGTCTGAGTTGGTATCTCATTGTGGTTTTAATTTGCATTTCTCTGATGATTACTGATGTGGAGCATCTTTTCATGTGCCTGTTGGCCATCTGAATTTCTTCTTTGGAGAACTGTCTGTTCAGATCCTCTGCCCATTTTTTAATCGTGTTATTTGCTTTTTAGTTGTTGAGGTGCATGAGCTCTTTATATATTTGGATGTCAACCCCTTATTGGTCATTTATGAATATATTCTCCTATACCATAGGATGCCTTTTTGTTCTAGCGATTGTGTCCTTTGCTGTACAGAAGCTTTTTAGTTTGATATGGTCCCACTTGTTCATTTTTGCTTTTGTTTCCCTTGCCCAGGGAGATATGTTCATGAAAAAGGTGCTCATGAGTATATTCAAGAGAGTTTTGCCTATGTTTTCTTCTAAGAGTTTTATGGTTTCATGACTTATATTCAGGTCTTTGATCCATTTTGAGTTTACTTTTGTGTATGGAGTTAGACAGTAATCCAGTTTCATTCTCTTACACGTAGCTGGCCAGTTTTGAGAGCACCAGCTGTTGAAGAGGCTGTGATTTTCCCATTGTATATCCATGACTCCTTTATCATATATTAGTTGACCATATGTGCCTGGGTTAATATCTGGACTCTCTATTCTCTTCCATTGGTCTATGGGTCTGTTCTTGTTCCAGTACCAAATTGTCTTAATTTCTGTGGCTTTGTAGTAGACCTTGAAGTTGGGGAGCATAATTCCCCCTGCTTTATTCTTCCTTCTAAGGATTGCTTTGGCTATTTGGGGTCTTTTGTGGTTCCATACGAATTTTAGAACTATTTGTTCCAGTTCGTTAGTCAGTATTTTGATAGGGACTGAATTGAATCTGTAGATTGCTTTAGGCAGAATAGCCTTTTTGACAATATTAATCCTTCCTACCCAAGAGCATGGGATGAATTTCCATTTATTAGTGTCCTCTTTAATTTCTCTCAAGAGTATCTTATAGTTTTCAGGGTATAGGTCTTTCACTTCTTTGGTTAGGCTTATTTCCAGGTATTGTATTCTTTTTTGATGCAATTGTGAATGGAATTGTTTTCCTGATTTCTCTTTCTGCTAGTTCATCATTAGTGTATAGGAAAGCAACAGATTTCTGTGTATTAATTTTGTATCCTGCAACATTGCTGAATTCAGATATTAGTTCTAGTAGTTTTGGAGTGGATTCTTTAGGGTTTTTTATGTACAATAAATAACATGTCATCTGCAAACAGTGACAGTTTGACTTCTTCCCTACCAATCTGGATGCCTTTTATTTCTTTGTGTTGTCTGATTGCCATGGCTAGGACCTCCAGTACTATGTTGAATAAAAGTGGGGAGAGTTGGCATCCTTGTCTTGTTACCGAACTTGAAGAAAAAGCTTTCAGCTTTTCGCTGTTAAGTATGATGTTTGCTGTGGGTTTGTCATATATGGCCTTTATTATGTTGAAGTACTTGCCCTCTATACCCATTTTGTTGAAGAGTTTTTATAATGAATATATGTTGAATTTTGTCAAATGCTTTTTCAGCATCTATGGAGATGATCATGTGATTTTTGTCCTTTTTATTGATTTAGTGGATGATGTTGAGGGATTTTCGAATGTTGTACCATCCTTCCATCCCTGGGATGAATCCCACTTGATCATGATGTATGATTCTCTTGAGGTATTTTTGAATTCAGTTTGCTGAATTTTTGAATTCAGTATTTTGTTGAGTATTTTTGCATCTATGTTCGTTCATCAGGGATATTGGTCTGTAATTTTCTTTTTTTGTGGTGTCTGCCTGGTTTTGGTATTACAGTGATGCTGGCCTTATAGAATGAATTTGGAAGTATTCCCTCCTCTTCTATTTTTTGGAAAACTTCAAAGAGAATGGGTATTACATCTTCTCTAAATGTCTGATAAAATTCAGTGGTGAAGCCATCTGGTCCAGGCATTTTGTTCTTGGGTCGTTTTTTGATTACTGATTCAATTTCATTGCTGATAGTTGGTCTCTACAGATTTTCTGTTTCTTTATGGGTCAGTCTTGGAAGGTTGTATTTTTCTAGAAAGTTGTGCATTTCTTCTAGGTTATCCAGTTTGTTAGCATATAATTTCTCATAGTATTCTCTAATAATTCTTTGTATTTCTGTGGTGTCTGTAGTGATTTTTCCTTTCTCATTTCTGGTTCTGTTTATGTGCAAAGATTCTCTTTTTTCTTGATAAGTCTGGCTAGGTTTATCTTATCTTTTTTTTTCTCAAAGAACCAGCTCTTAGTTTTATTAGTTTTTTTTATTGTTTTATTCTTCTCTATTTTATTTATTTCTTCTCTGATCTTTATTGTCCCTTCTTCTACTGACTTTGGGACTCATTTGTTGTTCTTTTTCCAGTTTCATTAATTGTGAATTTAGACTGTTCATTTAGGATTATTCTTCCTTCTTTAAGTAGTCCTGGATTGCTATATGCTTTCCTCTTAGAACTGTCTTTACTACATCCCACAGAAGTTGGGGTGTTGTGCTGTTGTTTTCCTTTGTCTCCATATATTGCTTGATCTCCATTTTAATTTGGTCATTGATCCATTGATTATTTAGGAGGATGTCATTAAGCCTCCATGTATTTGTGAGCCTTTTTGTTTTCTTCATAAAATTTATTTCTAATTTTACACCTTTGTGATCTAAGAAGTTGGCTGGTACAATTTCAATCTTTTTGAATTTGGTGAGGCTCTTTTTGTGGTCTAGTATTTGGTCTATTCTGGAGAATGTCCCATGGACACTTGAGAAGAATGTGTATCCTGCTGCTTTTGGATGGAGTGTTCTATAGATGTCTATTAGGTTCATCTGTTCTAATGTGTTGTTCAGTGCCTTTCTGTCCTTACTTATTTTCTGTCTGGTTGATCTGTCCTTTGGAGTGAGTGGTGTGTTGAAGGCTCCAAAAGTGAATGCATTGCATTCTATTTCCCTTTTTAATTCTTTTAGTATTTGTTTCATGTATGTCAGTGCGCCTGTGTTGGGTGCATAGATATTTATAATGGTTATATCCTCTTGTTGGACTGACCCCTTTATCATTATCTAATGTCCTTCTTTGTCTTTTGCAAGTTTTTTTGTCTTTAAGTGTATTTTGTTGGATACAAGTACTGTAACACCTTTTTTTTTCTCCCTATTGTTTGCATGAAATATCTTTTTCCATCTGTTCACTTGTAGTCTGTGTATGTCTTTGGGTTTGAGGTGAGTCTCTTGTAGGCAGCATATAGATGGGTCTTGCTTTTTTATCCAGTCTGTAACTCTGTCTTTTGATTGGTGCATTCAGTCAATTTACATTTAGGGTGATTATCGATAGATATGTACTTATTGCCATTGCTGGCTTTGGATTTGTGGCCACCAAATGTTCAAGGGCAGCTTCTTTACTATCTAACAGTCTAATTTAAGTCACTTACTATGCTATTATGAACACAGTCTTATGATTCTTTTCTCCCTTCTTTTTCTTCTTCCTCCATTCTTTATATTTTAGGTGTCATATTCTGTACTCTTTGTGTATCCCTTGACTGCCTTTGTAGTTAGCTGATTTAATTTTGCATTTGGTTGGTATTTAGTTGGTCTACTTCCTTTGCTGTGGCTTTTTTTTCTCTGACAACTATTTAGCCTTAGGCACACTTCCATATAGAGCAGAGATGGTTTGTGGGAGGTAAATTCCCTCCACTTTTACTTATCTGGGAATTGTTTAATCCCTTCCTCAAATTTAAATGATAATCTTGCTGGGTAGAGTGTTCTTGGTTCGAGGCCCTTCTGTTTCATTGCACTGAATATATCATGCCATTCCCTTCTGGCCTGTATGGTTTCTGCTGATAAGTCTGATGATAGCCTGATGGGTTTTCCTTTATAGGTGATCTTTTTTCTCCCTCTGGCTTCTTTTAATACTCTGTCCTTCTCTTTAATTTTTGCCATTTTAATTATTATATTTCTTGGTGTTTTCCTCCTTGGGTCCCTTATGTTGAGAGATCTGTGTACTTCCATGGTCTGAGAGATTATTTCCTTCCCCAGATTGGGGAAATTTTCAGGAATTATTTCTTCAAAGACACTTCCTATCCCATTTTCTCTCTCTTCTTCTGGCCACTATAATGCAAATATTGTTTCATTTGGATTGGTCACACAGTTCTCTTAATATTCTTTCATTCCTACAGCTCCTTTTTCCTTTCTCTGCCTCAGCTTCTCTGTATTCCTGTTCTCTGATTTCTATTCCATTAACAGTCTCCTCCACCTCATCTAATCTGCTTTTAAATCCCTCTATTGTTTCATTTCTGTTATCTCCCTCCTGAATTCATCCCTTAGCTCTTGAATATTTTTCTGTAGCTCCATCAGCATGCTTACGACTTTTACTTTGAATTCTTTTTCAGGAAGATTGTTGATTTCAGTCTCACCAAGCCCTCTTTCTGGTGTTTGATGGATTTGGGATTGAACAAGGATCTTCTGCCTTTTCATAGTCCTGGAGTCATGGGAGTGGGCATGGGCAAGTGGCACGGGTGTCTGCTGGGAGGACAAAGTCCCTTTCTGCTTGCCAGTCACCATGTCTGTCTTAGCTATCTGTGTCTCAGCTGTTAACTGCATGCACAGAGAAGCCTCTGTGTCTGAGCTGCTTAGCTGCAAGCAGGGAGAAGCCTCTGCATTAAGCTGTGTAGTTGCTGCAGGTGGGGCTGCCCTCTGGCTCGTCTGCAGCAATGGTGGGGACAGCTGGTTTGTGCACAGGTGTTGGTTCAGAGAAAGGAACAGCAGGCTGCTTAAGGAACAGGGGCCTTGGGACTGTGTTGCCAACCAGGGGGATAAGGTGCCTGAAGCTCCTGAAAGTTCCCAGCCTGCTGGCTGAGTGTGCCAAGACGATTTTTTCCACCTGTTCCTTCTCCTAAACCCTTGCCCCTTTGGCAGCCCTCTGATTGTTGAGAGGTCCCTTAAAGTGCCTGCTTTTCTTTTGTCCTAGGGCAGCCGATTGTGGGAACCTATTCGCAGTCTTAGTCTCAGATTTTGCTTTTTCAGCCCTTCTAATCTCCAGAGCACCATGCAATGTGGGTCTGTGCTCCTGGGGTAGATTTCTAGGGCTGGATATTTAGCAGTCCTTTGCTTCCACTCCCTCCCCGCTCTGATCCTTTTCCTCCTGCCATTGAGCTGGGGTGAGGGGAGTGCTCAGGTCCCACCAGGTTGCAGCTTGTTACCTTACCCTTTTCCATGAAATGTTGACTTCTCGCAGATGTAGACTGGTTGGTGTGCTGTTACTTCTGGTCACTCTTTTAGGAATAGTTGTATTTGCTGTATTTTCAAAATATGTGTGGTTTTGGGAGGAAATTTCTGCCACACTACTCATGCTGCCATCTTTCCCATCCCTCCATATGTGCTCATTTTTATCTAGGTTATCTAACTTGCTATTCATTGTATTATCCTATAGTTTTTATTTCTGTAAGATTGATAGTAATGTACTCAATTTCATATCTGATGTTAGTAATTTACATCTCTCTTTTTTCTTAGTCTTGGTACAAGTTTGTCAATTTTGTTGACCTTTTCAAAAAGCCAGCTTTTGTTGACTTTCTTTTCTTTAATTCATTTACCTCCCTGTTTTTCTATTATTTTATTTATTTCTACTACAATCTTTATTATTTCCTTTCTTCTGCCAGCTTAGGGTTTTGTTTGCTCTTCTTTTTCTAGTTACTTAAGGTGTAAAGTTAGATTGTTGATTTGAGATCTTTCTTTTTAAAATGTAGGCCATTGTGCCTATAAATTTCTCTATCAGCACTGCTTTCACTATAAAATCACTTATGTTTTGGTATGTTGTGTTTTAATTTTCATTTGTCTTGAAGTATTTTCTAATTTCCTTTGTGTTATATTTTTGACTCATTGGTTGTTTAAGAGTGTATTGCTTAATTTCCATGTATTTTTAAATTTTCCAATTTTCATTCCATTGTTGATTACTAGTTTCATTCTATTATGGTTGGAGAAGAAACTTTGTATTATTTAAATCTTTAAAAATTTTTTTGAGACTTGTTTTGTGGTCTAATATATGGTCTATCCTACAGAATATACCAGGTACACTTAAGAATCTATATTCTGTTGTTAGTTACAAAGCCACACATATATGGCCAATTAATTTACAAAGAGCCAAGATTATACAGTGGGGAAAGGATAGTCTCCTCAATAAGTGGTGCTGGGAAAACTAGGCAACCACATGCAAAAGAATGAAACTGGACCCCTACCTTATACCATACACAAAAATCAACTCAAGTGAATAAAAAATTTGAACATAAGACCTGAAACCATAGAACTCCTAGAAGAAAACAGAGGCAGTCAGCTCCTTGACATCAGTCTTCTTGGCAATGATTTTTTTTGGATTTGACACCAAAAGCAAAGACAACAAAAGTAAAGTGGACCACATCAAAATAACAAGCTTCTGCACAGCAAAGGAAACCATCAACAAAATGAAAATGCAGCCTACAAAATGGGAGAAAATATGTACAGGTCATATATCTATCAGATACATATCCAAAATATATAAAGAACTCATACAACTCAATAGCAAAAAAGTTAATCAATTAAAAAAAGAACAGAGGATCTGAATAGACATTTTCCCAATGAATACATACAGACGGGCCAACAGATACATGAAAATTGCTCAACATCACTCATCATTAGGGAAATGCACATCAAAACACAATGAGATATCATCTCACACATGTTGAAATGGCTATTATCAAAAAGACAAGAAATAAATTGCTGGTTAGGATGTGGTGAAAAAGGAAGCCTTGTGTGCTGTTGGTAGGAATATAAATTGATGCAGCCACCATCGAAAATAATATGGAGGTTCCTCAAAAAATTAAAACTAGAACAACCATATGATTCACAAATTCCACTTCTGGTATTTATCCAAAGAAAAGAAATTCATTTACTTGAAAGAATATTTACACTACTATGCTTGTCACAACATTATTTACAATAGCCAATATATGGAAGTGACCTAAGTGTCCATCAATAGATTGAATGTATAAAGAAGATGTGGCATATATATACTCAGCCATAAAAAAAGAATGAAATCTTGTGATGTATGACAACATGGATGGACCTAGAGGGTAATATGCTAAGTGAAATAAGATGGAATCAAAAAATACCATATGATTTCATTTATATGTGGAGTCTAGTGAACAAAACAAATAAACAAAACAGAAATAGACTCATAAACACAGAAAACAAACTGGTGGTTGCCATAAAGAAGCAGGTAAAAGGATGGGCAAAAAAGGTGAAGGAGATAGAGAGGTACAAACTTCTCATTGTAAAGTAAATTAGTCATGGGATGAAAGTACAGCATAGGGAATATAGTCAATAATATTGTAATATCTTTATATATTGATGGATAATAACTACATTTCTCATGGTGAGCATTTAGTAATGTATATAATTGTTGAATCATTATGTTCCACACTTAAAACTAATATTATATTGAAATATCAACTATATATAAAAAATTTTAATGTGATATATACATACATATATGTGTGTATATATATATATATATATGTAAACACAATGGTATATTTGACCATAAAAAAGGAAGAAATCCTGCAACAACAAGGATGGACCTTGAGGACATTATGCTAAGTGAAGTAAGTCAGAGAAAGACAATTATTGTATGGTCTCATTATATGTGAAACTTTAAAAAAAAAATGAGCTCATAGATACAGAGAACAGGTTAGTGGCTGCCAAAGGCAGGGGGTGGGAGGTGGCAAAATGAGTGAAAGTAGTTAAAAGTTATAAACTTCCATTTATAAGACAAATCAATCCTGGGAACAGAAGGTACAACATAGCAACTACAGTTAATAATGCTGTATTATATACTTGAAAGTTACTAAGGAATTATATACTTGAAAGCTGCTAAGACTAAATCTTAAAAGTTCTCAGCACAAGAAAGAAAAATTTATGTTGTACAGCAGAAATCAGTATAATTGTATGTCAAATGTATCTCAATAAATAATCTTCAACTATTATTGTAGAACCTTTTCTCTACAATTATTAGTTTTTGCTTCATAAATTTTGGGGCCCTATTGTTACATACTAAATATATATGATTATAACTGCTGTATCTTCTTAATGCAGTGACTTTTATCAATATGTAATGCCCTTGTCTCTTGTTAACACTTTTTGACACTAAGTTTATTTTGTCTAAATTATTTAGCCTCCCCAGCTCTCTTCCGATACTATTTGCATGGAATGTCTTTTTCAATTTTTTTACTTTCAACCTATTTGTGTCTTTGGATTTTAATGGAGTCTTTTGCAGCTAGGATATATTTTGATTATATCTCTGCCCTTTAATTAGAAAGTTTAATCCACTTAGATTTAAAGTGATTAGACTGATAAGAAAGGACTTACTCTGCAACTTTGCTATTTGTTTTTCATATATGTCATATTTTTTATTCCTCAGTCCCTCCATTACTGCCTTCTTTGGTGTTCAATGGATTTTTCTAGTGTACTATTTTGATTCCCTTATTTCCTTTTCATATATATATTTTTTTATGTCCTTTGACTTTTTTATTAAGGTATCATTGATGTACAATCTTATGCTCAGGTTTCACACTCTTCATATATCTTTAAGTTATTTTCTTAAATGGTTACATGGGGATTACAATTGATATACTAAATTTATAACTATCTAGTTTGAATTGATATTAACTTACCTTCATTAGCCTATGAAAACTCTGCTTGAATACAATGCCACCCCCACTGTATATTGGTATTTTTATTATTCACATATTTATACATTTTATAACATAAATGTTTTATGCATTCACTTTTTATAGTAAAAAGGAGAAGTTACTAAGCAAAATTATAGTACTGGCTTTTATATTTACCTATGTAGTAATTGTTACTAGTGTTCTCTGACTTTGAGTTACTGTCTTTTTGATCTCAGTCTGCAGTAGTCCCTTTACCATTTTTTGTAGGTCTACTTGTAATGAATTACTTCAACTTTTGTTTATCTGGGGATGTCTTAATTTCTCCATTTTTGGAGGATAATCTTGTCAGTTATATAATTCTTGGTTGATGCTTTTGTAGCGCCAGAGTGTTTCAACTCTGAGCAAGTTCACTCTGGATTCAGTGAGACTGAATAATGGCAATAGAACACTGGGGGTAAAAGGTCTTATACCAAGTTTTGTTCTCATGGTTGAGTGTAGAATCAAGTTTGCATGCAGCAAGTCTGCAATCCATCTCTGCCTCCACCAGCCACGCAGAGCCCTGGGTGGAGGTCTTCATACAGCAACACAGACAACAATGGCCCATTGCCTACACTTGAGTAAGCATGTGCTCGTGTTGTAGGCTAATTTTATCATTGCATTTGCACAGTGGGCAAGTAGATAAGAGTCAAGTGAGCATTCGAGCCATTGGAACTTCCATTTTTCCTGCAACTTTCATTCTTTCAGCACTGTTTTCCCACTGTCTTCTGCCCTCCATGGTTTCTGGTAAGAAACTGCCAGTTAACCTTATTGACAATCTCCTGCATGAGTCACTTACCTCTTGCTACTCTCAAGATTCTTTTATTTTGGCTTTTAGCAGTTTAATTAAAATGTATCTTTGTGGATTTCTTTGAATTTGTCCTACATGATGTTCATCGAGCTTCTTGGATTCAGAGCTTTCTTCAAATTTGGGTAGTTTTTGGCCATTATTTCTTTAAATATTCTTTCTCTCCCTTCCTTTTTTTTTTCCTTTGACTCTTATGATATTTATATTGGTACACTTGATGGTGTCCCACAGATTCCTTAGGCTCTGTTCACTTTTCATTCTTTTTTTGTTCTGCTCCTCAAACTAGGTAATTCCAGATCTATCTTCAGATTTACTGATTCTTCTGCCTACTGAAATCTGTTGCTGGATTCCATAATCCAGGTTTATTTCTTCCTTTACAATGTGGATACCCTTTCTTTTTCATGTCTCATTATCCTGAATCAAACCTCCAATAAAATGTTGAATAGAAGTGGCTAAAATGGACATTCTTGTCTTGTTCCTGATCGTAAGTGAATATTCAGTTCTTCAACTTTCATTATTAAATGTGATGTTATTTGTGGGTTTTTGTAGATGCCCTTTATCAAGCTGAGGAAGTTTCCTTATGTTCCTAGTTTCCTTACATTCATATTCAACATGAATAAGTGCCAAGGTTTGTCAAATGCATTTTCTGTCTATTGAGATGAATATGTGGTCCCTTATTCTATTGATATGGTATATTACATTACCTGGTTTTCAGATGTTAAAAAAACTTACATTCCTGGAATAAATCCAACTTGGTTATGGTATATAATCCTTTGAGTATGCTGCTGGATTCAGTTTGCTAGTATTTTGCTGAGGATTTTTACATCTGTATTCACAACAGTTATTTGGCCTATAGTTTTTCCTTCTTATGTTGTCTTTGTCTAGTTTTTGTATCAGGGAAATACTGGCCTCGTAGAATGAGGCCTTCCTCTTCTATTTTTTGGAAGTTTGACTTAAAGTGTGTTTCCTATGGACAGCATATAGTTAGATCTCAGTTTTTATCCAATTTATATCTGCCTTTTGATTATTTAATCTATTCATATTTAATGTTGTTATTGATATAGTTGGATTTTTGTCTACCATTTTATTTTTTGTTTTCTATGTGTCTCATGTTTTCCTGTTGGCCTTCTAGTCCTTTTTTTTTTTTTTAGGAGAGCAAGGGCAGAGGCTTTTATTTAGAAATAAAGTGAGAGGAAAGAGCTCCTGGCTCACACCAGGAGGGGACAAGAGAACCCCCTTCTAGTCCTTTTCTCCTGCTTTTTTTTGCATGAAGTGAATATTTTCTAGTGTAACTTTTTAGCTCCTTTAACAATTTTTCACTTATTGTTGTTTTTTGTAGTGGTCACTCTAGGGCTAACCATATACGTCTTACCTTAATGGAATCAACTTCATTTTTATACTAATGTAATTTTGTAAGATATAGAAATGTTGCTTCTACATAGTGCTATTTCCTTTTTTTTTGGTACTAACATTATTAAACAAATTACAGCTATATGTTACAAAACCAACAACATATTGGTATGATTATTACTATATAAAATTTTCTGTCTATTAAATAAGCTGAGAAGAGAAAAGAGAGCAAGTATGTATTTATGAGGTTTGTTATATTGACCTTCTTATTTACCATTTCTGGCTCTCTTCCTTTGTCCTAGTGGTTTCAAGTCACCATCTGGGATCACTTCCTTACTCCAAACAATTTTGCTTCCACCTGTGTCCTAGTGCTTTTGGCAAATATATTACATTTCTGTATTTGATAGATCCCCCAAACAACTATTTAAATATTGTTTCACATAATTTTTTTTTATTAAGGTATCATTGATATACACTCACGAGGGTTTCACAAGAATGTACAATTGGTTTTTAAGTCAGTCAAAGAAAGGAGAAGAAGATTAACTTGCACCGTCTTTTATAAATAGATGTTAACCTTTGGTTTTAGTTTGTTCGGATTCCAACTACCATTAGGGATCACTTACTTCTAACCTGAAGAACTTTCTTTAGTGTTTCTCATAATGCAAGTATGCAGCAAGCTCAGTTTTGGATTACCTGAGAATGTCTATTTTACCTTCACTTTTGAAATGGTTTTTTTTCCAGCACTGTAAATATACATTGTAACCTCCACTGTTTCTGATGAAAAGTAGCTGCTAATTTTATTGGGGTTTCCTTGTATATAAGCAGACTATTTTTTATGTTTTAGGCTTTCAAGATTTTCTCTTTGGCTTTGGAACTCAGTATTTTACTATATGTGTATGGCTGTGGATCTCTGCATTTATCCTACTTAGAATTTATTGAGCTCTTTAGATGGGTAATGGTTTTCATCAAATTTGGGAGGTTTTCAGCTATTGTTTCTTCAAATATTGTTTTCTTTTCCTTTTTCTCTCTTCTCTCCTTCTGACACTCCTATTATATGTACATTGGTTCACTTACTGGTGGCTCTGTTCTTACTGTTCATTTTTCTTCCTTCTTTTTGCTCTGTGTTCTTCAGATTGTATAATCACTATTTTCAAGTTTTCTGAATCATTCTTGTGTCAGTTCAGTTTTACTGGTGAGCCCCCATTTTGGTCATTTTACCTTTCAACTCCAGAATTTCTACTTGGTTCTTTTTATAATTTCCATGCCCTTATTGATAGTCCCTTTTTGAGAAGATACCATCATTTCCTCTACTGCTTTAAGAATTGTTTCCTTTAGTTGTCTGCATGTATTTTTAATGGCTCTGAAGTCTTTGTCAAATCTGACCTCTTGGGCCCTCCCACAGGTAGTTTCTGCTGCCTATTTTTTCCCCCATGTACAGGTTATGCTTTCCTGTTTTGTGCATCTCTAATTTTTTTGAAAACTGAACATCTTAGATGACATATTATAGGAACTGTAGATACTGATTCCCTTCTACTTCTCCAGGGCTAGCTTTCATTGCTGTTAGCTTGTTTCTTTAGTGACCTAACTAGACTATATTAGTGGTCTATTTCCTCTGCAGTGTGAATCAACTTTGAGTGTCACTCCTTACAGGGCACAGACTTGGACATGAATACAATCACCCTGGGATGACACTGGATTTAGCAGGACTCCTTTCCCTTATTTTTCTGTTGAGCTGACTGTCTCATTTGCTATCACCCCTAGCTGTTAGACTCCACTAACTGCTAATTGCTCTATTGTCTTCTACAGTGCACTAGGGCAGAGATTGCTCCATACTCTGATTCAGTTAAATTCAAACCTGGGTAATTTTTGAGGAGTTTTTGAGGTTTATTTTGACTGCAGGAGTGCCCTTCTAAGCTGCCTGTCTCCCTAGTTCTCTCTGGTGTACTAGCTGGCCTGTGGTTAGCTTGTTGCTCTTAATTAAGAAGAGCCTCCTCTTATTTATTTACCACCAAAACTTCAGTTTTCCAGAGAGTCCTTAGGCTTGAAGCTCCCCCACACTGTTTCAAATAAAGTCAGGCTCCTTTGGGGAGAGCTTTTGAGCTCTTTGTTCTTATAGACTGACTCTTCCCCTATGCAAAATCTCTAGTCTTCTTGGCTTGCCTCTACCAGCATAAAACGTCTCTCCTATACATGACCTGGGGCAAGCATGCTCAGGGTTACAGAATTCTTTGTCATCTTGAGGCCTGAGCTACTGTCTTATGAGTAATGTCTGGGTGAACAAAAGGAGCCCTCAACTTTTTGATCACACCCACTATCAATTTAGCCTCTTTAACTCAGAGCTGGAGCAGATAAAAAATGCTGCACTCCCTGTAAGATATTATATCCCTTGGTTAGGAACTGAGGGGAGAGAGAACTGTTCTTCGCTACACCCACACTGAGTGGTGCTTTCACCAAGCTGAACTTAGGATAGAAGTAGGGGATGGTATGTGTCATAGCTCAAGTGCCAGACTCCTGCTGTTTTTATCAAGTTTTAGGATATTTTCTTGTGTAAATATTTCTTTACTTGCTGTATTCCTGTTGGATACTTCCCAGATAATTGAAATGGTTGATTTAAAAATAATAGTTTTCACTAGTTATGCTTGTTTCCTGGAAAGCAGGTGCATGGAGCTCCTCATGTTGCCATCCCAGAAATGGAACTACCTCTCAATTATCTTTTTAATTATATTGTTTCTAATAATATTCTTGAGCTTTGTTCTGGATGCAGTTAGGTTACTTTAAGAAAGTATAATCATTTCAGATCTTGATTTTAAGATTTTTTAGATGGGATCATAGCAACATTTAGTATAGAGTTAGCTGAGGCAAGACCCTCGAAACTCAATATCCCATCAAGGTTTTCGGGTCTGGTTGGTGAGAACAGGCACTATTCCCAGTGGCCTGTGAGCACCAGGAACTGTATGTACTCTCTGATCTTCATGAAGTTCTTCTATCAGCCCTGGGTAGTTTTCTTCATAAGCATACACTGGTTGGTATTCGACTCAATACTCAAGAGAGAACCTATGCAGAAATCCAGAGTCTCACTCTGTGTAGATTTCTCCTCTCCAGTACTCTGTCCTGACTTCCAGCCAACTTTGGTCTCACTGGACTCTCAGTTCCATCTCCTCAACTCAGGGTGCATGGCAGGATATGCCTGGGTTTCTCCTCCCTGTGCCATGGTTTCTTCACCAGTAAGCTGGGTAGATTGCAAGGCTCATCTCATTGGTTCCTGTCTCTCATGGATCTCTATCCTTCATTGCCTGATGAACAGTATTTTGAAAAACATATATTCATATATTTTGTCTATGTTTCAGGTGAGAGTCTATTCAATCCCTATTATTGCATCTTGGTTGGTATAAAGTCCTCTTTAATCATTAATTTTTAGTCTCTTCCTGATTTTCAGTTATTTCAAATTCTTGGGCTGTTAGCCCTATTTGTAGGGTCTACTGACTCTTGTTTTTAATGAATCCCTTTCTCATAGTCTATAATTTTTTAAAGCTCATCTTTAATGACAATTTTCCCTCTTGGGAAATCCTAAGTGGCCTGGATGATAGAAGTGTTCCTCTAGAACAGTTACCCAGGTAAGTCAGCTAAGAACTAATTTGTACATTGATTTCTCAGTTTATCAAATGGATTAGGGAGATTTTAGATTCTGAACCAGTGTGTAATACAACATAGGGTTATGATTTCCAACAGAAGCCTTTCTTTCTGTATATAGCCCCGGGAAAAACAAGTTTCTCTTTGTGCTTTCTCTGGGTCAATGATAAAAAATTTTTTATTCCTTTTATCAAGGTTAAGTTTTTCTGGGTTCTGGCTTCATGAAGAGGGTTTAATTTCAGCTTCCCACCTTGAGCAGGGTCAAGACCTCATGTAGGAATTAAAACCCAAGTTTATAAAGGCTGAAACTATGTCTGAATCTGAAAATCATCTCCAGTATGCACACTCCATCTGAAAACTATGCCAATCTTTTTGGCCCAGGGGGATTTATTTCCCTTTCTGGTAAATTCAGCTAGGTATTAATATTTTGTTTTTATTTAAATATTTAGTATTTAACTTTAACAGCAGAAGATATTCCATGTTAGCTAAGTCTATCATGTTTGGAGACTGGAAATTCTTCCTTCCATAAAAGTTAGGCAAAAGAATGTAAATGTATGTAGATGTGCATTATTATAGAAATGAGTCCCCAACTTCAATCAAATCTTAAATAGGTATAGGATGATTGTTTTTAACTTTTGATCTGTTTATCTAAAGTTCTACAAGATGCTATATTCACAACCCCCACTATGTATGTATGTATATATCTGATTATATTTTCTGTGTATTTCAAGCCAATAAATGTATTATTTTAAGATATTAAATTTATCTTTCATATCCTTTCTATATCCCTAATTGCAATAGACATTTTTAAACACATTTATTTATTCAATGGCCAACATAATGAAGATCTTAGATACTTTTTTACATGTGAAAGTAGAAATGTGCAAGAATAAGAAGGAAGATCAGCACTTCTGGGTGTTCATCTGTATTATCAAATGACTGATTAAACTGCCTAGCCTCCTTGATTTTTACTTCTAGATACACAGGGCAAAATGGACTGTTTATGATACATATAAATATGTATCAAATAGGTATATTTGATATATACCAAATATCATTGCAGTTATGGCATTGAAATGGTTGACTAACTCTATACATAAATGGAGTAGATGGGGAAGAAATATTCTTTATAGAAGATTCTTTTATCAGTTGGGAGATGAGGCAATAGAAAAATCAGAGGGAACCAATTAATTTGTCATTTAGCCAGGCTGGATTTTACTGAAATACACTATCTAAACAAGTGTAAATAAGATTATCTAATTCCTTGGAGAAATTATCATCACACACATACAGGTAGAAATTAGGAAAGCAATTAGATGATTTTAATTTATAAGGTTGGTCTTCAGTTTTGGAAAACTATATGCAGTTTAATGCATATAGTTGACATACTGTTTTGACATTCTTAAATGAAATAAAATTCACTGTAATACTACTAATTTACTTCATTTGGTTCCTCCAATAGCATTAGTATTAATTAGTAATAATGGTATTAAAAATAAAGGTATAGTTTCTATCTTCTAAGAATTTACTTTCCAGAGCTTCCTTTTAAATGTTCTTAAAATTATCAGATGGTTTGTATGTTAACAACCAAATACTGTAAGCCTTGTTATGAGTAAAGAAGATAGTTCCTAAGATTTTATCTATGTATTATTTAAGAAAATATTACCTGCCCCAAAATCCACTTGACCACATGAGTTTTACATTTAAAAATATGTTTTCCATATGATTCTCTGCTAGCAACTAACAGCTACCAATTAAAAGGAGCCATTATATTGAGAAGCATTACTGATAGAATGGAAAAATAATCAAACATGGAATTCAAAATCAGACAGACAAACCTAAGTGTGAAAATTGGCTCTGCTCTTTTACTAGCAATGTGACCTCAACAAAGCTACTTAGCTGATCAATTTCTTTATCTGAAAAGTGGGAGAATATTATACCCAAAATATAAGATTATTGTGAGAATTATATGTAAAAATGCCTAGCTCTCAAAATGCTAAAAAGAAAAAACAATAACAACCAGAGTGAAATTGTGGGATACAGCTTCTAGATGCCATATTTTTCTCCTCTCCTGTGAGCAAATACTGTCCAAGTCTTTCCTGTATTACAAAGTGAATTATGTAACACACATAAAATTTTTACAATTTTAGTTTTTGGATCTCAAGGTTCTAACTAAGGCTGATCTTCTCAAATCCTAAATTCCAGCTATGTCCTCAGCACTCTTAGAATTTCTAGCACTCTAGAAAACACTGTAATATTCTTTAAAACTCCTATAAGATCTCAGATCCGGTAGATAGTAATGAGAAGAGATTAGCAACCCCTGGCCTAAGGAGTCTCTTGAAGTTTGATTCCTTGAACTAAAAGACTTGTGAAAGCTATTCAAAATAAAAAAGAGCCTTCATGGAAAAACAAAACAAATTCCAGAGAGCAGAATCTCCTTTTCTCCTGATCTGATCTCCTAGTTCTGCTTTTTTCTAGTTCTGATCTATGGACTTGAAAGTAAGCAATCCCATTATGAATTGGAGCAACATAATATATACCTCTAAAGTTCTTTGGGGCCTTGGTATTCCCAAGTAGGGTGGTGTTCCTTTCTAAACAAGTAACAACAGAAGATTGGAGACTGACGTGTACAACTTTAATCTTGACATAAAACTATCTCTGTCTACACACTTAACAGCAATTGAAAAGTAGAAGTTTATATCACTCTATTAGAATACTTACCAGGAATTTAAATTCTCTCACTCCAAAATGGAAAGTTACAAATTTGTTTTCTCCAGATGATTCCCTATGAAAACCAATTCCTTTACTGGTAATTTATATAGGCAATTTTTTGATGTGTTAAAAAGAGCACTGAGAGGTAGTGTAACTTTGGACAATTCATTTAATCTCTAGGCCAAGTGCTCTTGTCTATACCCTTGCTACTCAAAGTGTGGTCCACAAACCAGCAGAACTGGCATCACTTGGGCAGTTGTTAGAAATGCAGAATATCAGGCCTACTATTCCCTGGTACAGGATACTACTATACCCCAGACCTTTTAACAAGATCACACATGATTCATATACATATAAAAGTTTGAGAAGCACAACTCTGTACAATAAGGGGGTTTGATTAAACGATCTTAAAGGCTCTTATAATGGATTTTTCTTGTGAAAAATCAGATCTAACAACATTGAAGCCTGTATTCTCCTGTGGCAACAGTCAGTCAGAGCTGAGAAGCTGCTGTCCCATTAGATGGGGCACGCACTCCCTTTGGCTCCCCCAGTTCTCATTCTGCTTGGCCCTTCTTCAGTCTCTAATCTAAATTAGGTTCCAAACAGAATCAAGGAACTTCCTTTTTCAGTAAAAAGGAGATGCTTCCAGAGGTAAAAATACATTAGTTGTATGTAGTTTTAGGTGAAAGGAAAAAAAAATTTCATTTACCTTGATGGGAAGTAGTGAGGTCCAGGTAGGAAGTAAGAGTGATGAAACAAGAATCGTGGTGGTGTCCCAAATAATGTGGCTGAAGGGCTAAAGGGAGGAGGCTGGTAGATGTGTGAGTATGGGAGAGGAGAAGGCAGGGGGACTGGAGCACTTCTGGGACAAGCAGAAATGCTCAGATACTCCTTGGAAGGCTGGATGGTTGGGGTTGCAAATCTGGCATGGGCAGTATTTGCACCAGTTGGAATCCTGTTGATGCTCTCCTGAGAGACAGGAGTGTGTCTCCTCACCAAGCTAGTGGCTCTGGAAGGCAGCTGATGAGTGTTCATTTGGGAGGGCCCAGCAAAGCTCTGGGGTGGGACTGCTGGGCAGAGGGGCACACTTGGAGCCTGGATGGCCACCTGCACAGTACTGGAAACACTGGGCTGGAAAAGTGTGATGGGGCTTGGGTGCTGGACTGCAGGTGTGGGCAGCTGGATTGCAGGTAGAGCTTCACCTTTAAAAATAAAAATAGCATAAAAGAATCCAGCATCAAATGAGTCACTTCATGTTTTCTTTTTTTGTTCAGTAGAAGGTAATAAACTGTACAACCAGAAGCGTTCATTAACCACCTTATCTTATAGCATCACCACTCTATCTCCTTTACAGCATTTTGAACAAGTTGAAGTCATCTTGGGTATTTATTTTACATTTTTTGGTCTCTTCTTCTAAGTGCCATAACAAGAGAGACCTTTTCTGTTAGGTTCACTGCTATATCTCCAGGGCTCAAAATTCTGATGACACAGAATAGGTCCTCAGCAAATACTTTTTAGATTAATAAATAAATGAATAAAATTATTGAGTGAGTGAAAGAAGAATACATACAAATGCTGGTATGCATATATACATGTTTCTAAAAAGCAGCACGAAACTACTGACAGTGGTTACTTTTAAGGAGCAGTCATCTGGGAGGAGGGCAGGGCAGTAGGACAGTAGGAAAAGCTGCACTTTCATTTTACATCTATCAGTACTGTTTGAATTTTCTATTCTCTAAATATATTGTTTTTTTAAAATGTTAATTGAGGATTCAGCACCTTGGTATGGATAATTTTTCTTTTATTTTGTATACATCTCTATATTTAAACTATGAGTGACATTTAATTTTTTAACTGGAAAAACAAAACAAAAGAAATAATCAGCAAAATTATTTTGCTTTAATGCATTCAATGTGAATACAGAAGGAAATTCCCAAGTGAGACTAGGACTTGCCACAGGTCAGCAATTTGTGACAAACATAGAAGGAGTATTATTGCAGCAGGGCATGACAGATACGGCAGAATTTTTAAAGGTAGGTGAAACAATCATGTATCTGATCTTGCTGTCCTTGACAAAGAGGGGATTGTTAATTGTATTGCTGAGTTATCCAAATGACACACTACTAAATTAAAACCCTTCCAAAGAAATACAGAGAGACGCCGTAGTAATAGAGTGATGATCTAGTTTATTCCAACACAGTTAGGTCTCTGCTAATATAGAAGATGCAATCCAAGAACAGATTCTATGGTGAGAAATGTGTTTCTCAGAGACAGAAAGGAATGTGGATCTGCTCTCAGCCTTGCCCAGATAGAACTTCCCTTCTTTCCTTCTCTCCAAATAAGGCAGATATACCCCTCTTAAACCTGGAGGTAGGGAATTAGGGAAATGTCCGTTTGTTTCAAGATAGCCTCTGATCAGTGAAATAAGTCAACGTCGGAGGAGTAGGGTATAAATGAAGCTGTCCTAATTCTCAGTTGATCAGATTACATGGATGAGCCCTCTAATCTGTAAAGCACAGGCCTTTCCTGATTAATCAAGCATAAAATAATTTCCCTCCTCCATGTTCTTGCAGAACCTGTAAATCTATCACTTATCATGAACTAGTGTAAATCCTTGATATGTGCTTGTCAGGCACCTCTAACATGACCATAAAACTGGAGCTTGAGAGTAGGAACAGTTTTACTCATGTTTGTATCCCTAGTATCTGACATGGAACCTGGTTAATAATAGTTAAGAAAGGGATAACAAGATGAAATAGTTCCAGCACTTCCTCCAATGATCTGATATAAGGAGAACTTCCTTTTCTAACAATCATAAAGTCAGTGTAACTTGTGAAATCTCTCAAAGTTTTTGAAATATCATTGAACTCAAGACATCTGCTCCTAAAATCTACCTCTGACACAGATTTCTTTTTTCCTATATTCAGTACTAGATGCTCTTAGTGTTCAGTAAAGAAGTATGGTCTTTCTAAGCAAAGGAAACAAATTATTGGAGCTGTACAGGTCATTGACACTATTGCAATTACTGAAGAGGAAGGAACTCTTCTTTTAGTTTATATGAAATGATCTTTCCTACAAAGATATTCTTATAAGAGGAGGGGTACCAGTGAGGCATGGGATGATAAATCATGTATTCATTTAATTCAACAAATATTCACTAAGCAACTAACATGTATCAGGCACTGTTTTGGTCTGAGGTAGAAAAAAATTAGAGTTACATAAATGTATACTGAAGGTGTCCTAATTGTAAAAAAAAATTCCAGTTTCTAAGCAAGAGGTTAAAGTCTGCCAAATTCAGTCATCTTTGATAAACTCAATGAATAAAGAAAACTTGTGGAAAGGCCAGAGCTCTAATGTATCAAACTGTAAATAAGGTATAGAAAAGATTAGCCAGTCATGTCTTCTCTTCTTTTAGCACACAGCTAGATTGCATGTCTCAACCTCCCTTGCAGTTAGGAGTTGTCATGTGGATAAGGGCTGCCCAATGGAATCATTGAATAGAAGAGCTGTGCACCACTTCTGAGACTGACCAATGAAAAACTTTCATACATGAGCCTTCATACTCTTTCCCCCTCATACAGGCACACAGTATGGTGGCCTTGAATGTCACACATTAAAGATAGCAGACACACAGCGTAAAAGCCTGTAGCCATGGAACACCCTTGAAAGAGAGCCATTTTCCAACCAGAAATACCTATTTTGAACTTTACATGGGTAAAAAAACATGTGATTCTGTTTAAACATTATGTTTAGGTGCTTGTTAAAAGAGCATTATCTAATCACTGCATTTAGGTAACTAGGGAATTCCCTACTAATCGCTGCATTAGAAAAAGAACAGAATTTTAGATCCATAATATAGTATGACAAGGACAAAAGAAAACATAAAGCTAATAGTTTTCAACAATTCTTGCAAATGTCCCTCTAGTCACTCCCAAAAGGAAGAATCCACTACCTATGCTGAATGGAGTGACTTTGTTGTGTGACCAGGCTGAGTGGTAAACGAATGGAAAATGGTAGAAACCAAGGACAGACCAAATTTTTCTCTTCAAGAAAAAGCTGTATGAAGATATTAAGGAGGAGAGGAGGACCAGTATGTGGTTGAGAAGAGAAACAGAGGCAGAGAGAGAAGAGGAGAGAGAAATAAAGTGGCAGAGACAGAGGCAGAGATGGGGAATGGAGAATTGGGAAAAATAGTTACACAACTTCTGAGAAAAGAAGGACCTTGGAGAGAGACAAGGGTAATGAGGAGCCCCAAGAAGACTTACAAATGTTGAACCACGTGATTCTTCCTTCCCTGCCGCCTCAAGAAAATCTGCAATAATTACAACACTTTGCAAGCAACTTTTTAGCTAGGTTTGTGTTTCTCATAGACATAACACTTTATAGGAGTGGACCTTCAGGCAGGAGTAAGACCAGTTTTTTTGGATTATAATAGTATCAGAATGGTAGAGGGCTTTTTGTTGTGTTTTGTTTTAATTAAATAAGAAATAGGTAAACCAAAATGGCACATATGTCTATTACCAAAAATCAAAATAGTTGCAAACATTTTTTAAGCTACAAATTTAAAGACAACGTGTGAATTCAGAAGACTGAAAGATGTCAACTGAGCCAAGATGTAATGAGGAAAACCTATTTCAGAATTAAGAAATAAATGTAGAAAACAAAATAATCTCACCAGAAAATTCATATATATAAAGTGACATTTGAAAGCCAGGCGAAAATAAATACAGCATCTACCAAATTTCCAGAAGCCTTGAGAGTAAACAAATTTGTACACTAAATATAAAATGAAAGCACTGGCATAACTGGCATCAAAGACAGTTGATTAAACAAAGATATCTAAAAGAATTCTGGGCTACCATGCTGTAAGCACTTTCAGAAATTAGAAATAGAAGAAAAGCTTGGGATGTGGCACCAAATGTAAAAGACAGAATAAATATAGTGCATTGCTCATAAAAATAACACCAGACAAGAATGATACTAGAGATTCTATCAAACTAGTAGTAAAATGAGTTGTATTTGTATCTATCCTTTCTACAACTACATTATGAACTCTTCAACAGCAGAGACTGTAAAGATTCCCAAGCACAGAGTCTGACCCACAGTCAGCATTTAATAAACATTAGGCAGTGGAGTGACAGGTAGGCAGGCATGTAAATGTGGCACTAGAATATATTATAGACTAAGAAAAACACCTGAGATGGAAACGTCCACCAAAGGGAGACTACAGATTAAGTTGCCATATATCAAACAGGTTGACTTAATGGGGTAAAAATGGGACAATCTGGTACAGGACAAAAAATTGCTTATTAGAACATCAGGTTTAGTAGAATATACAGTAAAATGAAATGAGCTTGACTGAAAACCAAATAATGGATAAGGATTACTAGGAAGCCCATGAATCTTGTGTGTGAAATACTAGGCAGCAGTGATCACAACAGAATTAAATTTAAGATCCTAGCAAAACAAACAAACAAACACTAACAACAAAAAATCCACCCTGGAGTTATTATTAGACTTCTGGAAATACAGATACTGGTTAGGAAAAAAAAGGTTGATATGGATAACTAAAATAAAAAGTTCACAGAAAAATGAAGGTTATTTTATATGACAATGCTAAAAACCCAAAGGAAAAAACGTGCCTCAAAAATCAGAAAGTTGTATGGCTAACTGACCAAATCAAAGAGACCAATTAAAAGGAAAACTCACATTTTTAAAATGAAAAGCCTGTCCCAGTGTGTAAAACAGAGAAGCCCAAATGTGTAAAGTCAGATTCAAATAAAAATGAGGCAATCCAAAGTAAAACTGAAGGAGTTACATTTAAGGAGCCCCAACATCAATACTATGTGACTCTTTGAATACTTTTGCAGAAAGAAGTGACTCAGTGGACTCAGTGGATTAGTCACTACAGTATAAAAGGCTACCGAAAAGAACAGAGACTAAATAAACCCCTTCTTACTAAAGAAGACCTTAAGACTTCTGAACAAACCTCTTATTTTCATAGTAGATAAGTTAAGAATACTAGATCAATTGCAGTATAATGGCAAGTTCATAATGGTCTAATCCAAACTGGAAAAATGAATGTAACTAGACCTTAGGTGGCGCTGACAGAAGATTGTAGAGAAACTCAAAGTTAGAGCTGAAAAAATATTAGATAGACACAAATGGTCTACCTGCCAGAGCATTTTTGTCATGCCAGAGAATGTTGGGCAAGTCCACACAACTCCCAGCTATTGGAAGTGCTGACCTTGACAACTATAGCTTGATAAGTCTATTTTCTATATCTGAAAAGCTGGTGAAAGCTACATTATATATTAGTGCACAAAGCTTGCTAGAAAAAGAGCAAATTGTTTCTGTAAGGGATAAATCATACCTCACTAACTTTTTCTCTTTCTTACATGGGAAAAAAGAAAACAGTTTGAAAAATAAAATTACCATGCCTTTATATTTAGAATATAAAATAAGCTGAAAGAAACAAAAAAAGGGAAGATACAAAGATTTGCGTTTGCAGATGATAAGCGATTAAAGGTATAGTTTCCCTAGGGATGTGTGCATAATTTGCTATAATTTGTTCTTATCTAGCAGTATTAAAAATGATTTAGAATATGAATATACATTAAAAGTTTCAAATTTGAAAGTGATACTAACACCTCTAAATATATAATGTCAAGCTAGTAAAAACAAACTGAAAGAACGTATTTCGAAGTTGTATGATTGGGCAGCATAGTAGCAGATAAATCTTGTAACTATTAAGATATGTATCTCAGAAAATAATTCCTAAGTTATGCTTATAAGGCAATGATCTCTATAATCAGGGACCCAAGAAATGAATCTTTACTGACACTACATATCACTGGAAATAAGAGAAACTGTAAAAGAAAAAAAAGCAAACCAATGAAACAAAAGATCATTATCTTGCCTTAGATTGGGTTACTGTTGTGTATGTATGAAATGTTTCCTGTAATTCTGCCTGTCATACTTATATAAAAAATCATGATGCAAGAGCTCTACTGATATTTGAAGAATATCTTCCAGTTTCTATCCACCTCAAATCTTTGCCCAGAATTGTATAATATTAATATATTGTATAAAACTAACAGATGCCTCAAATAAGAACATTGAAAAATCTTTCCTGGTAAGAGAAAACATAAGCATTTAACTGTGGAGAGAAGCAGTTGGAAGAGAGGTTTTGGAAAAAGGGATAAAGAGAAGAAACAGAAATATGAAAGCAGAAATAAAAAAAAATAGACAAATAAGGTAAGTTAACAAAAGCATAATTAGCCCTAAATTGAAATACAGGATTAAAGGAGATACTACCAAATAGTGGAGGGTGGGAGTGCCAGGCTGTGCTGGGAAAGAACAGGGCAATAGGATCAGCTTTCTTCAGCTTTCTAATGAGCCTAGACCAACTGAATGTGACTTTGTTGCTATGAAACATAGGAAAAAATTTGAAAATGCCTTAAGACAGAGTCAGTTTTCAAATATCTAAACCTCTCAGAACATAGGGGTGGCTTTATTACCAGTAGGATCTGAGCAGGTAGAAACTGGAAAGAGCAGTAGTTTTAGGACAGGTGACAGCAAATACTTAACATATAAAGCTCTCCAAAAGAAATAGTTAAAATAGGTTCTGGAAGAACAGATCACTGATGGATACCCTATAACAACTTATTAAGATACTGGCTTCTCAATTTGGGGTTCTTAAAAGCAACAGACAGGAATGTTGTAAAGAACTGATAATAGAGGAGAAATTTACAGGAAGACAACATAATGAACCAAATATTTGGTAGGAAATAGATTACTTCCACTGCTTTTCTAGAGCAGGGAGAGAATGGTCCTAAAAGATCAATCATCATTACTAAATTCCAGAAGATGCCTCATATCCATTAGCAAGGCATTCTTTTATGCTGATGGTAAAAAGACACTCCTATTTCCTATTGAACTATCTCCAGCATTTCCTACATTTTTTCCTACTCTATGGGTTCGTCCTGATTTGCTTAAAAGGTCTGAGGTTTTATACATTGAATATTCTGTTTCACACATGGCTACTCTGGCAAATCAAGTGCTTTGCTGTGTATTAAAAGTTTTTCTTCTCCAATTTAATTTTCACTGTCTTCTTGATTTTTTTCTTAATATTTTTCTAAATTCTAAACTAACAATCAAAATTTCAATTTCAGACAAATTTTCACACAGCTATTAAGAAATTAATAATGTAAAATAAAAGCAACTCACCAACTGGATGAATGATGGTGTTCTGCAGACTGGGAATTAACACAGAGTAAGTCGGTGGGCGATAAGGATAAATTGTAGGATTTGTAGAAATGATATTCTGTGTGGTACCAGAAAATACATTGGGAACACTTAAAGGGAAGCGTTTTCGCTTCCCTGGACGAGGCTGATAAACCCAACCTATAGAAGAAGATAAATTATTTTAAATTTGAACAAATAGACTCTACTTGGCCTTCAAACAGTTCTTTTCACATTAAAAATCCAAAACACTTATAAGTTTTTGAAAATAAGTTATTATCTGAAGTATCTTTTCTAGGTCTATGATAATACTTTGGTGCATTTTAGCATATGTATCCCTAAAGCTCCTTATAAGTGGCCAATATTGTAACCCATAATTCAAAGGAAGGACAAGGTCAAATATTTCATAGCCAAAGACACATACTGAAACTGTAGTAAAATCAACATTAAAGGTTTTGAATTTGAATCATTTGAATTGAGACAATTATTGCCTAGAATTGTGGAGCTTTACCTTCACTAGGTTTGTATCTACATCTTTAGTCAAAACCACAATAAAACTGTATGTCCCCCGCTACAATAAAAAATATTTTCTAGCTCAAATATTTGCATTGGCAAATATGAGACCAGATATCCTTCTATGTGGTTCTGTTTAAGGAGTTATGCCCAATATCAGTTCAATCATTACTATAATATTAGCCATTATTCTCTCTTGTACATATCAGGTTAGAAAAAAATTGCCCATTTTTGTCTTTCAATATCAACCTAACCTAATCTTTACCTAAATAAATTAAAAGAAATCAGAAAGAGGCTTTGTTCATTTCATTTGATTACCAGGGAATTCCTCTCTGTGCTTTTCTTTAATTTTTCGTGCTTCATCGTAATAGGGTTTCTTTTGTTCTTCACTAAGCTTGTTCCACTCTAGTCCGAGCTGGACACTGATTTCTGCATTGTTGGCTGCTGGGTTAGCTTTGGCTAGTGCTGGCCGGTGGATCCTTGCCCAAACCATAAATGCATTCATGGGTCGCTTCACATGGCCATTTCTGTCCTTACTGAAAGGAGTGTCTGGTATTCCTACATGACAAAAATTAAGAGACTAAATTAATGTGCCACAAACTCACACAATTTTAAAGTGAAGTGCACCTTTAGAACTGCCAGTATGCTAGAATTCCTCATCACCTCTGAACTCAGCATTATAAACTATAGCTTAGAATGACTCTTATCCTCAAAAAGAATAATACAGGTGAAGATACTGTGGAAGTAATAATGTTGAAGACACAGTAAACTGCTAGCTCATTATTTCTTTGAGCTTTATTAATATGTCTAACAATAATCAATGCAGTTTGTTTCCCATTAAAAATATTATATTATTGGGGGATAGAAACTATGTATGACTTATTCATTACTATAATCCTAGCACTCAATATATGTCCCTAAATGTTAAAAGGAACTTATTTACATGCCACTGTAGTGTGCATTCAAGCAAAAATATTCACAATAATACTGTATCAGTTATATATCATTATGAAGGTGAAGCTTCTGCCAAGGGGTGTCATCAATACTAGTCTTATGTCCTTGGAGAAAAATAAGAGAAAAATGATAAAAGTGACATTTTTGAGAGTCACAGAAATTGAAATTACAATAAAGGAAGTTAGCTAAATTCACATCTTAGAAAATTACCCCAAAACAACTGTCTATAAACTTATATTGTTTCTATTTTAGGGTTACTTGACATACAAGAAAAATGTTTAATGCATTAAGGATGAAAAAAGTATTATAAAGGAAGCTTTTCCTTTCTCTACTTTAATAAATGAAAACAAAGTTCAAAAACTAAGACATAACAAGAGGATGAGATGGTGAGGAAGAATCAGTAAAGAAAATAAAAACAATAAATATAAAAGTTAATGAAAGCATGAAGATTAATATAACTTTCCATGATATTCATTGGCATAGTATTCTGTCTGAATTAAATCTTAAAATAAGAATTTCCTAACTATGTATTTGGAAATAATGGATAAAAATAAAATATTTACTTGCAGTTATTGCTGTAAGTATAATCATTTCTTTGAAAGCAATTTTTCTAGCTCATTCTACAGTATTTTCATTGTCTATCAGTCCTTAGCTCTTACAATACCGGTGTTACATTTAATCATGTACTGTTTTGTCCTGGAAAAATGTTTACCATTCATTTTTAAAGAAGATAAATCACCTCTAAATTCAGTATAAACTTTCCTGTTGCCTGTCACCAAACACCGTTTTTTTTCTGTTGCTTGATACACGTAAAAATACTGTCACTATAATACAGTATTTTAACATGTTATCTGTAGATATAAACTGAGGACTTTGTGTTACCTAGCAAGAATGTTGCTATTTTTGTGCATAAACCTTAGTTACATCTAAATCTCATCATTCACTGGGCCTTAAAATAGACGTTTTTAAATGTTGGGGATTCTTGAACGTGTTAGTGTATTTTACCAGTATACATACAAGGCAATCAGAAGTGATACCTGTGCAGATTTTGCCCTGAAAAGAACCGTTCAATGATTTTATTTTTCTAGTTTAGGCTTCTGAACTGCTGACATGTCAGCTATGGGACACAGACAAAGTTTGAAAACCAGATTTCCCTGCCGTGAAATACCTGCATCTGAGGGAAGCACGGTAAGCAGGACATCTTTGGTTTCAATTTTTACAGAAGGCTCCAGTAAGGACTGCATTTTGATAGGCACTGGTGGCAAGGGGACCTTGGTCAATCGTATCAGCTCCGAAGGTGGAGGTTCCTGGAACTGGATCTGAGCTCCAGGAGGAACGGTGTGGAGAGTCAAAGGGTTCGCGAGGTCTCGCTGGTGCGGCCCAAAGGTGCTGGACGGCTGGGCCCGGATGACCTCCTTGCTGCCATGGACCAGGCCACTGGACGCGGGCTCCGTGGATAGCCTGCACTCCTCACGGGGTCTCCCGGGCTCCTCCGTCTTGATGACCCCCTCTCGGATGGGTGTCAGGCCTTTGCCATCCCGACCTTCCGCGGTGTCCCTCATGACCTCCTCCGCCTCTGACTTGCCCTTCTTCTCGCCCCTTCGGGGGCAGTCAAGGGCGGGTCCGGAGCCTTCCACCTGAGCTGCTCTGGAGGTCCGTGGGCCCGCCTCGACCATCCTCCGAGGGCCCACCGACGGATCCGAGCGGGGCCCTAGCTCCTGCTTCTCAGCCTTGACGTGCAGCGCCCGGGGCAGCAACGGCTGCCCTTTGGGCCCACAGGAGGAACTCTCGGGAGCAGGTGGCGGTGGCCGCTGCAGCAGCGCGGGCGACGCGGTGGCGCCTATGTCCCCGGCCTGAGGAGGCGGGCACCCTGGCGGCAGCAGTGACACCTGCTCCAGCTTCACTTGCAGCAGCCCCTGCGCCCTGAGCTGGACACCCGACGCCGGGGCCTCCCAGCACGACGGGGCCACTGTCGCAGTGGTGGCCACGCACGAGGCTTGCGGCGACGGCTGGGCCTCTGCGGCCGCTACCCGAAAAGAGGTGCCCTCGGCTGGCAGCGGGGGCAGAGCGGGGCGCAGCAGGCGCGGCGGGGTCACCCGCGGCAGTTGGCGCTGCCTAGGCGGTGGCTCTGGCCTGGCTCTCTCCATGGGGGCAGGGGTTCCTGGCTGTCCCGACCAGGATTGTGAGCTCAGCCGTTTGTTGGCGACCTCCCCCTCCCCCTTTCGGTTAAGGCCCTTCCAAGGCCTTTGCTACCCAGAACCCTATGCGGCTCAAAAAGCAGCCCTCAGTCCTGGCCTTGCCCAATCACGAGCGTCCGGTGTCCCTGCCTGCCAATCCATCTCGAGCCCGAGCACGTGCTTTCCATTTTCCCCTCTGACTCTCCCTTTGTTCCAGAGCTCTCTTCCAGCCGTTGTCCTTGGTTACGCTGCTGCGCAGGGAGCCCCGGATAATGGCGTTGCCCAGGAAACATGCCACTGACCTCCAGGGGGGAAAGTGGCATAAGTCCCTAACATGGGCTGGGGATCCAGGCCCTGCAAATGCTGTTTGTGCTGCCAGAACACATGAGGGGCCCGAACATCACAGGCGACCTCTAGATCTTGTGCAATGGGAAGATGGGGGTAATTTTGCAACTTCTCAATAACCCCATTAATCGATTTCCTGAGAAGAGTGTTAGACTTTGTACAATAACTGCTAGTTAAACATTTAGTTAACCACCAGTTCCTCTGGGTCCTACTTGCAACATACATACCAAATTCATGCACTTAATTTGGGTTTTACCGCTATGACTGTTTCTAAGTTCTATCATCTTTCACCTGGGTGCTGTCAACCCTATCGTGTAGTCTTCCTGTTTTTCAGCCTTGATCCAATACACTCCCACTTCCAGAGATCTTTTCAAAAATACAAATGTAGTCCTGCAGCACACCACTCTAAATCTTCCTGTGGTTCCCCACTGACCACATGATAAGGTCCACTAAACTTGGCAACACCTATAAAGCCACAAATGGCTTGAGATCTATGAACTACCACCACTCACCATTCTACTCCTGGCGCTGTGGGTTCCAGGCACAGCTACACTGGCCTCTCATCGATTCTCTCTTACCTCAAGGATCTTTGAATATGCCCCCAGGGCTATTTCTCCCTCGTGTCTCCTTAACCTCCTGTCCATTTTTCAAATCGCAGCTCAACTGTACCTTTCTTGGAGAAGTCTTCTCTGACTCTGAAAATAAGTTCAAATCTCCTTGATGTGCTCATATCTCCATAATTTCTTTTAAAGCTCTTATTGCAATTTGTAACTACATATTTCTTTATACCATTATTCTACTGCCTTCATTGACTACAAACTCCTTGAGGGCAGACTGTCTGTGTTTCGCTCCTCATTGAATCTGCAATGCTGACCATAGAGCCTGGCATATAGTAGGCATTCACTAAGTACTTGTTTAATTAATAAAGACTACCAAAGTCTAATAATATTATAATAATCACTACCTTCATTAAGGGTTTACTCTTATGCTAGACACTGCACTCAGGTCCTTCTCATGACCATGCCTTCCCTTTTATTAAGGCTGTTTATTTCCAATAAGTATCACCAAGAAAAAAAAAATCTTGTATTAACATCTATACATTTCTAAATGATGTCCTGACTAAAGGCTATAGATTTATCTTGCGGTGGATGATTTTTGCAACCAAGATAAGCTACCTTTCAAACAAAACCTGTCCCAATTCATTTTATAATCCCTTGTCAGAGGTGGCAAACAGGAGTTCTTAAACCAGGCAGGTAGACAAAGGCAGAGGGGTTCTCAAACTTTATCTCAGGAACCCTTTATATCCACAAAAATGGCTGAAGATTCCAAAGAGGTTTTACTTATGTGGTTTTATCTATCAATATCTGCCATATAATAAGTGAAAACTCAGGACTTAAAAACATTTACCAATTCATTTAAAATATCAATAGTAAACCCTTTACATGTTAACACAACACATTTTCATGATAAAACTGTGTTTTCCTCAAAATTAGAAGAGTGGCACTGTGAATCTAATATCTGGCTTAAACTTAAAAAAAAACAGTTGTATTCTCATGTCTGTTTCCGCCTTCCGGGATTCATGTCATATAGGCTCTGGAAAGCTTCACTGTACACTCATGAGAGAATAAAATGAAAAGAGCAAATATTGTATTAGATTTGAAAATAGTATTAACCTAGCAGATTCTCTGACAGAGTTTTTGAACTACATTTTGAGATCTATTGAACTAGGGTTTAAACATAAGGGTGTACAAACTTGTATGTGTACAAACAAATGCTTATAAAAGGCAGAGAAATCAAGTTAGTGTTGATTTTGTACAAGACTTGTTCACATTCCAACCTGAGTTAGCAATTCAAAAAAAGTGATAAAACAATCTTCTGTGACAGCAATATAAACAATATATGGGGAAAATAATTTCAGCAGAAAGCAATTGTTTTTTAAAACAAAAAACAGCTTTATTGAGGTTTGATTTATATAAGTTAACAAATGTACAATTCAATGAGTTTTAAAATTTCTAAAGTTGTATAATCACTTGCATACCGTTTACATCAACCCAAAAAAAGTTGAGAAAGGGAATCAAAAAAATTCTCTTGTTCTCACTTACAGTCTTTGCAACCACCTCCAAATCCAGGCAACCATTTACCTACCTTCTGTCTCTATAATTTTCCATTTTCTAGAAATTTCCTAGAAATTCTAGAAATAAATAGAATCAAATAATATGTAGGTTTATAAATCTGGCTTCTTTTAGCATGATGTTTTTGAGGTTCATCCAAGTTGAAAGTATCACTTTCTTCTTTTTTTTCTGAGTATTCAATTGGATGGGAATATATGTTATACACAAATATTGTAGGATGTCTCCCACTCATTTTGTTTATCCATTCATTTGTTGATGGGTGTCTGGATTATTTCTAGGTTTTGGTTACTATAAATATGGTTTCCATTCATATAAAAATTTTTGTTGGGGATGATTAAAGATGGTGGCATGAGAGGTGAGACAGAAACCTCCTCCAAAAACCACACATAATATGAAAATACATCAAATCCTGAAAGAGCAACAGGAAAGAAGGCTGTGGCAGACTGTCTACACCTGGGGAAACCAGCAGACTTCAAGGAAAAGGGTAAAGTACCAAAGCTGTGATCTGGAGGGACACAAGCCCTTCCCTCATCCCAGCTCACAGAAGGGAGGAAGAGAAACTGAGTGGGGAGTGGGTGGAGGCCTAGGACTGCTGAACACCCAGCCCTGGAGATCTGCTCTGGGAGCATGAACCTATATTACATGATGCTCTGGATATTAGTGGGGTTGGAAAGCTGAGACAGGCAGAATATTTGGAGACACAGATTCCAGCCACTTGTGAAAAACTGGGGTCCACATTTGACCTCTCTGGGACAAAAGAAAGGCAGGCAGTCTGAGAGACTTCCTAAAGCTGCTGAAGGGGCAAGGATTGCACAGAGATTGCTGCTCAGGAGAAATGACAGATGGACAAAATTGTCTGGGTGCACTGTGCCCAGCAGGTTGGGAACTTTCAGGAGCTTCAGACAGTCCATTCTCCTGGCTGGCAGTGCAGCTACAAGGCTGCTACACCGTGATACACAGCTTGCTGCATCTTCCCCCCGGCCAGCCCCAGCTTGCAAAGGAGTAGCCCCCGCCATTGCGGCAGGACAGACAGAGAGTAGCACCGCCTACAACAGCTAGGAAGAAAGCAAAGAGTGCAAACTATAGAGGCTTCTCCCTGCACACTCAGTCCACTGGTCTGGACAGTGGAGACAGGCACTGCAGCTAGGAAGCAGGAAAGATCTCTTTCCTCCCAAAAGGCATCAGTGATGCTCCCCTGCAACTCCCGCCATTGCTCCAGGGGCTAAGCAGCTCCAAAGAGTAGAGCTTCTGAGCAGTAAGGGTGCCACCTACAAATATGAAATGTCAAAGGAACCTGGTTCACACCAAATCCCACAAACAGCAGAAAGAGGGCCAAGTGAAACTGACCTCATCAACCTTCCTGAATGAGATTTCAAGACAAAAATCATAAACATGCTCATGGAGCGTCAGAGAAATATACAAGAACTCAGGGAGGAATTCAGGAATGAGATACAAATATTCAAGAATACAGTATCTGAAATGAAACATACAATGGAGGGATTCAAAAGCAGATTAGATAAAGTAGAGGAGACAGTAAATGAAATAAAAATTAGAGAACAGGAATACAAAAAAGCTATGGCACAGAGAGAAAAAAGGAACTCTGGAATGAAAGAATATTGAGAGAAATATGTGACCAATTGAAACGGAATGTTCATATTATAAGGGTACCAGAAGAAGAAAAGAGAGAAAAAGGGATAGAAAATGTCCTTGAGGAGGTAATTGCTGAAAACTTCCCCAATCTGGAGAAGGAGATAGTCTCTCAGGTCATGGAGGTGAACAGATCTCCCAACACAAGGACCTAAGGAAGACAGCACCAAGACATATAATAAGTAAAATGGCAAAGATCAATGATAAAGACATAGTATTAAAAGCAGCCAGAGAGAAAAAAAAACATCACATACAAAGGAAAACCCACCAGGCTATTATCACACTTCTCAACAGAAACCTTACAAGCCAGAAGGGAGTGGCATGATATATTCATTGCAATGAAGTAGAAAGGCTTGAAAAAAGGAATACTCCACGCCTCCATGCAGCAAGATTATCATTTAAATTTGAAGAAGGGATTAAACAATTTCCAGAAAAGCAAAAGCTGAGAGAATATACCTCCCACAAACTGTCTCTACAGTGTATTTTAGAGGAACTCCTATAGATGGAAGTGTTCCTAAGGCTAAATAGCTATCACCAGAAGAAATAAAACCACAGTATAAAGAAGTAAACCAATTAATTACTAACCAGATGCAAAATCAAATCAACCACCCCAAAGTAAGTCAAGGGATAGACAAAGAGTACAGAATATGACACCTAAAATATAAAGAATGGAGGAGGAAAAAACAAACTTTAGATTGTGTTTGTAATAGCATACTAAGTGAGTTAAATGAGACTGTTGGATAGTAAGGAAGTTATCATTGAACCTTTGTTAACAACAAATCTAAAGCTTGCAATGGCAATAAGTACATGCCTATCAATAATCACCCTAAATGTAAATGGTCTGAATGTGCCAATCAAAAGACATAGAGTCACTGAATGGATAAAAAAACAAGACCCATCTATATGCTGCCTATAAGAGACTCACTTTAAACCCAAAGACATACACAGACTAAAAGTGAAGGGATGGAAAAAGATATTTCGTGCAACTAATAGGGAGAAAAAAGCAGGAGTTGAGTACTTGTATCAAAGTACACTCCAAAACAAAGAAAGTAACAAGAGACAAAGAAGGATATTACATAATGATAAAGGGGTCAGTCCAACAAGAGGATATAACCATTATAAATATATATGCACTCAACACAGGAGCACCTACATATGTGAAACCAATACTAACAAAATTAAAAGGGGAAACAGAATGCAGTGCATTCATTTTAGGAGACTACAACACACCACTCACTCCAAAAGACAGATCAACCAGACAGAAAATAAGTAAGGACACAGGTACTGAACAACCCATGAGAACAGATGGACCTAACAGACATCTACAGAGCACTTCACCCAAAAGCAGCAGGATACACATTCTTCTCAAATGCCCAAGGAACATTTTCAAAAATAGATCATATCTTAGGCCACAAAAAGAGCCTCCATAAATTCAAAAAGATTGAAATTGTACCTACCAGCTTCTCAGACAACAACAGCATGAAACTAAAAATAAATTACACGAAGAAAACAAAAAAACCCATAGACACATGGAGGCTTAACAACATCCTCCTAAATAACCAATGGATCAATGACCAAATAAAAACAGAGATCAAGTAATATATGTAGACAAATGACAGCAATAACTCAACACTGCAAAATCTGTGGGATGCAGCTAAGGCAGCGCTAAGAGGGAAGTATATTACAATACAGGCCTACCTGAGGAAAGAAGAACAATACCATATTAACAGTCTAAACTAACAATTAATGAAACTAGAAAAAGAACAAATAAGGCTCAAAGTCAGAAGATGGAGGGACATAATAAAGATTAGAGCAGAAATAAATAAAACTGAGAAGAATAAAACAATAAGAAGAATCACTGAAAGCAGGAGGTAGTTCTTTGAGAAAATAAAAAAATAGATAAACCCTTAGCCAGACCTATCAAGAAAAAAAGAAAGTCTACACACATAAACAGAATCAGAAATGAGAAAGGAAAAATCACTATGGATAACACAGAAATACAAAGAATTATTAAAGAATACTTTGAAAAATTATATGTAAACAAACTGGATAACCTAGAAAAAATGGACAACTTTCTAGCAAAATACAACCTTCCAAGGCTGACCCAGGAAGAAACAGAAAATCTGAACAGACCAAACACCAGCAAGAAAATTGAATTGGTTATCAAAAAACTACCTAAGAACAAAACTCCTGGGCCAGATGGCTTCACCACTGAATTTTATCAAACATTTAGTGAAGACCTAATACCCATCCTCCTTAAAGTTTTCCAAAAAGTAGAAGAGGAGGAAATACTTCCAAACTCATTCTATGAGGCCAGCATCGCTCTAATACCAAAACCAGACAAAGGCACCTCACACACACAAAAATTACAGACCAATATCCCTGATGAACATAGATACAAAAATACTCAACAAAATATTAGCAAACCAAATTTTAAAAGTTCATCAAAAAGATCATCCATCATGATCAAGTAGGATTTGTTCCAGGGATGCAAGGGTGGGTACAATATTAAAAAATCCATCAACATACACCACATCAACAAAAAGAAGGATAAAAACCACATGATCATCTCCATAACTACCTCCTGCTTTCATTGATTCTTCTTATTGTTTTATTCTTCTCAATTTTATTTATTTCTGCTCTAATCTTTATTATGTCCCTCCATCTACTGACTTTGAGCCTTATTTGTTCTTTTTCTAGTTTCATTAATTGTTAGTTTAGACTGTTAATATGGTATTGTTCTTCTTTCCTCAGGTAGGCCTGTATTGTAATATACTTCCCTCTTATATATTTCTCCTCTGAAAAAGCATATGACAAAATTCAACATCCATTCATGAGAAAAACTCTCAACAAAATGGGTATTGAGGGCAAATACCTCAACTTAACAAAGGCATATATAAGAAACCCACAGCCAACATTATATTTAACAGCAAGAAGCTGAAAGCTTTCCCTTTAAGATCAGGAACAAGACAAGTATGCCCACTGTCCCCACTTTTATTCAACATAGGTCCTAGCCACAGCAATCAGACAAAACAATGAAATAAAAGGCATCCAGATTGGTAAGGAAGAAGTTAAACTGCCACTGTTTGCATATGACATGATATTGTGCATTGAAAACCCTGAATAATCCACACAAAAACTACTAGAACTAATAACTGAATTCAGCAAAGTTGCAGGATACAAATTGATATACAGAAATCTCTTGCATTTCTATATACTAACAATGAACTAGCAGAAAAAGAAATCAAGAAAACTCCATTCACAATTGCATCAAAAAGAATAAAATACCTAGGAATAAACTGAACCAAGGAAGTGAAAGACCTGTACCCTGAAAACTACAAGACACTCATGAAGGAAATTATAGAAGTTATCAGTAAGTGGAAGTACATCCCATGCTCATGGATAGGAAGAATTAATATTGTCAAATGGCCATCCTACCTAAAGCAATCTACAGATTCAATGCAATCCCTCTCAAAATACCGACAGCATTCTTCAATGAACTGGAACAAATAGTTCTAAAATTCATATGGAACCACAGAACACCCCGAATAGCCAATGAAATCCTGAGAAGGAAGAATAAAGCAGGGGGAATTACGCTGCCCAACTTCAAGCTCTACTACAAAGCCACAGTAATCAAGACAATTTGTTACTGGCACAAGAACAGAACCATAGATCAATGGAACAGACTAGAGAGCCCAGATATAGATCCACACATGTACAGCCAATTAACATATGGTAAAGGAGCCATGGACTCACAATGGGGAAATGACAGCCTCTTCAACAACTGGTGTTGGCAAAACTGGACAGCTACATGCAAGAGAATGGACTGGATTATTGTTTAACCCCATACACAAAAGTAAACTTGAAATGGATCAAACACCTGAATGTAAGTCATGAAACCATAAAACTCTTAGAAGAAAACACAGGCAAAAATCTTTTGAATATAAACATCAGCAACTTTTTCCTTTAATTTCCATTGCTTAGGAATGAGTAACAATATGAGCTAAATAGAAAATCAACTCACATTCCAGATCCCACTTTTAGATGGGCATGAAGATTTCAAAGTCTTTTCTTCAGTCCAGCCATTGAAAAAAATTAATAAAATTGAAATATATCTACCTGTATCAAACTTGCTACCAATTTATGGTCCATTCAGTACCAAATTACTATGGGGCACTCAATAAGTAACTCTATACATAACTCCTAGTTATGTGTTGGAATTTACACTTCATTGAACATGACTCTGTCTCTGTATCAATAATATCTACATTATTTCAAGATATCTTATTGACTTGTCTTTTCTGAAAAGGATTAAAGCCCTTTGTGAATTAGGACCTCTGAACATTTTATTAACACCAGATTCTTTTTTTTCAATCCTTCTCTTCCTTTTAGTCAGCACTGCATATCTAAAATATTGAAATAGATTTGCAGTTGGCCTAGCTGCCTCTGGGTTTTCCTCATTCTCATTTACCCTTCATACCATAGCCAGATTAATTTTCCTAAAACACCATTAGATAGATCAAGGTCAAAGTCCTTACCTTGAACTTAATATACTCTAGTCCGATTTTGTCTCTTATAGTTTTCCTCTTACTCCCTACTTTCTATCCCTTTGAGGATCTCTACATGGCCCTCAATCTCCCTTGCATATATTACTCATACTCCTGAATTTATCCAAATGTCATCCTGTTCTCTTTCAAGTTCATCTCATCAGTATGAATTACTTTTTTTATTGAAGTATAGTTGATATACAATATTACATTGGTTTCAGGTGGACAACATGATGATTCAACAATTATATGCATTATGAAATGCCCACCGTAAGTGTAGTTACCAACTGTCACCATATGAAGATATTAGAATATTATTGAATATATTCTCCATGCAGTACTTTCCTTCCCCGTGACTTATTTTATAATTGGAAACTTGTCCCTCTTTTTCCCCTTCACCTACTTTACCCATCTCCTCACACCCCTCCCTTATGGGAACCACCAATTTGTTCATATGAATTGCTTTTTATTCATCTCAAACCTGATAGGCAAGATATTGAGTGGGATTTTTTCCTATTGCTCTGAATTTATACCAAAGGCCCAAAACTGAGAATATAAGATGTGAGGTAATCTGCTTCTAAATCCAAAGATCCCCTACTAAGCCACTAGTAGTTTGGGTCTAGCTACCTTTCTGAAGGGCTTGTTGAGAGAGGCCAGAACCATGTTTTATGTATCAACCACCTGAGTTAATAGAGGAATAAGATTGAAGGGGAGAAAGTTGCCTGCACCGGGGAGCACAGTGCTCTTGACCAATATTTAAATACCAACACTAACATTTATTACTAACTGGGAAGTTGTGGGATCTGGCCAAAATTCTTAAAGGGAATTGCTAACCAGCATGAAAGAACATGAAAGAGCAGTTATTGGGAAGAATGATATTATTATTAATGCTGCCCCCATGAACTGATTACTTCTAAATTCACATACGAAATATTTCCAATTTCATATACAAAAAAGGAATTTACTGGCTTAATCTATCAGGAAATATTTATGACTGCTTCCCATGTGCCAGGCAGTGTCGTAAACACAGGGCCTACAGCCTGGCAAAATAGTAAGCAAGGTCCCTGCACCCCCACCCCCCCGGAACTTGTTAGGGTCTAGAATTAGTGTTGGCTCCGAGCATAATGCTTAGTGCCATCAGACATTTTTTTCTCCATCTCTCAGATTTTTTTCCTTTGCATAAGCCTAATCTGTGGGCAGGCTCTTCCCCTCTTGAAGACAATGTAGCCACCAGTATAGCAATTCTAAAAGGAAGAGAGTCTGTTTTTTCCAGTCATTCTGTCAGACTGTCTCATTGACATGGCTTGGGGTCAGGTAGACACCTCTGAACCTGACCACCCAGGTCTGGGTATTGTGAGACTACTAGAAATACTTGTGCAGCTTTTTCACTGCAAAGAGGACAAGCAGGAGCAGAAATCCAGTGCAGGGTATACTTACCAAGCCTTTACCTGGTGTACAACTATGTCTTTTTCTAATTCACACTGAGACACTGCAATGGTCTTGGTCATGTGCTTACCCTGGAGCAAAGGAGAGATGGGGTTATCCCCAGAAGAAACAAATCATCTGAGGGGGAAAGAACAGCTGGGGTGCCACTGCCAGAAGGCAGAGAAAGGGATGCTGGGCAAGCAAAAACACCAGCTATCCACTTCATTCCTTATTAGAAAGGAAGGTGGTAGAGAGGAGAGGACTTGGACTTGGTCTCAGGAGGACTGAGTTCTAATCCTAGTTCTGAAAGCCGTAGGACATTGGGCAGCTCATTCCTTTCATGTAACATGGAATTATCATTCTGCCTCCACCGCAGATTCACTGAAGAGGAAAAAATGAGATAATGAGAATATGATTTGGAAACTAAGTTCCTTATACCTGGAAGAGGGTATTATTGTTATTAATAATAATACTAATATCCTCCTAGTGAGTACGTTGCCCAGTCCCCTTACACATTGAAGGTGTTTATTATTGACTGACTGATCCATAATATGGAAACTCATATTACTCTGGGTGCTTTTCCAAAATTTTATACAATGCTTTGGCAAAACGTTCAACATTAAAATTCAATGATTCCGGGAACATATGAAGCAAGCCATCTTCTGACCTCATCATTCAGTTCTCAATTTAAGTACTGCTTCCTCACGGAAAACTTTATGGACCATCCCCCACCATCCATTCAGGGCAGGGGCTCCAATCAGTTTCACAACACAGTTCTAGTCCAACTGTTACTTGTAAAAGGCTTTGTTTAATGTCTGTCTTCTGCAACTAGACATGAACTCCTTGTGCAGGCACCATGGCTGTATTGTTTGCTGTTGCATCCTGTTGTAAGGGCAATAATAGGAAAATAAGAAATATTTGTCCAATGAATGAATAAATTCTTGGGATTAAGTGGAACGAGGTCAAGTGGACTAGGAAACAGGCATCTAATTTTCTCTTCTGTTCTCCTGATGTCTTTTACCAAGCCCTCCAATGACATTCTCATGATATTTGGAACTTCTTCTAAGCAAAGAATGGGTATTTTACTGAACATGTCCATTTAAGGACACATAATAAATGACTATTTAGAAATAGAATCCATTCATTCTGACCTGTGCAAGCTATGTCTCAAAAGATGCAGAACAAATATAGCAGTTTCAAGGCCCTGTAATCATTAATTTATTCTAGAATAACCGTTCTAAATTTTATACCCATGTATATCCTGGTATGTCCTAATGCTTCTATCTGCCTCTAAGCCACAACAGACTATTAGCAGTTCATTCCTGGAAGCATATAGATGACTCCCAGCCAGAAATTTGATTAGAGTGGATTGGAGCCAGAAAGGAGACTTTAAAGACAAATTTTTCCTTCTTACCCATATCCACCCTGAATTTCATTTACATAATGCAGCTCTTAGTAGAAATGAAATGAGTCAGCATCAGGGAAGACAAACTAAAATATGACTTCCATATCAAAGGCAATGTTTGTCCTTTCTGACAGCTTCAGTGAGCAAGGGGTCTTATAAATAATAGAAAAAAATTTTAAATAGTGGTCAATGTCTAGTAAGGTCACAAATATTTGTTGTGTTCAAGATTTTTTTAATGTTTAACTGTGGTAAAATACACATAAAATAAATTGTACCACCTTAACCATTCTCAGCTGTACAGCTCAGTAGTGTAAAGTCTATTCACACTGTTGTGCAATCATCTCCAGAACTCTTTACATCTTACAAAATCAAAATTCTATATTCATTAAACAAGTTGCCTTCCCAACTCCCCTTTTCCCCTAGCAACCATCATTCTACTTTCTGTCTATGAATTTGACTACTCTAAGCACCTCATTGAGTTTCCAGAATTATACAATATTTGTGTTTTTGTGACAAGCATACCCCCCAACCCCCAGGGGCTTGGAGTGGGGGGGCCTGAATCTGCTCTCTCACTCTGCTCCCACTCCAACAACGTGGGATGGAGGTAGGAGCACAGTCTGGCTCTGAGATCCTCTGCATCACCCCTCTCTTTTCAAGGCTTAATTCCTACTGAGGACTGGCCTGGGGTGTAGGTAAGGCAGAGGTCTCCTTATGTATGTGGCCTTCAACCTGTGGTAGCAAGTCTCTTCCTGCATTGACTTGGTGTGTGGTTGTCCTGCGGCTATTTTTAGTTCTAGCCTAATTATCTGAGGATCCCTTGGAGGGCAGCAGCTGCGGCTCCTGTTAATGCTGCTAGCTCTCTGTGTCTCCAAAACCTCGCTAGGAGAGGTAACTTTACTTGCCAAGTGGCCCCAGAGGCAACTCCAAGCTCCTGTTCACTCTCCTCAACCTCTGAGCTCCATCTGTGGCACCAGTGATGACTTTTCCAGGCCCTAAATGCTGAGGGACACTGCAGTGAGGTATCCCCATCCTGTCCTCAGGCGCACCACATAGCTGCTCCTTCTCATCTGCTGGCCTAGGCTGATCCAGAAACCTTTAACTGTGATGTAGTTAATGGTCTCTACATTCACATACACCCCCAAACTCAAGGAAAGCAAGAGAGAGGACACCTATCAGGATCTCCCAGTGACTCTCCTAGTGCCCTCCTACAATCACAGCACCAGAAAAACTCTGCAGATCCCCAGCCAGAAAGTGAGGAAGTAGTCCTCCCTTCTTGCCTTTCCTTGAAGCCTCTCCCCACCTGCTGCTACCTGACCTGGTGGTCGTGGTGGTGGTGGTGGTAGTGGAGAGAAGTATGAGGAGGGAACGATGTAACATCTAACCTGGGATTCTCAAACTGTTCCCTTCTTTTCCTTCCTCACTTCTGCTTTTATAGACTGGCTGAGGGGACATGGGAGAGGGCAGGCTGGGTGAGTGGGAGTTCAAACAGGACCTGTTAGGCTGCCCCTTTGTAACCTTTGTTGGCTTCTGTGGCAGAAACTTCTACTTGTCCATGCAACAGCATTCTCCATTCTTTCTCAAAAAATCCTATCTTATTCAAGATGGCCAAGTGCCCAGGTAAAAGAGCTACATTTCCCAGGCTCCCCTACAAATAGGGACGGCCCACAATATGTGTGCAGAAGGTGTGCAATTTTAGTAGAAGCCTGATTAAGAGAGATGATTAGCTTGCAGGTATGAACTTTTGCTCTCTTCCCCATCCCCCTTCTTCCCTCCTACAACACAGTTGCAATGGCTGGAACTCCAGCCACCAAGGACAGAAGCCACATGACAAAATTAGGCAGCTGTGCTGAATAAATGAGATGGCTTACGTATGGTGACTAGTACAGGGCCTTAGATGTTTAATGAATCGCCCCTGCTATTAACCACTGAACCTAGGGAAGAGCTCAGGAGAGTTGCTTTGGCTTTGGACCTGCCACTTCTCCCCACATTTTTATGTCATTGGAAGGGAAAGGGAACTCTGAGCAAGATCTAGTTCTGCCACTGACTTCTTGCATGACTTTGAGCAAGTCTCGTAACGTTCAGTACCCCCTTTCCTTTGTTGGAAAAACGAAGAAGAAAACACAAATCTATCTTACCACAAAGCAAGAGCATTACACTGGAATTTCATTTATCTTAATAGTCACCCTCTATTCTTGGCATGTGATACTGATTTTCCATTTATGGTAATGACATAGTTTCCCATACAAGTAAATTCACCAAAATATTAAGTACTGAGTGAAAAAATGAGCAAGAAACTTGAACACATACTTCACAATAAAGGATTCCCAAGTGGCCAATAAATACAAGAAAAGATGTTCAATGTTGTTAGTCATCATAGAAATGTACTCCATAAAAGATCTACTACAGACCAGAATGATGCAGCATAACTTTTTAAAATTAACCTATTTATTGTTGTTGATAGACATTGAGTTGATTTCCCATTTTCATGTTTATATAAAATGGTTCTTTGAACATTCTAATACATATTTCTCTTTTTTAATTAAAGTATCATTAATATACAGTCTTACATAGGTTTCAAATGTACATCACAGTGGTTCAACAGCCCCCACGATCAACTTATATTGTGCTTGTGAACTATTGTGCCGCTTTATCCCTCTCCCTTTCTCCCATCCCCAACACCTGACCCAACCTCTCCTCCTTGGCAACCACTAGTCATTTCTCAGTGTCTATGAGTCTAATGCTGTTTTGTTCCTTGTTTTGCTCTGTTTTAATATTCCACAAATAAGTGAAATCATATGGTATTTTCCTTTCTCTGCCTGGCTTATTTCACTGAGCATAATACCCTCTGGATCCATCCATGTTGTTACAAATGGCAGGACTTCTTTTCTCTTATGGCTGAATAATATTCCAGTGTGTATATATACCACATCTTTTTTTATCCATTCATCTATTGAGGGACACTTAGGTTGCTTCCATATCTTGCTTCTACAAATAGTGCGGTGATAAACATAAGGGTGCATATATCTTTTCGAATCAGAGATTTTGTTTTCTTTTGAGTAAACTCCTACAAGTGATATTACTGAGTCAAAAATGGTTTGTTTTTGTTTTTTGAGGGACGTCAATATTGTTCCCACAGCTACTGTACCACTTAACTGTACCACTAACAGTGTAGGATGGTTCCTATTTGTCCACATCTTCACCAGCATTTGTTGTTTCTTGTCTCTTGGATAGCAGCCATTCTAACTGGTGTGAGGCGATATCTCATTGTGATTTTTAATCTGCATTTCCCTGATGATTAGTGATGTGGAGCATCTTCTCATGTGCCTGCTGGTCATTTGTATGTCTTCTTTGGAGAAGTGTCTGTTCAGGTCCTCCACTAATTTTTAATAGGGTTATTTGTTTTTTGGGTGTTGAGGCATATGAGTTCTTTTATATACTTTGGATGCTAACCCCTTATGAGATGAGTTGTTCATGAATATATTCTCCCATACTGTAGGATGCCTTTTTGTTCAGTGTCCTTTGCTGTACTGAAGCTTTTAAGTTTGATCTGTCTTACAGTCCTACTTGTTAATATTTTGTTTCCTGTGCCTGAGGAGATGTGTCCATGAAAAATTACTCATATTTATATTCAAGAGATTTTTGCCTATGTTTTCTTCTAAGACTTTTATTGTTTTATGGTTTTCTTCTAAGAGTTTTATGGTCTTTGATCCATTCTGAGTTTACTTCTGTGTATGGAGTTACACAAGAATCCAGTTTCATTCTCTTACATGTAACTGCCCAGTTTTGCCAACATGAGCTGTTGAAGAGGCTGTCTTTCCTCCATTATATATTAATGGCTCCTTTATCATATATTAATTGACCATATGTGTATGGGTTTACATATGGGCTCTCTATGCTGTTCCATTGATCTATGGGTCTGTTCTTCTGCCAGTAACAAATTGTCTTGATTACTGTGGCTTTGTAGTAGAGCTTGAAGTTATGGAGTATAATCCCCCCAGTTTTGTTCTTCTTTCTCAGGATTGCTTTTGGGGACTTTTGTGGCTCCATATGAATTTTAGAACATTTGTTCTAGTTCATTGAAGAATGCTGTTGGTATTTTGATAGGGATTGCACTGAATCTGTATATTGCTTTGGGCAGGATGGCCATTTTGACAATATTAATTCTTCCTATCCATGAGCATGGGATGCATTTCTATTTGCTGGTATCTTCCTTAATTTCTCTTATGAGTGTTTTGTAGTTTTTAGAGTTTAGGTCTTTCACCTCCTTGTTTAGGTTTATTCCTGGGTATTTTATTCTTTTTGATGCAATTGTAAATGGAGTTCTTTTCCTGATGTGTCTTTCTGCTAGTTCATTGTTAGTATATAGGAATGCAACAGATTTCCAGGTATTAATTTTGTATCCTGCAATGTTGCTGAATTCGATTATTAGTTCTAGTAATGTTTTTGGTGGATTCTTTAGGGTTTTCTATAAATAATATTTCATCTATAAATAGTGACAGTTTAATTTCTTCCTTACCAATTTGGATGCCTTTTGTCTCTTTGTGTTGTCTGATTGCCATAGCTAGGAGCTCCAGTACTATGTTGAGTAAAAGTGTCGAGGGTGGGCATCCTTGTCTTGGTCCTGATCTTAGAGGAAAAGCTTTTAGCTTTTTGCTATTAAATATGATATTGTCTATGGGTTTGTCATAAATGACCTTTATTATGTTGAAGTACATACACCCTATACCCATTTTGTTGAGAGTTTTTATCATGAATGGATGTTGAACATTGAATTTTGTCAAATGTTTTTTCAGCATCTATTCAGACGATCATGTGGATTTTATCCTTCTTTTTGTTAATGTAGTATATGACATCAATTGATTTTTGAATATTATACCATCCTTGCATCCGGGAAAATAAATCCCACTTGGTCATGATGGATGATCTTTTTGATGTATCTTTGAATTAGGTTTGTTAATATTTTGTTGAGTATTTTTGCATCTATGTTCCTCAGGAATACTGGTCTGTAATTTTCTTTTTTTGTGTGGTGTCTGGTTTTGGTGTTAGAGTGATGCTGGCCTCATAGAATGAGTTTGGAACTATTCCCTCCTCTTCTACTTTTTGGAATGCTTTAAGAAGGATGGGTAATAGCTTTTCTTTAAGTGTCTGGTAGAATTCAGCTGTGAAGCCATCTGCACCATTTTTTTCTTGGGAGTTTTCTGATTACCAATTCAATTTCACTGCTGGTAATTGGTCTATTCAGATTTTCTGTTTCTTCCTGTGTCAGTCTTGGAAGGCTGTATTTTTCTAGGAAGTTTTCTATTTCTTCTAGGTTGTCCAGTTTACTGGCATATGTTTTCATAGTATTCTCTAATAATTCATTGTATTTCTGTGGTATCCATTATGATTATTCCTTTTTTGTTTCTGATTCTATTTATGTGTGTGCATTCTCTTTTTTTCTAAATCCCTAACTCTGGCTAGGGGTTTATCTATTTTGTTTATTTTGTCAAAGAATGAGCTCCTGGTTTTACTGATTTTTCTACTGTTTTATTCTTCTCCATTTTATTTATTTCTGTTCTGATCTTTAGCATGTTTCTCCTTTTACTGAATTTGGGTTTCATTTATTCTTCTTTTTCTAGTTTCATTAATTGTGATTTTAGACTGTTTATTTGGGATTGTTTTTGTTTCTTAAGGTAAGCCTGTATACTGCTATGTACTTTTCTCTTAGAACCACCTTTGCCACCTCCCACAGATTTTGAGCTGATCTGTTTTTGCTTTCATTTGTCTCCATGTATTGCTTGATTTCTGTTTAATTTGTTCATAGATCCATTGATTATTCAGAAGCTGTTGTTTACCCTCCATGTGTTTGTAGGCTTGTTTTCTTTCTTTTTCTTTTTTTTTTTTGGTATTATTAATCTACAATTACATGAGCAACATTACTAGACTTCCCCCATTATCAAGTCCCCACCACATAACCCATTACAGTCACTGTCCATCAGCGTAGTAAGATGCTATAGAATCACTACTTGTCTTCTCTGTGTTGTACAGCCTTCCCCATGCCGGCCCCCTTACATTATGGCTGCTAATCATAATGCCCCTTTTTCCCACTTATCCCTCCCTTCCCACCCACCCTCCCCAGTCCCTTTCCCTTTGGTAACTAATAGTCCATTCTTGGGTTCTGTGAGTCTGCTGCTGTTTTGTTCCTTCAGGGTTTTTTTGTTCTTATACTCCACAGATGAGTGAAATCATTTGATACTTATCCTTTTCTGCCTGGCTTATTTCACTGAGCATATCACCCTCTAGCTCCATCTACATTGTTGCAAATGGTAGGATTTGTTTTTTTCTTATGGCTGAATAATATTCCATTGTGTATATGTACCACATCTTTTTTATCCATTCATTTACTGATGGACACTTAGGTTGCTTCCATTTCTTGGCTATTGTAAATAGTGCTACAATAAATACAGGGGTGCATATGTCTTTTTCAAATGGGGCTGCTGCATTCTTAGGGTAAATTCCTGGGTCAAATTGTATTTCTATTTTGAGTTTTTTGAGGAACCTCCATATTGCTTTCCACAATGGTTAAACTAATTTACATTCCCACCAGCAGTGTAGGAGGGTTCCCCTTTCTCCATATCCTCGCCAGCATTTGTTGTTCTCTATCTTTTGGATGGTGGCCATCCTAACTGGTGTGAGGTGATATTTCATTGTGGTTTTAATTTGCATTTATCTGATGATTAGCGATGTGGAGCATCTTTGCATGTGCCTGTTGGTCAACTGAATTTCTTCTTTGGAGAAGTGTCTGTTCAGCTCCTCTGCCCATTTTTTAATTGGATTATTTGCTTTTTGTTTGTTGAGGTGTGTGAGCTCTTTATATATTTTGGATGTCAACCCTTTATTGGATATGTCATTTATGAATACATTCTCCCATACTGTAGGATGCCTTTTTGTTCTATTGATGGTGTCCTTTGATGTACAGAAGCTTTTCAGATGGATATAGTCCCACTTGTTCATTTTTGCTTTTGTTTCCCTTGCCCAGGGAGATATGTTCATAAAGAAGTTGCTCATGTTTATGTCCAGGAGATTTTTCCCTATGTTTTTTCTAAGAGTTTTATGGTCTCATGACTTACATTCAGGTCTTTGATCCATTTTGGATTTACTTTTATGTATGGGGTTAGACAATGATCCAGTTTCATTCTCTTACATGTAGCTGTCCAGTTTTGCCAACACCAGCTGTTAAAGAGGCTATCATTTCCCCCATTGTATATCCATGGCTCTTTTATTGTATATTAGTTGATCATATATGTTTGGGTTAATATCTGGCATCTCAATTCTGTTCCACTGGTCTGTGGATCTGTTCTTGTGCCAGTACTAAATTGTCTTGATTACTGTGGCTTTGTAGTAGAGCTTGAAGTTGGGAAGCAAGATCCCCCTGCTTTACTCTTCCTTCTCAGGATTGCTTTGGCTATGCAGGGTCTTTTGTAGTTCCATATGAATTTTAGAACTATTTTCTCCAGTTCCTTGAGGGATGCTGTCAATATTTTGACAGGGATTGCACTGAATCTGTAGATTGCTTTAGGCAGGATGGCCATTTTGACAATATTAATTTTTCCTACTCAAGAGCATTGGATGGATTTCCATTTGCTAGTGTCCTCTTTAATTTCTCTTACAAGTGTCTTGTAGTTTTCAGGGTATAGGTCTTTCACTTCCTTGGTTAGATTTATTCCTAGGTATTTTATTCTTTTTGATGCAATTGTGAATGGAATTGTTTTCCTGATTTCTCTTTCTGCTAGTTCAACATTAGTGTATAGGAAAGGAAGAAATTTCTGTGTATTCATTTTGTATCCTGAAACTTTGCTGAATTCAGATATTAGTTCTAGTAGTTTTGGAGTGGGGTCTTTAGAGTTTTTTATGTACAATATCATGTCATCTGCAAATAGTGACAATTTGACTTCTTCTTTACCAGTCTGGATGCCTTGTACTTCTTTGTTTTTCTGATTGCCATGGCTAGGACCTCCAGTACTATGTGAATCAAAGTGGGGAGACTGGGTATCCTTGTCTTGTTCCTGATCTTAGGTGATAAGCCTTCAGCTTGTCATTGTTAAGTATGATGTTGGCTGTGGGTTTGTCATATATGGCCTTTATTAGGTTGAGGTACTTACCCTCTATACCCATATTGTTGAGAGTTTTTTGTCATGAATGGATGTTGAATGTTGTTGAATGTTTTCTCAGCATCTATGGAGATGATTATGTGGTTTTTGTCCTTCTTTCTGTTGATGTGGTGGATGATGTTGATGGATTTTCAAATGTTGAATCATCGTTGCATGCCTGGGATGAATCCCACTTGGTCATGGTGTATGATCCCTTTGATGTATTTTTGAATTCAGTTTGCTAATATTTTGTTGAGTATTTTTGCATCTACGTTCATCAGGGATATTGGTCTGTAATTTTCTTTTCTTTTTTTTTTTTGGTGTCTTTGCCTGGTTTTGGCATTACAGTGGTGCTGGCTTCATAGAATGAGTTTGGAAGTATTCCCTCCTCTTCTATTTTTTGGAAAACTTAAAGGAGAATGGGTATTATGTCTTCTCTGTATGTCTGATAAAATTCAGCAGTGAATCCATCTGGACCAGGGATTTTGTTCTTGAGTAGTTTTTTGATTACTGATTCATTTTCATTGCTGGTAATTGGTCTATTTAGATTTTCTGTTTCTTCCTTGGTCAGTCTTGCAAGGTTGTATTTTTCCATAAAGTTGTCCTTTTTGTCTAGGTTATCCAGGTTCTTAGCATATAGATTTTCATAGTATTCTCTTATAATTCTTTGTATTTCTGTGGGGTCCGTCGTGATTTTTCCTTTCTCATTTCTGATTCTGTTTATGTGTGCAGATTCTTTTTCTCTTAATAAGTCTGGGTAGGAATTTATGTATTTTGTTTATTTTCTCAAAGAACCAGCTCTTGATTTCATGGACTTTTTCTATTGTTTTATTCTTCTCAATTTTATTTATTTTTGGATCTTTATTACGTCCCTCCTTCTGCTGAATTTGGGCCTCATTTGTACTTCTTTCTCCAGTTTCAATAATTGTGACTTTAGACTATTCATTTGTGATTGTTTTCTCTTCTTTAAATAGGCCTTGATTGCTATATACTTTCCTCTTAGAACTGCCTTTGCTGTGTCCCACAGAAGTTGGAGCATTGTGGTGGCATTGTCATTTGTTTCCATATATTATTGCTTGATCTCTGTTTTAATTTGGTCATTGATCCATTGATTATTTAGGAGCATGTTGTTAAGCCTCCATGTGTTTGTGAGCCTTTTTGTTTTCTTTGAACAATTTATTTCTAGTTTTATACCTTTGTGATCTGAGAAGTTGGTTGGTAGAATTTCAATCTTTTTGAATTTACTGAGGCTCTTTATGTGGCCTATTATGTGGTTGATTCTGAAAAATGTTCCATGTGCACTTGAGAAGAATGTGTATCCTATTGTTTTTGGGTGTAGAGTTCTGTAGATGTCTGTTAGGTCCTTCTGTCCTAGTGTGTTGTTCAGTGCCTCTGTGTCCTTACTTATTTTCTGTCTGGTTGATCTGTCCTTTGGAGTGAGTTGTGTGTTGAAGTCTCCAATAATGAATGCATTGCATTCTATTTCCTCCTTTAATTCTGTTAGTATTGTTTCACATATGTCAGTGCTCCTGTGTTGGGTGCATATATATTTATAATGGTTATATCCCCTTGTTGGACTGACCCCTTTATCATTATGTAATGTCCTTATCTCTTGTTACTTTCTTTGTTTTGAAGTCTATTTTGTCTGATACAAGTACCGCAACACCTGATTTTTTCTATTGTTTGCATGAAATATCTTTTTCCATCCCTTCACTCTTAGTCTGTGCATGTCTTTGGGTTTTAGGTGAGCCTCTTGTAAGCTGCATATAGATGGGTCTTGATTTTTTTTTTTTTACTTATAATCTATTCTTTATTTTTTTATTTTTTTGTAGATAATTATTTTTTATTGAAGGGTAGTTGACACACAGTATTACATTACATTAGTTTCAGGTGTACAACATAGTGATTCAACATTTATATACATGATAATTCTAGGTACAAGCTATCACCATACCAAGTTGTTACAATATTTTGACTATATTCCTTATGCTATACATTACATCCCGGTTACTTATTTATTTTACAATTGGAAGTGTGTACTTTTTTTTTGTTTGTTTGTGAGGGCATCTCTCATATTTATTGATCAAATGGTTGTTAACAACAATAAAATTCTGTATAGGGGAGTCAATGCTCAATGCACAATCATTAATCCACCCCAAGCCTAATTTTTGTCAGTCTCCAATCTTCTGAGGCATAACAAACAAGTTCTTACATGGAGAACAAATTCTTACATAGTGAATAAGTTCTTACATGGTGAACAGTACAAGGGCAGTCATCACAGAAACTTTCGGTTTTGCTCATGCATTATGAACTATAAACAGTCAGTTCAAATATGAAAATTCATTTGATTTTTATACTTGATTTATATGTGAATACAAAATTTCTCTCTTTATTATTATTATTTTTAATAAAATGCTGAAGTGGGAGGTAGATACAAGATCAAGGTAGAAAACATAGTTTAGTGTTGTAAGAGAGCAACTGTAGATGATCAGGTGTGTGCCTGTAGACTATGTGTTAATCCAAGCTAGACAAGGGCAATAAAACATCCACGTATGCAGAAGATTTCTCTCAGAACAGGGGGGGTGAGGTTCTAAGCCTCACCTCTGTTGATCCCCAATTTCTCACCTGATGACCCCCCTGCGACTGTGCCTGTCTTAGGTTGTTCCTCCCTTGAGGAATCTTACCCGTCTCTGGCTAACCAGTCATCTTCCGGGGCCATACAGGGAAATGTAAAGTTGGTAAGTGAGAGAGAAGCCTTATTGTTTGAAATGGTTAGCTTTTTATTTCTTTGCATATTTATGGCCTGTAGCTTCTATGCCCAGCATTTGTCTTGAGTTATCTTTACCACTTGGAAGAATTATGATACTCGGTAAATTTGATATGAGGCACGAATTCTATTTAAGGGTTGTAATTAGGAAGGAAGAAGAAAAGCTATAGAAGTAGCAGGTGGAAGAAAACATGGGAAGATTGATCATTTCTTTGACATATCTTCTTGTAGAGTGACTTCAGCATGTATAGGTTTTAAGCTACTACTTAAATTGCGCACACACATTAGCATAATAGGAGTATAGTTACATAAGCAAAGCATACCTGTAATTACCAGCCATCTCCAGTGAAACCAAGAAAACCAGTTAGGCACCTTAGGCATTTGTGAGAACTTATCTATGATATGGTGGATATTGTCCACTGAATTTGAACAGTCTGAGAGAAATCATAAAAATTAAAACAACCCATTCCTGGGGAATGTTCACATCCCTTATGTTCTTTTAACAGTAAATAGTCTGTAGTTGTAAGATTTTGGAGCGCTACAATTTGCACTTCTCCTAATTCTTGATTGAGTTCCAACAGTATAGATCCAGTCAAATTTGTTGTTTAACTGTACGCACAGGCCAGCTTAGATATCTCCTTCTTCATTCCCATGGCAAGTCCAGGAGTTGATGGGATGAGTGCATCTACAGCTGTTGCAGTGCGTGGATCTTTGTTGGGGTTTTTTGATGATCATCTTCTGGCATGAGTCTTCCAGAGAGTGCTGATGTTGGAAGTTCTTTTTCATATCGTATCTTAGTTCATTTTTGGGGTGGCCCAATTAGGCTTTGATCTTCTGTATAAACACAAACAGACCCTTTGCCTACACTTTTATATGCCCTTTATACCCTTGTGTAGAACTCGTTGGAGGTTACCACACAGGAACTGCCCTTTTTTTTTTTTTGCTTTGTTTTTGGTATAACTAATCTACACTTACATGACGAATATTATGTTTACTAGGCTCTCCCCTATACCAGGTCTCCCCTATAAACCCCTTTACAGTCACTGTCCAGCAGCATAGCAAAATGTTGTAGAATCACTACTTGCCTTCTCTGTGTTGTACAGCCCTCCCTTTTCTCCTACCCCCCCATGCATGCTAATCTTAATACCCCCCTACTTCTCCCCCCCCTTATCCCTCCCTACCCACCCATCCTCCCCAGTCCCTTTCCCTTTGGTACCTGTTAGTCCGTTCTTGAGTTCTGTGATTCTGCTGCTGTTTTATTCTTTCAGTTTTTCCTTTGTTCTTATATTCCACAGATAAGTGAAATCATTTGGTATTTCTCTTTCTCCACTTGGCTTGTTTCACTGAGCATAATACCCTCCAGCTCCATCCATGTTGCTGCAAATGATTGGATTTGCCCTTTTCTTATGGCTGAGTAGTATTCCATTGTGTATATGTACCACCTCTTCTTTATCCATTCATCTATCGATGGACATTTAGGTTGCTTCCAATTCTTGGCTTTTGTAAATAGTGCTGCGATAAACATAGGGGTGCACTGATCTTTCTCATACTTGATTGCTGCATTCTTAGGGTAAATTCCTAGGAGTGCAATTCCTGGGTCAAATGGTAAGTCTGTTTTGAGCATTTTGATGTACCTCCATACTGCTTTCCACAATGGTTGAACTAACTTACATTCCCACCAGCAGTGTAGGAGGGTTCCCCTTTCTCCACAGCCTCGCCAACATTTGTTGTTGTCTTTTGGATGGCAGCCATCCTTACTGGTGTGAGGTGATACCTCATTGTAGTTTTAATTTGCATTTCTCTGATAATTAGCGATGTGGAGCATCTTTTCATGTGTCTGTTGGCCATCTGTATTTCTTTTTTGGAGAACTGTCTGTTCAGTTCCTCTGCCCATTTTTTAATTGGGTTATTTGTTTTTTGTTTGTTGAGGCGTGTGAACTCTTTATATATTCTGGACGTCAAGCCTTTATCGGATGTGTCATTTTCAAATATATTCTCTCATACTGTAGGGTTCCTTTTTGTTCTATTGATGGTGTCTTTTGCTGTACAGAAGTTTTTCAGCTTAATATAGTCCCACTTATTCATTTTTGCTGTTGTTTTCCTTGCCCGGGGAGATATGTTCAAGAAGAGGTCACTCATGTTTATGTCTAAGAGGTTTTTGCCTATGTTTTCTTCCAAGAGTTTAATGGTTTCATGACTTACATTCAGGTCTTTGATCCATTTGGAGTTTACTTTTGTATATGGGGTTAGACAATGGTCCAGTTTCATTCTCCTACATGTAGCTGTCCAGTTTTGCCAGCACCACCTGTTGAAGAGACTGTCATTTTGCCATTGTATGTCCATGGCTCCTTTATCAAATATTAATTGACCATATATGTCTGGGTTAATGTCTGGATTCTCTAGTCTGTTCCATTGGTCTGTGGCTCTGCTCTTGTGCCAGTACCAAATTGTCTTGATTACTATGGCTTTATAGTAGAGCTTGAAGTTGGGGAGTGAGATCCCCCCTACTTTATTCTTCTTTCTCAGGATTGCTTTGGCTATTCGGGGTCTTTGGTGTTTCCATATGAATTTTTGAATTATTTGTTCCAGTTCATTGAAGAATGTTGCTGGTAGTTTCATAGGGATTGCATCAAATCTGTATATTGCTTTGGGCAGGATGGCCATTTTGACGATATTAATTCTTCCTAGCGGGTCTTGATTTTTTATCCATTCTATTACTCTGTGTCTTTTGATTGGTGCATTCAGTCCATTTACATTTAGGGTGATTATCAATAGATATGTACTTATTGTCATTGCAGGCTTTGGATTCATGGTTACCAAAGGTTCAAGGGTAGCTTCTTTACTATCTAACCATCCAACTTTAACTCACTTATTATGCTATTATAAACAGTCTGATGATTCTTTTTTTCTCTCCTTTCTTATTCTTCCTCCTCTACTCTTTATATGTTAGGTGTTTTATTCTCTACTCTTTTGTGTTTCCACTGACTGTGTTTGTGGATAGCTGATTTTATTTTTTGCTTTCAGTTAGTGTTTGGTTGGTCTGCATTTTTTGCTGTGATTTTATTTTCTCTGGTGACATCTATTTAGCCTTAGGAGTACTTCCATCTAGAGCAGTCCCTTTAATATACCCTGTAGAGGTGGTTTATGGGAGGCAGATTCCCTCAACTTTTGCTTATCTGTAAATTGTTTAATCCCCCCTTCAAATTTAAATGATAATCTTGCTGGGTAGAGTGTTCTTGGTCCAAGGCCCTTCTATTTCATTACATTAAATATATCATGCCATTTTCTTCTGGCCTGTAAGGTTTCTGTTGAGATGTCTGATGATAACCTGATGGGTTTTCCTTTGTAGGTGATATTTTCTCTCTCTCTGGCTGCTTTTAATACCCTGTCCTTGTCTTTGATCTTTGCCATTTTAATTATTATGTGTCTTGATATTGTCCTCTTTGGGTCCCTTGTGTTGGGAGATCTGTGGGCTTCCATGATCTGAGAGACTATTTCCTTCCCCAGCTTGCAGAAGTTTTCAGCAATTATTTCTTCAAATACTCTTTCTATCCCTTTTTCTCTCTCTTCTTCTTTTGGTACCCCTATAATGCGAATATTGTTCCATTTAGATTGGTCACACAGTTCTCTCAATATTCTTTCATTCTTAGAGATCCTTTTATCTCTCTCTGCCTCAGCTTCTCTGTATTCCTGCTCTCTGATTTCTATTCCATTAACAGTCTCTTGCACCTCATCTGGTCTGCTCTTGAGTCCTTCTATGGATTGTTTCACTTCTGTTATCTCTCTGCGGACTTCATCCCTTAGCTCTTGCATATTTCTCTGCAGGTCCATCAGCATGGTTGTGACTTTTACTTTGAATTCTTTTTCAGGAAGATTGGTTATATCTATCTCACCAGGCCCTCTTTCTGGGATTGAGTGATTTTTGAATGGACCAGATTCTTCTGCCTTTTTATGGCAATAGAAGTGATCACTGGCAGGTGGCACATGTGTCAGCTGGGAGAACAGAGTCACTTCCTGCTTGCTGGTCACCTTGCCCTTCTCCGCTGCCTCTGCTTGTTACACACAAGGAGTAGTCTCTGAGTTAATCCCCTGAGCTGCTGTGGGCAAGGCAGCCCTCGGGATAGCCTAGGGCACTGCAGGGGGTTGCAGACATGCTGGGTGTGTTCTCCTGCAAGAACAGTGCACCTTTGTGCCTTCCGGATCTTGTGCCAGCTTCCTCTGCCTGTGTGGGGAAGCTGCATGCTGGTGGCAGCCTCTGGGTCTGTCCCGGTTAGCTGTGCCCTGGGAAAAAGACTGTGTATTTGCTGTGGGCAGGGCTGCTCCCCAGCTGCTCTGAAGCAGTGGCAGGTAAGCCATTTGTTTGCAGTGCCAGTGGAGGTAATGAACCAAACTGCAGGCTGCTTATCACTGTGAGGAGCTTCGGAGCTGTGTTGTCACCCATGGGGTTAGGGTTCCTGAAGTTCCTCAAGATTCCCATCCTCAAGATTTGTCCACCTGTTAAACCCTTGCCCCTTTAAGACTTTTAAAGTGCCAGATTTTCTTTCATCCCAGGGGAGCCGGCTGTGGGGACCTGCCCACAGTCTCCATCTCAGATCTTACTTTTCCATTTCTCTAATATCCAGTACACCATGTGATGTGTGTCTGTGCTCCCAGTGCAGATTACTAGGGCTGGTTATTTAGCAGTCCTGTGCTTCCACTCCCTCCCCACTCCGACTCCTTTCCTTCCACCACTGAGCTGGGGTTGGGGGAGTGCTCGTGTCCTGCCGGGTCACAGCTTTGTTTCTTACCCTTTTCTTGAGATGCTGAGTTCTTGCAGATGTAGATATAGCCTGGCTGTTGCACTGTATCTTCTGGTCTCTCTTTTAGGAATAGTTGTATTTGCTGTATTTTCAAAAATATATATGGTTTTGGGAGGAGATTTCCACTGCCCTCCTCATGCTGTCATTGTGAGTGCCTCCTGTAGGCTTGTTTTCTTTGTGTAATTTATTTATAGTTTCATTGTGGTTTGAGAAGCTGCTTGCTACAATTTCAATCTGTTTAAATTTATTGAGGCTCTTCTTGTGGCCTAGTATGTGATCTATTCTGGAGACCATCCCATGTACACTTGAGACAAATGTGTATCCTGCTGCTTTTGGGTGGAGTGTTCTCTAGATATCTGTTAAATCCTTTTGATCTATGTATGTTCAGTACCTCTGTTTCCTTACTTTTGTCTGGTTGACCTGTCTATTGATGTGAGTGGTATGTTAAAGTCTCCTAAAATGAATGTGTTACAATCTATTCCCTCTTTATTTCTGTTAATATTTGTTTTACATATTTAGGTGCTCCTATGTTAGGTATATAGGTATTTATAATGGTTATATCCTCTTTTTGGACTGATCCCTTTATCATTATGTAATGTCCTTCTTTGTCTCTTGTTACTTCTTTGTCTTCAAATTAATTTTATCTGATGTAAGTACTGCAACTGCTGCTTTTTTCTCCCTATTATTTGCATAGAATGTCTTTTTCCATGCCTTCACTTTTAGTCAGTGTATGTGTGTGGGTCTGAAATGAGTCTTCTTGTAGGCAGCATATAGATAGGTCTTGTTTCTTTATCCATTCTGCCACTCTATGTCTTTTGATTGGTGCATTCAGTCTATTTACTTTTAAGAGGATTATTGATAGATATGTACTTATTGCCATTTTATTGTTTTCTGGCTGTTCTCCTCTCCTCTCTCTCTCCTCTCCTCTCTGTTCCTTTCTTCCTCTCTTATACACTTCTATTTTTATTGATGGTTTTCTTTGGTTTTGTAATTGGATTTCTCTGTTTATTTCTGTGTGTGTGTTTGTGCATGTGTGTGTTTATTTCAGGCTTTAGTTTTTGGTTACCAGAAGTTCAAGATGCTTCCTTACTATATAATAGCCTATCTTAAATTGCTAATTAGTCTATTTCAAACACAATCTAAAGGTACTTTTGCTTTTTCTTCTTCCTTCTCCCCATTTTTGTATTAGATATCATAATCTGCACTTTTTTGTGTATCCCTGCAATTTTGTGTGTTTTTGTGTATAACTGATTTTGCTTCTTAATTTTGTACATGTTTGGTAATTAGTTGGTACTACCTTTACTATGGGGTTATTTTCACTGGTGAAAGTTATTTAGCCTTTGGGACATTTCCATCTACAGCAGTCCCTTTAACATGTCCTATAAGGCTGGCTTAGTGGTGGTGAATTCCTTCAAGTTTTGTTTTCTGGAAATTGTTTAATATCTGCTCCAAATTTAAATGGTAATCTTGCTGGGGAGAGGATTCTTGGTTGGAGGTCCTGTTTCTGTACATTAAATATATCATGCCACTCCCTTCGGGCCTGTAGAGTTTCTGCTGAGAAGTCTGCTGATAGCCTGATGGGATTTCCTTTATAAGTAATCTTTTTTCTCTTTCTGGCTCTCTTCAACACTCTCTCCTTATCCTTGATCTTTGCCACTTTAATTATTATATGTCTTGGTGTTGTCTTCCTGGGTTTCCTTTTGGTAGGGAATCTCTACACTTCCATAACCTGAGTGTCTATGTCCTTCTCCAGACTGGGGAAGTTTTCAACAACTATTTCTTTAAGGAGACTTTTTATTTCTTTTTCTTTCTCTTCTCCTTCTGATACCCCTATTATGTAGATATTATTCCATTTGGACTGGTTACAAAGCCCTCTTACCATTCTTTCCTTCCTAGAGATCTTTTTTTCTCTGTCCCTCAGCTTCTTTGTTTTCTTGTTATCTAATTTCAATTCATTTGCCATCTCCTCTCCCTGCTCTAACATACTCTTAAATCCCTCCATTGTATGTTTCATTTCAGTTACTATGTTCTTCATCTCTGAATGACTCTATTTAAGTTCTTCTATCTCTGTTGGAAATTCTCCCTGAGATCTTGAACACTTTTCTATAAATCACAAACATGTTTATAACTTTTATTTTGAAATCTTTGTCAAGAAGATTGGTGATCTCCATTTCATTTAGTCCTTTTTTCCTGGGGTTCTAGCTTGTTGTTGTTTGGTTTGGATCATATTCCTCTGTTTACTCATTTTGACAGAGATAAGTAGAAAGAGTTTCTGTATTTCTTCCTTTGTATTTGATGGTTTTGCTATGCTTCTGGCCTATAGAGTAATAGCTTTATAAAGAAGGTGTCCTATGGTGCCCAAAAGCTCAATATTCTTTACCCTCTAGTGCCTGATTCTATTTTGTGGGGGCCTCAGATGTTGGCATGCAGAGGGCAGGGCATCTTTCTGTCTGTGTTGGCAGTTTGCTTCAGCAGCTGCCTTTGTGATCAGCTCAGGCGTCTCTGTTGAGCTTGCTGTGGGTGGGGCTTCCCTCTGCACAGCCTGCAGCAATGGCGGCTGCAGGGATGTAGGGGTGGGCAGGCTGATGTGCAGTTCTGCACAGGCTGGATGCCCAGCACTGAGCTTGGACACCTGCAGAGAGGAAGGAATTCTTGTGTCTGTCTCCTGCAAGCACCTCCCCAGTTGGGCTGTAACAGAGTCAAGGAAGCTGGGAGAGTCTACATTTGCCTGCCAGGCAGCAAAGTCTGACGCTGCCACTGTGCCAAGTGGGTTGGCTTGCAGCAATGCACACAGGGAAGAACCTCAGGGCTCTTTATCCAGCAAGGGGGATTGAGTGTCTGGGGCTCCCAAGAGTTCCTGATCTGTTGGGCTGAGGAAGGGCTGGGGAAGTATCCTCCACCTGCCCTTTCTCCTGAGGAGACAGTTCCGTCCAACCTTCACCCCTCTGGCACCCCTCCCACTGCTGGCAACTCTTTCAAACTGCCACCTCTCTGCTTTGTCTCAGGACTAGGGGAGCATGCCTGCCCTCCACACTGGCTGGAGTCTCAGCTGCTCAGAGTGTTCCACCTGTCCCTGGTGTCCAGCCCTGCCAATCACTAGAACCCAATGTAATGTGGGCTCGTGGTCCCAGAGCAGATATCCAGGGCCAGGTGTGCCATGCTTCTCAGCTCCTACCCCCTCTCCGCTCCATTCCTCTTTCTCCCACCTGTAGCCTAGGGTTGGGAGAGGGTTTGGGTCCTGCTCAGTCTTGGCTCAGCCACTTTACCCTTTTCTGTGTGGTCTTCTCTTCTTCCTCAGGTGTAGGTGGTCTGTTCTGCAGTCTTCAGGTCATATTCAGGTTTATTTATAGCAATTTGTTGTATTTGCTATATATTCTTCTTTTCTGTGTTTTTGGGAGGAGGTTTCTACCTTGCCTTCCTACTATGCTATCTTTTTCTGGAAGTCTCGCAGCATAACTTAAAAAAAAAACTAACAATATCAAGTGTTTTTGAGGATTTGGAGCAATTCATAGACTGTTTTTTGGAATGTAAATTGGTAAAAACACTTCAGAAAAAGTATGGCATTGTTTACCAAAAGTGAACAGATATTTTCTCCATGACATAGAAATTCTTGTCTTCGGCATACACCCAACATAAACTCAGGTGTGTGCACCCTAAGAGACATGTATAAGAATGGTCAAAGTAGCATTTTTCATAATCACCTCCAACTGGAAACAATCCCAATGTCTATTCAACAATACAATGGATAAACTGGTATAGTCATCTAATGAGTATGACAGAAGAGTGAAGACCAATGAATTACATTTACATTCTGCATCCTGGATGAATCTCTCAGACATAATGTTGATCCAAAGAGATGATACCGCCAAATAATACATACTGCAAGATTCAATTTATATAAAATTAATAAAATGAATATAAGTAAGTTACAGATATTAAGAAGGTCATTACCTTTGGAAAGGAAGTGAGTAATAATTGAGATGGACTTCTGGGAACTGGGAATGTTCTCTTTCTTGATTGGGTGCTGGTTTTATCATGTTTTGTGTACTTTAATATTTTCATTTCTGATAAAAAGATTAAAAAGAAGAGTGACATAAGAAGGAATAATACAAGTAGTACACGGATATGACAAAATTCATAATGGCTATAAATAAATTACATTTGGGCATTAACGGATTGGATGACTCATGTACCTCTTGGTTTGATTTGAGATGTTAAAGGATTGGCACAAGCAGAAACTCTTGTATAGCTAGAAAAGAAAAACAGAAGAGAGAAAGAGTGGAACTGAGGAGTGGCTAAGAACATAAGCTCTGCAGTGAAAATGCCTGGATTGGAATCCTTGCTCCATCACCTGCTGCCTCTCTGACCATAAACAAGTTACTTTATCTCTTTCCACTCAATTTCCACATCTGTAAAATGGGAATAATAATAGTACAAATTTCCATGCCTTTCTCCCTGCTCTGGCTGGGAATCCATGGTCTTCTTTGGCTACTAGATGCATCACTCATATCTCTGCCTCCTTTCTGGTGTTCTCCTTGTCTGTGTATGTATGTGTGTGCATCTGTTTTCTCTTTTCAGAAGGACACCAGTCATACTGGATTAAAGACCCACCTTAATCACCTCATCTTAACTGACTACATCTGCTAAGGCCCTATTTCCAAGTTACATTATAGTTACCTCGGGTTAGGATTTCAACATATCTTATTGAGGGAAACAATCAACCCATAACAAGGAGAAAAGTTGAAAAAGTAATATAATAAATACCCATATAACCACCACTACATTCAGTAATTGTTAACAGTTTGCCACTTTTTCTTCATGTGTCTCCTAAGATTAAAGTTATTCTCCTACATGACCACATGGACAGTTATGCCAGTAAAATTAACAATAATTCCCTAATATCAACTAATCAACAATTGCAGTAGATTGCAATATTGTTCAAGATTATTCACTTACTCTTTCCCTGTAAGAGGATAATATGTCCCTGCCGTATAAATTCTTACTTGATTATATTATATTGCTTTAATAAACATTATGTGAGCAGCAAGATGTACCCTACAGTGTAGAAGCTTTTTGAGTCATTGCCTGGGTTTTGGAATGAGACAATATACTGATAAGAACAGCTGTCTGGAGCATAGCTTCAGCCAACCAGGAGCCTGTGAGTGACTTGAGCAAGAAATAAATCTTTGTTTTGTAAGCCACTAAATTTTAGGGCTGTTTGTAATTGCAGGCTTTCCTACTGAATTTAGACTATTTTTAAATACTTTTCAGGCTGGTTTGCAATCCAGATTTCACATTGTATTTGGTTATTACATCTCTTAAATAAATATCTTTTATTCTGCAACAGTACCCTACCTTTTCTTTTCCTTTTTCTTAATGAAATTTTCTTTTTAAGAAATCATGTTAGTAATCTTATATAACATCTCACGTTGTTAATTTGTCTTATTATTTTCTCTTAGTGTGTTTTAACTTTTCCTCTAAGTGCTTATTGATCTTGGCTGCATATTAACATCACCTTGAAAGATTATGCCAGTATGTATGTATTATCACCATACCATAAATAAGAGCCATCGTATCTTTTGATGCTCACAATAACTTCAAATAGGGAAGCAAGGGAGGAATTGGTGTTTCCACTTAACAAAGGTGAAATCTGAGGCTCAAAGAGAAAAAAGAACTTAGGTAAGGTCACACAGCCAATAAGGCAGAACCAGGGCATAGACCCGTGATATTCCTATCCTTCCTTTCTTCCTGTTGCCTTGGAACTATTTTGAGGTATAGATACAGAAGATACAGACATATATAGATAGATGTTTCTATGCATCCCTGGATGGATACACAAGAAACTGGTAATAGTGATTGCCTGAAATAGAGTTAGGAATAAGTGAGCAACTTAGTTTGCACTACGTAAATCCTTTTATATTGTTTGAGTCATTTTCTTGAGGATAAAAAAATAATATAAGTAGGTAATGAACTCAAAATGGATTTCTAAATCATAAAACATCATACAAATATTAAGGTTTTACTGTTACTCTTACTTACCAGCAACAAGAAGTCAAACACGGGGTCTTTGCTTAATTGTGGAAAGTTGAATAAGTTAATTTAGTACATCCAAATGTTGGAATAAGAGCCCATTTTTATTTTTTAAATCACAGTTGGGAATATTTTATGACAGGAAAATATTCGAGATGAGTGGAAAAATTAAAATTGTGTAGGTATATGATTAAAATTTTGTGTGTTCCCCGTGTAAATGTACAAAGAGAAAAGAGACTTGAAGGAATCCTCCACAGTGCTCTGAAGGGGAAAAGGGGAGATTGGAAGTATTAATTTTAATGTATTTCTCCGTATATTCCACATTTTCCACAAATTAATAAATGCTATTTAGTAAGAAAAAAAATCCTGATTAAACCTTCAAAGTTGGTCAGAAAATAATTTTTTAAAGCTTCTTCAGAGTGATTTGTTGTATGACGGGAAGAGCGAACAGAGCCACCGCGGGTACCGGGAACGGAAAAACGGATCGCCGCCCCCCAGGCCCGGAAGTGGATTAAGGACCACAAGGAAATGTGAGATGCCAACCTCCCCTACGGCTAGAGCGGCCAGAACAAGAGAGGAACTTCCGGGGCGTGGCTCCCTGGTTCCTTCACTTCCGCGGGGCTAATGTGGGCAGTTTGCAACGTGAAGGTTCGCGATTGCTTGGTCGCCACTTCCGTCTCTCTGAGACGGTGCCTGAAATTGGGGGCGACTATGGCAAAAAGCAAGTTCGAGTACGTGCGGGACTTCGAGGCTGACGATACCTGCCTGGCCCACTGCTGGGTGGTGGTGCGGCTGGACGGCCGGAATTTCCATCGGTGAGCGAGTTCGGCACGGGGCGCATAATGCGCCGGCGCTTCCGGAGACGCTAACACTTTTTGTCACAGGCCGCTTGGGTACCGGGTAACGTGACAGCCAATGAGCGCGCGGCGTTGGGCATCACCCTCCGTGCTGGCTGCCACTCAATAGAACGCGAGCTGGTCTGTTGTAGTTAAGTGGGGCGGGGTGACCTCCTGCGGAGAAGCTGGCTTTGGGCGCCGATGGGCAGAGACTTGCTAACAAGACCCTGGTAGGAAAAGTCACTCTTGGCTCAGTATTTCAGCTCTTCTGTTATTTGCCCAGCTATTTTGTTAGTATCTTTGAGGACTGGCTTTTAAGACGCCTATTTAGGCCTCGCTGTGGGCAACACTTTACAGTATGTTTTCTCATTATCGTTAACTGACCACATGGACTCGATTCAGGAGGGAAAAAAGTCAGAAAAGAAGGAGAAAGAATAATAACAGAAAAATGGAAATTTAATTCTTTAAAAAGTGCTACTTTAGTAATGATTATTGTTAATTAACATTTATTGAGCCCTTCGAAGAAGTCAGTTACTTTTTTTTCATTATTTTTTTTTATTTCGATATCATTAATCTACAATTACATGAAGAACATTATGTTTACTAGGCTCCCCCCTTCACCAAGACCCCCTGCATACCCCTTCACAGTCACTGTTCATCAACGTAGTAAGATGCTATAAAATCACTACTTGTCTTCTCTGTGTTTTACAGCCCTCCCTGTGCCCCCCACACACTATACATGCTAATCGTAATGCCCCCTTTCTTCCCCACCCTTAACCCTCCCTTCCCACCCATCCTCCCCAGTCCCTTTCCCTTTGGTAACTAATAGTCCATTCTTGGGTTCTGTGATTCTGCTGCTGTTTTGTTCCTTCAGTTTTCCTTTGTTCTTATACTCCACATGTGAGTGAAATCATTTGGTACTTGTCTTTCTCTGCCTGGCTTATTTCACTGAGCATAATACCCTCTAGCTCCATCCATGTTGTTGCAAATGGTAGGATCTGTTTTTTTCTTATGACTGAGTAATATTCCATTGTGTATATGTACCACATCTTCTTTATCCATTCATCTACTGATGGACATTTAGGTTGCTTCCATATCTTGGCTATTGTAAATAGTGCAACAATAAACATAGGGGTGCATCTGTCTTTTTCAAACTGGAGTGCTGCATTCTTAGGGTAGATTCCTAGAAGTGAAATTCCTGGGTCAAATGGTACTTCTATTTTGAGCGTTCTGAGGAACCTCCATACTGCTTTTTACAATGGTTGAACTAATTTACATTCCCACCAGCAGTGTAGGAGGGGTCCCCTTTCTCCACAACCTCGCCAACATTTGTTGTTGTTTGTCTTTTCGATGATGGCGATCCTTACTGGTGTGAGGTGATATTTCATTGTAGTTTTAATTTGCATTTCTCTGATGACAAGTGATGTGGAGCATCTTTTCATGAAACACAGTTACTTTTATCTCCCTCGAGTCTTCAGTGAAGTAAATACACTTTATCCCTATTTTACAGATAAGGGAATGTAGGCTTAGCAATTATTGTCTGTCTTTCTCAGTTGGTCCTAGCAAGAAAAACTAGCGTTCCTAAGGAAATGGATTGGCTTGTAGCTGGTAGAATGTTTGTATTCACAGCACAATTGCAGTATTTACCTCTTTGAACAACCTCTTTGATCTGTAGTGTTAATGACAAGCTCTCTTCCATCCACGCCCTTTTCTCTCTCTTGTTCCCCATGAAGGTTTGCTGAGAAGCACAACTTTGCAAAACCTAATGACAGCCGTGCTCTCCACCTAATGACCAAATGTGCCCAGACTGTAATGGAAGAACTGGAGGATATTGTGATTGCATACGGACAGAGTGATGAGTACAGCTTTGTGTTCAAGCGAAAAAGCAATTGGTTTAAAAGAAGAGCCAGGTAATTCCATGGCCTAACTCCTTCAGAATATTTCCTTCCAGCATTTGGCTTCTGCTTTCTTAACTGCATACTTGCAGACTGCAGATAGTGTCTGCAGTATTTGTAACTGCAAAGTGTATGTATTTTTCATGTTTATACTGTTCTTGTTATTTGATTTGGCAGTGTATTGAAACTCTCACAGGAAACAAATCATATAATGAATTGGTACGTTTTAAAAATAATGGTTTCCTTCCTTCCAAGACAAGAAAAAAAAAACCCTCTTGATTCATAACTTTGCATCACATCCTACAGAGAAAAATTTGTTATTAGTAAATTACTTATGGGGCTGGAAGGAAGGGCAGGCTGCATTTCAAATTCATAACTGAAATACTAAAATTGCTTTCATTTTATCTCGACTTGCTAGACGGTTTGTGTAATCTCTCTGTCGCACCCACAGGCCCTATCATGGTTTTGAATTAATATCATGTATTTTCTCTTTTCTTGCTCCACCCAATCTGCCTTATATTTGCAAGTAAGTTCATGACTCATGTGGCCTCCCAGTTTGCCTCCAGCTACGTCTTTTACTGGCGGGATTTCTTTGAGGACCAGCCTCTTCTGTATCCCCCAGGCTTTGATGGAAGAGTCGTGGTGTATCCTAGCAACCAGACCTTAAAGGACTACCTCAGTTGGCGACAAGCAGATTGTAAGTGAAACCAAATAAACAGAGGTAGTTAAGCCACCAATTCCATACCTGGTAATCTGGTACAGGTTTGGCTTATAAGTATTTTGTATGGAATGCATTATTTCAACTTTTTAAATTAGTTGAAAACAATTGAAAAATTGGGAGGTTTTATGTAAATACTTCCTATTTCCAGCTCTTTTTTTTTTTTTTGAAAAATCAAAAGACCTGGCAGTACTGGGTCTACATTCCCACTGAGTACTGGACAGAACCTGTGCAGTGACTGCTGCCTTTACACGTATGCATGCACACAGGACCAGGATGCCCCCACCTCTACCATTCCCTGTCCTTCCTTAGGGGGTCATCTACTCTGCTTTACACTATTATGTTCATGGTGGCCTTAGTGAGTATTTGAGTCGTCATCCCTGCCTTACTTGACTATTATGACATGTTTGTGAGACTTAACTCACTTGGTATATCTTGATTTCGCCAGAAGAATGGGAGAAGAGGTAGGAATAATGTAAATGAAGTAACTTGGAAAATATTCCTAAGCTTAATGCACAAGTTAACAGATTTGTATAAAACCTAGCTGAAATGATAGAATAAAACTGATAGGAAATGTTTGTTTCTGCCTGACTACATAGCCCTGTGTTCCATGTTTGGTTTTAGGCAAATCACTAAAAGGCTGTGTGCTCTGTTTACTTGGAAGAGGGGAGTGGTGTGGGTTCAAGTATTCATGAAGTGTGAATATTGAATAAAAATTATGTATGTATAAATTGTGCTACTCTATTCTCTTCACAGGTCATATCAATAATCTTTATAATACAGTTTTCTGGGCACTTGTACAACAGTCTGGACTAACACCAGTACAAGCCCAAGGGAGATTACAGGTATAAAGATCTTACTGTGTTAATACTTAACTAGGGCAATTTTCTATATGCTCTCCTGTGACATTTTGCATTCTTGTTCAGTTGTGTTTATAGCTTGTTTTGAAGGGATATAAAGATCATATTAGTAGCAGCTCTGCTGCTTGCTTTCTCTGTGATCCTGGATGAGTTAACTACTTCTCCTTGAGCATGGTAGATATGGAATTAATGACACTGGCTGTACATTGCCCTGTGGTGATTCTTGTCTGAAGGTATGTGTTGGCTGTCCTCTTTAAACAGAGCATGTGCTTTCCTTTTTGTCAGTCCTACCTGGCCTCCTCATCATTGCCATTGCCTGCTAGGGGCCTGTAATTTCTCAGGTTTATGACCCACGTGTATTCTTGAGAGTCTAGGCTCTGGGAGCCAAATAATTGTACTCAGGTGCCTCTGTTTAATCTTAACCCTCTGCCTTAGTTCTTTATAGGTAAAATGTGGAAAATAACCATCTCTACCTCATAGGTTTATGGTGAGAAATGCTATAATGCATGTAAAACACATAGGATAGTACAAAGCATATTTTAAGTACTTAATAAATACTGGTCTTTGTTATTAGATAGCAGTACTACTTGTAGGATGACTAATTCTGAAGTGAAATGATGTAACAGTTCTACCTAATACAATGCCTGGCACATTTTAATTACTCAGTAAATGGTTGTTCATTATTAACAATAATAATGAAGATTTATATATAGCATAGGAATACTGGTAGATCTATCCATAGTTTGGAAGAGCCAAGTTTAGATTTAATTCTTACAAGAATAAGAGCAACCTTTAGTCTTGTGCAGTTTCTTTAATCTTGCTAAGCTTCGGAGTTCTCATCTCTAAAATGAAGATGGTTATGAGGGTCAAATAAAGTATCTAGTACCGAATAGGTAGTGTTACTATTAGTTCCTGTGACACTATCATAGTTTTGACTTGTGAAGCCTGTTGTGCACTACAAAAGAGAATTTTAAGAATTTAGACATCTAAATAAGATTTGAACTGCTCTTATAATACAAATTTGTTAATATCAAAAGATGCATGGAAAAAACCCTTCTGCTACTTGATTTCTTTGTGGAAGTTTAAGTAGAGGGTGGAAGAGGATTATGGGAGGGAGAAGACATAAAAAGCTTTATTTCTGTTTTTATTTCCTTAGGGAACTCTTGCAGCAGACAAGAATGAGATTTTATTTTCTGAATTCAGCATCAACTACAATAATGAACCACTGATGTACAGGAAGGGGACTGTGTTGATATGGCAGAAGGTAATGCTGTTGTGTGACAGAAAACTGGAGGTCACAAATAAGAGAACTTTTGCCCATCCCAAGCTTTGTCCTGCCTGCTGCCTGTAGGGTGATGTGACTCAAGTTACCAACATGAATTAGATCCTTTCCAAAATGAGATGCTAAGGGTTACTATGAATGCTTTTTTGGTCAGTCAGTGCTCATTTTGTCAGTTTGTCAGTGAACTTTATGGTCTGGCATTTCCCCTTCTGTAAGTAGAATCATGGAATTTTAGAATTAGTTCACTTATTTTTGTATCATAAGCTCTCCCTGAATCAAATCCCTGTTAAAGGATTATCTACAGTGCAGATAAAGGGTTTTGCATCAATAGAGCAGCTAAATAATACTTTCTCTCATACAGGATAAACCATTACATAGTCCATCCATCCCATGACAAATACAACATGAGGCACCAAGAGATGTTGTAGATGAGGCTTCTTTCACTTCCAGAGTGTTCTTGGAATTCCCCGGTTGCTCCAGACATTCATAATTACCTTAATATTCTGTAATAAGTTTGTACATTCACCTGCATTTTTCTGTGAATATTTTCTCTCAGTACCAGCTCCTGAGCATAATTCTCCTAAATTCATTTCCTTCCATGTAAAGTAGTTTTTTTTGAAATGAATGTTTTTAGGCACTAAGGGGTACCTTGAGAACTAGTCACCCACTGGCAACTTTTGTTAGTATTTTTAAAACACATCTGTTCTTTGGAACAGACTTGGATTCTGCTAAACGCAGATGGCAGAGCAAAAATATCTTTAATGCTACTGTTATTGCAAACATGGAATGTGGAATCTCTCCTTTTGTTCCTAAAGTCTTTCAGAATATAGCATCATATCTTTTTAAAAAGGATTTTTCATTGTTGAATTCATGTATGTTGATAGATGTGTGTGTCTGTATGTCTACCTGATAAATATCAATCAGAAGTAAATGAAGAAGTAAACTTGCCTCACATCTCTCTCTTCTCTCCCAAACCCACTCTCCAGCTAACAATGTCAATATTTTAACTTGTACCTATAGGTGGGTGACGTCACAACAAAAGAAGTTAAGCTGCCAGCAGAAATGGAAGGAAAAAAGGTTGCAGTGACCCGGACCAAGTCTAAACCAGTGCCCTTGTACTGTGATATCATCGGGGATGCCTTCTGGAAGGAACATCCAGAGATCCTAGAGGAAGACAGCTGACCCTTTGCTTTTCGTTCCTGGCATGCTTAACCATGCAAGATTCCCCAAGTCTTCTGGCCTCAGGTGGCCCTAGCATCCCTAACCACCCAGTACAGTGTGTCGGGAGTGACATGACTCTGGCTGGGAGGGGAATGGGGAAGGAAGGGATGGATGGGAGTGGTGTATTTTGTTCTGCTTTTAAGTAGAACACCTTTTGTTGCAATGTTGGAACATAGTTCCTTCAATAGAAGTGCATTTTTAAAAAATTGTGCTATTTTTATAAAGCAAGAAGTATTTTATACCTTGTAGAATGAATCATTTTTAGATTGTGGCATAAGTCTTATAAAAACCTCTCAAGCTCTTTTCATCTATGATAGAAGAGGAGGACAAACTTTGCCGTCACCCACCTGTTCTTAACTATAGACTACCCTTGAAAAGCTCACCTTTCCACCCATGTACTTGCCTTCATCTTTGACCTAGAGGTAAATATGGGTTGATGACTGCATGGTTCCTCTAGATTCAGGAATTTCAGGGAAAACTCAGGGCTTTGTCCTAATCTCCAAGTTGGCAACTTTGGCTGAACAAATGATTAGTGGTTTGGATGTCCTTGGGATGTCTGTAGATTTTGTGGAGTTGTCAGCATGATCATCATCTACAAGAGGCATTATTTTCAAGGTCACTTATCTCTTTCTAAAGAGCATTGTGTATATATGAGAGAAAGGAGACATGAGAATGAAGAAGGAGGGGGAAACATTTACTTCCTGTCTTCTAGTTAGTTCAGTTTTGAAGTCACCATCCTGGTGGACTTTCAGAAAAAGATTCTCATGTAGCCTGTGTACAATTAGAACACTAACATTTGAGTTGGAGAGCAGAGGGGTCAACACTGCCCTTGGGCTCACAATGAGCAGGTGCTGAAGGAGTTCTGGTAGTCTACCTGCTGATGGGCATTGGAGATCTGTGAGCGGTGGGAAACAGCAACGGTAACTACAAGCTACTGGTTTCTGAAATGGAGAGGTCGGGGGTAGGTGGTAAGAAAATTCACATTGCCTCTTGTCCTCATTTCATGTTTTAAAGAAAAAAGATGATTTACCTCTATTAAGAATTTAAAAGCCCACATTTCAGTGCATGGTCTTGCATTGCAGAATTTACAGTCAAGAAAATGTGTTTTTGAAAGGATGACTGCTGGTTCATCCCTAATTGACAACCCATCTGTTGGAATAATTTTTTCCTCTTCCTGTTTTCATTCCACAGGAATAGAAGATAATGGCTCACATTTGGTAATTAGTAAAATCTTTTTGAAAAAAAAGTTTCACTCCCTTGACCTAATCTTTCATTTATTTTTCTTATACAAGTGCAGCATGTGAATCAAACTGCGTATGTCTTCACATCAGCCAGGATACACATACCTTTATCACACAGTGGTTCACAGACTTCTAGTTAAAAAAAAATTGCTTGGAATGCTTGTTTTAGGCATTCCAAAGCCCATTCCAAAATTCCTCCCCCTGTCCCCATTGAAGATTTAGGGTTGGGTAATCTGATTTTAACTCAAGGCTTCTGATGCCTATGTTAGATGATACATGATGCTTTATGTAAGTCGGTAAGATAATGTGGCTCTTGATCGGCAAATGGAACTTAATGGTAAGTAAATTTATTGCCTATTATGTCAAATATAACACATTAAAAGTTTCCATTATATAAAATTACAAAAGTAATTCTTAAAAGGTTTTCAAGACCCCACCACCCAAAGAAATGTCCATTCTGTAGGTGCTATGTGATACTACAAAGGCAATCATTCAACTTTGTCATAAGATACGGGGACAAGCACTTACTCATTGAGTTGCCAGCAATTTGCAGCTTTTTTTTGTTCTGGCAGGGAGGTTGGAGCAAAGGACTATTCCTGGGTTTAATATTCGTGCAGTAACTAAACCTGTAGTGCTTTTAGAAACTCCTGTTTGATGGTTTTGCTATCTTTTTTGCAGCATGTGTTCATTCCAATATATATTTCATAGTTGTATATTTTCATCTTGCTAAGAGAATAGTATTCTCTTTGGCTTCCTCTCTAAAGCTGAAAAAAACTAGATTATACACAAAAGCAGCTAGTATAGCATTAATAATAGTTGAGAGCAGTTTGGGAGAGTGGTGGCTGTTAACGAGATTTGTGTGGCCTTTAGATGCCTGGAAACATCTAGGCTCTGCTGGATAGAGGGGTAATATCTGGGTCTTTGGTGTAGGTGATCACTTTAATATCAAAAGGCAAAAAAGTTTTGAACAGAAGCTATAAAGTAGCAAGTGGTACAGTCGGGTCTTACAAATCCTTCATCCTGGTTTCCTCCAAATGTTTATGCAATGCTTGGAAAATCAGTGATATAACGAATATTCTTAAATACTAAATAAGGATACTAAAGTCTCTGGTGTTGGTGCAAATTGCTTTTTGCACACGGTGTAGGAAATGGAGGACATGGAATCAACCTTCGTAGTGTCCTTGTCCACTTAATCGGTTTTGGCTAATATTCATAGAGCACTTACATACTCTATATGAAATATCAGTTCATTCTTTGGACAATTTTATGAGGTAGGAACTATTTCTATCATATTTCAGATGAGAATGTAAAGATCCAGAGAAGCTAAATAATTTGAGCCCAGATAGGCTGTCCTAGTGGTACTCAACAGGAAAGCAGGTTGGCGCCTTCGTCGCCCTCTTCCCCCGCCCCTTCCCACCAGCTCAAGCTAGCGGACCGAAATGCCCGAGAGCAGAGAGCCGCCTGGAGAGCTTGTCAAAATGCCGGGCCCGGACTCCATCCCCGGGGAATCTGGAGAATTAGCAAACTCCTTAAGTGATAATGATATAGATGGGGAAACACTGCATTCGAGTAGATTAACCTGACACCTAAGCGCTGAGGCGATGGGGCGCCCGACGGGTCGCAGCAGCGCGCCGCGCCCTGGGGCTGTGCTGAGCTTGGGCAGATGCTGCCCTCCGGCGGCCGCGCCGGCGCAGTGCGACCCCGGTTGCGGCTGCGCAGTGCCGCCCTCTGGCGGCACCGCTCCTTCTTCCCATCGGCCTCGGCTTGCGGGCCTTTCAAACATGGAGGAGCGGGAGCAGGGGGCGAGGTCGGCTCGCGCCGGCAGCCCGGCGCGCCCGCCCAGCCCACGGCTGGACGTCAGTTCTGACAGCTTCGACCCGCTGCTGGCCCTGTACGCGCCGCGCCTGCCTCCCATCCCCTACCCCAACGCTCCCTGCTTCAACAACCTGGCCGAGTACGAGAGCTTCCTCAGGACCGGGGTCCGGGGCGGCGGGCGCGGCCGCGCGCGGGGCGCTGGCGCGGGGACCCCTGCCGCGGCCGCGCGGCCCTCCGGCAGGACCCGCCGCCGCCCAGACGCGTCCGCCCCGGACCCCGAGCGCATCCAGCGCCTCCGCCGCCTCATGGTAGCCAAAGAGGAAGGGGACGGGGACGCCGAGGCGCGCCGGCGGGGTCCGGGTCGGAGCAGGAAGGCACCGCGCAACGTGCTCACGCGAATGCCCCGTGAGTCCTGCAGGAGGGGCGAGGGACCGGGATAGGGCGGCTGTCCGGAAGGTGCCGGCCGGGGGGCGTTTGCAGGGTGACCGGGGCTAGGAGCGTATCAGGGGAAAGGTCTTGGTAAACGGTGCGAGATAATCGGCGACCGTCAGAGTTGTAAAGGGATGTGAGGAGGGTCGTCTCAAGCAGTGAAGGGCCTGAGTGGTAGTTGGGGAAGAGTGGCAAGGCTGTAGAGGGACAGCTGTCAGGAGCCACGGGGAGCGTCTGCATGGGGAACGGGTGTAGGAGGTCTGCAAAGCTAATGGGGTCCGTGGAAGCGACTGCAGAGCTGCTAAGCCTGCAGAGAGGATGTGCAGGAGTGACGGGGCGTCTGGAGAGGTGGGGAGTCTTGGAAACGGGACATGATATGGAGTGTCTGCAAGAGGTGATGAGACGTGTTGGGGACCAGAGACAGAAGGGAGGGTCACAGACACTATTAGGGAAAGGAGAGTATTTGGTTAATATTTGGGGATGTTGGAATAGATTGTGGGGAGATTTGGTCAGACAGCACAGGGGGCGTACTTTAATAGCCCCTGCAGTACCTCATTCTCATTCTCAGGTGCTAGAAACAGAAGTGCCACAGGGTCTTGATACACATATGTTCACATTACCAAATCACAAGTGCTGGAATGCAGCAGGCACAAAATGCCACTGAAACACAGACACTGGTTTACAGCCTCTGCCAGGATAGGTGCAGGACTGTGTCTGTCAGGCTCATATTATCATATGCACAGGTTGTTTTAAGTTCTGAAGGTGTAAATGGCTCAAGGGATTTTCTTGGAGCCTCCTAACAGATCCTTAAAGTAAAGCTGTAACCAGCAGAGGTTGCTAATGTGTGAGTTAGGCCTTCTACAAATGAAATAAAAACAGCCCAGGGTCATATCTTTTGTTATCTGGCAAGCAGCTCTGACATCTGCCCTGTGAACATAATGACCTACTTAGCCGTTCAAAGCATCTGTACCCTGATAGCTAAATTATAACATTATTAAATTACTACCTTTGGAATGGAGGATTGTGCTAAGCAAGGGGATATTTTGTTTCTTTCCTAGAAATGTGTTTATTAAGAGAGAAACATCCTGAAAAGCTGTGTGTTATTAGGGGTGCCTTTGTCAGATGACTTACTGTGCTAGAGCATCCCTGCCCACTTGGGTGCACCCCAGAGTGCCTGCCCATCTATGATACAAAGAGAGTATGCATGTTCCTAAAGAGCAGTTTGGAGGACCTTATTTTACCAGGGCTTTTTGCCATTATCAGATCTTTGAAATGTACCCAGAGTCTCAGATTGTAACATTTATTTCTGTTTTGCCAGTTACTGCTTGATACCAAGATGGTGGAGACGTAGTTCTGTGTGGTGGTGGGGTTTTAGCTTTACCTATGGAGTGCTTTGCTACCAGCTTTGTTGGCTTCCCACAATTAAATACGTATCTGGAATCAGGGCCTCAGAATAAGCCCTATGCACTGAAAATTTTAATCATGCCACTGTAAACAGTTGGTGTACGTGATAGAGATGAGTAGACATCACAAAGAGTTGATGACCTTCAGAAAGCAAAAAAAGTACAGAAGGACAGGTGATGATTAATTTTATTCAAGAAAGTTTCTACAAGAGGTCAACTAAATTTAGGTCTTAAAATGTAGGAAGGGCATGGTTAAGGATAATAGTAATTTAATTTAAAATCAGTCTATTGAGGTATAGTTTACATATAACAAACACTCACCCTTTTTAAATGAGTTTTAACAAATTTATAGTTGTGGAATCACCAGTCAAGATACCGAAAAAAATCCATCACCCCAAAGTTTCCTCATGCCCCTTTGTAAGTAAGTGATAGTTTTATTGTTGCTAATTGTAAGTACTATTATTAAGTGTGTGTTGTACAGTTTGCTAAGCTTTTTAGATGCATTATACCTCATTTTACCCTTAGGCACTGCTTTATAAATGAGGAAACAGTCTTATTGAGGTAAGGAACTTGCCCATGGTCACACAGCTAGCTAGTTTGCAACTCACACTTAATGCTGGGTTTACCAGCTACAGGGCCTATGTGCTTAACTATTGTGCTTGTCAGAGAGGGAGGAGGAGATATGATACATTCTAATGTTGCTTGCTTTTTTTTTTTTTTGGTGGGTGGAGGGTGCCACATATGTGAGGCAGAGGGTGTGTCTAGAGCAATGAGAACTGAACTTGAGTCCAGAGAGGGATTTATTAGAATGCTTTGAAGACCCAATCAGAGATTTTCTGTTTGACTTTGTTATGGCAGAGACTAGAAACCCTGGTGTATATTCTTCAGATAAAGCACTTCCAGGCAAATGTTTCTAATAGCTAAATCTCTAGCAGTAAATTATAAATAAGGAGGTAGAGTACAACACAGGTTCAGGGGTTCGCCCACTGGCCTATTTTTGTTTTAAACACCGCCTCCTCCACTTTCTAGCTGTTTTACTTTAGGCAGGTTACTTAAAGTCTTTGGAGTCTGTTTCATCTGTAAAGTGAGGACAATAGTAGTATCTACCTACAGTTGTGAGGTTTAACTTAGTTAACCCATGCAAAGCATTAACAACATTTAAGTTCCCTAGCACATAGGGAAATTCTCAGTGAAGGTTGAATGTCACTTATTGTTATAAGTTGTTATGCTTTATTATTTTTAGGCTGTCATAATTAAAAGCCCCAGGTCACGGACTGTATTGAATGTTGGCTGAACTGTTTACTAGGCAAATAACCTTGAGCAAATTATTTAAACCTTTCTGAACCTCAGTTTTCTCATCTATAAGATGGGGTGAAATAATAGCACCTATGTGTTAGAGTTGTAAGGATTTAAAAATTTATGAACATAAAGTTAAACGTATGACAAGGCTGGGCTCATAGTGAGGGCTCAGTAACTGATGATGTGATGATGATGATGGTATTGTTGATGTGAGAGGGGAAAGTGGGAGACTACCGAGTAAACCAGTCACCAGATAAGGCTTTGGATTGGGCTGTTGGTTGCAGAAAGAGAAAGGAAAGGGCAGGTCCTATTTACTGAGAATGTTCTATGTGAACTTAGTGATGGCCGTAGCAGGGAGAAGTGAGAGTGGAGTTTAAAAGGCCTGGATTTGGAAGGGTGTGACCCAGGAATAATGGCAATGGAGAAGGGGATTTGGCTTTTGGCTTTTTTTTTTTCTCATCATATTAAGTTTAGAAGCCTGGCTTACATATCATTTGGAGTTTGTCACAGAGGCAGCCAGGATTCAGAATGTGTATTCTGATTCAGAATATGGAGCTCATTTTTGCCTTAACAGTTTGCTCTGATAGGTGGTGCTAGTGTTGTATTTTTGATCATTCAAGGAAAGAAATTCTTCCTAGAATCATACCTTATTAAATCTTTGGAAGAAAAAAAAAATTAAAGAGAAAGGTACAGATGTGAGAGTTGAAAGACCTGAGTTTGCCATTTATTTAACTAGAATAAGACACTTTTGTTAAGATGCTTGCTTGTCCTTCCTCTCTACTTTGAAGGTGCAGGGGGAGAAGTTGTAACCCTCTATTTTTCAAGTTAGAAAAAAAAATGGTCTTTCCACTGTTTGTGTAAACACATATATGGGGGCTGGCGACAGTGACTGTGTATAAACAAAGGGATTAATTCAGGCCTCATGATCAGTTTCTAAGAAATTGAATTACAAAAACTTTTTCCTGAAATGAATCTAAGTTAACTAGTCTAACCTCATTTTATGAATGAGGGAACTTGGACTTGTAGAGAACAAGTTACTTAAAGGTTCAAAGAATTCTAAGTTTTTGCTGGAGGAAGGGCAAGTGATGAAAGTCAGACCAAGATTCTCATGTTCCTTTCCAAAGCCACTGTTTCTGCCATGTGGCCTCCAACTGTGCCTTCTTGCTGAATCTTCAGTCTGACATAGGCTCCTACTTCTCATCTGCTAAGTCATTTTGTTCCAAGAGTATTTTCTTTTATTAATTTGTCAATGACATCATTTATAAGCCAACCCATGAGTGAGGGATAAGGAGGTCAAGAGTAACCAGCATAGTTTTCCAAACTGAATTGCAGGGCTGTTTTTCTCTTTTATACCACTGGAAACAAAACAGATTTTTTGTTTGTTTACTATCAGTGGTAATAACCTCCAAAGAATTTTACCTTGCAAACTTGGGAGGGAAAAGACTGAGACTCCTTATTCATGAATGTGAGAGTGTGTATGATGTTCCTTTGGGAGGTTTTATATAGTATAGTCTTCATATTCTGAAGGCTAAATTGACATGAAATAATAAAAATAAAATTCATCCCTGCTCCCAAGCTTTGAAAAAAAAAAAGTCCACCACAGTAAAAGCTGCAGTTTATAGTCTAAGCATTCTTCTCATGAATCATCATATGCTCTTTTTACGTGATGCTTATCAGTAGTCTCATAGGAGCCAGATGCTCATCAGGTTCCTCTATACCATCAAGGCTTGGAATACCACCAGACCTCTTCCTCCTGGTGTAAAGATGATGTACATGAAACACTCATGGCCCCAGAGAGCTTGTGCGTGGAGTACTTTAGACTGTGGGGGCCAAAAGGATATTCTTTCCTAGAGTATTGCACATGTTTCAGGGCAATTGTGTTACACAGTTTGTTTCTTTTTAACATATGAACAAAGTTTTTGCTATTTTGGAAGACTAGAGCTGAATATGTGGCACCTGAGAATTATCTTGTAAAGGGTTGTCTTAACAAGGTGCAGAACTGAGAAGAATCTAGCTGTTAATGTGTACATTTAATGTGCTTTTTTTTTTGCCCCAGAAAGTTTTTAAATAAATGGCACCTTAAAATCAATGATATCATAGAATATAGGATATGCAAATAGTGAAGCATATGGATGATAGCCACACACATGGCTTATCCACATTCTGGTGGGGTCTTATTTCATCTCAGTGTGTTGCCTTGATTAGCTACATTGCCCATTGGACCCTCCTGTTGCACAGCAAGGTTGCCGCTATGCTGTGTTGCCTTGTGTTGCTGGAGATGGTTGGGTGGTCTCGGTTGTTGATTCTGGGAATGAGAGCATGTATTCATGTCACACTGACTTCTTCTCTTGTTTCAGTGCATGAAGGCAGCCCTCTAGGTGAACTCCATCGTTGCATCCGGGAAGGAGTGAAAGTGAATGTTCACATCCGAACTTTCAAGGGACTTCGGGGTGTATGTACAGGCTTCCTCGTTGCATTTGACAAGTTCTGGAATATGGTAATTAAGCCTTTCTCAAGGGACTGGAGAACCTCCTAGGAATTAAATCTTTTTATATGTCTAAATGACCTGGGTAACCCTTATTTAGAAAAACCTGCAGAATAACTTCCCTAAAGTACTAGAATTATTGCATTCTCTTGGCCAACAACAAAAAAGTTATTTTTATTGCTTCCTTTTCCTTAAGGCAGTGGTTTTCACAAAGGGTGATTTTGCCCTCCCCTCCCTGCCAGGGACACTTGGCAATGTCTGGGGTCATTTTTTGACTGTTACAGCTGTGGGACAGGGTGCTACTGGTACCTACTGGGTAGAAGCCAGAGATGCTGCTGCACATCCTACAATACACAGGACAGCCTTCCAACAAGAAAGAATTATCTAGTCCACAATGTCATGAGTGCTATGGTTGGGAAACCCAGCCCTGACAAATAATTATTTCATCTGTTTCATAATTTCATATGATTTTCTACCAGCCATTCTTTCATTCATTGAAAAATATTGTTGACTTCCCACTTTGGCTGGCACAGTGCTAGGTACAGAAATTTCAGAAAAGAACTCACATTCTCCAGTAGTTGGGAAGATAGATAAGGATAATGGAGAAGTGGGCACTTTGCACAGTGTTCCTTATGAAGGCTGTACTACATGTCCCCCCTTCTAGAGGCTTATTGTCTGTTTACTAGACACTTGTAGGAGAGAAGGGACATATTATAACACAATTATAATTTAAGGCAGTTAAAATAGGAACACCAAGGCCTTATAGTGTTTCTTCTGCATATGTCTTCCATCTCAAACTTTTCTTTCCTCTGTGTTTTACCCCCGTCAATACATTTTCCTGGATAATAATAATAGTTGCTAACATTTATTAAGCACTTACTATGTGCCATATACTATACTAAGCTCATATATATATATAAGAGCTTTATATATATTATCTCAATGAATGAGCTGTTCCATTTCACAAATGAAGAAACTGGGACGAGATGTTGAAGTCTGGCCCCAGACACACAGTCAGCTAGCAGAGCACTAGAGCTTCGTGCGGGTTTTCAGGTCTCTCTGACTCCTCAGACCACATTATAGAATTCCCATCATTATGGAATCAGAAGACCCAGATTTCAATCCTAGCTTTACCTCTTGGGAGCTGTGTGACTCTAGGTAAGGTAATTTCTCTAAGGCTCAGTTTTTTCATCTCTAAAATGTAGGAAAAAATATTTTGCTATTATAATTTTACCTTTGAATGAAATGAATTTAGGAGAACATATTTGATTACGGTGTGATAATAATAATGCTGTCAGCTTATATTTGTAGGGTGATTTACACTTTTCAAACTAATTTGATACACAACCTTATTTGTTCCCAATGGCTATCCTAGGTTGATCTCTTAGTGACAGGAGTTCACCAGTAATTCTCGTGTAACCCTGGTTAATACCTATTATTTGCTATCATAAAACATAAAACACTTCCTGAGGAAGGGAAAGAAGTAGGGTAGTGTTTCTCAGATACGGTCTAAAGACATATTGCCCCAGAGTCATGGGGTTTCTGGTTAAACAGAAGGTAGCTGGGCATCATCCCAAACCTACTGAGGCAGAATCTCAAGGAAGTAGCTGTGGATTTATATTTTAATGAGCCTCCTAGATATATATGCACACTGAAATTTAAGAACCTCTACCATGTATTTGTAAAAGCCCCTTATTATAAAAGAAACCCATCCTATAGGGTGGTAGCAGGTTGGAAATCCTACTCAAAGGGTGCCAAGTATTACCGTTTTTTCTGTCCAAGAGCTGAGTCACCTGTTTAGTTTTGCTACAATTAGATAGTATTCTGCTTTTTAAATTTCTCCCTGAAAGCTGTAAAAAGCTGTATTTTTAATTCTGCCTTACTGCTTCCCTTTGGGCTGTTCCTCTAGGCACTTACTGATGTGGATGAGACCTACCGAAAACCTGTTTTAGGCAAAGCATACGAACGGGATTCTTCATTGACTCTTACTAAGGTAGACCGTTCCCCCTGACATACTAAGAACCCAGCATGCTTCCAAGCTTAGGCATGGAGGTCACTGAGCCTGGTGACCAGGGCTTCCTAGTGGGAAAGCCCTCTTGCTCTCAACCGTGTGTGCCTGGACCAATGTCTCATGCATCCAGCTAATTGCTGAGAGTCTGTGCTTCTGACCTGCATATTATTTGAGCAACAGGTTACCTCTTTTAAGTCTTTAGAACTTTTTCTGTTATACACCATAGAAATAGAAAATTCACTATAACTTTTTTAAATTGCAAAGCAAGGAGTCCACAGAGCATAATTAAGGACTCTTGTACTTTCTCTGTATATTAGAAAGGGGTTGCTGAAGGCTAAAGAGAAAGCTAATATTTGTCATTACTTTGCCTATAGCTATTTGACCGACTAAAGCTTCAGGATTCCTCCAAGAAGGAAACAGATTCAAAGTCTGCAGTTGAAGACTCCACTCTGTCCAGATACTCCCAGACATCCACTTGGAAGGTGGCCTCAGTGTGGGGAAGAGGAGACACTGACCGGGGCTCCCGCAAGCGTTCCCGTTCCGTCCCGTCTTCCCTGCAGGCATCTGCAAGGGAGGAGTCCAAGTCAGAGCTGTCAGGGAGGACGACACGGACAGAAGGGTCAAGTGCTGGAGGTACCTTTTCCAGGGCTACCACCCTTTCCAGGGGACAGCCCTGCAGAAAAAAGCGAAGGCCCAAAGTCGATTACCAGCAGGTATTCACTCGACATATAAATCAGATTTTCATTCGAGGCGAGAATGTCCTGCTGGTTCATCTTGCACAGTGACCATCTCTGCCTCACTTGAGCATTGGTTTTTAGAAATAAAATGCATGAATCGCTGCTATACTGTATCCTAGTATCCCAGGAAAACTCTGAGTTGGAATGTGTCCCTCTGGTCCTGCATGTGCAGAGCATAGAGCCAGGCTCGGGCCCTTGGGGAGATGAGCTCCCTCAAGGGGACATAGGCCTTGGGAGGGTAGATGTTGCCTTAATATCCAGGCAAAAGCTGTGCAGAGGTATAGGCATCTGACTTGGTATCATGGCCTATCTACTTCGGACACTCAAACCAAATATAAGATCTTCCATTTGAATTAGGAGTCATGGTGAACTGATTGAGTTCATGAACTGAATTCACTCCATAGAGACTTATAGGATGAGGGAAAAACACCTCAAAAAAGAATGATCTCATTTCTAAAAGCTAGTGTTCCAAGTACTCATGAATTTGATTCTAAGAGTAGCAGCATAAATTGTGCCAGAGCCTGCACCCACAGCTTGTAACTGACCTTTGAATTTTGCTCTACACCATTCTCTCTTGTTCAAGAAATATAATTTATTATCTTTGAATATCTGTAAGACTAAGAAAGCTACCAGATTATGTAAGAGTGTATTTAGGTAGGTGGTACTGTCAAAGCAGCCAGCAATGAATGCTCTGTTTTATCCCTCACCTTATTATGGAAAGTTCTGTGGGGCCTCATCAGTCTTCCCCTTACCAGAGGTAGCTTCTGAGAATGGCTCACCACATGGGACTATAAGGTGCTCACGTGGTGGCCTCTCGTCCTTTTCTGTCACTTCCATGGCCTGATGGTAATGCATGTGCCCTGTGTATTGTCCCTCTTTATGTAGTGTGACCTGTTCTATGAATGTTATGGCAGGAGACTGTGACCTTGATGTCTGGCTTCAAAGATTTCTGCTTGAACTTAATAATATAAATGCGTCACATGTCTGAGAGTCCTTTCCAGGCATGGCTGGCCTGTATAGAATAGCTTTCAGAATGGTTTTGCCATGAAAAAGGGGTGGTACTTTTATTCCCCTGTGTCAAGCCACAGAGGTTCTCACAAAGTACTTGTATATATAAAGAACACTTAACTCACATTCTGATTTGAGTGACAAGACATCATAGCACCCTTTAATACTTATACTTGAATCATATTATATGCTTTTTCAATTAGCAGTGCAGAATAGGTGCTACATCTTGACACAGACTGTTAGGCAATATTGATTTTTTGTTTCGTTTATATTTGTTTTATTTTGGATGCCTTATGTTCAAAGTGAGAATAAGAAATAGCTAACTAGTTAAAACATTTGAAAAGAAGACCTTCCTCTGCTGTGTTTGTTGTGTAACTCAGCTAAGCCTGTCGAGAAGTAGGGTGAACAGAGTTTAGGAAGCTAGGGCACCTCATCCTTCGGCGGGGCTACTGGCTCATGACACAGTGAAAGGAGAGCAGGCTTAACTTCTCTGTGCTTCAGGTTTTCCCCAGCAGACACCTACCTCACAGGGGCACTGAGACAAAGAATTTTAGGAAGACATTTAGAAGTCTGTAAATGTATTTAAAGTGCCATGAGTAATTGTTACAAACTCTGTATCACAGCTTGGTTAGAGTTCTATGTCTTATGAGCAAGGCAAGTACTACATAAGAAAATAATCTCTGTGAGTGTCAGAATTATGATCTTGTTGTCATCAGAAGGCAGTGATAGCTTCAGGAACTGTTTTCCGTATTCTCTTCCTTTCTCCTAAGGGACAGTGGAAGTTCTCAGAAGAATATCTTCAGTAAAAGAAGAGTAACATTGCTGCTTCCCCCATGTCCCAGCCCCAGAACCCTTTTCTGGTCATTTTCAGAAAATATCCCTGGAACTGTTCAAGGGGTTTACTTGGCAGTACCAGAGGGAGAATGTGCATCTACAAATGGCATACCCCCAAAGGGGGCTTTTGGGGCTGTTCTATATTGTTTATTTGTTTTTATTTTAAAGTACATTTTAAATATACTTATTAGAGCCAGATCAGATCCATTGAATATTAGAGAGGTTTCAGATTACAGACTCAAGTAGTTATCTTTAGAATCTGCCGTTCTAAATAGTGTGTCTAAAATCTCAGTTCCCCAATTAATAATTGTATTGTTTAATCATCAGGCACACTGCCTCTGCCTCTTTACCAACCTCCCGGTTTGACTCTCCCCATCTGTTTGCCCTCCTGTCCTTCAAGCTAGATGCTGGAATGGACACTAAATTTTCACAATAAAGTAAAAAATTTGGAATTAAGAGGAATATCAGTTTCCATTAATTCTAGTGCCCGATTAACCTGATTTATTTTAAACGTATGCTGGGTTTCATGTTTGCATATGATTTTCAATTATCCATAGATGGACTGATTTTGTACTTTTCTGCCCAACTCAACAATTCTGATTCTGAATATTATTTTTAAATTGTATTTAAAATTGAAAATTATTTTAAAACTGCCTTATGTGCCCATATGCCCCCATTTATTTGGTTTGGACAGTGATTCTAGAATGAGTACTATCTAGAATATGTGTTATTTTGTACAAAGCATGATAATGATTTTGAGAGATGTCAGGTTTTAGAAAAATTATTGCCTTTCTTTATTATAGGAGAAATGTTTCAAAAGTAAGAAAAAATAGGTCCTAATAATGTTATGTGCGGTCAAAAAATGTCATCATCTAGGACATTATAATAAGTTGCTATGGAAATAACTGAAGTCTTCCTCAGGAGAAATAAAGAAAACAGGAGAGTAACGGCCAGAACGGTGGAGTCCTGGTGGCCTCCAGCCAGCACACCTGAGGGGCGCCCTCGGCAGCTGCAGTGCCCCAGAACTGGCTTCTAGTATTCTCCACGGACTTGGGCTTGGGACACTTGGCAGGAATAGTACTTATTTGAACATCCAACTTTAGTTCTTCAAAGTAATCTCTACACAGAGGGACATGTTCCCAAGACAATTCACAGGCCTACCTGTGCACTTGTTGAGGACTTCTCAGGAGTGTCCAGCTTTGCTAGATGAAAACAAAGGATTGAGCAATGGAAGATATGTTTTCACACCCAGAATGACTTCATGTGCCATTCTTTGTTCATCAAAGTGATTCTACTGTTCTACCACTGGGAGAATTTGCATTTTAGGTTGTTCCAGTATTTGGGAAGCATTTATGCTTCCTTTCAGAGACCATCTTATGGGAGAGGTGAGTGTCTGTGAGACGGTTAGCCTGTGCTGCAAAGGCGTCTGCCATTACTTTCTGGCAATGTGAGGAGATGGATTTAAGATGAGCCTTTGAAGTTCCTGTCACGATTTCCTGGGCTCTGAGGAAGGGTTGAGCCTCCTTTACTTCTCAGTGTTTTGAGTATTTTTTGAATGTTTGTAAGTTCTCTTGCACTCCTCTAATAAAAATGAAAGCACTCTGTCAGGAAATGACTTTGGGGTACAGAGATCTAGGTGAAAAGAAATAAATACACCTGAGACTTTCAACTGGTCTTTTATTTATTTGGAATAAAAACTAGTTTGATAAGCTTCCAGAGTTAGTGCTGCTTTAAAAACACTCTCTGGAATGATGGGAACTGTCCCTCAGGAAAGCTATGAGAGCTATTCCCAATATATTGCAATTGCTTTTGATTTTTAGTCGTTTGGAACAAATGTCTGATGCTATGTTTTTAGAGCTGTGGGGGAAAAAATGTCTAAAAATTCTGAAGGGTATTATTTAAACAATGATTATCTGACTGAATTATGTATGAGCTGGATTCTAGGGCAGTTATCCAGTTCTTTTTGTATTGTCCTAACAGTAAAGCAGATAGTAAGTGACTTTACATGAAAAGTGACTTGCTGATTTCATACTGACATTGAAAGACATTAACCTTCTGTTTGACAGCCGGGGAATACCCCTTTTCCCTATGACTTATTACTTTTACACGAGGCTAAACCTGGATGATTCTATGTACTTATAATCTCACTATCCATATACCAGCTGCTAAAAAAAAATCATGACTTGTAATCTTGTCTTGAAATTACTCCTAATTGTTAAGTTCACAGAAACCCTTCCTGTTTAGGGAAGATTGCTGCTAATAACGTCAGTTTGCAATGTTCTGCTTTAAGTATGTGTCATATGGGAGTCTAGAAACTATAATAAATATGATTGTACTAATGCACTGACTGCTTTGTCTCCACTGATTTTGGGGAGCAGTGGAGGGGAGGATGCAGGGGAGTCTGTTAACCAAGTGAAGATACCAATTTAGAAACTTAAAAACATTGCAAGCCTTCCTCAATCTCATTATTGTAACTTTGTGTCTTTTCTCTACCAAGGTCCACACATTTAGATCACTGTCCTTGAGACAGCATTGTTCTTGCAAGTTTGTTTGAAGTTCTTGCTTAGAAAAGGAACCTGGCCCAAATTGTGAATTATGTCTTCTATGCCCCACGCATTGGTAATTGCCCTGTGAATTTATTCTACCTCATAGTTTACCAGCATTAATCCACTTTTCATAATCTGCTGAGATCACCATTGATGCTGTTCCCTTATGAGGATTTTACCACGCTTGATCCTCACATGGTTCCAGAAGTGTTTGAATCTGCCACTAACTTTCTTCTGTGCATGTACAGGAAGTTGAACTGCCCAGCCACATTCATTACTTGATCTCTTCTGTGTGAGCTACCTGTATAAGGCAGACAAACAAAAATCACACTGATCCTTAGAGAGTGAAGCCTCAAATTAACTGTCAAGACCCAATTCCCCACTTTGAAAGAATACATTAAGTTGGGTTTATCTGACATATAGGAAATTTCTAACCACTGTACATTACGAATGTGAGACAAGATCCACATGCTGCAGTCCTGGCTCCTGCTTATTTGTTTTGTATCTTACAGACTTCTGATTAAATGAGAATGTCCTCATTAACCAACATAAAGGCAGAAGAGTCAGCTAGCTTGACATTTAAAATGTACAGTGACAGTTAAATATTGGCAGGGGGATGGAAACCAGTGGAATGAGATACACATATTACTCCTCTATGCGTCCTGGGTAGGAGTGTGGTAAGGAAAAAAGACCGGTTTGCTCAGCCACATTGTCTTGGATTTAAGTGAAGTGTTTTTCAGTCTCCCCAGTTAACACTAGATGGCAGTGGGTTAAAGAGAACTGCTTAACCAGAGGTTCTAGAAGGACCTGAGTCTCCAGATCTTCAATCACTGCTACGATTCATTGTTAAATGCTTCCCAGTCTAGATTGAAGTATTCAAAGAAAAACAAGCTATTATCAACCCAAGTGGCAACATAAATGTTTCTTACAGTATTGAATTTACCTAAGGTGAACCGATGACGATCTGCCAGTGAATGTGCTTGGGGAACAGTGGTGAGCAGAGATCGCCCAGTGTCCACTGTGTCAGGGAGTCTCTCGCTCTTCTCACATTATGGGGTTCCTCATTTCTTCTCAGAATATGGTCAGCTCCACCCAGCCTCTTCGCAGCTGCTGCCTAAGGATTCCTCCAGGAAAACTGTCTTAAAGCCCCTGTTTTTAATAACAGCCGTCCCACTTTTGGAAACAATTCAGTTCAACCCAATGTTGATGCCTGAGAGCCCAGTTGTGAGAAAGAGGGTAGCTCTCTTATGATTCCATGACCAGAACTGAGCCTGCATTTCCAGATTGCAAGCAAATCCGCTCTTGCATCGAAAGAAAATTTATAGAAGACACAGAAAAGTCTGTTGTTTAGGCTAGGCACCTGGTGTGGCAGGGGTAGGTAGGCAGTGCTAGTAATTCCTAGCACTTCATGTCAAGGCCTTCAAAGGCCTTCTCTCCTGTACCTTAAGAAATAATTTCCCAGCAGCCTAGGGTGAAGAGAAATATAGTATGTGAAGTAATAGATATCGGTCTTTAAGTGAATAACTAAAAATGAGATTCTAATAGCTTTATCTCATGCCTTTCTTTCCAGTGTTCTCCAACACATGGGAAGAATGCTTTCTCTTGGCCTTAACTCTAAATGCATCTTATTAAGGAAACTTGGTAAGTCTAAACTAGGGATGTGCTAAAGCTACAGAAAAATAAAGATTACTTGAAGGCCTGTAGTCTTTCCTCTGAGACCTAAAAGGGGGCACAGCAGAAAGGTTTGGCAAGCGGTCTGTCAATCTTGTAGAATTTCCTTTCAGCTTAATGATCTGTTAATTTCCAGAATATGGCAGTCCTGGGGGGAGCCCACTATCCACAGCTCTTCCACTAGTTACTTCTGAGCCTCATTTTCCTGATTTCCAAAATAAGGATAATACCACCCGCTGCATCAGTTTGGTGACAGAAAGTGCTGGCCCAGACAGCAAGCACTTAGCTTGCTTTGTGAGGCTCGGCACCGCTTTGCTCAGCACTGTCCTTCACTTCCCAGTGCTTGTGTTCCATATCCTGAGATCAGGTCTGACAATTGGACAGAGCAGAATGCTATTGTCATCAGTTTTTTCTAGCACACAGGTGTCTGAAAGATTGTTCCCAGGTTTCCTGAGTTCTGTGCACTTCCTCATTTGGCTCTCCCTGGGTTAAAACTTCAGAATATCATCAACTTCCACACTGCTGGGAGAGCTGTATGCTCCCCTAGGAGTGACGTTAGACTCCACGGGACATTCATTAGTTGGGGTTACGAAAGGACCACAGGCCACTGGAATGGTAATTTCCTACATGGGACCCCAGTGACCCAGAGTGAGCTAGCTCAGCTGGTCTGAGCATGTGGCTAATGAGGGAAGGGTCACGGTTTCACTCCTATGAGGGCCAATTAGTGTCACGTGGAAAAGCATGCTCCTCGAGCATCAGGCAGCAGCCTTAAGTGTGTGGCACTGGTCACCAGGATGGCTCACTGTGGCCATCATCACTGTCAGAAACACAACCCAAAACATACATCTTTCTTATTATTACATAACCCATTGTTTCCAAATTTATCATTTGCAGAGCACCTTCACAATTTTTGCTTTATCCAAAGCACATCCCTGCATTTTTGCTTATTTGGTATTTTTCTATAAATTGACTCATTTTTTAGTTTACACTTAAAAGGAAGCTGTGCATTACTACCATTAAAGAAAAATAAGGAAATCTGCCCTAAAATTAAAGTGCATATTAAAATAAATGCACAACTGAAATGAAAATGTCTTCATACCATCTGCAAACACCTGACCACAGGTGATCAAGGCACTACATATTAATTAATGTTGAATGTACATAAGCTGCATGTGTTACATAACACACGCACTGCTCTGTCATAAATTGTTCACATCAGCAAACTGTTATGAAGCAATTGCTTCAGTGGGAAGAGTTGGGATCAGTGACTGGGGAGTTTCACACTTGAATCTATGAAATTATTCTTGCAGAAATTCCAGCACCAAAGGTCTTCCTAATAGCCATTAATGTGTAGCTATAAAACCTAAACTGAACAAATCCAGGGTATAATTTACATCTAGCTTTTGCTCAAAAGTCATGGCTTTTGTTCGCACTCTCCACTGCACTATCATTAACACTGTGCTGCTTACACATCCTTATCATTATCGCCTATTTTATGATAAACAAAGCACAGACATGCCAGGCAGATATGTCGACTCCACGTCTTTATTCCTCTGCAGTCATGAGCCAGTTCATGCTAATATCCCTCATTGGCCAGTTCCTTATGGAGATCAAGTTATAACCAATAGTGGTGCTGGTAATAAAAATGTATTCTTTATGAATTGAGCATGTTACATCCAATCCAGTTAAGAAAACGCACTGGAGGACAGATACATAAAAAGACACACACACACACACACACACGAACACGAACACATACACACACTTGGGCCTCTTCAGGGTTGAGAGAATGCCTGGCCTATTTCATTATTTGAGGTTCCCAATACATTAAAAAAATGAAGAAATGTCAAATCAGAGTTGTAAATGTGGTATATTTTAAAAGTTCAAGTCGAATGATGAACAGCTTTCAGACCTCTCTGTGAGTGGGTTTGTAGCCTTACTTGAAGGTAAAGCCACAGTCTGTATGTGAGGTCTATGCATCTGATGTCCAAAGGGCCTCCCTCCCCACCTCCAGGTCCAGAGATGGGTTCTGCCAGGAAAATCAACTTACATAGGGATTTGGGTTCAATATACCATAAGGCAGAGTGCAACAGTTTAGCAATGTGGAAACACAAAGTCATCCCAGCTATAGATGGGCCAGAAAGTAAATAGCTTTCACGTTCCTTCTCATGTGTCTCTTACCTTGTGGATTCTTGCTGCAACCACTTATTTCAGTGCTGCTTGACAGTTTTCTTATCTTCTTGGAAAGCCATTAATTGGTAGCAGGGGGGCCAGAACCATTTTATAAGTGCCAGAAGATTTACTTAAATCAGAAAATCAAAATATTAAGCGGAAATGCAGTTACAGCTTTCTTCCATTGCATGTGGACCTGATGACTACTTTAACTACAGGAACTACTTTGAATGACTGCGCGCACACACACACACACACACACACCGTAAAGAGTAGGGAAGGGACTCCATGCTGTTAACATCTACAAAGTTCTCATTCATGATTCTTGCTGAAACCGCAAGATGGTAACTGGGGAAATTGTGTATGTGTTCATGTAAAACAGTATAAAATAACACTTATGTAAAAATAATCTATTAGGATTCTGTTTGTATGGCCTTGTTCAAAGACCAGTACAAACCTGTGATCTTCACCTCTGAGGGCAGAAAGCAATTAGTTCATTTGGTATTCTGTGTGAGAAATCTAAGGCCTCTTCCCTACCCTTGCCAGATCCAATTATGCCTCAGCAAGTCCTTGCCCCCTTCTCCTCCCCTGTCCCCAGACCAGAGTTCATCTGAGCACATCTGTCACTCCATGAAAAGGTTTTGGCAGAAACTGCCCTTTCCTGTGCTAGACTCATCTGTCCTGACTGGTTTGGAACTGTTTTTACTTACTTTAGTTAATATATACATATGTACATATACACATACACGAACATCTCCACATTTAGATACCCTTATATATTAATATATGTGTGTCATTTAATAGAGAGACCAACATTATGACATAAACCAAGACTTAAATGGAGATTCCAACTCCAAAATGGTGGGAAAAACTGCCAGGGGAAGAGCCCAGAAGGATTCTGAATGTATCCTTCTAGATCCACATTCCAGTTCAGTCCTCCTGGGATATAACCCTCTGTGATCATAGCTCACATCTAGGGGCTCTAACACCAAATGGGTATTCAAAATCTAATACTAACAGTTCATATTGAAAAATATTAGCAAGGACCTAGTAGACCTATTTCAGATCACAGAGATCTTACCAGAAAGTCACTTACCTGGGGACACATCCTGTACAGCACCGCTCAGGTGATAAGCCATGGCATCTTGAGTTGCATCATTGATGCCTCAGTTCTTGGGGAAGCTGGAAGCTCTGGGCATCACCTTCAGCCACAAGTATCAAGAGCTTCATCAGGGCCCCTTGAGGGTAGCTGAATGGAGCAAGGTACAGAGGCATGGCTCATGGTCACATAAGCATCGAGCCCGACAAGCCTGGTGACATCCAGGTTGTCATGCTCCATGATGAGGAGCTGAGAGCAGCAGCTAAGAAGTTGTCTTCACATCTGAAAGCCGGTGGTGGCATATGCTGCTGCCCATCAAGGGCAAAGGCACAGGGGAGCTACTGAAGGAGTCCACATTTCAGGTGGCCCAGATGCCAACATCAGAATTTGCAAGGGCCAATGGAAAATGAAAATACAGAGCCACTTGTTCAAAACCCATTTCATGATGGCAACAGCAGAGCATTAATCCATGCATGGAGTTCATCTATGTGTGGGGCCCTATTCAGCTTCACAGACCACACCCCCGTGAAGTCAGCCCTGCAGGAAGCCCAGCACCAAGCCAAAGTGGAGCCAGTCAGAAATTCAACAGGACCAAGGAAAGGGTGGGGCGGGTCTTAGCAGGCATGGCACTGAATCTGTCCTCACGCGTACTGGGTTCTTCCCCCATGACTGACATACCCTTTCAGTGGTGTCCAAGTCGGCTGTTCTTAGTAACTATTTTAACTACATGAGTGGTCTACAAATGTTACTTTGAAATACTTTGAGAAAGTTCCCAGAGATTTGAAGTCCATTTATACAATCTCAAGGAATTTCAACAGTGCAATTATCAGTGAAAGAAAAGGAAGGACTGTTAAGAGTCTTTTAAAATGTCTCAAGTGTTGTAAAATTTGGAATGCTTTCAAAACACTTTTTAAAAAAATATCACTTGTGTGAACAAAGTTTATGGTTAGTAATGCTTATCAAGACTTTGAAGAGACTATGATTTAAAAAGTCTTGATTGTATTTAAAAAGCCTTCATTAGCAATTGCTATTTCGAGCATAAAATCTGATATGAAAAAGCTATATTCATAAAAAGCAAATGCAAATTTCTCATTAAAAATTAAAGAAATTATTTTTTGGAAATTTTATGCAATTTCAGTACTTATTATCTCCCCTAAATTTTGAATTTTGCTTCCTTATAATTATATAACAAAGGAAGAGCAATGAAGAGTTTTGCCACACCCCATATAGATGCCTCAAGTCCCCTCTAGTTCACCCAGTGTATACCTAAAATTTTTATCATTTTCTATGTGTACTATGAAGTGAAAAGTGTTAGAAGCAGTCGTCTAGCCAGCAGCTCTCTCAAGAAGTCTGAAGCAACCCATCTGCTTTCATCCACTGGTTGCGGTGAGGCTATTAGAATTTTACTTGAGGAAATAAAGGCATGAATGAAACAGAGTTTAAACATGGTGACAATTAATAGTATTTCACAGATATTTTGGAATGCTTACATGAGATGCTGCATGTAAAGTGCTCAGAACAATGTCTGGAACATAGAAAATACTCAATGAATGGTAGTCACTATTATCTGGCACCTTGGATAATGAATAAGTTGACAGGTTCTGTTGATTCTCTGTCCGCAATGCCTCAGATCTGTTCTTGACCTTACTTTCCTTTCCTCCTATTCTACCCCACCATAATTTAGCATTTTATCACTGCTCATCTGAACAATTATATTAGTCTCTTAATTTGTCTTTTATTTTCCAGTGTCTTCATTTTTGACCCATCTGGTTCAATTAAGATGCTTTAAGCTGCAAGTAACAGAATATCCAACTAAAACTTACCTTTTTATACATTAAAACATCCCAAGTTTCTAGAGTTGGTTCATCAGCTCAACAAGATCAGGGCTGTCGGGTTTAGGAAGTGTGTGCGGTGGTGTGTTTTTTTTGCTTTGCCTTCCCCCTCATGGTCTCAATATGGCTGCCATAGCTTAAAGTATCATGTCCACTAATGATGACATAAAAATACATGGAGGAAAGGAGTGTTCTCCTTGTGTGTCTCTTTTTATCAGAGAGGAAAATTCCTCTAGAAAGTTTCTTAAAGTTCCTCAGAACAAATCCATTATAAACCAATTACAGGCTAGGGGCAAGGGGATTACAATAATTGGTTTAGACTTAATCATTTGTCCCTGGGCCTGGGCCTACACTCCCTACGCATAATACTAGTACTATACCAAGCAGAACTGGGGTTCTGATAGTCAGGAAAAAGCAAGGGCTATTGGGTAGACAACCAGTAATTTCAGCCAGTCCTTACACATCCTGCTTGAACTAGCAACCTTAGCCTACTGGGTAAAGTCCCAATCCCTTTACCCGAAAGTGAGTATTTTGTCCCTAATCTAGCAGAAGAGATCAGATTTCACTGCAAAATTCTCTCAGAGAATACTTGGTTTTTCCTTTATAACTTGTTATCTCCTTTTGCAATTACAAATGGATTTTGGAACTTGCATGACTAGTATCTCTATCCAGCTAACTCCAGAAGTATAAACTCCATTAGGACCATGTCTGTTTTGCTCCCCATTACACTCAACACCCAACACAGTTATTGGAAACAGTAGGTATTAATAAATATTTGTTGAGTGAATGAATGTCAATACCTGTCAAAAGTAGCAAACTGCAATTTCAACAGTTAGAGATTTAATCTGGCAAAAGCAGATTTCTATGTAGCTATCAAAAGAGCTTGAAAGAATTTGGTACCTCAACATCACCAACATTTTGTTAAAGGACTAATTGTCAAGCCCCGTGTGCATGTGGGACCATTAGTAATTCTGTAGCTATGCAAATTAAAACAGTGATGTATGATTTATAGCTTTAATAACATTCTGAAGGCTCTTAAATTTTAATCACTTGCAACATCCTTTTTAATATTCAATTACTTTATTAACTAATTAGGTCACTTGCTGAAGAAGCACATAAGGCTGGTGCTATTTTAATATCAGCTGAGCCACACAAAATACCTTTGAAATGGTGCAAATGGTTTATTTATTTTAAACAGATCCTCAAGATGCTATAATTAATAAACCAATTATGAAAAAAAGGCCCAATAGTGATAGATGTACAAGTACAATAGCAGTGTTTGATGGATTAGTCATTTTTATACACATACATTAAGGGGAAAAACTTAAATGAAAACCCACCGGAAAAAGTGTTTTCCTAAATAATTAATTTGTGCAATGACTAATAAACCTATCACAGCAAACCTAACTTGAGGCTTGTTCATTACACAAACCTGTAATGTGTACTTTCCCTTCATCTAATGACACTAAGGATGGAAAATCCACAGCATGCTAAACTTGGTGGTCCTTGATTACTTACAAGGGCCTTAATTTGAAGACTGAGCTGGGTATTTCATGGCTTATCAGTGCATTGGAGTAGCTGAGCTTCCCAAAGGAGAATCAGAAGGAGACATAATACAGCATCTGCAACATCCCTGCATATTGATTTCTCAATACCATGTTATGGCCTTCAAAGCAAACAATGTGAACAAAGAAAGCTGAAGCTGGACCTGTGGGGATTGTTCACCCAATATTCTCAAAGGAGACTGTGGATTGTAGCACCAAGCATGCACAGCTAATACAAAGAGATGGGACTGTGGCTAAGGTTTGGTAGGGGGCAGCTCTCAGGCTCAGAGTAGAATTTTATTTCTGGGATGAGGGTGAGGCAAGAGGAACCAAATCAGGGCTGAGAAAGAACATTGTCAAATTCTAGAGGCCAGGTCATTTTTCTGGCTACCAACCACATAATAATAAAAGCATAATAACCACCCTTTATTGAGCTTACTATCAACTTACTAGACACTGTGATGTTAGCTTGTATCATCTTCTTGGATATTTTAGGGTATTTATTTAGTCAACATTTATTTTCTAAGCCCTTTCTGGGACCAGGCACTGTTCTTGGCACTGGAGATACTGGGATGAACGGGACATACAAGTTCTCTGTTCTTGTGGTGTTTACATTTTACTGGAGAAGAGAGACAAGAATCCTACAACTCAGGGAAGCAAAATATAAACAATAACTTTAGACAATGCAGAGTTCCATGAAAAAAATCCAACAGGAGAATAGCGGAGTGATGGTGAGTGCTGGGCAGCTCCTTGTGACTGAGTCACAGGGAAGGCTACTCAGAGGAAAGTAACATTCGCAAATGGACAGAAGGGTCTTGAACGACTTGGCTTTGTTCTTTCTCCTGTGTCACCAGCTGTTTTCTGCTTTGTGTTCTTTTCAAATCAGTGGAGTGACCAGTGAAGGCAACTGGGGAGAGAGACAAGGAGGTGGGACAGGGGTGAGAGTGGCAGGTACCAGAGAGACTGCAGGAAACTGAAAGATAGCATTATTGTGTTGCTGTCATTATCATTACCAATGTTTGGCAAGTGCAGGCAATCAGATGTTGATGTGAACTTGTGTGCATTTTGTTGTTAGCATGCATGTTAGGGAATATTGACCAGGGAGGTAAAGAACTGCACAAAGAGCTGTTTCTCATCCCTTATGTCTTCCTGCCACTGTCATGCTCTGCAAGTGGTTACAACTACGTTTTCTTTACTTCCAATCTGTTTTAGCACCTCCATGATGTGTTGATGGAATTTAAAAATATTCATAAATTTCCACATTGTCCCACAGATGCTGAGTTCTTCGGGAAGAGCAAACCAGTCCAAACAATAAATCTGATGCTGGTGTTGCTCAAACATGTGGGGAAAATATCATTCTGCCTGGGTCCCTAAGGGAAAGAAACATCAGAAAGGGCCCCCCAACATGCTCTCAATTGTGACGTCCACAGCACTCCAGCAAAGTGTGCCCTCCCCGGGCTGTTTATCTGGTAGCCACTGAGGCTTCTTTTTACACCCAAGGAGACCAATATATACCCAGCTTCCAGCCCTAGCTGAATTTTCTGTAAGAGGTGTGTTAAGAGTATTCTTCATTCTTTTCAAATGAGACCAAAAAAAGGTGAACTATAAGCAGATCCCTCCATTAATAAAGAACCACTTAGGTGGATGAAGTCCCATCAGAATCATGGATAGTTCTTCCCCTCTTCACCAGCCCAAATGGATCCTGATCATGAACACAGTGAAGGAGGGTACTAGTGATATCCCAGTATGAAGGAAGAGTTGTGAATTTTGCAAATGAACTTGAACAAGAAAAAGCTAGTTCTCTGCCTTTTTCATATCCTTGAAGACTAGAAGACCTTTTCAAAGTCTTCACAAAAGTCTCTCTCTAACCACCACATGGTTCAAAATAAACTATTCTTACTCAGTTTTTGTTCCCTTTAATCACTAGCATTCTAGCAGCATTATAAGCTGTGAATTGTCATTGCAAATGCCTATTTCTACCATATTGAATATTAAATAGATCTTTTCTAAAAAAATGAATCACTACCAGCCATTTTATAGAACAACTATAAATGAGTTATAAGTGAATACTAAGAAAATTTGGGAACAGAGTCCATCTGTGACATGGGTCTTCTTTCCTTTATTTTATTATTTTTATTTTGATATCATTAATATACAATTACATGAGCAACATTGTGGTTACTAGATTCCTTCCATTATCAAGTCCCCCCCCAAACCCCATTACAGTCTCTGTCCATCAGTGTAGTAAGAAGCTATCGAGTCACTACTTGTCTTCTCTGTGCTGTACAGCCCTCCCCGTGCCCCCCACATTATACATGCTAATCATAATGCCCCTTTTTCCCCTTATCCCCCCTTTCTATCCACCCTCCCCAGTCCCTTTCCCTTTGCCAACTGTAGTCCATTCTTGGGTTCTGTGATTCTGCTGCTGTTTTGTTCCTTCAGTTTTTGCTTTGTTCTTATGCTCCACAGATGAGGGAAATCATCTGGTATTTGTCTTTCTCCTCCTGGCTTATTTCACTGAGCATAATACCCTCTAGCTCCATCCATGTTGTTGCAAATGGTAGGATTTGTTTTCTTCTTACGGCTGAATAATATTCCATTGTGTATATGTACCACATCTTCTTTATCCATTCATCTACTGATGGACACTTAGGTTGCTTCCATGTCTTGGCTATTGTAAATAGTGCAGTGATAAACATGGGGTGCATCTATCTTTTTGAGACTGGGAAACTGTGTTCTTAAGGCAAATTCCTAGGAGTGGAATTCCTGGGTCAAATGGCATTTCTATTTTGAGTTTTTTGAGGAACCTCCATACTGTTTTCCACAATGGTTGAACTAGCTTACATTCCCACCAGCAGTGTAGGAGGCTTCCCCTTTCTCTGCATCCTTGCCAGCATTTGTTGTTCCTATTCTTTTTTATGTTGGCCATCCTAACTGGCATGAGGTGATATCTCATTGTGGTTTTAGTTTGCATTTCCCTGATAGTTAGTGATGTGGAGCATCTTTTCATGTGCCTGTTGGCCATCTGAATTTCTTCTCTGAGAAGTGTCTGTTCATATCATCTGCCCATTTTTTAATAGCGTTATTTGCTTTTTGGGTGTTGAGGCATGTGAGTTCTTTATATATTTTGGATGTTAACCCCTTGTCAGATATGTCATTTACAAATATATTCTCACTTCCTTGGTTAGGTTTATTCCTAGAACTGTAGGATGCCTTTTTGTTCTGCTGATAGCTGTACAGAAGGTTTTGAGCATGATATAGTCCCATTTGTTCATTTTTTATTCTGTTTCCCTTGCCTGAGGAGATGTATTCAGGAAAAAGTTGCTCATGTTTATATTCAAGAGATTTTCGCCTATGTTTTCTTCTAAGAGTTTTATCATTTCATGACTTACATTCAGGTCTTTGATCCATTTTGAGTTTACTTTTGTGTATGGGATTAGACAATAATCTAGTTTCATTCTCTTGCGTATAGCTGTCCAGTTTTGCCAACACCAGCTGTTGAAAAGGCTGTCATTTCCCCACTGTATATCCGTGGCTCCTTTATCATATATTAATGACCATCTATGGTTGGGTTTATATCTGGGCTCTCTAGTCTGTTCCACTGGTCTATGGGTCTGTTCTTGTGCCAGTAATAAATTGTCTTGATTACTGTGGCTTTGTAGTAGAGCTTGAAGTCAGGGAGTGTAATCCCCCCTGCTTTATTCTTCCTTCTCAGGATTGCTTTGGCTATTCAGGGTCTTTTGTGGTTCCATATGAATTTTAGAACTATTTTCTGTAGTTCATTGATGCTGTTGGTATTTTGATAGGAATTGCATTAAATCTGTAGATTGCTTTAGGCAGGATGGCCATTTTGACAATATTAATTCTTCCTATCCATGAGCACGGACTGTGTTTCCATTTATTGGTATCTTCTTTAATTTCTCTCATGAGTGTCTTGTAGTTTTCAGGGTATAGTTCTTTCACTTCCTTGGTTAGGTTTATTCCTAGATATTTTATTCTCTTCTTTCCTTTTTAAATTTGGAACTGGAGTTGAATGTTTTGATATCTCTAAGGGACTGTGAAAAACAGCCTATGATCCTTCACATGGGAGGGTGACCTCTGGTTTGGATTTGCAAGGTTTTCTGCCCTCTGTCAGGGACAGAGGGGGTGAGTGAGAGCATGCGTACCTGAGCAACCGTCTGCTCACACACCAGCAGGGCACCTCCTGGGCCTGAGCTGCTCCTTTTGCACACTGACCAAACCGTTTGGATTGAGCGGCCTAACATCCTATCCATAAAGTAGAGTTCAATGTCCCACTCCCAAATGTGTCTAATTATAAAATAGCTGTTTCACTGTTGTCAATCTTACAATAATCACCATTAAAATTTATTTTTCTTTATTTTAGATAAAATAAGTACAAATACATATTCCATCCTGTCACACTGTGGTGGATCCTCTGGTAGCTTCCCAGGCCTGTGTGAACCTACCTTTGAAGACCACTGCACTGGACAATTGAGCAACCTGAGGTAACATGGTTTCTTGTAGAAATGTGTCTCATGTCAGTAAGGAACAGGTTCACTGCTAGGAGCACCTTAAGAGCATTTTGGGCATTTCTTGTGAAAAAGTCTGGATGGGGAAAAATGCCTTAAACCGAACATTCTTTGGCCTTCCCTGGAGCTTCTCTTGGGATCACTGGTCAAAGCTTTCAAATGCTGTGCAGTCATTTCATAAGCCAGTGTTTTTCCAGGTTCTTCCCTTCTCATATTATCATCACGTTTTTTGCCTTGTCAGAGTACCATGGTATTGTTATTTAAGAAATATTATTAAGTTTTCTCATTTTCACTTAGATTAATATATTCAAAAAGAGCCTTTGTATCACTACCGTAAGTGGAATGCCAACCCTACTTGCTGTTAATAGAAAGAAATTTTAAAATTAAGTAATCATTAAATTTTTTTAAAAAATGCAATGTCACTTCATACCTGTTAGAACGGCTGTCATCAAAAAGATGAAAGCTAACAAGTGTTGATGAAGACATGGAGAAAAGTGAACTCTGTGCACTGTTGTTAGGAACATAAATTGGTACAGCCACTGTGGAAAACAGTCTGGAGGTTTCTCAAAAAATAAGAATAGAACTACCATGTGATCCAGGCACCCCACTTCTAGTATACATCTAAAGAAGATATTGAAGAGATATTTTCATTCCCATGTTCACTGCAGCATTGTTCACAATAACCAAGGTACAGAAACCACCTGAGTGTCCATCAGTGGATGAATGAATGGATAAAGATGTGGGATATATACATGTATGTAGGAATATTAATCAGCCATGAGAAAGAAGGAAATCCTGCCATTTACACCAGTATCGATGGATCTTAACAGCATTATGCCAAGTGAAATAAGCCAGTTGCAGAAAAACAAATACTTCATGGTGTTGCTTTCATGGGGAATCTAACAAGAGAAGCCAGGCTCTTACACAGAGAGAGTAGAAAAGTGGTTGCTAGGGGGAGAGGGTAGGGGAAATAGGGAGAGGTGGTAAAAGAGTACAAAATTCCAGCTATAAAATGAATAAGGTTCTGAGGATCTAATGTATAACAAGGTGACTATAGTTAGTAACACTGGATTATATAATTGAAAGTTGCTGTGAGGGTAGAACTTAAATGGTCTCATAAAGAAAAAGAAGATTTGAACATGTGATGTGATGGATGTGTTTTTGGATTAGATGAGGGAATCGTTTCACAATGTATATGTTTATCAAGTCACCACAATGTACACTTTAAATATCCTACAATTGCATTTGCCAACTACCCCTCAATAAAGCTGGGGGTGGGGTGGTGAAGCCTTTAAAAATGTCCCCTCAAGACTGAACAGATATCAACTGCAATTTCCTGATTTTAATGTTTGTATTGTGGTTATGTGGAAGAATGTTCTTTTAAAATAGAAAATTCAGAGGTGATGAGGCATCATGTTGGCAATTTACTCTAAAATGGGAAATAAATGTCCTTCTTTCTTACTGATAAAAAAAAAATGTCCCCTCCAAAGTTCTTCCATGTGCTACCAAAAATCACCAAACTAAGCCACACAAGCAAAAAACTCAAAGCACCACGCACTGGGAAATCTGCCTTAGGCTACTTAAATCTTCACTTAATGGTTTTTGCTGATTGTCTTGACACCTGTAATCAAGAAACAGATTCTATCCTCAGCTCCATTGTATGCTTTCTTGTGCATTTGGAGGCTGGGTGTGCAGCTCGCAGGGCACAGTGCTGGCCTCACCCTGTCACTGACTGATGGCGCCGCTTGGAGCAGGGCCACAGCTCTGTCCTGGTCAGAATCACTGAGAAGTCGCGGTTACTCTCAGCTCTGTCAAATGCTGATGGTTCTCTTGCCACATCATAGGCTTCTTTTTTGTGTTAAGAAAAATGATCTTATTTGGTGTTAGTGGTGCTAAATATTTGAGAATATAGTTTTATATTCTCTGGAAATATTTAGTCCCAGTGTTCATTCCAGATCTATCAATAGTTAAAGGACCTCAGTTTCTTCTTTTGGAAAAGAAACTAACACACTATTTTGTCTATGTAGTAACTGAATCACGGTGGGTGGAAGAGGGTCTTTTTTTGAGATGAAAGATATATGCTGTGTGATGAAAAAAAAACCAATCTGTGTTAACACCTAGATGGGTGTGAATGTTCTGGCTGCCCAGACATCACATTCCCTCTGCAGCCCTGCCTGCGTGCTGTGGCGGCCAAGGCACCAGGGGCTGCGCGCTCCACAGGCCTGCAGTCGTGGAGGAATGGCCAGTGGGTCAGCCGCAGCTGAAGGCGGCATGCGGTGAGCGCCCACTGGGCGCAGCCAGAAGGGGCCGCGGCCTGCGCCCTCAGCAGGTTGGCTAACCCCATGGGCTCTGGAGATAGCTGCAGGGGCTGCCAGCACCGGGAGCCATTTTCTTCAACTCTGCTGAGCCCCAGTTTGTTCTTCATCTGTAAAATGGGGCCGACGCTGCAGATCAGCACAGCATTTCAGTGGCCGTGGGAACAGTACAGGCTCTTCTGTGGCCCCTTCTTCTCTTTGCACGCATGGCCCCAGGGCAGATGATGGGAAACTGAGCCTGCTCTTTCCTTGGATGGGTTCAGTTTCCACCAGCCTCTCCTACTGTGAACTTCGAGTGTGTCCTGGTGTTTAAAGACTCAGTGCCATACAATTATACTCCACTTAGATGTATTTTATTTAGACATATATATTGTTGTCTAGGTTTATATACATAAACCAAGTGCCATTTAAGGGATTTTCAAGGGCAATTCTGACCCTACCCAACATCTGCCCAAATTCCAGCTTCTACACTCAAGCCCTCACAGAAGCAGTAAATTCACTCTCACACCAGCTCACAGGTCATCGTGAGACGTCAATGGGAGAATATATGTAAACTTCCCAGCATGTGCCTGGCACAGCACTGATAATAAAGGTTAATGTGACCATGATCATAATTTTATTATTGTTGTTTTCTATCTAGAGAGGAAACTATCATCTACAAGTGCCTACTCTGTGGTTATTACTAATATAATTATTCAAGGAAAGAGCAGAGAGAGAGAGATCACTGCCCCAGAGGTTATCCAGTCTTCAAAAGGAATGAGTACTTCAACTGACAGCCCTGAGTCCCGGGGAAGGCCTCCAGGGAGCTGACGTCAGGACCCGTCTGCCATGGTGTCAGGGGGGAGAAAGTGGCCCCGAGAGTCCAGGACTGGGAAGCAGTTTCCTTTGGTTGCACATGTGAGAGGAGCAGGGGTAACATCCTGAAGAGGTGGCCGTGGTGAGGCGCCCTGGGGTGCTGGCACTTGGTTCCACTGTGGATGGGGAGCCACTGATAGTTGATGAACGGAGGAGAGATGGACAAGACATTTGGCATGACGGAGAGGCTAGAACACAGAACCAGCTGGGAGGCTGTTACATTTGTGAGAAGTCATTCTGAGTTAAATGTTATATTTTGTTATTTTACCACATATATACACATATTTACATTATATACATATAACAAATATATATTTTTTACCACACTTTTATTAAAAAGATAAGCCAAGTGAGATAGAAAAGGTAGTTGTGTTTATAAGCATTGTAATTTCAGTCTTCCTCCTTGCCCTTAATATTCCCTTAAACATAACTGAGCACTTTGCTGAGAAGGGAGCCATGGGTGCCCATCTGGTTGTGGAACTGCGAGCTCTTTAGGTCTAATCTCCCCTCACCCAGGATGTGATCTCAAACAAGGCTTCTGTGAATATTTCCCTCAAGAAATCTCAACCAATAAACTGGGCAAGTGTGGGCCTAATCCCACAACTCTGAGGTGGGTGTACCACTGTTATCAACACCTACATTGCTGCCTGCACGGGGAGTGGGAGTCCAGTAGTTGCAAAGTGACTTACAGACACACAGAGATTTCATTCTAAAGATATTCCAATTCACTGAAAGTACATCTTGCACCAATTTGATCCTGATATTCCCCAACTTCCCTGTCTGGAGATAACTACTTTATCTTAAAGATACTTGGGGAGCATGTGGTTTAATAGCACAAAATGGAAGACATTTTCAAACACAGATATTATAAGCCTCAAAGCAGGCCATCAGGAGAAAGGGCTGTACATCAGAAATATGGCCACCAGTTTGACAAGGGTGTTAGAGTGAGTATAGAGCTACAAATACACAGGAGCTAACAGTTGATTGTTAACCTCCCAAACTCCATTCAATGTGATAGTGACACTTCACAGCACATTGCACCCAATCTCATTTGAAACTGACAAAGATTGTTTCTGTTTTATATCTATTGGTTTATTAATAGTCTACAGCCTCTTAAGCAGATGCATATTCATTAGGTAGCCAGCTGTTAGGAGGTTCCCAGATGTCGAATGTAACTCTGTCTTGAAACATATTTTTTTTTCTTATCATGAAACAAAGTAATTGAGGCCTTATTAAAGAACCAGTTAATTACTAAAGTGGTACCTTATGGCCCCCTTTTTATCATTCAACTCTGAGAACTCTTGGGACATTTAAAATTTTGGTGAAGAGACATTATTTAGGAGCCAAATTTTATATATATTTAGAAACAGATACTATATGTGTGGAGACATACACATACTTCCATGTTGGAGGAATTAAAAATGTGTGAAGAATTCATAACAACTGAAAAATTTTCAGCCAAAATATCCTTTCCTTGGCTCTTTATAGGAATTAGGTCCAAAGGACACTGATAAACCTAGAGAATTAATTAAAATTAAAGGTACTTTAATATTTCCTTTATGTAGTATTATCACCTCCTGTAAAAGATGACTTGAAAAATGATTTTTCAATCGTTCAGACATTTCAGGTTTGGATAACTTATACCCGAAACTTACTTTTATATTTTCCAATAAGGTAATATTTTTTTCCTCTATCAAAAATAAATTGTTCAATTATTTCAAAAAATAATTCAACCAGGTATTTCTATAAATGCCCTTTTAAACCCCTATTCTAAAGAGGTCAATTCAAATATTCTTTAAAAACACCTTAATTCTAGAAACTCCATTTTATTTTGTGGCTGAGCATCTCAATTCTGTTTCTCAAATGCAAGAATTACAGGAGGAAATAAAAAATTGCCCAGAGCATACTATCTTTAGAAAACATTGCAATTCACTTTTTGGAGTGGATTCCTTAAAGAAGCAGTCTAAGGCCACCCACCTTCACTGCAGCTTGCTCTGGATGCATCCTCTAATCCCATGAGGCTCCTCTGTATTATACTACTTCAGACCTGCCAGAAGTTTCTGCTTCCAAATTTTGGCTAATGTCCTATGCTAAGATATCACCATTTCTTCAAAACAAACAAAAGGTTTACTCTTCAGAAGAGATCATATTTTATTTGCTCTGTGGCTCATCTCCTGCTGTTGACCTTTAGAAAATGCAAATACATTTTGTAAACATTCAGTGCTTATTTAAAAAACAGATTATTTAACAACCATTTACTAGCTGTCTAGTATGTGGGAAATGTTACATGGCATTTGGGACGATGTGGCCAGCGATCAGGGATATGCAAGAAAAAGCTGACAATTTATCTGAACAGATGTGCAATCTTCAAATTATTTGAGGAGTAATGAGGAATAGTGGAATGAAATCAGAGTTGGGTTCCAAAGCCCTGCCTGAGGAGACCTCACTTTACTAATGATTTTGCTCTCTAGGAGCCTGTTTCCTCATCTATAAAAAGGGGTAATGATTGTCTCCCCTTCTTAGCTTAAGGTTATTGTGAAGATCAGGGGAGAAATGAGTGTGAATCCAATCTGTAAACTATAATATGCAAATGCACATTATACTGTTTAAAATACCCAATTTGTATTTATAAATGGCATGTTAGATATAAGAAGTCATGTTTCACACAAAAAGGAGCTAATTAATTTCAAGTTTGACAGTAAATCTCAAACTATTGCCATACAATTTTCCACTCATGTTTTTAAAATTCCAAGTCAAGTTTTTCAAAGTGAGCTCTAACAGCCATGGCAGCCCAAGCAAATGGGGCCTTCAGAATGTATGGACTCTGGTGGCCACAGTCCCTTCTGAGGAACTTCTGGGGTGCATGAAGCAATTACTTATTTCAGGACGCTGAACACCATTGATTATCGTGTCCTTGCCTACCTCCCCAATCCCACCTTTTACACTGAGCTCCAGACACACCCACTAACTTGTGATGGCTGCTTTTCCACTTGGAGTCTTCATATGTGTGGTTCACATGGTTGGCTCCTTCTCAGCCGTATGCAGATCTCAGCATAAAAGCTCCCTTCTCAGAGAAGCCTTCTTAGCTCCCCTCTCTGTTGGGCCTCTTCAGCAACCTGATATCTCCTTGGGAGCAATTAACGCCCACATGGCCATGTGGAGATCTTATGGGTAAGTTTCTATTGCAGTTATAGAATATAATTTGAGGTAGTACAGGCAGTCGGTACAAAATAAGCATGAGTAAATGCAGAGAAGACAGTATGGGTAGTGGTCTGCTGTTGAATGGCCCATTACCACATTGCAGGAAGAGTTTGAACTGTCTGCATTTTTATCATGATGGCTTTGGTATTGTTTTTTTTTTAATGATTGAGAAGTAAAAATAGTATGAAAAAAACATCTAGGAATATCAGGACCCATTTCATGACCTAATATTTGAGCTGCATTTTAGAAAATGCAGTTTAATAAAACTGATTCATAAATTACCAGACATAATAGATCACATCTTCAATCTTCATTTATTAGCAAAGTTGATTCTGTGCCTACCGTATGCATTAGTTTCCAAAATGAAGCTCTTCTGAGAGGGGATTCAATCTAGGATTTCCTTCCCTTCTGCATGGTAAAACTCTGCCAAAAATACTGACCGAAGGCTGACCTTGGTAATCAGTTACTGGAAATCAACAGATTGTCTGCTTTGGAGATCTTGCGCAACATTTTCAAAGCTACTCTTCGCTATTTCTTTTCTGACACGCTTGTTCTGTACCTGTGAGGGGAGATCAGTCTTCCACAGGCTGTGAGAATGAAGAGAGCTGACGTATATACAGTGCCCAGCAGAGCTCACTACTGCCATTTCATGAAATGGATGGAAACCTCGCTGAATTCTGATCTTTGGGATCAGATTTATCTAGAATTCAGAAGAACACTGTCAATGAGGATCACTATTTCTATAGTCATGTTCTGTGAAGTGTTTGCCAGGGAACACAGTATACAAAGTTGCCAGGTATGGATAATGTGAAGGTTCCTATGGCCAGGATCCTCACCTGACCCTAAACTACTTGATGATCTAACTGGCCTGCTGCTAGGCTATTGCTTACACAACTGTAGGCAATAAACTATTATTGACTGAGTCACTATATAAAGAGCTCTGCCCAGTGCTCTGGGCAGAGGTAGAGATGAAGGATTACAGACCTGCAGACTGTTGGTTGCAGATGTAATTGTAGTGCTCAACCTATTGCTGGGAGAACAAGCCAGGTAATAAACCCTTTCACCTCAGGAATGGTCCATTGTCATTCCTTGGTCTCACTGAATCCACAGTGAGCTTGCTTGGAGCTGAAAGCATCTTGCCAATGGGTTTCAGTCCCGGGAAAGTTCACTATGGATTCAATGAGACCAAAGAAATGACAGTGGAACATTCTTGGGGTGAAAGGGTTTGTCTTGCCAATGGGTTTCAGCCCTGGGTAAGTTTGCTATGAATTCAGTGTGACCAAAGAAAAGGACAGCAAAACGTTCTTGGGGTGAAAGGGTTATACCCAACTTTATTTCCAGGTGGCAAGTCAGTCACTAAAGTCCCATTCATTCAGAGCGAGTCTGCATGCAACAAGCCGGTCTCTGCCTCTGGGCCCCTCTGTCTGCACAGTCATCCCACACAGCCATCCTCTGGGCCTCTGTCCTTGGCTCTGCCACCACTCCAGTCTCTGCTCTGCTCTCCTGCAGCCTTGCAGCCCTGCCACAATGTTGCACCCAGGGCACTGAGCAGAGCTCTTTATATAGAGTCAACAGCCATGTATTGCCCACAGGTGTGCAGTGAGCTAGTCAACCAGGGCCAGGTGAGAATCCTGGACACAGCAATTCTCATTTTATCCACAGGTTTTATACCCAACTTTATTCCCACAGTGGTGGGTCAATCACTAGAATCCCATCCACTCAGAGCAAGTCTGCAGGCAGCAAGCTGGTCCCTGCCTCTGGGACCCTCTGTCCCCACAGCCATCTCAGTCTCTGTCCTGGGCACTGCCACCACCCCAGTCTCTGCTCTCCTGCAGCTGTGCAGCAGCCATGCCACAGTGTCACCAAGAACACTGGGCAGAGCTCTTTATATAGAGTCAATAACAACATATTGCCCACACATGTGTAGTGAGCTAGCCAACCAGAACCAGGTGAGAATTCTGGCCACAGGAAACTTCACTTTATCCACAGCATGATACCAGGCCCCCTTGCAACTAAATCAGAGGCCTTCAGGTTTGAGCTTTTTTACTCTCTTCTCAAAGTATGGAAAAGGAGGTTTGGAAAGTTTATAATTCACCAGATGCGCACCAGCCAGTTTCTCAGCCCAAGCTTTTCTGAAACACCCAAAGTGGTAAGAAATTTAATTCTTTTGAATTATAGAAGCTAGTAAATGTACACTACCAGAAAAAATAATCTGGAAAACAGCAAAAGCTATGGTTTCACCAATTTTTAATACCCAGTATCCAGAGAGCAATTTCATGTGACAGGTATTTGGTTGTGACTGAAATGAAAGGCAAAACCAAAGTCTTTGTACTTCAAACACATCACTTTATTAACCTGGTAGATCAAGCAAGTGGATATCTAGTTACTAGGAAATAATGTTATCTGTTAATTCTCACTGTCTAGCAGTGTGGCCCATGGGCTGCTGGGGAGACCTGAGACCCATTCTGGGGACCTGCACATTCCCACCCTGTCCAGCTGTGTTTCCCTGGCACTAGACTTTTTCCATATACTCCCACCAAGACATAGCACAGCAGCCTGAGTACAGAAGCAGATAAAAGAATCCAGCTATATACTATTAAGCCAGGTAATAGAATTTCAAAATGTAAAACAATGTCACTCTTCTAACAAACTATTTTGGAAATTTTTTAAAAATAAAATTCTAATTTGACAGATGTTACTGTAAATTAATGTTTTAGAAGTTCCTCAGTTTTTATTTCAAATAAAGTAAATATCAATAGATATGGCCCACATAATAGCTCTTTGGAGTCCTCAATTTTTTTTTTTATTAATTATTTTTTATTGAAGGGTAGTTGACGCACAGTATTACATTACATTAGTTTCAAGTGTACAACACAGTGGTAGAACATTTATATACATAATTCGAGGTTCCAGCTATCACCCTACCAAGCTGTTACATTATCTTGACTATATTCCTTATGCTATACATTACATCCCAGTTACTTATTTATTTTACCATTGGAAGTCTGTCCTTTTTTTTTTTTGTGAGGGCATCTCTCATATTTATTGATCAAATGATTGTTAACGACAATAAAATTCTGTATAGGGGAGTCAATGCTCAATGCACAATCATTAATCCACCCCAAACCTAATTTTCGTCAGTCTCCAATCTTCTGAGGCATAACAAACAAGTTCTTACATGGAGAACAAATTCTTACATAATGAATAAGTTACATAGTGAACAGTACAAGGGCAGTCATCACAGAAACTTTCAGTTTTGCTCATGCATTATGAACTCTAAACAGTCAGTTCAAATATGAATACTCATTTGGTTTTTATACTTGATTTATGTGTGGATACTACATTTCTCTCTTTATTATTATTATTTTTAATAAAATGCTGAAGTGGTAGGTAGATACAAGATAAAGGTAGAAAACATAGTTTAGTGTTGTAAGAGAGCAAATGTAGATGATCAGGTGTGTGCCTGTAGACTATGTGTTAATCCAAGCTAGACAAGGGCAATAAAACATCCACGGATGCAGAAGATTTCTCTCAGAGCGGGGGGGTGAGGTTCTAAGCCTCACCTCTGTTGATCCCCAATTTCTCACCTGATGGCCCCCCTGCGACTGTGCCTGTCTTAGGTTGTTCCTCCCTTGAGGAATCTTACCCGTCTCTGGCTAACCAGTCATCTTCCGGGGCCATACAGGGAAATGTGAAGTTGGTAAGTGAGAGAGAAGCCTTATTGTTTGAAAAGGTTAGCTTTTTACTTCTTTGCATATTTATGCCCTGTGGCTTCTATGCCCAGCATTTGTCTTGAGGTATCTTTACCACTTGGAAGAATTATGATACTTGGTAAATTTGATATGAGGCACGAATTCTATTTAAGGGTTGTAATTAGGAAGGAAGAAGAAAAGCTATAGAAGTAGCAGGCGGAAGAAAACATGGGAAGATTGATTATTTCTTTGACATATCTTCTTGTAGAGTAACTTCAGCATGAATAGGTTTTAAGCTACTACTTAAATTGCGCACACACATTAACATAATAGGAGTATAGTTACATAACCAAAGCATATCTGTAATTACCAGCCATCTCCAGTGAAACCAAGAAAACCAGTTAGGCACCTTAGGCATTTGTGAAAACTTATCTATGACATGGTGGATATTGTCCAACTGAACTTGAACAGTCTGAGAGAAATCACGGAGTCCTCAATTTTTAAGGGCATTGTTTTGCCTGAGGAAGATTGCCCCCAGGCAAGTTCATTCTGGATTCATGAGACTGAATAACAATAGAATTTAGTCAAAAAAGGGCATTATACCAAGCTTTGTGGTGGTGGTGGCAGGTCAACTGCTAAAATCCCATCTGCCTTTGGGGCAGTCTGCATGCAGCAAGCCAATCTCTGCCTCTGGGCCTCCCCACCACTTCCAAGCCCTTGCCTCTGCTCCTGGCTCCCGCTTGCTCTCTCCTCCAGGCTCTGCGCTGCTCCAAGCACTGGGTGGAGCTCTTTACGCAGGCAATGTTGGCTTATTGCCAAAGGGCGTATAAGCATTAGACTCATAGTAGGCCAATTATATCATCAAGCAGATTAGGGTCAGGTGAGGATCCTGGCCATGGGAATTTACATTTTCCCCACACACCACCCCTCCAGGATTCTCATCTCAGAATCTACATGCCCTCAATCTTCCACGATGGTCCCTGTGTGGGAAAGGTGGAACATTTTAATCAGAGTCCACAACAGCAACAGAGACTAAAACAACACACAGATAACAACAAAAATTATAATACAGATAACAACAGAAATTATGATAATCCTCAGGACTGATTGCCACCAAGTGACCATTCCAGCTGATTTCAAACCAGTTCTACTCAGACGAGTTCATGACTTGTACTTTCCTAGCTCATCCTGCAAGCAGCAGTTTTTGCTAAGGTGTGTGTCCAATTCACTCAGACATTAGAGGAGATTAACCTTAAGGGTGATAACAAAGGTTTTAGTGATACCAACATAGGCAAATTTGTCCATCAAGTAGGATGCATGTGAGAGAGTAGTCATATGATAGGACTGTGGCAGGAAGGAGGTCCTGTCTGGGTCTAGTGTACCATACCTTTATCCCTCTCCCTGTGGGGGTTACTGAAGGGTCTAAGTATCGGGCTACTGGAGTGTCTTGCCAATGGGTTTCAGTTCGCTATGGATTCAATGTGACCAAAGGAGTTGACAGCAAAATGCTCTTGGGGTGAAAGGGTTTATAACCCGGCTTGTTCTCTGGCGGTAGGTCAAGCACTAGCATCTCTACCTCCGCCCAGAGCACTGGGCTGAGCCCTCTATATAGCACAATAATAGCTTATTGCCTACAGGTGTGGAAGTGGCAGCTCAGCAACAGGCCAGTTACATCATCAGGTGGTTTAAGTTCAGTGAGGATCCTGGCCAAGGAACTCCAACTTCCCCACATGGAGGCGTAGGTACTGGCCATAAAGATAAAACAAAACTCCCCAGTAGGATGCTCTTACCTTCCAGCTGTTTAGGGTACACTACCATGATCTTTGGGGGCCACTCTGCCATTACTCCAGAAATACACAGGAGGCCAGCCTCCAGGCCTTGTCCCCAAGGTGCCAGGAGGGCCAGCCATCACTGGTCCATGTGTTGAAACGTCCAAGGCCATGTCCTGAATGGAGTCTCCAGGTTGCTGTGGAACTCAGTCACACAATACACTCCTTCTGGGCTCTTCTGACTTCTTCAGAGGTCAAAGTCAGGCCTCACCAATGGGCTACAGCCCACATTGTCTTCTGCCCCACCTGTAACAAATGTTGATTGTAACCATTGGACCATATCAGAGGCACCTGGGCCAATGTGTCTGCTTCATCATTTCCTTTGTTGGGGCTGTTCTGGCAATGGGCTCTGTAGCCAGTCAGGCATGGCACATGGCAGCCAACTGCTTCTCTATTAAGGTGTACCAGACTTATGCTGCTTTTACGAGTTGCAACCAGAATCCAATAAGTTGGTGAGTTTGTTCAAGCCACTGCCAGAGACCCCAGCCATAACTATCTTCAGTTGCATGTACATCCAGCTCACAAGGCCTTGATGGGTCTATCACACTCAAGGCCTGCATAGCCTCGACTGCCTGTTTTGCAACAACAAAGGCAATTGCACGTGTTTCATCCCAGCCCCACCTGAACTCTTTCATACCAGATGGTATAAGGGCCTTAGAATTTGTGCCAAGTGCAGGACACTTTCCTATACCTAAAAGACCCAATACCTCTTGCAATAACGCCATATGTGTCTGTAAGAGAATTAGAAGTAAGCATAACATCATACACAGTATTAGATGCCCTATTCCCAACAGGATTTGGGCTTGTTTCACTCTGATAGCCTTACCCCGGTACCCATCTATAACAGCAGGGGTCCTGGGAAACCATTCAGAGTTGCCATTAATCATTGAGCATTCAGCTCTTGTGTGTTCCAGAGCCAGGACAGGTACATTCACTGGGCACCAATGAATTGGCATTTCAACATGTGGCCTCTGGTCCTCATGCAGTCTCCCAAAGCAGGTGTTTTGACTCTCTCCTCAGTCAAACCATATCACCTGATGACGGACCAGGTGGGGTCAGCTTACTCTCCATCAGGAAGTCCTGCAGACATACAGGCCAGACTTGTGGCTTTGTCTCCAGCTTCCATTTCTTGGGCCTTGCTTTAGCCAACAGCCAAAACCACTGCTCTGGCTTTAATTGTTGCCACAGCTCCAAAAAGATTTTGACTTTCCATCCAATTTCTCTCTGTCTGCTCCTGCCTTTATCAAATCAGCCCACATCTGGGTCCCTGTGACCTTCACAGGGCCCTTTATACTCTTCTCCTGAGTAGCAGATTGTATTTCCTTCTATATTCACATTGCGTCAGCCTCCCCAAAGTGGTAACTTCACTTATGGGCTGCCCTAAGTGAGGGACAAGAATGGCCACCAGGGGCCCAAAGAGGGACACAGGGCTGTTTGAAGCACCACATTCCTCATCCCCACAGTAAACGGCTCCTCATCTGGGTCATAATTCATTGGACTATAAATGGCATTTTTCCTAACTCCCTTAGGATGTTAGGGGAGTTAGGGATGCCTAACTCCCATAACACCTGTTGGAGCTCAGCATAAGTCTGCCATCTAGTGGACAAGGATGGTAAATCACCCTGATTGGGCCATACAGAGCAAAGTGTGGCCAATCGAGGAGGGAGTGATTTTCTGGAGTCTGATGTGCATTTTGCAGTTGCTACTGAAAGGCAGGATGAACCGTTGGGGAAGCCAGCTTTACCATCTCTGATCCAGACAGAATTATCCTATCTACCCCTACATCCCAAAGATGCAGGGGCCAAGCTGATGTGGGGACTTCTGTTGAAACCAGGAACCCAAATCCACCAGCTTAACCTGTTTATAGGGGTGGAGCATAGAGTGCTCCAAGACCTGGGGAGGGGCTACACCTCTCCCGGAGGACCCCGCAGTTGCTGCATCTTTTGACAACAAACAGGTGGCTTTCAATAGAGGAAGGGTTGGCGTCTCTGGCATCATACCCTTGTCCTTCTCTGCTGTATCCTCTGTTGCCTCTGGAGCTGATGGCTGCTTCCCCACCACTCCCCTGGGCACCTCTTCTGCTACATCCTTTATCCTTTCTATGGTGCCTTGCAGCAATGCTATTTCAGTCTTCAACAACTCGCTTACCTTCTCTTCAATACCTCGCAGCTGGTGTTCTTGTGATGTTGCTTCTTGTGCTCCTTGCAGTTCATCCTTCTCCTCCATGGTCTTTTTCAATACTGTGAGGAATAGCCAATCCATGGTTCCCACCACCTCGTGGGCACTGTTTCTCCAAGGATCTTCCAATCTCGTGGAGAGCCTCTATTACTGCCGTAGGTATCACCTCCACCTCCCCCAAGTCCTGGGGAGAGGCCCATTCCGTTAGGAAGAAAGCCACCTCAGGCCACATGCCCACTGGATGCTGGAATTCCTCCTTTAGCATGAGGGGTTCCTGTGGTATTTCCCTAGCCATAAGGGCAGTCTGCTGAAGCACTGCTCCCATGAGGGCAGCTTGTGCTGTTTTTGGTCCATAGCAAATCCTGCTGACTACACCAAATGTTTCACCTGAGGGTTTCAGCCCTGGTCAAGTTTACTCTGGATTCAGTGAGACCAAAAATGACAATGGAACATTCAGGGTAAAGGATTTTATACCAACATTTATTCTCATGATGGCAGGTCAAATGCTAGAATTCCATCTGCTTCTGGGGCAGTCTGCATGCAGCAAGCCAGTAACCACCTCCAGGCCTCTCTGCCAGCTCATAGCCCTTGCCTGTGCTCCAGGCTCTGCCTTTGACTCCAGCCTCTGCTCTGCCCCAAGCACTGAGTGGAACTCTTTACACAGCAAGAGAGAGGCAATATTGGCTTATTGTTAATGGGTGTTTAAGCATTAGCCTAACAGTAGGCTCATTACGTCATCAAGTAGTTCAGGGTCAGGTGAGGATCCTGGCCATAGGCACTTTCATTTTCCCTACAGGTATAAAGGGTGTCCTGAGACCAGGCAGCTCCATATACCACCTCTAAGCATTATCTCATTACAAAATGGAAAAGAGTGTGCTTGGATCATATAAAGAACCCAGCTGAAAAATGTATGGTTAAGAAAAATCAAATGGAAAAGAAATGTAGTTTCATAGTGCAGGACTCAGTTATTTAAAGTAACATTTAAAGAGTAACAAGTGAAACCCACGTTTGCCCATCAGGACTTTCAAATACCTCCCAAATCCCTGAGAAGCTAAGTATCTGAATTGGCTGCATGCTGATTCCCCACCCACTGGGTCACGCCAGTGCAGCGTAGAGGTGCCAGGAGCTACTCATGCCTGTGAGGAACAATGCATTAACAAGACTGCCATTAATAAAGAAGGGAGACACACAAGAAGAGAGGTCATAATGAGATAAGAGAAACAAAAAAATCCTCTTTCATGGGTGTTTTTTTTTTAGTCTGTATCTGATTACTTATCTGGGTATTAGTAGAATGTTGAGACCTTAGTCAACAAAACTGCAAGAAGTCTATAGAATAATTGAGATGTTTCTAAAAGCTGGGAACATTCTAATGAGGGTTATCTTAGTGTGGCAAATCCCATACCGAGAGCCTGCTTTCAGAGTTCTCTCCCTCACATCTGCACTAATGTGTAAGTAGTGAGCCAATACATTCACAAAACAGCTCATTTACAATTTCCTTATTCTGTTATAGAAAGCAAGCAGAATACTCAATTAGAAATCAACTTAGAACAGTCCCTCAGGCTTTCTTAACCACCCACTGCTTCTAGGAATGAAATAGGAAATACCAACTTTTGGGTTTGCTGTGTTGACTGAAAGACATGTATGTGAAGTATTCAGCACAAGGACTGGCACACAGAAAGTCTTGTTATGTAAGCAACTTTACATAAATATAAAAATGGGAGGCAGAGAAACATTTACAGTCACACCTGTCAGTGTTGGTGGATCTTACTCATCATTATTTAATTAACCAAAACTTTCAGATTTTAAGTTTCATTTTAGAAAAAAATGTATTAGAGCCCAGAGAAGTCAGGTAAATTGAAGTGGCACAGATAAGATGGTTGAAATGGGATTAGATTCATGTGCTTCCAAGTCCAGGCTCTTTCCACAGTGCAATGTTGTCTCCCAGAAGAGCTGAAACAGAAAGCCATTTATTTCAGAAACCTATTTACCGTAAGGTGTGCTCTTGTGCTTAGGACAGTTAGCTCTATTTTACTAATGTGCTTCCTACTATTTGAGAAGAAGAAAAGTATTAACCCTTCCCTCCAAATATAAGTAACTATAGACCTCAACTCATTAGTACCCCAAACCAAAGCATTATGGGTTATCATTGAGGCTATTTAAATAAAAAAGGAGACATCCAAAAACATTGTATGAGAACACTGTGTACTTATGATTACTGAGGATCCTACCAGACAGTAAAAAATTATTTCAAGTAAAATAATGAATCTAGGGTGGCAGTGGAGTCTCACTCATATGCAAATTGCTAGGAAGTGATTCCTCACTCCCAAATATTAGAATAAAATATAGATACAACAGATAAACTACTGAAAAAGCTAAGTATGGGCAGAAGGTTGTCTGAATTAAAGAGTATTTTCTTGCAACTCCAAATGATTTGGGGGTATTTGGACCTCTCTTTGAAGTAACACTCAACCCTTTCAGAGACAACTCATTATATTTTATGGACTCCCAGTAAGGCAATTCTTACGTTTTCCTCCTCCATTGGCTCTGAAACAAAAAATAGTAATAAGACAGCAAACAGTATGATGAGGTGCAGTGACTGAAATAAGGGTCCCCCCTCTGTCCTTACAAACACAAGAAGGCAGTGCAGAAGTGCTTGAGATAAATCTTCATTTTATTAGAAAATTTTGAACACTGAAGTTTAGAAACAAAATATTTCCTCTAAGAATCATATATATTTGAAAAGGTGATGCTATACCTCTCAATTTAAAGAAGAAATACACTTAAGATTATGGGTTTTAAACATCAGTGAAGACATTCAGCAGGCTGCCAAGAGCCTGGCCTGATTGCTCAGAAGTAACAACACTTGAAAGCTCCTGTTCTTTGAAACTAATTTAAACACATTGAATTGTTGAAAGATTAAAAACCGCAGTCAGCTAATTACACTCTCTCATCTCTTATTCAGCAAATGAATCACTTTTCATTACCACTTAGCTGAAGTACATGAATTTCTGCCTAATTAGAAATGTTGTAGATGGAACATTAGCAAGAACAGAGCTGGTCAGGGTATCTTTGCTACTTCATTTTTAATTCCTAACAGTAGAGTCTGATAGGAAAGAATAGAGAAGTCATTAAATAATTTTAAATTATTTATAAAAATTACTTTGCCCAAATCATAATTATTTTTCCCCAAATGGTCTCAAATGTCTAACAGAATGAAAGAAAAAGCAGTTCAACATTGATTTTAATGAACATTTTAATGTTATGTATAACAGAACATTATGAATACAATGGAAACAAAGTTTTATCAATTTAATAAAAAAAAAAACTGCAACACAAAGTGGGAAAGTAATAATTTGGTACCTATATTATTTTAAAAAATATTCCCAGCTGGAGGGTGAAACAATTTTGCAATCCAAACTCTAGATTCATGATTTTCATTGTGATCTTAATGCAGAATTACAGCAGGAAAACCAAAACATCTTAATTAATTTCCTTTATTTGCCATTAAATCAATATAGTATTTGACTGCTACAGGTCTCCTTTAATAATATATATTTAACTCCTCTATTGGATCCATAGTGCTAATGCCATATTATGTACACTCAAAACCAAAACCAAACAAATACTGTATAAAATCTAAAAGCCAACATTGTGGAGTTCTAACATTCATATTTAACTTAAGGTTTTAATGGTCTTTTTACCTTTTCAGTTTTTTGAAAAGACACCAAAAAAAATAAATAAATATTTTTCTCTTTTGACTGTTCCTGTTAAATGGTGGCTACAGGGATAAACACAGAAGGAAGCCTTGCTAAGTTAATCACTGCAAATTGTAAATAAAAGACTGCTAAAAACAAAAATACTGGAGGCTTTTTTTTCTTTTAAAGGAAACCAAAGAGCAGTCCTGAAAAAAGTATTTTGCCAGGTTTGTACAGGATCATTATAGCAGAAGATGTGGGAAAAGTCCCATAACTGTCACCAATTGCTTAAAGAAGTTTTGTTACAATAAAAAGTTGGATAGTATTATAGCAGTGCTGCTGGAACATTAGCAAAAGTATATACATTCCAGTTACCTTTGATTTAGCCATAATCACATATGTATGCCTTTTTTGGACAAAAATATATATTTTTATAAAAAACTGATCATCCAACTTTAATGATTTCATATATGGACTCAAGAGTGGTAGTAAAAGGAACAGACCCAATTATGACAAGGCGATTCAGGGACAGAAAAATCAAGTTCCTCAGGAAAAGAAAGTATAAAATTAGAGATTCAAATACATTTATTCAGCCCTATTTTCCAGTCTCCCCACAAATCATGACATTAAAACGGGTTCTTCCATTTATAAAAGCTTCTTCTGATGGTCTCACTCCATTTGTGGTCAATCCTCACTGGGAAAAATGATTGACAGCTTCATCTGAAGAGCCCTGGCCCGGCCATCTGAGATCCTAGATATTTCACTTTTATAAAACAGCCTTTTGTTCTTTATATAGGTTTATTTTAATTAATTGATAAAAGAAAGGGGAGTTGATTAGCATTTTCCATCCCAACATCACCTATTTGCACCACTAAAAATCCTTCATTCAATCTGCTCCTTTACAATCTCTTATTTGCTAAAGTTGGCAAAATTTGCAAAGGCATCTTGCTTAGGTTGCACAGTTCCAGAAGTCATGGCTAAGCTGGGCATGCCCATTCCCATTGTGCCTGGCAGGCCCATCCCAGAAGCTGACATCCCTATGTTCATGTTCATGCCCATCATGCTCTGGTTCATCATCGGAGTACTTCCAAGAGGGGCCATCCCCATGGCGCCGGTCAGGACACTGGGCATGCTCACAGGCACGGGTCCTCCCATCAAAGGGTTAGTTTGGGGCCGGACAGGAAGCATGTTCGATGGCGAACTGAGGTTCACAGCTCCAAAACTTTGGGTCATCACACTCAAAGGTTGTTGCATATCTATCAGAAGAAAAGAGAAGAACTTTACCAAACTAAAATTCTTAATTCATAGAGCAGAAAAATAACACAATCTCCCTGAATATTAATACTTATAAGCCAAAATAAATTTCCTTGATAGTGATTTTACAAGATAAGCTAATTAACGTGCATTCTTTACTCTCGAGAAATATGCAGTGGCTATTAGCTCTGGTTCCCCAAAGATGCAGACATAATTAAGAGTGGATTGACGGAAAACACGAGGCACGTGAAAATCATTCCTACAAAATGTATCATTTAATCCTGATCTAACAAGTTGTTAAGAACTACTGTGTATCAGAAGTCTTGAGTTTATATCCCTTGACCAACTCTATTTTTAGAACATTGTATTAAGGAAAAAAATCACAAGTATTAAGATTTATACAAAATCATGTAGTTATTTATAATAGCAAAAGGCTGGAAACAACTGAAATAACTAATCAAAGAGGAACTGCACACTGACATGATGAATAAAGATGTAAAAATCATTATTTTCTTAAGAATATTCACAGAGGAAAAACGATAATGAATGAGAACTCCAAGAAACAAATCAATATGGACAGAGTGATCGCAAGTATTAAAAATATGGCTGGGAAGGATGGCAACAAACATGAATTACTGGTGATTATCCCTGGAGTTGAGATGATTTTTTTTCTCTGCCATTTTTGCCTATATTTAAAACATTTTCTACAATAAATATTTTTATTTTAGTGATCAGGAACCAAAAACTCAGCACAATACAATTAATGTTATCGTGCCAAGAGTAGACTACAAAGCGATTCAATGTGCCAGGAAGTCTATCAAGTATTATACGAAAAACATCTAAACTGAACACACAGTTGCCTTCAGAACACTTTGTATTATGTATTTTTATTTCATGGCTTAAAGTAGTCCTGGCACCAGGGCAAGACATTACAAGTACACAAAGAAGGTGGATGTCTTTAGATTACTTACTCTGTTGTTGAATCATTGTATTGAGCGATGGCTGCTGGGGTTTGGAAGGCTGCATACCAGGTAGTAAGTTGTCTAGGCTGATGTTTACACTGGGGTCAGACCAAGTTGAGGGCAGGGTTTTGCTGACTGATTTCTGGACCATATCTGTATTCTGATTATAGAGAGGATTAGGCTTCTGCAGCACTGTGCTAACATTTTGCAAAGGCTGGAAAATAGAAAAATGCTCTAAAAATTAAGCACCTGCTCTACACAGATTATCAGATGGCAGGTAATCACAATAACTCTATGCACAGACTCTGTAATAAACTCATGTAACCAAAAAGAATCACAAATGTTCTAGGCTAAGGTCTTCAAAATCCTGAGTTATTAACATCCCCAAAATGTTCCTCTGAAGTCCAAACAATTGTCTGGGGATGGAAGAAAACAACGTATTTCCTAACAATTATCATCCTGTCACCCAAAGTCTAGAAGCCACTGTCCCAGGGAAACTACCAGCTTCAGGTTAGTTCAGTTTTAAGGAAATAAACAAGAAGAAATTTTCTTACAAAATAGATTTCAGGGGTATAAAAAGCAAATTATCTTAGACCGACATTTCTGGGTCATGTACGCTTCTACTGCCTTAAAGTGAACAAGTCTAGTGGAACTTAGTATTATGTGGACCAATTCAGGAGAAAGGAGAAAGCAGCAGAGGTGCCTGGTAGTTATTAAGGATAACTGTGAAAAGGACAGAAAAAAGGGAAAGGAATAGGAAGAATAAAAAACCCACCAACGCAAAGAATCACAATAGCTGCAGTTAAGATGGCAAATAAGGAGACTGGCTTTATGCTTAGATCATATGAAAGAAACTCAGAGAATAAACTGGCTTGGGCTTGTTCAGTGGTACATGATACACAGTTTAACTTAATGGGATTGGTGTGGCTTTCATATCCTTTCTTAATGGTATGTCTAATTTCTGTTATACAAAGCAGTCACCTTTCTGCTTCTTTCTTCTCTTCCTTCATTCTAACATCCAAAAGAGGAGAATCCACACATTAAAATGAGTAGTTAGCATCATAAACAAATATTCTGAATAGCTTGAATAAAAAATAGCAAGTTCCTCGTGCAACTCACACAAGACACTACATCTAATTCTGCACTTGTATGAATTCTAAGCTAGTATTAGGTAATTTAGATTTAACTATAAGAAGTGAATTAAAAAGCTCCCATTTAGTTGTTTTCCTTTATGAAAATGAGAGTTGAAAGATGGGACTATTACATAATATAGCACAGGCCCAGAATAGGAAAGAACATCCATCATTTCAGAGAATGATTCTCTGTAATAAGCAATGATTGTTTGCAACAGATTAAGCGACACTTCTTTAAGGACATGACCAGAGATTTTACTGAGTGAATGCTGGCCATGGGTGAAGCAATTATCTCTATTCCTTCTTAAAAACAAAATTTTTGAACTATTAAGCACCAGTTTGTATATTAATTCAGTAAATTTTCAGCAAGTGACTCCACTGTGCAAGTCACCAAGCTTGGCTCCACACAGACTACAAGATGGATGAGAAGGCCTAGCCCTGCAGAATCCAAAGGACTACACCAGGGGAAAGAGTGTAAGGTAAATGCAATGTGCAAAAGCAATCTATGTATTGTTTCTTATTTTTCTGTTTTATACTAAGCTATCATGAGATTATTTACAGCAGCTCAAAAATTATAAATCACAATTTCCAAGGGAAGCAGACAACTTACCTGTGATCTAGACATGGGCAAACCCAGCCCTACAGTATTAGTGCTCATCATAGAGAAATTCATGCTCTGGGAAGACGTCATGGTTGCCTGGGATGAGCCCATAAGATCAAACAGGTCTGAAGAATTTGAGGCAGCTAGAGGTGGGCCTACAGCCGGCTGCGAGGCACTGACAAGTTCTACAGCCGGCTGCGAGGCGCCGCTGAAGAGCTCCCCACTGGAAGCAACAGGGCCTGATGGGGCTTGGTTGAAGGCACTCCAGTCACCAAAGTCTCCATTCCCACTTGTTGCTGTTACTGAGAAAAAAACAATAAATGTTAAGAAACTTTCCCAAATGAACAGAACAAATATAATAATCTAAGAACTTCGAAACAAATCAGAGCTGATCTCTGTCCATCCAGATTAACAACTGCAGGTACCATCTCCATCTGGATATTATTATTTCTCGTGAATATTCCAGGAGCGTTAGCAAGGAAGGGAAGAAAAAATAAAACTCCCACATAATAAAGCAAAATCCACCTCTTGGCAGGTCTGAGGTGACACACAGAAATTACAACAAATATTCCCTGTTAACCTAAGTTTGCATATCAAATATGCTTCCAGCTAAACAAGTATGAACTAGCTAGCCCAAGACCCCAAAAAGCAAGAAGAAAACTAAACTAGTTAAACTTTTTGCTGGGAGATCTAGAATTCTTACATGGTGAGATACTCAGTAAAATTAGAGAATTCAACTCATTTTTTTTCAATCATTATTTGGAAAGATTCAAAGATAATGAAAGTACAATTTATACCACCTCATGTAAATAAAACCCAAATTCATGAGGTTAAAGTTATTAAAAAAAAAAACAAAACCTCCAGAAGAACATGGAGGAAAAAAAATCAATTAGGAGTTGGGTTAATACATTTCTGTAAGAAAATCTCACCCTTTTGACCATGCTTCCACTGACAGCACAAGGGCTAGAGACAGCCCAGAGAGAACCATAATACTTTGCTTGCCTGAAATGGGACTGTTTCATTTGTTTATTTAAACAAAAAGCAGGGAGTAGTCTTAAGGAAGGAGCTCATGCTAATATGAAACTCACTCCCCAAACCTTTATCAATACATTTCAAAGCATAATTATAAAAAGTTTAAGATTTAATGCATTCTATGATATAAAAATTGGTAATAGGTTAATTAACAGAACTTAAACGGTGTAGTGTAACTTACATTAGCTTTTGTAACTTACTAGCTGTAAGGGTTAAGCTACTTAACCCTCTCAGTGCCTCACTTTTTAAGAAATCTAAGGTGTGAAGATTAAATAATTTAATATATATTAAGTGCCCTTTAAGGTTTGCTATTGCTACTCTGGATTGTTGTGAAAAGACAGGGAAGGGCCAAGATATTGCACTATCCTTTAAGTTTGCCATATAAAAGTGTCAGTCAAGCTTCTATAAATTCTGCATACATAACATTAACTTCTGGAACACAATAAATGTAAAGGTAAGTGACATTTAAAAATTTTTTAACAAGGTTATATGATTCTAAGTAAATAAAGCTTTAAGGAAGGAACAAATAAATGAATACGAATTAATGGAAAAAGCAAAGGTGAAGAAAGAGAATAGTAAACTGTCATCTAAACAGTATGTATTTCCAAGTTAATTAACACCATCTCTTTGTAGTCCACATTCACTTACAACTTGGAAATACATTTTGTGTAGCCTAAAAGGTAACCAATCACTACAATATTCTGTCTCACTATGCTAAATAATCAAAAGAGAAAAATAACACTGTTTGAAAAATTATACTCTCCTATTACCATATTAAAATGTAAGTACCCTCAAAAGAGAAAGTAATTCAAGCAGAAACCCCAAGCTCTACCAACAATTTAACAGAACTGGGCTAATATCTATTGCCACAGGGTTTTACTAAAACATGTCTTTGATCTTCTTTACCAGAGACTGAATTAAGAATTCTACAATTAGTTCTATATATTAAACAATTTAAACTAATTTAAGGGACATTGCTGGAAAAGGTAAACTTTATGCTGATTTTCTATTTGCTTGATCTATAATGCAATGTAAGAACGGAAACTGGGACAAAAGGTGTTGCCCCACCTTAAAACTTTAACAGAGATGATTAATCATGAGAGGAAGAGATTTCTAGCAGGGCATATATTGTTTGGAAATGATTAATCATTGTTGCAACAGTTTCAGCCCCTTGGTTAACGGTGATCACGTTATATTAATCACATGCATACAGATGAAGAGATGTTAACATATTCAAATTACTTGCATAGCAGGCAACTTTATGTATATAAAACTTCTGAGAATTACACAGGCAGTCTGTAACATTAGGGCAATGTTTTCCTTTCACTTTGGTTTGCCTACAGTAAGGTATTAACCCTTAGAAGGCATAACCACACTTCTAAAATGAAAGTTATTACTCCGCAATTCTGGTTTCTGGGAAATTCTTGGAATTTAGAGAAGTAGACTGTCAAAACAACCCCAAATCACATTAAGAGCTATGGTTCTTTCTTCCTAAATCCTCATAAACCTATGTCAGTTGTTACTAAGTATAAATTTTAATGCAATTAATATAACAGCAGTCGATAACCATTTGAAATGAATAATTCAGTTAAATTACATCTTTCCTTCCTGCTTCACCTCATGTTTAGGATTCTTATAGCTAAATTTTTTATATTATCTGTCAAACTTCAGACTGACTAGATATTAAGGAAAAAAACACTACAACCACCTCCTTTACAACCTTTAAAGAAGACACTTAATAACCAACTTAGTCTCTATTCTATAAGCTCCTATATATATTACTTAGAACCATGACAAGCAGCATTATTCCCAATTTTAGAAAGTTGGAGGCTGAGAGGCTTTCCCAAAGTTAAACAGCTACCAGAGCACATGGCAGAGGTAGTTAAATAATAATAAAAAGGACAAAAAGACAAGACCTTCACCTAACTCCATGATGGTAAATCTATATTCTGCTTGGATGTTGGCTTTAAAAAAAAAAAAAAAAAAAAAGGAAGCATAATTGACATATAATATTAGTTCCAGGTGTACCATGTAATGATTCCACATTAGTATATATTGTGAAATCATCATCACAATAAGTTTAGGGTATTTTAAAATTTCTAACGACAATGGAGTGAGGAAGGTCTGCCTGAACTGTTCAACTGCTCACTATTTAAGGATATCTCAAAATGAAGTTCCGTTAATTTTCAAAGACAAGCTCTTCAGATATCTAAATTACAATAAATGAATTTTAGTAAGATAGTCTGTCCAATCCCAATGTCCCTGGAATTTCATTCATGAAAACCAATTCAGCTAACGGTAATAATCTTGCTGCTAAAAATGTGATTATTTATACTTATTGACCCCTCCCCACAAAAAGAAAAGCTGAAGAAGAGTCACTTAAGAATAAAGGGCAGTTTTATGTATGTGTACTTGCCCGAGTAGTTTGTAACCAAATTCAATCATTTGGTATATTTAAGACACTGGCCGAATAAAATACCTTTATCAATGAATATTCTTTAGGAATTAGGAATTATAAATACTTGAAGGAGAAAATTGCCAAAAAACAGCTGGGGAGGGAGTTGTTTTGTTTTGATAATCCTTTCACCACCCCTAGATTTCTGGCCAATGAAATCGTGTCATACCTTGGGAAGGGAAATTGCCTGATGATGCAGCAGCTGAGCCAAAGTCAGCAAATCCTCCAAATAAATCAGCTGATCCTCCTAGAAATTAAGTATAAGGACTAAGTTTAACTGGTCAGAACAATTGATAGCAACTGCAGGAAGCCATTTTAATTGGCACAACACTTACAAAATCCCCGGTATTAGAGGCCCCAGACCCATCATAAAAGCTAATTTGATGATTTAGGTCTTCCTGTCACCATGTTCCCTTTTAGCTACCAGACTCTCCTGCATTCCTATCCAGTAAGATAACTGACATTACAACTGTCATTAAAGTTATCCCTCTCTTATACTGCACAAACAAAAGGTGAGCATGCAGTTTACTCGGACAATTACACTCTTTCTAAGAATCTTCATGGGATGCTAAAACCTGGGTAAAGTGTTGTTAGGAAATAAGATACTCACATAATCTCAGCTACAAAGGGTTGAAATTACTTTTACAGTGGAGAAATTGGATGGATGCCCCCTTAAACAATTGATCAAACTTAATGCCACAAATAATTGGACAAGACTGTTCACAGGCCTTCTAGTGCAAGGGACTGAAAAGGAGATCATGACACATGTAGAAATTCTTGCCAAAAATATTTAACCAGAATCTAATCAGGAGTAATGACTCAAGACAAATACAATGCACTGAGGGACATTCTGCAAAACAACTCTTAAAACTTCAGAAAATGTCAACATTATAAAAGATAAAAAAGGCTGGGAGTGCTTTAGATCAAAGAAGCCTAAAGAAACAAGTAAATGAAATGCACGACTCTTGATTGGACTCTGGATGTTTTAAAAAGTACAATCCGAAATGACATAATTGAGATACCAAGCAAATCTGAATATGGTCTGTACATTAGAAAATAACACTGTTTTAATGTTAAATTTCCCAAGTATGATATTTATATTGTGATTATAAAGGAGAATGCTCTTGTTGTGAAGAGACGCATGCTAAAAAATATTTTAGGGGCAAAATTTCATGATGCCTGCAATTGTCTCTTAAATGGTACACAACAAACAAATGGTATGTAATCAACAAACAAGAACAACAAAAAGAACTAGAGAGACAGAAAGAGAGAAAAAACCTGGCAAATTTTCTGTAGGTTTGAAATCTTTAAAAATAAAAAAACCGAGGAAAAACTTGGAAGTTGATTTGCATACAGATCAGTTATAATAGTTATCAGAAAAAAATGTAATCATTTTGGTGAACTTTTTTTTAGTGTTTATTCCATGAACAAGCAAATGGTTGCAATTTTAATAGATGAAAAAATAATAGCTTTTCCCTACTTTCAGACTGGTATTTTTAAGGAGGCGAGATCCAGACAACAAGGCTGCAAACCAATCTCTGTACACATCACATTCTCATATAAATTTTTATTTATAAACACTACATTGGTAAGAGTACTTACTTTTGTCTACAATTTGAATAATAATACTATTTTACATTTTAATAATCCATTTCTTTCCAATTCAGTTATCAATGAAACAACAGCCAATGGATCAAAACCTTAATGAGTTGTCCTTATTCTGTTTGTCCTTAAAGATCTCACCTCTTAAGAGTCACAACCTTACAAGTTTAGTGCAGCAGTTCAATTATGGTGCTTTTAGTGTTATGTGAACATTATATAGGTTACATCACAGCTGCTTAGCCTGCAGTGCTTAGAAACTAGCCAGGTGGGACTGGAACATCTGGGCTGCACTCAAACACCACCAGGGACAGCTTCTAACATCTGGTGCCATTTCTGAATTGTCTTATCGCTGCGAGACATTCTGCCCCATCTGCTACACTCAACTGGGTTAATTAAACTAGAACTATCTCCCCTTTATAATAAATGGCCAGCAGTAACAAAAGGAACAAATCAGTTTCTGATACATGTGTACTTGGTATTTCTTCTTAATGCACACTCACTGTAGTCAAATATTAGCTGGCATAATTAATTCCTCATTCCTTTATCTCATTTCAGGTGCATATATTCATGTATGTCTCACTCACTACTAACTCCCTCCAAGGCCAAGGTTCTCCACTCCTACCAACACTACAGTTCGTATATCCACTTCTGTTTATTCCAAAAGATGTCACAGTGATTTGTTTTTCACTTTTTTAAAGGTAAATACATCATGATAAAATGTGACAATAGGCACAAAAGATCAATGAGTTGTATTTTTAAAGTACTTAAACAAGAACATGTATTAATAAAAACTAGCAAGGAAATAAATGTTGCAAACAGTTGCTTTATATTCACACGTTTGTCTTCATGTTAAAAATATTGTATAATATTACATAAAAATATTGTATCAAAGTATACTGTTAGGTAACAGAATGATACATAATTATTTACTACAGCATTAAGGAATTTGAAAACTGAGGAATTACAAGCATGAAAAGACATCAATATTCAATTTAGTTTATTATGCCAAACAAGTTGGGGATTTTCAAATCTTATCCAGTATAGACTACAAAGAAAGTTCATGTTGTGGATAAACTCACTGAATACTGCAGATTACAACTTTAAGCTGGGTATTTTAATGTTCTCATATCTGGAATTTATTACTTTAGATGATTACCTTACTTTGGTTTTTCTACTACTCAACCTTCTAATATCTAAACTGAAATTATCTTATATCCATAACTTACCTATAGCAAATATTCTTCCTCACCCATATTTTAGTGAGTTTGATTTCAACATGACTAATTTAGTAACACTGGGAGCAGAGAATGGAAACATATAAGTATTTTACAAATAGAATCCACTTTTCCTTGAGAAGGAGTTCACTTTAATCTTCTTAAGCACCACTGATTATGTTTCCACTTGAGTTTTATACAGTATGATCTTCAACTCTGAAAACTATCTCAAAAATCAAAAACTCATATTAAGTTTCTTTCCCCCTCTCCGAGGAGGGACTATCCATACCTGTATGCATGATGATAGTCATACCAATGCCTTAAATTCAACAGAAATTTTCTATATTTAAGCATTTTTCCAGATAACTTCTATCTAGGGAATTTGAATAAAAGAGTCTATCAAAAATTGCTGCATGTGGAAGACTACTAAATTTCACAAGAGCTATCCTTCAAGATTCCCACATGAGAGCTGTCACTATAAATGAGCCATTTCCATATGCCTTTTCAGGGCAGCAAGGAGGTTATTTACAATCACCAGCTGGGAACATGCATTTTCTAAAGCAATACTGTGAAAACAGGAAAAATACAGCTGATCTAGACAGTGCTTAACCTAAAAATGGATATTTTCTTCAACAAAGAATTTCAACTAGATTATGAAAAATCTTTGCATGAAGAATTCTAATACATACAAAATTACATGACAAAATGTGAAAAAATTTGTAAATTTATGATACAGAATCAAAATATACATAAGAAGTTAAAAAAAAATAAGTACAGATAAATGCCTCCAATCAAAATGGACAAAGGACATGAATAGACAGACAAGTTATGCTGCCTATAAAAACATGAAAAGTATTCCAACTCAGTCATCAAACAAATGCAAAACTGAAATACTATTTTCTACTTACCAAACTGTAATATTTTGAAAGATGCTATTTCACTACTTTATAATAGAGAAAAACTTGGAAATAAAACAAAACCTAATGTATAAAAATAAGAGACTGATTGGCTAAACATAGTATATCCAAACAATGTGAAGATTATAAAGCAAATAAAAGGTCTATAAAATACCAACTACTATAAAAGGAAATAGTCATGAAATTTTGGGGAAAAAGCAGTTTACAAAAGAAAATCCTTACCTAGAAGCCTGAAAAAGATTTGCCACATAATAAATGCTTACATAAATATACTGACTGAATATAGAAAATGTGTTTACCAAAATTACTAAGTTATTAACCTTATGAATCTATTATGATGAATCACTTGTTTTTCCACCATATTTCTAAAATGAGCCTGCGTTAGTTTTTAATTAGTGAAAAGAATGTTTTTACAATTAGTGATAAGAGCAAATTTTATTTTTAGTAAACCCAGCTTAACCTAGAGACCATACCCATGGACATTCTAATATATAAATTGGTGTACTGAAGATGTAACAAGGCAGCTCATATACATGTAAACATCTTAAACTACAGTGATTACTGGATACAAGAGAAGAGTTTCAAACATAAATGCAAAGAAAAATTTGGATTTGATATACCATGATCTTTTAAAGAATTTTCTAAATATTGTAAGTCATGTATCTATTTGTACTAATAATGGTGTATTTTCTCTTCAACCTCATTTATTTACTAGAAATAATAATGTTATAATAATTATGTTATCTTTCATTTATCTTTTAGAGAGGTGAGATATACTAAAAAATGAAATGGCATGGTTCCTGGCATTCTGTTTCTAATTGGCTTATTTTCTAAATACTTTATTTTCAACTGTATTTACTTAGAAATGTACTATATATAAAAGCCAGAAACATATCATTTAAGTACAGATTTTTAAAAGAGTATCACCACAGTGGGACATTTATCAAGAGAGTCTCAAGTAAATCTTGACGAATGGGTTTCACGTGTATTTTTAAATGAGATATGTAGGTATTCTACAATGATTTTACCACATATACTTTTGAAGATGTTAACAAGAAGGATACAACACTGCACTAAAAAGAAAAGAAAGAAAATCCGAGCATTTCCTCAAAGGAGGTATTTACTTGGTGAGTGGTACAGATGCCATATCTGCTTAGGTTTACAGTTCATGCCCGTATCACTGCATGACAGTACGATTATAAATAATGGCACATCTGGTAAATGACACCCAAATGGCATACCAAACAGTACTGCTAGCATGGTGGTAGGTTCTTAGACTTTCTCATGTGTGAGTGGCTAAAGATCTAACACCTAATTTTTTTTCCACTGCTGAAGTCAATTTAAAATACGTATTACTGAAATATTTAAATAGAGATTCAGGGTAACAAATTTATGTACTGATTGGATGGGGGAGGGTCCTGCACAAACTGATTAAACATACTGTTTCAAAGGGAAGATAACTTAAAAATATTTAATTCTGATGTCAACCCATATTCAGTTGTTTTTTAGAGAATATTATGATAAAATAAACATTAAGGAAAGAAATCTTCCAGATTTCATTCAGACTTTGCTTCAATTACTTTATTAATATTAACTGCTACTTCTATTTAATTAGTCAATCTACTGTTTGCACTGGAGAAGAAAAACCACTCAAAGGTTTCTTTCCAGGCAAAGAAAGCATGTTGGTATTTAATAATTCTCTGTGTTCAATGCAATCTTACTATCACTGAGAAAAAAGTTACATTCACTCCTCTGACCTTCCTAGTTAATTTTTCTCTGCTCCATTAAAACTTTCCACAGATGCATGAAAGGGGCTCTTAAATATTTCATGCCAGGAAGTCCAAATTAGTTGATATTCTGTGACACTATATCTGTATTATATGACTACCTGCTAACTACCCTACCTACCAATTAATACTACAGTTAAAATCTTAAACATACAAAAAGACAACACAGAAATTGTTAGACAACTAACGTAGTTGGTTTGTAACCTTAGGCGTGACAGTTCAATAGCATTTAAAAAATAATTTGAGAACAGTTATAGTTACAGAAAAAAAGGAACAGGAATTGAACAATCTCAGGACCTACACAGAACCAGATGCCCTATTAAGTTCACTCCCAGTCCAAAAATTTTATGATATTAGGCAAGGAAAAGGAGAAAAGTAACAGGAGACTTTATATTAATTACATATACTAAACTGTCAATGAAAAGTAATGTCCCTCACACTTCTACTTAAAACACTAACATCAACTTTAAAACAATTCAGTTTGAGGAAATCATTACATACAACTAGGAACAAAAGATTTACTTAGTATGTTACAGTAAGACAATCTTGCTGTCACATTTTAATGTGAAATAATCATCAAACAGGCTGGGAAAAAAGACTGTCTTTATGCAGAAGTTGTATTCTTAAGCTGTTTTGACTTGTAGCACAGGAGTTTATTAGAACTCCAAAGTCATCAGATGCAACCTAAAATATCAACTCTTGAAAACAGAGGGAATTACTTAAGTAACACCTAGCACATACTGGATATCAAACTGAAGAAATCATTAATCCTATGAGAAAATCTTGGTAAATGGACTATTCTCTTGCTACAAGCCCTCTTAAAATATGTCAGGGAGGTAAGTACACCCACTCAGGGAGTGCCCCTTTCCTCCAAAGCACTCTGCATGTCTGTAACTAGGTAACGAACTGTGACTTTTTGTTTAAGAATTACTTCTTCCACTTGACCTTCCCATGAAGGAAAGAACTGAGGTTTTACTAAAAACGCATTGTATCTCAAGTACCTAGACCAGTGTCCGGTTCAACAAATATTTGTTGAACAGATGAATGAAAAGCTTAAATGAACTCTAGAGATGGCTGATGTTGACAGTCAGAATTAAGATTTGGGGAAGGACAATAAAATGGGCAGAGCAGTACATTTTGCTTATTGAGAAAGCAAAGTGGCCCAAATACTCATTGCTGAAGAAATTAAGGAGAGAGATTATTGAAGTATTAGTCATACATTTAAGCACTCTTCCTTATTTTAGGCAATTAAACAATCTTCCCCACAAATAATGCTCCAGGCTCACCAATTTCACATTAAAAATTAAACCAATACAAAAAACACTTATTTTTATTTCATCTTTTATTTGGCATTTTAAAAAATTACTCTGAAACCAAGGTTTCTAAAAATAAAAAAAACAATGTGGAAGCTCACCTGCTGATTGGCTGGTGCCATCAAACAGATCAACAAGATCACCAGACGACTTGCTGCTGGGCACTGAAGTCTGGAAGTACATACACAACTAATAAGCTTAGAAAACAATTTTCTACTATTTTTTCTAGATCTGCTTTATGCATCTCTAACGCCTAACGGACACAAACACCTGTACTTATCTCAATATGGGTAGATTTAGCTGAAAAAAGAGAAGTGACCTTGAATCCTTATGGAGAGAAAGTGTTTTTCAGTAATTCTATTCCCAGCGCTGTAGAAGTCCCTAACAGCCACACTCTTTCCTCTCATTTCTTTTTCACTGCATTTCACTCTGGAAAACACACCTTCCAGATCCCACCCAAATCTTAATGCTGTGTATCAGAATCATTTGAGAGGCACTGAAAAATACACAGGGCTCCAGCCCATCACAACATATTGAGTTATAATTGCCCAGTGTGGGATCTTGGCCTGTACAGTCTTATAAAGGCCCTCAATAATTCCAATGAATAGGAATAAGGTCTGAGAGCCACTGGAATAAGAGGCTGAGATCCTATGTAGCTCTAAAATTCTATGATTCTATGATTACTATTTGTATCCCATATAAGAAGGTGTAATTCCATATTGTTTGATATACCTTGACATTTAATGTTTCATATTTAGTTTCCAAACTAAATTGTGGGGTTAGAGTTGTAATATGATTCTTCTCTTCTCCACAGTCCTAAGCACTCTGATGTGTATGTCCTGTATGTTCAATACGTATATGCTAAATTAGAACAGAACTGCTAGGATACAGGGAAACACGGTAAATTCCTAGGCATGTTAATTTGAGCTTTGAAGATTAAAATCTGTATTGTAGTTCAAAAGGCTTTGAGATTGGAAGAGGTCTGAAGCAGCTGAGTAAATCTTCAAGAACTTCAGCCTTCAAAACTTTTTGAGCAAAAAAATAAAAAAGCTTACAGTACAAATATTAAATATTCACAGCACTGACACATATTCAGACTGTACAAACTGACATTTAAAATCCTTCAACATAAAAAATTTGCAATTTATTGTTAAAAAAAATTATAGTTTGGATGATTTTTCCTCATGCAACCCTAAATGAAATTCTCCATGTACCCACCATCATGTATTTCGGTTTTAATTAAGACTATCTACTAGATTCTGTACCTCCATCAGTAAACTAACTGAATCCACAGCAGGGGAAATCTAAAACCAAAAAGAACAACCAACCATTTAACTACAATTAAAGTGGAGTTATAATTTTGAGATTTTCATCAAAACTAAAAAGAACACAATATGGGTGAAATTATACACCAGAGGTTATCTGGCAAAAGGTGACACTACTTGTTCTTGCCACTAAGTAGGACTAGCTTTATTTTTAGAGTCACCTACAATTTACAGGATACATTGCAAAATGCTTTCCTTAGCTTTTACTACTTCCAATGAAGACACAAGTTGGGTAAACACTAGTGAGGGGAGAGTGACAAAGAAACACTTCAGCCCTTTGGGGCAAATCTCCCTCTTTGGCAGATACCTGTCCAAAAGACTAGCTTATAGTAGATTTCATTTCTGTGGTAAATGAAAAACAAAGGAAGAAAGTGTGAGAGGCAGTGTTGCTACTCATCAGTAGTGAAGATCAGACAAATAAGCCTCCATTTATAGGTACCACCTCTATGTTAAATGAAAACCACTCCCCTATGTATCTACTTGGTCCTCTTTTGTCATTTCTTACGACTTCTAAATAGCCTCAAATCTTCCTTAGTCAATCTCATTGTGCTTGGTAATCCTGCTGGTGTCTAGAAAGAAACAGATGCACTACATTCTTATTCAGTAATTCTAATTGAACAGAGTGTCATTTCTACTTTCACAGAAAGTATATAGGCAATCATTCAGCAACTGGACAGGTTTCTTCCCCCAAAGAGATTTCTTACTATTAATGACTCTGGGCAATACATGCCAGATGATCTATAATTAATATGATTGCCTAGAAATGCCCAAGCCTACTAAAGCAGTAATTCTAAAAGTAATTTATGAAAATAAAAATGTGTAAACTTGTGCCATTCCCACCTTCACTGAAGACTGAGGTGTATGAGTTGAAGCATTCTGATCTGGACTTGCTTTGTCCCCTGTGTAATGTGCTGCTGCTCCAAGATCAATAGTTTTGGAAGGATTTGCTGTGCGCTTGTGTCTGGTTGTGGTGGTCTCTGTGGCCTGTGTGATATGGATATGCTTTGTCGTCACAGTCTCCTCTTCATCTTTGAATTCACCTTTGGGAGATCTGCCTCTTCTTGCTTTCTTTTCCTCATCACTGTCACTAAAAGATATTAAAAATGAAGCAAAATAATAAGACTAGGGATTATTTTAACATGGAGCCCTCAGTGATTTGAGCTAGAGAATTTCAAATGCAGTAACTCCAAAATTCCATACTTTCACTATATGACAGAGATCAACAGAATGTTATCTAAGCTTTCTGAATAATACGTGTGTGTTGGGGAGGGGAAGTGCGAACCTGCTGAATTCCCTAGATAAGTCTAAAATACTGCTATAAGAAAGTACTTACATAAATGTGCACACATAAAAAATGTCTGAAATAATTTAAATGCTTATTAAATTTAAAGCTTAATTAGAAAATAAAACAGCACAATAATCATATCAAAATCAACCGATGAGACCCTGGGAATGCAAACATCTGCATTTGATGACCACTTTTTGAAATGGCCTATGTGCAAATGACTACAGTTCCATTTATATAACATAATTCTGTCACTGACTCTTATATACTAATGCAAATACATAATAAAATATTACAATTTCAATGGATATATTTTAAATATTATCCTATCTGAATACAAATTAAGCTCTTATCTATAAACGGCAGAAAAAGAATGAGGCAATGCACTTTACAACTATACTCTATTTTACTATAGTATCAGCAAGTAAAACTTTTAACATAACTGAAAATGGTTTTAAGAAAACTTAAGTATACTAAAAATGTTTTGAAATAATTCTTCTTCAGGCATATTCAAAAAAATTTTTTTTCTGTAATAGGGCAAAAGAAAAAACTACATAATGATTTTAAAAAACCTGGGTTTTTCATCTGCTGTGAATTAAAACTATCAGCACTAGCCATGTCCTCCAGTAAAAAAGGCACTGAGTTTTTTCTGGTGCAAGTAGGACAGAGAGAGAAATTACCTGCAATATGTTCCATTACCTATTATTACTTGGTTTTAGAGTAGGTACTTTAATTTATAAATATTCTGAAATACAAAATGCCTAAAATTCTCCTTAAAACTATGACTATTACTACTGATGCAATTTAACTCAGACCAATCTACAACAATTTCTACTTAAATATAAACTGATTTGGAGCCTGTATAAATCAAGGATGAAGAAGAATGGCTTCCGAAACAGAGCAAAGGGGTTAAATGTATTTTTATCTGTAAGCATTTTAAGGAATATATAAGTTTTGATGAAGTGTTCAAAAGCCCTTGTCACTTATTAATTTCTTAGCAACAAATGACATGATGATTCCCACCATCAGTCTTGTAAGTTAAACTGAAATTTCTCACCTTTCTGATGTCCACTTTTATTTGTTTGAGATGATTTCTTTAAAAGTTGAGAATATAAACCTGACTAGCAGACAGTGAAATGGAAGGCTCATAACTGATCAATGTTCAAGAATTCCTGAGTCTAATAATGAGTAAATAAGTATGAAATTCTGGCAACAAGCCAGAGAAGTCACATGCAACATCTAAAAATCTCTTTTCTCACATGGTTATTCCCTTTAGTTATTATGCTATAAAATACAAACCACATTTTCACTCATTTAAATGTTAATCGTCTCTTTAATCAGAACTCTAGAGGCAACCATGGGGGCGGGGAGAAATAGGAAGACCAAGGAGAGAAAGACTGTGGGTGGAAGGGCAAAGGAGAGAAAGTAACAACACAAGAATGTACATAGTTAGATTTCTAACCAGCCTACCTACCTGATTCCCACACTTCTTCAGGAAATGGTAACGCAATATACGGTTGCTATGTTTTCTAAACCAGACCAAAACTGTAAACGCATAGTCCATAAGAACATTAATGAGAGGAAAAAAATTAGCATAGAGTATCTGAAGTGGCACCGTTTCCTAGAGTTTAGTATTTATTTTCGCCATATGCATACACTTTCAGTATAAAGGAGCTAGAACTGTAGTTGTTAAAACAGATGTATTGCAAGTATCGAAAATAAGTTCTGTGTCTTCAAAGATCATATTCCAGAAAAAGCCTCAAAAAAGACAGAAATAGGGGTTTATAGGGGAGACCTGGTATAGGGGAGAGCCTAGTAAACATAATATTCGTCATGTAAGTGTAGATTAGTGATAGCAAAAAAAAAAAAAAAAAAAAAAAGGGCAGTTCCTGTGTGGTAACCTCCAACGAGTTCTACACAAGGGTATAAAGGGCATATAAAAGTGTAGGCAAAGGGTCTGTTTGTGTTTATACAGAGGATCAAAGCCTAATTGGGCTACCCCGAAAATGAACTAAGATATGATATGAAAAAGAACTTCCAACATCTGCACCCTCTGGAAGACTCATGCCAGAAGATGATCATCAATAAACCCCAACAAAGATCCACGCACTGCTACAGCTGTAGATGCACTCATCCCACCAGTTCCTGGACCTGCCATGGGAATGAGGAAGGAGATATCTAAGCTGGCCTGTGCATACAATAAAACAACAAAATTGGACTGGATCTATACTGTTGGAACTCAACCAAGAATTTGGAGAAGTGCAAATTGTAGCGCTCCAAAGTCTTACAACTACAAACTATTTATTGTTAAAAGAACATATGGCATGTGAACAGTCCCCAGGAATGGGTTGTTTTAATTTGTCTGATTTCTCTCAGACTGTTCAAGTTCATTTGGACAATATCCACCATATCATAGATAAGTTTTCACAAATGCCTAAGGTGCCTAACTGGTTTTCTTGGTTTCACTGCAGATGGCTGGTAATTACAGATATGCTTTGGTTATGTAACTATACTCCTATTATGTTAATGTGTGTGTGCAATTTAAGTAGTAGCTTAAAACCTATACATGCTGAAGTTACTCTACAAGAAGATATATCAAAGAAATAATCAATCTTCCCATGTTTTCTTCCGCCTGCTACTTCTATAGCTTTTCTTCTTCCTTCCTAATTACAACCCTTAAATAGAATTCGTGCCTCATATCAAATTTACCGAGTATCATAATTCTTCCAAGTGGTAAAGATACCTCAAGACAAATGCTGGGCATAGAAGCCACAGGGCATAAATATGCAAAGAAGTAAAAAGCTAACTTTTTCAAACAATAAGGCTTCTCTCTCACTTACCAACTTCACATTTCCCTGTATGGCCCCGGAAGATGACTGGTTAGCCAGAGACGGGTAAGATTCCTCAAGGGAGGAACAACCTAAGACAGGCACAGTCGCAGGGGGGCCATCAGGTGAGAAATTGGGGATCAACAGAGGTGAGGCTTAGAACCTCACCCCCCCGTTCTGAGAGAAATCTTCTGCATACGTGGATGTTTTATTGCCCTGGTCTAGCTTGGATTAACACATAGTCTACAGGCACACACCTGATCATCTACATGTGCTCTCTTACAACACTAAACTATGTTTTCTACCTTTATCTTGTATCTACCTACCACTTCAGCATTTTATTAAAAATAATAATAATAAAGAGAGAAATGTGGTATCCACATATAAATCAAGTATAAAAACCAAATCAGTATTCATATTTGAACTGACTGTTTATAGTTCATAATGTATGAGCAAAACCGAAAGTTTCTGTGATGACTGCCCTTGTACTGTTCACCATGTAACTTATTCATTATGTAAGAATTTGTTCTACATGTAAAAACTTGTTTGTTATGCCTCAGAAGATTGGAGACTGACAAAAATTAGGCTTGGGGTGGAATAATGATTGTGCATTGAGCATTGACTCCCCTATACAGAATTTTATTGTCGTTAACAACCATTTGATCAATAAATATGAGAGATGCCCTCAGAAAAAAAAAAAAAAAAAAAAAAAAAAAAGGACAGACTTCCAATGGTAAAATAAATTAGTAACCGGGATGTAATGTATAGCATAAGGAATATAGTCAAGATATTGTAACAGCCTGGTAGGGTGATAGCTGGAACCTAGAATTATGTATATAAATGTTCTACCACTGTGTTGTACACTTGAAACTCATGTAATGTAATACTGTGTGTCAACTACCCTTCAATAAAAAATAATTATTAAAAAAAAAAAAAAAAAAAAAAAAAAAAAAAAGACAGAAATTCCAAGGATTTAACAAGTACAGAAACACACTGAAAAGACTCAAAAATATTTCAGAATCTGAACAGTTTCAAAATTAATTTTTTCTTCTTTTTAATGACCCTTAAATCTGAACTATTAGGATTTTACGAAAAAATGAGATGGTACTGAACTTCAAGAACTCACTGGAAGGCTCATTTCTATCACTAAATGTATTACTTTAGGCAAGTTCTACACAGCCTGACTAGGCTTCAGGTTTTACCTCTAGAAAAACAAGGGTAAAATCCCTGATCAAGTCCATCTAATACAGATACTGTGAGGCACAAATGACAAAGATCTTGTAAAACTTGCTTTGCAGAGTAAGTGCTTATATCCTGCCCTTTTAAAGTTCATTACCCCTCAGCAATACCTTAGGATCCCTGGATCACCTGATGCCCAAATGCAAAAGTTCTCACAGGGGAAAAAAAAAATCCAATAAACAGCTTGAATAAATATGTACAGGAAATGGTATTAACTTTAGAAATAAATGGACACAGATAACATGGAAAGTGTATCAATACTAATTGCAAATGTTTGACCTAGTTATCTTAAACAGCTGCACATTATTCACATCAGTAGCAAATATACTAAAACTGGAACAGAGAAAATCAGCATGGTCCCTGTGTAAGGATGACAAGCAAATTCATGAACTGTTCCATATTTTTGCACAGGGCATTTTTATGGCAATAAAACTATTCTGTATGGTTCTGTTAATGGTGGATATCATGCATTTGTCAACTGTACAACACCATAAACCCTATATGCAAACAACAGATTTTTGCTAATAATAATATATCAATATTGGTTACTATTAATACATGTACCTTACTAATAATGCACATTAATAACAGATAAATGGTGTGTGTGTGTGTGTGTGTACAGGATGGAGGGGGAGGGTTATACTGCAACTCTTTATGCACTATTTTTTTGTGAATGAAACTGTTCTATAAAATAAAATCTATTAAAAAGAAAACAGCTGAATTTCATAATGCTAATACCCAAAACAAAAAAACCCAAAAACCCAGCTGCATAAATTTAGCACCCTTTCCAAGAGACACAAGAGGTGAAGTGTTAATACCTGCATCTTTCTGGAGAGTCTTCTCTATCTTTCCTCCGGAACTTGCTGATGGTGTCATCAATTGTGCTTCCAATTTTATCACTCAGTTCACCTAATTTATCACTGAATGGAAAAGCACTCTTGTTTTTATCCCACTCCTCATCCCATTTTGACTTGGGCTCAGGATCATATCTTTCACCTATGTAAAGCATTAAAAAGAGAAGCAACTCTAAGGACATTAAATTCAAAAGGTGCCTACAGCCCTTGTTTCTGAAGCTTTTCCTCATAATAAAATAGTTTTCAAAGGAAAACAGAAAGCTCCCACAGTGCTGAACCAACACAATTAAAGCAAGGCACAGCAAGCAGTGCCAGTCATTAAGTGGCAGGAATGCAAATTCAAAAGCTTTTGTTTATGAAAACTTACACAACCTTAATGCACAGTACAATGTATCAGGAAGTTCCTAAAGGCTGTTGAAAGAAATAAGAGTAAAACACAAAAACCAACACAAGCTATGTAAGCAAAGTAAGCAAAAGAGTAGTGGACATTTTTTTGTTTTTACAAAAGTCACTTAATGCATTATGTATTTCATTCCTGTCTCTTAATGGTTTTCCAATAATTAGAAAAGGTACTGGATAGCAAATCTCAAAATACACAAATAGAGGAAACACCACTCTAAATGCTACATGTCCCAATTTGCTATGAAGACTCATAACTCATTCTTTAGTATCAAACTAGAAAAATAACTCAGTAGATTTCATGGCATGGGAAAACATCTTTTAATTACAGTAAAAAGAAAGGAATATTCTAAGTACCAAAAACAACACAGACTAGAACCATGAAGTATGTTCAAGCAGTTCAGAACAGCAATGATCTATTCAAACATCTGCTGGGACTGGCAGACTGGCAAACCTAGGGAGTCTATATGTGAATTTGAGAATGAAGAGACTAGATCATGGCAGTGAACAAAAACCCCAAACCGTCAAGATTTGTGTTACTCCCTGACTCTGGGACCTAAAAGAGAGAGAGGGATTATAAACACTAACAGGATTTCTTTTTCCATATCCAAACTCAACTTAAGAGGCAAAAGAACGTACATAAAAATCACATGAGGTTAAAAAGAAAATACTGAAAATTAAGGCACATTGGAGAGAAAAGGGTAAGAGTGATGAGAAATAAACAATCAAAAGGTGGCTAACGAAGCTTTTGTTTGAACTTTGGTTATTAAGTTCTGATGGCATACATGCCCTCTGAAGACTGACAAAACTGCTTTGCTAATTGCTTCTTAAAACTATAAAGCCAAAATTTTGCATAAGAGTTTGAGGATTTTAAAACACGTCTACTAAATCTCAAAGTTACCACTAACTTAAAGAGAACATGACAAAATGAAGTTTTCTAGACAAAATTTTAACTAGGATGGTTTTATAAGACCCAGTGGTTTTTCCGTGTATGCACATCATGTATATGCACATTTCAATGACAATGTCATAAACTAGATTTTGAAAGGAGAGAAATTTACAGGAAGAATGAAAGTAGATGAAAACTAAACTGATTAGTGTGGTGGAAAACTAAACTGATAAATGAGTGCCAAAGATCCTGTACATTAAGAAGACTAGCTAATGTAAAAATGAAAAAATATATAAAGTCAGTTAAGTCTCTGATTAACATGTATAACATAAAAAATAATTTATAAAAGAATGAGGTACAAAAACACAGGACACACAACTCCATCTCAATGCAAAGATTAGTTCACTGTGACTGAGTCTGAAAACTTACTCAATTTTCTAAATTATTCTATTAACATATTAGGCTGGTAAAAAAGTTACAAGCAAACAGAATGAGGAAACGAGTTGCAAATAGCAATTTCCACTCAAAAGCACATTAAATTGCTATAGCTCAAGCTAAATTACTTGCACAAAGAATCCAAAAATTTCTTACTCTCCTAAGCAAATGAAACCTCCAAAACATTTAATATGGTTTTTTAAGAGAAATATTTTTGCCTAGTTCAGAACTTTTATGTGATGCAGAAACATGAAAGGAATTTTCTGCTGTTATAAATATCCCTTAATAACTAATTAAGTATACAATATTTTGAGGCCAAGAAGAGTAAAGGAGTAAAGGTATGGTTTTATAAGTAATCACAAGATAATAAATAGATTTTTACAGGATTCCAATGAAGGAATTCTGAGATCTCAGTATCAAATATAAACAAACTCACATATGGGAGAGGGGAATTGGAGAACACCAACATGCAGCTGTTAAATATACACTGCGCGGGCCTATCTGCATTATGCGCAAAATGACCCGGGGACTGTCAGATCTCACAGAAGACAGAATGAGTCCAAAGGGTCATTCTGTAAAAAAGAGTTCTTATTTTCTGTATCTATTTCAAGCACCTACCAATCTATTTTAGGGAAATTATATTATTACATTAAAAGTGAATAAGAGAGATGAATGTTCTAGCTGCTTTTAAATGTGTTAGGAACAATAAAGTGATAGTGATAGGCCTAGATGAAAAACTGATGGTATTGTCAGTCACCTTTTTCTATGTCAAATTAATTCACTGCTTAATTAAGGGAAGAGACCAGGGCTGGACTAATTTATAGGAAGCCTTTCTATGTAATAGAACTCAATTGGTTTCAAATTAGGAAGATGAATCTCTTGATCATCTTTATTTTTATGCTTTAAATGGTGAGGGAGAGAAATATCTTTTCTTTTTTAGGATGGTAACCCCAAGAGATAAGGGTATTTATTTTCTGTGTGTGAACTCAAAAGATTGCAGTCGTTTAATTAATAATTAATGGTTAAAATCATATTCTTGAGCCCATGAAAGTAAAAAATAGACAGGAAGTTTCCTAAGATACATGTAATATGAGCCACAATGAGTAATACAAATAATTCAGCATTCTACCTATTTCTGGGGAAAGAAAAGGAAAAATAGTATTTTGCTCTTTTGTATTTCAATTCTTAAAGTACATCTAAAAAGCTTAACGGATCCGTAGGTGCCAGTTGGTCTCTAATACTCACTATATCTGAATCCTCCAACACTGTCTGAGGAAACCCCAACATATTTGTCTTTGTTCTTCTTTGCTTTCTTTCGCTCTTCACGAAGCCTGTCGTCATCCTGGGCAAACTCAACCAATTCTTTCACTTTCTGGCGAATATTTATACCTTGATCCTTGCCATGCTCATCTGTGAGTATTGTAAGGGAAAAACAAAACCTTTAAGAATTCAGTTAATATGTATCAAACCCTTTAACACAAAAAAACAGACATGAAAATTTCAACCCGAGAAACTAACTTCAATCTTTCAGAATTAATAAAAAGAGACAAATTCTGCTCCTGAATTTTGTCATTTCCTCATCAGCAAATTTTTAATCTTGAGATACTACTTTGGCTTATAAGAATATGTGAAGATCAATGAAAAAACACCACAGATAATAGAGCCATGCAAGAGCAATTAAAGATTCACTAAGAAGGATTACTACTGATGACCCCAAGAAATGGACGTATATCCATAAATATTACTTTTTCTATAGTATTTTAACAACAAAAAAACCCCACTTTAACATTTTAATGACTGAAAAGCACCCAAAAGCCTTGGTTTCCCTAATGCAAGTTTGAAAACACTAATTACCAGGATTTAGTGTAGCTGAAAACTGAATTTTTAAAGTGCTTTCAACTCGGGTATACTACAAAATGAAATGTGGTTCATTTTGTATCTTCTTTCACATTCAAAACACACTCTGGCTTTGCTGCCTTTGCACAGTAAATATTATTTGGTGGGAGGAAAAAAAAAACCCCAGCTTCAAACAGATGTGTGTGTTTTGGAGCTCTAACCTTTTCTTCCCATATGATTAAAGCTATTCCTTTATGGACACCACAGGGGACCAGTCTCCAGTGCATATTTTAATATAAACCCGAACACTCATGTTGTGTTGGTTCTGTTGTTATTAGCCAGTCTTTTCTGCAAGTTCTTGTCTTCACTAATTAATACTCTAGGGCCCCACGTCTTGGATTCTGCACTCGTCACACAACCAGCAATAGTCACATTCTAATTAGAGCGGAGAAGCTTCTAAGCTGGTTCAGGTGACTGACAACTCCAACTACTGTTTTAATTTGCTTATAAGGTTTTTCTATTGCTCACCTACAAAGTGGTAATTTTCCAGGGATCGCAAATCATAAATGTGTTCTCTGGCACTTGTAACAACACGCTCTGATCCATTCCTTATGAGGTAAGCTAGAAGCAGCAATGACTGTAAAAATACAAAGCACCAAATGATTTAATGAAATAAATTTCAGTAAAGCTTTGGTGAATGGTTAAAAAAATTCCAACATTAGTAAATAAATTTTCATGTACGTATGTATGGGGCAGGGGGAGTTTCTTTACCTTGGATTAGACTTCAAATAAATAGTCTAAAACTTACATTATCAATTTGAAATTCCAACAACAGTAAACAAACTATTCACTGGATATCATGTGTCAAATGATTAAAAAAGTAAGTCTGATGTTAAGAAATATCTGGTATATATGACATAAATGAACACTAAGCTTTTAGAAAGCTGGCTCAATTTTTACTTTTTATTTGGGCATTATGGGACGTGAACTGTTACACACATCAGTTTAAAGAGAACAATTGTTTCGTAATTAGGATTCCATAGCATTTTATCCAGACAAAATTTAACTGGGGGGGGCGGTTAATGATGTGACTTTTCTTTCAAAAATTTGCTATCAACAAATAGAAAAAAAACAGTTTCAGGTTTCTCTTTGGATGATGAAAATGTTCTGGTATTAGTATGGACTGTTGCACAACTTTGTGAATATACTAAAAACACTGAATAAGGCATTTTGAACGTTCACTATACTTGGAACAAATCTCACATAAAGATGATTTAATCTTTGAAAAACTAGTTAGGTTGGTCAAGTTCAGGCACAAAAATCCCTATCCTAGTAGGAACTTATTATTTTAAAAAGTAGTTTACATAAGTATTAAACAAAACAGAACAATGCTAATAAAAAACAAATTCCAACTATTCATCACGACTACTATACAAGCTGAGGGAATGACAACGAATGTTTCAGAAACAAATAACATAAAAAATACGGAACTACATAAGCACTGATTTTCAATCCTGACAGCATGAAACATTGCTTTCAGAGTTTCAAATGTGAGTATTATATATGCCATTTTGGAAGGCATTGAAAAACTTAGATTCTGAGTAGCAAGAAAATATGGTGGGGATGAAAAAACAAGTAACTATTTTGTTTCAGAATAACATACTGTATGACGAGATCAGAGCTAAATGAATATGATAGAGTACAAAATTTAAAACTTTATAAATTAGGATTTCAATGTGTTAGAATAACTTAATTATTTTTTAAACTAACATATTTTTGGTGCAGAATACCTGGTAATATGACAAACCGTATTAGACTATAGTTTTCATTTTAACTGTTCATAAGCTAAACATACATGCTATTACAGATTCATTACTTTTCATGTGCACATTTTTATTAGGAAAAATCTTAATAAAATCATCATTTACAATTGTTATTATTAAGTTCAAACATCTGACATTAAGAATTGTTGTTTATGGTGAAAAGAAAACAGAACACAAAGAGCACTTCTTTTACCTGTTTCAGAACATTCTATTCTAGGATTTAATATCCTTCATTATCACTTATATATGTATACCTTAAAATTTCAATTATTTGTTTTCAACATGTCAAATAATAAAAACAGACTAATAGCCATACCTTATAAACTCTTCTCCAGTTTTTTTTGTTGTCTTTTAACATTCGTGACCAAAGCATGTTCATAAGTTCTGGAAATTGTTCATACATAAATGTAGCCCTGAAAAAATAATAATTTTCCTCGTTTGCAGTATGTTAATTTTGACAGTAGGTGGCAGACTTGTTCTAAGCTACTGCTGTTTTCCCAAAGAGCTTAAAAAAATTAATAAGCTTAATTCAAAACATTTATATGATATGCTTCCTTAAAAATGTATTTGTTAGATTTTGTTTAATATCTAGCACTTGTGTAAGCCCCACTAATTAAAACCATATTTTACAAGATCTTCATTCAGGGGCATAGTGCTCCACATGTTTATCAGGAAAAAAACTTCAGAAGTTTTATTTAATGTTTACTTTATACACATTTGTGAAAATTTTACATGGTAAGCTACAGTAAGTCTCTAAAACTCCTTAAAAAAAGTTTTATGTTTTTGAGTGAATTTTTGAAGGGGAATGGACCCTGCATAAAACTTTCTCCATTAATATCTGAATGATTATGCAAAACTTTTTGCTGGCAGCCAAACAGTTTGAAACCAAAAGCAAATTTTACATTTCCATGTAAAGGTAGTTGGATTCTTTCTGCACTGCTGAGTCAAATTATCACTTACTTGGCAATCTCTCCCATGAGTTGCCCAGAAGGTCCCCAAGGATCATCATTTGTTGCTTCTCGAACCTTAGACTCAATCTCTGAATAATTCATAACCACATTGGTGCTGCAGAGAAAAAAACGCACACACATACACACAAAGATTAGCATCAAAACTGAGAAACACATGAAAACTTAATAATGACACTACTGGGTGTCCTAATGAGATACCTCTACAGGGTTGGAAAGAAAACATCTTTTGTGCACAATCTACCTCAAGGACACTATATAACACACTTAAAGTTACCTTTAAGACATTACTCTTCCATTAACCTTCAAGAACACAGATGCGGGATTACATTACAGCTGGCATGAGTCCAGTAAAAAGTGGCTTTGGGTCAAATCAGAAAGGAAATTGAACATGCTAGAGTCTATTATAAAATTAAGATGTCAGTTTCCTGACCAGACTTGTGTTTAAATGAAGTTTTGTATTTCCTTAAGAAATTCTGTAATCAGGAAAATTATATGAAAGCTTAACATTATTTATAATGTATTTAAAGAATCTATGAAAAACTGAAGATAACACTCTGAATATGTTTAGAACCAGTATGAACATTTGACTGTAATCCGTTTGTGTCTTTCCACTTATATATATTTTTCCATGTTACTATATGGCCACTGTAAGCCTCACTTTTAATGGCTATATAATATTCCATCAGAAGACTGTATAATAATGTATTTAATTTAACACTTCAGCAGTGGTCAAGAACATGGGTTCCAGGAGTCAGACAGTTTGGATTCTAATTACTTAGTGACTTCTGGCAAAATTGTTTTAATTCTCTTAATCTCAGTTTCCTTCAATGTAAAATGGGAATAAGTAAGAAGATTACAACACAGGGTAGCATATCAAATGGCACTTGTTAGCATAGTGTCTGAAATATGGGAAGTGCTCACTCAATAAATGTTAGCTGTTATTATTACTGGATATAATAATCACCTATTAGAATTTTAAATTAAGTAATATTTTTATAAGAAAAATAACTTTGAAAAGAATACCTTAAAATTAAGACATGAGATGGCAAAATGGTGGTTAAAACAAAATTTCTCATGTTTATATGGATTTTAAGAATTCAAAAACATTTTAATGAATGTGACATACTATAGTAGCATTCATTTGACATCTAAAGATCTAATTATTACTAAATAATTGTTATAACAGATGCCTCTGAATATAGAAATTCAAATCTTAACTTAAAGTTAAGTCTTAGGATTAGTGAGAAATCAGAATTTGGTAGCTATTACTTACATATATCCCATTTTTGCTGTATGGTTTTTCAGTCATCAAAAGTTCTATTTTTTAAATAAGGAAGGTTTAGTTGTAATTGGCACACAAATCTCTTTCTTACTGCAAATACTTTAATTTCTTACGTATAAGGAAGAGACTAATAGTTTTGAATCAAATTTTAAAGGAACCATTATACATATAAATATGACTTGCCATATCATACAATAAATCTAGCTTCTAAGATTTACATTCAGAATACTGTTCTACTAAGAAAGAAAAGCAAAATCCTATTAATGTTTTCAAATCTTAGAGAAAACTGCCTCCTAAAATATCAACGAGTTTGATAATACACATACAAATTATTTCCCTAAGACTAAAATAACTCCATAATCTCAACTGCCTCATTCAAAATTAAAGAGCATTAATGAGTGAATTTTCATAAAAATCCAGCAGTGATCCTGAAAATAATTTTATGTATAAATACAAAGGAATAATATTTTCTCCCTTATTTTGTCAACAACAAAACCAAAATAAAATAAAGGCAGTCAATAGCAGATTTGCAATTTAAGATGCTGCAAAATGATGGATTTCAGAATGCTTTTGTTTATCCTAGAGGCTGAAAAATGCGTGGCTTAGGCAGTTAGAAGTGTCAAAATGCAGCAGTGGGAATGAACAATAGCAATTAGGATTATAATTCACCCAAGCATTTCATTACCAAGAATGCACTTAAGATCTTTTTGCACTGTTTGAGGTCTTTTTGCACTGTTTAACTTGTTGGAGAACAAGATGAAAGGAGTTAATCTCTGGTCCACGTATATGAAATATTTTTGCTAGAGCTTTCCTAAATGTAGTAGCTTTCAGAACACTACTTTCCTTGTTCAAAATACAAAAGCCCCTGGTCAAGTGAGAAAGGGTTTCCCTAAACCCTTCACAACATTCTTAGCTGAAGGCCTGTGTTTTTGAGTGCTGTGTGTTTAGAGGGAGAGGTTGCATGCAGAAAGTCAGTAATTTAAGAATCTCCTTATTTCCTTGGTTGAAAACAAGGGGAATTATGTAAAATACCAACTTGCCATTAGAATACACCCACAATATAGTTATAAAATATCCACAGAAAGATATGGCAATAATAATAACAAAGAAAACAAAGTTAGAACACTTCCACAAAGAAGGGAATCAGTCTCTATTTTCAAGCAATTTTCCAAAGAAACGATTGCTTTCAAAAAGTGGAAAGAACTCCCTTAAAATGAGGTCTGATGGCATAAAGAACTCCAAAACAAAATATATTTTTAAACTGCACTTAATTCCTAAAACAAAACAAAACACTGTATAGTTTGGCCTTATTCCAGGTCATTTAAAAATAACTTTCTAAAAAGGTAAAATGGGATTTGATCCTTCCTTTCCCATGTTTTCTACTGCCCTCACAGTCCACGTCTACCCATAATTCCAGTGACCTTTTTAAAAAAGGAAAATAACCATTCCTCCCCGCTAAAAAAAAAAAAAAGTCCAGATGTGAAAGAAAAAAACTGCTAGTTTAACTCCTAAAACTTTCTATGATTGACACAAATTTTTTTATGACTGGATACTTCAGACACTAGAGGGGGCTCTCTCATCAGTTTTGTAAAAACACACATTTAGAAAAAGGTTTAGGATCTGTTCTGTAAACAAAATTACAGGAAATTACAAGGGAATGACCGAAGAGTGAGGAATATAAGCTGCTGCTCATGTTCTGAAGATTTTACCTTACAGCAATATTGAACCATTGATCTTCATAAGGATAAAATCTACAATTAAAATCATCCTTCATATATTTGTAAAACTGTTGACTGCTTACAAAGTGCTTTTACATACTTTGACATTTGCTCTTCACAACACCCCAGCAACAGGTAGGGCAAGACTGAGTGAGGGCCCAAGGAACGTACTTAACTTTATGCAGCCCAGAACCACTACACTGGCTCTTTAATGCCAACTGCTAAAAGTTACCAGCCTCACATTCTGTACACGTTTTTATGGCTGTGTGAACACAGCCAATGCTCAACTAGTCAAGGGTTGATTACTCCATTTGCAAATTACTATGTTCATTTTAGCACTCCTCTTTATTCCTCATTTTATGCTTATTTCACCAGTCACTACTGACAAAATATCAGTTATTTTACTTAATGATAACAGTTTGGGTACAGGTTTTAGAGGTAAAATTGGTTGAAAGTAAAAACAAAAATGGGGCTTTTACTTCTAGATGGTCATTGCTTCTAATCTCACCTTAAGAATAATCACTACAATGACAGACAAGAAAAAAACCTAGCTCTGACATTTTTCATGTCAAAAGCTCAAGAACTTACTTTGCTAAGACAAACTATACCAAGAGGAAAAGTATAGGTATAATCCATTTCCAACTTCTAACAAGAAACAAGGAAACTGAAACAGAGTGATATAATAAGAAATGTTTTCCCAGCTTGTCCTTTTAATTTTACTTCATTTTTTAAAAATGTAGTCAAATCGGTTTGTATTTTTAACATGGTTTCGCCTTTTTGTTTTAGACTTACTATAAACCTTTCATTCCCTCTGAGATCAAGAAAATATTAAGCAGTATCTTCTTTAAACCTTTAAATTTGTGTTTTGCTGTGTGCATACATACATCCACACTTAGAGTTGGAGAAACAGAAAAACAGAGGCAGTAAGAGACAGAGCAAAACAGCGTTCAAGTGATGCTTTTAAATAATGGTATTTTTTTCTTTATACTTTTGCTGTATTTTCCTGAACTTCTCCCCATGAATATTATATTGTAACCAAGGGAAACCCTTTAAATGCCATTAAAAATATAAACCAAGTACTGCATCACTACTAGTAACATTTTAACTATTTATAAGCAAATAACCATCACAGCAAACGAGTATTATTTGTACTTCCAATGTCTTGTTTTTTCAGGCTAATAAGTAGAGCAAACTAGTAACTAAAATATATATACTACATACTGAAATATGTATGCTAAGTGCTATGTGTGCAAAGCTTCAGAGAATAATTACTTAATATTGAAATTAACATGACTTAAAAAATTGTTAGATAGGAATGCTTTCTGACATTAAAATCTGTATTTAAATCACCCCACTCTCAATGCCACAAAGATTTCAGAAGATAACTTTTATGATATAGGTAAAACTATTATGATACCTATGAAGTATCAATGTATGAAAAAGCTTTATAATAATAATAATAAAAAAACACCCATAAAATGAACTCAGAAGACAAAGTATTCTTAGGTAACAAGTTCTTTTTTTTAATGTTTGTTCTTTCTTTCTTCTGCTTTTTCTTTTTTTAATGTTTCTAGAGAAAACATTGGGGAAATAGTTTTAACAATACTTCCTCTTAAAAGCTTGATAATGGACAATGTGATACTCATTTTTCATCAGGGGATGGCCTTCATAACAGTACCCTTATTTTACAGGTTTAATATTCATAGTTTAAAACCAAGTTATATGTTATTACAGCCCGGTGGATGGTATTAATTTATGGCCAACAACCAAGAAGTCTCGTACTCCTAAATTCATCACATACATTAACTTTAGTTGTTAAAATCTGAAACAAAATCTGAGGCTGTCACAGAAATGGTCTGGGGAGGTGGAAAACGGATTCATCCACTTGGCTGGATATTTGCTACCCATCAAAAAAGTCTTGTCTTTGTCTGAAAGTGAAACACAAAGCAATGAGAAATGTCTTCACAAGCAGTGGTTCCATAGAAGAATCAGTGTTGCTAAAACAAGTATTATATTTGATTATATAGTATCTTAATTATAAAATAGCTCAAGTGCTAAGACAAGGAATAGATTTCAGTACTCTCTTCACACCATAAGAGAACTAATAAAATAAATACTGGCAAGTACAGAAGAAACAAGCATAACAAACCTAAGCTTGGCCACTTTCTCTCCAGTGCTGCCATGCTGTCATTACCAGCAACAAACCCCTCTACCAAAAAAATAATATATTATTTTTGAATGAGAGGGAGAATATATTTAATAGCAACTCCTTAGTAGAGAACTTAAACAGATGGTCAAACTTTGTTAGGTCTTCTAATTCCAAAGTCCACTTTTTGTTACAGATTCTGCCCTAAATTAGAGAATTAGTAGTATCATCTAACCTAAAATAAAAAACCCTTTAAGTTAATATATACGATGATATCACAAATTATGCTACTAAAAGAACTAAATGCAGAATTAATGTTTAAAAAGATGTATTTTCAGGCATGGAAATAACATTTTCTTTGGTTTTAGTAAATATTAAGTACAAACTATCCAACTGAAAAGGAGGAAGCCAATGTATCCTTCTTAAACACACATACTCTTAGAAAGTAAGATAAAGAAAATATCAGTTAGAAAAACTGAAATAGAAGACACCTAAAATCTTATGCTCTTTTTCCATTCTTCTGCAGTAACAAGATTTCAGAAAAGAATAACCTGGTTACTGAAGAAACATACACCCTATTTCAATCCACTTATGCTGCAAGTATGTGGGATGCTCATGTGCATATTATTTATGACTTTTGAGTATTTACACAGAGGAACTATGCTGGATTATGCACCTTCTGTTTCCCTCTTTACTTTTTAAGAGGAGACATTAAAATGCTAGATGCTGAAACATGAAACTTCCTTTTTTAAAATAACCATCAAGAATTTTCACTGAAATATTTATACCTCATCCTGTAGCTGTTACTGTAAAAAAAAAAAAAAAACAAATAAATATTAAAAAGTAATTTATTGCCAGATTTTATTGAGGGAGGGAGTCCCACAGACCTTTTAAAAACTTCTACTTTTAGAATAATTTTGGATACCTGAAGATCAAAGTACATAGTGTAACTGTATACCTAAAACATTTAAAAAATACAATAAACTGCCTAAGTCCAAACTCAAGCTGCCTGCCTAAAAGACATTAAAACCACAGAAAATTTATTAATATTCAATAATACCACTTCAATTGTTTCCTCCCCTCCCAATGTAAAACTACCCCTACCTGATGTAACTGTTTTTGAAATTCTATTTAAGTTCTAAGAAAATTAAGGACTCTATACTCTTTTCTAAGCCAAAAGCTGTTCTCACACCACTTTTACAACCAAGTTCTTTGATCCATTCTGATAAATGTTGGCCTTCAATTTCAGTAATAGTTGAGTCTAGTATTATCACAGGGGTGGGAGAATTGAACTACAAAATTTTCTTTTTTTTTTTGAGAGGGCATCTCTCATATTTATTGATCAAATGGTTGTTAACAACAATAAAATTCTGTATAGGGGACTCAATGCACAATCATTAATCAACCCCAAGCCTAATTCTCAACAGTCTCCAATCTTCTGAAGCATAACGAACAAGTTATTACATGGTGAACAGTGCAAGGGCAGTCATATCACAGAAACGTTCGGTTTTGATCACGCATCCTGAACTATAAACAATCAAGTCAGATATGATTATTCATTTGATTTTTATACTTGATTTATATGTGAATCCCACATTTCTCCCTTATTATTATTATTTTTTAATAAAATGCTGAAGTGGTAGGTAGATACGAGATAAAGGTAGAAAACATAATTTAGTGCTGTAAGAGGGCAAATGTAGATGATCAGGTCTGTGCCTATAGACTAAGTATTAATCCAAGCTAGACAAGGGCAACAAAACATCCACGGATGCAGAAGATTTCTCTCAAAACATTGGGGGTGAGGTTCTAAGCCTCACCTCTGTTGATCCCCAATTTCTCACCTGATGGCCCCCCTGTGACTGTGCCTGTCTTAGGTTTGAACTACAAAATTGTTATTATTCTTTTTTCCTATTACTGAACACTGTTGATTGATATGGCCCAATATTCTTATAATCTTAAATATTTAGATTTGTAGTACATTTGTACTACTTCCAGATAAAGTAGGAAGTAATTCTATAAAACTATTTTCTACAAAAGTATTTTTCAGTTCTTTTGGCGGGGGGGGGGGGGGGTAGTAGGGGTCCACAGGAAGCAAAGGAACACTGAACACTATTCTGAAGGTAGAAAAAACTGTTAAGAATATACCCCTAACATTTCTGAAAGATTACTTTAGACCTCTGTGTATCTCCCAAAATTAAAAAAATGAAAATGTTTACATCTCCCAGACTCCATCAACAGTCGAACTATCCTGTGCATATTATATTTCTTCAACACAGGTTAACCAGTATTTACATTCACCAAGTTTTACTTCTCAGGTAAGAAATTTTTGCATGGCAGAACACTTCTCATCATTTTTTTTACTGATTCCATACAGATTTGATTGTATTATCATTCCAAGACACCATCAAACTTGATGTGTTCCTGTCTAAAAATATGTCAAGCTTCTATTTTCTGTCTGTGAAGCATCGTTTTCTTAGGCTCTGCCACACTCACCGCCAGTACTGGAGGTTGGCTTATACTCTTGAGTCCTTTTCCAAAAGATGTTAATTTGTTACCACAGCCCCAGAACTGGAACACAATGAAGCTGAGCTGCAAGGTGGATGCCTGTGTCAGGCTAACTAGGTGACATAATCCCCATGTACAAGTCAGATTGATTCATAAAGACACTACACATTATTTTCTGTTAACAAATCTACACCAGTTTTAAAAATTCAAAATTTTGAGCAGAGAAATTCAAAATTTTGAACAGAAAAATAAAGTATCTATTGTGTTTTAGAAAGGAGAACAGTTACAGGAAGGAAATGTAATGCAAAAAAAATTAAAGACTTTCATCAGTAATTGACATTAGCTCATTTATAACACTTTCTCTTTTAATCTCTAAAAATACCCATTATAGATAGATTATCAGTATTCCAAGCTTGAAAACTAGTATCCCAAATCCACATAATTTCAAATTGTGTATTAGAGAAATACTTGTTCCCCTTGTTTATGGAAAAGCTTACCTAAACATTTTAGAAAGATTTCCAGTATTGATTCATTACCAGTTTGCATGGCCTGTAACTACCCAGATTCCACCTAAGATATCTGAGATTCCTAACAATTGGCATGTTCCTCATTTAAGTAAAAAGTTGTTTTAAAATGTAGTGAGAAGTAATGAGTCCTATTTTTCCCCCAGAAAAACCCCAACAAACCCCACAAAAAATCATTATTGTATGGTTTACATAGAATCCAGTCAAGAAATATTATATGAATAATCATTAATGAAATAAATACTCCACATTTAGTTACTAATGGTAACATTTAGTTACTCCACATTTAGTACAAACTATGTACCAGACTAGAATGTATACATAAATTAGCAGTGAAAGATAAGACATATAGAAGCAGTGACTAAAATACCCCATTTTATATAAAAAGTCATTAGATGTTCTAATCCAACATGAAGTCTTTTGGGAAACACTAGAAACCACATATAATTATTTCAATGCCTCTAAAAATATAGGAATTGATCCAAAACAGAAAATACTTAAACCAGGATGGTATTTGGATTTCTGCCCCTCAAAAGCCTGTCATTTAATTCTTTTTCTCAAAAGGTACCGACCTTTTGATCACTATTGAGTGTGACTTAAACTGGCAACTTTTCAAGGAAATAGCTCAGTAATTTATGAAACAGATGTTCAAGAAAAACTACATGAATGAGATAAGCCAAGAAAAACATCCTGATGTCCACAACTAAATTATGACCTGGGGGAGGAAGAAACTATAAAACTATTTCCCTTTCCTTACAACTTTAGTGGTTAGCAATACCATATAAAATAACCCATTTGATAGCAGTCCTTTTCAGGCATTAAAATGGGCCTTGAGTCCAGGAACTGTTCCAAAACACAAGGCCACACTAAAGAAAAATATTGCACATTTATATATTTTCATAATCTCCTTCATCTTTTATAAAAGGCTTTTCATGGAGAAGCAAAATGTATATTACTGTATGTATTAGAAATTAATAATCTTGTCTCTGATCCCTGTATGAATTAACCACTCTGTGTCTTAGTTTCCTCACATGCAAGGTAGTTCCTATGTTTTAAAGAGATTAAATGAAATGGTATGTGTAAAGCATTTAGCAGACTTGGTTGTTTTTCTGCAGTATTTTTTTCCATCTTGAAAATATTCTTTATATGGTACCTTACAGTAGACTGGCCTAATTCTTATTACTCACCCACATCTCATTCATTGGTGCAGAACTTTACAGTCACAGTAACGAGCACCCTATCTGACCCACAGTGTAGACATGGAAATGAAGAATTTGAGGACATAACTATATAGCAAGGCAGAAATGACTCTATTACTAAAAAATGGTCAAAGAGCTAGAAATGAGTATCACTAAGAGACAGGACAAGTGTCTCTTAATACAAGCCTTGGCACAGAACAATGGCTATTTTATGTATAATAGAGTACGTATTTTGAAGTTCACGTTCCTTAATGATTTTGGTACACCACCAACTGTGAACTAGGGTTTTATTTTATGTTATGTATCAATTCCTCCTTTAGTGGTAATCTGAAATCATCTGATAAAATAAAAAGTCTCTAATTTCTTTTGGATTCACTGAACTAACTCATTCATATCAACTACTGGAATCACACATCACAAAGCAAATTATGCCAAAGACTTCTAAGCTGTTATAGTAAGACGGGAAATTATCTGGCGTGACATTTGTATTTACAATTTAAGATATCAAAAGCTGTAGAATTCTGGGCTTTCAAAATGCCAAAAATAAGGTCTATGAAACTCACTTGATGGGACTACCTGACTCAATAAAGGATTTCAGAAGAGCTACAACACCCATTTTTGTGCCTTCTTCCCTTTCCAAGGGCATAAATATTATATACAGAAATGTCTGGAAGGCTATAGGTCTTGACGGTTTATATGGAAGCCTTTCTACTCTCTCTAGCACAGGTGCTGCTGTCACCATGACCTGACAGCGGATGTCAGGCTTAAAAAAAGCTGCCCCAACAAAGGCTAGCCCTATGATACCAAGGAGTTTTATTCCAGAGAGGAATTCTGATAACAATAAGATTTGAAGAGGGGATGTTCTATGGCTGATATGTATGTTCCAGGAAAGCAGGATGGAAAGCTGTTTCCAAATTGTAGCACCAATGGTGCCTGGAACAATGTTGCAACACAACAGGCTGAGGCAGCCTCCACTTGAACATTTTTTTTCCTTTCATGACCACAGAAAAAAAGTCTCACAACACAAAATTGTATGGACACTAACCACTAAAAACAAGCCTCATGAGAGGTGAGACAGAGGCTTCCTCCTAAAACAGCATTTAATATAAAAATATAAATAATACGACTAAACCTGAAAGAGCAACAGGAAAGAGGGCTGAGCCAAACTGCGTACACCTGGAGAAATGAATAAACCTCACAGAACAGGGTAACGTACCAAAGCCGTGGCCTGGCAGGACCCAAGCCCTTCCCTCACCCCAGCTCACCAGCAGGAGGAAGAGAAATGGAGCAGAAAGGGAGTGGAGGCCTGGGACTGCTGAATACCTAACTCTGGAGATCTCCTCTGGGAGCACAAACCTACATTTCATGGTGCTTTCATGGTACTCTTGTGATTAGGGTGTTGGAAAGCTAAGACAGGCAGAATACCTGGAGAGACTGAGATTCCAGACACTTGTGGAACGCAGGTATCCATATCCGGCTGCTCTGGGACAAAAGAAAGGTGGGCAGTCTGAGAGACTTCCTAACAGCGAGAGGGCTGCTAAAGGGGCAAGGATTGCACAGAGCTTACTGCACAGGAGGAATGACAGGTAGACAAAATTGATGGGTGCACTCTGCCCAGCAGGTTGGGATCCTTCTCGATCTTCAGGTGCTCCAACTCTCTGGCTGGCTACACAGTTTCAAAGATCCCCTCTGTGATATACAGACTACTACGCCTTTCTCCCGGCCATCCCTACCTGGTTAGCAAATCAGCGAATCCTACCCTGGCATTAGGCCAGCCAGAGGGAAGCCCCATTTGCAGCAACTACTAACGCAAAGCACAGAGGCTTATTATACCTGTGTGCTGGGCCCACTGGTTCTGGTGGTGGAGGCAGGCATAGCAGCCAGGAAGCAGGAAACAGCTCTTTCCTCCCCCCAAGCACCAACACTGCTTCCCTGAGACCCCCAACGTTGCTTCAGGGGCTGAAGAGCTCCAGAGAGCAGAGCTTCTGGGCACTAGAGAGCACCATGTACAAATATGAAATGACAAAGAAACGTGGTTCAAAGTAAAATTATGAGTACAACACCTGAGACAGATTAAAATGAAATCGACCTCATGAATCTTCCTGAAAGGGATTTCAAAACAAAAATTATTAACATGCTCATGGAAGTACAGAAAAATATTAAAAACTCAGGAATGAATTCCAGTTGGCGATCCAATCGTTGAAGAGCACAATGGAGGGTATTAAAAGCAGATTAGATACAGTGGAGGAGACGATAAATAAAAGAGAAACTACAGAAGAGGAATACAAAGAAGCTGAGGCACAGAGAGAAAAAAGGATCTCCAAAAACGAAAGAATATTGAGAGAACTGTGTGACCAATCCAAGCGGAACAATATTCGCATTATAGGGATACCAGAAGAAGAAGAAGAGAGAGAGAGAAAGGGATGGAAAGTGTCTTTGAGGAGGCAGTTGCTGAAAACTTCCCCAATCTGGAGAAGGAGATAGTCTCTCAGGCCATGGAGATCCAGAGATCTCCCAACACAAAGGACCCAAGGAAGACAACACCAAGACACATAGTAATTAAAATGGAAAAGATCAAAGACAAGGACAGACTGTTAAAAGCAGCCAAGGAGAGAACTAAGATCACATACAAAGGAAAGCCCATCAGGCTAACATCAGACTTCTCAGCAGAAACCTTACAGGCCAGAAGGGAGTGCCATGATGTATTTAATGCCATGAAGCAGAAGGGCCTGGAACCAAGATTACTTTATCCGGCAAGATTATCATTTAAATTTGAAGGGGAGATTAAACAATTTCCAGATAAGCAAAAGCTAAGAGAATTTACTTCCCACAAACCATCTCTACAGTCTATTTTGGAGGGACTGCTATAGATGGAAGTGTTCCTAAGGTTGAATAGCTGTCACCAGACACAATAAAACCACAGTAAAGAAGGTAGAACAGCTAATTACGAAGCAAATGCAAAATTAAACTAACTATCCCCAAAGTCAATCAAGGGATAGACAAAAAGTACACAATTTGATACCTAATATATAAAGAAAGACGTAGGAAGAAAAAGGAGGAGAAATAGAAAAGAACCTTTAGATTGTGTTTGTAACAGCATACTAAGTGAGTTAAGTTAGGCTCTCGGATAGTAAGGAAAGTAACCTGGAACCTTTGGTAACCACAAATCTAAAGCCTGAAATGGTAATAACTACATACCTATCGATAATCACCAAATGTAAAAGGACTGAATGCACCAATCAAAAGACACAGAGTCACTGAATGGATAAAAAAAACAAGACCCATCTATATGCTGCTTACAAGAGACTCACCTCAAACTCAAAGACATACAAAGACAAAAAGTCAAGGGATGAAAAAAGATATTTCAAGCGAACAATAGGGAGAAAAAAGCAGGTGTTGCAGTACTAGTATCAGACAAAATAGACTTCAAAACAAAGAAATTAACAAGTGATAGAGAAGGACATTACATAATGATAAAGGGCTCAGTCCAACAAGAGGATATAACCATTATAAATATATATGCACCCAACACAGGAGCACCAGCATATGTGAAACAAATACTAACAGAACTAAAGGAGAAAACAGAACGCAATGCATTCATTTTAGGAGACTTCAACACACCATTCACTCCAAAGGACAGATCCACCAGACAGAAAATAAGTAAGGACACAGAGGCACTGAACAACACACTGGAACAGATGGACCTAACAGACATCAATAGAACTCTACATCCAAAAGCAACAAGATACACATTATTCTCAAGTGCACATGGAACATTTTCCAGAATAGACCACATACTAGGCCACAAAAGGAGCCTCAGTAAATTCAAGAAGACTGAAATTCTACCAACCAGCTTTTCAGACCACAAAGGTATAAAACTAGAAATAAATTGTGCAAAGAAAGCAAAAAGGCTCATAAACACATGGAGGCATAACAACACGCTCCTAAACAGTCAATGGATCAACGACCAAATTAAAATGGAGATCCAGCAATATACGGAAATTAATGACAACAACAACACAAAGCCCCAACTTCTGTGGGACGCAGTGAAAGCAGTCTCAAGAGGAAAGTAAATAGCACTCCAGGCATATTTAAAGAAGGAAGAACAAACCCAAATGAATAGTCTAACACCACAATTATCGAAATTGGAAAAGGAAGAACAAATGAGGCCTAAAGTCAGCAGAAGGAGGGACATAATAAAGATCAGAGAAGAAATAAACAAAATTGAGAAGAATAAAACAATAGAAAAAAAATCAATGAAACCAAGAGCTGGTTGTTTGAGAAAATAAACAAAATAGATAAGACTCTAGCCAGACTTATTAAGAGAAAAAGAGAATCAACACACATTAACAAAATCAGAAATGAGAAAGGATACATCACAACGGATCCAAAAGAAATACAAAGAATAATTTGAGACTACCATGAAAATCTATATGCTAACAAGCTGGAAAACCTAGAAGAAATGGACAACTTCCTAGAAAAATACAACCTTCCAAGACTGACCAAGGAAGAAACACAAAATCTGAACAAACCAATTACCAGCAAAGAAATTGAAGCGGTAATCAAAAAACTGCCCAAGAACAAAACCCCCAGGCCAGACGGATTTACCTCGGAATTTTATCAGACATACAGAGAATATGTAATACCCATTCTCCTTAAAGTTTTCCAAAAAATAGAAGAGGAGGGAATACTCCCAAACTCATTCTATGAAGCCAACATCACCCTAATACCAAAACCAGGCAAAGACACCACCAAAAAAGAAAATTACAGACCAATATCCCTGATGAACGTAGATGCAAAAATACTCAACAAAATATTAGCAAACTGAATTCAAAAATACATCAAAAGGATCATACACCATGACCAAGTGGGATGCATCCCAGGGATGCAAGGATGGTACAACATTCGAAAATCCATCAACATCATCCACCACACGGACAAACACCAAATGATCATCTCGATAGATGCTGAAAAAGCATTCGACAAAATTCAACATCCATTCATGATAAAAACTCTCAACCAAACGGGCATAGAGGGCAAGTACCTCAACATAATAAAGGCCATCTATGATAAACCCACAGCCAACATCATACTGAACGGTGAAAAGCAGAAAACTTTTCCTCTGAGATCGTTAACTAGACAGGGATGCCCATTCTCCCAACTGTTATTTAACATAGTACTGGAGGTCCTAGCCACGGCAAAGAAATACAAGGAATCCAGATTGGTAAAGAAGAAGTTAAACTGTCACTATTTGCAGATGACATGATATTGTACATAAAAAACCCTAAAGACTCCACTCTAAAACTACTAGAACTGATACTGGAATACAGCAAAGTTGCAGGATACAAAATTAACACACAGAAGTCTGTGGCTTTCCTATACACTAACAATGAACTAATAGAAAGAGAAATAAGGAAAATAATTCCATTCACAATTGCATCAAAAAGAATAAAATACTTAGGAATAAACCTTACCAAGGAAGTGAAAGACCTGTACCCTGAAAACTATAAGACACTCTTAAGAGAAATTAAAGAGGGCACTACAAAAGGAAACTCAGCCCATGCTCTTGGCTAGGAAGAATTAATATCGTCAAAAAGGCTATTCTGCCCAAAGCAATATACAGATTTGATGCAATCCCTATCAAATTACCAACAACATTCTTCAACGAACTGGAACAAATAGTTCAAAAATTCATATGGAAACACCAAAGACCCCGAATAGCCAAAGCAATCCTGAGAAGGAAGAATAACGTGGGGGGCATATCACTCCCCAACTTCAAGCTCTACTACAAAGCCACAGTAATCAAGACAGTTTGGTACTGGCACAAGAACAGAGTCACAGACCAGTGGAACAGAATAGAGACCCCAGATATTAGTCCAGACATATATGGTCAATTAATATACAATAAAGGAGTCATGGACTTACAATGGGGAAATAACAGCCTCTTTAACAGATGGTGCTGGCAAAACTGGACAGCTACATGTAAGAGAATGAACTGGATCACTGTCTAACCCCATACACAAAAGTAAATTCGAAATGCATCAAAGACCTGAATGTAAGTCTTGAAACCATAAAACTCTTAGAAAAAAACATAGGCAAAAATCTCTTGGACATAAACATGAGTGACTTCTTCATGAACATATCTCCCCGGGCAAGGGAAACAAAAGAAAAAATGAACAGCTGGGACAACATCAAGCTGAAAAGCTTCTGTACAGCAAAGGACACCATCAATAGAACAAAAAGGTACCTACAGTATGGGAGAATATATTCATAAATGACAGATCCGATAAAGGGTTGACATCCAAAATATATAAAGAGCTCACGCACCTCAACAAACAAAAAGCAAATAATCCAATTAAAAAATGGACAGAGGAGCTGAACAGACAGTTCTCCAAAGAAGAAATTCAGATGGCCAACAGACACATGAAAAGATGCTCTACATCGCTTGTCATCAGAGAAATGCAAATTAAAACCACAATGAGACATCACCTCATACCAGTAAGGATCGCCACCATCCAAAAGACAAACAACAACAAATGTTGGCGAGGTTGTGGAGAAAGGGGTACCCTCCTACACTGCTGGTGGGAATGTAAATTAGTTCAACCACTGTGGAAAGTAGTATGGAGGTTCCTCAAAATGCTCAAAATAGACTTACCATTTGACCCAGGAATTCCACTTGTAGGAATTTACCCTAAGAATGCAGCAGCCCAGTTTGAAAAAGACAGATGCACCCCTATGTTTATTGCAGCACTATTTACAATAGCGAAGAAATGGAAGCAACCTAAGTGTCCATCAGTAGATGAATGGATAAAGAAGATGTGGTACATATACACAATGGAATATTATTCAGCCATAAGAAGAAAACAAATCCTACCATTTGCAACAACATAGATGGAGCTAGAGGGTATTATGCTCAGTGAAATAAGCCACGCAGAGAAAGACAAGTACCAAATGATTTCACTCATCTGTGGAGTATAAGAACAAAGAAAAACTGAAGGAACAAAACAGCAGCAGAATCACAGAACCCAAGAATGGACTAACAGTTACCAAAGGGAAAGGGACTGGGGAGGATGGGTGGGAAGGGAGGGATAAGGGCAGGGAAAAAGAAAGGGGGCGTTACGATTAGCATGTATAATGTCAGGGAGGCAGAGGGAGGGCTGTGCAACACAGAGAAGACAAGTAGTGAATCTACAGCATCTTACTATGCTGATGTATAATAACTGTAATGGGGCTTCTGGGGGGGGACTTGGTGAAGGGGGAGTCTAGTAACCATAATGTTCTTCATGTAACTGTAGATTAATGATAATAAAATGAATGAAAATATAGAAAGAAATGAAGAGAGAAAGATAATAAAATGAATAAAAATAAAGAAAAGGAAGGAGGGAGGGAGGGAAGGAAGGAGGAAAGGAGGGAGGAAAGGAAGAAGGAAGGAAGGAAGGAGGAGGGAGGGAGGGAGGAAGGAAGGGCATCCAGATTGGCAAGGAAGAAGTTAAACTGTCCCTGTTTGCAGATGACATGAAATTGTACATTAAAAAAACCCTAAAGAATCCACTCCAAAACTACTAGATGTAATATCTGAATTCAGCAAAGTTGCGGGATACAAACTTGATATGCAGAAATCTGTTGCATTCCTATACAGTAATGATGAACCAGCAGAAAGAGAAATCAGGAAAATAATTCCATTCACAGTTGCATCAAAAAGAATAAAATCCCTAGGAATAAACCTAACCAAGGTAGTAAAAGACCTATACTCTGAAAACTACAAGACACTCAAGAGAGAAATTAATGAAGATACCAATAAATGGAAACACATCCCGTGCTCATGAATAGGAAGAATTAATACTGCCAAAATGGCCATACTGCCTAAAGCAATCTACAGATTCTATGCAATTCGTATCAAAATACCAACAGCATTCTTCAATGAACCATAGCAAATAGTTCTAAAATTCATATGGAACCACAGAAGACCCCGAATAGCCAAAGCAATCCTGAGAAGGAAGAATAAAGCCGGTGGAATTATGCTCCCCAACTTCAAGCTCTACTACAAAGCCACAGTAATCAAGACAATTTGGTACTGGCACAAGAACAGAACGATAGACCAATGCAACAGAATAGAGAGCCCTGATATAAACACAACCACATATGGTCAGTTAATATACGATAAAGGAGCCATGGACATACAATGGGGAAATGACAGCCTCTTTAACAACTGGTGTCGGCAAAACTAGACAACTACATGTAAGAGAATGAAACTGGATTACTGTCTAACCCCATATTCAAAAGTAAACTCAAAATGGATTAAAGACTTGAATGTAAGTCATGAAACCATAAAACTGTTAGAAGACAACATAGGCAAACATCTCCTGAATATAAGCATCAGCAGCTTCTTCCTGAATGCATCTCCTTGAGCAAGGGAAACAAAAGCAAAAATGAACACATGGGACTACATCAAACTAAAAAGCTTCTGTATGGCAAAGGACACCATCAACAGAACAAAAAGGGATCCTACAGTATGGGAGAATATCTTTGTAAATGACATATCCGACAAGGGGTTAACATCCAAAATATATAAAGAACTCACACACCTCAACATCCAAAAGGCAAATAATCTGATTAACAAATGAGCAGAGGATATGAAGAGACAGTTTTCCAAAGAAGAAATGCAGATGGCCAACAGACACATGAAAAGATGCTCCACACATCACTAATTATCAGGGAAATGCAAATTAAAATCACAATGAGATATCATCTCACACCAGTAAGGATGACCATCATCGAAAAGACTAAGAACAACAAATGCTGGCAAGGATGCAGAGAAAGGGGAACCCTTCTACACTGCTGGTGGGAATGTAAGATAGTTTAACCATTGTGGAAAGCAATATGGAGGTTCCTCAAAAAACTAAAAACAGAAATACCATTTGACCTGGGAATCCCACTCCTTGGAATTTATCCAAAGAATACAAGTTCTCAGACTCAAAAAGACATATGCCCCCCTATGTTTATTGCAGCACTTTTTACAATAGCCAAGATATGTAAGCAACCTAAGTGTCCATCAGTAGATGAATGGATAAAGAATATGTGGTCCACATACACAATGGAATACTATTCAGCCATAAGAAATTCTACCATTTGCAACAACATGGATAGAGCTGGAGGGTATTATGCTCAGTGAAATAAGCCAGGTGGAGAAAGACAAGGGCCAAATGATTTCCCTCATTTGTGGAGTATAACAACGAGGCAAAACTGAAGGAAGAAAATAGCCCCCGACTCAGACTCCAAGAAGGGACTAGTGGTTACCAAAGGGGAGGGGTTTGGGTGGGCGGGTGGGGAGGAGGGAGGGAGAAGGGGATTGAGGGGTATAATGTTTAGTACACATGGTGTGGGGGATCACAGGGAAAACAGTGTAGCACAGAGAAGACAAAAAGTGGATCTGTGGCATCTTACTACAGATGGACCCATACATTTGGGTATGGGTGTGGACTTACATGGGTAAATGTAGTAATCACATTGTTTTTTCAAGTGAAACCTTTATAAGAGTGTTTATCAATAATACCCTAATAAAAAAAATACCTTAATAAAAAATATATTTTAAAAAAAGGCAAAAAAAAACGGATCTGTGGACAAAGCCTACAAAGAAAAAAACCTATGAAAACAGTGTTGGGGGGAGGAGGAGCACATCTATTTATAATTTTATTTATACAATGAAAAATTTCATCCTTTCTTTTTTTTATTTTTAAGGAAAGAAAAACAACTCTTCACTTGCTGGGGAACTGTACAATGGCTGGGCTGATTGAATTCTGCTGAGGATCAGCTTCCACTTCCCTGGCTCAGCAGCCTGTGTGTTGTATCAGTGCGGTGTCTGCATATATAAAAGCTTTCTGAAAAGACAGCTTTGGCGGGAGGGCCAGAAGGTAAGGGTGTCAAGTTGCTCTCTGACTCTTGGCAAGCTGCAGAACACTGCTGCCTCAACAGAACACTATTCCCTAGGAATGCCAGACTCATCCCAAAACTACTTCCTATTTCCAGCTGTTTTGTTTTGTTTCTTTTGTTTTTGTTTTCTTAAATCATGTTAACTTTTAAAATCTCCATTTTTATTTTCTTCTAAAACAGTACTCTCATTTTGTGAAAAATACTCTAGAAGTATTAATAGGTATTATGTGAGAAAAGCGTTCTATGATAAGGTTTGGGAAATGTTACATAAAACAAAAGTAACTTTATTACTTCAACAATTCTCAGAGACTTTACTAGTCTAATGTGCATTGGTGAATCTCCAAGAGAGGACTACATTAAACATCTCCACAACTTTGGGAACAGCATACCTTTTCTCTAGAGCTATTTGTAAGGGTCCCCAAAACCCACTTCAGTACAAACTATTTTCTAAAATTGCCTTTTTCAAACTTCCAAAAATACTGTCCGATTTTACCTTTCATCTTACCATTCTTGTTTTTAACTTACTTTTTATTTCTTACCTAATTAATAGCTTTTCCTTTAACCTCTAATGTTTTTAAACTCTTATCTGTTGGATGACTGTCAGCCTTTTATCTTGATTTATATCTCATTTATTTTTATTGTATTTTAAAAAACTCCTAATTGATCTTTACTGTTGATGTTAGTTTTCCATCTTGTTTGAGTCTCATCTGTCTTACTCTTTCTGTATCGTTTTTTCCACTGGGTTTAAAAAATGTTTAAACTTTATTCTAATCCCTTCAGTTTTTTATTTTTAGTTTTAAGTTTTAATTTCTTAATCCTCAGTTAATAATCCTATGTGAAATATCTGTCTTGTTTTCCTGCATATTTTATTTTTTGATATTTTTATAAAGAACAGCTAACCAAATAAAAATGGGGCAAAGAGCTCAGAAAAAGAGACAATGGCCTCTCTCCACAGCCCCTTAATGTTCATACCAGCAGCAGCATGCAGAGGCAACATTTTTCATAAGGATCAATTAAATGCACATATGAGATGCTGAAAAAGAAATGAGATTTATCAAGTTCCAAGGGCAAAAAATTGTTCTTACAAATTAGGCTCCTTTTTAACAATAAAATGTTAGTTTCTATGTACTTGAGAAGTATCAACATGAAGGTCAGCTTCACTATGTTTCTTTCTGAAAAATGATCTCAGGGCACACCATAAAGCTGGGCAGGCTGCATGCATTCGTTGAGATGTTTGGAGTCATCTCTGGGAGCCTTTTGCCTTGCCTAATTCCCATTAATTTCCTAGACCTGTTCATTCGGCATTAAAAATACAGGCACTCTCCTCTAGCCTAGACTCCTAACAAAAGCCATTTATTAATCTATTTCAGGAGTATTTTCTTTTTACTAATCCTCTAAATCATCACCAGATTCACCAGGCTAACATTAAATGTTGGCCATGTTAGTCCATCACAAATTCACCACCACCTTCCCGTCCACACTGTTCTCCTGCATCAGAGGACCGTACCATCCAGGGCTTTGGCTTGATTGTCATCACTATTGATGACTTCTCTCTGCTCTTCCTATTCAGCACTTCCTATTCATACATTCCCTGGCCTTTTCAACTCTATTTCCTAGTCTGTTATCTCTCAGACATGTCCATCCCCTTCTTCCTACCTATACTGCTGCTACCTTTTTCCATGGTCACCACCATATCTCACCTGGATTATTGCCAACAACTTTGTAACTAGTGTTTCTGCTGCTCCTCTATCTCCTACCAGGCTGGAGTCAAAGTAAACTCTTGCTGGAATAAAAATCCTATCTAAGTGAGCTTCCATTTGAAATCCAGCAAAGGCTTCTTTACTACCTTTAAGATGAAGTCCAAGTTCCTTAACACAACAAAAAGGCCCTTCATATGAGATACCAATTCATTTCTTCAGTCCTATTATTGTCATTCTCAATTCCAGGTGTTTACACAGGTGGTTCTGTTTCTAAGTACTCCGCCCACCCATTTTGCTCCCACCTAATTCTCCCTCATGATCAGATTTTAGCTTAAGTGCCACTTCCTCCAAGAAATCTTTAATTCTGGGGGATGTGCCTATGTGCTCTTTGTAGCATGCTGTGTTTTCTATTATCTTGAACTAAAACTAAAACCAGCATACTATACCACTGGACCAAATACCAGAGCACTTAAAGTGTCTCACTCACTTAAAGATCCCCAGTGCCTGATTCTACAGTATGGGAGAATATATTTGTAAATGACATATCTGACAAGGGGTTAACATCCAAAATATATAAAGAACTTACACGCCTCACCCAAAAGCATATAACCCGATTAACAAATGAGCAGAGGATATGAAGAGACAGTTCTTCAAAGAAGAAATGCAGATGGCCAACAGACACATGAAAAGATGCTCCACATCACTAATTATCAGGGAAATGCAAATTAAAATCACAATGAGATATCATCTCACACCAGTAAGGATGGCCATCATCGAAAAGACTAAGAACAACAAATGCTGGCGAGGATGCAGAGAAAGGGGAACCCTTCTACACTGCTGGTGGGAATGTAAGATAGTTTAACCATTGTGGAAAGCAATATGGAGGTTCCTCAAAAAACTAAAAACAGAAATACCACTTGACCTGGGAATCCCACTCCTTGGAATTTATCCAAAGAATACAAGTTCTCAGACTCAAAAAGACATATGCACCCCTATGTTTATTGCAGCACTTTTTACAATAGCCAAGATATGTAAGCAACCTAAGTGTCCATCAGTAGATGAATGGATAAAGAATATGTGGTACACATACACAATGGAATACTATTTAACCATAAGAAACAAATTCTACCATTTGCAACAACATGAATGGAGCTGGAAGACATTTTGCTCAGTGTAATAAGCCAGGTGGAGAAAGACAAGGGCCAAATGATTTCCCTCATTTGTGGAGTATAACAACGAAGCAAAACTGAAGGAACAAAATAACAGCAGACTCAGAGACTCCAAGAAGGAACTAGTGGTTACCAAAGGGGAGGGGTGTGGGAGAGCAGGTGGGGAGGGAGGGAGATGGGTATTGAGGGGTATGATGTTGAGTACACATGGTGTGGGGGATCATGGGGAAACAGTGTAGCACAAAGAAGGCAAATAGTGACTCTGTGTCATCTTATTACACTGATGGACAGTGCCTGCATTGGGGTATGGGTGGGGACTTGATAATATGGGTAAACGTAGACATGATTTTTTCATGTGCAACTTTCATAAGAGTATATATCAGTAATATCTTAAAAAATTTAAAAAAAAGATCCCCAGTGCATGGAACAGCTTTGGTGACAGCAGATGTTCAGTAAATATTTATTGAGTAATTGAACAAAAGAACTAAAGTTCTTAAATGGCTTCTTTCCTTTGACTAGAAAAGTCTTAACAGAACTGGCCTCAACCTGTCTAACCTTTTCTCCCACTATTAATGTTTCATTTCCTTTATAGGATAATTACACTGCATTACTAGCTGAAATTTAAACGCATTTTTAGTTTCTTATCTTAGTAACTGTTCGTTTCTGGAATCCCCCTCTCCTTTCAGTTACAATCCAACTTAATTTTTAACAAGATGTAACAAAAACAAAGCCTTTCTGATTCTTTCCAACAAGTAATCTTCCCTTCCTATGATGAAACAAACATCATATTTATAACTCCTATGTATTATATTCTGCCCCGTACAATGGCTATATATGAATTTATCTTAATTCCCTTAACACACTGTAGGTTTTTAAGAAGCAAGTAGAGCTGATTCTCATTTTTTGAGGACTCTGTACCTGCAAGTTTGTTTGCTCACTACAATGTATTTGTAACATATTTAAATCAATACTCAAAGCACTTTTCATGGTCACTGGTGAACATGTACAGAACACAAAACTTTTAGGTCATTCATTGCACATATGAACAGCTGAGTTCCAAAGGGTGATGCTCTGGCTTCTTGTTTCAGTTGTCATATTGTTAGCAGGTATCGTTTCTCTGCTCTATTCAGTACCATATTTTTCATATCTTTGTGCTTTCTGCTGGTGATTTCAGTTTAATATGGCCCCAAGCCTAGTACTGAGATGCTGTGTAGTGTTCCTAAGCATAAGAAGGCTGTGATGTGCTTTACAGGGAAAATAACTGTGTTAGATGAGCTTTGTTCAGGAATGAGGTATAGTGTTGTTGGGTGTGTTCAATGTTAAAGAATCAACTATATATGTGTGTGTATATATATGTTAAATGAGGTTTCTTTGAGCAGAAACACTCAAAAACAAGCACTGAATGGTTGATGAAAATGTGACGAGAGGTCTGCAGGAACCTAACCCTGTTATTTCCCATAAGAACAATGACTCAGCATTTGGCAATTCAGTTTGTGGTGACTTTATAGACCATAACTACCTCAAATAACAAGGACTGACTGTGGGTAAAATTGAAGTACTTCCAGAATCTCTCGCCTGGCTTTAGTGCATCTCCATACAATAGGTGTTTTCAAGGGGTGGAGAGAAGTAGTCCATCTCCATATCAATAGGCAATTACAAGGGTAAGAGAGGCTTATCTGGACTGGAGATGCTGGGTGGGGGTCTCTTCTTCTGCAGCCTAGTTGCAAGAGACACAGGGGAGCAAAAGTGGTCTGCTTGTAAGAAATAAATGGGTTTCTCCCACTTTATTTCTCCCTTTGACTGATTATGGTTTCAAAGGTATTTTGCCCCAGGATTTTCCTCCCAGAGTTACACTGACTGTTCTATATATTAAGCATATTTTCCCCCTCAATGCCAAACAATGAGTACCTCACATAAAATGGGTAATAACTGACTAGTGAATATATAAATTAAATCTATGATCTCTTGGTAACAGAAAGGGGAATGGAAGAGAAGGAAGCTGAGATTAAGATGCGAGTAGAGGGAACTAAAATAACACCTCCTGAACAACAAAGAGAAAGACATGAGAATATACCCACCCTCACAAATGTTCTTTTACAGGCTATTATACAATAATTCAATCCAAGTCTCTTGTGGACATGGCCAGAAAGACTTAATTTGTTATATCCCTAAAATTAACTTACTGACCCCTAGATAAGACTTAAAATGTTAAGACACCCTGGCAAAGACTTACATATCCCACAAAAACATGTGAAGAGCTAAACATGAAATCTAAGGCTAAAAAAAAATGCTTCAAAAACTTTAAATCTCCTATTCATTCTTGGTGTCAACTATGGAGTTGGGATCCATCAGATTTCCCTTTTATAGATGTTGTGATTCTTATGTACAAGCAGCCCTCACCTTGCATGGCACCTTGTTAACTGAAACTTGTACACACCGAAACCATGTCCTTAGTTTGCATCATCGGTTGCCACAGAAGAGCTGCACAAAGCCGACTGTACAGAAATAACTTCTGTGAGTTCCCATCAAAGTAATGCAAATAGCAAAGGCAAATGAGCATACTGTATTCCATAAGGTGGCCATATTTATTTGTTTATTGGTTTTTAATACTTATATGGGACAGGCAATGTCCTAAAGTCTTCTACAAGCAATTCACCTAATCCTCTTAATAACTCTATGAGGCAGATACTATCAACTCCATTTTACAAATGAGGAAACTGAGGCACAAAGAGGTTTAAGTATTTCTACTAAGTGATGTGCTCAAGATTTGAACCTGATCTGACTCTAGACATAAATATCTAGAGCTTATACTCCCTATTACAATCATGATTTTAACCACTTCCCCCTTCTCTTGTACCCCACTCTGATCCATTATTTATCTCAACACCAACATCAAGCTAGGTAAGTGGAATTATTTCACTCCCTTGCTCACCAGCTTATCATACTTAAAATAAATCCAAATTCCATGCAAGAGTCTACAAACCTGAGACTACCCTCTTCTTTCATGCTCTTTCCACACTGTTCTCTAACTTACTGACCAGCTCTTTCCCAACTCAGGGTCTTTGTTCATTCTGTAATATCCTCTCTCTGAAATACTTTCCTCTACTCTCTGTGCTCTACTTAAATGCATTTAAGTCTTAATAGAGATGCCATATCCTCAGAAAGGACTGCTTCAACCACCCTACTTAAAAATAGCCCTATTCTGGTGAAGGGGGGAGCCTAGTAAACATAATGTTCTTCATGTAATTGTAGATTAATGATACCAAAATTTTTTTAAAAATTAGATTAAAAAAATACACAGGTAGAAAATTATAAGAATAGAGCTGAATGAATAAAAAAATGACTATAAAAAAATAGCCCTATTCATCATTCTCTACTTCAGCCCCTCTTCTTCACAAAACTTAAAAAATATATTTTGCTTACTTGTTCTCTTTATCATTTCCCATCAAAGCTTGTTTACTACTATACTTTCAGTATCTGAAAGAGTTCCAGATCAATAAATATTCATTAAATAAATAAACCAGGTTATCCTGTGACTTCCTACAAGTATACCTCATTCTCTTTATCATATGGGTAATCTGACATAAACAGCAGACCTATAATTGGACTCCTCTTTATTGGTGATTATATAAGAATTAAGAATATACTTTTAATTCACTAAAAGATGATTATCATCATATACTCTTAAAAAAATGGTTGTTGGCCCCATGTAGTCGCTGGGCACAGACTTCAGAGCCACCTGTGTGATGGACTGACAGCTCTGCCTGGGAGAAAGTGACACTTTCCAGTTGGTGGTGGGACCCCATGTGGCAGTGGACCTCCACTTGGGAAAAAGGGCCAATGCCTAAGGTGCACCCAGCACGAGCTGACAGCCCCACCTTGCTCACCCAGTCCCTGCAGAAGACCCACCCCATCCAAACTCCTAGAGAAACCTCATTGAATATGGAGGGCTCCTTATCAGGAATACCAAGATAACTCCCCAAGAAACTGAAACTGGGAGGCAACAGAAACCCAAGGCAATGCCTGTAGTTCCCCAGCCAACAAGGGGACTCCCCACGAAGAGGAGCTGGCAAGTCCACACAAGAGGAAGGCCCTGCTCCAGATCTGCCGGCTTGGTTACCCCATTCCAGATTCTGCCTCTAGCTTATCGGGGCAGTATATGAGGTTTCTTTGAGCAGAAGTCTGAGTCTCCAGCCCAAGGAGATCAGACTGCAGCAGGTCACAAGTAAGCGATAGGATCACTCAACCATGATGCAGGGATACTGGGGAGTCACGTGGTCACCGTCATCTGCAGGGTCACCCACGTGAATGCAGCTTGCAGATGGAAGACTATGGATTGCAGATTATCAAGAGCGAAGATTATAACGACTATGGGCTTGCAGATTCTCAGCTTCCTTAACTGCGTGAGCCAATTCCTAAAATTAATCCCCTTTAATCTGTATCTATACCCGCACCTATACCTATATCTGTATCTCCTATTTCTTGCTTCTCTGAATACTCAGTGGGTTTTGCTACTTTAAATGTTAAATAGATGCAAATCCTCATGTGAGCCCAATGGTACTGAATGGAGTCCTCTAGTGAGTTACTAGAATCTGCATCAGGGACCTGAGGCAGTGGCCGTACTGTGTTGCAGGGGAGGAGGGACTCACTGCTGCCTCCTTCCTGCTCCACAATTCCAGCTTTGTCTCCACATGCTGGCTGAATACAAAACACAATCCAGGTATGTCTACACATTTAATTCTCCTACTGGGGAAAATCAACATATTTTTGTCATTAAGGTCTCCATATTATGATGTGGAAAGAAAAGGACTTTTCATTCCCTTTAGATATGAATAAATTAAAAAGAAAACACACATCTGAAAAATGTTACCAGTCTAGAATGTTAATTATCCTTATAAATCCCAACATGGACAAAGGGATACTACCTATGTTAAATTCAAGCATCAAATCCGTAACCAGCAAATTTTTCAGGCTCTTCTACTCTTAATGTTCAAATTACCCATATGTATTTTATTTACTTAAGATTGTGTAATTTTGCTTTTAAAAATATTAACACATATATACATGTATTATTATTTAATTGTTGGAAAAGTGTCATTCTCAAAATATGACCAGCTTTTTCCAATTCAAGTCAAAAGGATTTCATATTCCAAATGAGTTAATATATTTAGTGTGGGGGTAAAGTAGGTGTAAATCTCCATTTAAGATACAATCCTAAGATTATCTACAGAAAATTAATCCTCAATACTTTTATCTACAAATATCATAATCACAGCTATTTTATTTTATACTCGTTTGCCAAATAAAGTGCTAACCTCCAGCATTCTAATTAGAATACTGCTGCCATAAATGAGACAAATTACTCAGTAATCAGCTGTTAGTATAAACAATTCAAAAGCCAAACAGGAGTTATAATAAAACAGAAGTACGTAAATTACAGGTAGATGGTTGTAACGGGAAATACCACTAAGAAGAGTACATTCTATGGGAACACTTTTTTGACACAATCAGATTATCGACAATATGCACACTTGTATAGCATATGTTTTGATATTTTATCTTTTCATACTTGATCTATGGAAAGCAAATGACATTGTGGAGGTGGGAAATGCAGAGAGAGAACAGCAATGTAGCATCTTCCACAAATTTTATCTTCTTAAAAATATAAAAAGAAAATCTTGAACATTAATGATATATAAACTACTTCCAAAGAGCTCTTTGCCCCATGGGCCAACTCTTTGTACTACAGGTGTTCCTACATGCTAAGAAGTTATATCATTATCTCAATTATGACAAAAATTTCTCTTAATCTACAATGTACTCTCTATTTTAGAAATCTGCATCATCATTAAAAGAAATCAAAACCAGGTGTTCTTGGACAAACGGCTGACTCCAGGACTAAAGTAGTAAAAGCACAGGATAAGCATGAAATGTCTTGTGTGAGAAAGTGGAAAAGTGCTTTAAAAAATAAAAGGGCATGTCAAAAGGACATGGGCCAGCTTTATGGGGCTCGCACTGGTCAAATTTGTGACAGTTTGAATTATCAAAGCAAGTAAAGACAGTAACAGATTATAACATTGATTAAAGTGAAAATTCCTGAGGGAGGGATGAAGGGAAAGAGGGAATACAAAATGAGAGCTCTTACTTACAATAAACTGATGAATATGGAGAGGAGGGTGGAGTGGGGGGAGGTGTTACCATTTGTGACCATTACAGTACTGCTCAAGGAAGAAGCATCAGTAAATGCTAAGGCCAGCGGGGAGTGTGATGAGGAGAGGTCTCAAAGTACCTCCCCACAGATTGCTTAACAGTTGCAATGAGAAAGGCAGTAACTATATGGTGGAAGAACCAGACAACACCTTTACTGTTGTAAATTACTAGCACACCCAATCCTACTTGCTAGAAAAACTTTTAGTAAAATATTTGGTACAAAATTGTGAAAATTGTTTTGGAAATCTTAGTTATTACAAATTCAACTGTGTATCTATATATTGGCAATTCAAGTACAAGTTCCTCAAACGCAATTTCTAATAAATCTTAAAAGCTTAAGCTCCCAAGGTCCATTTTTTGTTAAAGTATGGGAATAATATTCCTATTCAACAACCAGAACACTCCTATACTCTGTACTTAAAGCAGCTTCACACTCACATTGTTTTATGTGTAAGTTTAATTGTGAAACAAATCTTTCCTATTGCTGACACTTGCTGAAGGGCACTTGCATGGGTTATTCGGTAAATCGATTTTTTTTTAAGAGGGGAGAGCATAATGTTTTTCTTTTCAAGCAGTATTGTGTTAAACTGGCTTCAGAAGCAGATAAAATACCCAAGTGATTAAAAAATTAGTATTGTTAGAATTTTATTTGCATTATCAGATCACAATTCTAGTTTCTATAGGTATGATAAAATAGCCATTAATTTAGTAATAAAAATTTACCATTAAAGATTTTTGCTAACATTCAATTTCCTATTAGAACTACTGTAAGGAATAATAAAAGGTCTTTGTTCATCTAGCTCTTTTAATTTGGGGTTACAGCTTTTAAAAACTGTCTCACAATGACAAAACAAAACAAAAAACAGCAAAAAACAAGAATGTAATGAGAACACGATGGTAAACATTTTATATATATTAACTAATTTAATTTTAACAATCTTGGAAGGTAGACTTACCTCATTTTATACAGCACAAGTGGACAATGTCTCTTGACATCAGATTTTCCCTCCAATTAACCCTCCCACCTCTCATTTAAAAATAAAATTGAAACCCAAAGAAGTTTGCCTGGCTTGGGCATACTCACAACAAATCATCTTTTTAGATATGTGGAACCCTATTTCAAATACCCAAAATTAATGTAATTTTATTGAATATATTATCTGCCTCCTTCAGGGAAAAAATCTACAATAAAGTATTAAAATTGGCTAACTTAAAAAAAACAATCCATAAAACCCTCCAAAGAAAGAATTAATATCGTTAAAATGGCCATCCTGCCCAAAGCAATATACAGATTTGATGCAATCCCTATGAAACTACCAGCAACATTCTTCAATGAACTGGAACAAATAATTCAAAAATTCATATGGAAACACCAAAGACCCCGAATAGCCAAAGCAATCCTGAGAAAGAAGAATAAAGTAGGGGGGATCTCACTCCCCAACTTCAAGCTCTACTATAAAGCCATAGTAATCAAGACAATTTGGTACTGGCACAAGAGCAGAGCCACAGACCAATGGAACAGACTAGAGAATCCAGACATTAACCCAGACATATATGGTCAATTAATATTTGATAAAGGAGCCATGGACATACAATGGCGAAATGACAGTCTCTTCAACAGGTGGTGCTGGCAAAACTGGACAGCTACATGTAGGAGAATGAAACTGGACCATTGTCTAACCCCATATACAAAAGTAAACTCAAAATGGATCAAAGACCTGAATGTAAGCCATGAAACCATTAAACTCCTGGAAGAAAACATAGGCGAAAACCTCTTAGACATAAACATGAGTGACCTCTTCTTGAACATATCTCCCCGGGCAAGGAAAACAACAGCAAAAATGAGTAAGTGGGACTATATTAAGCTGAAAAGCTTCTGTACAGCAAAAGACACCATCAATAGAACAAGAAGGATCCCTACAGTATGGGAGAATATATTTGAAAATGACACATCCGATAAAGGCTTGACGTCCAGAATATATAAGGAGCTCTCACGCCTCAACAAACAAAAAACAAATAACCCAATTAAAAAATGGGCAGAGGAACTGAACAGACAGTTCTCCAAAAAAGAAATACAGATGGCCAACAGACACATGAAAAGATGCTCCACATCGCTAATTATCAGAGAAATGCAAATTAAAACTACAATGAGGTATCACCTCACACCAGTAAGGATGGCTGCCATCCAAAAGACAAACAACAACAAATGTTGGCGAGGCTGTGGAGAAAGGGGAACCCTCCTACACTGCTGGTGGGAATGTAAGTTAGTTCAACCATTGTGGAAAGCAGTATGGAGGTACATCAAAATGCTCAAAACAGACTTACCATTTGACCCAGGAATTGCACTCCTAGGAATTTACCCTAAGAATGCAGCAATCAAGTTTGAGAAAGACAGATGCACCCCTATGTTTATCGCAGCACTATTTACAATAGCCAAGAATTGGAAGCAACCTAAATGTCCATCAATAGATGAATGGATAAAGAAGATGTGGTACATATACACAATGGAATACTACTCAGCTATAAGAAAAGGGCAAATCCAATCATTTGCAGCAACATGGATGGAGCTGGAGGGTATTATGCTCAGTGAAACAAGCCAAGCGGAGAAAGAGAAATACCAAATGATTTCACTTATCTGTGGAATATAAGAACAAAGGAAAAACTGAAGGAACAAAACAGCAGCAGAATCACAGAACTCAAGAATGGACTAACAGGTACCAAAGGGAAAGGGACTGGGGAGGATGGGTGGGTAGGGAGGGATAAGGGGGGGAGAAGTAGGGGGGTATTAAGATTAACATGCATGGGGGGGTAGGAGAAAAGGGAGGGCTGTACAACACAGAGAAGGCAAGTAGTGATTCTACAACATTTTGCTATGCTGATGGACACTGACTGTAAAGGGGTTTATAGGGGAGACCTGGTATAGGGGAGAGCCTAGTAAACATAATATTCGTCATGTAAGTGTAGATTAGTGATAGCAAAAAAAAAAAAAAAAAAGAAAAAAAAAGGGCAGTTCCTGTGTGGTAACCTCCAACGAGTTCTACACAAGGGTATAAAGGGCATATAAAAGTGTAGGCAAAGGGTCTGTTTGTGTTTATACAGAGGATCAAAGCCTAATTGGGCTACCCCGAAAATGAACTAAGATATGATATGAAAAAGAACTTCCAACATCTGCACTCTCTGGAAGACTCATGCCAGAAGATGATCATCAAAAAACCCCAACAAAGATCCACGCACTGCTACAGCTGTAGATGCACTCATACCACCAGTTCCTGGACCTGCCATGGGAATGAGGAAGGAGATATCTAAGCTGGCCTGTGCATACAGTAAAACAACAAAATTGGACTGGATCTATACTGTTGGAACTCAACCAAGAATTTGGAGAAGTGCAAATTGTAGCGCTCCAAAGTCTTACAACTACAAACTATTTATTGTTAAAAGAACATATGGCATGTGAACAGTCCCCAGGAATGGGTTGTTTTAATTTGTCTGATTTCTCTCAGACTGTTCAAGTTCATTTGGACAATATCCACCATATCATAGATAAGTTTTCACAAATGCCTAAGGTGCCTAACTGGTTTTCTTGGTTTCACTGCAGATGGCTGGTAATTACAGATATGCTTTGGTTATGTAACTATACTCCTATTATGTTAATGTGTGTGTGCAATTTAAGTAGTAGCTTAAAACCTATACATGCTGAAGTTACTCTACAAGAAGATATATCAAAGAAATAATCAATCTTCCCATGTTTTCTTCCGCCTGCTACTTCTATAGCTTTTCTTCTTCCTTCCTAATTACAACCCTTAAATAGAATTCGTGCCTCATATCAAATTTACCGAGTATCATAATTCTTCCAAGTGGTAAAGATACCTCAAGACAAATGCTGGGCATAGAAGCCACAGGGCATAAATATGCAAAGAAGTAAAAAGCTAACCTTTTCAAACAATAAGGCTTCTCTCTCACTTACCAACTTCACATTTCCCTGTATGGCCCCGGAAGATGACTGGTTAGCCAGAGACGGGTAAGATTCCTCAAGGGAGGAACAACCTAAGACAGGCACAGTCGCAGGGGGGCCATCAGGTGAGAAATTGGGGATCAACAGAGGTGAGGCTTAGAACCTCACCCCCCCGTTCTGAGAGAAATCTTCTGCATACGTGGATGTTTTATTGCCCTGGTCTAGCTTGGATTAACACATAATCTACAGGCACACACCTGATCATCTACATGTGCTCTCTTACAACACTAAACTATGTTTTCTACCTTTATCTTGTATCTACTTACCACTTCAGCATTTTATTAAAAATAATAATAATAAAGAGAGAAATGTGGTATCCACATATAAATCAAGTATAAAAACCAAATCAGTATTCATATTTGAACTGACTGTTTATAGTTCATAATGTATGAGCAAAACCGAAAGTTTCTGTGATGACTGCCCTTGTACTGTTCACTATGTAACTTATTCATTATGTAAGAATTTGTTCTACATGTAAAAACTTGTTTGTTATGCCTCAGAAGATTGGAGACTGATGAAAATTAGGCTTGGGGTGGAATAATGATTGTGCATTGAGCATTGACTCCCCTATACAGAATTTTATTGTCGTTAACAACCATTTGATCAATAAATATGAGAGATGCCCTCAGAAAAAAAAAAAAAGGACAGATTTCCAATGGTAAAATAAATTAGTAACTGGGATGTAATGTATAGCATAAGGAATATAGTCAAGATATTGTAACAGCCTGGTAGGGTGATAGCTGGAACCTAGAATTATGTATATAAATGTTCTACCACTGTGTTGTACACTTGAAACTCATGTAATGTAATACTGTGTGTCAACTACCCTTCAATAAAAAATAATTATTTAAAAAAAAAAAAAAAAAAAAAACCCTCCAAAGAGAATGATGAGACATGCTGCACTGGGACAATATGTGAAAATTATATTTGTAAACACAAATGCGTTATATTGTACAATTTGATTACATGACTTAAGAGTTTTTTCACTTCTGATTAAGTTCAGATGCAGTGCCAAAGATTAAACCCTAACCACAGTATGTAACTAAAATTCTTATCAACAGAATGACTAAATGAGAAATCCTGCACCTCAACAGTAATATCTGTAAAAACTACCTCTATGAGAATTCAAATACTTGGTATTTTGTTAAAACTTTAGTCAGTAATAGCTTTTTTTTTTCATTTTTTACCTGTGACTGACTATAAGATTTACTCAAATGCATTTCCAAATTTCAAAAACTAGACTTCAACTTTTCAGACATGAAGGAAATTGTTTCCGTAAGAACCACACTATTAAACCTTTGAAACCTTTATAATTTATTATTTCCCCTCAAGCTCTTAAAACCCCAAACATTTATACTTGAAATTATTTAATTAGGATTATGTGATTGGAGTAGAAAGAGGACCTTCTGCAACAGAACAGCGTCTCCAAAGGTGTTCACTGTCACCCTATGCTTGGAATCAACTTATCAGTGAGCCTACATCATTGGACCTCTGTCAGATTTATCACTCCATTTTTGAAACCTTTTTCAGCCTCACCTTCCTTTCAGCAAGTATACTTTTTACAAATACCAGGACCCACCTCTTTAGTGAAGCTTTTGTTCAGTCTTGCTTCTCATTCTGATTTTCTACAGTATTTTTGCCTTATAGCTCCAATTCATATATCATGTCATCTTGTGTTATGTTCTTTCTTTTTCATGTGTTTTTCATGTGCATCCACTTGACATAATCATAAGTTGCCCCTGGAACCATAAGATGTCTCCCATCTTACAGTACTCTACTGGGCTTGTGGCATTTAATAAGCAGTCACTGCAGGAACCTTCTAAGGTATGGCTGCAATTAATAAGAACACCAGTAATGTATTTTCAGTTACTGTATAACATTTAAGTATTTACAACCTATGACAAAAATACACTACTTGGAAAGACATATATTGGACTAAGGAAAATTATTCTGGACCTAAGAAAAATTGGGAAAAGTTGTGCATAAATCACAGACTAATAATGACACAGCACTACAGGCACAGCAAACTGACAACAATATAAAGATCACAGGATAATGTGAAACTTTAATTAAAGTTGTGAAAGCTGGTTACAGAGGACTACTGATTCTGAAGCACATAATGCAGCTCATGAATGCCAGCATTTTTTTTAGGATTAATTATAGTAAGTACCTTCATTAGGACAGCTAAGATTTTCTTTTTCACCCATAAAAACATCTGTTTGCTTTCCTTTTGTTGAGGGGCATCCAACTTACAGTCATTTATTCAGAGCACAGCAAGAGGCCAGAAAAACTTTTTTTAATGACACGTACATATATAGGGGAAAAAATAATAAACACTCTCACTGAATTTGGTTCAGAAACCTAAGAATTATAAAGTTTTTCTAAGTAATTTTTAACTTGTATAATGTATACACTAAAAATTCACCTCTACTATAGTGAAATATAACAATTTTTTTTTATTTTGGTATCATTAATCTACAATTACATGAAGGACATTATGTTTATTAGGCTCCCCCCTTCACCAAGTTCCCCCCACATCCCCGTTCACAGTCACTGTCCATCAACATAGTAAGATGCTGTAAAATCACTACTTGTCTTCTCTGTGCTGCACAGCCCTCCCCGTGCCCCCCCAACACTATACATGCTAATTGTAATGCCCCCTTTCTTTTCTTTCCGCCCTTATCCCTCCCTTCCCACCTGCCCTCCCCAGTCCCTTTCCCTTTGGTAACTATTAGTCCATTCTTGGGTTCTGTGCTTCTGCTGCTGTTTTGTTCCTTCAGTTTTCTTTTGTTCTTATACTCCACATATGAGTGAGATCGAAATAAGACAATTTTTAAAGTAATGTCTTGCAAAAGTTGGCAGAAACTGTTAAATATATGTTCTGAAGAAAGCAAACATCTAGATTTAAATCTAGAATCTCTTTTCTAGGTGTTTTACTTTGGGCAAGTTCTCTGTAGCCAGTTTCCTCATTAGTCAGTTAAGAACAATAATGTCATCACTGTTCTTGGCATGCGGCAAATGCTCAAAAATGATTAGCTTTTATTAGAAATATCTGGACTTAAAAGTTCCTGCCCTCAAGAAACTTACATCTCAGAGACAGCAGACGAATAAATATAAATAAAGGGAGGGGGCGGAAGAAGGCGGCATGAGTAGAGCAGCGGAAATCTCCTCCCAAAACAACATATATCTATGAAAATATAACAAAGACAACCCTTCCTAGAATAAAGACCAGAGGACACAGGACAATATCCAGACCACATCCGCACCTGAGAGAACCCAGCGCCTCGCGAAGGGGGTAAGATACAAGCCCCGGCCCCGCGGGAGCCGAGCGCCCCTCCCCCCAGCTCCCGGCGGGAGAAGAGCAGGCAGAGCGGGAGGGAGACGGAGCCCAGGACTGCCGAGCACCCAGCCCCAGCCATCCGGGCCAGAGTGCAGGGCCCTCGATACTGGGAAAACAGGGCAGCAAGAACAGTGAGCAGGCACTGGAGGCTGGGCGCCAGAGGACATAAGAAAAGCGCGCGACCATTTTTTTTTTTTTGCTTTTTTGCTGCTTTGTTTTGGCGAGCGCTTTTTGGAAGTCTTAAAGGGACAGGGACCCCAATATTAGGGAAACAGGGCAGAAAGACCGGTGAGCAGAGGCCTGAGGCTGGCACCGGAGAATAAAGAAAAACGAACGACCACCTTTTTTTTAATTAAAAATTTTTTTTTTTTAATTAAAAAAATTTTTTTTCTTGTTTTTTTTTGTGGTCGTTGTTTTGTTTTGGCGGGTGCTTTTTGGAAGTCTTAAAGGGGCAGGGCGGGTCACTTAATCCAGAGGTAGGGAACCCGGGATCTCAGGGCACCCTAACCCCTGGGCTGCAGGGAGCAGGGAGGCCCCTTACGGAGATAAATAGCCTCCCAGCAGCTCCTGCTCCAACGCGACTCCACCATTTTGGAGTAGCTGCCCGAGCCAGGCCACGCCCACAGCAACAGCGGAGATTAACTCCATAGCAGCCGGGCAGGAAGCAGAAACCCTGTCTGCGCGCAGCTGCGCAGCACAAGCCACTAGGGGCCGCTGTTCTCCCAGGAGAGGAGGGCCACAAACCAACAAGAAAGGAAGTCCTTCCAGCCGTCACTCGTCCCAGTTCTGCAGACTATTCCTATCACCATGAAAAGGCAAAGCTACAGGCAGACAAAGATCACAGAGACAACACCAGAGAAGGAGACAGACCTAACCAGTCTTCCTGACAAAGAATTCAAAATAAGAATCATAAACATGCTGACAGAGATGCAGAGAAATACGCAAGAAAAATGGGATGAAGTCCGGAAAGAGATCACAGATGCCAGAAAGGAGATCGCAGAAATGAAACAAACTCTGGAAGGGTTTATAAGCAGAATGGATAGAATGCAAGAGGCCATTGATGGAATTGAAATCAGAGAACAGGAACGCATAGAAGCTGACATAGAGAGAGACAAAAGGATCTCCAGGAATGAAACAATATTAAGAGAACTGTGTGACCAATCTAAAAGGAGCAATATCCGTATTATAGGGGTCCCAGAAGAAGAAGAGAGAGGCAAAGAGATGGAAAGTATCTTAGAAGAAATAATTACTGAAAACTTCCCCACACTGGGGGAGGAAGTAATCAAACAGAACACGGAAATACACAGAACCCCCAACAGAAAGGATCCAAGAAGGGCAACACCAAGACACATAATAATTAAAATGGCAAAGATCAAGGACAAGGAAAGAGTGTTAAAGGCAGCTAGAGAGAAAAAGGTCACCTATAAAGGGAAACCCATCAGGCTAACATCAGATTTCTCAACAGAAACCCTACAGGCCAGAAGAGAATGGCATGATATATTTAATACAATGAAACAGAAGGGCCTTGAACCAAGGATACTGTATCCAGCACGACTATCATTCAAATATGACGGTGGGATTAAACAATTCCCAGACAAACAAAAGCTGAGGGAATTTGCTTTCCACAAACCACCTCTACAGAACATCTTACAGGGACTGCTCTAGATGGGAGCACTCCTAGAAAGAGCACAGCACAAAACACCCAACATATGAAGAATCGAGGAGGAGGAACAAGAAGGGAGAGAAGAAAAGAATCTCCAGACAGTGTATATAACAGCTCAATAAGCGAGCTAAGTTAGGCAGTAAGATACTAAAGAGGCTAACCTTGAACCTTTGGTAACCACGAATTTAAAGCCTGCAATGGCAATAAGTACATATCTTTCAATAGTCACCCTAAATGTTAATGGGTTGAATGCACCAATCAAAAGACACAGAGTAACAGAATGGATAAAAAAGCAAGACCCATCTATATGCTGCTTACAAGAAACTCACCTCAAACCCAAAGACATGTACAGACTAAAAGTCAAGGGATGGAAAAACATATTTCAAGCAAACAACAGTGAGAAGAAAGCAGGGGTTGCAGTACTAATATCAGACAAAATAGACTTCAAAACAAAGAAAGTAACAAGAGATAAAGAAGGACACTACATAATGATAAAGGGCTCAGTCAAACAAGAGGATATAACCATTCTAAATATATATGCACCCAACACAGGAGCACCAGCATATGTGAAACAAATACTAACAGAACTAAAGGGGGATATAGACTGCAATGCATTCATTCTAGGAGACTTCAACACACCACTCACCCCAAAGGATAGATCCACTGGGCAGAAAATAAGTAAGGACACGGAAGCACTGAACAACACAGTAGAGCAGATGGACCTAATAGACATCTATAGAACTCTACATCCAAAAGCAGCGGGATATACATTCTTCTCAAGTGCACATGGAACATTCTCCAGAATAGACCACATACTAGGCCACAAAAAGAGCCTCAGAAAATTCCAAAAGATTGAAATCCTACCAACCAACTTTTCAGACCACAAAGGCATAAAACTAGAAATAAACTGTACAAAGAAAGCAAAGAGGCTCACAAACACATGGAGGCTTAACAACACGCTCCTAAATAATCAATGGATCAATGACCAATTCAAAATGGAGATCCAGCAATATATGGAAACAAATGACAACAACAACACTAAGCCCCAACTTCTGTGGGACACAGCAAAAGCAGTCTTAAGAGGAAAGTATATAGCAATCCAAGCATATTTAAAAAAGGAAGAGCAATCCCAAATGAATGGTCTAATGTCACAATTATCGAAATTGGAAAAAGAAGAACAGATGAGGCCTAAGGTCAGCAGAAGGAGGGACATAATAAAGATCAGAGAAGAAATAAATAAAATTGAGAAGAATAAAACAATAGCAAAAATCAATGAAACCAAGAGCTGGTTCTTCGAGAAAATAAACAAAATAGATAAGCCTCTAGCCAGACTTATTAAGAAGAAAAGAGAATCAACACAAATCAACAGTATCAGAAACGAGAAAGGAAAAATCACGACGGACCCCACGGAAATGCAAAGAATTATTGGAGAATACTATGAAAACCTATATGCTAACAAGCTGGGAAACCTAGGAGAAATGGACAACTTCCTAGAAAAATATAACCTTCCAAGATTGACCCAGGAAGAAACAGAAAATCTAAACAGACCAATTACCAGCAACGAAATTGAAGAGGTAATCAAAAAACTACCCAAGAACAAAACCCCCGGGCCAGATGGATTTACCTCGGAATTTTATCAGACATACAGGGAAGACATAATACCCATTCTCCTTAAAGTTTTCCAAAAAATAGAGGAGGAGGGGATACTCCCAAACTCATTCTATGAAGCTAACATCACCCTAATACCAAAACCAGGCAAAGACCCCACCAAAAAAGAAAACTACAGACCAATATCCCTGATGAACGTAGATGCAAAAATACTCAACAAAATATTAGCAAACCGAATTCAAAAATACATCAAAAGGATCATACACCATGACCAAGTGGGATTCATTCCAGGGATGCAAGGATGGTACAACATTCGAAAGTCCATCAACATCATCCACCACATCAACAAAAAGAAAGACAAAAACCACATGATCATCTCCATAGATGCTGAAAAAGCATTTGACAAAGTTCAACATCCATTCATGTTAAAAACTCTCAGCAAACTGGGAATAGAGGGCAAGTACCTCAACATAATAAAGGCCATCTATGATAAACCCACAGCCAACATTATATTGAACAGCGAGAAGCTGAAAGCATTTCCTCTGAGATCGGGAACTAGACAGGGATGCCCACTCTCTCCACTGTTATTTAACATAGTACTGGAGGTCCTAGCCACGGCAATCAGACAAAATAAAGAAATACAAGGAATCCAGATTGGTAAAGAAGAAGTTAAACTGTCACTATTTGCAGATGACATGATACTGTACATAAAAAACCCTAAAGACTCCACCCCAAAATTACTAGAACTGATATCGGAATACAGCAAAGTTGCAGGATACAAAATCAACACACAGAAATCTGTGGCTTTCCTATATACTAACAATGAACCAACAGAGAGAGAAATCAGGAAAACAACTCCATTCACAATTGCATCAAAAAAAATAAAATACCTAGGAATAAACCTAACCAAAGAAGTGAAAGACTTATACTCTGAAAACTACAAGTCACTCTTAAGAGAAATTAAAGGGGACACTAACAGATGGAAACTCATCCCATGCTCGTGGCTAGGAAGAATTAATATCGTTAAAATGGCCATCCTGCCCAAAGCAATATACAGATTTGATGCAATCCCTATGAAACTACCAGCAACATTCTTCAATGAACTGGAACAAATAATTCAAAAATTCATATGGAAACACCAAAGACCCCGAATAGCCAAAGCAATCCTGAGAAAGAAGAATAGAGTAGGGGGGATCTCACTCCCCAACTTCAAGCTCTACTATAAAGCCATAGTAATCAAGACAATTTGGTACTGGCACAAGAGCAGAGCCACAGACCAATGGAACAGACTGGAGAATCCAGATATTAACCCAGACATATATGGTCAATTAATATTTGATAAAAGAGCCATGGACATACAATGGCGAAATGACAGTCTCTTCAACAGGTGGTGCTGGCAAAACTGGACAGCTACATGTAGGAGAATGAAACTGGACCATTGTCTAACCCCATATACAAAAGTAAACTCAAAATGGATCAAAGACCTGAATGTAAGCCATGAAACCATTAAACTCCTGGAAGAAAACATAGGCGAAAACCTCTTAGACATAAACATGAGTGACCTCTTCTTGAACATATCTCCCCGGGCAAGGAAAACAACAGCAAAAATGAGTAAGTGGGACTATATTAAGCTGAAAAGCTTCTGTACAGCAAAAGACACCATCAATAGAACAAGAAGGATCCCTACAGTATGGGAGAATATATTTGAAAATGACACATCCGATAAAGGCTTGACGTCCAGAATATATAAGGAGCTCTCACGCCTCAACAAACAAAAAACAAATAACCCAATTAAAAAATGGGCAGAGGAACTGAACAGACAGTTCTCCAAAAAAGAAATACAGATGGCCAACAGACACATGAAAAGATGCTCCACATCGCTAATTATCAGAGAAATGCAAATTAAAACTACAATGAGGTATCACCTCACACCAGTAAGGATGGCTGCCATCCAAAAGACAAACAACAACAAATGTTGGCGAGGCTGTGGAGAAAGGGGAACCCTCCTACACTGCTGGTGGGAATGTAAGTTAGTTCAACCATTGTGGAAAGCAGTATGGAGGTACATCAAAATGCTCAAAACAGACTTACCATTTGACCCAGGAATTGCACTCCTAGGAATTTACCCTAAGAATGCAGCAATCAAGTTTGAGAAAGACAGATGCACCCCTATGTTTATCGCAGCACTATTTACAATAGCCAAGAATTGGAAGCAACCTAAATGTCCATCAATAGATGAATGGATAAAGAAGATGTGGTACATATACACAATGGAATACTACTCAGCTATAAGAAAAGGGCAAATCCAATCATTTGCAGCAACATGGATGGAGCTGGAGGGTATTATGCTCAGTGAAACAAGCCAAGCGGAGAAAGAGAAATACCAAATGATTTCACTTATCTGTGGAATATAAGAACAAAGGAAAAACTGAAGGAACAAAACAGCAGCAGAATCACAGAACTCAAGAATGGACTAACAGGTACCAAAGGGAAAGGGACTGGGGAGGATGGGTGGGTAGGGAGGGATAAGGGGGGGAGAAGTAGGGGGGTATTAAGATTAACATGCATGGGGGGGTAGGAGAAAAGGGAGGGCTGTACAACCCAGAGAAGGCAAGTAGTGATTCTACATTTTGCTATGCTGATGGACAGTGACTGTAAAGGGGTTTATAGGGGAGACCTGGTATAGGGGAGAGCCTAGTAAACATAATATTCGTCATGTAAGTGTAGATTAGTGATAGCAAAAAAAAAAAAAAAAAAAGGGCAGTTCCTGTGTGGTAACCTCCAACGAGTTCTACACAAGGGTATAAAGGGCATATAAAAGTGTAGGCAAAGGGTCTGTTTGTGTTTATACAGAGGATCAAAGCCTAATTGGGCTACCCCGAAAATGAACTAAGATACGATATGAAAAAGAACTTCCAACATCTGCACTCTCTGGAAGACTCATGCCAGAAGATGATCATCAAAAAACCCCAACAAAGATCCACGCACTGCTACAGCTGTAGATGCACTCATCCCACCAGTTCCTGGACCTGCCATGGGAATGAGGAAGGAGATATCTAAGCTGGCCTGTGCATACAGTAAAACAACAAAATTGGACTGGATCTATACTGTTGGAACTCAACCAAGAATTTGGAGAAGTGCAAATTGTAGCGCTCCAAAGTCTTACAACTAAAAACTATTTACTGTTAAAAGAACATATGGCATGTGAACAGTCCCCAGGAATGGGTTGTTTTAATTTGTCTGATTTCTCTCAGACTGTTCTAGTTTAGTTGGACAATATCCACCATATCATAGATAAGTTTTCACAAATGCCTAAGGTGCCTAACTGGTTTTCTTGGTTTCACTGCAGATGGCTGGTAATTACAGATATGCTTTGGTTATGTAACTATACTCCTATTATGTTAAGGTGTGTGTGCAATTTAAGTAGTAGCTTAAAACCTATACATGCTGAAGTTACTCTACAAGAAGATATATCAAAGAAATAATCAATCTTCCCATGTTTTCTTCCACCTGCTACTTCTATAGCTTTTCTTCTTCCTTCCTAATTACAACCCTTAAATAGAATTCGTGCCTCACATCAAATTTACCGAGTATCATAATTCTTCCAAGTGGTAAAGATACCTCAAGACAAATGCTGGGCATAGAAGCCACAGCGCATAAATATGCAAAGAAGTAAAAAGCTAACTTTTTCAAACAATAAGGCTTCTCTCTCACTTACCAACTTCACATTTCCCTGTATGGCCCCGGAAGATGACTGGTTAGCCAGAGACGGGTAAGATTCCTCAAGGGAGGAACAACCTAAGACAGGCACAGTCGCAGGGGGGCCATCAGGTGAGAAATTGGGGATCAACAGAGGTGAGGCTTAGAACCTCACCCCACCTGTTCTGAGGGAAATCTTCTGCATACGTGGATGTTTTATTGCCCTTGTCTAGCTTGGATTAACACATAGTCTACAGGCACACACCTGATCATCTACATGTGCTCTCTTACAACACTAAACTATGTTTTCTACCTTTATCTTGTATCTACCTACCACTTCAGCATTTTATTAAAAATAATAATAATAAAGAGAGAAATGTGGTATCCACATATAAATCAAGTATAAAAACCAAATGAGTATTCATATTTGAACTGACTGTTTATAGTTCATAATGCATGAGCAAAACCGAAAGTTTCTGTGATGACTGCCCTTGTACTGTTCACTATGTAACTTATTCATTATGTAAGAATTTGTTCTACATGTAAAAACTTGTTTGTTATGCCTCAGAAGATTGGAGACTGACAAAAATTAGGCTTGGGGTGGAATAATGATTGTGCATTGAGCACTGACTCCCATATACAGAATTTTATTGTCGTTAACAACCATTTGATCAATAAATATGAGAGATGCCCTCACAAAAAAAAAAAAAAAAAAAAAAAAAAAAAAAAGGACAGACTTCCAATGGTAAAATAAATTAGTAACCGGGATGTAATGTAGAGCATAAGGAATATAGTCAAGATATTGTAACAGCCTGATAGGGTGATAGCTGGAACCTAGAATTATGTATATAAATGTTCTACCACTGTGTTGTACACTTGAAACTCATGTAATGTAATACTGTGTGTCAACTACCCTTCAATAAAAAATAATTATTAAAAAAAAAAAAAAAAAAAAATATAAATAAAGGAAGCAGTAGAGAAAAGAGTGTTATGTGTGAATGCATGCTATTTTACATAAGAACTGTATCCTGAGAGAAACGGAGTGGTGGTAGATGAAGTCTGAGGGGGCAGCAGAGAGTCAGATCAAGTAAAGGCTGGTAAGCATTTGAGACAACGAGCTATTGGAGATTCTGAGATTTGACAGTATTTTTAAATAATCACTCTTGTATGGAAAACAAATTACAAGGTTAAAATTTTTATTTGGCTTCACTGAGAAATGAGCCACACTTCAAAAGCCCTTTCAGTACCAAACTTAAAAGCCAAACCCATTAAATGAAGGATACTACTTAACCATGTATTTTAACTGCAAATAAAAGTTTTAATTATACCACCTTAGGTCAGTTTAAAAAAATGACAACTGAAGAATGAATATAAGAAAAAGTAATAGAAAAAAAGCTCAATATCTCTATTTGCTTGGTTCTTTGGTGATTTGCTAAAAATGCATGAAAATAAATGGCAAGAAATGCAAGAAAATGAATTTTCAATGCATGTCTTTTTTCTACTATAAAAATATAAGGCTATATGGATGAAAAATTTTGAAACAATTCAAAAGCATACACACACATTTACTATATATTGATGAATTATAAAAAATTATAATAGAATTATGCAGAACTTAAATAGTCTCCTATGAATTTAGAAACTAAATAAAATTCATGTCAAAAGAAGACATCCTAAAATGACTGGCTAACTAGACCCTTTCAAGCAAAGCACAAAACATTCTTGTCTACTGTTGCACATTAACAAAATCACTCATTTAATAATTCATTACCTAAATCTATCCACAAGTCATAAATAGCTATAAATTGGTTCCAAAATGGGAATACAATGTATTTAATTTTCAGGCTAAAGAGCTCTGGTAAGCCAAAAGATTTCTTGCCAATTTGGGAGAATGGACTGAATAACTGGAAAACCCTTTCTGTAATGTGTTTTCCTTGTATATACTACTCTTCTACTGTCAGAGACCAAGAATTTGATGCCATACTTTAAAGGCTTCTTTTTCTTGATATTGTTCAGTCTCTTTAAGGATAAACTGTCAACTTCAATTTGCCTTCATAAATCTTTTTACGTTTTAGAAGAAATGTTTTGCATTAGCAGGATCTTTAAAATCTTGAGAAAACACAGAACAGAAATTAGCAGATGGAAATTGCAGTATGTCTTTCCAAAGACTATTCCTCAATATGTCTTTTGAAAGGTTTCTGTAATATCCTCTACAATATTAAAGTGAAAGCATTTGTGATTTGGCAAACACAAGGAACACACAATAGAGCTATTTATGTTAGTTTTCGTATATGTAGGTTAACATGTTCATTCAGGGGAAGAGTTTCAGGGAAGTGCCCACTGAAAAATGATTAATGGATTAAGACACAGTTCTAACATACATGTAAGTAATCTAGTCTGATAATATTTTCCTTATTCCTTCAAACACTATACTCCTTTGATATTTTAGATGTTATAAAGTATTCTGTATATTACATAATAACAACAATATATATGTGTTTCAAGAGTTTATGTCAAGTATCATGCTAAGTGTTTCACATCAATTTAATCCTCACAAGAACACTGTGAAATAAATATCATCTCCATTTTATACATAGGGAAATTCAGAGATACTGTTCCTTAGTAGTGGACTTAGCATTTCAACCCTATTCTGATCTCTGAACCACAAACTGAATCCCAGGTCCATTAAATATCACCTGGCCATTCCTGTAAACAGCAGGAGAGTGTGCATGGCTACCAAGTTACTATAAAAACATACAGATGGACAAACACACATAATTAGACTAACAAGGAAAGCTCACATGAAATGACACCTCAAAAAAACCATAAACAAATAAACAATTAAATATGGTGTCCCAGAATGTTAAGTAGTATCAGCTGAGACTGAAAAGAGTCGATTATTTGTACGCTGAAAAATGAAGTTTCAATCTATCAAGCAGTTTTGCTCCCCCAAACTGGAACTTTATCAAGTGACTAGATGCAATTCCCAACTTAAAGGAAATATAGAGATTAGAGAAACATGAAAAAAAAAAGAATCCAATTAGCAAAATCCAGACTAAGGGATAACCAGTTTCTTCAACAAATAAATTTCAAAGGGAAAAAGATGGAGATTGGACCCATAGATTAAAAGTATCAAGAGATATACCAACTAGACAGAAACAGCGAAAAGAAATTATAAGGCAATTAAGAATTGAATACACACTGGACACTTGGTATTAAGTAATCATCTTTTTCAAAAAGGTGTGAAAATGGTATTTTTTTAATGATTTTAAAGATGACTCCTTACCTTCTTGAGATTGGTATTTGTAGATGAAATGACTATGTGTCTGGGATTAGCTTCAAAATAATATGGAGTGGGGGGTGGTAGGTAGAAGTACAGATGAAGCAAGATTGGCTAAATTATTGAAGCTAAGTCATGTGTACACAAAGCTTATTACAATATCCCCTCCATTTTTGTATGTATTTGACATTTTTCATAATAAAAGCCAAAAAATATGAATAAATTCCAGTTAGGTAGATGTAAATAAGTAAAACAATAAAATTTCTTCAAGATAAAAAGCTTTTTAAACTGCCTATACTTTTTCTCTTAAAAGAAAGTTTTAAATAAACACTGGAAACAAGAAAATAGTATAGGAGCATAGAAAAAGGTTCAACTGTGGAACCACACTGTAAAAACTAGGAGTACTAGTAAGTGGTACTTAAAATGTAAAAGGCCAAGTACTTTTAATTGATGAATCAGTAAACAGATGAAAAACTACTTGTAAACACACTAAAGGGTACAGGAAAATGTGAGAGGCAGTTAAGTGCTTTTAAAAGCACCCTGACAGAAGTACCAAAGAGACTAAACTACAGAAAACCACCCCTAAGAAATGCTGGCAGAAGAACCCATCTTTCTTTAGAATTAAATTCTTAGTATCTACTTTCATTCAGTTACTAAAAGATAGGAAAGATAATTTATTGTTTCACTAGTAATAATTACTTAAAGTCAGTGCAAAGAAAAGTTGATATGGGAAGACTAATAAGCTGACAATAATCTCTGCTTTCAAGTTCTAAGAAGCAAAGTGAACAGAGATTTACTGGTAAGATAGGGAAAATATGGGGGAAAACATCTGAGAACAGAAAGCAAAGCAAAACCAACAATAAGTTGAAGTTGCGTATTTATAGAAGCAAGTTTCTTGAAGGCAGGTGTTTTACTTTTCTATGAGAAAATATAGTGCTAATCCAATAAATAAAATTATTACCTGTTGAAATAATTGAATGAACCTTTTCTATAAAAGCAAAAGGTTCTCTCTCTGCTAGACTGGAACTGTAGTTTCTACAGCTCCAGTACATAACCTAAACATTTAGGAATCAAAAATATGCAAATAAAACCAACAAATATCAACTTATATAAGAGAAAAATGCAAGCTATGCTTAAGAGAATAACTTAAAATTGACCATCTATAGCAGTTGCCTTAGGACCTTGGCCAGAGCTGTCTGAATCACTCTCACAAAAAGAATAAAGCCCACTGATGAAATTGATTCATCATTAATACTACACATTGTGATGAAAAGAGAAGGACTATTTGGGCTTGAATAATAAGTAGCAGTTTTTGATCTACCACTACCACATCATCTTCACCACCATTTTTAAAATTTGGAGGGAAAAATGGAATGCAGCAACTTTCAATTTACACCAAGTATGAGATACCAAAATATAAACATATTCAATTTTACAGCCTGAAACAAAGGACAGCAAGTTATAAGATGACAATGGTGAAGCTAGTCCTAGTTGGTGGAAGTTGTGCCACTTCTATCATTTCCCACCACAGCTGCCTTTCATTCAAGTTGAGTACGAGTGGGAAGAAACAGGCACTCCAAGCTCCAGCTGGCCTACAGTATTTATCTGCTTTTCCTCATTTCACGTGTTCTGCGAAACAGTGCCATTCACCACCACCAGGAGGTGCAACAATTGTGGAAACTGTCTCCCTTGTCTTCAAGGTCTCAAAAGGCAATATTTGAAATATCTCATTATATTCAAAAACTGCCATCATAATGGATCTAACAGTAGATCCAGGGAACACACTTTGAAACAGTACATTTTTCTTTCTTAAGTAAACTTCACTGGGTAGGAATATACACTAGATAAAAGTTATAGTTTTATGAGTCATAGGATCCACTTATTTACTGCATAAAGCATTTAAATATAACATTATTGATTACCACTTTCTAATTTCCCTTTTCAGCCAAAACTATCTTCGGAGGATAATGACTTTCCAAAATTCATCTGCTACTATGAAATACTACTAATTTTTTTCTGCCCAATAGCAATTTACATCTCCAAATAATCAGCAAAGTTGGAAAAAGTCTTACACTGGTCAAATCCCCTCAATTTTACATATAAGGAATCCACAGTCTGGAGATTCATGTGATTCTGCCTCATTACATATATGGTTGGTTAAAAGGCAGTGTCAGAACCTGAACCCAGGTCTCCAAAACTTCTAACCAGTGCCCTTTGTATTGTAACTAACCTGCATTCTATTCATCCAAGCTCTCAGAACAGTCCTTAATCATTTCATTGTTTCCTCATTAGCAAGTTCCCTCATCACCATATTCCCTTGATAATCAGGGCTACCATTTTATGGATCTGCTTTTCACTCCATTATGGCATTTTCAGGTGAATGAACAATTTAACTGGACACAGTGCCACAGGTACTAATTCTGTAAGATGCTTACATTTTGGGGGAAGAACTTCTTCAGTGAAAGATGAAAATTAAATTCTGAGTATTCATCAATAAAATATCTTAATATCATGTTCTAATCTTAATCTTAGTATCATGTGTCAGTCCTCCAAGAGAGCTTCAGAAAAGTCCTTGGTGTTAACATTCTTACATGTTCTTGAATAACTTGGTTCAAGTCTCCATTCTAAACTGGGTAGTAAAAAGGAAGATAGAAGTTATTTTACAGTAACAGCTCTTCCATTACATGACTTGATTACTTACATGGCAAATTTAACATGAAGCCCTTGAAGAGTAGTAACACAGGTGATAAAGACAAACAATACAAAATGAACAGCAGCAGCAAGAATATGGCCTTGATTTGCATCTACTGAAAAATGTACAGCCTCTTCAAATTTTTGAGCACCACAAATTTGGTCCTCTAAGATAACAAAGTGTTTCACAGAGGTTTTCTTCTGCTGTCCTGTTTGAGAGATGGTTTTGTAGAGACCTTGGACTTATAAAACGATTTAAGCTGGTAGAGTAGTCTTTATACGATATATTAAAAAACAACCAATGAACCTGGATCTAGAAAAGAGCCATGATTTTATTTTATTTTTGGAAAGCAAAAGCAAAGGATATGTAAATAGCAAAATAAGCCCCAGACATCTGAGGGCTTAATGGCCAAATGAGTAAGTGCTAAAAGGTAATTACTAAAGCAAATCACCCTTCAAACATGGAGTTTCTCTTAATGGAGTTCAGCTCACTCTCAAAGAAAAACATGTTATACTTATTAAAAGTATGATCTAAAAATATTTTTAAGGGTTTTATATGCCATCTAAGCCCTCAAACAACATTCTAAGGCAGGGATCCATCATTATTTCCTTCCATACTGCACCTGAGAATATTGCAGCACTTGGAGTTGAGTAACTTGCCACGGTTACACAGCTTGAACCCAGCTCTGGAGGTTCTGAAACCTCTGTTCCTTAGGCGCTCTACCTATTGCCTTCTTGGGAGCATAGAAAATTTGAAAATACAGTTAAAACTCTAAATTCTATCTGTTGCATTATTCAGGCCACTGTGAATTATTTTTTTTTGGCAAAAATACTTCATTTTTGCCACCGCAGTTACTGCATAATCACTAAAACCCAACAGGAAGGGTTGATTAAATTCTTAAACTTTATTTCCTGCAGGCCTAGAAGACCCTAACCTCCGTTACATCTGCTACACTCAATTTAAGTATTAAGGTTTTCCTAGTGTACTTAAGTTTCCTAGTAACAACTAAAGTTATCTCTTAAGTCTTAAAGGAAATCAACTATGTACTAGCCATTTTGCCTGTCAAAGAAGTTAAAGGCAGATCAAAAAGGACAGAAACAAGGTTGTTTTCTTCTTTAGGGAAAATTTCTCAAAGACTTGTTAATTAAACCGAATGAACAAGTGGCCCTTCAAAAATGAAGTTGCAGTGGAAAAGCAAGCAGGAAAAGAAAACCACAAGTTATGTGATGATCTACTTTCACTGGTGTTGGAAAAGTAGTTTGAGTCTCCTCTTGAGTAACTTCAGCCTGACCACAACGGCCACTTGTTACACCTACCACCCACTTTAACACTTCAGTGCTCTGCGCCCCGACCCCCAAGTCTTTGCTGCTGCCCAGAAGGCAGCCCCAAAAGACAGTCCTCCTGCCCGGGCAGTGCCCCAGGTCTAGACTAACCAAAGGGGCTGTGCCTGGAGCGGTGAGGGCAGGGTGAGGAAGGCTGGGTATGAGAGAAGGGGGCTAAAGGGACGTTTTGAAACGAGTAAAGGGTCTCTTCCTAGCTGCGCCGATCCGGGCGAGGTTCCGAGCCACGGCGAGAGTCGGCCGCCGCCATGATGGAGCTGGCCGAGCCGGGGGGCGTGACGCGGCGGCCCCAGAGCACACGGCCGGCTCCCCTTCCCCTTCCTCCCCTCCCCCGCGTGGGCCTCGGCCACGACTGCCCCCGATACTCACGCTTTATCCACCAGCTCCCGCACCTTCCACATGTTCAACATTGTGCCCTGCGCGGGCCGGGCCGCCGCCTCCCTCTCCCGCTCCCCACGGACCCGGGAACGCTTCCGCGCCGAGGCAGGTCCTGGCCAGGGTCGCCTTCGCCGCCTGCCGCCTCGAACTCCCCCAGTAGGTTCCTCTTGCCACAGCTGCGGCGCCGCCGGTGACACGTCGAGACGCTGGGGCAGAGGCACTGCGTAGAGCGGAAGTGCCCGAGTTTCTGCCGACTGCGCGCGGGTCACGCCGGGACTTGTAGTTATTTTTGCGCGCCGAGCGGGGCCGGTCAAGCTGAGAGTTGGGGCGGTAAGGTTGGTACAATTTTTCTTAAACTCTCCCTGTTCCCCACTCCCATCCCTATTCCCCTGACCTTACAGAACCAGAAACTCCGGGGCCACGGCCCAGCCATCTGTGCTTTAACAAATTCTCCGTGCTCAAGTTTCAGAACCACTGATACTGTATCTAGACACACTCTAACATGCTTTTCAAATATTAGGCATGGCTATGTTATTAATAATGATTATACGGAAGTGTGCTTGCCATATGTATTCCTCACTGACAATACCGCAGTATTTGGTTCCAAATGTCCAAATACACGACCTTTTTTGGGCTTTAGTTTCCATCTCTGTAAGTTGAAAAGATTGTATTCAAAACCGGTTCCACTGTAATTCTGTAATAAAGTGGTTTTATATTTAGAGAGCTATCCGACATCCTTGTTAGATACTTTATTATAAAGCTCAGAAACTCAGTTTACACTCCATGGGAAACTGTAGAAAGACAAAATTATAACACAATGACACTCCTTAGAACTTTGTAGGTTTATATTCTTAATGCATAACTACACGTCATTGCATTTAGTGTTTTATTACAGTGGTTGTTGTCACTTCATTTTTCACTTACTCATTTTTGACAATGCCCATGTTAAAGCTGCCAGAAGCCTTAGAGTTCTTTGATTCAAATGCTTAAATTTTACAGTTCTTTTCATCTTACAAATATTTATTGAGCATCTTCTATGTGCAGGACGGGGAAATACAGCTGGTAACAAGACAAGATCTCAGCTCTCTTGGATCTCAAAGGTTTTTGAAGGAAACATAATAATGAAGGAAACATTTAAGGTAATTGCATATAGAAAGTGCTTCAAAAGAAGAGAAGATAATGTTATAAAGAATGATGTTAGAGGAAAATAACATTAAAGCTGTTTTGGGGACATTATGTTTAAGCTGAAAGTTGAATAATAAAAAGGAGCTGGCCATAAAAAAAAAATGCAAGAAAAGGCCTGGTGGAGGAAACAGGTGAAGACTGATTTACAAACAAGTGAAATTGATTGCTGCTAGTCAAGAGACTAGGTAACAATGATTCCCCAGGCAAGAACCCAGAACCTCTGACTCCTATTTCTTCAGGTCAAGTCACCTCTTCATGCACCTTTGCAAATGGTTTCAACAAAGCTTTGGGATTAAGGCCTGAGGGAAGTAAATTGAAAGGATTGCCAGGCAGAAAAGTACAAAAAACAGAATTCAGGACAAAGCTATCTCAGATCTGTATCAAGCTAGAGTACTTGGGCAGACCTAAAGTGAGTTGGAAGGTGTGTGTGGGAGGGGTAGGTAAAGAAGAGCAGAAATAGCTAGAGAAATGGGCTTTCAAATAAGAGGTTTGTGTTTCATACTGAAAGGACTGTTCAGCTCAAGATCCAAAGGAAGATAAGATAAACTACTTTGCATAAATAAGAGCTCAGCAAGTTAACTGTCAAACAAGCAGATCCAGGGTACACCAGCGGAATGGGCCTGGTGTGAAAATAACTATCTTCCCTACACTAAGCCCATTCACAACAATTCAGCCTCACCAGAGTTACCCACAGAGTACAATGTCACTGTCTATTTTGTTTGTTTCAATACCATGTTTGAAAATGTCTAAACTTATTCCAGAGTTGTCACCTGGTGGCGTTTTCACAGTTGGCTTGGGCCATCTAGAAGGTTGATACCAAAAAAACCTGCCTGTCTACCTTTGATTCAGGAGAGCCTCTAAAGGACTCAGAAGAACCAGACAAGGAGAGTTTGTTAAAAAGTGGTCTCCAAAGACTAACCATCTGCATGTCAACAAAGTGTTTCATTTTTACCTTTACCTTGCAAATTTTGAACAGTTTCCACAGTAACTTCTTTGTGGCAATTTAAATGTGTCTGTGGTAGAAAAACAAATGAGAAAATGTCCCCACCCACTCCACTTCAAGAAAACATATTTTTCACTAAGTGAGCTGACACTTCTAGTAAGGCCAAACCAGCATAAGGTTTGAAAGCGGATGCCCAGCTGTGTTATTTATGTGTGAGAGCAGCTGTAGACGTTGACTGCTTATCTCCTGGCTGTCTCCTTGGTGTTCCTTCAGGGGAGTTTATCTCATGGTACGCAGGAATGTCAGTCATGGGAAGGCACTGCCCAGATCTTTCTTCAGGAGAACCACTTTTGAGGAGTGTGGCTGGCCAGCAGTTTCCAGCAGCCACTCTTCAGCCATCAGCCACAGCATTTACACTAATGCTACCCTCTTCACTGGGCTATTCCCAGCCAGTGACTGAGCCAAGTGTGCTGGAGTCAGGCCATTTCTCCCCAGTGCTGGACTTCTCTCCTCGACAAGCATTGCCAGGAGAACCCAGAACCTCTGACTCCTATTTCTTCAGGTCAAGTCACCTCTTCATGCACCTTTGCAAATGGTTTCAACAAAGCTTTGGGATTAAGGCCTGAGGGAAGTAAGTTGAAAGAATTGTACACAGTATGAAACACAAACCTCTTATTTGAAAGCCCATTTCTCTAGCTATTTCTGCTCTTCTTTACCTGCCCCTCCCACACACACCTTCCAACTCACTTTAGGTCTGCCCAAGTACTCTAGCTTGATACAGATCTGAGATAGCTTTGTCCTGAATTCTGTTTTCTGTACCCTTTCTGGCCCATTGGTTTGGCCCAGATTTCCTCAAAGTTTTACTGCAAATGGGTGTTCTTCCTCTCCACTCTTCCTTCCTTCCCTTTCCCCCTTGACGGGTGTCAGAACTTCTTTGTGGTCTGAGATAATCCCCACCTACTCTTTTTCCCTTTTCCCTTTATACTCTGCAGACATTCCCCCCAGTAAATCTCCTATATTTCTAATTCCATCTTTGTTTCTGCTTCCTACAGTACTGAAACAAACACAACAAGCCAGCAGTTGTACCTTGGCTCCACTGTTTGGCCCAGTGAGTTTTGTTTTTGATCACACCTGACTGTCCCTCTCTAAAAGTCAGGATACTTGGTTTCTAGTCATTAAGAGGGTTGCCACAGGAATCCCAGGGGCACCATTATGTGTACTACCATGAACTGTCAGACAACCACAGAGAGGAAGTATAAAGTAGTGGTTAAAGAGAGCAAATTCTGGACTTAGGCAAACCTAGGCCCAAATTTTACATCTCCTATTCAGTAGTTTGGTTGTTCTGGATAAGTCAGTTAAGCCAGTATAGCATAGTGATTGTGAACTGGGACTTCAGAGCCAGATTGCCTGGGTTTGAAACTTAGTTTTGCTGCTTAATAGCTGTTTGACCTTGGATAAATTATTTGACATCTCTGTGACTCAGTTTTCTCATATAATAAGGGAAAAATAGAAAACTACTTTAAAAGCTTTTGCAGACAAGGTAATGTTTAAAAAAACTTACAGAAGTTCCTAATGCAAAGTAAGCACTCAATAAATGTTAGCGATACTGCTACTACTACTATTATTACTACTCCTAGTAATGTATTAATCTGTACAACTTATTCAGTATTCAACAGGTATTTAGTAAGCTCCTACTATGTTCCAGGTACTGTGCTACATGGTAGATATATAATTGTAGATAAATCAGACCTGGAAAATAAGCAAATAGATGTGGTAAACATAGTAAACTCAGTGATATGCTAAGGATCAGTTGAAATAAAACATACAACTCACTTCACATTGGATCCTGCATGTAGTAAGTGCTCACTAAATTCTACCTCATTATCATCAAATTCCTTATCTTATGAAGCTCTCAGCTTTTTTCCTTATAAACTGAAGGGTTGGTCCCATCAGAGTATCCTAAACCTAGCTATGTATCAGAAATTCCTAGACATATTTAAAAATTTCAAGCTCTTGTCGTACCCCTTGAGTTCCTGATTCAGTAGGTAAATTATTCCCTGTACCTTTGGTCACAAGTAACAAACTCAGAACCCTCTTAAGCTGACCAAGGGAATTCATTGACATAGGAGACTGGGGAGTTCAGAAACAGAATTTGCCTCAGCAACTTAGCAAATATTGTCAGAACTCTCTCTGATTCTCATTTTCCTTAATTGCAGATATGTTTCTCCTGGTTGGCAGGGAACAAGGCAACCACTCTGTGGAGAATGGGTTCCATTTTTTTTTCAGTGAGGCAACCAAGGGGGAAGAGACACTTTTGTCTTTCATCCACTGAGTCTGATATCACAGGAAATCACTCTGACTGGTCTAGTTTGGATCATGTGCCTATGTCAGGGCCAATCACCTCTAGGGAGGTGTGCATTACAGACTTGGTAGCCCTAGGAGAACCACATGGAGTGGGGGAAACTCTGAAGAAAGCCCTGCTTTGGCAGACAAAAGCAACAGTTGTTTTTGACTGTAGTTCTAAGGTGGGGCCTAGGAATCTGTATTTTTAGAAAACCTCTTAAATAATTTTGCTAGGGTTTGGGATGCCCTTGGTTAGATGACACGGGGTCCTTTTCATCTCAGACACCATTTTTTTTTAGGGTCCAAATTCTACAGAAGTTGGGTTGGGGAGAGAAAAGAGTGCCCTGGGGGATAATAAAAAAGAAGGAAGAATCAATGAAGTAGATCAAAGTTAAGTGGAGTTGCAGCATTGTGTGAGGTAAGCTGGCAGCAGGGCTAACTCTTGCTAATTCTCTGTTTGGCTGACAGTTGGACTCTTCTTGGCTGAAACTCAATTTCCTTTCAGGGCTGTCAGCATAGCTCCGGTGAGCCTATACAGAAAACCTGGTAGGTGCTTTAAAGGGATAACACAGTCTCAGTCCTTCTGCAAGAATGTGCAGGCACCGGCAGGAGGTGAGGCGAAGGTAGAGTGCCCATGGAATAATTTCCTGCTTCCTGGGACACAATGTCTCCTTCTGTCTCCTGTCCACAGGTGAGCCCAGAGTGGATGTGCTGCTCTTGGTAGCTAGGCCTCTGAACGCTCTATTCACAGGAAGCCATGGTGCCCTCAGTGAAGCAGCTAGGCAGCTCGTGACTGTGGGAACCAATCCTTCATTGTCAAGTCAAATTCAGGGTGAATGGGGTAGATGTCAGAAAGGATAGGCTGGCTGGTTTCTGAGGCACGGTCTTTCTAGAGAAGGTCAAGTGGCCTGGGAAAGCCCCAGGTGTCCAGAGTTCACGTGGAGGCTCTGCTGCTTCTTGAACTCTAACCAGTTCAGCTGAATTATGTTCTAGAGGAAGAGCTTGCTGCAATGGATATCAAAAGAGTCCGATGGATAGCCACTGCTCTTTGATAAATAGAATGAATGTGGCTAAAGATGTGGAGGGTCATTCATCACACAGCATTCTTTCTTGGTGGGAAAGAGCCAGCATTCAGCATTTACTGGGCCCCTGCAATGTGTAGTGGGGTAAATGTAGATGACTGAACATGTTATTGCCCAAGGTGCTTATAGTCTAATATGAAGATAGACATATAAACAAACAAAAACCACAACAGGATATTTAAGGAGGTGGTGTAGTGTGTTGGGGAGAGGTCAGAGCACCAGCTAGGCTATCAGCAGGTCCTTGGTTCACACCACATAGCTGTGTGACGTTAGCTAAATTAGTTGGCCTCTCAAGTCTCGGCTCCCTTGTTGGAAAAGTGGGTCTGATAAGATTCCCAGACTCATAGGGTTGTTGTGAGGAGATGACACCCTAGCATAGTGGTGGACACATCACATTAATCAGATCTGTTAAATAAAATATGTTACCATTGCTGAACTGTTTGTATCCAGAGATCATGGGAGATATAACAAAGGGTATTAGAACAGGTTCATTAAATCTTTTATAAATTTAAATTTGGACACTTACTCCATTGCCAAGAATTGTACTGTGAGAAATAGACAGAATTCCTGTTTTCATGAAGTTTGCAGTCTGAAGGAGGAGGTGAATGTTAAAACAGGTAACATTTCGATAAATCTATCATTGCAAAGTAGGATGAATGCTCTGGAAGAAAAGGATGGGGGTGCTGTGAGAGAAGATAACGGGTATTGTACTTATACTGGGAAGGGGAAAGGCCCAGGAAAGGCCTTTTTGGGAAAGTGACATTTTAAGTGAAGTGGACAGATAATACTGAGTTAATGAGGTAGAGAGGGGAAGACCATTCCAGACAGAGAGAACAGTGTGCACCAAGGCCTGAGGTAGGAGGCAGCTTGGCAGCTCTTCTTTGTTCCAGGATGAGAAAGAAGAGCCAGTGAGGGTGGAGGGAGAGGGGCAGAATGACTGGAGATGAGCCAGGAGAGGAGCACAGATGTGCTTGTTATTTGCCTGCCCGTTCACCAGCGTCCTCTGCCCTGCCCCGCCCCATGCCTTCCTGACCTCCAGGGACTTCATGACCTGCATTCTCATGGCTTCTGGCTTCCAGTTGGGTTCAGCTAATGCGAGGTGGATCAGAAAATGGAGGACCGCTAGGCCTTGATATTTCCTTCTCCTTCTTTCCTGCCTCAGCAACATGGTTCCAGTAGTAGCCAAGTCCCTCTGTGGCCACTTCTGGTGTCAGGTGGTCCACCTTCCTCTGGCTCTTGCTCCAAGTTTCCTTCCCTTGCCTCTTCAGGCTTTGGGTGGCAATGTCTTCACCCTGAGGCGAACCCCTGGGTGCTTCCCCAAATGTTGTTAGTTTCCTCGCCCTGTCAGTACTGCTCTAAATTGTGTCTTGGTTGTGCTGTCTTCAGCTAAACTCTTGAATGTGCCAGTGTTTGCTGTTGGGACCCTGACTGATATAAAGAGTCAAAACACGGAGTGGCATGTATGTCAAGTTAAGGACATGACCTTGTAGGTCTGTATCAGGCGGGCAACAAGAAGCTACAACCGTGCTATAGCCACTTCTTTGTCACTCTGTGTCCTTACATTCCTGTTTCTCTGCTCCTCTTAAGAGAAGGTTGTCTTCTTCACAAGCAGGCTCCTCTTCATTATTTCTCAAGTCACAGTTGACCACTTCTGCCTTCTCAAAACTCCCTGCTCTTTTAGCTCTCACGGGCCCGGTCTTCTCATTTTCCAACCTTTCAGGCTCCTCAGAAACCTTGTGTTCCTCTGCCTGGCTTGTAGATGTTGAGGAACTTTCTAGGACTTACCTCTCTCCTTCATTGCCAGTGTCAGCCACAATCATCTCATCACAACTAAATGCTTCCTAATCCTCCTGAGGGTTAGGGCTCAAGGCCAGTTTTGAGGAAAAAAGGTGGTGGTGGGCCATGGGCCTAGTAGATACCCCTAAAATCTGTCACTGACAGTCTGACAGTACTTTTTAGCACTGAAAAATATATGTATGTTCTAGTCAGTCCTTCCTAAGAATAGATCTTTGTGTTATTGATTGGATTTTTGTAGCATTTTGGACTTGCAGTTTAGATTTGGAAGTACCAAGGTTTGGTTCATAATTTGTTTATAAACTCTCCCTTGCCAGTGAGGTTACTTCTGCTGCTCTCATCCTTGATGTGTTGATTTGACTAGTTTCAGAACTTAGTCCTTTCTTCTTCTTTTTAATGCTAAGTATCTATTCTGGTGACACCTTGTTATTATAGAAAAAGAGTGCCATGAGTTTTATTTTTGTATGCGAGTGGTTTCCAACAATGGAAGCTTTTTTCCTGTGTTAGCAGTTCTCTTGAATTATCACTGGAATATTATGGCCCTGGTGGGTGGCATATAAATCTAGTTCCTGTTAGGCAGGTATAACATTAGAATTTCCCCACCTTTGATGATTCACCCTGAAAAGTGGTGGGTCACTGATCTGGCCTGGGAAGCCTAAGATCTGACAGATCTAAACACCCGTTGGAAGGGAAAGGAGTGGAGAAAAAGCACAATGTATTTTCTTTTTAAAATACAGTTTCAGTTTCATTCTCTTTCTTCAAAATTTTTTCCTTGAAATGTTTTTGTTAGTTTTCTTTATTAGAAAAGTAAGCTAAGTTCATATATCCTCATTTAATACCCTGTGACCCAGCAATTCAAGTCCTAGGTACTTATCTGAAAGAAATTAAGATCTATGTCAAAAGTCTTATGCAAGAATGTTCATAACAGCTTTATTCACACTGCCAAAATCTAGAAACAACCCACATGTCCATCAACAGGATAGAGACAAACAAATTGTAATATATCATTTCAATGGTGTGTTTTTTGTTTAATTGGATGTTGGCAGATTATATACTGAAGAGATTGTAGCAGTTCTCACTCTCACCTGCTGTAACAGATTATAGCAGTTCTCAAGCAACATATTGAAAAGCTCATTTTGTCACATCCTCACCAGCACTAGATGCTATTGCTCTTTTGAATTTTTGCCTATTGGATTGTGTCTTGCCTGAGCATTTCAGCACCAGGCAAGTTCACTGTGGATTCAGTGAGACCAAGAAATGACAGCAGAACATTCCCAAAGTAAAAGGGTTTATACCTGGCTTTATTCTCCCAGTGGTAGGTTGGCCACTAAAATCACTCTGCATCCAGCAGTCAGCAGGTCTGTAGTCCACCATCTCTGCCTCCATCCAGAGCACTGGGAAGAGCTCTTTATATAGTGACTCAGTCAATAATAGCTTATTGCCCACAGGTGTAGAAGCAGTAGCCTGCCAAAATCTAGATCATCGAGTAGTTTAGGGTCAGGTGAGGATCCTGGCCATAGGAACTTCCATTTTCCCCACAGATTAATAAAAAATTAACAGCTTTAATTTTGAAGTACTTCTAACTGAGGTAAATCTATGCTTTCATAGATTGTATAAAAATCTCTTTTATCATCTCTTCCATTTTTCAGTCCTGTTTCTTCCTGGTCAGTATGGCCAAAATTGCACTTTCATGTGTACTGGGAGATAAAAGGCAGGCGTGGCAGGGAAGGAGCTATTCCCATTGTTTGTTTTTTCTTTAAATTCAAATAGCCTAATAGGAAGAATTCCCTATTCTGTCATTCCCTATCATAGAAAAGCACTTATTTTCATTTTGCTACTAACAAGAATCTGTGATGGTCTTATTTATTTATTTACTTGTTGTATTAGGCAGGGTCTCAGAACTCAAAACAGAACAAAAAACAGAACAGAACTCAAAAGGGTTTAATTGAAGAGAATGAAGCAAATGGACTATTTATGGAGGGAAGGTCAGGATTAGGTATTAATCAGGATGTCAGGGCACCTGGGCCAAGCAGTGGTGAAGAGTCGTTAACTACCAGTTTCACTTACCTATTATTGCGGTGTAAGAAACCACTCCACAACTTAGTGACTTAAAAAAAAAAACGATTTAGTTGCTCACAGTTCTTCAATTTGAGAAGGGCTTGCTGGAAATTAATTCATGTCCACCTCTACACTTGGTGAAGTTGGTTGAGGCAGCTCAGCAAGAGTTGGAGGAGGACACAAGATGAGCTCACTCTCATTTGGCACCTCTGCTCAGGTGGCTAGACTAGCAGAGGGCCCTGTGGGGAAAGGTGGGGTTCCCATGGCCCGGATCCTCATCTGAACCTAAACTCCTTGATGATGTAACTAGCCTGCTGCTAGGCTACTGCTTCCACACCTGTAGGCAATAAGCTATTACTTACTGAGTCATTATATAAAGAGTTCTGCCCAGTGCTCTGGGCAGAGGCAGAAATGAAGGAGGATTACAGACCTGCAGACTGTTGGGTGCTGAAGTAATTCTAGTGCTCTACCTATCGCTGGGAGAATGAGCTGGGTAATAAACCCTTTCACCCCAAGAATATTCCTTGTCATTCCTTGGTATCACTGAATCCACAGTGAACTTGCCTAGGGCTGAAACCCATTGGCAAGACAATTGGTGACCAATTCATTGTTCACCAAGTGTGGATTAAGTGGATTAAGTGAATGTTCGTATGGCCAGGATTCTCACCTGGCCCTGGTCAGCTAGCTCACTACACATGTGTGGGCAATACATTGCTATTGACTATAGAAAGAGCTCTGCCCAGTGCTCTGGGCAACACAGTGACACGGCTGCGAAGCTGCAGAAGAGCAGAGATGAGACTGGAGTGGTGGCAGCACTGAGGACAAAGTCTGAGACAGCTGTGAGGGTAGAGAGGCCCAGAGGCAGAGACCAGCTTGTTGCATGCAGACTCGCTCTGAGTGGATGGGATTCTAGTGATTGACCTGCCACCATGGGAATGAAATTGGGTATATAAACCCTTTCACCCCAAGAACGTTCTACTGTCATTTCTTTGGTCACATTGACTCTATAGTGAACTTGCCCGGGGCTGAAATCCATTGGCAAGACACCAAGGAAAAGAACAGGCTGCCCTTATGGGATGGGTGCTTCAGTGGGCTGCCCATATGAATGGGGAGACAGTCAATTGTGGGTATGTGGTTTGAGGTGGCTTGCCTCTTAGAGGACTGGGCCCACACCATGACTGGAGGCAGGTGGAAGTGACACGTGAGGCAGTAGGGGTGGCCCTTGGTATAGTAAGTAGGTCCTTTGAGAAACAGAGTGCCCTTGAGGCAAAGGGAACTGTGGGCTGGCTGATTCTCACAGTATTAAAAAAATCTACAATCCACCATATCATAGATAAGTTTTCACAAATGCCTAAGGTGCCTAACTGGTTTTCTTGGTTTCACTGGAGATGGCTGGTAATTACAGATATGCTTTGGTTATGTAACTATACTCCTATTATGTTAATGTGTGTGCGCAATTTAAGTAGTAGCTTAAAACCTATATATGCTGAAGTTACTCTACAAGAAGATATGTCAAAGAAATAATCAATCTTCCCATGTTTTCTCCCGCCTGCTACTTCTATAGCTTTTCTTCTTCCTTCCTAATTACAACCCTTAAATAGAATTCGTGCCTCATATCAAATTTACCGAGTATCATAATTCTTCCAAGTGGTAAAGATACCTCAAGACAAATGCTGGGCATAGAAGCCACAGGGCGTAAATATGCAAAGAAGTAAAAAGCTAACCTTTTCTAACAATAAGGCTTCTCTCTCACTTACCAACTTTACATTTCCCTGTATGGCCCCGGAAGATGACTGGTTAGCCAGAGACGGGTAAGATTCCTCAAGGGAGGAACAACCTAAGACAGGCACAGTCGCAGGGGGGCCATCAGGTGAGAAATTGGGGATCAACAGAGGTGAGGCTTAGAACCTCACCCCCCCGTTCTGAGAGAAATCTTCTGCATACGTGGATGTTTTATCGCCCTGGTCTAGCTTGGATTAACACATAGTCTACAGGCACACACCTGATCATCTACATTTGCTCTCTTACAACACTAAACTATGTTTTCTACCTTTATCTTGTATCTACCTCCCACTTCAGCATTTTATTAAAAATAATAATAATAAAGAGAGAAATGTGGTATCCACATATAAATCAAGTATAAAAACCAAATGAGTATTCATATTTGAACTGACTGTTTAGAGTTCATAATGCATGAGCAAAACCGAAAGCTTCTGTGATGACTGCCCTTGTACTGTTCACCATGTAACTTATTCATTATGTAAGAATTTGTTCTCCATGTAAGAACTTGTTTGTTATGCCTCAGAAGATTGGAGACTGACGAAAATTAGGCTTGGGGTGGATTAATGATTGTGCATTGAGCATTGACTCCCCTATACAGAATTTTATTGTCGTTAACAACCATTTGATCAATAAATATGAGAGATGCCCTCACAAAAAAAAAAAAAAAAAAAAAAAAAAAAGGACAGACTTCCAATGGTAAAATAAATAAGTAACCAGGATGTAATGTATAGCATAAGGAATATAGTCAAGATATTGTAACAGCTTGGTAGGGTGATAGCTGGAACATAGAATTATGTATATAAATGTTCTACCACTGTGTTGTACACTTGAAACTAATGTAATGTAATACTGTGCATCAACTACCCTTCAATAAAAAATAATTATTTAAAAAAAAAAATCTACAGATAAGAAGAATATGCTCCTATAAGAAATGCAAGAAACGGCAGCATGAGAATGCTAGCTGCGAACTGCTGTGTATTCATTGAAGAATGAAATGCCACTGATATGAGAGGAGGCAGCACAAGAACACCAGCTGCGAGGTGCCATTGAGGAGGTAAAATATTTGTTGGTGACTGAAACGGTGTCACTGTGAGGTATTGTGGAAGAGGTAAAGGCCATGAAGGAAAAGGACAGACCCCTGCAAAAAGCACAAGAAGAGGCAGTGCAAGAATGTGAGCTGCAAGATCCAGTAAAGGAGATAAAAGATTCCTTATAGAATGAGACAGCAGTGCTGCCAGATGCTCTGAATGAGGCAAAGGCCATGGAGGAGAAGGACGTACTCCTGAGGGAAGCACAGAAAGAGTGGCACAACAATGCCAGCTGCGAGGCATTGAGGTCAAGGTAAGAGAGCTATTGAAGACTGAGCTAGTATTTCTGTGAGACACTGTTGTACCTTAATTTTTGTTATTATTTCTATGTTGTTATTATTTTCTCTTGCTGTCATGGAATCTGGTTACGTGCTCTAGCTTTCTTACATGGGGACCATTGCAGAAGATGGAGAGTGTGTAGATTGTGAGGTGAGAATCCTGTTGGGGTGGAGTGTAGATAAAGTGAAGTTTCCTATGGCCAAGATCCTCACCTGAACCTAAACTACTTGATGATGTAACTAGCCTGCTGCTATGCTACTGTTTCCACACCTATAGGCAATAAGTTATTATTGACTGAGTCACTATATAAAGAGCTTTGCCCAGTGCACTGGGTGGAGGCAGAGATGAAGGGGGATTACAGACCTGCAGACTATTGGATGCAGATGTAATTCTAGTGCTCCATTTATTGCTGGGAGAACAAGCCAGGTAATGCATGCTTTCACCCCAAGAATGTTCCGTTGTCCGTCCTTGGTCTCACTGAATTCACAGTGAACTTGCCTGGGGCTGAAACCCATTGACAAGATAGGTGGGTTAGGCTTTTTTTCCTTTCTCTCCTTGTGGTCTCTCATTATTTAATAATTCAGTAGGTGGCTAGACCCCAAGAAAGTCAAAGTGGAAGCTGCCAGGCCTCATAAGGACTTTTCAAGAACAGATACATCAGATTTGCCGCATTCTACCGATCAAAGGAAGTCATAAGGCAAGTCCAGTGTCAGAGGTGAAATAGATACTACCTTTTAAGGGAAAGAACAACATGTACATATAGAATTAAGATGAATCATTAGTAGATATCTTTGCAGGTAATCTACCACACATGCCTCACTATGAAAAGACAAAGGTAGAAAATAGAATTTCCAATGAGATCCGACCCTATGGAAGAAGGTCTGACCTACAGGAGATGCAGTAGTTGAAATCTACTGTGGTGCTGAGGCAGGAGAGAATGGCTGAAGAAATACCCTGATCTCTTTCTTCTGCTGCTTGATTACCTGCCAGTACAAGGGAGCCTGGTTGATAGAGTTACCAGAGTTCAACTCCTCCTCTCCAGAGTGCAAAGCAGGTCAGAAAAGGCCACTGAATGGATTAGGGATGGGCGGGCCATTGAAGAAGAACCAGCATATTTCTTATTATCTGTTTCTCATATTAGAATGTCAGTTTCATCAAGGGAGGGGAGTATCCCTCCTGATCACAGCTGATTCCCTGGGTCTACCAAGTGTCTGGCACTTGCCTGGTATTCAGCAAAATGTGCTGAATTGAAGTGAGTTCAATTATCTGAGATCGAGTTATAAACTTGACCTTCCTTCTTTCTGATACTGCACAGGAAACACCTGAAAGATGGGAAGATGGAGGTAAATGAGAAATGAGACCAGCTTGGTCCTGAGGCCAGATGTCGTATAAAGCGTGAATGCAAAATCCAGAGACTGACATGGAGGGCTGCTAGAATACATGTATAATCATAACAACCGATTTGACCTCTCTGGTGATTTTCTGAGCATTGTTGTTTTCTCACTTGGCACCCTGAGGATGGGCTTAGATTCCCTGAATTAAGCAATTATTTGTTTTTCTCAATGTAGCACCTGTGAAAAGCCAGAAGTTATTCTTCTTTTTTTTTAATTGAGATATTATTCACAAGGCATACACCCATCCCACTATCCAATTTCAGAACATTTATTTTCATCCTCCCTCACATAAACATTTATTTTCATCCACCCCCACACAAAAATAGTGCTCCCCCCAATTAGCGGGCACTTACCTTCCCTCTCTCTCCCAGCCCCTGGCAACCACTAGTGTACTTTCTGTCTCCATGGATTTGTCTTCTGTGGAAATTTTATATAAATGAAGTCATACAATATGTGGGCTTCTTACACTAAGCATGCTATTTTCAAGGTTTATCTATTTGTAGTCTATATCAATACTTCCTTTCTCTTTTATGGCTGAATATTATTCCATTGTATGGATATGCTATATTTGTTTATCCATGCATCAGGTGATACACATTTGATGGCATACATTCTTTCCACTTTTTGTCTATTTTGAATAATGCTGCTGTGGACATTCATGTGCAGACTCTTGTGTAGACATATTTTCAGTTCTCCTGAGTATATGTCTAGGAGTAGAATTACTGAGTCATATAGTAATTCTATTTTAAAACTTTTGAGGAATTGCCAGAGTGTTTTCCAACGTGGTTGTACCGTTTTACACTCCTACCAGCAAAGTATGAGGGTTCCAGTTTCTTCATGTCATCATTAGCACTTGACTATAGCCATCCTAGTAAGTGGGAAGTGGTATCTCATTATAGTTTTGATTTGTGTTTCCCTAATGGCTAATGATGTTGAACATCTTTTATGTGCTTAAGTGCCATTTGTATATTTTCTTTGGAGATATACAAATAGGGATCTATTCAAGTCATTTGTCCATATTTTAATTATTTGTATTTTTATTGTTAGTTGTAAGTGTTCTTTATATATCCTGGCTATAGGTCCTTTGTCAGATATGTGATTTGCAGGTATTTTCTCCCAGTCTGTGGGTTGTCTTTTTACTTTCTTGATGGTGACCTTTGAAACCCAAAAGTGTTTAATTTTGATGAAGTCCAATTTATCTACTTTTTCCTTTGGTTACTTTGCTTTTTAGTGTTGCATCTAAGAAACTGTGGCTTAATCCAAAGTCACAAAGATTTATCTCTATATTTTTTTCTAAGAGTTTTGTAGTTTTAGCTCTTAGATTCAGGCCTTTGATCCACTTTTAATTAATTTTTGTATATGGTATGAGGTAAGGGCCCAGCTTCATTCTTTGCATGTTGCTCTCCAGTTGAACCATTTGTTGGAAATATTATTCTTTCCCAGGTGAATTGTTTTTTGGTGCTTTGCTGAATATCAATTGATGATAATTCTCCCAAGTTATTCCTAATATCAATAATAATGACTAAAATTATTGCTGGCTTTTGGTTTAATAAAAACCCATAATCTCCTCCCTTTGAGTACTTTTGTTTCAGAGCTAACTGCAGGATCTCAAACTTGTATTTTTGACTAACACAACACTGAATCCACCAAAGGAGGTGGTGGAGGGAGGGTAATAGTGTAAGTCCCAGCACAAATCTGAAGGCCCTAGAACCAGAAGTGCTGATGTCTGAAAGTAGGAGATGGATGTCCCAGCTCACAAGAAGAGAGAATGAATTCACTCTTCCTCCACCTTTTTGTTTTTTGGACCTTCAAATCAAATGCTAATCTTTTATGGAAACACCCTCACAAATGCACCCAGAAACAGTGTTTTTCCAGCTATGTAAACATCCTTTGGTCCAGTCAAGTTGACATAAAATTAACCATGGGGATTCCATAAATTTAAAAAGATGCTTATACAAATATATGTTACAGGAAGTAATTGTGGAATGCTTTACAGATACAAAGAGGGCAAACATCAGTGCTTTGACCAGAGTTGGAATAGACTGTCAGAAGACAAACTTTCCTCTGTACTTAATTAGCTGGGTGACCTTTCCCAATCACTTAAACTCTTGGAGACTCAGTTTCCTGGTCTATTGAGTATTGGTAATAATGCCAAGTCTAAAGACCTTTCTGTGTTATTATGAGATTGAAATAATGCAGTAGGTGTAAAAGTGCTTTGGAAAATTTTAACTTTTTATTCTGGGCATTCTGAGCAATTCAGAGATAATTGCTTGCTTTCATTCTAAAAACTGCCTTTGATTTGTTTATAGTACCAATTTAGCCATTCTGGCTTCGGGCGGTCCCAAGTAATGTTTACCAAAATAAAACATTAATGTGATGTCGGAACTCAACCAAGAATTAGGAGAAGTGCAAGTTGCAGCACTCCAAAATCTTGCGACTACAGGCTATCTACTGTTAAAAGAACATATGGGATGTGAACAGTTCCCAGGAATGTGTTGTTTTAATTTGTCTGATTTTTCTCAAACTATTCAAATTCAGTTAGACAATATCCATCATATCATTGATAAGTTTTCACAAATGCCTAGGGTGCCTAACTGGTTTTCTTGGTTTCACTGGAGATGGCTGGTAATTGTAGGTCTGCTTTGGTTATGTAGCTGTATTCCTATTATGTTAATGTGTGTGCGCAATTTACTTAGAAGTTTAAAACCTATACATGCTTATGTTACTCTACAAGAAGTTATGTCTAAGAAATAATCAATCTTCCCATGTTTTCTTCTGTCTGCTACTTCTATAGCTTTTCTTCTTCCTTCCTAATTACAACCCTTAAGTAGAATTCGTGCCTCATAACGAAATTACCGATTATCATAATTCTTCCAAGTGGTAAAGATACCTCAAGACAAATGCTGGGCATAGAAGCCACAGGGCATAAATCTGCAAAGAAGTAAAAAGCTAACCTTTTCAAAGAATATTGCTTCTCTCTCACTTACCAACTTTACATTTCCCTGTATGACTGGTTAGCCAGAGACGGGTAAGATTCCTCAAGGGAGGAACAACCTAAGACAGGCACAGTCGCAGGGGGGCCATCAGGTGAGAAATTGGGGATCAACACAGGTGAGGCTTAGAACCTCACCCCCCCTGTTTTGAGAGAAATCTTCTGCATCCATGGATGTTTTGTTGCCCTTGTCTAGCTTGGATTAATACTTAGTCTATAGGCACACACCTGATCATCTACATTTGCCCTCTTACAGCACTAAACTATGTTTTCTACCTTTATGTTGCATCTACCTACCACTTCAGCATTTTATTTAAAAAAAAAAAAAATAATAATAATAATAAGGGAGAAATGTGGGATTCATATATAAATCAAGTATAAAAATCAAACAAATATTCATATTTGACCTGGTTGTTTATAGTTCATAATGCATGATCAAAACCGAAAGTTTCTGTGATGACTGCCCTTGCACTGTTCACCATGTAAGAACTTATTCACTATGTAAGAATTTGTTCACCATGTAAGAACTTGTTCATTATGCTTCAGAAGATTGGAGACTGCTGAGAATTAGGCTTGGGGTTGATTAATGATTGTACATCGAGTCCCCTATACAGAATTTTTGTTGTTGTTAACAACCATTTGATCAATAAATATGAGAGATGCCCTCTCAAAAAAAAAAAAATCTGGCCTGAAGTCAGACAGCAATAGCCTACGGGATTGGTTGGTTCGCCTATGGACAGTGCTGTGGCATTTGAATGAGAAGCCACGTAAAGGAGCTTTGAGCCCTGTGGATATGCTCACACACCTTGCTGCCTCTCCTATGCAATTGTACGTCCAAGCCAAATTAGAGTTATTGAAACTAGGATATGGCCAGCACAGCAACATCCTGCTGCCAGCCCCTACTGCGCTGAGCCCTGGAGACACTGTTGAATGGACCTGGCCCTGGACATTTTGACACATGGACCAGCAATGGCTGGCAACTGTGGCACCTTTGGGGAAAGGCCTGGAAGCTGACCTCCTGTGTATTCCTGGAGTAACAGCTGAATGGCCCCCAAGGTCACAGTAGTGTACCCAAAACATCCAGAAGGTTATTTTTTCCTACAGTCCTCGTGGCATGAATGCGCCCCCCTGGCTGCAGCTGCTGCATGATGATTGCTCTGAACCCTCGGCTGCTGCCTGCCTATGGAATGGAGGAGCTATGGACTGAATCTGCATAGGACTTTGAACCTAGCTGAATCCTCCAGCTAGAGGATTGTCATGATTTTATTGCTGTTGCTATTGTTATATCATTAGTCTGGTCACAGTGATCCAGTTTTCTCACCCAGGGACCATTGCGGAAGAAGGGGAACAAGTAGATTGTAAGGCGAGATTTCTGGATGGGTGGCCTGTGGGTAAAATTGTAACATTTCCAGAATATCTCTCCTGGCTTGGGGTCATTTGCATATCCTCAGGGGTGGAGGGAAGTTCATCTCTATGTCAATGAGTAATTACCTGGAAAACCATGGGTGTGTCTGAATCTGAGAGTTTAAAGGGAGGAGCTGCCTTGCTTGCTGGCTTGCTTTTTCCAGAGCAGAGGAGAGATGGGGCCCTGGATTGCAGTTTGTAAACAATTAATGGGTTTTAAACTTTAAAAAAAAAAAAACATTAATGTGAGATTTCTCACCACTTAGCTGGGTAAGGAAGGCCTGGCACTTGGTTCAAAGAAAGTCGTTACACAATGGTTAATAACAACCAGGCCTTCAGGGAACTCTCAATAATTATTTTTGGTACTGTGGTAAAAGGTGACCAAAGACTATAACTGTAGTTTTTTTTTTTACTGATTTGTTAGAATGTAGTGGAAATGTGTTAAAAAAAAGTCTTAGCTTACTGTGTTCGCATTATGGTGGAGCTGGAAGACCTAAGCCTTCATACACTCACCAGCCCACCTCCCATCCATCTCAGGCAGTTATAGGTAGGAATATGGTTTGCCCACAGGAACCCAATTTGAGGGGAGGGTGACAGTGAACCAAATAAACAAGCTGTAGTAATCCAAAGCACTAACTCCATTGGTAAGAAAGATAAATTCGCAAATTATGAAGCACGATTCTCTGTATCCCTATGGATTGGTTTAGACTTAACTGCCTCTGACAATTTATGTTAACCTTTGGAAGATACAAACAGACCAATAGTTACTGATAGGTCAATAAAGATCTTCAACTGTCACCTACCATATCAAAGAGACACCAAAGAGAACCAGACACCTGGAGTAACAACCTCCTCCTCTCCTACCCTCTCCTGACAAATTTCTGAGTGTCATTCTAGACTGAAAAACTTAGACTTTGAGGTACTTCACTCATGGGGAACACCTCACCTGGTGGGGTAAGAGGGTTGGCCTTGGAGCAAGAACAGCCCTTGAGAAGAAGAGTGAAATTTTCCTGAGAGGATTGAGAGGAAGGTGGGCCTCTCATGAGAAAATATGAGGATCCAGAAACAAAGATAGGACCTGAGGTTTCCAGGAAGGAAACTCTATATGAAGGATTTAATTTCTTAGATGCTTTTCCCTTTAACCATGAAAAATTATACTTAGTATATATAGTTTTATACAATTCCTCTCATACTCTGTAATTCCCTTTTGCTTCTGCCAACCCTTCAGTAAAGGTTGATATACAGCTACTTAATCAGCTGTGCCTCAATTTCCTTGTCTGTAAAATGGAGATAATACTTACTTCATAGGTGAGAATTAAATAAATTACTAACTGTTAATTAATGGCTAATTAATGTGAATTAATTTAGGACACATGGCAGTGCCTGGTAAAGCGCTCAGTATATATGTTACCTGTTGCTGTGACTGTTATTACTCCACCTTCTCCTCTCTCCTTCTCAAAGCCTGTCAGGCATTGAGAGAGGCCAGGGTCACTTTCATTTTTTGAGGCTGCCAGTATATTAAAAAATAAGGAAATTACAAAATATGATTGCAAAACATTGTGGTAGGCTTTAAACATTTACATATAACAAATTAATGCTTTGCAACACACAAAAAAATACAAACAATAAAACCTTGCTCTTCACAGGGTAATTACACAGTACATAAATTGCGTAGTGTAATTTGGCCACTGTAGCTCAGGGATAGTATACAAACCTAAAGCTCCAAGGTGAATGTCTATATCTGCTAGTCCAGTCAGCCAGTCTTCCTATGTAATCCCATTTGGAAATAACTTTAAAGGCACATTTTTGTCCTTCCGTGAATGGGAAGCCAGCTCAAAAGGCCCTTTTGCACCCCTCTACCCCTAATCCTTTGGGCTCCAGCTGGATTCATAAAGGGAAGTAAGGGCTCCCTCTCCCCAGACCCCTCCTGCTACTTTTGCAGACGGAGGAGTGGCCGGAGAATAAGCAGCTTGAAGGAGCAGTATCAGGAGGATGATTCTGCAAGGGACAACTCATTAATACCCACCTCCATCTCAGCCCTTCCCTGATGTTCACGAGGGTACCTAAAATCCGGCGGGGAGAGAGAAGCTGACATTCCAGTAGCTTGAGTAATGCCTGGCCGAATAGCATAGCAGACTGATGCAGGCTTCACCTTTCACTTTTATCTATCTTGATGGAAATCTTTCTAAAATGGAGTCTACTTCCTTACGTTATTAAAGAAAGGGTGAAAATAAAAAATAGAACTGAAACATACTCTCCAGATGAAAAAGATACATGCTGTTTTATTTTAGTACGTGTACATGTGAATCATGTCTGAGGAGTTTCATCTTGCTATGGCGGGTTACCTAGAAACTCATACCAGAAGATAAAGGATCACAAATATTTTCCACACTGTCTCTGTTTCCTTCATGTTTTCCACATTGGTGTCATAACTCAACACATGTCATCTCAGGGATAAAGAGAAGGTTAGGTACTCATTACTGTAAAAGTGAACCTGCAGAAGAAATGTAACTGCAAGCATTTCTGATGGATAAGGACTATTTTAAGTGCTTTAAAAAAAAAAATAGCACTAATAGAGGACAAAATAAGGTAAGCTCTTAAAACAAGTTTCCTTAAGAAAAAAGAAAGGAAAGCAAAAGATTTATTTCCAGTTTGAGGCCCTTCCTCTTGACTCAAGTTTCTGCCTTTATTTCATTCCCTTGTGGACCCCGGAGGCAGGAAAAGGGCAGACAAGATGGAGACCGAATTCCTGGGTGCTGGTTTGTCTCTGATCCTTATCAGCTTGTGGTTTCAGGAGTCTCTGAGTCTCAGATTCACTGTAAAGTAACACAGTTTCCCCCCCTGCTTCAGGAATGTTATGAAGCGAAAAGCAGTAGAGATTTGTTACTTTATATATAGATGGATAATGTTGCCTACTGCCTGTCATGGAATCTAGCTGGTGCTCTACACAGGACAGCTGCTATTATTTGTTAGCCATGTTATATTTCCAGTTTCACCCTTCATACATACATAGTATTCACTGTTTTCATCTCTTGCCCTGTGGGGTGCATGGCATAACCACCGTTCATTCATTCATTTATTTACAAACTGTTTATTATGGAAAACTTCAGACATGACCCAGAGTAGAACAGTATAATAATGCCCAATGTACCTATCACCCAGATACAATCATTAACTCATTGCCACTTTTGTTTCACTTATACTCTTTCTGCCTCCTTCCTTGCTGGATTATTTTGAAATAAATCCTTGATATCATATCACCCATCTGTAAATATTTCAGTATGTGTCTCTGAAAGACAAAGACTATTTTAAACACCATAACCACAATACCATTATCACACCTAAAAATAACAGTCATTCTTTAATATTGTAAAAAGAAATTCAGAACCAGTCAATGTTCAGATTTCTCAAGTGTCTCATAAATAATATCTTTAAAACTTTGATTTAATTGGGACCCATATGAGGTACCTAGATATCATTGACTCATACATTTCTTAAGTCTCTAGTAATCTACAGGTACATTCCTGCTTCTTGCTTTTGTCCTTGGAGTTTATTTGTTGCAGAAACAGGTCAATTGTGTAGAAGAAGAGTTTGGAGTTTTCCAAATTCTGAATTTTGCTGATTACATTCCCACTGTGTTTAACATGTTTCTCTTCCCCCTGTAATCCCTGTAAACTAGTATATATTTCTAGAGGCTTAATCTGATTCAGATTCTAGTTTTTGACAAGAATATTTCATGGGTGGTATTATGGGCTGACTTGTGTTTCCCCAAAATTCCTGTGTTGAAGTCATAACCCAGTACCTTGGAATGCAAACTGTATGTGGAGACAGGGCCTTTGCAGAGGGAAATTAGTTAGGATCTGGTCATTAGGCTGGGCCCTAATCCAACATGACTGGTGTCCTCATAAAAAGAGGAAATTAGGACACAGTTGCAGAGGGAAGAGCCTGTGAGAACATGAGAAGATGGCCATCTACAAGCTGAGATGAGAGGCCTTAGGAGATTTAATCCTTCTGGCACTTTAATTTTACCCTTCCAGCCTCCAGAACTGTGACAAAATAAATTTTCATCCTTTAAGTCACCCAGTCTGTGATATTTTGTTTGGCAGCTTTAGAAAACACACAGGTGCTGTTGGGAATTTCCATCACGAGGTACATCGTTAGGGGTCGTCTTTCTATGTGGCATTATTAGCCGCCATTAATGATTACTGTCTGGATCCATTATTTCATCTGAGGTTTGCAAAAATCATCATGTTCTAATTTTATCATTCCTTCTCCATTTAACTGGAATTACTTTCTAAAGAGACATTTTTCCCTCATCAATTATTTGGAAACTCTGAGAAAGTGATAAATGCTTGAAAAAACTTTTTGTTTTATTTTAAAAACATAAACTCATGGAGCTTAATATATTTGACTTGTTTGAATCAATTACTATGTGTATTATTATTTTTGATGTTCAAATTATTACAACTTTAGCCAGGGGAAGTGTTTCCACTATGACTCCTCCGTTCTTCTAACTCAGTATTAGACTTCTTTTGTTGCTTCCTTGCTTTTTATTATGACAGGAAATCCAGGCTATCTTCTACATTTCCTGACCCAACCTAGAATTGGTTATTTCTCCAACGAAACGGTATTTAGAGGCCATAAACTGAAAGACTGGCAGTGCTTCTTATTATTGGGCTTATTTTTGTTTCTAGGACTTTTCAGTGAACAGAGCTTGGAAACAATGTTTATTTTAAGCAAAAAAAACATAATGAGTTCACAATAATTCAAAAACTATTACTATAGGTTATTACTTCTTTGGTTTTTATGTTTGTATTTTGTTTCTCCCATATTGAAAATCTTGGTTCCTCACACCATTAACAATTACTTATTTGCTTTATTTTACCATGAGTGTAATAGTTTCAGAAGAATAATAGCAATATTATTGCCAACAATATGATTTCTAAAAATAGCTTAAGACAGTTTTTGCAGTTCTTTTTCTTCAGTAGGGATATATAGTCAATTACTATGTTTTAAGTCATGTGAAATAATTCTTTAAATATAACATTAGTTTTGTTCTATTTTGTTTATTGAGGAGTGCTTTTATTTTTGTTAATTATGTAAACATTTATGTGGTTGAAAGTCAAATCTACAAAACAAATTATACTCAAAAGTCTAGTTTCTCACCTTATGCCCTCTCCTTTGTTCCCTCCCTCCTCAATAGGGAACAATCCATTTAAATATATATAAACATTATATGCAGATATAAAATATGTATCTGTATATGTACATATAAATATATTTTATACATATATGCATACATATATATAATATGTATTTATGAGCACGTAATGTACATTTATAACGTGTATAGAAGTGTATATGTATTTAAACAGGGGCTTACTCAGGTTTTCTCTGCTTTGCTTTCTCACTCACTGTGACACCTTGGAGATCACTTCATAGCGTTTCTACAGCTTAGAGAACTACATTGTGGGCATGTACTATTTGTGCAGCCAGCTCCCTACTGATGAACATTCAGCTTGTTTCCAACTTTTTGTTACTCCAAATAATGCCAATTTATACTTGGCAAGGTATATACTTATCTTTTTAAGTTTCTTTAAGTGTTATTTTGGGATAGATACTTGGAAGTGGGATTTCTGGGTCAAAATGAAAATGAAAGTGAAAATTCTGTAGGTATTGCCAGTTGTCCTCTATAGAGGTTATAACATTTTGCCTTCCCACCATCAAGGAATGAAAAGGTCTGTTTCTCCAAAATGCGATCACAGAATATGTTGTCAATCTTTGGGTTGTTTTTTTTTTGCCAACCTGAAAGGTGCGAAATGGTATCTCACCATGGTTTTAAATCACCTTTCTCTTAATATAAGCAAGATGGAACATGTTTTCATATGTTTAAGAGTCATTTACATTTCTTTTTTTATGACAGGGGAATTATTTCTGGTTTCTCCCTTTTCATGCTCTCCCCGTACTTTCCAGGGCCCTGGGGCTCCTGCATTCAGTCCTCAGGCCTTTAGGTACAACACTCAAGTCTGGACTTAATGCAGCTGCACTTGTTGGGGGCCAAGTGATGAGAGAACAGGGAGAGAGAAAAGCAAAAGGTGTTCCTACCTGCTCGGACCACAGCCCCTCTGATTGGAGAGAAGGGCTCCCCTCTTCAGAATGTTAGGTGCCTGTGGGCCTGGCTGCTGTTACTGCTGCTGTCATTTCTGCTGTCCCCACCTTGGCATTGCCTGGCAGAATGAGAGAACAACTCCAAAGAATTTTTTCATTCTTTCTTGGCATTAGGAGTTCCTCTTCCCTCTCCTGAGGCCAAGAGCTAGAGGGCTTCTCCTAGACCTCATTCTTTTGTGCCCAGTGCCCGTTTCTAGCTATCAGGATTTCTTGAAAGCAGGTTGGAATACCGGAAAAAAGGGAAATTCACAGCTGGTTTGGTGGTACTTCAAATTCTGGGGTTCTCCAATTTGTCTTCAATAGTTTAAGAAAACGCCATGATTTCTAGCCACATGCATTGGGAGAGACAGGATGGAATGTTCTTACTCCACTGTACCTGGAACCAGAACCCCTGTCTAAGGGATTTTGTACTTAATTTCTTTCCTGCTTGAAATACTTTTCACCTAGATAGATCTTTGATTGACTGACTCCTGCTCATATTTCAGGTTTTACTTCACAAAAGGCTTCCTTAACCACTCTCACATTGCATCTTCTAATCTCAGACACCCTTTGCCACATTACACTGTTATTTTGTCTTTATAACATTTATCATGACTTGAAGTAATCTTGCTGAATGTTTACTTGCTTCCTGTGTTTCCTTCCCTTGCCATGAAAGTTGAACCTGTCTTGTTAATTTCTTCACTGTGCTTAGGACGTTGATATGTAGAAAGTGCTCATTTAAAGGTGTTGAATAAAGGAATGCAAACAAATTAAGCAGTATTTGGGTAAAATAATATTTGTTGGCTGATGGCCTGAGGGAGGCAATATTATTATGCTGAGGCCACAGACATGGGGCAGTGGCCATGTGGTATAGCAGTGGGAATCAAAATTGTGGCCTTGTCTTGGATCTGCAACTGACTTGCTCTGTGACTCTGAAAAAGTCACTGCATCTTCTATAGGCCTTGATTTTTAAACTGAGAAACACTACGAGAATGAAATTTGTTGAATGTGAAATCTTTCCAACTTCAGCATGTTAGGAATCACAAACATTTAAGTCAATGGCTTACTTTTAAATTTAGTTACATGATCCAAAAAGATGAGTAATACCTGAAGAACCTATATCTTTACAATGGGAAATCTTCCTTTGGCAAGAAAGTGATTATGGGAAAGAGGTGACCTTAGGTTCTGACACTGAAATTACCTGCTCACTCCTGGCAGTATGTATATATTTTAACATGATTTTTTTTCCTTCTCCAATTTCACGTATAACATCTACTCTGAAAATAAGGCCTCCCTCCTATACTGCAGTGTCATTTTTCATTTTGTTGTCATTAATCTACAATTACATGAAGAACATTATGTTTACTAGACTCCGCCCTTCATCAAGTCCCCCCCACACACCCCATTACAGTCACTGTCCATCAGCGTAGTAAGATGCTGTAGAATCACTACTTGTCTTCACTGTGTTTCACAGCCCTCGCCATGCCTCCCTCTACATGCTAATTATACATGCTAATTGTAATACCCCCTTTCTTCTTCCCAGCCCTTATCCCTCCCTTCCCACCCATCCTCCCCAGTCCCTTTCCCTTTGGTAACTGTTAGTCCATTCTTGGGTTCTGTGATTCTGCTGCTGTTTTGTTCCTTCAGTTTTTCTTTATTCTTATATTCCACAGATGAGTGAAATCATTTGATGCTTGTCTTTCTCTGCCTGGCTTATTTCACTGAGCATAATACCCTCTAGTTCCATCCATGTTGTTGCAAATGGTAGGATTTGTTTTCTTCTTATGGCTGAATAATGTTCCATTGTGTATATGTACCACATCTTCTTTATCCATTCATCTACTGATGGACACTTAGGTTGCTTCCATGTCTTGGCTATTGTAAATAGTGCTGTGATAAACATAGGGGTGCATCTGTCTTTTTCAAACTGGGTTGCTGCATTCTTAGGGTAAATTCCTAAGAGTGGAATTCCTGGGTCAAATGGTATTTCTATTTTGAGCTTTTTGAGGAACCTCCATACTGATTTCCATAGTGGTTGAACTAATTTACATTCCCACCAGCAGTGTAGTAGGGTTCCCCTTACTCCACAACCTCGCCAACATTTGTTGTTGTTTGTCTTTTGGATGGTGGCAATCCTTACTGGTGTGAGGTGATATCTCATTGTGTTTTTAATTTGCATTACTCTGATCAGTAGTGATGTGGAGCATCTTTTCATGTGCCTGTTGGCCATCTGAATTTCTTCTTTGGGGAACTGTCTGTTCAGCTCCTCTGCCCTTTTTTTTTTTTTATTTTAATTATTTTTTATTTAAGGGTAGTTGACGCACAGTATTACATTACATTAGTTTCAAGTGTACAACACAGTGGTAGAACATTTATATACATAATTCTAGGTTCCAGCTATCACCCTACCAAGCTGTTACAATATCTTGACTATATTCCTTATGCTATACATTACATCCCGGTTACTTATTTATTTTACCATTGGAAGTCTGTCCTTTTTTTTGTTGTTGTTGTGAGGGCATCTCTCATATTTATTGACCAAATGGTTGTTAACGACAATAAAATTCTGTATAGGGGAGTCAATGCTCAATGCACAATCATTAATCCACCCCAAGCCTAATTTTCGTCAGTCTCCAATCTTCTGAGGCATAACAAACAAGTTCTTACATGGAGAACAAATTCTTACATAATGAATAAGTTACATGGTGAACAGTACAAGGGCAGTCATCACAGAAACTTTTGGTTTTGCTCATGCACTATGAACTCTAAACAGTCAGTTCAAATATGAATAATCATTTGGTTTTTATACTTGATTTATATGTGGAAACCACATTTCTCTCTTTATTATTATTATTTTTAATAAAATGCTGAAGTGGGAGGTAGATACAAGATAAAGGTAGAAAACATAGTTTAGTGTTGTAAGAGAGCAAATGTAGATGATCAGGTGTGTGCCTGTAGACTATGTGTTAATCCAAGCTAGACAAGGGCAATAAAACATCCACGTATGCAGAAGATTTCTCTCAGAACAGGGGGGGTGAGGTTCTAAGCCTCACCTCTGTTGATCCCCAGTTTCTCACCTGATGGTCCCCTGCGACTGTGCCTGTCTTAGGTTGTTCCTCCCTTGAGGAATCTTACCCGTCTCTGGCTAACCAGTCATCTTCCGGGGCCATACGGGGAAATGTAGAGTTGGTAAGTGAGAGGGAAGCCTTATTGTTTGAAAAGGTTAGCTTTTTACTTCTTTGCATATTTATGCCCTGTGGCTTCTATGCCCAGCATTTGTCTTGAGGTATCTTTACCACTTGGAGGAGTTATGATACTCGGTAAATTTGATATGAGGCACGAATTCTATTTAAGGGTTGTAATTAGGAAGGAAGAAGAAAAGCTATAGAAGTAGCAGGCGGAAGAAAACATGGGAAGATTGATTATTTCTTTGACATATCTTCTTGTAGAGTAACTTCAGCATATATAGGTTTTAAGCTACTACTTAAATTGCGCACACACATTAACATAATAGGAGTATAGTTACATAACCAAAGCATATCTGTAATTACCAGCCATCTCCAGTGAAACCAAGAAAACCATTAAGGCACCTTAGGCATTTGTGAAAACTTATCTATGATATGGTGGATATTGTCCAACTGAACTTGAACAGTCTGAGAGAAATCAGACAAATTAAAACAACCCATTCCTGGGGACTGTTCACATGCCATATGTTCTTTTAACAGTAAATAGTCTATAGTTGTAAGAGTTTGGAGCGCTACAATTTGCACTTCTCCAAATTCTTGGTTGAGTTCCAACAGTATAGATTCAGTCAAATTTGTTGTTTTACTGTATGCACAGGCCAGCTTAGATATCTCCTTCCTCATTCCCATGGCAAGTCCAGGAACGGGTGGGATGAGTGCATCTACTGCTGTAGCAGTGCGTGGATCTTTGTTGGGGTTTTTTGATGATCATCTTCTGGCATGAGTCTTCCAGAGAGTGCAGATGTTGGAAGTTCTTTTTCATATCGTATCTTAGTTCATTTTCGGGGTAGCCCAATTAGGCTTTGATCCTCTGTATAAACACAAACAGACCCTTTGCCTACACTTTTATATGCCCTTTATACCCTTGTGTAGAACTCGTTGGAGGTTACCACACAGGAACTGCCCTTTTTTTTTTTTTGCTTTGTTTTTGGTATCACTAATCTACACTTACATGACGAATATTATGTTTACTAGGCTCTCCCCTATACCAGGTCTCCCCTATAAACCCCTTTACAGTCACTGTCCATCAGCATAGCAAAATGTTCTAGAATCACTACTTGCCTTCTCTGTGTTGTACAGCCCTCCCATTTCTCCTACCCCCCCATGTATGTTAATCTTAATACCCCCCTACTTCTCCCCCCCTTATCCCTCCCTACCCACCCATCCTCCCCAGTCCCTTTCCCTTTGGTACCTGTTAGTCCATTCTTGAGTTCTGTGATTCTGCTGCTGTTTTGTTCCTTCAGTTTTTCCTTTGTTCTTATATTCCACAGATAAGTGAAATCATTTGGTATTTCTCTTTCTCCGCTTGGCTTGTTTCACTGAGCATAATACCCTCCAGCTCCATCCATGTTGCTGCAAATGATTGGATTTGCCCTTTTCTTATGGCTGAGTAGTATTCCATTGTGTATATGTACCACATCTTCTTTATCCATTCATCTATCGATGGACATTTAGGTTGCTTCCAATTCTTGGCTATTGTAAATAGTGCTGCGATAAACATAGGGGTGCACTGATCTTTCTCATACTTGATTGCTGCATTCTTAGGGTAAATTCCTAGGAGTGCAATTCCTGGGTCAAATGGTAAGTCTGTTTTGAGCATTTTGATGTACCTCCATATTGCTTTCCACAATGGATGAACTAACTTACATTCCCACCAGCAGTGTAGGACGGTTCCCCTTTCTCCACAGCCTCGCCAACATTTGTTGTTGTTTGTCTTTTGGATGGCAGCCATCCTTACTGGTGTGAGGTGATACCTCATTGTAGTTTTAATTTGCATTTCTCTGATAATTAGCGAGGTGGAGCATCTTTTCATGTGTCTGTTGGCCATCTGTATTTCTTTTTTGGAGAACTGTCTGTTCAGTTCCTCTGCCCATTTTTTAATTGGGTTACTTGTTTTTTGTTTGTTGAGGCATGTGAGCTCCTTATATATTCTGGACGTCAAGCCTTTATCGGATGTGTCATTTTCAAATATATTCTCCCATACTGTAGGGATCCTTCTTGTTCTATTGATGGTGTCTTTTGCTGTACAGAAGCTTTTCAGCTTAATATAGTCCCACTTACTCATTTTTGCTGTTGTTTTCCTTGCCCGGGGAGATATGTTCAAGAAGAGGTCACTCATGTTTATGTCTGAGAGGTTTTCGCCTATGTTTTCTTCCAAGAGTTTAATGGTTTCATGGCTTACATTCAGGTCTTTGATCCATTTTGAGTTTACTTTTGTATATGGGGTTAGACAATGGTCCAGTTTCATTCTCCTACATGTAGCTGTCCAGTTTTGCCAGCACCATCTGTTGAAGAGACTGTCATTTCGCCATTGTATGTCCATGGCTCCTTTATCAAATATTAATTGAACATATATGGCTGGGTTAATGTCTGGATTCTCTAGTCTGTTCCATTGGTCTGTGGCTCTGCTCTTGTGCCAGTACCAAATTGTCTTGATTACTATGGCTTTATAGTAGAGCTTGAAGTTGGGGAGTGAGATCCCCCCTACTTTATTCTTCTTTCTCAGGATTGCTTTGGCTATTCGGGGTCCTTGGTGTTTCCATATGAATTTTTGAATTATTTGTTCCAGTTCATTGAAGAATGTTGCTGGTAGTTTCATAGGAATTGCATCAAATCTGTATATTGCTTTGGGCAGGATAGCCATTTTAACGATATTAATTCTTCCTAGCCA